>NC_092416.1:102272870-104672870 GCF_040894005.1 Engystomops pustulosus | reverse complement strand
TCCCTGTAACACCCAGGAAGGGGGGGCATTCTGGGGGCACTATAGTGGAGTCCTTCCCTTCATATACCCTGAACTTGTATGTGTACCCTGATGAACTTTCGCACAGCTTATACATCTTCACACCATATCTTGCCCTCTTATTGGGCAGGTACTGGCGGAATTGAAGTCTCCCTTTGAATTGTACCAGGGACTCGTCTATGCTCACATGTTTGGCGGGAGTATATGCCTGGGCAAACTTGGCACTAAAATGATCTAATATGGGCCTGACCTTAAATAACCGATCATAACTGGGGTCACCTCTGGGTGGGCACTGTGTGTTGTCAGTGTAGTGCAAAAACTTATGGATGGCTTCAAAGCGCATCCTGCTCATTGCCATGCGGAACATGGGGGTGTGGTACAGTATATCTGTGCTCCAGTAGTCCCTGATTGAAGGCTTCTTTACTATCCCCATAAGGAGTATTATGCCCCAATACTTGTGCATCTCTGCTGCAGTGACAGGGGTCCACCTGTAGGGTTGTGCATAAAAGGACGTGGGGTTTTGGGCAATATGTTGTGCAGCGTAGAGATTTGTCTGAAATATAATAATATTTAGCAGCTCCTCATCAAAAAAAAACGTAAAAAAGTCTACAGCTCTGAGCCCTGTCGTGTCAAAGTTAATGCCAGGATGGCCCAAAAAGTCAGGGACCTGAGGGGTATAATTATCTGGGGCTACCCATGTGGGGTCAGTGGAAGCCCCAGACGCTTCTCCTGCAGAAGTCCCAGAAACTTCTCCTGCAGAAGTCCCAGAAACTTCTCCTGCAGAAGTCCCAGGCACTTCTCCTGCAGAAGTCCCAGGCACTTCTCCTGCAGAAGTCCCAGGCACTTCAATTGCAGAAGTCCCTGGAACCCTACGGCGCCTTCTTGGGGGTCCTTCCAGGTCACTGGAAGATGAGCAGGAGGATGATGATAGGTAAAAGGGACCATCATCCCCACTAGCTGACTCGGTGTCAGAGGCAAGCATGTTATATGCCTCCAACACGGTGTACGTCTTCTGAGACATTGCACACAAAAAAAATAGAGAACAAGAAAAATTAGATAATGTGCACCAAACTACACGGATAAACCGTCTAGCAGGCACACAAAAAAAAAAAGATAATGCGCACCAAACTACACGGACAAGCCGCACAGATGGCACACACAAAAAATAATGCGCACTAAACTACACGGACAAGCCGCACAGATAGCACACAAAAAAAAAAGATAATGCACACCAAGCCACACGGACCAGCTGCACAGATGGCACACAAAAAATAATGCGCACTAAACTACACGGACAAGCCGCACAGATAGCACACAAAAAAAATAATGCGCACTAAACTACACGGACATGCCGCACAGATAGCACACAAAAAAAATAATGCGCACTAAACTACACGGACAAGCCGCACAGATAGCACACAAAAAAAAAGGTAATGCACACCAAACTACACGGACAAGCCGCACAGATGGCACACAAAAAAAATAATGCGCACTAAACTACACGGACAAGCCGCACAGATAGCACACAAAAAAAATAATGCGCACTAAACTACACGGACAAGCCGCACAGATAGCACACAAAAAAAAAAGATAATGCACACCAAACCACACGGACCAGCCGCACAGATGGCACACACAAAAAATAGCTAAGTACGGGTACACCTACGGCGTTCTGGAAAAAAATATTACCAGGCACCGAAAAAAAACCTATGTGCACCGCGCAAAAAGGCGCTACAAATGCACCTAGCTAGCCCTAAGACAAACTAACTACCGCTAAGACTGCTAAAGATTCTGTGCAGCGCTATTCACACGGCGCACTGAAAAGTGCGTCCAGTGCAGAACAACGCTAACACAGCGCACTGAAAAGTGCGTTTGGGTTCAGAAGGGACAGACAGGGAAAAACGGAAGACACGTGGGATCACACAAGGCGATCACACAGGGAACACACAGGACACAGGAAAAAACAGATAGGGATGGGAATTTGTAGGGAACAATAGGGATCAGATAAGGATCAGAACACTATTTATAGTGTAAAAGTGTATTTTGGTGCACACAGTAACGCTCTTTCCTCTCTCCAGCGATACCAAACCAAAATGGTGCCGCTGGAGGAAGAGGAAAGTGCTAAAAGCACGTTTTTTAGCCTAAAATCGCTGTAATTGGCCAGTCAGGTTTGACTGGCCAATCACGGCGATCGGCGGGCGGGACCGATTTGATTGGTCGGGTGACGGAGACAGGAACTCCTCCTGCCTCTGTCACCCAAATCTCATCCCGATGTCACCACGTCTCGCGACGTGGTGACAATTCTAAAATAGTATGTGCTCGCGCAGTAGCTGTACTGCGCTGAGCGCCAATAGTGGGAAGCTGCGCAGTACAGCTACGGCGCGGAGCGCTAAGGGGTTAAGAATCACATACATTGGGGACAAACAATGTACACACTCACTGACTGAGCCATACTAACTGAGCACATGTCTGGGGGTGGTCCCTTCCTTATATACTCTGCTCTGTTCTTAACCCCTTAAGGACGGAGGGTTTTCCGGCTCATTTCTCGCTTTCCAACTTCAAAAATCCATAACTTTTTCATTTTTCCGTGTACAGACCTGTGTGAGGGCTTATTTTGTGCGTAACAAATTTTACTTTCCCGTAATGTTATTTATTTTAACATGCCGTGTACTGCGAAGCTGAAAAAAAATTCCAAATGTGGAAAAATTGAAAAAAAACCGCACGTGCGTCACGTTCTTGTGGGCTCAGTTTTTACGACTTTCACTCTTCGCTCCAAATAACACGCCTACTTTATTCTTTGGTTCGGTGCGATCGCGGTGATACCAAATTTATATAGGTTTTATTGTGTTTTAATACATTTTCAAAAATTAAACGAATGTGTACAAAAAAGAAAAAAAATTTTTTGCCATCTTCTGACGCTAATAACTTTTTTATACTTTGGCGCACGGAAATGTGTGAGGGGTCATTTTTTGCGAAATGAGGCGACGTTTTCATTGCTACCATTTTGAGGTCTGTGCGACATTTTGATCATTTTTTATTTCATTTTTTATGTTATGTAAAAAGGTGTAAAAGTCGCATTTCGGACATTTGGGCGCCATTTCCCGCCTCGGAGGTCACCGCCGGCCGTAACCGTTTTTATATTTTGATAGATCGGGCATTTTGGGACGCGGCGATACCTAATATGTCTGTGATTTTTACTGTTTGTTATGTTTTATATCCGTTCTAGGGAAAGGGGGGTGATTTGAACTTTTAATATTTTATTAATTTTTTTTATTTTTTAAACTTTTTTTTTTCTTTTTTTTTTCACTATTTTTTAGACCATCTAGGGTACAATAACCCTAGATGATCAGATCGCTCCTACCATATACTGCAATACTACAGTATTGCAATATATGGCGTTTTTGCAGGTCTTACATTACAATGAGCCACTGGCTCATTGTAACGAACCTGCATAAACCATGTAGCCTCGTGTCAAGAGAAGACCCGAGGCTACCATGGTAACCGATCGCCGCCCCCCGATGACGTTCGGGGGCGTGGCGATCGAAAAAAAGATGGCGGCGCCCGCGCGCCGCCGTCTTTTAAACGCCGCCCGCGACTTTGCGGGCGGCGTTTAGAGGGTTAATAGCCGCGATCGGTGCAAGCACCGACCGCGGTTATTAGCGGTGGGGGTTTTGTGCAAAATGCAAAAACCCCCACCTCTGTATGAAGAGGACTCAGCCCGTGAGCCCTCTTCATACTTCCCTTATACCTCTGCGCCGTAGAGCTACGGCGCAGAGCGTTAAGGGGTTAATATTAGGTAACTCCTACATATACAGGTTCTACCTCCCAAACTAGCAGGGCTTATACCTTAAAGTGGTACAAGCAATTTACATAGCATACATGGATAATGACATAGGAACAGTGTTAACACATTAAAAACAGTGAAATTCAGTACAAAACATTAATAAACGTTAACCCTTTCACTGATGTGAAGGGGCCCAAAGGTGTACTTTGGGACACTACACACTTACTGCCAGCATTAGCTGGCAGAGCACAGCCAGGTGCCCTCCATTCCCTCCTGCAGTGGAGGCTGTCTCAGCCCTATATTCGGACTATAAGATGCACCACTGTTTTTTCCCTATTTTCTGGGGGAAAAAAGTGTGTCTTATAGTCCAGAAAATACGGTAATCCTGTTATGGACTGGGCTTGTATTTAACCCCTTAGCGCTCCGCGCCGTAACTGTACGGCGCAGCTTCCCACTATTGGCGCTCAGCGCAGTACAGCTACTGCGCGAGCCCATACTATTTTAGAATTGTCACCACGTCGCGAGACATGGTGACATCGGGATGAGATTTGGGTGACAGAGGCAGGAGGAGTTCCTGTCTCCGTCACCCAACCAATCAAATCGGTCCCGCCCGCCGATCGCCGTGATTGGCCAGTCAAACCTGACTGGCCAATTACAGCGATTTTAGGCTAAAAAACGTGGTTTTAGCCCTTTCCTCTTCCTCCAGCGGCACCATTTTGGTTTGTGTGCACCAAAATACACTTTTACACTATAAATAGTGTTCTGATCCTTATCTGATCCCTATTGTTCCCTACAAATCCCTATCCCTATCTGTTTTTTCCTGTGTCCTGTGTGTTCCCTGTGTGATCGCCTTGTGTGATCCACGTGTCTTCCGTTTTTCCCTGTCTGTCCCTTCTGAACCCAAACGCACTTTTCAGTGTGCTGTGTTAGCGTTGTTCTGCACTGGACGCACTTTTCAGTGCGCCGTGTGAATAGCGCTGCACAGAATCTTTAGCGGTAGTTAGTTTGTCTTAGGGCAAGCTAGGTGCATTTGTAGCGCCTTTTTACGTGGTGCACATAGGTTTTTTTTCGGTGCCTGGTAATATTTTTTTCCAGAGCGCCGTAGGTGTACCCGTGGTTGGGTGCACTTAGCTATTTTTTGTGTGTGCCATCTGTGCGGCTGGTCCGTGTGGTTTGGTGTGCATTATCTTTTTTTTTTGTGTGCTATCTGTGCGGCTTGTCCGTGTAGTTTAGTGTGCATTATTTTTTTTGTGTGCTATCTGTGCTAGCAAAAAATTGTGGTATCACTTTTTGTCTAAAAAGTATAACATTTGAAACTTTGAAAATAGTCATTTTTTAAAAATTTTTCCAAAATTTTTTAATTTTTACCCCCCAAAAAAGGAACGGATCACCGAAATGACACTACTAACATAAACTACAATGTCTCACGAGAAAACAATCTCAAAATCACAGAGATATCTTAAAGCGTTGAAAAGTTATTACCACAGGAAGAGACACTGGTCAAATAAGTTACGAGGGTAGCATAAGATGCGGGGGCACTCGCTGCAATGTGTGCAAATACATATGCAAAACCACATCTTTTTTGTCATCAGTCACTTCAAAAATATATAACATTAAGAGTCATCTCAATTTTTCCTGGATTGTTACTTTGTTTTGCAACTTCTGTTCATGTGGTGAGAGGAGTTTCTCTTTAACTAGAACATTGGTATTGCTTAACTCCTTAGGGATGTGGTCCTTTTTCGTTTTTGCATTTTCATTTTTCACTCCCCACCTTCAAAAATCTGTAACTTTTTATTTTTCCATGTAAAGAGCTCTGTTTGGGCTTGTTTTCTGCGTAACAAATTGAACTTCATAGTGATGGTATTTATTATTCCATGCCGTGTACTGGGAAGCGGGAAAAAAAATTCAGAATTCAGTGAAAATGATGAAAAAAGGAATTGGCACCGTTTTCTTGTGGGCTTGGATTTTACAACTTTCACTGAGCCCCCCAAATCAGATATCTATTTTATTCTTTGGTTTGGTACGATCACGAGGATACCAAATTTGTACAGGTTTTATAATGTTTTCATACATTTAAAAAAATTAAAACCTTCTGTACAAAAAGAAATTCATACTTCAGTGCACAGAACTGTGGGTGGTGTCATTTTTTTTTTACTTTTGATGATGTTTTTAATGCTATCATTTTGAGGACTGTATGAGCTTTTGATCAATTTCTATAGAATTTTTTATGTTTTTCAGAATGGCAAAGTGGCATTTTTGACTTTGGGCGCCAATTTCGGTTACGGGGTTAAATTTCTAATATATTTTGATAGACATTTTGGGATGCAATGATACCTAATGTGTTTAGGATTTTTACTGTTTATTTATATTTATATCAGTTCTAGGGAAAGGGGGGTGATTTAAACTTTTACTTTTTTTACTATTTTTTCATATTTTATTAAACATTTTTTTAAAGTTTTTTTTACCATTATTTTAGATCCTCCAGGGTTATTTAACCCTGCAGGGTCCGATAGCTAATACTATATACTGCAATACTACTGTATTGCAGTATATAGCTATTTTACAATGATTTTAATGCCCTCTGCTGGCTATTATAAATCATTGCACATGGCAAGCCTACGAGTCTCAATGAGACTCTAGGCTGCCATAGCAACCTATCGCCGCCCTCCGATGGCGTTCCAGGGAGCGGCAATCGGAGTGTAGGGGAAGGGAAGAAAAAGGGGGAGGGTTTATTTTGTTTTGTTAATTATGCCTGACTACTTAACCTTATAATACAAGGTATTTCACCCATCTGTGATCTGTTTCTCTGCTATGACACTGTATAATTATGTAATTGTAATAATGGTGGGTGTACTTTAATGTCTTTATATTAAGGGGTGAAAAGTTTAAAAATTAAAGTCAAGTTGAAAAAAATAAGGAAAGCAGGAATTAAAAATCTGTGTCCGCCCACCCCAGACATAGAGTTGCAATATACCCAAGAACTTTTATTGTTGGTTGAGATATAACAGACCTATGATGTTGATTAAAGATAACTGCCAATGGCTGTGACTTTCTGCAATGTGCAGATGTAGAGGGAGGGCAGCAGTTAGGGCTTCATGGTTGAAGAAGTGAGAGGTGATTATCCAGGACCAAGAGCTGACATGGATTGAAAGCAGTTATACTTTGGATGAAGAAGTGGTGGCGAGGATGCCATGTGATATATCACATATGAGGCAGTGGGTGGCCAGGCCAAACGTCCTCCGCAGTGCAGATAGGCAAACAGCAGCAGAGTGTAAATGCTGAAAATGTGAACACGGCACAAACTTTGAAGCGGAAATTACAGGTGGAATTAGGTGGAATTCCAGTTTATGTATGCTGGGAAGTTTGTGTCAGCAGCAAGCCTTTGTGGAATTCTAGCTGTAGACTGCCCTGGTGAGTCAAAGTAATGACCAGCAGCATTTCAACACCACCAAATGGACTGCATCCAGAGACGCTCATTTATAGAGCTTATCTGTAGTGTTAGAAGTTCCTCCAATTGTCCAGGCAGATTATCAAAAGCATACCCCAGCACTGTTGAGAGTAAATTTTCCTTCACCATAGGATACAGTTAGTTACCTACACAGAAAAAAACACAAGACATGCATGTTTTTTAATAAGATCTGAACAGAATTTTTGCTTGTTCCAGATGATTTATAAATGGATATATTGGGGGTCATTTACTAAGGGCCCAAATCGCGTTTTTACGGCGGGTTACCCAATTTTTTTGGTTTTGCGCCGATTTTCACTGAATTGCCCCGGGTTTTTGGCGCACGCAATCGGATTGTGGCGCATCGGCACCGTCGTGCACGCTACAAATAGGCGTGGCCTAACGAAAACCCGACGGATTCGGAGAAACCGCCGCATTTAAAAAGAAATCCACCGCAGAGAGCGCGTCGCTGGATCGCGAATGGACCGGGTAAGTAAATCTGCCCCATTGTGTGTAGATTATGTAGGACATAGAATTACATGTATATATGTTAATGAGAACCTGCGTCAGTTCGAGTCTTTAAAATAAACACAATGGCCCAGACTGATTAAACTGGCTGTGCCAGTTTTCTGTCTGAATTTGCACGAAAAAGAACGTCTTTGGAGTTTCCATATGTATTTAACAAGGATTTGCGCTAGCTTTGTGTCACGGCTGCACTGTGCCGAAAAGACAGAAAAAGTTTGCATGTTAAAGGTGCACCTAAAAAAAGATGGTGAAAGTTCCTGAGAAGTGGAGGGTGTGCCAGATAATTGAAGACTGTGCCAGTCAGTGTTCAATAATCTGGCGCAACCTGCACATTCATGAGTTAAACTGCACTTAGTGCAGTTTGCCTCACTATTGATAAATCTGGGCCAAAGTTTGTTGGGAAGTCAGAGTTCCACAAATAAACTGCATAAACTAGTTGTTTATACACTTAGCAATGTCGGGATATCCTTTATAAAAATTCTAATGTTTACTAACATGTTTTGCAGGCAATGGAGAACCATTTTATCAATGGTCAAAGGCTGTTCAAATTTGTACAAATCTTGATCTTGTACTTGATTGGCTCCAAGGTATTGGTCTTGGTGATATAGCAACTGAATTTTTTCGTAAATTTTCTACAACTGTAAACCTGCTGTGCATTCCTAAAACAAGTCTTTTAAAGGTAGGATGTGTGCATATACCTTGTATTACTCTTATTATGGAAAAAATAAGTTCTTCTAGCAGTGCCCAAACACATCTATATATATATATATATATATATATATATATATATATATATATATATATATATATATATGCCTTTACAATTGTGCATTATTTGAAATCATCATAAATGTCATACACACTACTAGGTTTATCAGTGACTGGTAATTGATCAGACACAGGTAGAAGTGCCATATTGCTACTAAACCCCTTCATGACCAATGGTTATTAAAACCTTCAGGACCAGACCAAATTAGTATTAGTATTCTACAGATTATCTTATAATTATACAAAGTACTGTAGTGTTTTTTTTAAATAATTGTTTAATTATTTCATTTTTTGTTATTCTATGTTGTGTGCTATAGTTTATACAGTCTGCAGTGAATATATACTCTCTCTCCACTGACAGAAATAATAATAATTCTTTATTTATATAGCGCACACAGATTACGCAGCGCTGCACAGGCATGTCAAATTGGTCCCTGTCCCCATGGGGCTCACAATCTAAACAACCTAACAGTATGTTTTTGAAGTGTGGGAGGAAACCGGAGTACCCGGAGGAAACCCACGCAAACACGGAGAGAACATACAAACTCTTTGCAGATGTTGACCTGGGTGGGATTCGAACCCAGGACCCCAGTGCTGCAAGGCAGATGTGCTACTCACTCAGCCACCGTGCCGCCCAGAAACAGTTCTGATTATAATAAGACCAATGTATATATACACTGCAGCCCTATAAAAGCTTTTGTTGCAACAAACTTTTACTTTGATTACTTTGATTGGATCCTTCCTATGACCTCATTGGTTTAGGAAAGTACCAATAAAGCAATCAACATGAAGGTATATTGATTTAAAAGTCAGGAGTTATTCTTCTCCTTAGCTGGGATTTGGGATCGCTGCTTAAGGACCAGGGGTTACTGGTTGAGTGTAAGCTCTTGCGAGCAGGCCCTCATCCCTGTTGTTTCCATATGACAGTTTGTACTTTGTAATGTATTATTTTATTTTTATAAGTCCCCTAAGATTTGTAAAGTGTTACGGCATATGATGGTGCTTTATAAATAAAGATTATTATTAAATAATCCCTGGACTTATTGAAAGCCATCGCAGCCATCGATTGCTAGTAAATATCATGTAAAAGCTATGTGTCATTATTTGCTCTACCAAAGCTCTAAAACTCTATTCCCTTCCCATCCTTTTTATCATTTTATCATATATATATATATATATATATATATATATATATATATATATATATATGCTAATATAAAGCTGATTACATTTACTTCATAAAATATTTTCCATGTGGGCCTCATTTATATAAAATGTCTTAGACCAGGGTTTGCATAACCCTCCAGCAGTGTCCAATGAGTGTCTCCGTCATTGACTGTGTACGAGGCTAGGCAGTGGTGATGCTCCCAGTATTTCCTGCTCTGCCCTAACTTCTGACGGTGGCACTATATGCCAGCATTAGAACCCAGTGCAGAGGGGAACCAAATAATGAGGACATCTCAGCTGTTTTGTACTCACTGCTTGGCTCCTCCCCTCCTCCGACTGCTGCACTGCTCTAGGTACAGTATTAATTCCTGTTCTGGGGGTCTCTTGTATTAGTGCCTGCACTGTGGAGGCCTGAGTATTTGTGCCTGCTCTTTGGGGTCTCCTGTATTAGTGCTTGCACTGCAGGATCTCCAGTATTAGAGGCTGTTTTAGGAGGTCCCCATTATTATAGACGTGCTCTGGAGGGTCTCTTGTATTAGTGCCTGTACTGTGGAGGCCTGAGTATTTGTGCCTGCTCTTTGGGGTCTCCTGTATTAGTGCTTGCACTGCAGGATCTCCAGTATTAGAGGCTGTTTTAGGAGGTCCCCATTATTATAGGCGTGCTCTGGAGGGTCTCCAGTATTAGTGCCTTCTCTGGGAGGTCTCTTGTATTAGTGCCTATACTAAGGGATCTCCTTTATAAGTACCTGCTCTGGATGGTCACCTGCATTAGTGTCTGCTCTGGGGCATCTCCTTCATTAGTGCCTGCTCTGGGAGTCTCCAATATTATATGGCTGCTCTATGGGTCATCTCTAGTATTATTATTGTTTGATTTGTGCACTGTGTTTGTAGTCTGTTCTGGGGTTTAAACTACTTACTTAACGGGGGTCTCCAGTATTACTTCCTGCTCTAGGTGGTCTCCAGTATTACTGTCTGGTCTGGGGGTCTCTTGTATTGTTGTCTGCACTGTCAGGGGCCAAGTCTTAGTGGGTCTCCAGTATTAGTGCCTGTTCTTGGGGGGTCTACTGTATTAGTGCTTGCTCTGGGAGGTCCCCATTATTATAGGTGTGCTTTGTGAGGTCATCAGTATTATAGGTCTGCTCTAGGGGGTTCTCCAGTATAAGTGCCTGCTCTGGGAGGTCTCTTGTATAAGTGCCTTACTAGGGAGTCTCCAGTATTAGTATGTGCTTTGGGGGTCTCCGGTATAATATGTCTGTCTGGAAGGTCTCCAGTATTAAAGGTCTGCTATGGGAGGTCTCCAGTATTGTATTATAGATCTGCTCTAGGGGTTGTCCTCAGTTTGATTATTGTCTGGTTTGTGCACTGTCTTTGTAGTCTGTTCTGGGGTTCGAATAACGTATTGTACAAATGTAGTATTATGCAGTAGTGGTTTCTGGGGTGGCCAATCCCTGTCTGCTGCCAATGTTCACTCCTACTTTTCGAGGGAAAGGGGATGAACAGGGCTACGTATGTGCATTTAGTGGAATACGTCCTAGGACTAAAGAAGGCTATATCCACCCAGCGTACCCATACAATAGCATACGTAGCATTTGGGCGCCGTGCTAAGCGGCTGTCTGTGCACTAGCTCCAGGATTTTTGTTAGTTTTAAGGTAGTTTTTTATGTGTAATTCAGCTTTTTGCTAGCTGTGCCAGCTGGCAGAGCCCTGATACCAGCATCTTACTCAGCAGCTGCTGCACCTCCACTCTCCCAGCTCTGACACAGACCAGCAGCTGCCCTCAGCAGCTGCCCTGCTGGCCACAGTAGCTTATATGGAACTTAGATGCCTGCACAGGACCCTAAACAGCGAACACTACACCCCCCCAAACAGCAAACAACCACTCCAGCTTTACCAGCCAGCTCAACCCTTGAAGTGACCCCACACCTGGACCCTTCTGATGTACTAGCAGCAGTATTATCATCATCAACAACAGCACCTGGCTCAAGCACCAGCGTACAAATGTGAGTGTTACCAACACTGTCATTAGTCACCATACATTAAAAAAAGGAAAGTGGTAGGGAAGTGATGCATGTGCCCACCACTCAGTCCCCTGCCACCCCAGCATGGACACAGTAGCTTATATAGAATGTGTAGGAGGTGGAAGACCCACACCTTCAGCCATAATAAGAGGTCCTACCTTGAAATACACTTGAGATCAGATACTATACCTTAGGATTTTTGGATGTGAAGGTCACCAAGCAAACATCCCTCATGTCATTAGGAAAAAAAACCCAGGGCTGTAGGGCCGACAGGAAACATAAGCTGAAGAACAAGGTGTATAAACCAGCGGTACAGTCACTGATCTTAGGAAATGTTAGGTGCATACGAACAAAATGGAGGAACTACACACGCTTTGCAAGCATGACAAGGAATATAAACAGAGCTGCCTTATTGCCTTCTCTGAAACATGGCTACACAGTGGGATAGATGATTCAATTATCAATCTCTCAAGCTACCAAATGGTCAGATCTGACAGAGACAGAAAGGCGACAGCAAAAACAAAAGGCGGAGGAGTAATGCTATATATTGACCACAAATGGAGCTACCCCAACCACTACAACATCAAGAAACAGCACTGTTGTGTAAACATTAAGCTATTAATAGTAGGTATTTGTCCTTACTATCTGCCCCTGGAGTTTACACTTGTCTTGGTTTGTGTCCTATACACCCCCCCAACTGCGGACACAGATATCGCCTGTGAAATTCTCACTGATAGTATCAGTGAACAACAGAATAAACATCCCACCTCTCTGATAATAGTAATGGGGGATTTCAACCAGGCAACCCCCCACCTTGCCCTATCAGACTTCCTGCAGTATGTTCTAACAGTCACTAGAGAGGAAAAAACCCTTGACCTAGTCCTGGCTAACTGAAAAGATGCATATAGAATAGTGACCCGCCCGCCTTGAATATAATTAAGAAAGAACTGAGAACCAAGATTAAAGTGGGGGAAGGAAGCTTATAGAAGGAAATTAGAAGCAAATCTAGAAACCAATAATGTAAAGGGGGTGTGGACAGGACTCAAGAAAATAATGGGCAAAACACAGCAGTACTCGGACATAAGCAAGCAGATGATAGATGACATGAACCTCTTTTTCAATCGGTTCTCAGAAGGGCACCAGGACAAAGCAAACACTGGAACAAGAGCTTGCAGAACTGAACATATGTCAAGTAAATCCAAAGGCGCGATACCAACAGTGATCACAGGGGAGGTACTAGATGTACTGAGGACCCTCAAAGTTAACAAAGCTAGCGGGCCTGATGAGATATTTCCATGCCTACTCACAACTTGTGCCATGGAGCTGTGTAATGTGCTGGCGGATCTCGCTTAAGGAAGGCTCAGGTACCTTTGGCCTGGAAAACCTTGTGTATCAGACCATTGAACAAAATCAAGAAACCAACTAAAACTAACCAACTATCGCCCAAACGATTACAGGCTGTCATTCGAAAGAGTTCTGATTAAGCACCTAAAAGGGGAGGTCAAGGGGCATAGGCGTGGACGATGCAGTGCTGTTTCTGCCGCACAGGACATACTCTCACCTAGAGCGCAGGGGAACGTCAGTCAAAATTATGAACTTTTGTTTTTCCAGTGCCTTCAATACAATAGAACCTGGTGGCCTGAGAGAAAAAATGGGGGCACTGCAAATGGACACCACCCTAACCAACTGGACCTATGACTACATGAAGAACCGACCGAAGTACGTCCAAATAGGAAACCTCCGCTCCAATACAGTCATCAGCAACAGTGGAGCACCACAAGGGACCGTACTGTCCCCCTTTCGATTCACCCTCTATACTTCGGACTTCAGATATAACTCTATCTCCAGCCACCTTCAAAAATTTTCGGATGACTTGGTTATTGTCGGTTGCATCAACGAGGGCAAGGATGAGGAGTACAGAAAAACCATCAGCGACTTTGTTAAGTGGAGTGAAAGCAACAATCTAGTGATCAATGTCGAAAAAACAAAGGAGATGGTCATCAACCTAAAGAGGAACAAAACGACCGCAGTATCAATTAGGATAAACGGACGAGAAATAGATCAAGTCAACACCTACAAGTACCTGGGGGTCCACATTCATGACAGGCTTGAATGGAGGACCAATATCGACTGGTTACGTGGAAAGGCCTGACCAGGTTGCAATTGTTGAGGAAGCTGAGGTCATTCCAAATGTCCACCCTAATATTAAAAATATTTTACCAAACAATGATGGCAAGCATATTGTTCTATGCAGTTGTCTGTTGGGGAGGAGGCTTAAACATCAGAGAAAACAACCGACTCAACAAGGTCATTTATAGAGCCCAGAGCACTATTGGGGAGACGCTGCATCCTCTAGAGGAAGTCTGGAAAACCAGATGCCTTAGGAAATTTGACGCCATTGCGAAAAACGGCAGCCACCCACTACACGACAGACTACTGCAGCAACGAAGCGACATAAGTTATTGCTACCGCCAGGTGTATTGCCGTAACATGAGGTTCCACAACTCCTTCATCCCGAAGGCAATAGAACTATTCAACTATACGGCGGCTAAAGCGAAGGACTAAGTCACACCCTCATTCCCCTCCCCCAAACCGTCTCCCCACCCCCCAAATGCGTTACAAAATGTGTTAATGTGTATGTTTTGTCTAAACAATATTACTGTGATCTTAGCGTGTTGTTAACACATTGAGTTAACATTGTGTTAACCTTTTAACAAGAATATAATTGGACAAATCTCCCTCCCCTCTCCTGTCGCATTGCATTTCAAAACACAATGTAAATGCTACATGTCAACTAAATTCAAGCAAGACAGTCCATACTGCATGTATTCCTGATCAGTATAATCTTATAGTTGGTCAGTTCTTGAGGCCAGCAGGAGTTAACTTTGTTAAAGTGTTAAAGCAAAAACTTGTTGAATGCTGGGGTGGTACAGCAGCTTTGATCAGGGGATGTGCTCAGAAGTCATGGAAACTGCATTTCCATTAACCCTTTGGTCTACTAACCATCACACCTCAGTCTTGTTTCTAAGGGCTTATTTAAAAACACAGTTTTTTCCACATCTGTATGCAATACTGACCTTTATTTTCAATTAGGCCATTTACATATCAAAGTTTTTCATGCGCCCACAGCAATTTGCCTTATGGCCAGTGACAATCAACAGCTTGGTATTTGAAGTAGAGGCCTTTTCTATAGCTTGGCAGGTCTCCAGCAGGTGGTGTGTGCAAGAAAATGGAGGGAGAGGCTGATAGATTAGGTTTCTCCCTGGGGCAACCCTGATGTGTAGAAGGAATCCCTGGTGATAGAATGTAAGGCCACCCTTGGTGGTGTGCAGCCAGATCCAGGGATCACACTGAGGCACGTTGGTGAAGAATAACTTACAGTTCTTTATTCAGCAAACAGGCCTTAACATGAGCAAAGGTTCAGCTGGTTAGAGTTAGCAAGTCTGCAGGAAGGTGGTTTCTCAACACCTGGTAAAGTATCATCAGGTTGGGCTGGAAGGGATGGAACCGAGTCCTGATGTGGACCTCTTTTCTGGGCCTAGTCTCCTCTGACTGGCCAAGGTGTCAGGGAACTGGCCTGAGGCACCTCTGCTTCCTTGACTGGAACACTGACTCCTCTGGTCAAAAGCTTCTCTAAACTGACTCCAAAGACTGACCACTGTGCTCACAGCCTCAAGGGGCTTTATAACCTCCCCTTGTGAGGTACCAACGAGCTTACTCCTTCCTCACAGTAATTATAGATAATACAGTAATACAGCTGCAATAACTAAGTTTCCCATGTTAAAGATCATATAGTGAGGTGATCAGCCTCCCTAGACACTTCCTATCTGAAAAACAGGGAAGAGGCACTCCTATAGTGCAGTCTCCTCCGTTAGTTGTGATGATGTGGAAGTCGTAGTAGGACTACTAACCTGGCCGAGTTGTGCTGGCAGACACAACTCTGGGAAACGCTTGTGTTTTTTTTCCGTTGGCATCCTCCTGCAGCCACGCTCTCGGGGCCGGTTCTTCTCCTTCTTTTGGAAAATACAAGTCTGACTCCGTGTCTGTGAACTGTCTTGGCTCTCACCAGTGAGCTGAACCCCTACAGTGTGCATATATGCTGTATATCTGTATACATGTTGTATATACTGTACACATGTGTATATATGCTGTATATGTGTGTGCATGTTGTATATACTGGATGTTTGTATATATGATGTATGTGTGTATGTTGCATATACTAGATGTGTGTGTATATATGCTGTATATGTGTGTGTATATATTGGATGTGTGTGTATATATGCTGTAAATGTGTGTATATATATGCTGTATGTGTGTATATATATGCTGTATGTGTATGTTGTATATACTGGATGTGTGTGTATATATGATGTATGTGTGTATGTTTCATATACTAGATGTGTGTGTATATATACTGTATATGTGTGTGTATATATGCTGTAAATGTGTGTGTGTATATATATATATATATATATATATATATATATATATATGCTGTATGTGTATGTTGTATATACTGGATGTGTGTGTATATATGATGTATGTTGTGTAAATACACAATGTGTTGTATGTGTGTGTGTGTATCGCTCATAGATCCCCAGCTATTGATTACAAACTTAAAGTCCCCCACAAAGATAATACCTCCATTACCCAAATCACCAGCCTGGCTACCAAACAACAGCCACATGACACCCACAGTGGAACATATCACTCCAGCAATAACCAGCCCCAAGGGCATGTTCGCCGTCTTTTCCCTTGCTGGTACAAAAAGAAAAGGAAGACCAGAGGAAAAAGGGTAGCAAACAGGTCACACAAAAAGGGAAATCAAAGAAAACTAACCCAACAATAGAAACCAGAATATTTAATGTATCCACACATGTACTTTCTCCCAATGAGATCAGTCTACTGAATAGAGTCTATCTTTTTGCCCTTCCACTAGATTTAAAGAGTTTCAGCTTTTTATAGATCTCAACCAGTTTATCCGCAAACTTACCATTGCAAGGCATTTTGCGATCACTCAAGCAAAAAGCAAGTTAGATGACACAGAGACTACTAACGATTTCTGCCATACATCACTTAAACCCAAATCCACATTTAACCCCACACACAATTGGGGCCCACACATTGAGACCTTCTTCTCTACGGTCTCTACAGCTTTTCGATCTTTAGACAGATCTACTCCATTGAAATTGCTTCCTCAGAATCTCACGAAAGCCATTGTTATCAGGGCTGCAGATAAAGGGGGGTCCTCCTAAACATATATACTAATATTGCACACTCACTAGGTCTAGAGGTAGTCTCCCCAATCCTCTCCGCAGACCCAACCTTACCAATTACCAAGTCTTCAGACAATCTGACGGATTCGGACTGAGCGCGGGATTTAACTTGAAAAGTGTGTCGCAAGACATGCACTGAGCGGGTCTGAGCTGACCTGAACGAGGAAGCGACAGATGCCAAAAAATCGGGCGCATGACCTTTATGAATCGCGGCAGGATGCATCAATGGACAACGCACAGCGGGGATCTCGACAGGACCGGGTAAGTAGATGTGCCCCAATCTGTTCATTGTCTGGGAAGGAACAAAGGGGGAAGCGAGAGATTTCCTAAATAGGCTAAACAAGAACACATGGGGCATCACTTTCACCATCAACACATCCAAAACTCAGGTGTATTTCTAGACCTACTTATTTATATTAATCCCATTCGATTCAAATCTGGTCACTAAAACATACTTTAAAACCGTGGACTTCAACGTTTTTTGGACTACTCCAGTTCACATTACAAGAAATGGCTAAAAAATGTTCCATATAGCCAATACAATAATAATAATAATAATAATTCATTATTTATATAGCGCACACAGATTACGCAGCGCTGCACAAAGCATGTCAAATTATAAACGTATTGTCAGAACTCGCAAATTATATATATCAGGTTTCAGGCTTCTTGCTGGAAAACCACACCCAGAGCTGCCTGTGATTGACAGCTCCATTTCTGATCCTGGGAAAGCTGGGTGGGTTTCTGTAATCGCTTTGCCTGCAGCTGCGGTTTGAGTGATGGACGGATGAGCCAGTCAGTGCTGGAGGAAGTGTCTATTACTGCCTTATATTCTGCCTAGCCCTCCTTCATCTGGTGCTGGTTGTTGCAGTCTATCTGTGTATCTAGTGCTATGTATCTATTCTGTGTATTGACTTCTGCTTTGCCTACTGACCATTCTATTTGCTATACGAATCTGTACCTTTGCCGCCATCTTGGTTTTGACCCGGTTTGTTTGACTCCGCTTGCCTGTCTGTATCTGTTGTTTGTCCCTCAATATCGTTTATCTCCTAGTGTGACCCCACCTTCCTGTCTGTCTTGTGTCAGTTTCTGTTACCAGTGTGAACACTGAACTATATCTTTATTCCGGTTACCTGTCCGCTCCACCATCCAGCAGCTGCCAGACGAAGTAGGTTTCCTGTCATCTTGTAGGGTCACTCAGGGACCGTCAGATAGGTTCCTGATAGTGGGTTTGCCTTTGTCAGGGCAGTTTATCAGCTTTAGGCAGGGCCTTACCCCGCAGGGACGTCGCAGGGTGAGTTCGCCACCACCTACCTAGTCTGACAGCTAGCGCCAAGCCTGGTTGTGGTTGCGCGGTTGCTGGACAGGAACTGACATGTATCTGCTGGAACTGCACAGACCCTGTGGTGTTTAGACAACAGTCAAAAATACACAAAAAAAGATTCCTAGAAAAAGGCTATCTGAGTCACCTTTGGAAGGATGCGTATAAGAAAACAAGCAACCTTAGACAAAAAGAATGCCTCTTACCATCATGCAGGTCCCAGGACGCCATGTATGGGTCGCAGTTTGCCCCCCCCAACCAATAGTAACACTCAGAAGAGCACCAACTTTGAAAAATATACTGGCTCCAAGCAAACATGCGAAATCCTCCTGCAAGATCATACAGCACCAATCTACGCATTTCACGGCCGCAACGTGAGACGTTTGCTATCAAATCGCATATTTCCTCTCACTCTGAGTTTGTCATCTATCTTTTAGAATTCCCTTACGCATTACAATATGTAGATCGGACCTTCAGCAAAGAATGAATGGACATAGAAGTAAAGTTAAGTCAGGATATGCTTCACATAGTGTTTCAAGACACTTTCTTTCCCATCATGAGAAAAATTTCAGCAAAATAAAATTTATCCCAATTGAACAGATACCTAAAACTCATTCTAATCGTCTAGATCAGTGGTGGAGAACCTATGGCACCCGTGCCAAACAGGGCACGCGGAGCCCTCTCTGCTGGCACGCATGCCATGGTCCTCCACTGTGTGTGCTTCATTAATGGAGCTCCGGCCACACCACAAGCTGCTTCTGCGTGCCGGAGCTCCAGTGCTTCTCTGTGCATTGGAGAGGCAGAGCAGAGAGTAACACACTCTCTGCTTTGCTACACACCTCAGCTGACGGGCTGTAAGCTTCCCAGTGCAGGCTGCAGCTGACCTGTCCTGCCATCACTTGTGGAGCAGCAGCGGGTCACTGCCTCCCTCTTTGCTCCCTCCCCCTCCCCCTCCTCCTCCTCACTGAACATGAGCCTGGGAAGACAGAAGCCGGCAGCCAGGAGTTCACAGCAGCAAGATGATTGACAACGAAGATAAGGGGATGAAGTCTGCAACATCCCCCACCGGGGCCTAGCCCTTGAGGTGAGGCCTGGAGACAGCCGGGGCCCGTGGTACCGGAGTGGCTGGCGGTTGCGGCCTAAGCACGCTGTTGTCACGGTGCTTGGTACGGGGGAACCGGAGGGCTGTCCTACAGCCTGGCAGGTCTCCAGCAGGGTGGTGTTGGCAAGAAAAGATGGAGGAGCGGCTGCTATAGCGGATCTCCCTGGGGCAACCCCTTAATGTCCCGAGTGTGAGTCTCTGTGTGATGGACAGGGTGCCGGTGATGAAGGCAGCCGTATTAGCAGGGACCAGACGGAGACAGAAGTTGAAGAAAACAACTTACAGTTCTTTATTTGAACCGGCAGGAACCGCAGCAACGTGCCTTTAACAGGTAGATGGAGTGCTGAGATGTGAGTTGGAGGGAGCCTCAGGAGATAGTTCACCAGCCTGGATGTAGAGGGCAGGCTGGGAAGGCAGCTGTGTCCTGGTAGGAAGCTTCAGCTTGTCCTGTAGGGCTTCAGGTATCACCTTTAAAGGTAAGATGATACCCCTTTTCCTCACTACACTACTCTAGTCTAATACTCCACTCTTCAGAGGCAGGGGCTAGGCTCTTCCTGCTCTGGTATGGGCTAGACTGAGATTACTCACTCACTCACTGATCTCTAGGATTCTCCTAAAGTCCTCTAGAATAATCATCCAGAACATTCCTGGCCAGGGGGTTTTATTACCTCCCTTTGGTCAGGTGGTGGCTGCTCCTCCAATCACATCTCAGCTTACAGAGCACAGGATGTAACACATATCATTGGACAACAGCATCTTGCATCATACAAAATACTTAACTCCTGCGTTGCCAGGCAGGATTCACCACTGCAATACCCCTATGTCCTATCAGGGCCATGTAGTGTAAGGTGATTACATGCAGGTGGGACGTATTCGCAAACCCTCCCTCGCCATTGCATCGGCGAGGGTGTTGCATACCCCGAGGGCAATTGAAAGAGCCGCCCTCGGCTCGACTATAGATGTTTTGGGGCACAGAGGGGGCTAAGGGCACTTCTGGGAAGTGCAGGCCGTGTGAGGTGTAGGGACAAACCGCCCATGGTCCTGGAGACAGGCACCTGGGTTGGTGTCGGACTAAGACAAAAAAACATATAGCTGTATGACAGTTGGTCGCTGACGCCATTAAACCAAACTGTACAGTAGGAAAGGTGTGGTGTCATGTCCTGTAATCCACTCCTTGCACCAAGGCCTGTATATTTGTTGTATCAACGCTTCTTCCCTGGCGGCAATTATATAGTGTGTATATCTGCATTGCGTTAGCATATGCGACACAAGTACCTCCTGACTGGCATCCTTACCCATGTATGGGTGGCATCCAGGTGCTAACTTTGTAACACCCCCGGTCCCCTAAAGACCCGCAGTTTACGGACTGTGTTTTACACAAAAAGATGGTCCGACACAGCCACGCTACAACCTGTAAAGCCTATGAAAGGGTTAATGCAGACTACTGGCATATATGACAGTGTGCAAACAAGTCAATTCACATTGGCTTAGGAGCCCAATGGGTACACATCTTAAAACGTTACAAACGTTACAGAGGTAGATAGGCTACTCAAGGTAGCACGATAATAAATGTCTCTTTTCCTGCAAAGAAAAGGCATAAAAAGTGCAAGCATAACGTCCATACCTAGAAAGGAAGGCATTAAGTGCAAAATGATAATTTACATGGCAACTTTTCCTGGTAGTATCTGGCAAAAGTCTCACAGAAGGTCTCTAGTGACAAAGTCCATCTTCTGGGTACAGCGCTTGAGGTGGGGAAAAGTGCAATAAAGATGCAAAGGGTCTCCTCTATATGCAGAGGGACAGAGTCCTTTGGGTAGGAATCTCTGCTGTGGCAGAGGAAGGGTGCTATCATAGCACAGGACAATAATCAGTTCAAGGTATGTCTCTTGACTGAGATAAATAGGGATGAGAGTCTCAGGAAAGTCTCTGGCTCTATAGGGTTAGCGGAAATAAATACACATATATACACATGGTACAGTACCTGAAGTGGACTACAGCCCTTCAGGGGTTACTCAGTATCTTCCTCGGTGGTAAGTACTTCGGTGTCAGAAAAACGTACCTGCCTCCTCCTTCTGTGTGACACCAGCTGATACTCCTGCAGGTACGCAGGAGCTTTACCTTTTGTCTCCCTTTGAGACCTCCGCAGTTCCGGCTGGGAGAAGATAACAATCTCCTCATCGTCGTCCTCTGATTCAGGCGCTGGAGTCGGAGTCTCAGCTGGCTCTGATGCTTCAGGGGTTGCAGACAGTGGAGCCGGATCATCCTCCACAGGCAGCAGTATTGGAGACTGCGGTGGGGATGATGGTCTCTGCGAGGTACCTCTTACTGGAGTGGAAACAAAACAGAATTGAGGCACAGTCACAAGTTCCAAGAAACTGGGGGTAGGCGAACACAAGGAGGTCTGTAAGTTGGGGGTCGAGGTGAGAGGTGTAGACATAGGGGCAAAAGGACGAAGACATCTCTTCAGCCGGTTCCTATGTACCCGGAGTGGTGGACGGTCTCCTCTTGAAATCTCGTAGACTTCAGGGGAGAGACTGTCCCTAACTAGGTATGGCTCACGCTCCCAACGCCCATCTAGCTTACTGGTGGGATGGTTGTTGCGCAGCCACACTCGATCTCCTGGGGCAAAAGGCTCAGCACAGGCATTGCGATCGAAGTCCCTTTTTTGTTTCTCCTGGGCCTCTTCTAACCGCAGATCCACAACTTCTCTGGCATCCGCCAGGCACCTCTGGTGTTCGTGAACCCAGTCAGTCTGGGGGAGTAAAGACTGGGAATCAGGGGACTCCATGTCCCAGGTCATATCCGCAGGGAGATGGCCGTGCCTCCCGAACATCAGATAATACGGGGTGTATCCTGTGGAGCAATGAGTGGTATTGTTGTACAGGTACACTAATTCGGGCAACAGTTTTGGCCAGTCAGCCCTTTTTGCAGGGGTCAGAGTCCTCAGCATATTGATTAGGGTCTGATTCATCTTTTCACAAAGCCCGTTGCCTTGGGGATGATAGGCTGTGGTCCTCAGCTTCTTGCAGCCATATAGAGTGCACAGCTCCCGGAAGACTTGGGACTCAAATGCTGTTCCTTGGTCTGTAAGGATCTGGTCCGGACAGCCATAGGGGAGGATGAAGCTCTTCCACAGGGCCGCTGCGGTAGTCCTTGCAGACAGATCTCTGACAGGTACTGCAACCACAAATTTGGTATAGTGGTCGATGATAGTAAGAGCATAACTGTGACCGGATCTGCTGGGCTCCAACTTCACGTGGTCCAATGCCAGGATCTCCAAGGGCCGTTGGCTCACAATGGGACGTAGAGGGGCTGGGCATTCTCGACACCAGGCTTCAATGTCGGACTTCATGTTGACCCAGAAGAATCGCCTTCGGAGGGTGGCTTCAGTCTTCTGAGCGCCAAAGTGTCCGGACTGGTCATGGTACATTTCCAGTACTATCTTGGCGTCCCTCCTGGGAATCACAATCTGGTACAGCCGGTCATAAGTGATAGGGTCCAGAGTTCTTCTCTTTAGCAGACCCTGGTGAATGCTCAGAGTCTCTCTCTGGCGCCACAATTGAGACAGTTCTCCATCAGCTCTTCTGCGCCGGATTCTTTCAGGCACTCGCCCACTAGAGAGATAGTCCAGTACTTCTCCTATGGCACGGCTATCAGCCTGAAGACTCATCCAGAGGTCCTTTTCCGCAGGGGGCTCTGACTCTTCTTGAGGAGTAGCTGGCGCTGCCTCTGTCGGTAGGGAGCACAAACCGGGCATAGAATGCTGGCATCTCGACATCTTCCCACTGAGCATCCGTGGAGGGTCCCTCCCACTGGTCAGGGAGACGGGACAGAGCGTCGGCGTTGTCATTGGTCTTACCAGCCCGGTACTTGATGGTAAAGCTGAAATTGGCAAGTCTGGAGGCCCACCGTTGTTCCAGTGCTCCAAGACGTGCGGTGTTCAGATGCGCCAAAGGATTATTGTCTGTGAAGACAGTGAAAGATGATGCAGCTAGGTGGTCCTTGAACTTTTCGGTCACAGCCCAGACTAACGCCAGAAACTCCAACTTGAAGGAACTGTAGTTCTGGTCGTTTTGCTCCGGTTCTCGGAGGGAACGGCTGGCGTAGGCTATGACCCTTTCAGTTCCGTTTTGGAGCTGGGATAATACCGCCCCTAGACCTTGCTTGCTGGCATCAGTGTATAGGGTAAAAGGCAGACTGTAGTCTGGATATCCCAACACCGGAGGTTCAGTCAGCCGTTGCTTGAGCATCTGGAAGGCAGCTTCTCGTTCGGCCGTCCACTCAATGGATACCCGGGAACGTTGGCTCTCTTTTGGCAGGCCCCTTAGAAGCTCTTGCAGGGGAGCCGCCAGCTGGGCAAACTTCGGGATGAAACGCCTGTAATAACTGGCAAATCCCAGGAAGCTTTTGATGTCCCGTACGGTTGATGGGGTAGGCCAGTCGTGGACAGCTGCAATCTTCTCTGGATCTGGCTCAATCCCATGAGCGCTCACCACATGTCCCAGGTACTTGACGCTAGGTTGTAGCAGGTGGCACTTGGATGGCTTGACCTTCAACCCATGTTGGGTCAGGATTTGGAAGACTTCAGCCAGATGGTGGAGGTGGTCTTCATAAGTCTTGGAGTAGATGATGATGTCGTCCAAATATAGCAGGACGGTCTCGAAGTTGCGATGACCCAAACATCTCTCCATCAGCCGTTGAAATGTGCCTGGGGCGTTGCATAGCCCGAACGGCATGTTGTTGAACTCGAACAGGCCCATTGGGGTGGTGAAAGCCGTCTTCTCTCTGTCTTCCGGCGCCATGGCCACTTGCCAGTAGCCACTGGTCAGGTCCAGGGTAGAGAAGTAGGCAGCTGACCCTAGGGCTGCGAGGGATTCCTCGATTCGAGGCAGAGGATAGGCGTCCTTGTGGGTGATATTGTTGATCTTCCTATAGTCAACACAGAATCGAAGGGTTCCATCCTTCTTCTTCACAAGGACCAGCGGGGCAGCCCATGGGCTGCGACTCTCCCGGATAACGTTGGCTGTCTTCATCTCTTGTACCAGCTTCTTCACCTCTTGGTAACGGGCTGGAGGTATGGGCCGATATCGTTCCTTGATAGGAGGATGAGAGCCAGTAGGGATGGTGTGTTGGATCAGAGTAGTCTGCCCAAAATCCAGTGGGTGTTTGCTGAAGGCCTGGTGGTGCTTCATAACGACATCCAGGACACCTTGTACTTGGTCTGCAGGAGTAAAATCGTCGTCTCCAATATTGAGCTCAAGCCACCAGGATTGCTCGGCAGGCTCACCTTCAGCACTTTGCTTCAGTTCCAACTGTTGGGAGGCAGACAGAGAGGTTTCCACCAAGTCTTCAGGATGCACGCTGAAGAGAGTGGCTACGGCTTGGTACTTCCTCAGATCCACTGGGGAGTCCCCCACATTTAGTAATCGAATGGGTACTTGTCCTCGGGATACAGTGACTAGGCTCCTGGCGGCTAGAATGGGCAGGTCTTCATCAGCTGGTAGAGGTTCTACTATCGCCTGGTAGTCTTGACCTTGGACGCCCATGCAGGCTCGACACCATACTAACGTCTCAGTCCCAGGTTGAAGGCGGACAGGTTGGGGATCCTTGATCCGGGCTCTGCAGATTTCTCCATTAGGGCCAGCAAACTTCTGTTGCGCCGCTAGAACCTGCATAGTCTCCTGAATTACCTTCCGGGAACCGTTGGGCACTGTTGGCAGGGAGTCGTGGAGAGCCTTCAGCACTTCAGGGTAGCAGTTGCGGAGGACATTGGTACCCAGTACCAGGGAGAAGTTACCGTTTTCGGGCACTCGTGTCACCACTACGCCCTGTCTGGTTAACTCAGTGTCTCCAATGGTTAGCGTGGGCTCCCAGTAGCCGCGGATGGGAACGGGTTTTCCGTTCGTAGCAATAATGTTCAAGTAAGCCTTTGGAGGCTGGATTAAGGATGCTCCTCCTCGGCATTTCTCGAAGGCAGCACTCCGGAGGGTGGTCACTTGAGAGCCGGTATCAATTAAGACCGGTAAGGTAACTCCGTTGATGGTTACATGAACCATGGGGCGAGTCCCCACGAACCTGGGCATCCAGTTGGCATCTCGGGGACTTACAAGTTCTTCCCTTGGAGGTCGTCCCTTAGCTCCAAGGGTTTGTCGTTTAACTGACGACAGTCATTCTCTTCATGCCCATATTTATGGCAGTAGCTGCACCGCTGACGGGGTTTCTTCTGACTCCAGGTGCTTAACGACTTCGCTTCTTTTGGGCGCTGTTTAGTCGGAGATTCACGAGGAGTAGCTGACCGTACCGGGTTCTCTGGAGGTTTCCTCCTCATAGCAGAGACAGTTACTTCCAACTGGGTCAACCGATCGAGGATTTGATGCAGGGTGTCCGCCAGATTAGGGACCGGTCCTGTTATGCCAGTAACTTCCATAGCCGCAGGAGTAGGTGATGCTGACTGTGTGGGATGGCAAGCAAGAGCAGATTCTTCCATTTCCACGGATTCAGGCTCTTTCTGCGGTCCAGTAGGTGGTCGGTCTCCTAATATGTCAATGGCAATTTCCTTAAACTCAAGGAAAGAGGCCTGGGCATGTTGAGAAGAGATGATCTTTAGTTGACACCTTTGATTTCTATCAACAAGTCCATTAATAAATTGTTCCCTTAGGGTTTGATCAGAGGTTTCAGCGTCTTTGGGCTCAAGGCAGATGATGGCCTTCCATGTCTCCTGTAGGGAGAGGGCAAAGTCTCGGAGGGACTCTTGGGGCTTCTGTCTTTTCCCGAAGAATTTCTGCTTCAACTCGGAGACAGTACACTTGTCAAAGGTGTTGCGTAGCCTATCAAGAATTTGGACCACATTCTGACACTGTTCTCGGGGCCAAGACTTGACTTCCCGGAGAGCGGGTCCTTTCAACTGCCCGATGAGGATGCCCACTTTCTGTTCCTCTGTGAATGGGAGCAAGGCGAAGGTGGCTAACAACTTGTCCCTGAATTCAGGGAGAGTGTGTGATTCTCCCTCGTAATAGGGTAACCAGGGGGCCCCCAGATAGTAGGGCATAGTCAGAGGCATCATGGTGGGAGTCCCAGGGACACTAGCTGTAGCAGGGCTGAAGGGACTCTCTGGAGGACTTAACATGCTCCGGTACCCTGAGGAGGGACCAGGGGACGTATCTTCCCGTATCTTCGTCCTGGGTGGACATGACTGGCCTAGCTGAGGGAAGCCTGTAGGGTCACACACAGTCCGTTGCTATGGGCGATGGCTAGAATGGGACGTGGGCACTTTAAGACACAGTCACTATTCCCTGGGAGGTGAGCCAATAACCTAGCGTCGGAAACAATCTCTACCCCCCTTTAACTTCCCCAGCGGTACTCACTCAGGATCAGCCGCGGTGACAGGACAGCTCCGGTACACGAAGGTCTCCGTTCCCGATGTCCGGCAGGCAGCAGGGCTCAGTGATGCTCCGCGGTGTTCTCCAGTCGCAGGACACGTGCGCCGGAACTCCGGATGAGGCGCACACTGCTGGCAGGCTTCAGGCGCGGCCTGCGCCGAAATCCAAGATGGCCGATTAACCCTCTTCGTTGCCGGCCGCACTCGCTCCAGCTCCTCCTCCACGGTAGTTTGCGCCACTCGCGCAGGGGGCGGAGCCTAGTGACGCCTCTGGAGTTCCCGCCAGTGAGGATTTGGCGGGCTGGCAATACTTGCTGCGCCACACGCCTCTGAGGTAAAATGCTTCAGGCGCAGCAGCGCCGGATGTAGCAGAGCTGACACAGTTCTTGCAGAAACGTACAATCACTTGGGCCTAAACCCGGATGGCAGCAGGGTTAGGCAGCACAGTCTTTTTAATAAAGGAAAGTCTTTAATGCCGTAATAAGGCACAGAAGTATCAATCCTGTTCGTGACGCCACTTGCAACATCCCCCACCGGGGCCTAGCCCTTGAGGTGAGGCCTGGAGACAGCCGGGGCCCGTGGTACCGGAGTGGCTGGCGGTTGCGGTCTAAGCACGCTGTTGTCACGGTGCTTGGTACGGGGGAACCGGAGGGCTGTCCTACAGCCTGGCAGGTCTCCAGCAGGGTGGTGTTGGCAAGAAAAGATGAGGGAGCGGCTGCTATAGCGGATCTCCCTGGGGCAACCCCTTAATGTCCCGAGTGTGAGTCTCTGTGTGATGGACAGGGTGCCGGTGATGAAGGCAGCCGTATTAGCAGGGACCAGACGGAGACAGAAGTTGAAGAAAACAACTTACAGTTCTTTATTTGAACCGGCAGGAACCGCAGCAACGTGCCTTTAACAGGTAGATGGAGTGCTGAGATGTGAGTTGGAGGGAGCCTCAGGAGATAGTTCACCAGCCTGGATGTAGACGGCAGGCTGGGAAGGCATCTGTGTCCTGGTAGGAAGCTTCAGCTTGTCCTGTAGGGCTTCAGGTATCACCTTTAACGGTAAGATGATACCCCTTTTCCTCACTACACTACTCTAGTCTAATACTCCACTCTTCAGAGGCAGGGGCTAGGCTCTTCCTGCTCTGGTATGGGCTAGACTGAGATTACTCACTCACTCACTGATCTCTAGGATTCTCCTAAAGTCCTCTAGAATAATCATCCAGAACATTCCTGGCCAGGGGGTTTTATTACCTCCCTTTGGTCAGGTGGTGGCTGCTCCTCCAATCACATCTCAGCTTACAGAGCACAGGATGTAACACATATCATTGGACAACAGCATCTTGCATCATACAAAATACTTAACTCCTGCGTTGCCAGGCAGGATTCACCACTGCAATACCCCTATGTCCTATCAGGGCCATGTAGTGTAAGGTGATTACATGCAGGTGGGACGTATTCGCAAACCCTCCCTCGCCATTGCATCGGCGAGGGTGTTGCAAGTCCCTCACTACAGGCAGGGACAGCCAGGTACTCCATTGTCTGCTGTCTGTGTAAGCTTAAGTGTTAAATAATTGACTTCAGTGTTTTGTGCCCTACACCCCACAACATCCACTTTGCCCCAGGGAGATCTTGCTAAATAGGTTTCCCCATCCCCCTCAGTGCCCTGCTAGTTTGTTTTTATTTAACCAGGTTGGGTTTGGACCTCATTTAGTCACTTTTCCTGGCACATTCAGTCCCTTCCCCTGTTTCCCTCTCCCACAGTGCTGCTTTCACCTTCTAAATTTTGATAGATTAAGGCCCCTTTCAGACTTGCGAGTGTGAACTTGCATGTGCTGGATTGCCCGGGCCGAATGCTGCAAACCAGAGCTGCACTGACCTGCTGAATTCAGGTCCAGTTTGCAGCGTTCGGGCCCGGAAATCCAGGCAGCACATGCTGCGAGTTCAGCGCATCACACTCGCAAGCGTGAAAGGGGCCTTAACCCCTTAACGCTCTGCGCCGTAGCTCTACGGCGCAGAGGTATAAGGGATGTATGAAGAGGGCTCACGGGCTGAGTCCTCTTCATACAAAGGTGGGGGTTTTTGCATAATGCATAAAACCCCCACCGCTAATAACCGCGGTCGGTGCTTGGTCTTCTGGCAAAATTCCATCCTGCCAAATATCGTTCCTCTGCACTGGTATTTTTTAATGCTATTTTTTAATTGTATTTCTATTTGTCTTTTTCATTATTTGATTTCTTTATTTTCTGTATCTTTTCTTTTCAAATTTTCACGTTCATTCCTTATTCTGAATTTATGTAATTTTATGTTTTTCATATAGTGGTTATATATTGATTATGTTTGATATTTATGTACTATTTTTATCCATTGCAAGGTTCCCTATATATATATATATATATATATATATATATATATATATATATATATATATATATATATATATATATTCACAATTACTTACTGGAGCTACTACTATTTATATACTATATATTTATTTATTTATAAACATCAACCAAAGCTGCTATCAATATTCAAATCCTCCTATCGCTACATACACACATTTAAGGTCACCATAATTTCTTCTTTCCACATCATTATAAGATTTTTAAGGGAAATGGGGCCCCATTCAAAGGTCTGCTATGGGGCCCAGCCTCTGCTGGTTACGCCCCTGATATGGTGTATGCATACATGAAGAATAATGTGCGCAGTGAGGGTTTGGTGTATGGAGGCCCTGATTCTAAGTTCACACCTGGGCCCACTGGGGTCTTGTTATTCCACTGGCTGTGACAGGGTTAATTATGGAGGAGGGGGAAGGCTCTCTCTGCAACCTGTACACAGGAACTGCTGTGGGTCCATTGGAGCTGGCAGTGGGCAGGAAACCACAGCTCTGGAGCAGGATCCCTAAAGAGTGTGAGTGTGCTGCAGGTAATACTTGTAAATAACTGTCTGGCTGCAAACACAGGCTTTACCTGACTTAAAGGGGTTGTATGGCCACGGACATTGCTAGCCACAAGGTGCAATAAAGAAAGATTTGGCAATCACCAATTTACAGTTATTACGAATAATTCATTATTTGTAAGATAATGTAATTGTTAGTTTGCCAAACCAAAGCTGTTTACACTTGCTGATCCCTAAGGTAACGACCAGCGTCTTCCGCCGCGCATGCGTAGAAGGCTCTCTCTGCAGTGCATGCTGCTCGCACTCGCCAGCGTGTGTGCGTGCACGCTGTCCCTGCCTGCTACACAGCCAATTGAAGAAGAACGTGTGATGTGGGCGTGCACAAAAGTGCTCCTTGGGAGTGTGGTGTCCTGGGAACTAATATTATCATGCGGAGCGCGGCGGCCATCTTTAGACATCATTTCATGCCACCAGCCATAAAAGGTAAAATATGTATTAAAAATTAATTCTAATAACCGGGAAATTGAAAAACGAAGGGAACATAAAAAAGGGATGCAATGCTTTTTGATTTTTGGATAGAACGGCCGTATAACCCCTTTAAGTACTGTGCCTTGCAGTTACACTTATTAGCTACTGCAGGGCCGGCCTCTTTACCTCTGCTCAAACTCTCTCTGCATCCTATAGAGCAGTGCTGGCAAACCTAAGACACGAGTGCCAGAGGTGGCATTCAGAGGTGCACTTTTTGGGCACCCAAACCATCAACATAGCACAGAGTTTGCCAGACAGGACACAAAGAATTATCCTGCTTTCCCAGGCTACTCAATAAATTCTGTTCTGAGTGCGATTTTAAAGCAACACATGAAGAGGTAGAACCTGTGAAAAGGGGTGGATTATCTTTAGAGCTCCTCCTGGCCCCACGTTTATTCCTGTACAGGGGGACCATGGCAAGATGCTACAACAATAGTCCAAATTTGCCCTTCTTCTTTCAACTGTTTTGTTGTCCTCGGCCGATATGATTGAAAGTTGTGGTAGAACAGGTAGCAATAAATTACTGCTTGAATTGCCATGCTGGCACTGTGCAATAAATAAGTGGGTTTTTGTTGTAGTTTGGGCACCCAGTCTCTAAAAGGTTCGCCATCTCTGCTCTAGAGGCAGAGAAAGTGTGCAGGCCCCATAGCAGCTGCTATGGCGGTAGTTCTGCCACTGACTGCAGCTCATGCAGTCAGTTAGTTTTGGGACACTAAACAACTATAGGTCCTTATTGTTTAGTGTCCCAAACTGCCCTGTGTGACAGATATCCACGGCCACATATATACTGCCCTTGGCCTGGATCCCTTGTCACTGTGAGATGCTGTGACGCCAGGGTGCACTTCCCTGCCCTCACTGACAGCAGGACCAAGGGCAGTGTATATATGTATGTATTTGGGTAGTGTCCCTCACTCTATCGCGGTAGTGTTCCTCACTGTATGGCGGTAGTGCTGCTCACTGTATGGCTATATTCCTCACTGTGTGGTGGAAGTGATTCTCACTGTATGATGGTAGTGTTCCTCACTGTATGGCTGTATTCTTCACTGTATGGGGGTAGTATACCTCACTGGATGGGGGTAGTGTTCCTCACTGGATGGGGGTAGTGTTCCTCACTGGATGGGGGTAGTGTTCCTCACTGGATGGGGGTAGTGTTCCTCACTGTATGGGGGTAGTGTTCCTCACTGTATGGGGGTAGTGTTCCTCACTGTATGGGGTTAGTGTTCCTCACTGTATGGGGTTAGTGTTCCTCACTGTATGGGGGTAGTGTTCCTCACTGGATGGGGGTAGTGTTCCTCATTGGATGGGGGTAGTGTTCCTCACTGGATGGGGGTAGTGTTCCTCACTGTATGGGGTTAGTGTTCCTCACTGTATGGGGTTAGTGTTCCTCACTGTATGGGGGTAGTGTTCCTCACTGTATGGGGGTAGTGTTCCTCACTGGATGGGGGTAGTGTTCCTCGCTGTATGGCGGTAGTGTTCCTCGCTGTATGGCGGTAGTGTTCCTCGCTGTATGGCGGTAGTGTTCCTCGCTGTATGGCGGTAGTGTTCCATGCTGTATGGCGGTAGTGTTCCTCGCTGTATGGCGGTACGGTCCCTCGCTGTATGGGGGCAGCGTCCCTCGCTTTATGGGGGCAGCGTCCCTCGCTTTATGGGGGCAGCGTGCCTCGCTGTATGGGGGCAGCGTCTCTCGCTGTATGGGGGCAGCGTCCCTCGCTGTATGGGGGCAGCGTCTCTCGCTGTATGGGGGCAGCGTCCCTCGCTGTATGGGGGCAGCGTCCCTCGCTGTATGGGGGCAGCGTCCCTCGCTGTATGGGGGCAGCGTCCCTCGCTGTATGGGGGCAGCGTCCCTCACTGTATGGCTGTATTCTTCACTATATGGCGGTAGTGTTCCTCACTGTGTGGGGGTAGTGTTCCTCACTGTATGGCGGTAGCGTTCCTCACTGTATTTTCTCCTGCTTTGTGATATAACTGGATATGTTGGTCTTTTTTTAGTGGTCTATTTATTATCAGTATGGTATGTTGAGAAAATTGTAGACGTACCGTGTTAGCCAGGAAAAATAAAAAATCTGTGTAAAGACTACAAAAGTGCTTAAGGAATGATACCTTTATTGGCTAACCAGAAAAATTATATTTGGTGCAAGCTTTCAGAGCACACAGGCCCCTTCTTCAGGTTTTTTTTATCCATGACTGGTTTTAATCAGTTTCACAGCTGCCTACATTTCTAGAATTGAAGATGAATAGGTTCAAAACAACCAAACGCATGGTAAACATACAAAAACGCATGCTTTTAAAAACGTATGTGTTTTTAGTCTGTGTAAAAATGGACTGTGTGACAGCACCCTAAGCCATGTTTGTTTAACAAGTTGGAATAAAGATTGATTTAATCACCAGGACAAGTGAATGGCATACTATGCCTCTCTATTCTGATGCTCCATGATTTGTGGCTGAAACAGCTTTGCTACTTAGCCCTCCCTCTCACCTCCTTTTTATGTAATTCCAACTGCAGATTAAAGTGGAAAAGATAATTCCATGGAAGTCGAGGCATTGTCTGCCATGTAATTGACCAATGCATCAACTTCGTATGTCCTATTGGGGCCTACCAGTACACACTGCACACCCTGGATACTTGCACCAGAGGAACTTGGATCAGACAGAGACAGAACACAGCTCCTTGCAGCACCAGCTCCATCACCTCCACCATAATAATAATAATTTTATTTATATAGTATACACACCGCTACACAGAGCTTGCCAAATCAGTCCCTGTCCCCAATGGGGCTCACAATCTAATTAACCTACCAGTATCTTTTGGAGTGTGGGAGGAAAACGGAGGAAACCCACACATATACGAAGAGAACATGGAGCACAAGAAGTGATCGGTATAGACAGATCTGCTGCCGGACACCGAGGTTTCAGAACTCCTTTATACCAAAAGTCATCAATCTCTACAATAAATTGACTCAAGGAGCAGCCAAATCAATTTAATTACCCCCCCCCCCACTTACCCCCCATGCCATATTGTACTCTTACTTCTTGTGTTATGTCTGTGCTACTGTTTTATGTCTATGATTTTCTTTATACTCTGCATACTGGAGCTATGTACACCACAATTTCCTCAGGGATCAATAAAGATGTATTGTATTGTTAGGTATTACTGCTCGCTTTTCACTGACAGCAGCACCTTTATGATCTAGTTATTACTGCACGCCATTCACTAACCGCAGCACTTTTATGATCTAGGTATTACTGCACGCTATTTACTGACAGCAGCACACTTACAGTACATGACCCCAAAGAGTAAGAAGAAAAAACTGCCTACCACCACCTAACTCAAATAAAACACCAAACACTTCATATTTGTTGGAATGGTGATGGTCACAGCTTTATTGAAAATTTTAATACAATCTGAAAAGACTAAATAATTAATAACATATCAAACTAATAAATATAACATTTATTTTTGGCAAGGCCCTTGGCAACCTATATTTTAAATATTTTCCGGTGGCATCTTCATCCTCCAATTATTCACCTTCTGTATATGATTTGCATATCGTATAATCTTAGTCACGCCTCTAGATCCACCAACCGACATAACCAAACAAGCTAAGTGGTGAAAACCATGCGTGCTAAAAACATCATCCATCTAACTTGCCTCCCAGGGCCATCCCCCCTGGTGAGGCTGCACCGTAACTGCCATCTATTCCATAAATCTCCCGACACCCTCTCCATCAGCTGCGCTTCTTAGTTGCCAAGAATCCGCCATAGCATGCCGACTTGACCCCTTAAGCTGACATGCACCGCAAAGCAAAATCCAAACCTTCAGCCAAACCAAAGTTAAAAACATCCAGGCTGACCTCATTCAAGTGCACTCCATCAGGCCCAGTGTAACTCACGTCATTCTCCAACTTTTCATGGCAAACCACTAATCCACCGGTCAATCGCACAATCTTACTTACGCTCTTAATCATTTTAACTCTTGATTCAATGCAGACAACTGCATTCCTCCACTGCAAACGTCTCACCATCTCCGACCATACCAACACCATTCGGGGATGCACATCCCAGAAGCACAACATATCCTGCTTTATAGCCTTGATCAGGGCCCTCATGGGATAACTGCCTAGGTCCTCCAGCATGTATCAGCAGCACATTTGGCGCTCCCCACCTCCTGAAAGTATCTTGTAAACGAGGCCTTGCCTGATCCCATACCAGACCCCGACCGCCAATACCCAAGAAACAAAGACATGAACATGGCCACCCCGTCTTGTCACCCGCTAGTGGGACCCCAAACTCAGCAAAAACCTCACGAACAGTCTCCAACAACACACCACATGCCATAGCCTTCGCCACACCCACACACAGAAAATCATCCAGATAGTGTATGATTCCCTTTAGCCATGCCCTCTCCCGTATGACCCACTCCAAAAACGTGCTGAATGCCGAAATAGGCGCACGAAATGGAGCAGCCCATAGGAAGGCACCTGTTCACATAAAAACCACTTTTGAAAAAACACCCCAACAAATGCAACGAACCACTATGTACAGGCAACAAACGAAATGCCGATTCCACATCAACCTTCGCCATCAACGCCTTCTCACCAGCCTCCCATACTAATTCCACCGCCGTGTCAAAGGAAGTATATGATACCGCCGTCAGGGAGCTATGAATATCATATTCATTGAATCCCCATTTGGATAGAACAAATGATGAATCATCCTAAACTTCCCTTTCTCCTTCTTGGGGACCACACCTAATGGCGAAACCCGCAAGTTTTTCACTGGCTTTTCCAAAAAGGGGCCCATCATCCGCCCCAAGCTAACTTCTTTACGCAAATTTTCCCTCACCACATCCGGGTTTTCCAACACAGAACATAAATTTTTCACCCCGGAACACACCGCAACCTCCCGAAACGGAATACAAAACCAATCCCGAAAACCATTAACAAGCAAATCAGCCTTCTCTTTATTTGGGTACTTCCTTAAACATGGCATCATTGCGTCTAGCCTCACCAGAGTCACCCCCTTTTCCAGCACTATCTCCTTGCTCCTTGCCCCTTTCCTCTCCTAAAGCATGGAGAGACTGGGTGATTTGACAGCCCGCAGCTCACACACTCATGTTTGTAGATGCATGACATTCCCCATTTGCACAAACTATCATTAAACGCCCAGCAGATTCCTTTTTTAAGCCCGCCCGATGCGCTCCCTGCTCTATCCCTATCGGGCACTGACGGAAAGGGGTTACTGCCCATCACACTGGCATTCCCATACTGCCCCCTCCCTGTCCCTCGTGGCGCATTCATCAGCCGCATCCATAGTGCAATATCCTTGTGATCCCATTGAAGGGTAGGTTGCACCGCCATCCTCTACCTAAACTGCTTGGCATATCGGAGACAGGCAACGCCCCTCCAGGGACGCAACCAACTGCTTCAAACCACATAAAACTTCCCCCATATTGCCCACATTAGTATTGCCCACAGCACATCATGCACTTCTGACATTCGCCGCACACTCTAAACCAGACACTCCTACTGTCCCCCTCAGATCATGTGTGTGTATTGATGCTGTTGCCTCACCTGAAGGGTGACCGCTGAAAGACCCTAGCGGTCCGGTCCGTCCAATCTCCAACGATGCCGCTGTCTTTGAAGGAGCCGCTATCGCTGTTCCAAGTGCGGCCCACACCAAGGGCTCGCTGCACCGCATTAAAGATGTTGCCCTTTGCGTTGCATCGAACCTGTAGGGGAAAAACACATCGCCCACCCCCTCCCTCTGCCTCCTAACTATCTCCGCTGTGGCTGCCTCCGTCCTGTGCGTGGAGTTACTCTCCGGCTCAGCCTCCACTTCGAACTCCTGCTGGTCTGCCGCTTCTGCCCTCTTCTGCCCCCACTCACCACTGGCCTGGCAATAGGGGACACTCGCTATTAAACCTCCCCCGAGTCTTCTGCCTCTGACCCGGACTGCTGCTGAGCAGCCGCTCATCTGGCTCCCGGCGCTGCCCGCCTCTACTCCCCACTCACAGCAGACCTGGTGACCGGGAACTCCTGCGGCTCCGCCCTCATCCAGTCTCCCAATGATGCAGCTTTCCAATAGCTCCGCCCACGAACTCCGACCTGAGCTCCAGCCACCATCTTCCTGCCTCATGCTGGCTGCCTGAGGTCACCGCTGCTCCTCTCACCGCTGCGCTCCCCAGCTATTCCACGGGCTCCTGCTTGCCTCCGCTCTGCACCCAAAACCGCTCCCGCCCGTCTCTTCCTGGCCACACCGCTTCCAGCTCCATTTTCACCCGGTGTGACCCTCCCGGATGGGGAAGCGCTGCGCTCGCGGTGAGCTAGATGGGCTCAACCGCTCCGGTGAGCGTGACCTCCTGGCCCCCACGGTCTCTCCACGGATCCCTGCTGACCAGCTCCGGAACCAAAGGCCGCCAGGAGCAAATCAGGCCCCCTCGCCACTGCCTGCTCCCTCATCCTGGTAAGGAATGCCTCTAACTCCGCCATAGCTTCTGTTCCCGTCACACTGTCCTACTTGTCACCCTAGTGCCAATCTACACCACACAACTGTCCCTTACACAGCTCCTAAAATTACGTCCCTACACCTATAAACCCACTATTACTCCGCCCTCCAATTCAAATCCCCCTATCACCTTGCACTAAATTTCCAACCATCCTCAATCCAAACCCCATTCTTCTTTCCGCCTCCAGCCCCCCAGCTTCCTGCTTGTTCCATGCTTCCAATCCTGAATTAGTGCATGCTATTCACTCACAAGAGCACCTTTACAATCTTGGTATTATTGTGTGCTATACGCAGACAGAAGCACCTTTACAACCTTGGTATTCGTACACGTGTATTTGTTTATTAAGTCCTACCTATTTTACTTAACATATGAGGTACAGACGGCCCTTCGTTTTTGACATAGTCTATGGGAAATTAAATGAATGCCCTAAACATCATCACCTTCTTTCCTTATTCTCTAAATGGCCTATCAACGATCAACAACATTGGGACAGCCCCTAAATAAGTCCCTCATGTGTTAACCCCTAGGCGCACGTTATAGTACGTCCCCGGGGCTAGATGCTTAGCGCACGGGGACGTTCTATAACGTCCTGCTTCTGGCACCGGCTCACGAACGGAGCCGGTACCAGAAGCAGCGGCTGTCAGCTGTCTAGTACAGCTGACAGCCTGCGCTAACACCCGCGATCGGAGCCGGCGTGTAAGGGTGACCGCGGCGTGTAAGGGCATGCGCAAGCTTGTTCAGACAGTTTACACTGCTCTACAATAAAATAGTATTGTAGAGCAGTGTATTGAACTTAAACCAGTGATCAGAGCATCACCGGTTCAAGTTCAAGTATGTATAAGTAAAAATATGCAAAAACACTTAACACTACACATTATAATAAATAAAAAATAAATACATAAAAATATAAGCCCCTAAAATGTCACTTTCCCATAAAAACACTTAATAAAGTATAAAAAACACAAAAAACCCTGCATATTTGGTATTGCCGCGTCCATAACAATCTGTATAATAAAACAGAATCGTTACTGGACCCGCACGGTACACGCCGTAGAAAAAAAACGTTCAGAAAAAAGATAATTTTTAATTAATACCCTATAAAAAAATGCTCTAAAAAGTAATTTAAAAAATGTTATGCACTCCAAAATAAGCCCACTAAAAAGAACAACTCTTCTTGCAAAAAATAAGCCCCTAACCAGATTTGTCAGCCGAAAAATAAAAAAGTTATGCATATGAAAAGATGGTGATGCTAAAATGAACAAGATTTTCTCCAAATTGGTTTTTATTCAGTACAATTGAATAAAATACACAAAACTCCCACATATTTGGTATCCCTGCGTCCGTAACAATCTGCATAATAAAATAGAATCGTTATTAGATCCGCAAAGTGAACCCCGTAATAAACAATACAAAAAAAAGCTCCAGAAAAAAGATCATTTTCAATTAATACCCTATAAAAATGCTCTAAAAAGGGATTTAAAAAATGTTATGCACTCTAAAATAAGACCACTAAAAAGAACAATCCTTCTCGCAAAAAATAAGCCCTTAAACAGATTTGTGAGGCGAAAAATAAAAAAGTTATGCATATGAAAGAAGGTGATGCTAAAATTAACAACATTTTTGCCAAATTACTTTTTATGCAGTAAAAATGGGGAAAAAATAAAAAATCTATATAAATGAGGTCTTTTTGTAATTGTGGCGACCCATAGAATAAAAATAATATACTATTTTTATGGTATGGTAAACAGCCAAAAAAAACCCCATAAAAATCTTCCTGAAAAGTGATGATTTTCATTTCCTGCACCAACAAAGAGTTAATAAAATCTCACCAATTAGCCTATAGATTCCCCCAAATTACATACCAGAAAAGTGCATCTCATGTGGCAAAAGAAATAAGCCCCTATAGGTCCACATTAAAAAAAAAAAAAAAAAATTATAGCCTGTACAATGTGACATAGCAAATCTGATCTGGATGGCGCCTCCTTCCCTTCTATGCCCGGCCGTGCGCCCATACAGCAGGTTACCACCACATATGGGGTATCCGTGTACTCGGGAGAAATTGGGTAACAAACTTTGTGGAGCCTTTATTCATTTAATCCATTGTAAATGTTTAATTTTCCACCCAAAATGGGTGTATTGTGAAAAAATATTACAATTTGCAGACTGCACCTCCATTTTGTTTTAACCCCTATAAAACACGTAAAGCGTTAACAAACTTCTTAAAAGTGGTTTTTCATACGTTGAGGTGTGTAGTTTCCACAATGGGGTAATTTACGAGTCTCACTATTATTTAGGCCTCTCAGTGTCAATTAGAAGTTGAGCAGGTCCATCTAAATACAGGTTTTGGTGATTTTACAAAAAATGTGAAAAATGATACCTAAATTCTGAGCCTCATAACATTCTAGTAAAATATGTGGAATCTTAAAATACCATGCCAACATAAAGCAGACATTTGGGAAATGTAAGTTATGAATTTATTTGGGAGCTATGACTATCTGCATCAAAAGTAGAGAATTTAGAACGTTGAAAATAAAGAATTTTGCCAAATTTTTGCCAAATTTTGGTTTTTTTTCATAACTAAACACAAAAGATATCATCCAAATTTTTAAACTAATTTGAAGTACAATGTGTCACGAGAAAACAATCTCAAAATCCCCTGGATATCTCATAGCGTTCCAAAACTATAACCACTTATAGTGACACAGGTCAGATTTGAAGAATGGGGCCGCGTCCTTAAGGCCAAAAGAGGCTGAGTCCCGTAGGGGTTAAATCACTCACACTATACACATTTGAGTCTAGTTGTCTAATTAGGAGATGTCCTTTAAATACATCCTTGTTTTTGATACCTGTAACTACTGATAAAACCACAGAAGGTGAAATGTGTGTAGATAATGCACATCTTTTCTTCAGATCTGTGTGTGTTGCTAACCTAATCTTGTCACAAGCTTTACTTCTCCCTTTATCTTACTTATTATACAAGTATATTATCGTTTTTAAGATGTGCTTTTTTTCATATCTTATCCTATTGACTAGTTTTTATGTGTTTTTTTATGGTATACAGTACTTAGTGAGCTACATCTAGTATTATCTAAGGGGCAATTTTACAAATGTATATTGGACCACAATCTACTTTGGAGTTATCATGCTTATTATTTATCCTTTGTTTATCTGAGGGATTCATTATTGGGTGTGGCATAATTAAACTGTCAAGTATGTTAAAACTGATATTACGTTTGGACTATTTTTCTATCTATTGGAAATCTAGCTGTACTGATATTGTGGTAGTTTGCTATATTTAATGATATACGTGGTAGCATACACAGTTTCTGAAGGTACAGGCAGTCCCCGACTGAACACATGACTTACAGATGACCTCTAGTTCCAGACGGACTGCTCTGACCAGTGGCGTAACTAGGAGTGGCTGGGCCCCATAGCAAATTTCTGCATGGGGCCCCCTTCCCCTTTAAAAGATATATGCAGATTTATACACACATATTTACACACATATAAAGTTCTACACTCATACATTCACTTTTCTATACTTGCACCCACATACATACATTTATACACTTATACGCACACATTTATGCCCGTGGGCATTATGCCCGTGGGCGGGCGTCTAGTGCGATGGGCAGGCGGCAAGTGAGGTGGGCGGGAGGTCGGACAGACGGACAGCAAGTAAGGTGGGCGGGCGGACGGCATGTGAGGTGGGCGGGCGGACAACAAGGTGGGTGGGCAGGTAGCTGGAAGCGCGGTGGATGGGCGTAACGGGTGGCAAGTGCGATGGGCGCGTGAGTGGCAGGCAAGTGAGGTGGGCAGGCGGTCGGACAGCAAGTAAGGTGGGCGGGCGGACGGCATGTGAGGTGGGCGGGCGAACAACAAGTAAGGTGGGCGGGCGTTTGGCTGGCAAGTGTGGTGGGCGGCCGGCAGTTCAGTGGGCGGTTCGTTGTGCGGGTGGCTGTGAGGAAAGTTCAGTGTTGCTGGCGTGTGGGAGGCTCAGCTGTTTGGGAGGCAGTAGGCGGGTTAGGCACATGCAGCTGTGCGTCCCCAGGCCCCCTAACCTCACGGGCCCCGTAGCAACCGCTACGGCTGCTACGGCGGTAGTTACGCCACTGGCTCTGACCACTGTGGCCACTGTTGAAGCTCCATGGATGCTTTACTTTAGTACAAGGCTGCAAAGATCAGCTGTAAGGTGTCTGTAATGAACCTTTATTGATAATCTTTGTTCCCATGACAGCACAAAATTTTGAAAATCCTGTTGTCACAGGGACAATATTTTTTTTCTTTTCTGAAGTTACAATTAAAATATACAAGTTCCAACTCTCATACAAATTTAAGTATAAACCTTAAGAATCTTGTATGTAACCCTGGGACTGCCTGCATCTTGTATCTATTGAAGCCATAGCATCAGGCTTTATCTGTTTTTTTCTTCTTCTTCTCATTTTATCACTCAAAATTGCTTGTAGTATTCATGATTTTTGTTTAATAATAAAATGTATACTCAATGCTTCTTTGGTGCTTTTGGTTTTGTAAGTTTAGGCTGAAGGACTCTTTTGCTGTATAGAGGTATTTTTTTAGGTGTAATACTGAACAACCGCACATGTCACATGACCAGTCCCTCCAATCACAGACATGCGTGTAGCGGACATGCCAGTGGTTGCTAAGGTTGCTAAACTTTTCAGTTGGGGTCCACTCATCACTAATGGCAGCGCGTTTTGGTCTGTCCTCTGTCAGGCAGAAGATTCAATAAAAAATTGTTTAATTGTATCTCATGCAAAGGCCTGCTTCTCGGGCCAAAATCTGTTGCCTCCAATAAAGTTCATCACTTGAGTGTATTACAAAACTGAACCTCAAGTCTGTTTGAGTGACAGATATCTAATACCTACTTACTGGGCTAGAGGTGCATACATTTTAGTATTTGAAGTCCAACAAAAAGTTTACTGCAGTGGGTTGAGGCAGGTGACATGGTTATTGGTTATTGCAGATGCTAAAACTTTTATGAGAAAAAAATGATGCTCGCTCTTCTTTTACACCCTATTAATTATTAAACATTCTGAGAGCATGTACATTATAAAAAGATTTAACTAATTATCTATTTTACATCACAGCTTTCTTGGAACAGTTTCCGAAGTGAGTACCCTGCACTTAACAGTGCTCAGCTTAACCACTTGTTGAGGAACTATCATTTGGGTGTGGGAAGATCACATCCACCTGCGTGGAACCCCCCTGAGGAGGAAAAGGATGAAATTACAAATAGTGAGTTCACTGAGTGCATTATGAACTTGTTCTTTAATACGTGTGTATCTATTACCTTCTGACTGCTGTCGATGTTGAAATACCTGGAAATATTTTACAGTTGGGCTGAAGGGTATGTAAAAATAATAAAGAAGTATGGTAGTTATTATTTATTGACCACAGGAGAGAGGCAAGTAAGATTTAATACTTATCGCTCTCTCTTTGATACGCTAGTCCAGTGTGGTGCTGCCCATCACTACTAGTCTTTGTTGCCATGCACAGGCTCAGAGGTGATGTCACGTCAATTGAGCACACCTGCGACCTCCCAGTACAGGCCAAATTCACATCTAGAGCTGTGAATCCATTGTCAACATTATGTCACTGCTGGGCATCACTTTACCAACAGCGGCTTGCAGTGATGCAGGTGAGGAGCGGAGAAGAGAGATAAGTATTACTTCTTTATTATTTTTAGACCCTGTGAAACCCATTGTATTACTACTACTTTAGTTTAGATGCTGAAAATATCCTATTGCAAACAATGGGTCATATTAACAGTATTACTGATTTAACAATCAATTAAGAATGTAGGATAAATGTAAATGTTTGTTCAAAATCAAGCTATAAAACTAGTAATTATAACTACTCCCCATCAATGGGAGAATGGATAAAGCCATGTACCATAAAAAAGTGACAAACTCCTTCCCTTCCCAAGGACACAAAAAATGGGTCATGGCTAGGTCTTCCAGCATGAAAATGACCCAAAACATACAGCCGAACAAGAAAGAAGTGGCTCAAAAAGAAGAAGTGGCTCAAAAAAAGGTCATGGAATGGCCTAGGCCAGTGATGGCGAACCTTTTAGAGGCCGAATGCCCAAACTGTAACCCAAAACCCTGCTTATTTACCGCGAGGTGCCAACTAAAAATTAAAGCAGTAACTTATTGCTCCCTTTTCAACAACTTCCAATCATATTGGCCTCCTGAGGAGAGCAACACAGTAGAAAGATGGACAATTTTCATCATTTTAACTTCTTTCCAGTTTCCCTCTGTACACAGATAATTCGGCCCTGTCTATTTCTCCTTCTTCCTACAGTCTCAAAGTAGCGAAGTAAGTATCAAAATATGACTGAAAGCAGCATCTTTTAAGTTGCTTGGAACTGCAGGAAGATTCTTTGAGTCCTGTCTGATGTGATGGGGTGATGGCCCGGGTGCCCACAAAAAGGGCTCTGAGTGCTGCCTCTGGCACCCGTGCCATAGGTTCGCCACCACTGGCCTAGGCAGTCTCCAGACCTTTATACCATAGAAAACTTATGAAGGGAGCTGAAGCTCTGAGTTGCCAAGCCACAGCCTCAAAATCTTAATTATTTAGAGATGATTAGCAAAGAGGAGGAATGGACCAAAATTCCTCCTGACATGTGCATAAACCTAAACATCAACTACAAAATATATCTGACTGCTGTGCTTGCCAATGAGGGTTTTGCCAACAAATATAGGGGCTTATTTACCAAGGGTCCGTGGATCGCACTTTCGTTGGATTTTCGAATTTTTGGGGATTTGCGCTGCTGTGACAGGTAACAAGTATTTAACTGGGAATTGTGTCACATGCGATTGATTTGTGGTGCAGCTGCGCTGGCTTTTATTTAACAGAAATGGGGGGGGGGCGGCAGGCCGTCGGACTGAACGCAGGATTTAAGATTCAATTTGTGTCGCAAGACAATGCACTTGCATGCACTAGGAAGAAGAAGGTGAACTCCTGCGGTATCCATGCAGGATATGGGGCGCACAATCTTAGAAGTGCATTCCGGTCAGACAATGCACTTTCGAGGATCGTGCAGGATGTCTAAGTAAATGTGCCCCATTAAGTTTTGTTAAGGGATCAAATAATTATTTCCTTCATTGTAGATATTGGGAGAAGGTGATAGATTTTATTAACAGTGTATACACTATATCAGTGGTGGCGAACCTTTTAGAGACTGAGTGCCCAAATTGCAAACCAAAGTCAACATATCTATCACTAAGTGCCAACACAGGAATTTAGCCCAATATTGCCATCAATATCACTATAGAAGGGCCAAATAATACTGGTACATGATGACCATCACCATTACAACAATATAAATACCACAATACTGATAATAAAGACTACTATACAAATAATATAATAAAATAATATAACTAACCTAGAGCAAACAGTGATTCATTTTACCGCTATACAAGAATAAATAATACCGGAATACAGTGATAAATATTACAACCATACAGAGATAAATAATACCACTGATGAATATTGCAGCCATACATACATAATTAAAATTACAGCTATACATACAGGGATAAATATTGCTGCCATATATATGGGAATAAATATTACTGTCATATATACAGGGATACATATTACCGCTATACACACACAGGGATAAATATTACAATCATACATACAGGGGTAAATATTACAGCCATACACACAGGGATAAATATTTCTGTCTTATATACATGGATACATGTTACGGCCATATATATACATATAAAAAAAAACAGCTCTGGGAAATAGTGGCAGTCACGTATCAGAACCAAGCTTACTGTCATTGTTTACTTTTAGCCACAATCACTGCCAAGTATAAAATGGCCACTTGCTAATCTGTGATGTCTGCTGGATTGCCCAGGAAAGTGGTGGAGTGACTATAGGTTTTTTTAATTATTTTATATGAAATTCTAATACAAGTATGAATAAGCTTCCACCAGCCAGTGTTGTTGTGGGCATAACTGCTGTCTGCAGAAAAGGAAACTACAATTCCCAGCAGATCCATAGGTCCCTAAGGGCATGTTGGGAGTTGTAGATACACACAGGAAAAGAGGAATAGTAACTAGCTATGGAGTGTCAGTCCTCACCTTTATAATCCCTGGGGATTTTCTGCAGCTGCGGCCGTGCTGTAGCATCTCCTGCCTGGCCGGAGCTCTGATTATGAACTGAACCTGTGCCTCGGGGCCGGTGCGCGTGCTGACAGAGAGAGCTCTGCGTGCCCTCTGTGGCATGCATGCCATAGGTTCGCCACCACTGCACTATATTATTGACTACAAACCTGTGGTTATGTGTTCTGGACTATAATAGGAATGTTAGGTTGGGGAAAGAGTAATTACTCAACTATTTACAACTAGAAGAGTGATACTGAAACAATAGATAAAGCAGGATATACCCATAATTGAAAAATATAAAAGGAAAGTACAAAATTGTTTCTCTAGACAGGATAGACAATGTTTTTCTTTTCTTTTCCTTTTTTTGCTATTATGAGGCATTTGAGCAGCCGAAAAAGGGATGGTGTTCTGCCATTCTGACTCTGCCTTGGTCCCCTCTGGCCTCTGAATGCCTGTTAATCATTGCTGGTTGAGTCATTTTATTGCTACTTCCAGTGATTGGTTGGGCGAAGCAGAACTTTTTAGCCTTTTTCTACTGTGTTGAGATGGAAGGAGGATGGGAAGATCAACCTAACCGAAGAAATGTAGCCACAGTACTGGATTGGTGACGTTTTTTTTCTTTAATCTATGTCTGTAAGACCTGTCTAAAGGGGATGGCCACTTTTCAATAAATCTGTTCCATTAGACAGGTCTCATCATGTATATGTACCTGGGTCTTTGCCTCCTGTGAGAGCCTCAGCCTTTCCCTGTTATGAACATACTGCATCTCCACACAACTTCCTGTCACGGCAGCTTCCAGTGTGTCTTTTTTCTCTCCATCCATCTCACTGACATACACAGGGAGGTAAGGAACCTGGATGAGTCATCATCTCCTGCTGCAGACCCCTCCTATTTTCCAGTGTAGGATCTTTGTTTATATATCTATGCATAGTGCACAAAGTCTACAGACAGCAACAAAGCAAGCATCAGGGACGATGAATTAATTGTGGAGCATTCAGAGAGTATTATTAAGGCAGTAAAGACACATATGCATTTTATGTTAAACAGTGGCCAACCCCTTTAAAGAGGTTTTAGAGAATTAAAAAAAACAAAGTCATGGCATTGGCAGAGGCAGTACTACAAAAATGGTATTCTAGGTCCTTTAGCCACAAAAGTAATCTTTAAAGTTCTCAAATGAGAAAATGTCCTTGATTAACCTTTTAAGGCATTTTGGTTTTCTACATCAACATATTTTATTGTGACAAAATGGAAGTTGTTCACATCATTATACTTAACTCATTTCTTTATCCACAGCAGGTATTTTTGAGAGCTTCACTGATCATCCTCCTTTGATTCTTCCGTGTGATAATTTCTGCATGCAACTTTCCCAGCCCATTGATAATGATACTTTTCATAAGCAGCTGTGCCAGCTCAGGCGATTTGTTTGGGACCTTGAGCAAAAATCACTGCCTGCAAACCAGAGATCTTTGTTCCGGGTGGAGACCAGCCAGTAAGAAAAGCTATATAAATGTGGTTTCTATGAATTGAGAAATATTATAATTATATAACTCTTGTTTTAGTGTCTAAGATCAACTAAGCTAATATGACATACTTCATCTTGACTCTTTATATTGTAACATTTACAAAAAGGACCTAGCACAAAGTTGAAATGATTCCACCACGCTCTGGATGTCTACTTACTCTGTTATCTAACAGGACACGTGTAAGGTCAAGCAATACAATTTTTAATTTAGTGCATGCCTGTAACTCTTTTATTCTGTATTTGAGCGCTTAATGCCGCATTATTACTTAAATTGTGTTATATTCTTTTGTGTATTTTGAAACAGTTTTCTTTATAATAAAAACAAACAATTATTGCAATGTTAATAAGTAAAAAATCTTTTTTTCTGTATACTTCATAGTATTACTGTATATTGTTTGGGTTCCAGCATCATCAACATCCAATGTTAGAAATACACTTGGGTATAATGAAGTGGTGATCACTTATACCACAATTCTTAATGTGCATATTCAACTTAAATTTTGGAAACATTTTATTCAGTGTATTTTTGTTATTTACATCTTGAACTGAGGATTGAATAAATTCAGATTTATTTGTATGTGAAGTCATGGAAATCCACAATGCCTTTCATTTCTATACAGCAAACTGAAAAAAATACAGCAAAAATACAAGCTTGTATGTTATAAAAAAATATTTGCCAAACTCTGCGTTTCAGGTACTACTTAATATACTCATGGTCTAGTTGCTAGCACGTGTGGGATTTAGATAGTCTTACTTTTTTTCAGAGCAAAAATTCTTTTGTACATATTGTCCCGGCAATTGTTACACAGTCATAAATATTACTTAGTCAGGGCCAGTTCTAGACAAAATGGGCAAAACTAATAGTGGGGCCCCAAAATAAAACTATTTTATGACCATTCACAGTCAGCAAGAGGCTCCCGTTAGTATGGTAAAACAAACTGTAATATGGGAGTATTTTATAGGAGATAGACAGGTGATAGGGAGATTGATGAGTAGCTCGTGGCTCAGCACTACAGCCTTGCAGTGCTGGTCAACATCTGCAGAGTTTGCATGTTCTCTCGGTGTTTGCGTGGGTTTCCTCCGGGCCCTCCGGTTTCCTCCCACACTCCAAAAAATTACTGGTAGGTTGAATAGATTGTGAGCCCCATCTCCTAAATGTAATAGATGGACATGTGTGGAGTTCACAAATGTCCCATATTGATATGTTCACATAAATAAATCCACATAATATCACTAAAACTGTAATAACTAGATATTTACTTTTCAGCTAGAAATTCGAGCATTTAATTAAGAAAAGACAGTGAAGAACAATGAAGAATACAATTAAAACAGTGAACACAAGATCATTTAAGTGAAGAACACAGTGAAAGAACACAGTGAAGAACAGATTTCAGATGTTCCGAACATCTGCTCACTTAGCCGAAGACACAAGCGCCGACGCTGGATCAGGCATGCGGGAGGGAGGCTGAAGTGGAGTGGAGCGGGCATGGAGGAGCAGAGCGGGCATCACTGTGTGGGGGCTGGAGCGGGCGTGGAGGATCGGAGCGGGCATCACAGAGCGGGGGCTGGAGCGGGCATGGAAGAGTGGAGCGGGGCTAGAGCGGGCATGGAGGATCGGAGCGGGGGCTGAAGTGGAGGCGGAGCGGGCTGGAGCAGGACCAACAGCACAGAAAGAACACATTGCAGATGTTCCGAACATCTGATAACTTATCGGAAGACATGCGTGCCGAATGGTGTTCTTCACAATAGTATATGAAGAACATTATGTGTGAAGAACACATTGCAGATGTATGGAAACATCTGCAATGTGTTCTTCACACATATTGTTCTTCATATACTATTGTGAAGAACATTGTTCGGCACGTGCGTCTTCCGATCAAGCAGATAATATACAGGTCAGATACAGGCAGACAAGCAGAGACAGGTCAAGAACAAACGGGTATAAGCACAGGTCAGGTAAAGATCAAGATCAAGCAAGTATACTCAGGTCAGACTCAAAATAACCAACAAGGTAAGATGGGAATGGGCAGGTATATAAAGCCGATCCCGGACACGCCTCCAGCAGCACACTGGGGGAACTGTCCATCAGGCTAGTAACCCTTGCTGGACAGGACAGAAATGCAAGGAGCCGGGTGTGGCTCAGTTAATCCAAACACAAGAATTAAGCCACAGTTCACACACAGATAAACGCCTCTATTCCGCAAACTGCGGATAGAGCGACGTTCAGGCACGGACGTTACACCCAAATTCAGAAATGGAGTTGTCAATCACAGGCAGCTCTGGGTGTGGTTTTCCGGCAAGAAGCCTGAAACCTGATCCCATCAGAATAATTTGTGAGTTCTGAGTGATAAAGTTATTTGAGTTTGACAACTACTTAGAAGAAAGAATCATTTTGCTCACTACTGGTTCAATGCTGGTATAATTCTATACTTAGAATTGCACTTACAAGGATGCACTACAGTAGCTTTCAGATAGTGACCAGTGACAGTAATGTATATTATTATCTTTGTTGGGGGGACTGCAAGACTTCTTAAAATTACCTGGTCCTTTTCTTAGTATCACAGTACTGGAAAATGACGCAAGTCCAACCTTTAAGAATTAACCCCTTCACGCTCCGTCTCTGTCTATATCCGCCAGAGAGCTATGAAGGGTGTACCAAGAGGGCTCATGCACTGATCCCTGGTCATACAGAGATGGGCTTTGCAGCAAAGACCCATTGCTAACACCCCTGGTCAGTGCTAACCCCATTTTTGCACCCAGCGAAGACACACATGACATTTAAAAGATGGCAACGCATGGGTCCTGCCGTCTTTGTTGAGCTTAACGCTCCTCGGAACATCATCACTGGGCAGCTATTGGTTGCCACGACCGCAGCGGGTCTTCGTCTGACCCAAAGCTGCTTGATTTCAGTATATTTGTTACATTGATCGGAGCGGGCATCACAGAGCGGGGGCTGGAGCGGGCATGGAAGAGTGGAGCGGGGCTAGAGCGGGCATGGAGGATCGGAGCGGGGGCTGAAGTGGAGGCGGAGCGGGCTGGAGCAGGACCAACAGCACAGAAAGAACACATTGCAGATGTTCCGAACATCTGATAACTTATCGGAAGACATGCGTGCCGAATGGTATGGAAACATCTGCAATGTGTTCTTCACACATATTGTTCTTCATATACTATTGTGAAGAACATTGTTCGGCACGTGCGTCTTCCGATACATTAACAGATGTTCGGAACATCTGCAATGTGTTCTTTACTGCGTTCTTTCAATGTGTTCTTTCAGTGAAAACATCTGCAAACATCTGCAATGTGTTCTTCTTTAGTGTTCTTTCAATGTGTTCTTTCAGTGAAAAATGCTCGAGTCTCCCATTGACTTCAATGGGGCTCGTTATTCGAGACGAGCACTCGAGCATCGGGAAAAATTTGTCACGAATAACGAGCACTCGAGCATTTTAGTGCTCGCTAATCTCTAGTGTGAAATAAAAACTTCATTCCGGAACATGTGTGTATTTTGGTGTTACATATAAATTATGGACATGTTCTGGGTTCTGTTGTTAATATATAATAGCGACAAGGATCAAATGATCATTGTATCAGTCAATTTTCGCAAAAAAAAAACTATCACTAAATAAAAGGCAATAAGAGAGAAAGTGTGTCTTTAGATACTTCTGTATAGAAAAGGGTTAAAAACATGAACATTAGTTGATATTATTCCTTATCAAAATGTAGTAACATATAAAGTGAATATTTTCATTATCTGTGCGGTGCAGCAGCTCCAGTGTGCAGCAAATTCTCCCTGTAGACTGATAGCTAAGAATCTGGAGGGGGGAGACATTTCAGAGGGCTGTATCTTTGGCTCGGTGACACATAGAACCTCACTTCTTTTTCCTATGAAAGAAGAGAGTCTTCTCTTTTATATGAATCTATATCTGTGTTTCTAGGTGTCAGGAAAACGGAGATATTAACTGTTAAACTGCCATCTGGAGTGATTTTTATATATAAAAATGGCACCCGATATTCTCACTTTAGAACCTGAATATCTCTGGATCCATGACACCTAGAAACAAAATTCAAGATTTGCCCACTTTGCCTACCCATAGTGCTGGCTCTGTACTTAGTTATATACATACTATGAGAGGCACATGCTTACATGTTGCAGGTACAGCACAGCACAGTACAGGTTAACCTGACATTACATAAGGGGAAATGATTGCAGTATGAAATACACTAGTGGCCATAACAGATAGACACAGGCTAGACAGACATGCATAGCGGTTGCTACAGTAGGGGTGCTGGTATGGTACTAAGGGTGATTGTGGTGATACAGTAGTGTGCTAGTGCTGTTAGTTTGGCAAAAAAGACACTGTTCATAGCTTCACTTTTGTCAAGTACCTGCACTTTGCTTCCTAAAGCTGGCTACCACTTGAGCCTTGGTACAGTGTTCCTCAGGACTTTTGGCACTGGTTGTGATCACTTACACTTAAGGTGCTCCGACGAGCACACCATAACTAGTTCATTTGGCTGCCAGAATCCACTTCTGTTGGTCTGTAGCACCAAGCCGTGCGACATGGAGCCTCTTCTGCTGATGATCGGCTGGATGCTGAAAGGGAGTGACAGGTTGACTGCCAAGTTGGTGGAGATGGAGCCAATGCACAGGCAGCCACCTACAGGATTGTTACCTTAACAGTACATTCTCCTAAGTTCAACTGCAAGTCCACCAGATTTAGAGGAAGTTCGTTGTTGAAGGAGGACAGAGGTAATGATGTGATTTACCCTTATATTTTGCAAATCTAAGATGAGTGTGTTCTGCAACCGCGCAAACACAACCAGGCTTGGGGCTAGCTGTCAGACTAGGTAAGTGGTGGCGAACTCCCCTGAGACGTCCCTGCGAGCTAAGGCCCTGTCTGCAGCAGATAAACCGCCCTGACAAGGGCAAACTTGCTATCTGGAACCTAAATAAGGTCCCTGAGTTAGCCTATCAGATGCCAGGAAAACTTACCTGTCTGGCAGCTGCTGGATGGTGGAGCAGACACGTAACCAGAATACAGATATAGGTCAGTGTTCACACTGGTAACAGAAACCGACACAAGACAGACAGGAAGGTAGGGTCACACTAGGAGATAAACGATACTGAGGGACAAACAACAGATACAGACAGATAAGTGGAGTCAAACAAACCGGGCCAAAACTAAGATGGCGGCAAAGGTACCGAATTGAATAGCAAATAGAATGGTCAGTAGGAAAAGCAGAAGTCAATACAAAGAACAGCAAGAAACGCAATGGCAAGAGCACTAGAGAACACAGGAGACTGAATAACCAGCACCCAATGCAGGGGCTGGGGAGAATATAAGGCTGTAAAGGACACTACCTCCAGCACTGACTGGCTCAGCCGTCCATCACTCAAACCGCAGCTGCAGACAAAACAAGTTCAAAAACACACCCAGCTTTCCCAATGTCAACACCCGTCCAGCAAATGCGCAACCACAACCAGACTTGGCGCTAAGTGATGGCGAACTCACCCTGCGATATCCCTGTGGGCTAAGGCCCTGCCTAAAGCAAATAAACTGCCCTGATAAGGGCGAACCCACTATCAGGAACCTAACTGCCTGTCCCTGAGTGACCCTACAACAGGACAGGGGACACTTATTCCGTCTGGCAGCTGCTGGATGGTGGAGCGGACAGGTAACGGAAATACAGGTATAGACCAGTGTTCACACAGGCGCACAGAATGCAACAACAGGACTGAGACAGGGACAAAACAACAGACATAGACAGGTCTTCAGGCAGATAATCACAGATCAGATACAGATACAGGTACAGGCAGGATATACACAGGTCAGGTCAAGATCAAGCAGATTATATACAGGTCAGGTCAAGATCAAGCAGATAATATACAGGTCAGGTCAAGATCAAGCAGATAATATACAGGTCAGATACAGGCAGACAAGCAGAGACAGGTCAAAAACAAACGGGTATAAGCACAGGTCAGGTAAAGATCAAGATCAAGCAAGTATACTCAGGTCAGACTCAAAATAACCAACAAGGTAAGATGGGAATGGGCAGGTATATAAAGCCGATCCCGGACACGCCTCCAGCAGCACACTGGGGGAACTGTCCATCAGGCTAGTAACCCTTGCTGGACAGGACAGAAATGCAAGGAGCCGGGTGTGGCTCAGTTAATCCAAACACAAGAATTAAGCCACAGTTCACACACAGATAAACGCCTCTATTCCGCAAACTGCGGATAGAGCGACGTTCAGGCACGGACGTTACACCCAAATTCAGAAATGGAGTTGTCAATCACAGGCAGCTCTGGGTGTGGTTTTCGGGCAAGAAGCCTGAAACCTGATCCCATCAGAATAATTTGTGAGTTCTGAGTGATAAAGTTATTTGAGTTTGACAACTACTTAGAAGAAAGAATCATTTTGCTCACTACTGGTTCAATGCTGGTATAATTCTATACTTAGAGTTGCACTTACAAGGATGCACTACAGTAGCTTTCAGATAGTGACCAGTGACAGTAATGTATATTATTATCTTTGTTGGGGGGACTGCAAGACTTCTTAAAATTACCTGGTCCTTTTCATAGTATCACAGTACTGGAAAATGACGCAAGTCCAACCTTTAAGAATTAACCCCTTCACGCTCTGTCTCTGTCTATATCCGCCAGAGAGCTATGAAGGGTGTACCAAGAGGGCTCATGCACTGATCCCTGGTCATACAGAGATGGGCTTTGCAGCAAAGACCCATTGCTAACACCCCTGGTCAGTGCTAACCCCATTTTTGCACCCAGCGAAGACACACATGACATTTAAAAGATGGCAACGCATGGGTCCTGCCGTCTTTGTTGAGCTTAACGCTCCTCGGAACATCATCACTGGGCAGCTATTGGTTGCCACGACCGCAGCGGGTCTTCGTCTGACCCAAAGCTGCTTGATTTCAGTATATTTGTTACATTGAGCCAGTGGCTCATTGTAATGAATCCTATGTAAAAAAAAACGCCATATATAGTAGTATTGCAAATATAGTAGTATAGTATATAAATAGTAGTATAGTATATAAATTTAGTAGCAAATATAGTAGTATTGGAGTATATGGTGGGAACGATTAGGGTTAAAGTACCCTAGAGGTTCTAAGAAATAGTGAAAAAAAATTTTTAAGTTTAAAATATGTTAAAAAAATTATAAAATATAAAAAAATTAATATAAAACAAAATAAACAGTGAAAATCACAAACACATTAAGTATCACTGCATCCCAAAATCCCCGATATATTAAAATATAAAAACCGTTATTGCCGACAGTGGACCACATATTGGAAAATAGCGACCAAATGTCCAAAACACGACTTTTAGACCATTTCACATCACATAAAAAATGTATTAAAAAAGGATAAAAATGTCACACAGTCGTCAAAATTGGAGCATTGAAAACTTCAGCTCATTTAGCAAAAAAATTACTCTTCACAAAGCTCCATACGCCAAAGTATGAAAAAGTTATTAACGTCAGAAGATGAAATATTTTTTTCTCTTTCATATACAAAACAAAATGTATTAAAACGCAATAAAAACCTATATAAATTTATATTTGTGATGATATAAATGATATTTGTATCACTGTCATCATACCGAACCAAAGAATAAAGCAGAAGTGTTGTTTGGAGTGCACGGGAAAGCCGTAAAAACTGAACCCAGTTCAGGAACTCAAATACTTTTTTTAAAAAATTTTTCCAGTTTCTCACGGCATGGAATAATAAATAATGTCACTTAGAAGTAAAATTTGTTACGGCTTTGTACACAGAAAATTTAAAAAAGTTAAGGATTTTTGAAGGTGGAAAGCAGTTGAGTCCTCTCTTGAACATGACACAAGGCAGAGTCTGGGATAAATATCTGATTGAGTCCTCAAACGACTTGAATAAATTTCACAAAAAAGGCCTGGTAATGGCCTCACTAGGACCCATTGGTCAGAAAGAGAAATTATATAGTAAAATTAAATATCTTTATTTCTTATATCTTTAAAAAGAAGTCTATGGGGATACCGCTGCACACAAAGATTATTAAAAATCTACAGTAAGTAGGGCCACCATTGTGAATGTTCTGTTGGATTATTATGAGTCGAACTGTGGTGTAGTGTATGTTGCTGACATGTAGGATAATCACAGTTCACTTCTAGGGAAATCGTGTCATCGGGATAGTACGATATAGTTTCAATTTCATTTCCTCACTGTATTTTGTGTAATCCTAATACAGTGTATCCCTACACTGTGAATAAGATTGGGGATACTCTGTGGTTTGGACACTAGATGTCACTATTAAGCGGTCACTCAAACTGATACAGAGTAACTTTCATCAATCATTTTGTTGAACATATGTGAATAACACTGTAACCATGCATCATGCGTCCTCCACACATTGATTTTAAAGCTGGGTGGACTCCCAACACTTTTTCAGTCACTTTCAGTTGATATTTAGATCCCCATAATCATGCCAGCATCTCAAACACCCACATTCACACGTTTTTCCTGATCTAACTTATTATTCAGTTTGGTTGGCTCTCTAACTGCTAAATAAAATAAGAACACCAAAGCCCCCGCAACATGTTTCACCACATCAGTGGCGTCCTCAGGGGTGCTGGGGACGGCTGTTATGAACATGTACATAACAACCTCCATAATCTCAGTGCTCTTACAGTAAAGAACCTTTATCTATGGTGATGGTAGAACCACCTCTCCTCTAGAAGTAGAGGATGCCCCTTGTCCTGGTCACAAGCGTAGGTATAAAAAGATCTTTGGAGAGATCCTGGTACTGCCCGTTCAGGTATTTGTACATTGTAATGTGGTCTCCCCTCAGTCATCTTTTTTTCTAAACTGAATAATACCAAATTTTGTAATCTGTCATTGTATTCTATTCCCCCCATTCCCCTAATCATAGTATCCTAGTTTATACGGTTGAAAAAAGATACTTGTCCATCAAGTTCAACCAAGGAAGGGAAGGGATTGGATGAGGAAGGGATTTAGGGGAAACAATTCTATATAACACAACCATCAATGTTATTTAGGTGTAAAAGAGCATCTAGACCCTTCTTGAAGCTCTCTGCTGTCCCTGCTGTGACCAGCGCCTGAGGCAGGCTATTCCATAGATTGACAGTTCTCATAGTAAAAAAGCCCTGTCGCCTCCGGTGATTAAACCTTGATTTCTCCAAACGGAGACAGTGCCCCCTCGTCTTTTGATTTGAATTAATCTGAAACAACTTACCACCATATTTTTTGTATGGACCATTCATATATTTAAATATGTCCCCTCGTAGTCGTCTCTTTTCCAGACTAAATAAATATAGTTGTTTTAATCTTTCCTCATAACTAAGACCCTCCATACCCATTATCATTTTTGTAGCTCTACATTGAACCCTCTCCAGCTCCAGGGCATCCTTTTAATGGACCGGTGCCCAGAACTGGACAGCATATTCCAGGTGAGGCCGAACCAATGCATTGTATAGTGGTAATATTACATCCCTATCACGAGAGTCCATACCACTTTTGATACATGACAAGATCCTACTAGCTTTAGAGGCAGCTGCTTGACATTGCATGCTGTTATTCAATTTATGATCTATTAGTACCCATAGGTCCTTCTCAACAAGGGACTCTCCCAGATTTACTCCCCCAAGGACATATTTTGCCTTTGGATTATTAGCCCCGAGGTGCATAACCTTACATTTATCCACATTAAACCTCATTTGTCAAGTGGGTGACCAAACATTCAGTTTGTCCAAGTCACCCTGCAGCCTATGAACATCCTCCATAGACTGTATTACACTACACAGTTTGGTGTCATCCGCAAAAATAGACACAGTGCTATTAATTCCTACCTCTATATCATTAATAAATATATTAAATAGTAGTGGGCCAAGCACAGAACCCTGGGGTACACCATTCATAACTGGTGACCATTCCGAGTAGGAATCATTGACCACAACTCCCTGGATACGATCCTTCAGCCAGTTTTCAGTCCAATTGCAAATGATTTCTGCCAAAGCAATAGCCCTAATTTTACCCATCAGGCGTCTATGAGGGACAGTGTCAAATGCCTTTGCAAAGTCCAAGAACACAATATCCACAGCTGCTCCTCCATCCAGGCATCTGCTCACCTCTTCATAGAAGCAGATAAGGTTAGTTTGACAACTTCTATTCTCAGTACACACATGCTGGCTGTCACTTATTATACTATTTGATGTCAAATACTCCAGTATATAGTCTTTTACTAACCCTTCAAGTATTTTCCCCACAATGGAAGTTAAGTTTACAGGCCTGTAATTGCCTTGCGAAGTTCTAGAGCCCTTTTTATATATTGGCACCACATTTGCCTTGCGCCAGTCACTTGGCACCACACCAGACATTACAGAATCCCTGAAGATTTTAGACAGCGGTACAGCAATAACAGAACTGAGTTCTTTAAGAACTCTGGGGTGTAACCCATCTGGTCCAGGAGCCTTGTACACATTGATTTTATTGAGCTTAGATTGGATCATGTCTACATTCAGCCAGTCTAGTATATTACAGGGTGCATGACCCGCACTGGCACCACCCACGTCAGAAGTTCTTTCTTCTATCGTATAAACGGAGCTAAAAAACCTATTAAGTATCTCCGCCTTCTCTTGGTCTCCAGTCACCGATGCCCCATTTTCAGAATAAAGGGGTCCAACCTGTTCTGACCCATTTTTTTTGCATTGATATACTTAAAAAATTTCTTGGGATTTGTTTTGATATCTTTAGCCACCTGTCTTTCATTTTGTATTTTGGCTGATTTGATTTCCTTTTTACAGATTTTGGTAAGTTTTTTGTAAGTATTGAAAGCCTCAGGTGACCCGTCAGATTTTTTTTTTTTTAAATGCCCTCTTTTTTTCATTAATTGCCCTTTTAACTGTAGCTGTAAGCCATGTGGGGTGTAATCTAGTCTGTCTATACTTCTTACCTATTGGAAACAATTTAGAAGTATAAAAACCCAGGATAGATTTGAATTTCTCCTATTTAACATTCGTATCATCATTTGACAGTATCTGATCCCAGTCTATATCCTGTATTGCAGCCCTTAATTTCTGGAAATTAGCCCTCTTTAAATTCAAAGTTTTCGATTTTCCCACTTGCTTCTGCTTTTTACAGTTTAAGAGGAAAATAATTATATTATGATCGCTGTTCCCAAGGGGTTCCCGGACACTGACATTTTGGACAATCTCCTCATTGTTAGAAATCACAAGGTCCAATAATGCGTCACCTCTTGTGGGATCTTTTACAAGCTGCACCATAAAATTATCCTGCAGAAAGTTGATAAAATTTCTCTCCTTCACAGATGACTCAAATTTGTATTTTTTTCTCCAAGATTGGAGTGGGTTTTGATCTTGAACGCTGAAAGAATGGCGCTGGCTGGTCCCATAAAAATGATTTATTTCATTGAACGTAAAATAAAGTAAAATAATTAAAATAGAACAGCGCATTTCGCACTTGGGCTAAGCGCTTCCTCTGGTTCATAAACAGTTGGTGATCGGAGTCGGAAGTGAAGAACCATCTCCCGGTTTTTTCTTAACTTACGGCGTATGTGAGTTTTTACATGACAATATATAAACAAATAACCATAAAATGCATCAAAGACATAAAAATGTTATATACACATATTACAAAAGTATCATTAAAAAAATCGAGGTATTTTATATATATATATACACTGTACTGTGTAAAGACTCTTATTCCCATGTGTCTGTGGGGTATCTGGACTACATCTACAGGTGCCTCATGAGGTCAAACCATGGTTTCTATAGTGACTCTGAAAACAGACTCCTTATCGTCTGCGGCAGGTGAACTAGATCTTTCTCACAGGAGGGTTTCATTGATCTCATTTAGGCCATTTGGTGTTAGTGTATTCAATTTACACTCACCGGCCACTTTATTAGGTACACCATGCTAGTAATTGGTTGGACCCCCTTTTGCCTTCAGAACTGCCTCAATTCTTCGTGGCATAGATTCAAAAAGGTGCTGGAAGCAAGATTTTGGTCCATATTGACATGATAGCATCACACAGTTGCCGCAGATTTGTCGGCTGCACATCCATGATGCGAATCTCCCGTTCCACCACATCCCAAAGATGCTCTATTGGATTGAGATCTGGTGACTGTGGAGGCCATTTGAGCACAGTGAACTCATTGTCATGTTCAAGAAACCAGTCTGAGATGATTCCAGCTTTATGACATCAGATGTTGGGTACATTGTGGTCATATGGACATGGTCAGCAACAATACTCAGGTAGGCTGTGGCGTTGCAACGATGCTCAATTGGTACCAAGGGGCCCAAAGAGTGCCAAGAAAATATTCCCCACACCATAACACCACCACCACCAGCCTGAACCGTTGATACAAGGCAGGATGGATCCATGCTTTCATGTTGTTGACGCCAAATTCTGACCCTACCATCTGAATGTCGCAGCAGAAATCGGCTTGTGCAAATGAGCTTCTGCAAATTGTAGCCTCAGTTTCCTGTTCATAGCTGAAAGGAGTGACACCCGGTGTGGTCTTCTGCTGCTGTAGCCCATCTGCCTCAAAGTTCGACGTACTGTGCGTTCAGAGATGCTCTTCTGCCTACCTTGGTTGTAACGGATGGCGATTTGAGTCACTGTTGCCTTTCTATCAGCTCGAACCAGTTTGCCCATTCTCCTCTGACCTCTGGCATCAACAAGGCATTTCCGCCCACAGAACTGCCGCTCACTGGATGTTTTTTCTTTTTCGGACCATTCTCTGTAAACCCTAGAGATGGTTGTGCGTGAAAATCCCAGTAGATCAGCAGTTTCTGAAATACTCAGACCAGCCCTTGTGGCACCAACAACCATGCAACATTCAAAGGCACTCAAATCACCTTTCTTCCCCATACTGATGCTCGGTTTGAACTGCAGGAGATTGTCTTGACCATGTCTACATGCCTAAATGCACTGAGTTGCCGCCATGTGATTGGCTGATTAGAAATTAAGTGTTAACGATCAGTTGGACAGGTGTACCTAATAAAGTGGCCGGTGAGTGTATATATCCAATATACTTTCCTCCGGCAGAGTGTCGGGAACCTGTTGGATATGGTGGCAGGTACGTGATCTATCGGTTTGATGGAAATGGGGCCTTTTATTTTAGGATGGTGGATAGAGCAGTGCTTCGAGATGCTGTGCCATAAAAAAATTTTTTTTAATGTTCTCCCTAGGTTTATTTAAACGATTACATAGCGTTTGCACTGTCCTTCCTATGTATTGCAAATGGCATATTTCACACTCAATTAAATAAATGACATATTTGGTGTTACAAGTCATTTTGTTTTTTATATGGAACATTTCATTTGTGTTGTTAGATTTAAATGATGTTCCAACCTTGATGTTTTTGCAACACAAACATCTGGTTTTGTGGCATTTTGAAACGTTGTTATCTTTGTTATCTGTACCATTTGGTTTATGTTGTCTAAGCACACTTGGGGCCAGGATATTTCTAATTGTAGTGGCTCTCCTATAGATAATTCTTGGACGGTTAGGGAGATGATCTTTAAGATGTATGTCTTTTCTGAGGATAGACCAAAGTTTCTGCATAATGTTCCTGATCACATGATGTTGTGTACTGTATCTAGTGATGAAATTCGTTTCCTGTCGGCTGTTGTTCTTTACGTCTTTTATAGATTTTTCTTTTGGTTGGACACATTCAATTTGACATTTTAGCCTTCTTGTATGCTCCTTTCAGTATTTCTTCAGGGTAGCCCTTTTCCTTGAATTTTTCTCTTAGAGTATTTGCTTGTTTGTGATAGACATCAGTACTTCTGCAGTTTTTACGTATCCTCTTGTACTGCGAGAAAGGGATGTTTCTAATTCATTTCTTGTGGTGTGAACTGGTATAGTTGAGATAATAATTTGAGTCGACCTTTTTGAAGTGTGTTCTGGTATTGAAACACTCTCCTTCATGGTAAATTTCCAAGTCTAAAAATGTGATTTCAGTGGGACTTTTCTCTAGGGTGAAGGATATTCCCCAGGAGTTGTTATTTAAGTGCTTCTGGAACTGTTCTGCTTCTTCTATGGGTCCTGACTAGAGATGAGCGAACACACTCGTCCGAGCTTGATGCTCGTTCGAGCATTAGCGTACTCGTAACTGCTCGTTGCTCGGACGAATACTTCGCCAGCTCGAGAAAATGGCATCTCCCGCCGTTTTGATTTTTGGCGGCCAGAAACAGAGCCAATCACAAGCCAGGAGACTCTGCACTCCACCCAGCATGAAGTGCTACCCTTACACGTCGATAGCAGTGGTTGGCTGGCCTGATCAGGTGACCCTGGAATAGACTAGCCCCTGCCCGCGCTGCTCGCATCATTCTCTGCCTGGATGCCGTTAGGGAGAGAGCTGCTGCTGCTGCAGGGATAGCGTTAGGGTGTTACATTAGCTTACTGTTAGGTAGGAGTGAGTCTACAAGAACCCAACAGCCCTTGTTAGGGCTAGAATAGCGTTATATTTGTTTTTTGTTTGTTTGCTTGTGGCTGGGCTTGCTGGCACTAGTAGTGCAGCTAGTACCATATTGTAAGGAATTTGCAGGGAGACTTGCGAACGTTATATTTAGCTCTTAGTGACACACATATCCATCTCAAACACCTAAGTGTGACAATTTATTAGGGGTTTGATTGAATTAGGCACAGTCTGACAATTATTATTTTTTTTTTTCAAAACTTAAAGTGACTTAAAATCCAGTTGTGTGCTGTCAGTGTAGGTTAGAAACTAGGCATACAAGAATTCAACCCACTTTCTTAGGCCTACAATAGCGTTATATATATATATATATATATATATATATATATATATATATATATATATTGTTGATTTGCTTGTGGCTGGCCTTGCTGGCACTAGTAGTGCAGCTAGTACCATATTGTGACGAATTTGCAGGGAGTCTTGCGAACGTTCTGCATAGCTCTTAGTGACACACATATACATCTCAAACACCTAAGTGGGACAATTTATTAGGGGTTTGATTGAATTAGGCACACTCTGCTTTTTCTTTTCTTTTTTTTTTTTAAAACTAAAAGTCATCAGGCACAGCACAAAATCCTGTTGTGTGCTGTCAGTGTAGGTTAGAAACTTGCCATAGCAATAGGATAGCATCGTTTTCTTAAAAAAACAAAAACACAAAAAACCACAAAAAAAAATTACAGTTTACACTTTAATTTTGAAAATGTTGAACCCGAGGGCTAGGGGTAGAGGACGAGGGCGTGGGCGTCCCACTACTGCAGGGGTCAGTGGCCGTGGTCCTGGGCGGGGTGAGTTACCACCTGCTGAGCTACACTCCTTAGGTTCATGTCTCAAGTTACTGGGACCCGTGGTAGAGCACTGTTGAGGCTAGAACAGTGCGAACAGGTGATGTCGTGGATTGCGGACAATGCTTCTAGCCATTTGTCCACCAGTCAGTCTTCCATGCAGCCCACCCATGTCACCGAAATCAGCACTCCTTCACCTCAGCCTCCTTCCCCCCAGTCTGCCCCCTCCCAGGAAAATTTGGCATTTGAACCGACATACTCTGAGGAACTGTTTTCTGGACCCTTCCCAGAGTCACAAACCACTTGTCCGGTTGCTGCTGAGCTCTTTTCCGATGACCAGGTTTTCCAGCGGTCGCAGTCTGTGGGTGATGATGACATTGTTGACGTAGTGGAAGAAGTGTGTAAAGAGGTGTCGGACGATGAGGAGACATGGTTGTCACACTGTGGTGAAGTTGTTGTCAGGGCAGGAAGTCCGAGGGGGGAGCAGACTGAGGGATCGGAGGATGATGAGGTGACAGACCCAAGCTGGGTTGATATGCCGGGTGAACACAGTGCTTCTGAGACGGAGGAGAGTCCTCGACGAGAACAGGTTGGAAGAGGCAGTGGTGGGACCAGACGGAGAGGCAGGGCCAGAGCTGGTGCATCAGTGCCAAATGTTTCACGTAGTGAAGCTCCCGTGGCGAGGGCTAGATTTTCGGAAGTCTGGAGGTTCTTTAAAGAAACACCGGATGACCGACGGACTGTGGTGTGCAACCTGTGCCACACCAGGATCAGCAGGGGTTCCACCACTACCAGCTTAACCACCACCAGTATGCGCAGGCATATGAATGCTAAACACCCCAATCAATGGAACCAAGGCCGTTCACCTCCGGCCGGGCACACCACTGCTCCTTCCCCTGTGTCATCTGCTGCCTCTGCTAGTCAGACCCCTGCCCAGGACCCCGGCCCAAACACCTCCCGTGCGAAAACTACACCTTCACCTCCACGATCCTCCACAGCATCCACCAATGTCTCCATGCACAGCGTTCAGCTCTCCATACCCCAGACGCTGGAGCGCAAGAGGAAGTACAGTGCAACCCACCCACACGCCCAAGCCCTCAATGTCCACATCTCCAAACTACTTAGCCTGGAGATGCTGCCCTATAGGCTGGTAGAGACCGAGGCCTTTCGCAACCTCATGGCGGTGCCCCCCCCTTGGTATTCGGTCTCTAGCCGCCACTACTTTTCCCGATGTGCCGTCCCAGCCCTGCACCAGCACGTGTCGGACAACATCATCCGTGCCCTGACCAACGCCATTTCTGACAAGGTCCACCTGACCACGGACACGTTGACTAGTGCTGCCGGGCAGGGCCACTATGTATCGCTGACGGCACATTGGGTTAACTTGGTGGAGGCTGGGACCGAGTCTGACCCTGGGGCTGGTCATATACTGGCGACGCGGAGGATTGCGGGGGCCTACCGCGGTCCAGGTCTCTCAGGCCTACTATGCCTCCTCCTCCTCCCATTCCTCCTCCACCTCCTCCTCCGAATTACCATCCGTGGGCATGGCGCCATCAGTCGGTAGCTCTAGGCACAGCAGCAGGCGGTGCTCAAACTGCTGAGCCTAGGCGATAAAAGGCACACCGCCCAAGAGCTATTACAGGGCATCACGGCACAGACTGATCTGTGGCTGGCACCGCTGAACCTGAAGCCAGGCATGGTTGTGTGTGACAATGGCCGTAACTTGGTGGCGGCTCTGCAACTCGGCAGACTGACACATGTGCCATGCCTGGCCCATGTGTTAAATCTCATAGTTCAGCGGTTCCTCAAGACATACCCCAATCTGTCTGATTTGCTCACGAAGGTGCGCCGCATCTGTGCGCATTTCAGGAAGTCCAGCACAGATGCTCCCACTCTCAGGGCAGCGCAGCGCCGCCTCCAACTGTCCGCTCACCAACTGTTGTGCGACGTGCCCACAAGGTGGAATTCAACATTAACCATGTTATCCAGAGTTTACCAACAGCGCATAGCGATTGTAGACTGCCAGATGTCAACTTCCACCAGAACTGGTAGTCAGGTCAGTCAGCTTCCTCAAGTCTACAATGAGGAGTGGACGTGGATGTCTGATATCTGTCAGGTGCTGAGTAACCTTGAGGAGTCAACACAGATGGTCAGTGGCGATGCTGCCATCATCAGCCTCACCATCCCGCTGCTTGGCCTGTTGAAAAACTCTCTGGCCAGCATGAAGTCAGAAGCTTTGCGCTCGTCACAAGAGACGGGGGAAGAAGATTCCCTTGTTGATAGCCAAAGCACCCTCAGGTCTGTTTCACAGCGCATATCGGAGGAGGATGAGGAGGGAGAGGAGGAGCATGTTGGCGAGACAGAAGAGGGGAGCAGAAGAAGAGGAGTTGGAGGAGTTGGAGGAGGAAGAGATGGACAGTCAGGCCAGTGAGGGGAGTGAATTCTTGCGAGTTGGGACTCTGACGCATATGGCAGATTTCATGCTAGGCTGCCTATCCCGTGACCCTCACGTTCAAAGAATTTATTCCAGCACCGATTACTGGGTATTCACTCTCCTGGACCCACGGTACAAGCAAAATCTTACCACTCTCATCCCTGGAGAGGAAAGGAGTGTGAGAATGCATGAATACTAGCAGGCCCTGGTGCACAAGCTGAAACAGTATTTCCCTTCTAACAGCGCTAGCGGCAGAGGGCGTACTTCTGCGGGACAAGTAGCAAGGGAGAGTAGGCGAGCGGGCAGCTTGTCCAGCACTGGCAGGGGTATGCTTTACAAGGCCTTTGCCAGTTTTATGTCACCCCAGCAAGACACTGTCACCTGTCCCCAGTCTCGGCAGAGTAGGGCTGATCTTTACAGAAAGATGGTGAGGGAGTACGTAGCTGACCATACCATCGTCCTAAATGATCACACAGCTGCCTACAACTACTGGGTTTCAAAGCTGGACATGTGGCACGAACTGGCGCTGTACGCCTTGGAGGTTCTTGCCTGCCCTGCCGCTAGCATGTTGTCTGAGCGGGTTTTCAGTGCAGCTGGTGGCATCATCACCGATAAGCGTATACGCCTGTCGACTGACAGCGCTGACAGGCTGACTCTTATCAAGATGAATAAGGCCTGGATTTCTCAGGATTTCCATTCTCCACCAGGTGAGAGAAGCTCAACCTGAATAATGTATGCACTCCTCCTCCTCATTTTCCTCCTTCTCCTCCTCTTTGTACACTAAAGCAGAGGAAACTGGCTATTTTTTGCCAGGGCCAACTGGCTCTAGCTATAGTACTCTATGTATTTAATTTTTCTGGAGGGCCACCTACCCGGTCCTCTGTTTTAAACAATTTTTGGGAGTGCCACATACAGGCACTCAATCTATTAAATTTTTCTGGAGGACCACCTACCTGCTCCTCTGGTTTGAAAACTTTTTTGGACTGCCACGTACAGGCACTATCCAAATTTAATTGTCTCCATAGCAGCCTCCACACATCGCATTTACAGCTGCCTCCACATGTTGTCTCCATTGCTGCCTCCACATATCATCTCCATAGCTGCCTCCCAAAGTCGTCCATATAGCGGCCTCCATACATCGTCCCCTTAGCAAACGAGCTGTGTCAGGCAGAATTTTGGGTTGTTTTCATGGCTTCCACATCAAACTTGTTAACTTTGTTGCCACCCTGCTGTGTTATCCACAAAATATACTGGCAAATTTTTTCATTTACCGATATTATTTCAGCGCTTCTTACGCATCTGTTTACATTCCCCTCACCCGCCATAACCCAAACTTATAAGAACACCACTACACTTGATCTTATACAAAAGGTTCTTAGAAGTGCTGTTTGGGGAGGAGCCGAGAGACAAGGGCTTGGACAAGCGAAAGCTCGCCTGGCAGCGGACCGCCAGCTCCATCCCAAGATCCAACTAACATAGTTTTAACTGCAGCACCTTTAATCTACTACTACGTTACTGCCTCCATACATCGTCCCCTTAGCAAACGAGCTGTGTCAGGCAGAATTTTGGGTTGTTTTCATGGCTTCCACATCAAACTTGTTAACTTTGTCGTCACCCTGCTGTGTAATCCACAAAATATACTGGCAAACTTTTATCATTTACCAATATTATTTTAGCGCTTCTTGCGCACCTGTTCACATTCCCCTCACCCGCCATAACCCAAACTTATAAGAACACTACTACACTTGATCTTATACAAGAGGTTCTCAGAAGTGCTGTTGGGGGAGGAGCCGAGAGACAGGGGCTTGGACAGGCGAAAGCTCGCCTGGCAGCGGACCGCCAGCTCCATCCCAAGATCCAACTAACATAGTTTTAACTGCAGCACCTTTAATCTACTACTACGTTACTGCCTCCATACATCGTCCCCTTAGCAAACGAGCTGTGTCAGGCAGAATTTTGGGTGTTTCACCAGATATATAATGGAACTCGGCGCATCTGTCGCCGCCATGCTGGAGACCTGAAGTTGCAATCATAGCAGCGCAATATGGATGCCCCATACTGTCGCTCTTAATCATGGAACCATTTCCGAAAAAACAATTAAAAATAGAACCGCTATGCTATTCCATTATTCCTAGATGAAATATTCAAACGACCCCGTCTGCTTTGAAAATTATACATTTTTCAAATTAAATGATTCTGGCCCCCAGGCCCATTTTGGGTGGGGAGGAGCCGAGAGACAGGGGCTTGGACAGGCGAAAACTCGCCTGGCAGCGGACGGCCAGCTCCATCCCAAGATTAGGCAGCCTCAGAGGCATCCATGCATACTGCCCCTGCTGTTTCCTGTCCATTTCGCCTCCACGATCTTCCACAGCGTCCACCAATGTCTCCATGCGCAACTTTCAACTCTCTATACCCCAAACGCTAGAGCGCGAGAGGATATACAGCACATCATCCCCTTATCAAACGAGCTGTGTCAGGCAGAATTTTCGGGTGTTTCACCAGATACATAATGGAACTCGGCGCATCTGTCACCGCCATGCTAGAGACCTGAAGTTGCAATCATAGCAGCGCAATATGGATGCTCCATACTGTCTCTCTTAATCATGGAACCATTTCCGAAAAAACAATTAAAAATGGAACCGCTATGCTATTCCATTATTCCTAGATGAAATATTCAAACGACCCCGCCTGCTTTGAAAATTATAATTTTTTCAAAGTAAACGCTTCTGGCGCGCAGGCCCATTTTGGGTGGGGAGGAGCCGAGAGACAGGGGCTTGGACAGGCGAAAGCTCTCCTGGCAGCGGACCGCCAGCTCCATCTCAAGATTAGGCAGCCTCAGAGGCATCCATGCATACTGCCCCTGCTGTTTCCTGTCCATTTCGCCTCCACGATCCTCCACAGCGTCCACCAATGTCTCCATGCGCAACTTTCAACTCTCTATACCCCAGATGCTAGAGCGCGAGAGGATATACAGCACATCATCCCCTTATCAAATGAGCTGTGTCAGGCAGAATTTTCGGGTGTTTCACCAGATACATAATAGAACTCGGCGCATCTGTCGCCGCCATGCTGGAGACCTGAAGTTGCAATCATAGCAGCGCAATATGGATGCTCCATACTGTCGCTCTTAATCATGGAACCATTTCCGGAAAAACTATTAAAAATAGAACCGCTATGCTATTCCATTATTCCTAGATGAAATATTCAAACGACCCCGCCTGCTTTGAAAATTATATTTTTTCAAAGTAAACGCTTCTGGCCCCCAGGCCCATTTTGGCTGGGGAGAAGCCGAGAGACAGGGGCTTGGACAGGCGAAAGCTCACCTGGCAGCGGACTGCCAGCTCCATCCCAAGATTAGGCAGCCTCAGAGGCATCCATGCATACTGTCCCTGTTGTTTCCTGTCCATTTCGCTTCCACGATCCTCCACAGCGTCCACCAATGTCTCCATGTGCAACTTTCAACTCTCTATACCCCAGACGCTGGAGCGCGAGAGGATATATAGCACATCATCCCCTTATCAAACGAGCTGTGTCAGGCAGAATTTTCGGGAGTTTCACCAGATACATAATGGAACTCGGCGCATCTGTCGCCGCCATGCTGGAGACCTGAAGTTTCAATCATAGAAGCAATATGGATGCCCCCTACTGTCACTCTTAATCATGGAAGTCGTCTCCAAGGCCGCCTCCACATGTCGTCCCCTTATCAAACGAGCTGTGTCAGGCTCATTTTTCGGGTGTTTCACCAGATACTTAATGGAACTATGTCACCACCATGCTGTGTTATTGACTAAATATACCGTCAACCTTTTGTTCACATAGGAAATCATTTCAGCGCTTCTTGCTCACCTCCTTTGGTTCCTCTCTGCCATCCATTGGTTTGAAGCCATTTAGGGTATGTCGCCATGACACTCTTTAGCCTGCCGCTGCTGCCGCTGCCTCTGCATGCCGTCTTCTATAGTGTCAGGGTCAATTATTGGATGTTTTAGATGCTATCTAGCCTCATTCGGTCACTCTGTCATGGCCATGCTGTTGCCCATAATTTTGGCATAATGGTGCGATTAAGCAGCCTCAGAGGCTTCCATGCATGCTTCCCCTGCTGTTTCTTGTCCATTTCCGTGGTGTTTCAATTATTTTCTGAGGTTTCCAGGTGTTTGGCCAAGCTTCCCTGTGCAGTCCCTTGGTCCCCTTGAAAAATGCTTGAGTCTCCCATTGACTTCAATGGGGTTCGTTATTCGAGTCGAGCACTCAAGCATCGGGAAAAGTTCATCTCCAATAATGAGCACCCGAGCATTTTAGTGCTCACTCATCTCTAGTCCTGACCACAGAAGGAATAGGTCATCAATAAAGCGCCTTTATGTCACTATGTTCTATCAGTTAGTTTTGGAAGATTTCAATAAACTCACAAAGAAATCAGGAAAAGAGGGACTACATAATCTAACAGTAAGCAAACAGAAAGGTTTAAAGAAATTGAAAGAAAACAAGGAGATAGTGATACGTGGGGCTGATAAGGGGCGAAGTATAGTGATTATGACCTAAGAGGCGTACAATAAAGAAGCAGTAAGACTATTAGAAGATAAAACATATTACACAACAGTGAAAAAAGACCCCTCCTAGGACATCCAGAAAAACATAAAAAAGTTTCTAGATGATGCACAGAAGAATAACCTAATTAATAAGGAAGAGAAAAATTTCTTATACATTCCGTTCCCATCAACGGCGTATTTTTATTTCCTCCCTAAGATCCACAAAGATGCAAAAGAACCGCCTGGGAGGCCAATAATATCAGGGATTGGATCCATGACAAGTAACATCTCCCATTACCTTGACCTCCTATTACAAAAGTATGTTGTTCAGCTCCCCAGCTATTTAAAATAGTCTGATCAGTTGATCAGAGAATTACATAGCCTCAAATGGAACAAAGAATGGATCTTTTTAACACTCGATGTAAATTCATTATACTCAAATATTGAATATCAAAAAGGGATAGACTGTGTTAACACATACTCTAAGCTCTACCACCAAAAACTGGGTACGGCAATGGGGACACGAGTAGCACCAACCTTTGCCAACCAGTTTATGGGGGCCTTTGAAGACCACCACATCTTGAAAAAAGAACACAATCCATTCCTTAAACACATAGTGACTTACAGGCGCTTTATTGATGACCTATTCCTTCTGCGGTCAGGACCCATAGAAGAAGCAGAACAGTTCCAGAAGCACTTAAATAACAACTCCTGGGGAATATCCTTCACCCTAGAGAAAAGTCCCACTGAAATCACATTTTTAGACTTGGAAATTTACCATGAAGGAGAGTGTTTCAATACCAGAACACACTTCAAAAAGGTCGACTCAAATTATTATCTCAACTATACCAGTTCACACCACAAGAAATGGATTGGAAACATCCCTTTCTCGCAGTACAAGAGGATACGTAAAAACTGCACAAGTACTGATGTCTATCACAAACAAGCAAATACTCTAAGAGAAAAATTCAAGGAAAAGGGCTACCCTGAAGAAATACTGAAAGGAGCATACAAGAAGGCTAAAATGTTAAGCCAAATTGAATGTGTCCAACCAAAAGAAAAATCTATAAAAGACGTAAAGAACAACAGCCGACAGGAAACGAATTTCATCACTAGATACAGTACACAACATCATGCGATCAGGAACATTATGCAGAAACTTTGGTCTATCCTCAGAAAAGACATACATCTTAAAGATCATCTCCCTAACCATCCAAGAATTATCTATAGGAGAGCCACTACAATTAGAAATATCCTGGCCCCAAGTGTGCTTAGACAACATAAACCAAATGGTACAGATAACAAAGATAACAACGTTTCAAAATGCCACAAAACCAGATGTTTGTGTTGCAAAAACATCAAGGTTGGAACATCATTTAAATCTAACAACACAAATGAAATGTTCCATATAAAAAAACAATTTGACTTGTAACACCAAATATGTCATTTATTTAATTGAGTGTGAAATATGCCATTTGCAATACGTAGGAAGGACAGTGCAAACGCTACGTAATCGTTTAAATAAACATAGGGAGAACATAAAAGAAAAATATTTATTGCACAGCGTTTCGAAGCACTGCTCTATCCACCATCCTAAAATAAAATGCCCCATTTCTATCAAACCGATAGATCACGTACCTGCCACCATATCCAACAGGTTCCCGACACTCTGCCGGAGGGAAGTATATTGGATATATAAATTGAATACACTAACATCAAATGGCCTAAATGAGATCAATGAAACCACCCTGTGAGAAAGATCTAGTTCATCGCCGCAGACGATAAGGGGTCTGTTTTCAGAGTCACTATAGAAACCATGGTTTGACCTCCTGAGGTACCTGTAGATGTAGCAAATGGCATATTTCACACAGACACATGGGAATAAGAGTCTTTACTCAGTAAGGTGTATATATATATATATATATAAAAAACCTCGATTTTTTAATGATACTTTTGTAATATGTGTATATAATGTTTTTATGTCTTTGATGCATTTTATGGTTATTTGTTTATATATTGTCATGTAAAAACTCACATACGCCGTAAGTTAAGAAAAAACAGGAGATGGTTCTTCACTTCCGACTCCGATCACCAAGATCATCTGTTTATGAACCAGAGGAAGCGCTTAGCCCAAGCGTGAAACGCGTTGTTCTATTTTAATTTTTTTACTTTATTTTACGTTCAATGAAATAAATCATTTTTACGGGACCAGCCAGCGCCATTCTTTCAGCGTTCAAGAAAAAAACCCACTCCAATCTTGGAGAAAAAGATATCCGTTTGGAACTGCCTATCCACATCAAGGGGGAGTAAGCAGTACTACGAACGCCGCAGCGGAGATAAAGGTACATCTAAGGAAGCATCATTTGGGAGTTGTGCCCTGGGTGCACAATTCCTTAAGGTTAGTAGCCTGAAGTATCAAATTTTTACCATTTATCACAAAGGTAATACACCACAGGAGCGCCCCTCTGTCTCTTCTATTCCCCATTTCTTCTAGTCAAATTTATATTTGGAAAGTTAAAGTCTCCCATTATCACTACTGTCCGCCCGCTCCATCTGTTTATATAGGTGACCCTCTATTTCCTCAGAGATGGTAGGGGGTCTATATATTACACCAAAAATAATTTTCTCAAAACTCTCTTGGCTTTGAATTTCAACCCACAAAGTTTCAGCCTCCTCACACTCTTCATTGACCACTGTCTCATTCACAATTTAAGACTCTTCTGACATACAGACATACACCACCTCCCCTCCTATCTGCCCTGTCTTTCCGAAAGAGTGTAAAACCTTGAATATCAACACCCCAATCATGCGATGCATCAAGCCATGTCTCTGCTACACCAACAACATCTAACTGTTCCTCTAATATTAGAGCCTCAAGCTCGCCCATTTTGCCTGTGATACTTCTGGCATTTGTGAACATACAATTTAATTTCACAGAGTTATTTATCTGATTTAAAGTATTTTAACTGGCACATGAACTTCAGGTTATTAAGTATCCCATACTTGCCTTTTAGGAAAAAAAACAGGGGTCTAGGGGAAAAGGCAAGGGGGATAAGGCTAGCAGGCCTGACAAACCCGAGAAATCAGAAAAGAGCAAAACTAAAAGATGTAACGTGTTTTCACTCTATGCCTGATTCCTACAAAAAGCCTATATGCAAAGTTTGCAGTGATAACTTTACGCGTGAAGAAAAAACGTAATTCTCGGATGAATTGAAAGGCTTTATAGAAGAAAAAGTTGTTTCTTCAATTGCTGTGGCCACATCTAAAGCTCCGCCAAGCAAAAAGCCTAGAATCCTGGAAGAATGTCCAAGAATCCTGGCCGGAGACAGTTACCAGAAGATTGTTAAATTATCGGGAATTGCAGGCAGTTTGGGAGGCTCTAAGCTCCAACACTTCCCACCTTATTCATTGACATTAGTTTCTATTCTATCAGACAACAGTACAACAGAGTCATATCTAAAAAGACAAAGAGGTAACCAATCTCCATCTCTAATATCCCTAACGCAAGAAATATTTTCGTGGGCAGAAGATCACGTACTGTCAATCTCAGCCACCCATTTAAAGGGTACAGAAAACAAGAAGGCAGTATTTCTCAGTCGGAAAATAATACTTCCAAATGAGTGGTGCCTAAATTGTGAAGCCTTTCACAACCTAACATCTCTTTGGGGCACTCCCCAGATACACTTGTTCACCACAAAGGAAAATGCCAAGTGTCAATACTACTTTTCACTGGAAAAATGGGAGACCAGAGAACATCTGGACGCATTCTCTCATTCCTGGGACACTCCTCTCGCCTATGCCTTCCCCCCAAACTGGCCGAAAAAGAGCTGATATCCGTTACTGAGAATGATGACAACTCAAGACCCAGTAATACTACCAGCATCAAGAGACCTCCTGTGGAAAGGTCCAATTCAACATCCGGACCCGGGAAAACTCCAATAATCAGCCTGAATCCTGAATCCGATTATCTAAAATCACAAGGGCTCTCTTCCAATGTCATCAAAACCTTGAAGGCAAGTAGAAAAACAGTTACATTTGCAATATATCAGAAAATATGAAAGAAGTTTACTTCCTCCTGTGCAGATAAACCACCTTGTCAATCTAAACAAATATTTTACATGTTCTTGACTTTCTTCAGAAGGGTCTAACCTATTGAGAATAGAGCATTAAAAATGTAACTCTAAACACTGCCTTTTTGATAGCCATCACCCAGGAGACTGGGTGATGGCTATATGTATAAAAGAACCTTACATGCAAATTATTGACAACAGAATTATTCTTATGTTAGACCCAAATTTTGTTTCAAAGGTGATCTCGGACAAGAATCAGGAGATCATATTACCATCCTTCTGTGAGAATCCATCCTCTGAAAAGCAACAAGAATGGCACTCATTGGACATAAAGCGCACAGTTATAAAATACATAGAGGCGACTGAATCTTGGCGTATTGACTCAAATTTCCTTATTTAATTTCTGGGGAAAAACAAGGGGAGGAAGGCATCCAAGGCGACCATTTCCAGATGGCTGAAAATGTCAATTTCTTCCTGCTATGATATCCAGACGACTCCAGCATACTCCAGCACACTCAACCCGGGCTGTATCCATGTCTTGAGCAGAAAGAAGAGGAGCTTCCTCTGGAACAAATCTGCAAAGCTGCAGCCTGGGCTGCCTCTTCTACATTCCCTAAACATTATTGTCTGGACTAGCCTCTTTCAAAGGATTTATCCTTTGGAATAAAAGTACTACAGGCTGTAATCCCTCCCTAAAAATAGTTATTCGCTGGTAATTCTTTTTCCATTAGTCCACCATGACAGCCTATATATTCTCATCCCAAAGAACTTTGTTTCTTTACTTTGTTTGTTTTCACATGGTTAAAATTTGTATGTGATCAAAACATATTAAATAAATCCTTGTTGCAGCTTCCTCAGTGTGGTCACTGGCGGGAGGATGCGGGAGGGGTCCTTTTAACCTCTCTTCCTGTCCCTGCAGAGGTCAAGGTGCATCCTCATAGTGGACTAATGGAAATAGAATTACCTGTGAGTAACTAATTCATCATTTTTGTTTCCATGGCCCAACTGCTTAGCTTTACTTACATTTACACTTACATTTATCTACATTAAACCTAAACAACAATTTCTCCGCCCCTTCCTCAAGCTTCCACAAATCCCTCTGTAATGCTAAACTATCAAGCTCAGTATTAACCCCTTCCCAACATTTGACGTAATAGTACTCCCGATGGCGGGAGGTACTTTCCCGCAAAATGCAGTTCTATTACGTCAAACTTCTGGCCCCGGCTCCTGTGCTCCGACTGCCAGTGCCTGGGGCTGCGCGATCCTCTTCCTGGAGCCTGGTCCCTGCCTTCTGGCAGGACCCAGCTGTAACACACTGAGCATGCTGCGCATGCTCAGTGTGTTACATTACACAGTGTAATACTTCTGTATTACACTGTGTAATGTGAAGAAGAGCTTGATCAGTGGATCGCTTGTTCAAGCTAACCTGTAAAAGTTAATTAAAAAAGTTAAAAACATTAAATAAAAACATTAAATAAAAAGAATTAATTAAATAAAGTTAAAGTCCCCTAAACACAAATATTCCCTATACACATGCAATAAAGTGAAAAAAAAAAATCGCCAAAACACCCCACATATTTGGTATCTCCGTGTCTGTACAATAACTCAGAAACATTATTGGACCCGCTCGGTGAACACCATAAAAACAAAACCCGAAAAACACGCCAAACATTTACATTTTTCATAAAATCTCTACACAAAAATGTTCTAAAAAGTGATCAAAAAAAGTTACGTGCGCCAAAATTGTACCACTGAAAGGAACAACTCAACACGTAAAAAATAAGCCCTAAACTAGCTCTGTCAACCAAAAAATATTAAAGTTACGACTCCCAAAAGATGGCGATGCAAAAACAAATGAGATTTCCTCTATATTAGATTTTATCTAGTAAAATTGTAAAAATAAATGAAAAACTATATAAATGAGGTATCACCTTAATCGTAGTGATCTGTAGAATTCAGATTATATAGTATTTTTAGTGTACGGTGTACGACCCCCAAAAAATACAAAAAGAAAGTAAACCAAAATTGACAATTTTCTTTTCACCCATACATTCAAGAGTCAATAAAATCTCATCAATAAGCTAATGACCCACTAAAATTAAGTATTTGTAAAGTGCATCTCATGTCGCAAAAAATAAGCCCTTATATGTCCAAATTGCCAAAAAAATAAAGATTGTATATCCAATAAAAAGTGACAATGCATAATTTGCTCGGAATGGTGCAGCTTCCCTTCGATGCCCTGGCGTGTGCACATACAGCAGGTTACCACCACATATGGGGTATTGTTATACGCGGGAGGGATTGGGTATCAAATTTTGTGGAGCGTTTTGGTATTTTGTCCACTGAAAATTTGAACATTTTTTGAAAAACACATTCATTTAGCCAAGAAAATTTTACTTTCAAAATTGCATCAGATTTTGATTTAACCCCTGTAAAACAATTAAAGTTGTTTTATGTACATTGAGGGGTATAGTTTCTATAATGGGGTAATTTATGGGGGTTTGCTTTTATTTAGGTCTCTCAAAGTGATTTGAAACCTGAGCAGGTCCCTCAATAGCAAGATTTTGCGTTTTTTATGAAAATGTGAAAAATCGCACCTAACGTTTAAAGCCCCATAACATCCAACAAAAATAAGAGTATGCATAAAAAACCATGTCCACATAAAGTAGACATTCGGTGAATGTTAGTTATTAACTATTTTTGCGGTTATGACTATGTATGGAAAAATAGAACATTTTGAAGTTCGAAAATCAAGAATTTTTGATCTGATATATCTGATTTTCTCATAAATAAATGCAAAACATACCACCAAAATTTTTCAACTAACATGAAGTACAAAGTATCACGAGAAAACAATTTTAAAAGCACTTGGATATGTTAAAGCGTTCCGAAGTTATAACCACTTATAGTGACACAGGGCAGATTTGAAAAAATGGGCCGTGTCAGGAAGGTGAAAAGTGGCTTCGGCGTTAGAATCACCTTAGAATCATCAGCAAATATTGAAACTTGACTGTAAACTTACTACAAGGTTGTTAATAAAAATATTAAAACAAAGTGGCCAAAATATTGACCGCTGTAGCACTCCACTGGTAACATCAACCCAATCTGAGAATGTGCCATTAATGATTACCCTCTGTTTTCTATAACTAAGCCAATTACTTACCCAAAAACACAGATTTTCCCCTGGTCCCAGCAGTCTCATTTTATGTACCAACCTTTTATTCGGCACTGTGTCAAATGCCTTTAAAAAGTCCAGATATACAAGATCCACAGCGTCTCCCAGATCCAGTCTGCAACTTACTTCCTCATAGAAGCAAATCAGATTAGTCTGACAGGACTGATAACTCATAAACCCATGCTGAAATATTTTAGGATAGCATCTCCAACAAACCCTTCAAATATTATCCCCACCACAGAAGTTAGACTCACAGGTCTGTAGTTTCCAGGATCGCTTTATGATCCTTTTTTGTATATTGGTACCACATTTGCTATGTGCCAGTCCTGTGGAACAGAACCAGTCCTCAGGGAATCTTCAAATATTACAAATAATGGTCTATCACACTACATAGTTTGGCAGAACCCGGGGTGTATGCCATATGGTCCCGGATATTTGTCTATCTTAGTGGTTGTGAGTCAGTGCCGTACCTCTTCCTGGGTTAAACTATTCCAAAGAGAATTTACATCAATTTCCCTGGAATTGGTAGTATCGTAAATCAGCCAAAGCCCACATTCTATCACTACACAGCAGAGTGTTATCAATCTTCAGCATATCAAATAAAAGCATTTTCATAAATTATAATAATACTTTACAGTCCTGCCTAAAATGATTTTATGTCATCTCTCACCCACACCTTAGTTAATCCCTTAGGAGTTAGTCAGCAGTGAGGAAGGGGATAGGGTTTCTTCACCAGTTTGAGATGGACAGAGACTTACGTTCCACCCACCTTTGTACTTGGACTTGTCTTCTGAATAGACTCCTCCTATTCTTTCCCTTTCTAGATATCATTATAAACCACTTGGGTTTTAAGTGAGTGGATTGAGATTTCAATGTCCCCACTGGTTTTCGTTCTCTGACAGGCCTTACGACTTCAATGGCCTTATACATTAACCTCTTCACACAACATATGACCAAAATGCAATGAAAAACAGAATATTAGAAGGGCTAATAAGGACACACAAAATAAATAATCATATTTGTTTTAAGGACTGACCGCCAATCACTTAGCCACTGAAATCTAAGCATCCCATGGGTGGTCAATACTAGAGTTTATTTTTTTCCCTAAGAAGTTTATCAGTCCCTATCAAAACTTTAATGAGGCATAAAAGTAACAAAACTTGACTTTAGTGAATCCAATTAGGACTTCCTTCTAGCTTTACTGAAGTACTTGTCTGCAGAACCTGGAAGGTATCATCATCTCCAGGGTTATCTCTCTTCCTCACATGGCTCTTTATCACCAACCTATCTTTAGGTTGAAGCTTATGAAAGAGAACTCAAAAAGATACTTTAGTACAGTGCGTGTGTAAGGTTATCATATAGTCTGTAAGTCTCCCATACTGCAGTTGGAGCAACTGCGAATAATAACATCCTAATCTAGGATTCAAACCAAATTAAATCTCATAGGGACTTTTAACTGGCCTATAACTTACATGAAGGGCTAATGGATAATGGTAGACCCTATGTCCATGGTTTCCCAGTCTCCACCATTGACTTTTGGATCTTTAGTTTCAGAGTCCCAAATCAACCTCTCAACCTTCCTGCTACTTTGTGGATGTCTTGGGATTGTTCACTACCTAATATATCCCTAAATCTCAACTTCTCTTTAGAAGTGTGTACCTTTTTGATCACTTCTGGTCACTCATACCTGTAGACCATTTTTGAACTGAACATAGTCAATACAAAAATACAAAAATCTTTGGTGTGCCGGGGTGGCATCTTTGCAGTCTGAAGCACAGAGGCCACTACACCAAATACTGGAGCACCTGGATGTTTAAAACTTGTGGACATAAGTCCACAACCATAAGTACCTGGGTCACAATAGGTTGAAAAGAGTCCATATTCCACAGATCAGACTGGCACCTTCTTCTGGATGTATCTTTTGCCGCTTGTTTCTGCAGGACCTTTAAGGACTTACCAGGGTAGAGGTTTCCTCATCTGGCAACACAGTCATGGTGGCGACTAAGGGTACAAACTTCTTGCCAGTTTCCTTGGCTGCTCCATCTGCTAAGTCATTTCCTTGTGTTTCTGTTCACCTTGGTGTGTGCCTTACTCTTAACAATAGTTACTTGTGTTAGTTTGTGTAGCCTCTCTATAAGTATCTTAATCAGGTCTGTACTTTTCACTAGGCGCCTGCTGCTGGTGTGATGAACCCTCTGGATTTTCACAAAGGGAACTTATCATGTGCTGTTCCAAACATACCTTGAATCTAGGTACATGCTATCTTTCTTACCCTAAGCTAAGGGACATACTTTTATCAATACTTTCAGTTCTGTTTCATTTCTTGTGCTAATATGTAATGGAAGTGCTTCTGTTTCTTATAATTGGTTCCTCGTTGTGTTGTGCAATGACAGCATATAACATCTTAATAACATTTACCTTCATAAAAATACATGGAATCATCCACAAAAAAGTACAAGGTCAGGGTACTGAATCTTTGACATGAGAAAATTCCACCGTCTCATGGGACATATGGGTCACATAATCATGGTCTTTCATGAGAGGAAGAAAGTTAAATAAATAACTTCTGCAGTGTCAGGTTTTAGGAACAGTGGATCCTCTGAACCACCACGGGAGATCGTACTAGCCAACACCTTGGACCGGAGTCTAAATGGCACCTGGTCTTCATCAGAACCCGCCGCAAAGCGGGATGGACTTTCTGCAGAAGGGTACCACCAGGTCATTCCACAGGTGCGACTAGCCTGCAGTGGCAGCCGAGTTTGAGGTACCTTAGCGGAAGACAGTCTCATAGTCAGGGCCAGGCACAGGGTCAGGGCAGGTGGCAGAGATGCAAGGTCAAGTCCAACGCAGGACATGGGAACTCAGGAGCAGGAACACAAAGGAATGCAGGATACACACAGGAACGCATGATACACATAGGAAAGCAGGAATATCGCAGGGGAGCTTTCACAATGGTGTAGGCACAGAAAGATCCGGAAGGGGACACTGGACGGGGCTGAAATTATATGGTGGAGGTGTTCAGCCAGCACACCAATTAGCGGTGCACTGGACCTTTAAATTTCCAAAAGCCGAGGGACGCACGCGCACGGCAGTCCGAGGAGAGGCCTGTGCCAGGACGGGTAAGTCCGATACTGCAGGGAGAGCGGGGGCGCGCGGAGGAACGCGAGTGGGCCCGCGATCCGAGACAGGGAGAGCCCCCCTTCAGCCTCCCCCTCTTCTTGGGACCGAGAAATCGCTGAAGCAGATTCTTGTCCAGGATCTTCTGGCTCCCACAATCTCTCCTCAGGACTAAATCCCCTCCAGTCTACCAGAAAGAACCGCCTGCCTCTCACTGCCTTCATATCCAGGATCTCCTTCACCTCGAAGACATCAGTGGAATCAGCCTGTGGTGCCGGAGGAAGAGTAACTTGCTTGGCAAAGCGGTTCAAGATGACTGGCTTGAGGAGAGAAACGTGGAAGGAGTTGGGTATGCGCATGTTAGAAGGTAATCGCAATTTATAGGCCAACGGGTTGATGCGACTGAGGATTTCAAATGGACCCAAGAACCGGGGTCCCAATTTGTAGCCAGGAATCCTCAGCTGGATGTATCTGGAGGACAACCAGATCCTGTCACCAGGAGCAAAGACAGGAGTTGGTCTGCGTCTTTTGTCCGCTTGAGGCTTGGTCTGAGCAGAAGATTGGAGCAATGAGGTACGGACTTGTTCCCAGATGGCTTTTAAATCCTGTAACAAGTCCTCCACAGCAGGGGCATCAGCAGACACAGGTAACGGAAGCGGAGGCCGTGGATGCAGTCCATAATTAATAAAGAAGGGAGCAGAACCGGCAGAAGTGGGGTCCAGGGAATTGTAAGATTCCATGGTAGCAGAAAACCCCAGTTGTCCTGGCGGGCGGATACAAAGTGGCGAAGGTAGCAACCCAAAGTCTGATTCACCCTCTCCCCTTGGCCGTTTGACTAAGGATGATAAGCGGAAGAAAAGTCCAATTTTACCTGCAGCTGGTTACACAGAGACCTCCAGGACTTGGACACGAATTGAACACCTGGATCTGAAACGATGTGCCGAGGAAGGCCATGAAGCTGGAAGACATGCTGGAAGAAGAGATTGGTAAGATGTGGAGCAGAAGGCAAACCTGGGGACAAAGTGAGACATCTTCGAAAAGCGGTCAGTCACCACCCAGATGACAGTGTTGCCAGATGATGGCGAAAAATCAATAATAAAGTCCATAGCTACATGAGACCACGACCATGGGCAACAGAACACCAGCAAGTTTTTTATCGTGAGGGCTTATTGCGAGCACATGAGACACAGGAACCCACAAAATCCCAAATGTCCTGCGTCAGCCTTGATGTTTTTCTCGGCAGGACGAAAATGGATCTGAAAGTAAAAGTGGCAAAAGAAGAGGGACCACCGGGCTTGACACGGGGATTGAACAATCGCTGAGCCGTTTGAAGATACTGGAGGTTCTTGCGGTCCGAGTAAATGCTGACTGGAAATCAGGCCCCCTCCAGCAGATGGCGCCATTCCTCCAAGGCAAGCTTGATAGCCAGAAGCTCACGATCTCTAATAGAATTGTTCCTCTCAGCGCAAGAAAACATTTAGGAGAAGAAGCCGCAGGTGATAGTTCAGACCTTAGGCCCTTTCTGGGTAAGGACCTCCCCAGCTCCCACGAGGAGGCATCAACTTCCACAAGGAAAGGCTTTTCAGTATAAGGTCGGGTAAGAACTGATGCAGAAAAAAGGCAGTCTTTAATTTCATGAAGGACTCCTCTGCTGCTTGAGACCAGACACGAGAATTGGCACCTTTCATCGTAAGCGCCACCATTGGAGCTACCAGAGATGAAAAATGTGGGATAAACTGTCTGTAATAGTTTGCAAAGCCCAGAAAGCGCTGTATAGCGCGTAATCCTACAGGACGAGGCCATTGAAGAACAGCAGAGAGCTTGGCAGGATCCATCTGGAGACCCCTGTCGGAGATAATATAGCGGAGGAAAGGAAGACTCCACTCTTAAAATTGTCATTTTTCAAGCGACTGAGGACCTGCCCTTCGTGGGACTGGTGGGACTCGAAATCCGGAGAAAACAACAATATGTCGTCAAGAAAGACCACAACACAGGTATAAAGCAGATCCCTGAAGATGTTGTTGACAAACTCCTGAAAAACGGCAGATGCATTGCAAAGTCTGAATGGCATCACCAAATACTTGAAGTGTCCATCGCAAGTGTTAAAGGTGGTCTTCCACTTGTCCCCCTTCTTAATGTGGATGAGGTTGTAGGCCCCACAAAGATCCAGTTTGTAGAAGACTCTGGCACCCCAAAGACAGTCAAACAGCTCCATGATCAGCGGCAGCGGATATCGATTCTTCACTGTGACCTTGTTCAGACCGCGATAGTCTATACAGGGGAGGAGGGAGACATCCTTCTTGGTGACAAAAAGGAAACCTGCGCCAGATGGAGAGCAGGATCTGCGTATGGAGCCCCTTTGCAGATTCTCTTTGATGTACATGTCGGCAGTCTTAGGTACCAACAGCGGGTATACCCGACCCCGCGGAGGAGAGAAGCCGGTCAGCAAGTCGATGGGACAATCGTAGGGTGATGTGGAGGAAGAGTCTCAGCCTGCTTCTTGGAGAACACATCTGAAAAATCAGCAGGAAGCCCCTCCAGAGGCTTGGGAGAAAACATAGATGTCCTGACAGATAGCGGATGAGGAATCTCCATACAGTGTGAGGGACAATCCGGGTCCTAACAAAGAATCTCCCCAGAAGACCAGTCCAGCACAGGGGCATGATGTTGCAACCAGAGGAGACCCATCAGGAGAGGGGGAGTGCATTGGGGTAGCACAAACAAAGAAAGTCTCTCTCTATGTACGGCACCAAACTGAAGGAGAAGGGGCTCAGTACGGAACCAGATGGGCACGGAGAGAACCTGGCCGCTGACCAAGGCAATGGACAATGGTTTCTCGAGGTGAACCACCGTGAAGTAATGCTGAGAGATGAGGGCGGCGTCCACAAAGTTCGCAGTAGAGCCCAAATACAGGAAAGCAGAAACCTGGACAGGAACACCAAAACTCGAACTGAGCAGCACAGGAATGTTCAATCTTGGACACGTCTTCCTCTCACCTAGGGATGCATCTCCCATTAAACCTATGTGGCAACGTTCTTCCGGATGCTGGGGACCAACGAGACACATTTTGAGAAGATGTCTAGGAGAGGCACTACAGAGACAGAGGTTCTCCAGAAGTCACCAGAAATGTTCTTGCGGGGAAAGTCGGGATCTATCCACCTGCATAGGTTCCTCAGCAGCAGGGAAAACCGGAAACTGGGCATGTCTTTGAAAAACAGGGGCCAAGCGAGACAAGCATTGGACCTGTTCCAAGTGTAGTTCCCCGTAAAATTCTGAAAAACAGATATCTATCCGAGTGGCCACTGAGATGAGACCACTCAGAGTAGACGGCAAGTCCTGGGCAGACAGAGCGTCCTTAATGTGACCAGAAAGTTCCTTTTTACAGAACGCCATCAAAAGCTGCTTCATTTCAAGATAACTTAGAAGCCAGTGTGCGAAAACGAACTGCAAAGTCAGCCACAGATGCGTCTCCTTGCATAAGGTTCAGCAATACCGTTTCAGCCGAAGATGCACGGGCAGGTTCCTCGAAGACTGACTGGAACTCCATGAAGAAGGAGGTGATATCAGCCATAATAGGATTCTTCTTGTCCCAGAGGGGTGTTGCCCATGCCAGGGTCTTCCCGGATAGAAGACTGATAATAAACGCCACTTTAGACCGCTCAGAGACAAACTGTGAAGGCATAACTTCAATATCCAGGGAGCACTGGGCGATGAAGCCCCTGCACAGTTTGGGATCCCCATCATATTTGGACGGTAAAGAACATCTCAACCTGAGTTCGGCAGGGGGAGCAGCTGACCTTGTACGTGGATCCGCTGGGACTGTCGAGCCAGAAGAGTCGTGATATCTGCCAGCTCAGGGAGTGGAACCTCGGCGGGATCCATGGCTGGATCTTACTGTCAGGTTTCAGGAACGGTGGATCCTCTGGACCACTGCGGGAGATTTTACTAGCCGACACCTGGGACCGGAGTCTAAGTGGCACCTGGTCTTCACCAGAGCCCACCGCAAAGCGGGATGGACTTACTGTGGCAGGGTAGCACCAGGTAGTTCCACAGGTGCGACTAGCCTGCAGCGGAAGCCAGTCTCATAGTCAGGTCCAGGCACAGGGTCAGGGCAGACGGCAGAAATGCATGGTCATGTCCAATAAGGGGTCAGTAACGGGTGGTCCAGGCAGATGGGAATGGGAACTCCGGAGCAGGAACATACAGGAACACAGGATACACATAGGAATGCAGGATACACAAAGGAACGCAAGAATATTGCAGCATTCACAATGGTGTAGGCACACAAAGATCCGGCAGGGGACACAGGACGGGGCTGAAATTATAAGGTGGAGGTGTTTAGCCAGCGCACAATCAGCGGTGCACTGGACCTTTAAACTTTCCACAGCCAGTCGTGTGCGTGCCACGCGCATAAATCTGGAATTGTCCGACATTTGTGGATAAGATAATTTTAACTGGACTGCAGAATACTCAGGAACTTAATATTAGGAAACAATAAACCAGAATCTTTTATGACTTGCTCACAAAGTAAACCAAATGAACTTCTCACTGAAGTCAACTGAAATAGTTTCTAATGTCACTGGTTACAAATTGAAATTACTATTAACTTGAGAAAATATAAATGGATTTTGTAAACAGTTTTTCTCTCATCTTTCTTTTCTGGGGAAGGGCAAGGGAAGGAGAATCTCATAGTCTCCCCCTCTGACCTTGTATCCGACATGACATGTTGGACTACAAGTCTCATGAGTAATACAGGGTAATACATTTTACAGAAGTTATTTTAAAATCACTTCTTCTACCGCCCACTGCCTTGTCTGAATAATTTTTCTAACCACAGGGGGTTTCTATAATCATCAGAATTGAATGTTTTAACTGGACCATAAACCAAACAAACAGCACTATTCACTCCCAGAATTCTCTCTGTAACACCTGAACACAGTTCTTTCTGTGCAATGCTTCCAGCTTTCATATTTCATCATTTCATCTTTTCACTTTTTCACCATTCTACATAGATCTTACCCTCATTAACATCACTGACATTTCCTACTCTTGAATTTCAACAACATACTGTTCCCAAAGTTTATTATCCTCAACCAGCTTCTTTGGCTGCAAACAGAGTTGTACGGCTGCACAATCCTGGACTCTGCTCTGGCCGCAAGTTATTGCACTAACTGATTTGGATTTGCACACTAAAACCTGTGTGCCACTCTGAATGTCTGAATGTATTGATCTTTGCTCCAAATTGGATATTAATATATATATGTGTATGTATATATATATGTATATATGTATATATATGTATATAAATATTATGTGTACGCAAAGAATCACACAGACAAGGCCATGTTCTCTAAGATTCTGCAGTAAATCTCCTTGAACGTCTCCCTTATCTCTGCCTCCCAGAGGACTTCTTAAACAAAGACGTTAACCAAGACAAACGTTAACTCTTTCTGTCCTCTTTACAAAGAATTTGATAGCAGCTGCTCAATGTACAATCAGTTTCAGTTTCTGGAATTAATACAGATTCACGTTCTCCCCCCGTCAAATCACCCCTGGTTCCTCCGGTCATAAAATCACAACCTCATGACGTCTTACCACAACTTATGAGGGCCTTGTGCTTCCTCAGCATGCCGCGCCGACTCTATCCCTCTCTAACATCCCTACCAAAAAGGAACCAGGTCTATGGGCACCACCACATGAATACCAGTACAAAGTACCAGTACCAGCCCCAAACTCCTACTCACTCTTCAAGGCTTGGGACTCCTCGCTATCCCTCCCTACATAACCATCTGCCCAAAATTAAAATACAACTGTCAGTGTCTGCTATATGAGACCTGAACACAACTCAATACTCAATGTTTTCACCACTGCAGTAATAACAGTCGGGAGAAAGCTTAGAGTAACCTGGGTTGGCAGTGACACTATAACAATGTATAAATTCTAGGAGCTAAACAGCAGAGTGCAGGACCTGTCACTAAGGCATGCTCCTCGGGCCGGCTTAGAAGTGAAAGCAACTCAAACACTGGACCAACGTCACAGGTAAGACAAAGATTCAATGTTCAGTTGAGTTGATCAAGCTCAGGTCAATCCAGTGAATGGCCAAAAAACACACTTTGATTGCCGGTCCGGGGGCCCTCTCGGCTCCTCGAGTGTAGATCCGAGTCACGGCGCCAGCTGTCAAGAGTTAGCTCTCAAGAAATCACACCAATACAATGTATGGTATAATATCTCAATCTGTGTGGAGCAGCATTGCCATGAAAGGCTAGGCAGAAGTGAGAATCCTTTATTTGCTTCAAAAAGGATTATACACAACTTTCAGTGAGGCAGGACTGGGGCTTGGTTAGTTAAAGATAAGAAGTAATGTCCATAGTTTATTGGTTAGTAAATTATCACATGGGCATTCCAGAAACAAAAGAAGTCTTTCACTGCACAGCAGAGTGTTATCAATCTTCAGCATATATAAAAAAGAATTTTCAGAAATTATAACAATACTTTACACTTCTTCAATATAAAGTACACCTACTATAGATACTATCAAGCATTTGGCCGACAGCTTTCTAAAGTGTATGGGTGGAGGTATTAGCTTGAAGGCAACCAATAAGGGGGTCAATCACTGTAAGTGCCAAAGCCAGCATCAACAATACATACAAATCTGACAGCAGGTCACATTTCCCACCTATCCAATCATAGCCATGCTAAAGGTGGGTATATCTATGGTTGCTGAGGAGCTGCAAGCTTGTTGACTCAGCAACTCAGCAGTCAATCAACCAGCTTGCTGTGTTCTCCTAAACACACACTCAAAGCCCAAACAGCAGTCTGAGATTTGTATACGAAGTCATGGGTGCCCATCCCACCATGTTCAGTACAGGCCCGAACTTTGCAGTTTAGGTCCGCTCATCTTTAAATTGGATGACACTTTTATATAATATTGAGGCTTAGGGAACATTTTTATTGATCTATACATTTATATTTTATTTTACTTTTTTTTTTTACTCTTTCACTCTGCAATAATTGGGTTTATAGTGTTGGATCATGGGCATGGGCAAGTATGGGGAAACAACACTCTGTTAGCATTTAAATGCTGTGGTTACATTGTCTGTGGCATTTAACAAAATAAACAGTCATGATTGAATCTGACTGAAGATGTTACACGGGAGTATCAGCAATGGCAGATCTTTACATAGGCAGTAAGGGCGGGTGCTTGGGACTTTTAGCTTCCCAGGGGCCCATGCCCACCCATACCCATGCCCTATATGAAATCGCAAGTTTAAAAAAAATGCTATACTTACCTCCGTCTTCTTCTCCCCACGACTCCGTCTTCTCCTATTAAGGCCCGTGTGCAGCACTATGACATAGCGGGTCAGATGAGGGGAAGACAGAGTCGCGTGGAGAAGAAGAAGAAGGTGAGTATAGCTCACAATGGACTCCGAAGTGGACATTTAATTATGGTGGGGGGCTCTGCTGTGGACATTTCTGTAAAAGGGGTTCTGCTGTTGACATTTCTGTAAAATGCCCCTATGTGCTGTGGATAATTCATTAAATGGGGGCTCTGCTGCGCACATTTCATTAAAGGGGGGGCCTGTGGTGGTGTCGTCGGGTGGAGGAGATTAGGCCTGGGGTCATGAGGTTGGTTTGGACAGTGCAGGGGCCCAAGACCATGGTACACTTAATCGGCCACTGAGTGTCAGCTGTAAGTTACCAATGCTGGTTCTGTTTCTATGAGTGGTTTGTGTTTTTGGTGGCTACTAGAGATGAGCGAGCACTAAAATGCTCGGGTGCTCATATTCGAGACGAACTTTTTCCGTTGCTCGAGTGCTCGTCTCGAATAACGAGCCCCATTGAAGTCAATGGGAGACTCGAGCATTTTTCAAGGGGACCAAGGCTCTGCACAGGGAAGCTTGGCCAAACACCTGGAAACCTCAGAAAATGATGGAAACACCACGGAAATGGACAGGAAACAGCAGGGGCAGCATGCATGGATGCCTGTGAAGCTGCTTAATCGCACCATTATGGCAAAATTATGGGCAACAGCACGGCGATGACAGAGTGACCGAATGAGGCTAGATATCATCTAAAACATCCAATAATTGACCCTGACACTATAGAAGATGGCATGCAGAGGCAGCGGCAGCAGCGGCAGGCTAGAGAGTGGCATGGCGACATACCCCAAATGGACTCAGGCTTCAAACCAATTAAAAAAATTCCTTTTGGCGAGGATAACGTGTAGCACTGTATGTATCAGTATTTTGCCTGGTTAAGGCGGCATAGAGGAACCAAAGGAGGTGAGCAAGAAGCGCTGAAATGATTTCCTATGTGAACAAAAGGTTGACGGCATATTTAGTCGATAGCACAGCATGGTGGCGACATAGTAACCAAGTTCCATAACGTATCTGGTGAAACACCCGAAAAATGAGCCTGACACAGCTCGTTTGATAAGGGGACGACATGTGGAGGCAGCCATGGAGATGATTCCATGATTAAGAGTGACAGTATGGGGCATCCATATTGCACTGCTATGATTGAAACTTCAGGCCTCCAGCATGGCGGCAACAGATGGGCCGAGTTCCATTATGTATCTGGTGAAACACCTGAAAATTCTGCCTGACAGAGCTCGTTTGATAAGGGGATGATGTGCTGTATTTCCTCTCGTGCTCCAGCGTCTGGGGTATAGACAGTTGAAAGTTGCGCATGGAGACATTGGTGGACGCTGCGGAGGATCGTGGAAGCGAAATGGACAGGAAACAGCAGGGGCAGTATGCATGGATGCCTCTGAGGCTGCCTAATCTTGGGATGGAGCTGGCGGTCCGCTGCCAGGCAAGCTTTCGCCTGTCCAAGCCCCTGTCTCTCGGCTCCTCCCCACCCAAAATGGGCCTGGGGGCCAGAAGCGTTTACTTTGAAAAAATTATAATTTTCAAAGCAGGCGGGGTCGTTTGAATATTTCATCTAGGAATAATGGAATAGCATAGCGGTTCTATTTTTAATAGTTTTTTCAGAAATGGTTCCATGATTAAGAGCGACAGTATGGGGCATCCATATTGCGCTGCTATGATTGCAACTTCAGGTCTCCAGCATGGCGGCGACAGATGGGCCGAGTTCCATTATGTATCTGGTGAAACACCCGAAAATTCTGCCTGACACAGCTCGTTTGATAAGGGGACGATGTATGGAGGCAGTAAAGTAGTAGTAGAGTAAAGGTGCTGCAGTTAAAACTATGTTAGTTGGATCTTGGGATGGAGCTGGAGTTCCGCTGCCAGGCGAGCTTTCTCCTGTCCAAGCCCCTGCCTCTCGGCTCCTCCCCACCCAAAATGGGCCTGGGGGCCAGAAGTGTTTACTTTGAAAAAATTATAATTTTCAAAGCAGGCGGGGGCTACAAACAGCACTTCTAAGAACCTTTTGTATAAGATCAAGTGTAGTACTGTTCTTACAAGTAATTGGCCTGGTTATGGCGGGGGAGGGGAATGTAAACAGAAGCGCAAGAAGCGTTGAAATAATATCGGTAAATGATAAAAGTTTGCCAGTATATTTTGTGGATAACACAGCAGGGTCCACAATGTGTGGAGGCAGCTATTAAGACAACGTGTGGAGGCTGCTTTGGAGTTTCCTCTGCTTTAGTGTACAAAGAGGAGGAGAAGGAGGAAAATGAGGAGGAGGAGTGCATACATTATTCAGGTAGAGCTTCTTTCAACTGGTAGAGAATGGAAATCCTGAGAAATCCAGGCTTTATTCATCTTGATAAGCGTCAGCCTAAATGTGATCATTTAGGACCATGATATGGTCAGCTACATACTCCCTCACCATCTTTCTGTAAAGATCAGCCCTACTCTGCCGAGACTGGGGACAGGTGACAGTGTCTTGCTGGGGTGACATAAAACTGGCAAAGGCCTTGTAAAGCGTACCCCTGCCAGTGCTGGACAAGCTGTCTGCTTGCCTACTCTCCCTCGCTACTTGTCCTGCAGAATTACGCCCTCTGCCGCTAGTGCTGTCAGAAGGGAAATACTGTTTCAGCTTGTGCACCAGGGCCTGCTGGTATTCATGCATTCTAGCACTCCTTTCCTCTCCAGGGATGAGAGTGGAAAGATTTTGCTAGTACCGTGGGTCCAGGAGAGTGAATACCCAGTAATCGGTGCTGAAATAAATTCTTTGAACGAGAGGGTCACGGGATAGGCAGCCTAGCATGAAATCTGCCATATGCACTAGAGTCCCAACGCGCAAGAATTCACTCCCCTCACTGGCCTGACTGTCCATTTCCTCCTCCTTCAACTCCTCCAACTCCTCTTCTTCTGCCCATACACGCTGAACAGTGAAGGACTGAACAATGTTCCCCTCTTCTGTCTCGCCAACATTCTCCTCCTCTTCCTCCTCATCCTCCTCCACCTCCTCCGATATGCGCTGAGAAACAGACCTGAGGGTGCTTTGGCTATCAACAAGGGAATCTTCTTCCCCCGTCTCTTGTGACGAGCGCAAAGCTTCCGACTTCATGCTGACCAGAGAGTTTTTCAACAGGCCAAGCAGCGGGATGGTGAGGCTGATGATGGCGGCACTGACACTGACCATCTGTGTTGACTCCTCAAAGTTACTCAGCACCTGACAGATATCAGACATCCAAGTCCACTCCTCATTGTAGACTTGAGGAAGCTGACTGACCTGACTTCCAGTTCTGGTGGAAGTTGACATCTGGCAGTCTACAATCGCTCTGTGCTGCTGGTAAACTGGATAACATGGTTAATGTTGAATTCCACCTCGTGGGCACGTCGCACAACAGTCGGTGAGCGGGCAGTTGGAGGTGGCGCCGCGCTGCCCTGAGAGTGGCAGCATCTGTGCTGGACTTCCTGAAATGTGCACAGATGCGGAACACCTTCGTGAGCAAATCAGACAGATTGAGGTATGTCTTGAGGAACCGCTGAACTATGAGATTTAACACATGGGCCAGGCATGGCACATGTGTTAGCCTGCCGAGTTGCAGAACCGCCACCAGGTTACGGCAGTTGTCACACACAACCATACCTGGCTTCAGGTTCAGCAGTGCCAGCCACAGATCAGTAGGCGCCGTGATGCCCTGTAATAGCTCTTGGGCGGTGTGCCTTTTATCGCCTAGGCTCAGCAGTTTGAGCACCGCCTGCTGTCGCTTAGCGACGGCACTGCTGCTGTGCCTAGAGCTACCGACTGATGGCGCCATGCCCACAGAGGAGGAGGTGGAGGAGGGGTGGGAGGACCGAGGTAGGCCCCGCAATCCTCGGCGTCGGCAGTATATGACCAGCTCCAGGGTCACACTCGGTCTCAGCCTCCACCAAGTTAACCCAATGTGCCGTCAGCAATATATAGTGGCCCTGCCCGGCAGCACTCGTCCACGTGTCCATGGTCAGGTGGACCTTGTCAGAAACGGCGTTGGTCAGGGCACGGATGATGTTGTCTGACACGTGCTGGTGCAGGGCTGGGACGGCACATCGGGAAAAGTAGTGGCGGCTGGGGACCGAATACCGAGGGACGGCCGCCGAGGTTGAGGTTGTGAAAGGCCTCGGTCTCTACCAGCCTATAGGGCAGCATCTCCAGGCTGAGTAATTTGGACATGTGGACGTTGAGGGCTTGGGCGTGTGGGTGGGTTGCACTGTATTTCCTCTTGCGCTTCAGCGTCTGGGGTATAGACAGCTGAACGCTGCACATGGAGACATTCGTGGATGCTGTGGCGAAGGTGTGGTGTGAACGGCCTTGGTTCCATTGAGTGGGGTGTGTAGCATTCATATGCCAGCGCATACTGGTGGTGGTTAAGCTGGTAGTGGTGGAACCCCTGCTGATCCTGGTGTGGCACCGGTTGCACACCACAGTTGGCGCTGATGCACCAGCTCTGGCCCTGCCTCTCCGTCTGGCCCCACCACTGCCTCTTCCAACCTGTTCTCGTCGAGGACTCGCCTCCGTCTCACAAGCACTGTGTTCACCCGGCCTATCAACGCAGCTTGGGTCTGTCACCTCATCATCCTCCGATCCCTCAGTCTGCTCCCCCCTCGGACTTCCTGCCCTGACAACTTCACCACTGTCTGACAACCGTGTCTCCTCATCGTCCGACACCTCTTTACACACTTTTTCCACTACGTCAACAATGTCATCATCACCCACAGACTGCGACCGGTGGAAAACCTGGGCATCGGGAAAGAGCTCAGCAGCAACCGGACAAGTGGTTTGTGACTCTGGGAAGGGCCCAGAAAACAGTTCCTCAGAGTATGCCTGTTCAAATGCCAAATTTTCCTGGGAGGGGGCAGACTGGGGGGAAGGAGGCTGAGGTGGAGGAGCTGGAGGAGTGCTGATTTCGGTGACATGGGTGGACTGCGTGGAAGACTGACTGGTGGACAAATGGCTAGAAGCATTGTCCGCAATCCACGACATCACCTGTTCGCACTGTTCTGGCCTCAACAGTGCTTTACCACGAGTCCCAGTAACTTGAGACATGAACCTAGGGAGTGTAGCTCTGCGGCATTCCCCTGCTCCCTCATCAGCAGGTGGTGTCTCACCCCGCCCAGGACCACGGCCTCTGACCCCTGCAGTAGTTGGACGCCCGCGCCCTCGTCCTCTATTTTTTTTATTTTAACAAAACGATCAGAAGAAATCACACAGCAACCACAGAAGATGATGATGATTGCTATGGCTAGTTTCTAACCTACACTGACAGCACACAACAGGGTTTTGTGCTGTGCCTGTGATGACTTTCAGTTTTGAAAAAAAAAAAAAAATCGGCAGACTGTGCCTAATTCAATCAAACCCCTAATAAATTGTCCCACTTAGGTGTTTGAGATGGATGTGTGTGTCACTAAGAGTTAAATAGAAAACGTTCTCAAGTCTCCCTGCAAATTCGTCACAATATGGTACTAGCTGCACTACTAGTGCCAGCAAGGCCAGCTACAAGCAAATAAAAAAAAATAAAATATATAACGCTATTGTAGCCCTAAGAAGGCCTGTTGGGTTCTTGTATGGCTAGTTTCTAACCTACACTGACAGCACACAACAGGATTTTGTGCTGTGCCTGTGATGACTTTTAGTTTTGAAAAAAAAAAAATAATCGGCAGACTGTGCTTAATTCAATCAAACCCCTAATAAATTGTCCCACTTAGGTGTTTGAGATGGATATGTGTTTCACTAAGAGCTAAATAGAACATTCGCAAGTCTCCCTGCAAATTCGTCACAATATGGTATTCGCTGCACTACTAGTTCCAGCAAGGCCAGCCACAAGCAAATAAAAAAAAATAAAATATATAACGCTATTGTAGCCCTAAGAAGGCCTGTTGGGTTCTTGTATGGCTAGTTTCTAACCTACACTGACAGCACACAACAGGATTTTGTGCTGTGCCTGTGATGACTTTTAGTTTTGAAAAAAAAATAAAAAAATCGGCAGACTGTGCCTAATTCAATCAAACCCCTAATAAATTGTCCCACTTAGGTGTTTGAGATGGATATGTGTGTCACTAAGAGCTAAATATAATGTTCGCAAGTCTCCCTGCAAATTCGTCACAATATGGTACTAGCTGCACTACTAGTGCCAGCAAGCCCAGCCACAAGCAAATAAAAAAAAATAAAATATAACGCTATTGTAGCCCTATGAAGGCCTGTTGGGTTCTTGTAGAATCACTCCTGCCTAACAGTAATCTAATAGAACACCCTAACGCTATCCCTAACCAGCAGCAGCTCTCTCCCTAACGGCATCCAGACAGAGAATGATCTGAGCAGCGCGGGCAGGGGCTAGTATATTCCAGGGTCACCTGATCAGGCCAGCCAACCACTGCTATCGACGTGTAAGTGTACCACGTGATGCTGGGTGGAGTGCAGAGTCTCCTGCTTGTGATTGGCTCTGTTTCTGGCAGCCAATTTTCTCGAGCTGGCGAAATATTTGTCCAAGCAACGATCAGTTTCGAGTACGCTAATGCTCGAATGAGCATCAGGCTCGGACGAGTATGTTCGCATATCTCTAGTGGCTACTATGACAACATGTGTTTCACCAAGTGGGCAGATTCGTTAATTACCTATCTATGTGCATGTGTGGAGTGGAGTAGATTAATGCTGAAAGAGTTACAGAGATGTATTACCAAGCGTAGGACCGTAGGCGGTCCTGTTCTGCAGGAGGGTAAGAGGAGGGACCAATTTACCTGAATTTTCTCCAGCGCCCACTGCTACATTATCAGGTATTTACATTTGCTTTGTCCTTAATAGGTGTTGCCAATCTGAAAAGGGGCTGCCAGTCTGATCAACTAAGCAGTGTTCAAGCTTGACATCATCAGTTGTGAAACTGTCAAATGGGACTTGAAGAGCACTTATATTTTAATAAAGAGTTATACTACTGTGATTGTCTAAGCCTTACAACCTAAGTCTAGATACTGTAGATCTCAACCTTGCATCAGTTTTTAGAACTGGTTTGTACCTGAGTTTTCAGAGATTAAATATGTGTAGCTAAATGTGAATTTAAAGGAAACCTGTCACCAGGAGACCCATTTTTAGCACTCCCCCAGTCCCCACAGTGCACAGTACATACACTGCCAAAGTGTTTTTGTATAAAAAATTGGTTTTACAGAAAAAAAGATATGTTATATTGTACCTTTCACTAGCATCTGCTGTGTGACTAGGCAGTTGCCAAAAGGGAGGGTCTGGAAAGGAGCAGTTAATGCTAATGAAAGGTAGAATATAACATATCTTTTTTTCTGTAAAACCAATTTTTTATACAAAAACACTTTGGCAGTGTATGTACTATGCTCTGTGGGGACTGGGGGAGTGCTAAAAATGGGTCTCCTGGTGACAGGTTCCCTTTAACATTAGGGTAGCAACAACCTATTAAAATCTGTAAGACCGTGCTTTAATACCAGAGGTGTAAGTGGACAACATCTCAGTACATCCCATTTTTTACCAGTTTCAGAGTTTTAGAGGGAAGGAGAGCACAGAGCTGTGGAGCGGCGTGCACCGGCGTATGATAGACAAGCTGCTGATCCTGTACAGACTGATACATCAAGTGGCCTCTTTATGTATCCGTCGGAGGCCTGGGCAGCGTCTATCTCTACGTCAGGCCCTCTCTGGTATAGAAATAAACGCAGCCAGCAAATTTTGATACATGAAAATTTGATGGCTGCAGTAAGTGGGCAGGCGTGGGGAGAGGATTGCCCCACATTGGTCGACTCCTGGCTAGCAGGACATGAGCCCTGATAAATATTCTCCTTTGACTCAAAACTGTGTACCATTTACAGAAGTCATGACCCTTTATTATTAAAGTCTGTACTAAGTCTAAAATCCTTTACAAATGTGGCACAAAGTACAAATCACTCCTGAATTCTGATGCAGACAGCCCGATAAATCACCCCGTTATGTTTTTATTTGAAGCATGACCATTATTTTTTCTTGTTTATTAAATGCCAAGGATATATTTATCCTATTTTTAATCATTAAAATCTGTATTTTAACTATTGGAATGTGTGCAATATAAAGGGTATCCTTGAATTGTTTTGCCATACAAATATTTCTCTTCTTACCTCTGTCTCCCTTCTTTATACTGTGCCTTCCATCTGCTATTGAGCACCCCTCCTGTCCTTGTTTTATAATGTGCCTTCTAGCCCCTGACCCAATGGACTCAGCAAAATACAGCAGAAGAGCATAATACTAAGAGGTGATCTACCATCACCATAGACAGGAATTCTTTATTGTCTTTATTGTGAGACTATGGAACTCTCTGCCACAGTATGTTGTGATGGCTGGTACTTAAAACATTTTCAAGAGGGGCATGGATGCTTTTCTTTAGAACAAAAATATCATATGTTATGAGAACATTTTTTTTAAACTTGACATCTTTCCTGGGAGTTATTGGGGAAGATTTACTTACCCGGTCCATTCGCGATCCAGCGGCGCTTTCTCTGTGGAGAATTCGGGTCTTCCGGCAATTCACTAAGGTAGTACGCCCAATGTCCACCAGGTGTCGCTGCTGCGGTGAAGTCCGTTGGAGTTCACTGAAGTTCACCAAGCTACCCTGGGTGCAGGTAAGCTTGACACATTTTTTTTAATAGTTTTTTAAAAAAATACTGCGTTTTTTCCGAATCCGTCGAGTCTTCTTACGGCCACGCCCCCAATTTCCGTCGCATGCATGCTGGCGCCGATGCCCCACAATCCGATCGCGTGCGGCAAAAACCCGGGGCAATTCAGGGAAAATCGGCGCAAAACGGAAAAATTCTAGTAACCCGACGGAAAAACGCGATTCGGGCCCTTAGTAAATGACCCCCATTCTGACTAACATATTGGCAGAAAGGAATTTGCCCCAATTTGGGCAATTTGGCATCACCCTTTTAGATGCATTTCTCTTTATGATTTATAGGTTGGACAAGGTTGACCTGTGACTTTTCCCAACTTTATCCTATCCATTTCCAGCACTCCATATTATAGAAGGGCACATTTTGTATCACATCCTTTCAAAGTATTATGTTAATTACTTAATAAATGATATAATAGATACAAGTTTTATGTAGGCCTCAGTTACACACAGTGCACTGTCTGTCTAAACAGAAATCTGTGTCAATACAAGTATCTGCTAGAGCTAGAAGGGGGTGTGTGAGTCTATGAGTATAGTATGAAGAAAAAGCCCTGCTGATTCTGCATTTCATGCCTGCTGCAGGGTTGTGGAGTGTCAAGTGTCAAAGCAGATGGCATTTTATCACACATGTAGGGGACATCAGGCTGAGGGGGAGGGGAAGAAACCTTTGAGTACAGAGAGAAAACTTTATCTCAGTAAGAAGGAAGATCTTCTAACTAAAGGCCAGATCAAGCAATACTCCTAAGGCATTATTTGGGAATCACTTATTCTTTCATTAACTTTTCCTTCCTGTATAGTTACTGTGGACAGTCTACAGATTGCCAAAGAAGTATAACTATTGAAGCTTTTCCTTTCAACAACACAGGACTCTCGCATTGGAAAAAAAAGATTGTCTGAAGCATTCATAGTGCCTTATTTAAAAACTATTAAGAAAATATATTTAACTTTTTTTAATCTACTCTTTGGTTTATTTTTAAAGAAGTTTATTTATTTTTTACCCTTGGATTTAAATTTTTTTGTAATCTTGTTATTTGAAAGGGAGCAACTACATTTATCTCTATATCTATCATACAGTCCATTGGGACAGCCAGGATTTCACTGCCAAAAATGACCTTACTGGCATCAGAGCGCTCGCTGCTTATCAGAAGCAAATTTCGATCAGGTAAGTTGCTGTTGGATAAACAAAAGGGACATACATTGCACCAACATATTTGCAATTTGTCATTAGAGTCATACTGCAATCTTATACACTGGGTTTCATATATAGTAATATAAGTATTTTATACTGTTAGATTTGTATGTTGTGCAAGTAATGTATGTATTCTATATGATTTCACAGTTCTCATTCATAGAAAGAATAATTGTTGGAAATCACTCATACTGTAAATGTTGCCTGTTTAGTACATCTATCTACCTATCTATCTATCTATTTATCCCATATCTATCTATCTATCTATCTATCTATCAATCTATCTATCTCATATCTATCTATCTATCTATCTATCTATCTATCTATCTATCTAGCTAGCTAGCTAGCTATCTAGGCAGCCTATGCTAATAGTTCTTACTGGAACATGCCCTTCACCTAAGTAAAGAGGAAATGTACTCTAGCTTCCAATTGCGACTCTTTACAGTAATGTGTTCAGCTGCAGTAATCAAGTTATTTTTTAGGTTTTATTATTATTTAATTATTATAGGTACATTATTGAAAAATATCTCTACAGATTCAACAAACTGCATTTTGAATAATAAGACTAATATTATGTTCACTATATAGCCATGGCAATTGTTTATATATTTATTTTATGCCTATTTAAATAATGTTATAATGTACACACTATATAATATAGCAGAGTGAAAGGAATGAAAAGTGTCCCAAAAAACCCAAACAATTTGTGCTATTTATATCTTCTGTTCTAGTTTTTAAAAGCCTTGGCTTTTATATTAACTATAGCATAACTTCTAATAAAAGAAATTAACTATAAATTAGAAAAACTGCAAATCTGCTTGGTGTTGTGTATACAGAAGGGATCTCTAGCTTATACTGTATAATTGTATTTCCCATGACATTGAAATTCTGGAATATGTTTTCTTTAAACTCATTGGGGGATAGTTATCAGGGCTTATGTGCCACATCAGTGGCATAAAAGCCCTGAAATAACCGCAAATGCGATTATTTTCCTGAATCCGCCACCTTCATGCAAGTGAAGGGAGAGAGTGGCTGGCCAGGCAGTGGCTGGTGGGGAGTGGCCTGGCACATAGTGTTACTGTCCCCACGACTGCTCACTCGGACGCATCCCAGTGCTGTTAACTTTTTTTTACGCAGGATAGGAACAGAATAGGAAATTTCGTGTTTTCCTCGGATTGAATTGCACTGTGGAAACTGAAAAAAACTCATGTCAGCAAACAAGAAAAGATTAACCTCCTATCGGACTCAGAGCTCGAGATCAGAGCTGAGCCAGCAACATAAAACACTGGGTACACGTCAGTGTAACACTCGAGGTCGCAAGACTCGCGTCCCGACTACAAGTAACGTCCACATGTAGGGTTCCTCCATACTCAGGAGAAATTGCATAACAAATTTTAAGATGTGTTTTCTCTCTTTATCTTTTGGAAATGCGTAAATTTTAGGGCTAAATGAATGTATTACCGACAAAATTAGACCATTCTAAATTTCATCTCCATTTTGATTTAATTATTATGAACAGTGTTGGACTGGCCCACTGGTTTCAGGGGGAAATTACTGGCCTCTCCTACCCCTGCTGTTGACTGGTTCATGCTGGGCAACTTCCTCCGGAAGTTGTTTACTGCAGATGCTGCAGTTTCCTCCAGTGATCCTCCCTCTGCCCTTCCCAGGCTCCTGCAGACCAGGAGAAGATTGAAAGCTGGGACAGAGGCTGTGGAGGGGGAGGTGTGCAGTGAATATGTAATGTGATGTAATGCCTGCACTTGCAGCTGCTGCTGCTTTGATGCCCTCCCCTTCTGCTAGTGTCAGTGTAAGTATAGTATATTTATGAAAAGTGTACACTGTGTAATGTACTGTATGTATTCATGTTTACATTGTATACTGTAAGTGTGTTCATATCTATATTGTGTTTCCAGCATGTATTCATTTATATATTGTGTGTACTGTGAACATTTGTATGAAGGTGTACTTATATGTGTAAATGGACTATGATATGTATTTGCATACGCTATATGTAGGGGCACATTTACTAAGAGCACAAGTTTTCTGTCGGACTTTGCATGTTCTTTTTTAGTGAAAACAGCTTGCAGAGGTATTTAAGAAGTGTCTATGCCACATTTTTCACAGGCGTCCCTTTTGTGGCGCACCTACTCTAGGCATCATGCAACATATATTAGGGGGCATTCCAGTGCTCAGTCGGACCGTGGCCACATTTAACATGTAACGTCTGACAGAATTATGTCATACGACCCGTGTTAATGGTACACCAGAAAAAAAGTGGTGCACTCTGTCGAAGACACAGCAAACTGCATTTAGTGCAGTTTACACTGTTGTTAGTAAATGTGCCCCATAGTGTCAGTGGCATAACAATCAGGCTTTGGGATAGGACGGGCCCCAAGCCCGCGGCTCCATGACAGGAAAATAATAAATTGTATGCATGTTAGAGGAATGGCTGTGCACTCTGCCCGAGCACACTCTGTGGCATTATACAGTATGCACTGTCTATGCCCCTGCCAATGAACAATCTATTAGTGAGTGTAGGCTGCTGCTAGACATCTTATTAGTGAGTGGACGCTGCTGCTAGACATCTTATTAGTGAGTGGAAGCTGCTTCTGGGCATTTGATTGAGGGGAAGCGGCTGCATGATCAACATGTTTCCAATAATTTTAATTTGTGTTAAAAAAAAAAACCACCATGAAGCTGCTGCTGGCCATTTGATTGAGGGGAGGAGGCTGCATGGTCAACATGTTTATAATAATTTTTAATAATTTTAAACACCTGACTTAGAGGACATTTATCACCTGGATGAAGGATTGTAAACCAAACACTGCATACTGGTGTGCACCCCCTCTGGCAGAATCTGCTCTTCTTTAAGCTTCCTATGCCCTGTTTTTTGTAAAAAAAGGTTTTTAATATTATGCAAATGAATCTGAGGTGCTCCAGGCTCTATTCATAGTATCATGATATATAAGGCTGTAAAAAGACGCCATCAAGTTCAACCTTTGAGGATTACACAGATGTTTATTTCCCATAATGATATATTTTCTCTCTAGAAAGGCATACAGGCCTCTCTTGAACACGTACATAGAGTCCGCCATAACAACCTCCTGCGGCAGAGAGTTCCATAGTCTCACTGTTCTTACAGTAAAGAACCTTTGTCTATGTTGATTGTAGAATCGCCTCTCCTCCAGGCGTAGAGGATGCCCCCTTGTCCTGGTCTCAGGCCTAGGTATAAGAAGAACTTTAGAGAGATCCTTGTACTGCCCATTCAGGTATTTGTACATTGTAATGAGGTCTCCCCTCAGTCGTCTTTTTTCTAAACTGAATAATCCCAAATTTTGTTATCTGTCATTGTATTCTAGTCCCCCCATTCCCCTAATGATCTTGGTTGCTCTCCTCTGCACCCGTTCCAGTTCTACTTTTATGTCCTTTTTATACACTGGTGCCCAAAACTGTACACAATACTCCATGTGTGGTCTGACCAGTGATTTGTATAAGAGCAAATCTATGTCCTTATCATAAGAATCTGTTCCTCTCTTGATACATTCCATAATTTTATTTGCTTTAGCAGCAGCTGCCTGGCTCTGGTCACTAAAAGTAATTTTACCATCCACCAATACCCCCAAGTTTTTTTCAGGTTCAGTTCTCATCAGGTTCTCATCAACCATTTCTCTGCCCCTCCTCAAGCTTCCACAAATTTCTCTGTAATGCTAAACTATGCACCTCAGAATTAATTAGTAAACACAGCTTAGTATCATCTTCAAATATTGAAACTTGACTGGGTAAACCCACTACAAGGTCATTAATAAAGATATTAAAAAGAAGTGGCCCCAATACTGACCCCTGTGGTCCTCCACTGGTAACATCAACCCAATCTGAGAATGTTACATTAATGATGACCCTCTGTTTTCTATCACTAAACCAATTACTTACACAGATTTTTCCCTAGTCCCTGCAGTCTCATTTTATGTACCAACCTTTTATGCGGCACTGTGTCAAATGCCTTTGAAAAGGCCAGATATACAACATCCACAGCATCCCCCAAATCCAGTCTGGAACTTCCTCATAGAAGCCAATCATATTAGTCTGACAGGGCCGATCTCTCATAAACCCATGCTGATGCTGAGTTATAAGGTTATGTACACTGAGATACTCCAGGGTAGCATATCTAACAAACCCCTCAAATATTTTCCCCACAACAAAAGTTAGACTTACAGGGTCTTTAGTTTCCAGGATCGCTTTTTGATCCCTTTTTGTATATTGGTACCACATTTGCTATGTGCCTGTCCTGTGGAACATAACTAGTCTGCAGGGAATCTTTAAATATAAAAAAATACAGTCTGTCTATCACGGTACATAGTTCATGCAGAGGCCGGTGTTGTATGCCATCTGGCCCCAGTGATTTGTCTATCTCAGTGGTTATGAGGCAGCGCCGTACCTCTTCCTGGGTTAAACTGTTGTGAGAGGTATAGTGGAAAAACCCAAAGGAACAGGGGATAGGGAGCTGGCATGCGCTACTCTTTTTCACTCAACAGATGCAGAAACATACACTCACTGGCCACTTTATTAGGTACACCTGTCCAACTGCTCGTTAACACTTAATTTCTAATCAGCCAATCACATGGCAGCAACTCAGTGCATTTAGGCATGTAGATATGGTCAAGACAATCTCCTGCCGTTCAAACCGAGCATCAGTATGGGGAAGAAAGGTGATTTGAGTGCCTTTGAACGTGGCATGGTTGTTGGTGCCAGAAGGGCTGGTCTGAGTACTGATGTACTGGGATTTTCACACACAACCATCTCTAGGGTTTACAGAGAATGGTCCGAAAAAGAAAAAACATCCAGTGAGCGGCAGTTCTGTGGGCGGAAATGCCTTGTTGATGCCAGAGGTCAGAGGAGAATGGGCAGACTGATTCGAGCTGATAGAAAGGCAACAGTGACTCAAATCGCCACCCATTACAACCAAGGTAGGCAGAAGAGCATCTCTGAACGCACAGTACGTCGAACTTTGAGGCAGATGGGCTACAGCAGCAGAAGACCAGACCGGGTGCCACTCCTTTCAGCTAAGAACAGGAAACTGAGGCTACAATTTGCACAAGCTCATCGAAATTGGACAGTAGAAGATTGGAAAAACGTTGCCTGGTCTGATGAGTCTCGATTTCTGCTGCGACATTCGGATGGTAGGGTCAGAATTTGGCGTCAACAACATGAAAGCATGGATCTATCCTGCCTTGTATCAACGGTTCAGGCTGGTGGTGGTGGTGTCATGGTGTGGGGAATATTTTCTTGGCACTCTTTGGGCCCCTTGGTATCAATTAAGCATCGTTGCAACGCCACAGCCTACCTGAGTATTGTTGCTGACCATGTCCATCCCTTTATGACCACAATGTACCCAACATCTGATGGTTACTTTCAGCAGGATAATGCGCCATGTCATAAAGCTGGAATCATCTCAGACTGGTTTCTTGAACATGACAATGAGTTCACTGTACTCAAATGGCCTCCACAGTCACCAGATCTCAATCCAATAGAGCATCTTTGGGATGTTGTGGAACGGGAGATTCGCATCATGGATGTGCAGCCGACAAATCTGCGGCAACTGTCTGATGCCAACATGTCAATATGGACCAAAATCTCTGAGGAATGCTTCCAGCACCTTGTTGAATCTATGGCACGAATAATTGAGGCAGTCCTGAAGGCAAAAGGGGGTCCAACCCGTTACTAGCATGGTGTACCTAATAAAGTGGCCGGTGAGTGTATAGTACAGTACTTCATTTTCAAAAAGCGTTTCAGTTTAAAAAACCCTTTAAGTACAATTGGAAAGGGGTTCTGTATAAAATAAATTAACAAACAACATTATATACAAATCAGTGAAAATCTATAAAAAATTCATTATTAGTAAAAATTATTTACAAATATAGAATTCAATATTACCAGAAATAGTACAACAAATTTTATATTTGGACTAAAAGTATGAAATAGTGCAACATAAATAGCATAGGTATAAACTATTTTATTGTAATTTTATCACAGTTTATTTAAATTGTTTTTAACATTAGAAATAAGAATATGTATAAAGTTCGGCTATTATGAATATTTAGCTTGAATATAGATATAATAAAAACAAAATAGAAACAAAAGGCTCTCATTGGAGCTGTGAATAGTAAACTGCTGAGGTGGCTGGCTGAAATATTGTAGCTAAATAATAATTCTTTATTTATATAGTACACAGATTACGCATCACTGCACAAAGCATGACAAATCGGTCCTTGTGGCTCACAATCTAAACACTATATTTTGGAGTGTGGGAGGAAACCCACACAAACACAGAGAGAACATACAACTCTTTGCAGATGTTGACCTGGGTGGGACTGGAACCCAGGACATCAGAGCTGCAAGGCAAAAGTTCTATCCACTCAGCCACCGTAGCTATTTCAAATCATTTTAATCAGCGCGTGGCATTCTAAGTCACTAAAGACCCCGCCGCTAGATATTGCTAGTCACCGGAAGTGACATAACGGAAAAGGGGATGCCCGGTTGCCCAGGAAGCGTACAGCTATGCAAGACTGATGCACAGCATCTTGATGCCCTGATTGCTGTGACTTTACGGCTAAGTTGTAAATATGAGAGGGAATAAACCAATCGTATAATTAGTAGCAAATATCGGACTTGGGAGAAAATGTGTATATAAAAAAATAAATATATATATATATATATATATATATATATATAATCAATCAGACCTTTGAAATTGAAATTGAGGGAGAATAAATATATATATATATATATATACACTCACCGGCCACTTTATTAGGTACACCATGCTAGTAATGGGTTAGACCCCCTTTTGCCTTCAGAACTGCCTCAATTTTTCATGGCATAGATTCAACAAGGTGCTGGAAGCATTACTCAGAGATTTTGGTCCATATTGACATGATGGCATCACACAGTTGCCGCAGATTTGTCGGCTGCACATCCATGATGCGAACTGTGTGTTCAGAGATGCTCTTCTGCCTACCTTGGTTGTAACGGGTGGCGATTTGAGTCACTGTTGCCTTTCTATCAGCTCGAACCAGTCGGCCCATTCTCCTCTGACCTCTGGCATCAACAAAGCATTTCTGCCCACAGCACTGCCGCTCACTGGATGTTTTTTCTTTTTCGGACCATTCTCTGTAAACCCTAGAGATGGTTGTGCGTGAAAATCCCAGTAGATCAGCAGTTTCTGAAATACTCAGACCAGCCCTTCTGGGACCAACAACCATGCCACGTTCAAAGGCACTCAAATCACCTTTCTTCCCCATACTGATGCTTGGTTTGAACTGCAGGAGATTGTCTTGACCATGTCTACGTGCCTAAATGCACTGAGTTGCTGCCATGTGATTGGCTGATTAGAAATTAAGTGTTAACGATCAGTTGGACAGGTGTACCTAATAAAGTGGCCGGTGAGTGTATATATATATATACCGTATATTCCGGCGTAAAAGACGACTTTTGAAGACAGAAAAATCTTCTGTCTTGTCTGGGGTCGTCTTATACACCGGGAATTGACCGCCCGCCGTGTATTCACGGCGGCGGTCGGGTCGCGCTGCATGGAGAGGGCTCACGGGCTAACACCCGCGAGCGGTGTTTTCACAGCGATGGCTGCCGGCAGCCTCAAAAAGATAGCGGCACATGGGCGCCGCTATCTTACCTGGGATCGCCACTCCCCGTGACGTCTCCATGGTAGCCTCGGGTCTTCCGAAGACCCGAGGCTATTTCGTTTTAACCCCTTCATTACAATGTGCTGATAGCACATTGTAATGAATGAGGAGGAAAATCCCCATATACTGCCATACTGTAGTATGGCAGTATATGATAGGATCGATCAGACAACCTAGGGTTAAAGTACCCTAGGGAGTCTGAAAAATAGTATAAATAAAAATAAAAAAAAGTTAAAAAAAAATTATAATAAAAAAACCTAAAATTTCAAATCACCCCCCTTTCCCTAGAACTGACATAAATATAAATAAAAAGTAAAAATCATAAACACATCAGGTATCGACGCGTCCGAAAATGCCCGATCAAAATATGATAACGGTTTTTCAATGCGTTTAACCCCGTAACGGAAAATAGCGCCCAAAGTCGAAAATGGCACTTTTTTGCCATTTTGAAAAATATAAAAAACTCTATAAAAAGTGATTAAAAGGTCGTACAGTCCTAAAAATGATATCATTGAAAATATTATCAAATTTCGCAAAAAATTACACCATCCACAGCTCCGTACACCAAAGTATAAAATAGTTATTAGCGCCAGAAGTTGGCAAAATCAAAAAAATAATTTTTGTACAGGTTTTCATTTTTGTAAATGTATGAAAACATTATAAAACCTATACAAATTTGGTATCCCCTTAATCGTACCGACCCAAAGAATAAAGTAGACATGTCATTTGGGTCGCTCAGTGAAAGACGTAATATCCAAGCCCACAAGAAAATGGCGCAAATGCGTTTTTTCACCATTTTCATTGCATTTGGAATTTTTTCCCGCTTCTGAGTACATAGCATGGAATATTTAATAAAATAAAAATTTAAGGTACAGTATGGTAACATTTACAGTAAAATGGACGATGGTAATGTTGTTGTTGTATGCCTTATGTTTATGAGCGACAGTTTTCCTGCTATATACCTGCATGCCATAAGAATTTAAATTAAAAAAAGGACCATGTTAAATTCAAATCTGTTTTTTTTTAAATTTTTACCGGTGTTTTGTATGCGTTGGAAAAGGGGTAGTCTTATACGGCGAATATATCTTAAACTCTTTATTTTAACAGGAAAGTAGGGGGGTCGTCTTATACACCAGGCCGTCTTGTACGCCGGAATATACGGTATATATATGACATACAGAGATAAATAAATCATAAATTTATATTTACTAAAACTGCCATATTAATAAAAATTAAAAGGGATTAACCCCTAAATTACATATATAACGAAAAAAGAAGTATTATGTATAAAAAAGGTCAGATAAATAAATAAATAAATTAAGAGAACTATCGGGGATCTTCTAAAGATTAATTTAGACCATTAGGGGTTAACGTTTTAAGTTTAAAAATGCAGATCATGCTGCCTTAGCCTACTGTATCTTTGGTGACATGTCTGGTCTATCTGTTCAATAGGCATGATACAACAGCAGTGTGTCTGGATACACAGTGTAAAGAAAATCCTTTTTGTGTATTGCTCCTAAGGGTGTTGTAACGACATGATTGAAACACGGTGGTGTCAAAACCAACATATTGTAGCCCACAGATACACTCCATTAGATATATCACAAAAGAGGAGCTGCAGTTTAGGAATGATTTGATAGGAAAGAATTCATTAGTAATATTAGACTTAAATTCTTTTTTTCGGTGTGATTGATAAGCAGCATTTACACAGTAGATATCCACTTTAAAACATCTTTAAGAGTTGGGGAAAAGGAGATTTAAGGTTTATCTTTCTTGTTTTGTACTTTTCCCAAGCGGTTCACTGCCAATGAGTTATGGTGTGGATCATAGAGGAGAATATTTCAGTGTTTATTAAAAATGTTTTTGATTACTGAACTGTTTGGAAAAGGTGGATATAAAATTCAAATTGGAGGATGGGTTGGGTTCATTTTTATCCTTTTGGTTATTAAGGCAATCACTTTGATTTCGTTTTAATGCCCTCATTTTTGAGTCCTGAATTAGTTTGTTGGGATAATCTTTATCTTTAAACCTCTTAGGCCCCTTCCACATTTGCGTTGCAGATCACGTCAGAGTTTGATCAGGGTGCGATCAGGGTTTGGTCAGTGAAAAACTGACATTTTGCATCAGAGTTCAATCAGTTTTTCAGTCAGAGTTTGTTCAGTGTCTCAGTTTTTCATGCACATTTTCAATCCAATTTCAATGCGTTTTTCACGCGCAGATAACGCGCATGAAAAGGATTCAGGACTGAGCTCTATAGCAATTGATGCGTGAAAAATGCATTGCGCTTGCATGTGTCTCAGTGCAATGCGTTTTTGATGCATCTCCATAGACTTGTATGGTGCGTTTTTCACGTCTGAAAGTCTGAAAAAGCCCATTGATTACAATGGGTCAGAGTGCAATGCAAGTTCTGCACGTTAAAAACATGCGCAGAACACACGCGTGAAAAACGCAAGTGTGGAAGGGGCCCTAGTCAAAAGGTTACTCTGTAAATCTTTAAGGAACTAAGGAAGTCTTTATTGTTGGACAATTCCCGCTTGAATTGTCCATATGGAACATCAGTCAACCTTTTTCTATAGTGGGCACTTGCAAAGTCTAAATACCGTATTTCCCCGATAGTAAGACACCCCCGATAGTAAGACGTAGTGGGTGTTTTAGTGGGGTAGGCTAATGTAAGACGTACCCCGAAAGTAAGACATAGTTAGAGCTGACGGGAGCCGGGTGCTGCAGCCTCTTTATGTCACTGCTGTAGCTCCTGCCGGATAGGAGATTATGTGACCGGAGCTCAGCTACTCCGTGCAGGCTCCGATCACATGAGGAGAGAGGAGACAGCACTGCACTCTGTGGAGTCTGCAGCATGGAGCCGAGGGAGAAGCTTCCTGCTGTGTGCTGCTGCCGTCTGTGTTACTGGAGCAGCTCCTCCCCCTCCTGTGTAGCTGCTAAACTCTGCTACATCAGTCGGACCTGGAGGGGGGGAGCACATGTCAGCCTGGACCAGCCTCTACTCAGCCCTGCAGTCAGTGACACTGAAAAGTATGTATGTTATATGTAGTGTGTATGTAGGTGTGATGTCTGGTCTATATGTGAACATTGTGTGCATGTTTATTTAAATGTATAATGTATGAATGTAGTGTGTGTCAGTGTGTTTGCTTGCACAGTTCTATGGTTTGTGTTAAAACACCCATCCCCCCTCTGCACTGTATAATGCCCCCCCTACACTGTATAACCTCCCACACTGTATAATGCCCCTACTCACAATGTATAACCTCCCTGCACTGTATAATGCCCCCCCTACACTGTATAACCTCCCACACTGTAAAATGCCCCTACTCACAATGTATAACCTCCCTGCACTGTATAATGCCCCCCCCTACACTGTATAACCTCCCACACTGTATAACCTACTCACAATGTATAACCTCCCACACTGTATAATGCCCCTACTCACAATGTATAACCTCCCTGCACTGTATAATGCCCCCCCCTACACTGTATAACCTCCCACACTGTATAATGCCCCTACTCACAATGTATAACCTCCCTGCACTGTATAATGCCCCCCCCTACACTGTATAACCTCCCTGCACTGTATAATGCCCCCCCTACACTGTATAACCTCCCACACTGTATAATGCCCCCAAATTCACGTAACTCAGTGGGGGTCATTTACTAAGGGCCCGATTCACGTTTTCCCGACGTGTTACCCGAATATTTCCGATTTGCGTCGATTTTCCCTGTATTGCACTGTATAATGCCCTCCCCCTACACTGTATAACCTCCCTGCACTGTATAATGCCCCCCCTACACTGTATAACCTCCCACACTGTATAATGCCCCTACTCACAATGTATAACCTCCCACACTGTATAATGCCCCTACTCACAATGTATAACCTCCCTGCACTGTATAATGCCCCCCCTTAGACTGTATAACCTCCCACACTGTATAATGCCCCCCCTTACACTGTATAACCTCCCACCCTGTATAATGCCCCCCCTACACTGTATAACCTCCCACACTGTATAATGCCCCCCCTACACTGTATAACCTCCCACACTGTATAATGCCCCCCCTTACACTGTATAACCTCCCACACTGTATAATGCCCCCCTTACACTGTATAACCTCCCACACTGTATAATGCCCCCCCTACACTGTATAACCTCCCACACTGTATAATGCCCCCCTTACACTGTATAACCTCCCACACTGTATAATGACCCCCCTACACTGTATAACCTTCCACACTGTATAATGCCCTCCTTACAATGTATAACCTCCCATACTGTATAATGCCCCCCCTACACTGTATAACCTCCCACACTGTATAATGCCCCCCCTACACTGTATAACCTCCCACACTGTATAATGCCCCCCCCTACACTGTATAACCTCCCACACTGTATAATGCCCCCCCTACACTGTATAACCTCCCACACTGTATAATGCCCCCCCTACACTGTATAACCTCCCACACTGTAAAATGCCCCCCCCCCCTTACACTGTATAACCTCGGACACTGTATAATGCCCCCCATACACTGTATAACCTCCCACACTGTATAATGCCCCCCCTTACACTGTATAACCTCCCACACTGTATAATGCCCCCCCCCCCTTACACTGTATAACCTCCCACACTGTATAATTCTTGGCACTTGCTTTCATAAAACTGTTTGGTGAATACCATACTGATCAGCCTGTTAATAAATGTTGATTTTATGGTTAAAACAAAAATTTTCAATTTTTTTCCAATATAAGACATACCCCGAAAGTAAGACATAGTGGGACTTTTGGGGGTAAAAAGAATGTAAGACACTGTCTTACTTTTGGGGAAAGCTATTGCTATCCACTGTTTTAAAAAAAGGTTCTCATATTGAAAACATTGCTGGAACTGGGAAAAACTTCAATGTCAAGGAATTCAGCTTTTTCTTTTGATATTGTGTACGTAAATTGTAAACCCCAAGCATTTTGTTTCAGGTCCAACTCCTCTAGAGTGCCTTACCAAATGATATATATATATAAGGAATAAATATTTTGTAAGATTTTTATCTAGGAAGTATTTAGTGGACCTAATTCCTAGTTGGTGGTCTATATTAGACAGAGATTAGGCAAATATCCATTGTAAGGAAATAAAAGGGTTGTTGCCAAGGAGCATTGATAATAGAATTAATTAAATATGCAGTATATCTGATGTATGAACGCAATCTGAAAACATATTTCTATACAGGCAAATCAATGTAGTGTGACAGGTTTGAGGTAATGGAATCTATTCCTGCAATGATTGGTCATCCAGGTGGGTTGTCAAAGTTTTTATGAATTTTAGGGAGCTAGTAAAATAAAGGGGTGTTTGGTTCAGGGTTAATAAGGTGAGACCTCTCTTTAAAAGAATATTTTCTTGGTTATGGTATAACTGCGTGGGATAATGATCCAAATTCACGTAACTCAGTGGGGGTCATTTACTAAGGGCCCGATTCACGTTTTCCCGACGTGTTACCTGAATATTTCCGATTTGCGTCGATTTTCCCTGTATTGCCCCGGGTTTTTGGCGCACGCGATCGGATTTTGGCGCATCGGCGCTGGCATGCACGCGACGGAAATCGGGGGGCGTGGCCGGACGAAAACCCGACGGATTCGGAAAAACCACCGCATTTAAAAAACCGAAAGTGTTGCGGAGCTTGCACTTACCTTCATCCAGGATAGGCCGGTGTATTTGAGTGCGTTACGATGCTCTTCAGCGCAGCAGCGCCACCTGGTGGACGTCGGAGGTACTACCTTAATGATTCCCGGCCGGACCCGAATCCACCGCAGAGAACGCGGCGCTGGATTGCGAACGGACCGGGTAAGTAAATTTGCCCCAGTGTCTCCTAGAAGTCTTAGAGATTCCTTTACATAATCATCGCTGTTTAGAATGACCACTCCCCCCCCCCCCTTTCTGCTGGTTTTATCACAATAGAGGAATTGTGTGTCAGTTCATTTAGTGTACGACGTTCACATCTAGTTAGATTATCATTATTGATAGGTGGTCGCTGTTTGGGATTTTTTCCAGATAGACTGAAAAGTCGTGACTAGTGTTTAAAAAGTCTCAAAGTAACCTCGTTTCTCTAGTAAAGATTTTTGGTCCTTAATTAGGAAGTGATTAGACATATTGAAAATCTTTAAGGTCTCCTTGGTTTCTTTAGAAAGTAGTAGCAAATCTTTAGAGGTACTATTTTGTATATCTAGGTGGATGGGTCGATTTTCTTCAACTTCAATTTTAGATTATTTTTTCAGACCCTCCTTTTGACATGTGTCCCTCCTCTATGTCTTTGTCTTCTTGTTTTTTCCTTTTATAGGCTTAGATGGGGAGGGGTTCAGATTGGGTATTTAAATTTGTCTTAAAGAGTACATTTAAATTTACCGGAATAAGTTGTAACCTTGGAGTTTGTCGTTGAATGACCCAATATTTTTAATTTGGATATTTTTAGGGTCATGCTGGCAGGGGGGGGAGGGGTGGCGGACTGAACAATGTCCGCCAAGAAGCGTTTAGACTCCTCATCTGGTCCTGCAAATTTTTGTTTGCTTTTCAACCAATATCTGAAATTCACAGTTTTATAGTTGCTTCAGTCTCTAGTAAGTTTACCTAATTTCTTAGTGATTCATTCTGTCTCATAGCATGTGCAATTTGAGGTTTAATTGCTTTTTACAAGTGGAAAATTGTGGAAGATCACTAAATGTATCATAGTAAAAAAGACGCAAGTCCATCAAGTCCAACCTTTACGAATTAAATAAATGTTTTATCCCCATAACCTATTATATTTTTTCTCTCCAGAAAGGCATCCAGGCCTCTCATGAACATATACATAGAGTCTGCCATAACAACCTCCTGTGGCAGAGAGTTCCATAGTCTCACTGCTCTTACATTAAAGAACCTTTGTCTATGTTGATGGTAAAATCGCCTCTCCTCTAGGCGTAGAGGATGCCCCTTTGTCCTGGTCACAGGCCTAGGTATACAATAATCTTTGGAGAGATCCTTGTACTGTCCGTTCATTTGTACATTGTAATGAGTTCTCCCCTCAGCCATCTGTTTTCTAAACTGAATAATCCCAAATTTTGTAATCCTTCATTGTATTATAGTCCCCCCATTCCCCTAATAATCTTGGTTGCTCTCCTCTGCACCCGTTCCAGTTCTACTATGTCCTTTTTATACACTGGTGCCCAAAACTGTACGCAATATTCCATGTGTGGTCTGACCAGGGATTTGTATAAGGGCAAAACTATGTCTTTATCATGAGAATCAATTCCTCTCTTGATATATCCCATGATTGTATTTGCTTTAGCAGCAGCCACCTGGCTCTGGTCACTAAAATTAAGTTTACCATCCACCAATACCCCCAAGTCCTTTTCAGCTCCTATTTTACCAAGTAATTGACTGTTTTGCAATGTGTTAAGATGTGTGGTAAGGTCATCTAATTTTTGAGCTGTTTCAATTACCAAAGCTTGCCTTTTATTACACAAAAGAGAATATTCAGTGAGAATATCATCCAATTTGGTACAGAAATCAACATAGTTTTTAAAGGTCGATTCTAGGTGTAATCTGAGACCTCTTGGTATAATTCTCTCCTTCGTATAGATCAAAAGGAACAATTTATCTAGGTGGTGCTGGGATTCTGTTTTTGATAGTCTTTCAGTTTCAAAGAAAAGCGAGTGTATTTCCTTAAGTCTAGAATCACATCAAGGGGCTGTCTGAGTCGGGTTTTTTGGCAGATGAGGCACTGTTGAAGCTCCAGTTAAATCATTGAAAATCTTCATGCGGTCCTAAAGATTTACATTATTCCTCATCATGTCTTCCACCAGGGGATTTTCCTGGGTAAAGACAGTTGAGAAGGCGACATTCAGTAGATTGGCCCTTTCCTCATCTCCTTTCACCATGACCCCCATATTATTCCTCAGAGGGGCCACACTCTCCGTTTTAATTTCTTTTCATTTATATACTTTGGGATTATTTTTGCTCTCCCTGGCAATATTTCCCTCAGTCTCTATTTTTGCGCCTTTATCTACTTTTTACACAATTTATTTTTCTGTCTATAATCCTATAACACCTCATATCTACCTTCATGTTTTAGCATTAACACGTATGGAGCCCCTCAAGCATTTGTATAATTTCAAAAGCCTTTTTGTTGTAGAAACCAGTGTATAAGAAGCTAAAAGAAGAGCAGATCCTGCCAGAGGGGGCACACACCAGTATGTCAGTCCTTGTCCTTGGTTTACATCCTGGTGGTATATTTCCTTTCAATTATTTCTCTGGCAATGAATTAGTGAAACGTATGTAGATAGCAGTGTGTTTTTTAAGCATCCACATAGAATTATATAGGCCTTTTTATGCTTAAACGGGCCACTAAATACATTGTCCCACATTTATCAAATACAGTGCAGTCTATACTATGTGAAATTTGCCTTTGTCGTGTGCAGAGGGCATCAGATTCATGAAATGTGTTGCACCTTCATCAATCTTGTGCCTGCTGGAAGGGAGCACCAACTTTTTTTTGGTGCACCTTTAACATAGAGCAGTGATGGCGACCCTTTTAGGGACGGAGTGCCTAAACTAGAAGCAAAAGCCACATATTTTTTACCAAGTGCCAATTTAAAGTAACTTGCAGGTTTCAAACAAATTGGCGTCCTGAGGACACCAATACAGTAGAAAGAAGGAGAAATTTGGATTATTATTGTAGTTTCACAGGATGAATAACAGGTCCAGAGAAGGGGCTACAATGATAATCCAGCTCTGTCCACACCTCCTTGCTCCTCCTTCACTGTGACTGCAGGAGGATGTCTTGAGTCCTGAACGGTGACCTTTGTGCTGGGTGATGGCCTGGGTGCCAACAGAGAGGGCTCCGAGTGCCACCCGTGCCATAGGTTCGCCACCACTGACATAGAGCATGCAACTTATCAGCCAAAATTTACCACTAAAATGTAGTACATCAATCTTAAAGTCACTTTAATAAGTAAAAGTGTTCAAAAGTTATAATCATATAAAGCATCCAGAATACACAAAAATGGGGCTCACCCTTAAGGGGGCATTTACTATTGACTTTCAAATGGAAAACTAGCAGAATTTTCTTCTCCCCTTGCTGCGTCTGTTGCGCCATATTTATGAAGTTTCAGGACCACAATATTAGTGGTGTAGGGAGATCTATTTCACCTTCATGTTTGGTTAGACCGTTCTAAATCTCTTTGTTCATGTGTCAATTAATTAATTAATTAATTAAAATTATAGCAAACTCTCTGTTCCACCCTGGACCCAAATTGATAAATGCCTTCCTAAGTGTCAGAGTTTAGACCAAGTGCAATCCAGAATGCATCAAAAGTTCTTTCAGGCAAGGGACCTAAGAGAGAGCACATGGAACCAGAAGACCAAGACTTAGTTTTCTTGAAGGGCTGGACACCACCAGAGAAATCAGTGACCTTTTTGAAGATGAATAGCAGCCACAGCTGTGGTAACTTTTTGCCCTATACACGGACATGGAAGCAACTGCTTGTAGCTCTATTCTCTCTGTCTCTCTGTTATGCCAAACAGCTGTTCAGTGCAGACAACGTGTATCGAGAGCATCATTGAATTCAGTATCTGGGTTTTTCCCAGTTACAGTATATGAAGGCACAGAGGTTTAAAGCCTTGCTGTAAAGCAGAGTAATAGAAAGTCAAGGGGTAGCAAGGGGGGCATAGAGAAAGCTCACAGGCGGATTCCTCTCCAAACAGCCTGGGTGTTTGCATCATATTGCAGCAAACAGCTTTGGCTAACACAAGAAATAAGTGTCAACCTTGTGATACCTCATGCAGCATACTTCCATATATTACTATATATATATATATATATATAAATTAGTAGTATTGCTATATATGTTATGAGCGATCAAACCCCCTAGGGTTAAAGTACCCAAGGTGGCATAAAGAACAGTAAAAAAAATAAAAAACCTAAAAGCACCATGCCCCACAAGTGATAAAAATAATGCCCAAAGGTTGAGCTCTACACTCTAACTGGATGAAAAGCAGTACACCAAACATGCAGCACACACAAGACACATCAGCGTACACACAATAATGAGCACAAACGCAACACAAGCAGCATACTACATACAACTCTCATGGACACAAAATACACATACAGGCTCACATTTATTAATGTTTTTTTTTGTCTGACTTTGTACTAGAAAGAACATGCAGACTGCTTGCACATGTATTTATAAAGTGTCTGCGCAAGATGTGCAACAAACAAAGTGCACCAAAAAAAACCTTCCAGAGCAGTGCAGAGAGTGCCAGATTTGTGAAGAACAGGCACCACTATTTATAAATAAGGCACATCCTGCACACTTCACAGGCAAGCTGCGCATATTGAAAAATGTGGGCCACAGTGCACACAACATGCAGCGTACAAATTAGCCCAGCACACAATATACACACTTTAGATATACTGTTTATGTTTCGCATGGACACTCATTTAATTAAGAACAACAGGCAGCAGAAGGGGACTACATCACTTGAAAGACCCAAGCTCAGCTTCCTACACATCTCTTTTCCCTCCTCCATTCTGTTTATCAGCCATTTTATCCTGCAGCGGCCTTGGGAGGGAGTGGTAGAGCCTGGGTGGTGAACAGAGAGCAGTGCTGTCTGACCCAGCAGCAAGTGGATTCTCTGTGTATAAGTGGTTATGCATCCAGCTGTGAAACCCATCCTTCCCTGCACCATGTGCCCTATATTAACTGCATGATCTGCCTCTATTGGTGGCCCACCACAGAACCACACTACATTAACGTTAGACATTTTGGTTCCTCCAAGATGAAAGCTTGAAAATGGTTTCTGGAAGCAACCAAAACATTGCACATTAATAAAGTACCTCACAGGAAATTCCCTCAAAGACAAGATTTTTAAATACACTCAGGATAACAAAATAACACATTCTACAATTCAATGTTATTGACAAAATTACAGTATTTTGAAGATATAATTCAACCTGTCTCTGTCAGTCCTAATGTTCATATTTTGGTTGTCCCCTGATACAACCATTAACTCCTGACTGTGGTTGGGGGGGGGGGGTAAGGAGGCAGAGAGCACTACAGACAGAAGCACTACCTATCCAGCAGCAGCTTGCAGAGGACCTTTAAATTCTACAGACAAGATAAGGTCTTGATCTAAGGGGAGGGGGCATAGCAGTGCCGATTGTGTTTTATATATTTGATGTAGCAGAGCTGAGTGTGTAATTATGTCCTTTGTCCAACTCATGACTCTGATCTTCTCATCTTTCTTTTTCTATGTGTCACATGTTAGTAGAATCTTCAAAATCATTTCATAGTACAAAGGAATCATGAAGTGTCTATGCAGCTAGTGCCCACTCACACTGCTTAATCTTAGTGACTTTACTGTGTAAACATCACTAGGGGATTAAAATTTCTTTCATAGGCAAACCCCTTTAATACAGTGTGCTGTGCAGTTACAGAATCAATAGGGGATTTCTGTGAAAATATGCAAATAAGTTTTCCAGGATGGGATAAGGAAAATCAAGCCTCTTTTAGCTACATTGTAAGACAGATTCCTTAACGTCAAGCATGACTTTCAGGAAGCCTATTGACATCCTTCTGAAATAGCGATACTGGTTTGGTTTAATACCACATCATTTCATTAGGCTTCCTCAAAGTCATGCTTGATGTTAAGGGAGCTGCCTTACAATATAGCTAAAAGAGCCATGATTTTCCTTACCCCATCCTGGAAAATGTATTGGCATATTTTCTGTGGACTTTACACTAATCACTCTCTCCATAAAATCTGCACGTAACCTGCAACAGATATGCTTAAAAAGCCTGGATGTAGATACAACTGCTTAGGTTTCAGATATTGTTCAAGGAGTGATACCTTAGATTACCTTAGATCAAAATCATCATGTTTGGCTAGAGCTCAGTTCATCTACAGCATGGTATCTACATTCTTAAAGGTATTTTCAGAATTAGAAATTAGTAGAAAAAAGAAACTGTGGCACTCACTGATAAAAAAAACATTTACCTTTTGTTTTTCCAGCTCACCAGGCCAACAGCTTCCTGATTTGCAAGGGGTGTGATTTCACTTCAGCTGATACAATCGGCTCAGGTGTCTCATTTTCCCCTCCCTCAGGAATGAAAGATTCTTTGGCTGTGTGTGACTTGCTGAAGAGAATTCCTGACAGAAGGGAGAATGATGGAGCTACTTTCTCTTTACCTTTCGACGCACAGCCAACATCTCTCTCATTCCTTAGGGAGCCGGGTCACACAGTGACCTGCTTGAATACAAAAAAACTCCCCTTGTCAATAAGGAAGCTGGAGGCACAGCTGAGCTGGGAGAAAATGAATATGCATAGATGGTGAGTAAACTGAATGTGAAAATATACAGGCATGGGGAAGAACATTATAGGGATATCTGTCCTACTGTATAATAGCAGTTTTCAAAATTATACTTAATGGGGGTCATTTACTAAGGGGCCAATTCGCGTTTTCTCAACGTGTTACCCGAATATTTCCGATTTGCGCCGATTTTCCCTGTATTGCCACGGGATTTTGGCGCACGCGATCGGATTGTGGCGCATCGGCGCCGGCATGCGCGCAACGGAAATGAGGGGGGCGTGGCCGAACGAAAACCCGACGTATTCGGAAAAACCGCTGCATTTAAAAACGGAAAATGTGTTGTGGAGCTTGCACTTACCTTCTCTCAGCCGGCCTCGGTGAACTCCAACGCGTTCCGATGCTCTTCAGCGCAGCAGCGCCACCTGGTGGACGGCGGAGGAACTGCCTTAGTGAATCCTGGCCGGACCCGAATCCAGCGCAGAGAACGCGCCGCTGGATCGCGAATGGACCGGGTAAGTAAATCTGCCCCAATGTGTGTTAATTTAATTGACAGGTTCCCATTAAAATTCCTGGGTTTCACTCCAACTATGAACAGATGCTATATGGACATTTTAATTTTTGCCTGTATTTGTTATACCAGATACTGAACTAATATGCTTTGTTAGCAGTCCTAGTTTCAGTCTAGTAAATCCATAAAATGCATAGATTTGTTAAAAGAAACTCACTTGTTGACAACAGGCTTAAAGAACAACTGTCATCAGGTCTCTGTAACTAATTCTGTCACTACTACATTTTGGAGCAGCTCACAAGGATTCAGAGAGGAACTACTCTATTGGTAATCGGTAGCTTCTGGCCATTAAACTTGCTTTGGAAGAATGGCATTATCTTCTGGAGGAAGCTTGTCATCTTGATCTATACTGATCACAAGAAACTCCTGTACCTCCAGACTGCCCAGCGTCTCAATCCAAAACTGGCATTCTGGCGTTCTCTATGCAGCCAACTTCAAGTAAAATTGGACTTTTCCTCTGCATACCATCCACAGTCTAATGGCCAAGTGGAAAGAGTTAACCAGACTCTGGGCTGCTATCTCCACTATTTTGTCTCTGCCTATCAGGACAACTGGTCCACTCAGTTGCCATGGGCGGAGCTTGGACTCAATACCTGCCAACTCAGCTCCATTCTTCATCATCTATGGACAGCACCCACACCCTCCTCTTCCTCTTCCTGTGTCTTTGGACGTTCCTGCCATGGAAGAGTTGGTCCAGGACCTGAAATCTATCTGGGAGTAGACTCAAGTCTCCTTACTCCAGGCCTCTGCTCGAACCAAGACCCAGGCATCCTCTAACCTTCATATCAGGTGACAAAGTGTGGCTGTCCTCTTCTTGAGGGAGCTCGTCATTCTGTCAGTATCTATACTGATCACAAGAACCTCCTGTACGTCCAGACTGCCCAGCGTCTCAATCCAAGACAGGCTCGTTGGTCTCTCTTCTTCTCCGACTTCAACCTCTTGATACATTTCCGTCCTGCAGAGAAGTATGTTAAGGCTGATGCTCTCTCTTTTGGCTCAGATGTAATTGGGGAAGATCCTGCTCCCCGACATATTGTTCCAACTGAACGCCTGGTTTTTGTTCTCATGTAGATTTGCGGCAGCTGCCTCCTGGCAAGACCTAAGTCTGATGCTCCTGCCTTGGAAGAGTTGGTCCAGGACTTAAAAACTATCTGGGAGCATAATCGACTCTCCTTACTCCAGGCGTTTGCTCGAAACAAAACCGATGCCCCCTCCAACCTTCGTACCAGGTGATAAAGTGTGGCTGTCCTCTAGGTAGGTTGGGCTGATGATCTCCAGCTACAAGCTTGGTCTGCGTTTCTTGGGTCCATTTGTAGTGCTGAAGCGCATCAACCCTGTGGCCTATAAGCTACATCTTTGTCCCTCTATGCACATCCCGAACTCCTTCCATGTCTCCCTTCTGAAGCCTGTCATACTGAACCGCTTCTCCTGGCAGCTACCTCCTCCTGCTCCTGAGGCGTATTCTTCCGACATCTATGAAGTTAAAGAGGTCCTGAATATGAAGTCGGTTAGAGGGATCCGGTTCTTTCTTATCTACTGGAAGGAGTTCAGGCCGAAGGAGACATCTTGGGAACCTGAGAACAACATCCTTGATCTTTTGGAGAGGTTCCTCCAGACCAAGAAGAGGGGGAAGCCGTAGGGAGGTGAATACTATCACGGGTGCCCCTGCGGTCCATGTTCTGTGTTGCAGGCGCACCCGTGTGCCTCCCTTTGCCCCAGGACCCAGCCTGAACTGTCACTTTCCTTCACTGGCTCCAGCAGCGGTCTCCGCGCTCTTGCATGCACGTCCATGATAATTGGCACTGGCCAGCCGCCTGCCCTGATAAATTTCCAGACCCTTCCTGTGTCCCCTGCTGGATCTTTGTTCTTCTGTGCCTCACAGAAAGCTGTGTTCAGTGCCCTATGCAGAGTGCCCGTTGTCACCTGGATTCTGTTCCTGACTTTAATCCTCTGCTGCCTGTTCTGACCTACCGCTATGTCCCTGATTCTGATCCCATGCTGCCTGTACTTACCTCGTGCCTGTCTTCAACTTCATATCTGTCTCACGGTTCTGCACCTCGCCTTGGCCGCCACCGCAGACAAAGTCGCGCCTGTGGAGAGACCTGCTTTACGGCAGGCTCTGGTGAAAAATGGGTGCCATTTTGACTCCGTTCTCAGGTGTCAGCTTATGTCATCGTCCGCGGTGGTACAGAAGGTCCACTACCACTGACCCTGACATGCGCCTTCCCTTCAGGCAAGTTACACGCTCGCTGTGCACCCATAAAACGGCCACATGTGGGGTGTCTCTGTACTCGGAAGAAATTGCTAAATTCTAACCATTCTAAATTTCACCTCCATTTAAATTTAATTACTATAAAGATCTCAAAGGGTTAAAAATCTACCTAAAAGCTTTTTCTGATATAGGGGGTCTTTAATGTTATATATTAAAAATTTCATTCAAAACAGTAATTATCCCTAAAATTGTCAATTCTGAAAATACGGAAACCCGATATTCTATTTGCTAGCAGCGAGACATCAAAATAAATTATCCAGATATTTCAAAAATTATGAAAATGTAAAGCAGATATATGAGACACGATTCTGGTAGTTTTGCACCAAAAACAATATGTAAAATGCCTTGCACCACAGTTATCAAGGCTTCTGGTCCATTTTTTGGCAGTTTTCCGACTAGTCTGAATAAGGGTCGTGGCTTGTAGTAAATCGTGCATGCACCCAAATTTCTGGCACACAGTTTAGACCAACTAAAAGTAGGTCTAAAGTAGGAACCGACAGTCTTATCTTGCACCAGGATTCATCATCACAGTGATAAATCTGGCGCAGTAAAAACCAAGTGTTTTCCAGGTAGAAACTGGCAGAACCTGAGACTCACTGTTAAAGCCCCCCCATTGTGTGATCAGCTAGATCAGCTAGTTTAAGTGCATATAGCCCCACCATCTTGCTCTCAGAGGGGCCCCCACCAAATGACAATGTCTTATTTGTATGCGTCATGAGCGCAGTGCGCTGTTGGCGCTTTCATATAGTTGGGCCGTGCACATGGCTCCCTGAGAGTTGGGACAGTCGGCTGTCATTGAAGTCCCATACAGTCTGCTGTGAGCTGTGTGTCTCTGGCTGGAGCAATGCTCTGCAGCAGTGCTGCAGGGCATCGCTCCACATCAGAGATATTCAGCTCACAGCATAAACACAAGGGACAGACATCTTCCAGATCCTCGGGTGTGTGAGGTGTAGGCAATTTGATATCACATGATCATGTGATGTCACGGAGAGGGCCAGGACCTCCCGGGAAAAGCAGGAAATAAAGGAGCTTGAATGTGTTACTACTTACTACAGGTGGAGAATTGAAAAATCACAGGGACAGAGTGAGTCATGTGTATGGAAGTGAGGGCCTGATAGGAAAGAGGAATGGAATGATTACTTAGTGTCAGGGGAGCTCAACTGGATCAAGATTTGTATGTTTCTTGGGACTGCATGGCTGGTGAGGGCTGTGGTGTATGGGACTGTGTGTCTGGTGTGGGCTGAGATTTATGTAACATGGGACTGTGTGTCTAATGTGGACTGTGGTATATGTTACATGGGACTGCCTGTGTGGTGCGGGCTGAGGTGTATGTTACATGAGAATGTGTGTCTGGCGTGGGCTGAGGTGCATTTTACATGGGACTGAAGTATATGTAGATGTATTACTGGAGGGTTGGTGGCTCTATGTAGATGTATTACTGGGGGGTTGGCGGCTGTATGTAGATTTTTTAAGGGGGGTGTTGGTGGCTGTATGCAGATGTATTACTGGGGGTTGGCAGCTGTATGTATATGTTAATGGGAGGTTGGTGGACTTATGTAGATGTAATACTGGGGGTTGGTGGCTTTATATAATTGTATTACTGGGGGGGTTGGCGGCTGTACATAGATTTATGACTGGGGGGAAGGCAGCTGTATGTAGATGTATCGCTGGGGGTTTGGCGGCTACATGTAGACTTATTACTGGGGGGTTTTCTGCTATATGCAGATGTATTACTGGGGGGTTGGTGGCTGTATGTAGCTGTAGTACTGGGGGGTTGACAGCTGTATGCAGATGTATTACTTTGGGGTCGGCGGCTATATGCAGATGTATTACTGGTGGTGAGGTAGATATTGAGCAGGAGGATGTGTATGTATGCAACATTCAGTGGGGGCCTTCACCACACTTTGCGCCCAGGGGCCCCCACCAGCCTTAATCCGGCCATGACTGGGAGTTCCTACTGTAATGAGACCAATCTGCTTACTGACATTCTTGATTTATCACACACTCTCAACGAACAGCTCTCTGCACTTCCCTTTTTAAAACTACTTGTAGAACTACAAGTCCCAGCAAAACTAAATAATGCAAAGGAAAACTAAATAACTGTGGATAATTTTTCTTTTTCATTTCATGATTGACATATAAAAAAACAGTTTAACTAAAACGGTTTCTGAAATCATAATCGTACTATTTGCAAATAAATGTTGTTATCCTTTCCAAGAATTTTCTCTATGGAAACCTGAAATTGGTGACAAAATTTTGTTTTCCAGGTTCCTTTCCGATAAAGAGTGTCAACCTTATTGATAGACAATCACTTTTTTGTCTATTCTCTACAATAAAACTTTTGTCTATTCTCTACAATTTTAAATCTAGCAATCAGAATATTAAACCTAAGACAATGGGGAAATGATCAAAACTCAACCTTCTGTACTCCTCATAGAAAAGTAACACCAGTATAGGAACCAGTCATTTATTCTGTGGACCAAAATTTCATGAACTGGCATGTGTAGAAAAAATGTACTCGTTTTTGTTTACTCTTTTTTTTTTCTTTAGTCTGGATTTTTTTTGCAAGCTAAACACTGGTCCAGCCATATGGGATTTTGTTGTCCACACAAACAAATTCATCCGTCCAGGTTTCCCAAAAGAGGATCCGTAAGAAGTCATTAATATGGTGGAGGCAGTTTTGCCTTCTTTACAATCTGATTCCTTATTAGCTTCCTCTTACTAGACCTTACAAGGTTCTAGTCCATGTAGTCCACCTATTAGCACACATCCGCAAACCTTTAAAAACAACGTTTCTGAATCCATCACAATAATTTTACCATTCCTTTCTTCACTAAACCATTTCACAACTGAATTTTTCTTTCTTGTCTAACACTACATACATTTATATTTCCCATGTTCACAACCTTAACCCCTTAACGCTCTGCGCCTTAGCTCTACGGCGCAGAGGTATAAGGAGTGTATGAAGAGGGCTCACGGGCTGAGTCCTCTTCATACAAAGGTGGGGTTTTTTGCATATTGCAGAAAACCCCCACCGCTAATAACCGCGGTCGGTGCTTGCACCGATCGCGGCTATTAACCCCTCCGTTGCCACCGGCAAAGTTGCCGGCGGCATTTAAAAGAGGGCGGCACGCGGGCGCCGCCATCTTTGTTACGATCGCCGCGCCCCCGAACGTCATCGGGGGGCGGCGATCGGTTGCCATGGTAGCCTCGGGTCTTGGTTTGACCCGAGGATACATGGCTTCTGCATATCCATTACAATGAGCCTGTGGCTCATTGTAATGTATAGTGTGCAAAAGTGCCATATATTGCAATACAGAAGTATTGCAGTATATGGTAGGAACGATCTGACCATCTAGGGTTAATGTACCCTAGATGGTCAAAAAAATAGTGAAAAAAAGAAAAGAAAAAAAAAGTTTAAAAAATAAAAAAAATTAATAAAATATTAAAAGTTCAAATCACCCCCCTTTCCTTAGAACGGATATAAAACATAATAAACTGTAAAAATCACAAACATATTAGGTATCGCCACGTCCCAAAACGCCCAATCTATCAAAATATAAAAACGGTTACGGCCGGTGGTGACCTCCAAGGCGGGAAATGGCGCCCAAATGTCCGAAATGCAACTTTTACACCTTTTTACATCACATAAAAAATGAAATAAAAAATGATCAAAATGTTGCACAGACCTCAAAATGGTAGCAATGAAAACGTCGCATCATTTCGCAAAAAATGACACCTCACACATCTCTGTGCACCAAAGTATGAAAAAGTTATTAGCGTCAGAAGATGGAAATTTTTTTTTTTCTTTTTTGTACACATTCGTTTAATTTTTGAAAATGTATTAAAAGACAATAAAACCTATATAAATTTGGTATCACCGCGATTGCACCGAACAAAAGAATAAAGCTGAGGTGTTATTTTGAGTGCACAAAGTCGAAAAAACTGAGCCCACATGAACTGGTGCTTTCTTTTTCAGTTTTTCCACATTTGGAATTTTTTTCAGCTTCGCAGTACACGGCATGTTAAAATAAATAACATTACGGGAAAGTAAAATTTGTTACGCACAAAATAAGCCCTCACACAGGTCTGTACACGTCAAAATGAAAAAGTTATGGATTTTTGAAGTTGGAGAGCGAGAAATGAGCGGAGAAACCCTGCGCCCTTAAGGGGTTAAAAGTAACAGGATTGTATGTTAACTGTTTGAAACATTGGCAGACATATACAACAGTGAACCTGCCACACCAGGACCTCCTATCCTAACCCTTAACCAGCTTCACCATAAAAAGTTAAAAATAATAATAATTCCTTTATTTATATAGCACACACACATTACATAGTGCTGCACAGAGCTTACCAAATCAGTCCCTGTCCCCAATGGGGCTCACAATCTGATCAACCTACCAGTATGTTTTGGAGTGTGGGCGGAAACCAGAGGACCCAGAGGAAACCCATGCAAACACGTTGAGAACATAAAAACTCTTTGCAGATGTTGACCTAGATGGGACTTGAAACCAGGAAGTTATCGATCACTTAAAAATCTCCTACCAGTATCTTTTAAGTGCCCCTTTTCATGTACTTAGATTGGTAAGAACAACCTGTGTGCACAATCCTGTGATCCTTCTCTGGACTCTCAGACTTCCCAGACAATTGGATTTAAAAAATGTTGGATTATCATAAGAACCGGGATTAACAATAAAGCTTAATTACAGATACCTTTAATAACTTTTATATCTGTTTATTGTAGCCTAGGGCTAAAGTACAGTAAACTACCAACATCCAGAGGTGCGTTTGTAACTAGTGGCCGTCTGCAAGTCGGGTGTTCTTAAGTAGGGGACCACCTGTATATATATAAATAAAGTAGAAAACGGGCAGCACTCCGTGGTTCAAATTTCAAAATAAAAGGTGAACTTTATTGAACAAATGGCAAGGTTTTGTTGTGTAACACAAGCAACTAACAAGTGACCCACATTGGATATATATAGCAAAACATAGTTAGTGATTAGCATAAGGAGGCGTGTCTTAAAGTGCCTTTTATTTTGAAATTTGAACCACGGAGTGCTGCCCGCATTCTACTTTATCTACAAGAGGATTATATATATATATATATATGTATGTATATATATATATATATATATATATATATATATATATATATATATTCCATAATGATGCATTAATCACATGACATTGATCAATATTATTGATTTATTAATCTATTAACGTCATTATCTGGTACTGCAGAAAGGGCACAGCCAACCCGTACTTTCCTGCCTGAATATTACAAACCTGCACATGGATATATATACATGTTGCTTATAGATTTCTTATATACTAAGTAAATTTGCTTATATTTGTATATCAGGAAAATATGAAGAAAAGATACATAAATGTAGTATGCTTATAGATCATGCACATTTAAAGATTGTTACGATATACATACGAGTTAAAAATTAGCCCTACCTCTGACCATGTGACCAGCCTCATTTACATAATAAAGAATAGATGATTTTGCAATGATAAATGTATGAATTGACTAGATTAAGGCTGTGATGGGATCCTTGTGAGCTGCTCCAACAGGTAGTAGTGACAGGACTAGTGACAGAGACCTGATGACAGGTGTCCTTTAAGCCTGGAGAAAAACAGGTGCAGTTCATTACCTGCACTATACCAATATTTTATTAACTCATGGTAGTGTTAGCATCATGCTCTGCACAGTTGTTTAGGAACTGGGACAGTGAGATGATCCATTTAGCTTTCCCTCGACCCTGACCAACGTATGTGGGTATTTCAAATTTAAAAACAGATCAACAATGCTGTGGGCATCATAATGACCAAGGTTTATCTTTTAAAATATGTATTGCAATAGAAGTGTAGTGGAAGTATTAAAGTGGCTGTGCAGTGGATATATTACATTGGCAGTGTTGCATTAATTACATAGGTTGTCTAGTGGATGTGTTACAAGGATGGTATAGTGGACCTAACAGAGTTGAAGTGTAGGGTATGCATTCTCATGCTGTAGTTTCAGGATTAATTTACTCCTATGCCTCCTCACTTTCCATTGTGTCATCAGCCTCCACTGTAGGCACCATTTGGAGTGGTACTTTGGCATTCCATCAATGCAGAGTGGTGTGATGCTGATCTTATGGGCGGCACGGTGGCTTAGTGGTTAGCATTACAGCCTTGCACCACAGGGTCCAAATACCATCCAGGTCAACATCTGCAAACAGTTTGTATGTTCTCTCCGTGTCTGCTGGGTTTCCCCCAGGTTCTCAGGATTCCTCCAGGTCCTCCGGTTTTCTCCCAACACTCCAAAGCACTTCTGCCTTGCAGCGCTGGAGTCCTGGGTTCTAGTTCCACCCAGGTCAACATCTGCAGGGAGTTTGTATGTTCTCTCCGTGTTTGCGTGGGTTTCCTCCCACACTCCAAAACATACTGGTAGGTTGTTTAGATTGTGAGCCCCATGGGGACAAGGACCAATTTGTCATGCCTTGTGCAGTGCTGCGTAATCTGTATGTGCTATATAAAAAAAGAATTATTATTATTAAAGTACAAACATTTGCAACATCCCCCAACAGGGCCTAGCCTTTTCTTGTGGCCTGGAGGCAGCGGTTGGCTTATGCGGCGTTGGGCACGCTATTGTCACAGTGCTTGGTATTGGGACCAGAGTACTGTCCTACAGCCTGGCAGGTCTCCAGCAGGTGCTGTGTGCAAGAAATATGGATGGAGAAGCGGATGCAAAGTTTTCTCCCTGTAGCAACCACTGAGGTGTATGTAGGATGAATCCCTGGGTGATGGATGGGGAGCCTGTGATGGTAACCATCCTTATCCAGGGATAAGATGGAGGCAACATTGTGCAAATCAACTTACATTTATTTATTCAAATTTTAACAGCAGGCAACAACCAAACGGTAGCAGCAGATTCAGCAACCTGTGCTGGTCCACAGGAAGGTTGCTCTCAGTCTGGTAGTAGCTTCAGGCTGGGCTGGTAGATATGGAGCCGAGTCCAGATGGTGGACCTCTGCTCTTGGGCTTAAGTCTCCTGACTTGCCCAAAGGTGCTAGGCAGTGGCCTTAGGCACCTCTGTTTCCTGGTATTAGTATTAGTACACTGGCTGTTGCAGCACAGACATGTGCTGTTTCTCTCCTCTGCTTGATGGAGCTGACATGTGCTCCAAGATGGAGTCTCTCCCTCTGACTGACTCAGACCTAAGACAATGTGCTCCCATCCACCAGGGGATTTTAAACTCAGGTCAGGTGGTAGCACTCTACAGTTTCCAGCTGGCATTACAGAATCCCAAGACCTATCATTGGACAATTAGTAACATTTGGAATCGTTAATTTTTCCCTTACCCAGCAGTGGCTATAGCTGCAATTACAAAGTTCTCCAGTACTTAGAGAGCTCCTAGAGAGGTGATCAGTCTCCCAAACAGCTCCTGACATGAAGAAGGCGCTACTTGCAACTACCACCTTCCCTATACATTGGCAGCGGTGTTCCACAGTCATATGGAATTATATGAGTCAGAGCCCTTCTCGCAAGAGGTTACTTTCTATGAAAATTTTCCATCAAAGATTGAGGAGGCCAATTTATTTTTCAGCCACCAGAATTATGAGCTGAATGTTGTCATTCCACTCCTATATATCCTGAAGGGGAAACTGATAAACCTGGAGAGTCAGGGACAATTGACATTGGATCTTTGGATGCTAAACAGGTACAGAAGGAGGATGTGGACAACAAGGAGGACTTTGATGCCAATGTAGTTGAAACAGAAATGGATGTTTTATCAACTCAAGAAACTGGAGAGGAACAAGAAGAGATGCAGGGAGATGGCCAGGTAAATGATCACAGCACACCCTGGCAGGAAACCATGGAGATGGGGACATGGAGTCCCTTCGACTCCCTGGTAGAAAAATAAATCAGGTATTGATCCAGCAGAATTTTCACAATCTGTCAGTACAAATTATTATGATGCTGCCATCTGCCTGATGGCTACACGCCTATTGCCATCTTCTCCTACTTTTCTCTGCCACCAATGTGTTTTGTTGCTGCTGCTGGTGCCTCTCATTCCACCACTGCCACTGTGACCGAACCACTACTGGAACTCTGCATAGTGTCACTGCCCCCAACACACTGGCCTTGCTGTTGTCACTCTCATCAGTTTGTGAAGCCCCTGTTACAGGCATTAGGTTTGCTAATAAATAACTTAAAGGGGTATTCCCATTTCAGCAAATTCATGTTATTGTATGCATTATAAAAACTTATACAAAATACTTATAAAAAGTTTCCAATATACTTTCTGTATCAATTCCTCACCGTTTTCTAGATCTCTGCTTGCTGTCATTCCATAGAAAGCTTCTATGTTTCCTTCCAGTGGACGGAAGTCTGACCATGGTCACACAGGAGTGCAGCTCGTTATATCACACAGCTCTGATTACTCTCTATGATACTAAAGAGCTGCGCACCTGTGTGACCATGGTCAGATCTCTGTCCACTGGAAGTAAACACTGAAGCTTTTGTATGGAATGATAGCAAGCAGAGATCTAGAAAACCATGAGGAATTGATACAGAAAGTATATTGGAAAGTTGTATAACTTTTTATGATACAAACAATTACCGTATATTCCGGCGTATAAGACGACCTGGTGTATAAGACGACCCCCCTACTTTCCTGTTTAAAATATAGAGTTTAAGATATATTCGCCGTATAAGACTACCCCTTTTCCAACGCATACAAAACACCGGTAAAAATATAAAAAAAAACAGATTTGAATTTAACATGGTCCTTTTTTAAATGTAAATTCTTATGACATGCAGGTATATAGCAGGAAAACTGTCGTTCATAAACATAAGGCATACAACAACAACATTACCAGTACAGCACAGCCCCCAGTAGTATACAGCACAGCCCCCAGTAGTATACAGCACAGCCCCCAGTAGTATACAGCACAGCCCCCAGTAGTATACAGCAAAGCCCCCAGTAGTATACAGCACAGCCCCCAGTAGTATACAGCACAGCCCCCAGTAGTATACAGCAAAGCCCCCAGTAGTATACAGCACTGCCCCCAGTAGTATACAGCACTGCCCCCAGTAGTATACAGCACAACCCCCAGTAGTATACAGCACAGCCCCCAGTAGTATACAGCACAGCCCCCAGTAGTATACAGCAAAGCCCCCAGTAGTATACAGCACTGCCCCCAGTAGTATACAGCACTGCCCCCAGTAGTATACAGCACAGCCCCCATTAGTATACAGCACAGCCCCCAGTAGCATACAGCACTGCCCCCAGTAGTATACAGCACTGCCCCCAGTAGTATACAGCACAGCCCCCAGTAGTATACAGCACTGCCCCCAGTAGTATACAGCACAGCCCCCAGTAGTATACAGCACTGCCCCCAGTAGTATACAGCACTGCCCCCAGTAGTATACAGCACAGCCCCCATTAGTATACATCACAGCCCCCAGTAGTATACAGCACAGCCCCCAGTAGTATACAGCACTGCCCCCAGTAGTATACAGCACAGCCCCCAGTAGTATACAGCACAGCCCCCAGTAGTATACAGCACAGCCCCCAGTAGTATACAGCACTGCCCCCAGTAGTATACAGCCCAGCATTAAAAAAAAAAATAAACATATACTCACCCCGATGCTCCCCCGATGTCCGCGCCGTCTTCTTTCTTCTGCCGGGCGCCGCCATTGATCTTCCCCGGCAGGCGCCTAGTATGACGCGCCGCTGCTGACGTCATACTAGGCGCCGACCCAGGGAAAGACATGGCGGCGCCCAGCAGAAGAAAGAAGACGGCGCGGAAGACTGAAGACAGCACAGTGAGTATTTACCCCCCGATGTCTTTTTGAGGCTGCCGGCAGCTTTTTGAGGCTGCCGGCAGCCATCGCTGTGCAAACAGCCCGTGAGCCCTCTCCATGCCGCCGTATAAGACGATTACCGGCGTATAAGACGACCCCAGAGAAGACAGAAGATTTTTCTGTCTTCAAAAGTCGTCTTATACGCCGGTATATACGGTAATTGGTTGAAATGGGAACACCCCTTTAATAGGTCTCCTAGATCCAAACATGTCTATCTTTGACAGTTCAGTGGAAGAGGAATAAAAAATAGGCTGATGTCGCGCCTCTCTGGATTCACAACGATTTATTTATTCAAATAGCGTAAAATGATGGACAACACGTTTCAGGGCATACCACTCCCTTCATCAGGTCCAAGAGAATGTCTATGTTTTTATACAAAACATAAAAAATGTATAAGAGCATGCATAAAAGTTTATTGACATATAGACGATACATGAATAAATATGTACTGAGCAAATAATTCATATAATGAATAAAAAAAATATATTTATCTTTAAAAGTCCATATATACATAGAACATTAGTATGGATATTTCATAAAAAAATTTGTATAAAGGTTTCAGAGACCTAATACATAAATATTACATACAGAGTTAATAACCAGTACAAATTGACGTATGCACATATATAGGGAAGATAAAAATGTGTGGGGCCATATACACATCAACACATAGTAATTAGGTACATGAAACTAGAAAAATAAGAAAAAAAAGCAAAAATGGTATCAAACCTGTTGCTATTCGTCACAATTTCTCCCGTATGCTAAGATATAATTTGGCATAAAAAATTTGTGGGAGGCCACCTAAAGTCAAGTTGATATGGGGCATGTGTAAGTAACAACGGGGAACATATGTGATATGGTAAGAAACAAATGTTTCTTTTTACCTTAGTCAAGCTTATGGGTAGTCTCAGGGTAGAATTCTGTTAGCAGAGGTAAAGATGGGAATAAGTTCAGTATAACAGTCTATTTTTTTTTTCCTCTTCCACATTCTAAATCCGTTACTTAGCCAAGTTCCGGTTAAGTCAGTCTCCTGCAGCTCATCGTGATTCCAGGTGAATGGTTGGACCATTAAGAAGGTGCATATGGCTCATATTGCATTTTTCTGTATATTACCTGTTTTATACTGTATTACACTACTAAAACGCCCAATCACAACCAGAGCCATATTGCCTGCACTGTGTCACGCATATGTGTTATACACTTGTTTTTTTCTTGACTTGATCTTTGACCAGTCCAGTACTCTCATTGAAGTAGTCTAAAACTCCTTTTTTGTTCACATTAGTGCATAATAAAGACAGCTTAGCATTCATTTAACCAATGTGTTTCAGCTCTACTACCTTATTTATGTCTTTGATTCAGTGTTTGCTGTTCGTAACATTTGAACCTTTTTACGATAGATCAGTACATTTTCAGGTAGATAGATTTACCACCTAAATAAGTTGCTGAATAACATTTCCCATATGTCTACTTTACATGTCCATAATTTTTGAAATGTCAAGATAATTTATTTAGATTTTTTTTTTGCGGCTTACAAATCAAATAGCGATTTTCCGTATTTTCAGAATTTACTCTTTTGTGGATAAATACTGTTTTGAATGAAATTGCACATATTTAGCATCAAAACCCCCTATATAACCAACCCATTTTCAAATATGCACCCCTCAAGCTATGAGAAACAGCTTTTAGGAAGATTGTTAAGCCCTTGAGATCTTCATAGTAATTGAATCAAAATGGAGGTGAAATTTAGAATGGTCAAATTGTGTCAGTTATACGTTCATTTAGCCCTAAAATTTACACATTACCAAAAGATAAAAATAGAAAACGCAGCATACAATTTGTTCTGCATTTTCTCCACTTGTGGACGTTACTTGTTTTATTGGCGCACAGCAAGACGCAAAAGGGAAGGAGCGCCCTACAGCTGCCAGGATTTTAGTTTCCTCATTGGCCCCTTTTGTAGGCTATAAAATTTTCGCTTTTTCGTTATTGGGGCCATGTGATGGCATTTTTTTTGCGGGATGCTTTTTCCAGTGTTGCCATTTTGGGGTTGGTATCCCCTATTGTTGAAAATTTAGGAACTCATTTTTGAGGGCAGGAGTAGAAAAGCATCAATTCTGTACTGGATTTTTGACTTTTATTTTTTTCGTGTTCACTGTTTAGCCTAACAATCATGTTATCTTTATTCTATGGGTCGATACGATTACAGGGATACCAGACTTGAATATATTTTCCTACATTTTACTAAATTTGTCAAATAAAACCGTAATGTGGGGAAAAATCTATCATTTTTGTTTTGCCGTCTTCCAAGGGGCATAACATTTTTACTTTTTTGGCTACGGAGCTGGTTGATGGCTTGTTTTTTGCGGGACATGTTGTACTTTGCACCAGTATCATTCTGGAGTACATATGTTTTGCACTTTTTGTAAGATTGAATAGGTAAAAATGATAATTTTTGGTGGGTTTTCAACAGTTTTTTTTAACGGCGTTCATCATACTGGTTCAATAATGATTTACTTTTATTCTACGGGTTGTTACGGACACGGTGATACTATATATGTGGGGGTTTTGTTATGATTTAGACTTTTAGACTTGGGTTATATGTCTCTTTATATGTTATGGGGCTAATGGGCATTTTTAGTGATGTATTACTTTATTTTTTATTGAAAAACATTTTTTTTTTACTTTTTTTTACTACTTCCACCATGGGACATGGAACAAGCAATAATTTGATTGAAATATTCTGAGTTGCACACTGAGCCCTATTAGGAGCTACCCCACAGTCAAGGACCGATCCCACGTCCAACAAATAGCAAGATAAATAAAAACAGTCTGACCGGAGCTCCTTTTGTGTCTTTTAAATGTCCTTTGACAAACCACAATTTCGTTCCACTTCCAATCCTTAGGAACTTCTCAGGTGTAGTTCCACATAAAAAGGTATTTAGATGAGAACAGACCACTGTTCAGACGATTCTGCTGCGTTTTCTTATATCTTGCAACCACTCTATTAATTACAGGGCTGCTGTAGAAAAGATTTAAGCAGCGATAGTGTAGTATGTTCAACCAGGTTAAAATTTATTCAGATAAAAACATACTCACAAAACAAGAGTAAAATGCGCATATAAAATCCACCATGCGGACGCCAGTCTCGCTAGTTCGCCCGACCCCGGGTTTCGATACCGCGGCTTCTTCCGGGGCGTTACTGGCTAATGTCCTTTGGGTCTTTTTATATCCCTCATATAACCCAATTACATTCTTTTATTTTAACACAAAATGTATACATCATACTATTTGACAACTATTACACATATACATAATATAATGGTATATATACTAGGGTAAGTACATCTAAAACCAAAATAATGTTCTACCAGGACGAAAAAGTTTCATTCATATATCTCCTGTTCCTGCACACCTTTCCCCCCAATCTACTACAGCTCGGGATATTCCGCCTCTCCTCCGTATTGTAGACACACCCCCTACGATCTCATTCATTCACAATTCCTCTAGTTCTAATGTTTCCTCCAATCCACGTCAAGGCGGGAAACATGAATGTCCCCATCAGGAGGTCTGAATAGTTCACACCCTCTGTATGACGTTACGCATCACTCATTACTGCAAGCTAATCGTCGAGGTGCATTCACAGCCAATGGGCTGTTGGAACGGGATGTTCAATCCCTCCTATCTCCTCATCAAACTCACGCACCCAATGTTGTCGCGTAATGCTTTAACTATAAAAGATGTAGAGAGGCCAGGTCTTTGACCCCTGTCTACACAGTTGTCTGAAAGCTAATCACTCCGAGCAGGGAGTCACAACCTCAATATTTTTGTCTGTCTCCATTAAAGGTTATATAGCTTCTATCGCCTATATCGAGCTCAAGTGGTAATTCCACATGACTGCATGTTGTATAGAAGGATATATATACATCGCAAATATGTCGATCTCTATTGGTTAGCACCATATATTGTCACATAAATCCATTTATGTATAGATTACATTTATGTTGCGCGGCCAGTCCAAACCATTTTTCCGGTATACGGCACTTATACAGCTATTGATCTTAACTAGTATTTCTACTCAGGTCACGCTGTTCGAGTGAATACTTCCAAATGTGTACATGTCTACATTTGCTAAATCTTCCCCTCTCCATATTCAGGATATCTATTCTACAGCGTATACACCCCTTTAGTATTTTCACCCCTATACATTTACATAAACCCTTCTCGTGATCCCCTTCTTTATTTAATCATCTGATTGCTTGTTCATGATAATACCCTGCAATACTTATGTAATTGCAGGGTATTATCATAGATTAGCATTGTCAGCCTATGCACATGCATAGGCTGGAACTGTGCCAGTAAGATGACGTCTCAGGTGCCATCTTACTGGCAATGCCTGCAGGCAGTGCTGGGGACCAGATCGGACCCCAGCACTTCCATAGCAGTAATCGTGGGGGAAAGACCCCCCAGAGGCATGTTAGATGTCGCTGTTGTGCTGACCGCGGCATTTAACTGGTTGCACACCTCCGATCGGAGCCCACTCCGATCGCGGGTGTAACACTAGGGTGCTGGCTAATAGTTACAGCCGGAACCCTGTGTTTCCCGATGCCATTCGGTTCCGATCCAGAGCCGTTGCGCTCTGTGGAGGATATATCCGCCACGGTGCGCTAAGGGGTTAAACTTAATGCGAAATATGTAATGCTATACAAGAGACAACTACCTACAACTGTATCAGAAAACGTGTAGTAATTTACTAAGGAGCGTAGTTTGAACAAAATGAAAAGCCTCAATTTACCCTTTTTATATATTTTTTAAGGGTCATTAATAATCACAGATAATATGATAGTTCAATACAGGCAGTCCCCGGGTTACATACAAGATAGGGACTGTAGGTTTGTTCTTAAGTTGAATTTGTATGTAAGTCGAAACTGTATATTTTATCATTGTAGTTCCCGACAATTTTTTTTTTTTGCCCCAGTGACAATTGGAGTTTCAAATTTTTTTTCTGTAATAGGACCAAGAATTATCAATAAAGCTTCATTGCAGACAATTTTAAGCTGATTATTGCAATCTGGGACTATTTTAAAGCATCCAGAGAGCTTCACCAGAGGTCACAGTGGGCAGAGGGGTCTGTCTGTAACTATGGGTTGTCTGTAAGTCGGGTGTCCTTAAGTAGGGGACCGCCTGTAGTTGAATAGCTATTCATTTATTAATTTACCTACTTATTTATCCATTTGAATGCTCACCTGGACTTCTACATTGCTCCGTGGAACAACAGATCCCAGGGAGTTGAAATCCTGACTATGCATACGCTACAGTCAAAGGATTGTTCTCACATCTGTACTGACTGGTTAGGAAGGCAGACACTATGGAGTAGAGCTTACAGGAGCCCATTGCCCATTGCTGACACTCGAACCTGACCCACATAGGATTGGAATCATTTAATCTTATTTTTAGAGACTTACTTTTATATTTAATTTGGAGTTTATTCAAATGTATCATATTCTTGCCCAGGAGCCAAGATTGATTTTGATCAAGGCACTATATACATACTGTATGTATGAACTATTAGCCATATATGCTATGGCCCCACAGAAGCACTACTGGAATATTAGGTCATTAACACCATAATGCTCAGCATCCAATATAATGGATACTGAGTAGAGATGAGCGAGCACTAAAATGCTCGGGTGCTCGTTATTCGAGACGAACTTTTCCCGATGCTCGAGTGCTCGACTCGAATAACGAACCCCATTCAAGTCAATGGGAGACTCAAGCATTTTTCAGGGGGACCAAGGGTCTGCACAGGGAAGCTTGGCTAAACACCTGGAAACCTCAGAAAATGATGGAAACACCATGGAAATGGACAGGAAACAGCAGGGGCAGTATGCATGGATGCCTCTGAGACTGCTTAATCGCACCATTATGCCAAAATTATGGGCAACAGCATGGCGATGACAGAGTGACCGAATGAGGCTAGATAGCATCTAAAACATCCAATAATTGACCCTGACACTATAGAAGATGGCATGCAGAGGCAGCGGCAGCAGCGGCAGGCTAGAGAGTGTCATGGCGACATACCCTAAATGGACTCAGGCTTCAAACCAATGGGTGGCAGAGAGGAACCAAAGGAGGTGAGCAAGAAGCGCTGAAATGATTTCCTATGTGAACAAAAGGTTGACGGTATACTTAGTCGATAACACATGTGGAGGCAGCCATGGAGACGACTTCCATGATTAAGAGTGACAGTATGGGGCATCCATATTGCGCTGCTATGATTGAAACTTCAGGTCTACAGCATGGCGGCGACAGATGCGCCGAGTTCCATTATGTATCTGGTGAAACACCCGAAAATTCTGCCTGACACAGCTCGTTTGATAAGGGGATGATGTGCTGTATATCCTCTCGCGCTCCAGCGTCTGGGGTATAGAGAGTTGCGCATGGAGACATTGGTGGACGCTGTGGAGGATCGTGGAGGCGAAATGGACAGGGAACAGCAGGGGCAGTATGAATGGATGCCTCTGAGGCTGCCTAATCTTGGGATGGAGCTGGCGGTCCGCTGCCAGGCGAGCTTTCGCCTGTCCAAGCCCCTTTTTCTTGGCTCCTCCCGACCCAAATTGGGCCTGGGGGCCAGAAGCGTTTACTTAGAAAAAATTTTAATTTTCAAAGCAGGCGGGGTCGTTTGAACAATTCATCTAGGAATAATGGAATAGCATAGCGGTTCTATTTTTTAATTGTTTTTTCGGAAATGGTTCCATGATTAAGAGCGACAGTATGGGGCATCCATATTGCGCTGCTATAATTGCAACTTCAGGTCTCCAGCATGGCGGCGACAGATGAGCCGAGTTCCATTATGTATCTGGTGAAACACCGGAAAATTCTGCCTGACACAGCTCGTTTGATAAGGGGACGATGTATGGAGGCAGTGAACTAGTAGTAGATTAAAGGTGCTGCAGTTAAAACTATGTTAGTTGGATCTTGGGATGGAGCTGGCGCTCCGCTGCCAAGCGAGCTTTCGCCTGTCCAAGCCCCTGTCTCTCGGCTCCTCCCCAAACAGCACTTCTAAGAACCTTTTGTATAAGATCAAGTGTAGTAGTGTTCTGATAAGTTTGGGTTATGGCGGGTGAGGGGAATGTAAACAGAAGCGCAAGAAGCGCTGAAATAATATCGGTAAATGATAAAAGTTTGCCAGTATATTTTGTGACACAGCTCTTTTGCTAAGGGGACGCAAAAGGAGGCAGCTATATGGACGACTTTGGGAGGCAGCTATGGAGATGATGTTTGGAGGTAGCAATGGAGACAACGTGTGGAGGCAGCTATAAAGACGACGTGTGGAGGCTGCTATGGAGACAATTAAATTTGGATAGTGCCTGTATGTGGCAGTCCAAAAAAGTTTTTAAACCAGAGGAGCAGATAGGTGGTCCTCCAGAAAAATTAAATAGATTGAGTGCCTGTATGTGGAAAATGAGGAGGAGGAGTGCATACATTTTTCAGGTTGAGCTTCTTTCACCTGGTGGAGAATGGAAATCCTGAGAAATCCAGGCTTTATTCATCTTGATAAGCGTCAGCCTGTCAGCGCTGTCAGTCGACAGGCATGTACGGTTATCGGTGATGATGCCACCAGCTGCACTGAAAACCCGCTCAGACAACACGCTAGCGGCAGGGCAGGCAAAAACCTCCAAGGCGTACAGCGCCAGTTCATGCCACATGTCCAGCTTTAAAACCCAGTAGTTGTAGGGAGCTGTGTGATCATTTAGGACGATGGTATGGTCAGCTACGTACTCCCTCACCATCTTTCAGTAAAGATCAGCCCTACTCTGCCGAGACTGGGGACAGGTGACAGTGTCTTGCTGGGGTGACATAAAACTGGCAAAGGCCTTGTAAAGCGTACCCCTGCCAGTGCTGGAAAAGCTGCCTGCTCGCCTACTCTCCCTCGCTACTTGTCCCACAGAAGTACGCCCTCTGCCGCTAGCGCTGTCAGAAGGGAAATACTGTTTCAGCTTGTGCACCAGGGCCTGCTGGTATTCATGCATTCTCACACTCCTTTCCTCTCCAGGGATGAGAGTGGAAAGATTTTGCTTGTACTGTGGGTCCAGGAGAGTGAACACCCAGTAATCGGTGCTGGAATAAATTCTTTGAACGCGAGGGTCACGGAATATGCAGCCTAGCATGAAATCTGCCATATGCACCAGAGTCCCAACGCACAAGAATTCACTCCCCTCACTGGCCTGACTGTCCATTTCCTCCTCCTCCAACTCCTCTTCTTCTGCCCATACACGCTGAACAGTGAAGGACTGAACAATGATCCCCTCTTCTGTCTCGCCAACATTCTCCTCCTCTTCCTCCTCATCCTCCTCCACCTCCTCCGATATGCGCTGAGAAACAGACCTAAGGGTGCTTTGGCTATCAACAAGGGAATCTTCTTTCCCCGTCTCTTGTGACGAGCGCAAAGCTTCCGACTTCATGCTGACCAGAAAGTTTTTCAACAGGCCAAGCAGCGGCATGGTGAGGCTGATGATGGCGGCATCGCCACTGACCATCTGTGTTGACTCCTCAAAGTTACTCAGCACCTGACAGATATCAGACATCCACGTCCACTCCTCATTGTAGACTTGAGGAAGCTGACTGACCTGACTACCAGTTCTGGTGGAAGTTGACATCTGACAGTCTACAATCGCTCTGCGCTGCTGGTAAACTCTGGATAACATGGTTAATGTTGAATTCCACCTTGTGGGCGGCGCTGCGCTGCCCTGAGAGTGGCAGCATCTGTGCTGGACTTCCTGAAATGCGCACAGATGCAGCGCACCTTCGTGAGCAAATCAGACAGATTGGGGTATGTCTTGAGGAACCGCTGAACTATGAGATTTAACACACGGGGCAGGCATGGCACATGTGTTTGTCTGCCGAGTTGCAGAGCCGCCACCAGGTTACGGCCGTTGTCACACACAACCATGCCTGGCTTCAGGTTCAGTGGTGCCAGCCACAGATCAGTCTGCGCCGTGATGCCCTGTAATAGCTCTTGGGCGGATGGTTATTCGGAGGAGGAGGTGGAGGAGGGGTGGGAGGAGGAGGAGGCATAGTAGGCCTTTGAGACCTGGACCGAGGTAGGCCCCGCAATCCTCGGCGTCGGCAGTATATGACCAGCCCCAGGGTCAGACTCGGTCCCAGCCTCCACCAAGTTAACCCAATATGCCGTCAGATATATATAGTGGCCCTGCCCGGCAGCACTCGTCCACGTGTCCGTGGTCAGGTGGACCTTGTCAGAAACGGCGTTGGTCAGGGCACGGATGATGTTGTCTGACACGTGCTTGTGCAGGGCTGGGACGGCACATCGAGAAAAGTAATGGCGGCTGGGGACCGAATACCGAGGGGCGGCCGCCGCCATGAGGTTTCGAAAGGCCTCGGTCTCTACCAGCCTATAGGGCAGCATCTCCAGGCTAAGCAGTTTGGAGATGTGGACGTTGAGGGCTTGGGTGTGTGGGTGGGTTGCACTATACTTCCATTTGCTCTCCAGCGTCTGGGGTATTGAGAGCTGAACGCTGGTGGATGCTGTGGAGGATGGTGGAGGTGAAGATGGGGTTTTCGCACGGGAGGTGTTTGGGCCGTGGTCCTGGGCAGGGGGCTGACTAGCAGATGACACAGGGGAAGGAGCAGTGGTGTGCCCGGCCGGAGGTGAACGTTCTTGGTGCCATTGAGTGGGGTGTTTAGCATTCATATGCCTGCGCATACTGGTGGTAGTTAAGCTGGTAGTGGTGGAACCCCTGCTGATCCTGGTTTGGCACAGGTTGCACACAACAGTCCGTCGGTCATCCAGGGTTTCTTTAAAGAACCTGGCCCCACCACTGCCTCTTCCAACCTGTTCTGCTATAGGACTTGCCTCCGTCTCAGAAGCACTGTGTTCACCCGGCCTATCAACCCAGCTTGGGTCTGTCACCTCATCATCCTCCGATCTCTCAGTCTGCTCCCCCCTTGGACTTCCTGCCCTGACAACAACTTCACCACTGCCTGACAACCGTGTCTCCTCATCGTCCGACACTTCTTTACACACTTCTTCCACCAAGTCAATAATGTTATCATCACCCACAGACTGCGACCGGTGGAAAACCTGAGCATCGGAAAATAGCTCAGCCGCAACCGGACAAGTGGTTTGTGACTGTGGGAAGGGTCCAGAAAACAGTTCCTCAGAGTATGCCGGTTCAAATGCCAAATTTTCCTGGGAGGGGGCAGACTGGGGGGAAGGAGGATGAGGTGGAGGAGCTGGAGGAGTGCTGATTTCGGTGACATGGGAGGACTGCGTGGAACACTGACTGGTGGACAAATGGCTAGAAGCATTGTCTGCAATCCACGACATCACCTCTTCGCACTGTTCTGGCCTCAACAGTGCTCTACCACAAGTCCCAGTAACTTGAGACATGATGAACCTAGGGAGTGTAGCTCTGCGGCGTTACCCTGCTCCCTCATAAGCAGGTGGTATCTCACCCCGCCCAGGACCACGGCCTCTGACCCCTGCAGTAGTTGGACGTCCACGTCCACGCCCTCGTCCTCTACCCCTAGCCCTCGGGTTAAACATTTTCAAAATTAAAGTGTAAACTTCAATTTTATTTTTTTTTTTTTTTTTTTTTTTTTTTTTTAAACAAAACGATGCTATCCTATTGCTATGGCTAGATTTTGTGCTGTGCCTGATGACATTCAGTTATAAAAAGAAATAAACGTAAAAAAAAATAAATCAGCAGACTGTGCCTAATTCAAATCAAACCCCTAATAAATTGTCCCACTTCGGTGTTTGAGGTGGATATGTGTGTCACTAAGAGCTAAACACAACGGTCGCAAGTCTCCCAGCAAATTCCTCACAATATGGTACTAGCTGCACTACTAGTGGCAGCAAGCCCAGCCACAAGCAAACCAAAAAAAAGTAAAATATAACGCTATTGTAGGCCTAAATAAGCCGTTGGGGTTCTCCTATGGCTATTTTCTAGCCTACACAGAAAGCACACTGCTTTGCCAGATTACTTTGAGTTATAAAATGAAATAAACGTAAAAAAAAATAAATCAGCAGACTGTGCCTAATTCAAATCAAACCCCTAATAAATTGTCCCACTTCGGTGTTTGAGGTTGATATGCGTGTCACTAAGAGCTAAACACAACGGTCGCAAGTCTCCCAGCAAATTTCTCACAATATGGTACTAGCTGCACTACTAATGGCAGCAAGCCCAGCCACAAGCAAACCAAAAAAAAGTATATATATATAACGTTATTGTAGCCCTAATAAGGGCTGTTGGGTTCTTGTAGACTCACTCCTGCCTAACAGTAAGCTAATATAACACCCTAACGCTATCCCTGCAGCAGCAGCAGCAGCTCTCTCCCTAACGGCATCCAGACAGAGAATGATACGAGCAGCGCGGGCAGGGGCTAGTCTATTCCAGGGTCACCTGATCAGGCCAGCCAACCACTGCTATCGACGTGTAAGGGTACCACGTCATGCTGGGTGGAGTGCAGAGTCTCCTGGCTTGTGATTTAACTTTCAAATTGTGCCGTAAGCCCAAGCACTTAGATGCATCACTAAAAAGATGGTGAACTCTGTCGGTCCTGAGCAGGGAAACAACACATTCATGATATCAGGTGCACAATCTTATTAAATCGCGGCACAGTGCATTATAGTCGGACAACTCCGGTGAGCAGGTATGTAAATGTGCCCCATAATGTGAAAAAAGTCAAAATCACAACACAAACTTCCCTTATGTAGCATTACCGCGTCCGTACCCATACAATAAAAAAAATATTGCACCTGCATGTTGAACACCTTAAAAAAACTGTTAAAAACCCAACAAAAATTATGATTTTTACCTGTTTCATTCCACAAAAAAATAAAAGTGTAAAAAAACATTTATATTCCAGAATTATACTGGTACAAAGTATAACATGTCCCGCAAAAAACAAGCCATCAACCATCATGCTTTGCCCCACAAAAAATTAATACATTTATAACAAATGTTAAGAGTTTTCTCTTTTTATATTTTGAAAATGTGTACATTTTTTGGCCCTGAGCCGTGAGCCCTCTCCAAACACCTGCAGTCAATACGTGACGTAGTAATATGTCACGCATCGTTAGGGGGTTAACACAACCTTAACATTTTTCACTGGTCAGATGCATATTTGTTGTCAGGATCTGAGGTTGTGGATCCTCTGTACCACCGCGAGCGATGGCGTAAGTCAACACCTAGGAGCGGAGTCTAAGTGGCACCTGGTTCTCACCAGAGCCCGCCGCAAAGTGGGATGAACTTGTTGCGGCGAGGTACCACCAGGTCGCTCCACAGGCGTGGTACTAAGTTGTGAGGCAGAATAGTGGTCGGGGACTGGCAGGAGGTCAAGACAGGAAACACAGGACCAATGTCAGGAACAAAGAAAGAGGTCAGGGCAGGCAGCACGGAGTCAATGGGGCTTATTTATGAAGGGTCGACGAACGCATTTTTGTCATTTTTATGATGTTTTTGGGATTTGCGCTGCTGGGACAGGTATTTAACTGGGGATTGTGTTGCACCCGATAGGATTTTGGTGCAGCTGCGCTGGCTTTCATGCGCCAGAAATCGGGGGTGGGCTGTCAGACAATCCGACTGATTTGGACTGAGCGCGGGATTTAACCTGCAAATTGTGTCGCAAGATCAACCACTTACATGCACCAGGAAGAAGAAGGTGAACTTTGGCGCGCGATCGTAGTGAATTGTGGCAGAGTGCATAATCGTTGGACAATGCACTTTCGGGGAACTCCACGTGCCGGGCAAGTAAATGTGCCCCAATGTCAGGAACGGAAGGGGGGTCACAACAGAAAATCAGAAATACAGCAAATTGCATGAAACAGCTTTCTCAAAAGCACCAGGCACAAAGATCAGGTGGGGAATGCTGGGAGAAGGGGAGCTGTGATTGGTTGTCATGGGCAACTAGGAATATTCTGGTTAGCCAGATGAACATTTTTTCTGGAATAGTTGGGTTTTCTGGAGAAATATCCTTCTTCTGCTGGTGTGTGGCACAACCTTCCGATTTTTAACCTGTTGGAAGACCATTTTTTCTAATATATTTCATTTTCTGGGATTAAAATAGATGCCAGTGTTTAACACGGCCTTAAAATTAGATGGACTTTTGTTCTGGGAAGCCTAGTTTTAAATACTGCCCTGCTACTGGTGTGTAACACTGCCTTTAAATGTTTCACTGGTAAGATGGACATTTATTTTGGTGAGCCACTCTACTGTAATTGTGAAACACAGACATGATGTTTTTCAGTTTCGGAGGTTAAAATCTCTCTCCTGTCTAACACATTCATAAAATGTAAAAGCAATTGGAGCACACAGTAAAAGTTTTAAAAACAGAACCCTTAAGAAAGTAGTGCAGCTGCATTTTTTACTGCTTTTGAAAATTCTGCTGAAATCTGGTCCTGGAATTTGTCTTTTTTATGCATCCCAAAGAAACAGAACTGTCTTGTAGCTTGTTGAATACATAGTTCAGCCATACCCTTATTCTCTGCTCACACTTCTGGTGCAATATTAAAGGTGAGATTATCCCTTTAAAATAACAACAGAACTGAGTTTCTAGGTGCCACAGTTCAGAAGATATAGCAGTTTGAAGTTTGCTCGTGCCATGACGCCTATACAGTACATGTGCAAAGCAACATCATTGCCTCTCTACTCAATGAATACATAGTGCAGCCAAACCATTTAATTCCTTCTCACACTTCTGTATCATCCCAAAAAATGATTTGATAAATATGTCAATGAGGCTGAAGTGCTTGGGCATGGGGGACATTAACAGAGGACAGCTGCAGTGCACTATCTTCCCATTCTTCTGTATCAATAAAAACAAAAACACATTTTTCACATTTTAAGTTATTTGTCCTCTTTAAAACAACAAGTACTAAAACTATATGATCAAGTTAAAGTTTTAAAGAAGTACAACTTTCAATACTTTCAAATATATTGTTTAAAGTGCATAACAGAACTCCAGTCGAGTACTCGCAGCCGTCGAATCTGCATATAGGGGCAGATTTACTTACCCGGTCCATTCGCGATCCAGTGGCGCTTTCTCTGCGGTGGATTCGGGTCCAGCCGGGATTCACTAAGGTAGTTCCTCCGACGTCCACCAGGTGGCGCTGCTGCGCTGAAGTTCCCCGAGGCCCGCCGGAATGCACTGAAGTTCTCCGGCCTATTCCTAGTGAAGGTAAGCGCGAGTCCCACGACAATTTTTTTTTTTTAAATGCGGCAGTTTTTCCGAATCCGTCGGGTTTTCGTTCGGCCACGCCCCCCAATTTTCGTTGCGTGCATGCCAGCGCTGATGCGCCACAATCCGATCGCGTGCGCCAAAATCCCGGGGCAATTCAGGGAAAATCGCCGCAAATCGGAAATATTCGGGTAACACGTCGGGAAAACGCGAATAGGGCCCTTAGTAAATGACCCCCATAGAGTCAATGCAGAGCACAGACGAGAGCGCGCAGCTACCAGGAGCTGCGGGCTGAAGATCTCGTAGTGGGGTGTGGAGTACCCGCGCTGTGTAGCTTCAGCTTTGGCTACTCCACGCCCCAGTAACCTCTTTCAGATATTTGCATATTAGGTGATTAAAGGTTTATAAAGTTACAGGCCAGGATTAGCCTTAAAAAGGGCTCCCATGTCATTCATTAGTTGAACCTTCCACCGGATCTACCTTAATAGGTAGATCCGAAATGGTAGGTTTCCTTTAATTCTACATTTGTCAATACTAAAACAGGCATATTTAGTAGCATGTCTTTTATGGCATACTGAGTGGAAGTTCCACAAAAGTTACTTATTGGAATATATTTAGTAAGTTTCAAACAATTGAGTTCTTTACAAGAGGTTTGATGTATGGGTGCTTGCCAATTTCCTTTTCACAATTGGAAAGGGCTGTTTTTTTATTTTGGCTGTAAAAAGTTAAGTACCGTATACATTCATGTATAAGCCGAGTTTTTCAGCACAAAAAATGTGCTGAAAAACCTCATCTCGGCTTATACACGAGTCAATAATAAAAAAAAAAAAAATTAATACTCACCCTTCGGCTCTCGGAACCACGGCGCGGGCTCCCGGTCCTCGGCGGCGGCTTCTCTCTTCTATCTTCACTTGCCGGCAGTTGCGTCTATGCGATGTGCCGGCGGGCGCACAATATGATGCAGCGGTGTCGCCGCTGATGACGTCATCAGCGGCGACACCGCCGCATCGCACTGTGCGCCAGCCGGCAGGTCGCATGGACGCGACTGCCGGCTAGTGAAGAAAGAAAAGAGAAGCCACCGCCGAGGACCGGGAGCCGCCGCCGAGGACCGGAAGCCGCCACTAAGCATCAAAGGTGAGTATCGTCGGAGGGTGAGAATTAAGTTTATTTTTTTATTATTCGCTAGGCATACTGAGGGCAGGCTGTATAATACATGGGGCAGGCTGTATACTTTTTGGGGCAGGCTGTATACTTTTTGGGGCAGGCTGTATACTTCTTGGGGCTGGCTGTATTCTTCTTGGGGCTGGCTGTATACTTCTTGGGGCAGGCTGTGTACTTCTTGGGGCAGGCTGTATAATACATGGGGGCAGGCTGTATACTTCTTGGGGCAGGCTGTATACTTCTTGGGGCAGGCTGTATACTTCTTGGGGTAGGCTGTATACTTCTTGGGGCAGGCTGTATAATACATGGGGGCAGGCTGTATAATACATGGGGGCAGGCTGATTGTATACTACTTAGGACAGGCTGTATACTACAGGGGCTGGCTGGTTGTATACTACAGGGGGCTAGCTGGCTGTATACTACACCCTCGGCTTATCATAGTATCATAGTATATAAGGCTGGAAGGAGACGCAAGTCCATCAAGTCCAACCTTTAAGAATTAAATAAATGTTTTATCCCCATAACCCATGATATTTTTTCTCTCCAGAAAGGCATCCAGGCCTCTCTTGAACATGTACATAGAGTCCGCCATAACAACCTCCTGCGGCAGAGAGTTCCACAGTCTCACTGCTCTTACAGTAAAGTACCTTTGTCTATGTTGATGGTAGAATCACCTCTCCTCTAGGCGTAGAGGATGCCCCCTTGTCCTGGTCACAGGCCGAGGTATAAAAAGATCTTTGGAGAGATCCTTGTACTGTCCGTTCAGGTATTTGTACATTGTAATGAGGTCTCCCCTCAGTCGTCTTTTTTCTAAACTGAATAATCCCAAATTTTTTAATCTGTCCGTGTATTCTAGTTCCCCCATTCCCCTAATAATCCTGGTTGCTCTCCTCTGCACCCGTTCCAGCTCTACTATATCCTTTTTATACACTGGTGCCCAAAACTGTACACAATATTCCATGTGTGGTCTGACCAGGGATTTGTATAAGGGCAAAACTATGTCATGAGAATCTATTCCTCTCTTGATACATCCCATTATTTTATTTGCTTTAGCAGCAGCCGCCGGGCTCTGGTCACTAAAATTAAGTTTACCATCCACCAATACCCCCAGGTCCTTTTCAGCTTCAGTTTTACTAAGTAATTGACCATTTAGAACATAATTATACTTTTTGTTTCCATGGCCCAAGTGCATAACTTTACATTTATCTACATTAAACCTCATCAACCATTTCTCTGCCCATCCCTCAAGCTTCCACAAATCCCTCTGTAATGCTAAACTATCGACTTCAGTATTTATTACTTTACACAGCTTAGTATCATCTGCAAATATTGAAACTTGACTGTGTAAACCCACTACAAGGTCATTAATAAAAATATTAAAAAGAATTGGCCCTAATACTGACCCCTGTGGCACTCCACTGGTAACATCAACCCAATCTGAGAATGTGCCATTAATGACGACCCTCTGTTTTCTATCACTAAGCCAATTACTTACCCAAATACACAGATTTTCCCCTAGTCCCAGCAGTCTCATTTTATATACCAACCTTTTATGTGGCACGGTGTCAAATGCCTTTGAGAAGTCCAGATATACAACATCCACAGCGTCCCCCAGATCCAGTCTTGAACTTACTTCCTCGTAGAAACCAATCAGATTAGTCTGACAGGACTGATCTCTCATAAACCCATGCTGACGCTGGGTTATAAGGTTGTGCACAGTGAGATACTCCAGGATAGCATCTCTAATAAACCCCTCAAATATTTCCCCACCACAGCAGTTAGACTCACGGGTCTGTAGTTTCCAGGATTGCTATTTGATCCTTTTTTGTATATTGGTACCACATTTGCTATGCGCCATTCCTGTGGAACATAACCAGTCCTCAGTGAATCTTCAAATATTAAAAATAACGGTCTGTCTATCACCGTACATAATTCATGCAGAACCCGGGGGTGTATGCCATCTGGCCCAGGTGATTTATCTATCTTAGTGGTTGCGAGGCGGCGCCGTACCTCTTCCTGGGTTAAACTGTTGACATTATAAAAAGAATTAACATTATTCCTCATTGTGTCTTCCACCAGGGGATTTTCCTGGGTAAAGACAGTTGAGAAGGCGACATTCAGTAGATTGGTCCTTTCCTCATCTCCTTCCACCATGACACCCATGTTATTTCTAAGGGGACCCACACTCTCTGTTTTTAGTTTCTTATCATTTATATACTTGAAAAATAATTTGGGATTATTTTTGCTCTCCCTGGCAATATTTCTCTCCGTCTCTATTTTTGCGCCCTTTATCTGCTTTTTACAGGATTTATTTTTCTCTCTATAATCCTGTAATGCCTCATCACTACCTTCACGTTTTAGCACCTTAAACGCTTTATCTTTCTCGCTTATTGCTTTCCTTACAAGACTAGTTAGCCACATAGGGTTTTTCTTGTTCCTTTTATGCTTTTTCCCATAAGGTATGTGTTTCTCACAGGACTTTTTCAGAATATATGAGAAAAAGTCCCATTTTTGGGGGGGCTTTTGTCTTTGAGAACATTATCCCAGTCTATGCCTTTAAGGTCTTCCCTTAGTTGCTGAAAATTTGCCCTCCTGAAGTTTAGAGTGTTGGTTGCCCCTTCACTAACGCTCTTAGTAAATCGTAATACAAAATCAATGATATTATGATCACTATTCCCCAGGTTCCCCCCAACCTGTAGTTTTGATATCCTATCAGGTCTGTTGGTAAGGATAAGGTCCAGCAGTGCCCCCCTCTTGTTGGCTCCAGGACTAGTTGCGAAGGTAATTGTCTTTTGTTGTTGACAAGAACCTGCTGCCTTTGAAGGACCTGCAGGTTTCTGCCCCCCAGTCAATATCTGGGTAATTGAAGTGCCCCATGATAAGTACTTCACCTTGCTTTGAAGCCGCATCCATTTCACTTATCAGCATTTCCTCTGCTGCCTCCATTATATTTGGAGCCTTATAACAAACCCCTAGTAATATTTTATTATACTCGAGTCAATAGGTTTTCCCAGTTTTTGGTGGTAAAATTAGGGGTCTCGGCTTATACTCGGGTCGGCTTATACTCGAGTATATACGGTAATGTAAAATATTAAATATGATATTAAATATGTTGAGATTATTTTCAGTAAATTGTGTATTGAAAGTTACAGTATATGTAGCAAAAGAGACCAGTAGCTAATTTACTAGTTTAAGATTTACAGTAATCATATGCAGCAAATCATATTATGAGGCAAAAATCAAGCCAATACGGTAATTTGCTGGAACAGCTGGTAGCAGTACTTAATAGGGCTCATTTACTAAGAGTTGCGAATCGCACTTTCATCGGACTGTGCACCACTTTCGGGCATTACACGGATTGGACAGGTATTTAGCAAGTGTCTGCACCGGGATTTTGGCACATGTGATCCTTTTTTGGCATAGCTGCTCTGGCTTCCATATGACACAAATTGGGGCGCGTGCCGTCGGGCGATCCGACTGATTCGGACTGAGCGCAGGATTTAAAGGGGTATTCCTATGTGGGCATTTACATTTAATTTCATGCATTTCCCTTACATAAACATTTTTTCAATTGGATGTTATTAAAAAAATGTTCCTGTGTGAACATAATTTCTCATAAATGTAGTCATGTTGTCCCTTAGAAACAAGATATGACCAGACAAGAATACCCCTTTAACATTCAAATTGTGTCAAAAAGCTAATGCACTTACATTAACCACTGAAAAGATGGTGAACTCTGTCGGACCTAAGCAGGAAGCGACACATGCAGGATATTGGGTGCACGATCTTAGTGAATCGCGGCACAGTGCATTATCGTGGGACAATGCACTTCGGTGAACTCCAGCGGACAGCTAAGTAAATCTTGGCATTTTGGGATAAGACTGTTATAATATTCACCACTGACCAGAAAACAACTTACCGTAGATACAAAATTATATAAATGTTGAAAAGAAGAGCCATATTGCTAGCATAGCTAATAAAAAAGCATTTTTTTAGTTTTTAGAAAATACAAATGGCATTTAGTTGTTTCAGAAGCTATGTCTAAAGAACAAGAATTTTTCAGTGTGCATCACATTGCCAAGCACATGGCTGTTAACATTCACTGTTCCAGTCTTCTACACAACTTCTAATGATGTCATATCTGAAAGGACAGATGGGCTTGTCAATCCCTCACTTGCACCTGTGCCATTTGATCTCTGTAAATCCTGACTTGACTGCAATCAAACCCTCTAACATTACCTTGCTGTAGGTTTTCTGTTTTATTAGCTATTTCTTCTTCTATGCAAGTGGAATAGTAAGGATTCCCTTTATTTGTCAAATAAAATGTAATGTTTAGCACTTAAAAAGGTATACTCTGTAGATATACTTTGAAAAAATGGTTGAATCAGAGAAGCAAAGGTACATTTGAGTGACTTGCATTTGCTATTTTTACCGCTTTTGTAGATATCCTAATTATCAATAAAGCTGGAGATTTATTTGTATCCCAGGAGTCACCTTTAGTTTTTAGGATTTGCACAATAATAAAAATAATGATATTAATAATAATTATAAATCTTTATTTATACAGCACAATTATATTTACTGAACAGAACAGTGGGAGAGATTTATCATTAGTCCGGCATCTTGTGACATTTTTTAGAATGTCCTAGAAACTCTGTCAGACTTCAGATTTATCACAGTGGCTTTGAATGCTTGATAAATGTGGGCATTTGGTATAAGATTTGTTCCCAGAGAAGATTATGTCATTAATAATAATAGTAAATAAATGATGTCATAGTGGGAATACAAAAGTAGATAAAAAGACATAAATATGGCACAAATCAGCAGTGGAGATCTTTGTGTGCCCATTTCCATGTCAGCAAACTGAAGTAACTACAAGTGCGCATTCTCCCATGGATACATAATGAGAAATAACAGAGTAATAAAGTGGACAAATGAAACAGTAGTAACAAGAGCCCTGCTGCAAAATCATGAAGAATGTCTTACAAAGGAGGTAAAAGTGTCCAGCCTTTAATTAATTCAAGGTATTTTAGACATAGTCAACTAAGATTAGAATTAAAATGTATATATTATCATATAAGAAAATCTGGTACCAATCTATACCACAGGCGTATGCCTGTGGTATAGGTTGGTACCAGATTTTCTTAGTAGAGGTTCACTTACTGAGATCTGCCTTTGGGTAAAGCTTTAACCTGAGCATGAGTAATTATACAAATTATGTACAGTAGCTTGGTTTTTCAATATAAAAACCTTAATGTCATACTTGATGGACAACTCATGATCACTGGAGCAAGTTACTGTACATAAATTGGAAACTTTTGATTGGTCCAGCCATTTAACCCTTAAGGTGCTGCGGCCTTTGCTTAGCTGTTTTTAATAAATGTGGGCCAAAGTGCTTTGAAAACATTACAAAACGCAAATGCATGGTGTTAAAAAAAAGCTTCGAAATGCGCAGAAAGAGCAGGGCCCTCCTTCCTATTGTTTGTTATTAAAGGGGTATTCTCGTCTGGGCACTCACATTCAGTTTCATTAATCTGACATACGTAAACATTTCTTCAATTAGATGTTATTAAAAAAAATGTTCCTGTGTGAAGATAATTTCTCATAAATGCAGTTATGTTGTCCCTTAGTAACAACATAGCTTCCTCGGATACGGCCACCTCTGCTGGAGTGAGTACACAAAGAAACAAAAGGTTATTGTATATAAAATGTCCGGGAGTTACTACATGTCCCACAGCCGTCCTGTGGTAATGATTGCTGAATCCTGGTGGTCCGGCAGGACTCTTTAGCGCAAGTCTGGCCACCGCTGCCAGAGTGTGACGTGGTCGTATCCGAGGAAGCTATGTGGTTTCTAAGGGACAACATGGCTACATTTATGAGAAATTATCTTCACACAGGAACATTTTTTTAATTAATATCCAATTGAAGAAATGTTTACATAAGGCGAATGAATTTATTTAAATGTAAATGCCCAGATGGGAATACCCCTTTAATCTGTAATGTCTTTTATTTGTACATGTTCCCCACAATCTGTAAAACACTACGGAATTTGATGGCACTATATTTTAATATATATATATACATATATATATATATATATATATATATATATATATATATAAGATTAATATTATTATTAATCAAATGCAGACATAGAGGACTTTTCATATCAAGGACGCACAACTTTATTGTTTCATTCTCCTCCTTCAATGATCCCCATCACTGCCTCATTCCCCTATTCCTGCCTATCTCCCACCCCTTATACCTGCCTAAATCTGTTATAACTTTGATAAGGTATAAATTGCAAACTGATGAATTTAAAAAAATGCAAAAGGTTTGTCTGTTTCAAAAGAAACCTTACTAAAATAAAAGTTTTGCCAGTAGCCAATTACTATATAATTGTACAGACATCCCCATCTCTGAGATTTGTGGTATACTGCAGTATTTATCTTTCATGCTGTTTTTTGGAGGGCAGTGAGAGGAAAGAAAGTTTGTCTCTGATCAAATTACTAGAATAAATAGAAGCCCCTCACTCACTAAAAATCATTCAGCTGCTCAGCACAAACATTGGCCAGGGACAACTGTGGGAGGCTTGAAACTGCTTGAAATAGAACATGACCCACTCTCAGTATGTCTCCTTGTTCTTCTATGTCATCATATAACTAAAGTAAAATGTTGCCATCTAATTTAGTACACTGGTGGCAAAGTGGTCAGCTCAAGAACCTGTATACTATTTAGTGATTTACTTGTTACTATTTAGTGATTTACTTCAGATATTTCCATATCACACAACAAATAATAAAAAAATCTTAATTTATATAGCGCCATCATATTCTGAATCTTAAAGATCTTGGGGTACATATACATACAAAATAAGTTACTACAGAGTAGTAGCTTGTGATATGATAATAAACACAGACAATAACACCATATCTTGGGCAGCTCATTACCCACTTTGCTCACATCCACAACGTGGCTGGTATTTCTCTTAAAAGGTGTTTTTATACCTTCAGTTGATTGCATTCAGTTTTTGAAAACCAGTAGTGGGTTTAAAACACTGACCTTGTATACATTCTCTTCCATAATGGTTTTAGTTTTAACCCTTTAACGACGTGCACCGTAATAGTAAAAATTCAATGTTTCTATCATGGACATTCTGATATGGACCTGATTACATTATAACATTGCTGCTATGAACCCATTTAAAGCCGCTTAAACTAAAATATGCTACAGTTGGACTCCACTTAAACTCATCAGCTATAGGAATCTCAATATTCATTGTATACTCCTACAACAAAACAAAAGAAGTTATCCAAAGAGAGGATAATTAATCAATTTTAGAATTATCACCTAGGTGTCTGATACTAGTCTTGCTTCATTGTTTGTTCTGTTGTACTGTTTTTTAAATACATTTAGATTTTCCATATTGCATGATTTTTTTCATATACAGGCGGTCCCCTACTTAAGAACACCGGACTTACAGATGACCCCTAGTTACAAACAGACCTCTGGACCTCTGGATGTTGCATACATATTCAAATTAAGAACAAACCTCCAGAACCTATCTTGTACGTAACCCGGGGACTGCCTGCATTAAGTTTTATTGAACTTTTATAAATTAGAAAAACAGGCCAATCCAAAATAGAAACAGCAGTTAGAATCAACCACGCAAAAAACAACCTATAAGGGCAGCACCGTGGCTGAGTGGGTAGCACTTCTGCCTTGCAGCGCTGGGGTTCAATTCCCACCCAGGTCAACATCTGCAAAGAGTTTGTATGTTAAAACAGCTTAACTAAGCTCCCATAGTCCTGCTCCATGTTCCAGCTATTGCTGTTGATTCAGTCAGAGCAATATAGGGAGCTGCACAGGGCCTCAGATGAGTCCTGTGCAGCACTATTGTCATCATTAGTGCCCACATCTTATAGACATGGATACTATTGATTGAAGTTCACGCCCCCACAAGCCTGTGCTCAAAATACAAATAAACAACACAGGAAAATGCTTTACACATTAAACAATATATGTATAATATAAACAGTATATATATATACATATATATATATATATATATATATATATATATATATATATATATATAAACAGTGGCGGAAATAAGTATGATCCCTGTCCAATTTTGCAAGTTTTTCCACCTTTCCACTTCAACTCCCTTGATAGGAGTCCCTGGTACTATCCTATCTGTCTAAAGTCCAGGTGAATAATATAGATCTTTTGTAAACTTCTCATATTTAGGGAAAGGATCCTGTCGGGGTGGCAGCTGCGGTCCCAAGTTTAGGCCTTAGCGTGCACAAGTGGCATTATGAACCCATTTTTGCGCTGTTTTTTAAGTAGTCCGTTAAAAAAGCATCCGTTTTTTTCGTTGTCGGTTTTTCCCCATTTATGATAATTCTGAAAAACGGACAAAAACTGAAAAAAATGGATGTGTTTTCCAAAAATCGGATGCATTTTCAAAACACCACGTGTGCCACCACCTTTAGGGCGCATTAGCTTTTTCTCAGTATGCAATAGGGCGTACTAGGGACAGATTGTCCAGGTCTTCCTCACTCAAGATCATACATAACCATGGTTTATCCACTACACGTTTGTCTGTGTGTACCACCATCTGGTCCTGTGCCTCTCTTGTTTGTCCATGACTATAGTTTACTTATTCTGAATCTACATCTGAGATGGTAAGAATTCTTATCTCTTTATCAGGTATCTTGTGTCACAGTGAAATTTATGGGACATTCAACTAAATATTTTTAGTCTGTAGTGATTGCCGATAGGGCACCACTAGTGTGCTTTACTAAGATACTTCACATGTGTTTTTGAAATACTTTCAGGACATACACTCACCGGCCACTTTATTAGGTACACCATGCTAGTAACGGGTTGGACCCCCTTTTGCCTTCAGAACTGCTTCAATTCTTCGTGGCATAGATTAAACAAGGTGCTGGAACCGTTCCTCAGAGATTTTGGTCCATATTGACATGATGGCATCACAAAGTTGCCGCAGATTTGTCGGCTGCACATCCATGATGCGAATCTCCCGTTCCACCACATCCCAAAGATGCTCTATTGGATTGAGATCTGGTGACTGTGGAGGCCATTTGAGTACAGTGAACTCATTGTCATGTTCAAGAAACCAGTCTGAGATGATTCCAGCTTTATGTCATGGCGCAGTATCCTGCTGAAAGTAGCCATCAGATGTTGGGTACATTGTGGTCATAAAGGGATGGACATGGTCAGCAACAATACTCAGGTAGGCTGTGGCGTTGCAACGATACTCCTTGGGCCAAGGGGCCCAAAGAGTGCCAAGAAAATATTCCCCACACCATGACACCACCACCAGCCTGAACCGTTGATACAAGGCAGGATGGATCTATGCTTTCATGTTGTTGACGCCAAATTTTGACCCTACCATCCGAATGTCGCAGTAGAAATCGAGACTCTTCAGACCAGGCAACGTTTTTCCAATCTTCTACTGTCCAATTTCGATGAGCTTGTGCAAATTGTAGCCTCAGTTTCCTGTTCTTAGCTGAAAGGAGTGGCACCCGGTGTGGTCTTCTGCTGCTGTAGCCCATCTGCCTCAAAGTTCGACGTACTGTGCGTTCAGAGATGCTCTTCTGCTTACCATGGTTGTAACGGGTGGCGATTTGAGTCACTGTTGCCTTTCTATCAGCTCGAACCAGTCTGCCCATTCTCCTCTGACCTCTGGCATCAACAAGGCATTTCCGCCCACAGAACTGCCGCTCACTGGATGTTTTTTCTTTTTTGGACCATTCTCTGTAAACCCTAGAGATGGTTGTGCGTGAAAATCCCAGTAGATCAGCAGTTTCTGAAATACTCAGACCAGCCCTTCTGGCACCAACAACCATGCCACGTTCAAAGGCACTCAAATCACCTTTCTTCCCCATACTGATGCTCGGGTTGAACTGCAGGAGATTGTCTTGACCATGTCTACATGCCTAAATGCACTGAGTTGCCGCCATGTGATTGGCTGATTAGAAATTAAGTGTTAACGAGCAGTTGGACAGGTCTACCTAATAAAGTGGCCAGTGAGTGTATATAGAAATTAAAACTTGCATTTTATATGCACTGCTTATACTTTGTCTGACATTGAATTATTATTGATGTTGTATGATAGATGGACATTCCACTTAATCTATTGTACTGCTAAGTAAACCATTATTGCTACATTCGCACAGTTACAAGTCATGAGTGGAAAAATGGCCAAAAAAGTTTAATATAGATTAAAGGAAATCTACCATTTGCCTTTATACATTATGAACCACACATACCTTCAAAATGCTGTAGCTAAACTGATGCAGAACCATATCTTGTTTAATCCCTGAACTGAGGGGTTTTGCTGAAAAAACAATTATAAAATTATGATAATGAGGCTCTGTTGCTCCTGTGGCTGCTCCAGTGCTTCTCCTCTTACCCTAATTATGCACTGCTCCAGAGAATGCTGTATTCCCTGCGTTGTCCCTGACAGGCAGAAGTAAACAATTGCTGCACCATCCCCCAACTGCTTGAGTTTGAGTCTTCCAGTTCAGGTTGATTAGTCCTGTCTGGACAGTTCAGGAAGCTCCGTGTAATGGCCAATCGACACCCAGCTTTCCCAAGGTCCTGAATTTTATAACTGTTTTTTGAGCAAAACCACTTGGATCAGGGATTAAATAAGATATGTAGCTACAGCATTCTCAAGCTATGTTTGGTTCACAATGCAAAAAAACAACATGGTAGATTTCCTTTAAAGTAAGGTAATGCACCTAGGCTGAGAAATCTAAATTTACAATTATGTATTGAGTGGTAGAATACTAAGTAAAACTGCATTAAAAATAGACCATAGCCAGATAGAAGCTGCCAAGGCAAATAAAATAATAGAATATACAAGAGACATACAGTATGCTTATGATTAGGACACAAGCTTGTGATAGAATAAATCCCTGATCGACATACTAACTTCTATATTAACTGCTTAAGGACGCAGCCAGTTTATAGCTTAAGATTCAGCCTAATTTTTTGTATTCTGACTTGCGTCACTTTATATTGTTATAACTTTTGAACACTAGTACTTATTAAAACGATTCTGAGATTCTTTTTTCCTCACATGTTGTAGTTCATTTTAGTGGTAAATGTTGGCTGATAAGTTTTGCGTTTATTCCCAAAAAAAAGAAACAATTATGAATTTTTTAAAAAGTTTACCATTTTCGAAATTTGAAATCATTGCATTTTCAGGCAGATAGACTTTCCACTTAAATAAGTTGCTGAATAACATTTCCCATATGTCTACTTTACATTTTCATAATTTTTTTAATGTATGGATAATTTATTTTGATGTCACGCGGCTTACAAATCGAATATCGCTTTTCCATATTTTCATAATTGACTATTTTGGGGATAATTACAGTTTTGAATAAAATTTAACATTTTAACATCAAAAACTCCCTATATAACCAACCCATTTTCAAATCTGCACCCCTCAAACTTTCAGAAACAGCTTTTAGGAAGATTGTTACCCCCTTGAGAACTTCATAGTAATTACATCAAAATGGAGGTATAATGTAGAATGGTCAAATTTGTCGGTTATACGTTCATTTAGCCCTAAAATTTACACATTTCCAAAAGATAAAAAGAGAAAACCCACCTTAAAATTTGTTATGCAATTTCTCCCGAAGACAGAGACCCCCCACATGTGGCACAGCGAGACGTAGAAGGGAAGGAGCGCCCTGCAACTGCCAGGATTTTAGTTTCCTCATTGGCCCCTTGTAGGCTATAAAATTTTAGCTTTTTAGTTATTGGGGCCATGTGGTGTCATTTTTTTTGCGGGATGAGATGCTTTTTCCTCTGTTACCATTTTTGGGGTTGGTATCCCCTATTGTTGAAAATTTAGGAACTTTTGTTTGAGGGTAGGAGTAGATAAGCATCAATTCTGTAATGAATTTTTTTTAAACTTTTTTTTGCTTTTGGTGTTCACTGTATAGCCAAATAATCATGTTATCTTTATTTTATGGGTCGATACGATTACCGGGATAACATACTTGAATATTTTTTCTTACGTTTTGCTAAATTTGGAAATAAGACCCTAATGTGGGGATAAATCTATAATTTTTGCATTACCATCTTCCAATTGGCACAACGTTTTTATTTTTTGAATATGGAGCCGGTTCATGGCTTGTTTTTTGCATGACATGTACTTTGCAACAGTATTATTTTGGAGTGCATATGTTTTTTTGCATTTTTTGTGGGATTCAATAGATAAAAATCATAATTTTTGGCAGGTTTTTAACAGTTTTTTAAAATGACGTTCATTGTGCGGGTTCAATAATTATTTAGTTTTATTCTACGGGGTTGTTACCGATGCAGTTATACTGCATATATGGGGTTTATATTATAATTTAGACTTTTTTGTGTTATATATCTCTTTATATGTTATGGGCATTATGGGAATTTATTTATTGCTTTATGTTTTATTGAATAACATTTTTTTGAATTTTTTTACTTTTTCCACTATGGAAAAATCATCTGATTGCTTGTTCATTTTAATGCTCTGCAATATTGATGTATTGCAGGGTATTAGCAGTGTCACATGCATAGGCTGACACTGTGCCTTTAAGATGACTTCAGAGCCGTCATCCATCAGGCACTGCCGGCAGGCAGCCCTGGGGTCCTGACCACGGCACTTAACGGGTTAAACACCTGCTCCGGGTTAAACACCCACTCCGACCGCGGGTGTTACACTGTGTTGGCTGTTAGTTACAGCCTGCACCCGGTGTATCCTGATGCCGGTTAGGCTCAGATTTTAAGGTGAATCGGCATCAGCTGTGCGTCATATATATCGGATGCTTAGCGTTAAGTCACTGCGCTTAATGTCCGATATATCGGACGCAGAGCACTATGAGGTTAAAGCCCAGAAGGCTTTCTCAATTTGAGCAAATTAGAATCAGCTTTACAGGGTTTTTTTTGCCTTCCTCTGGATTAACATTGTAGGAACATAGGTTGGACCTGTCTTTAGTTAACCAAAATTTAATATGATTACTGGGATAGTGGTTGCTTTTAACTTGTGAAGTGCACCTAGGAAAAATATGAATATCAGCAGTGGCGTAACTAGGAATGAGTGGGCCCCACAGCAAACTTTTGCCTCCCCCCCCCCCACGCCGACCACAGCACTTCCTCCCACCCCCTGCCCATTTTTCACATATACAACATATACAACATTTTTAATTGTAATTATACAGTTTTAAGAGTAATTACAATAAGGGGTTAGAAATGATGCAACAAACACCTACTTCACAAATAAAATGCCCCAGCAGCCTCCATTTTTCAAATAAAATGCCCCAGCAGCCTCCATTTTTCAAATAAAATGTCCCAGCAGCCTCCATTTTCAAATAAAATGCCCCAGCAGCCTCCATTTTCAAATAAAATGCCCCAGCAGCCTCCATTTTTCAAATAAAATGCCCCAGCAGCCTCCATTTTCAAATAAAATGCCCCAGCAGCCTCCATATTCAAATAAAATGCCCCAGCAGCCTCCATTTTCAAATAAAATGCCCCAGCAGCCTCCATTTTCAAATAAAATGTCCCAGCAGCCTTGCCTAACAAGTAAAATGCCCCAGCAGCCTCCATTTTCAAATAAAATGCACCAGCAGCCTCTTTTTTTTAAATAAAATGCCCCAGCAGCCTCTTTTTTAAAATAAAATGCCCCAGCAATCTTGCCTAACAAGTAAAATGCCCCAGCAGCCTTGCCTAACAAGTAAAATGCCCCAGCAGCAGCCTCTCTTTACAAATAAAATTCCCCAGCAGCCTCCCTTTACAAATAATAAACTTATATACTCACCCTCCGGTGATCGAGTCTTCTTACCTGTGTCTGCGACTCGGCTCCTCAAGCTCCTCCATGCTAAACCGCGCGCCTCTGGTCACATGAGTGACGTCAGGTGGCTTCAATCACATGACAAGGGGCGCGCAGTGCATCCTGGAGGAGCTGGAGGAGCCGAGCCTGGAGGAGCTACGGACAGTGGGCGGACCAAACAGCCGACGCAGCGCTGGGTAAGAAAATTAGAGGGGGCGGGAACAGAGAGGCAGGTCAGGAACAGAGGGGCAGGAGGGGGGCAGGAACAGAGAGGGGGGCGGGAAGATTGTGTAGACAGCGTTGCGCTGAATAGCAGGGCCCGGGCGGAGGCCGGACTGGGTTGGGAATTGCAGTGCAGCCATTGTGATTGAGCCGCCGCGGGCCCCTGCGGCTCATGGGCCCCGTAGCAACCGCTACGGCTGCTACGGCGGTAGTTACACCACTGAATATCAGCTCACCCGTTCCTAAGACGCCAAGACTAAGGGTGAAACCACACATTCAGTTTTTCAGATGTAGTTTTTAATGTCCAAACCTGGAATGGAGTAAAAGTAGGAGGAGCAGCACCTTTCAATTTTTTGTCACAATCCATTACCATCCACACCTGCTTTTGGCTGCAAAAACTTCATCTGAAAAACTGAACATGTGGACGCACTCTAAGGCTCGCACGAAAAGGGTTGATCTTATTTTGTTTTTACTCGATATTAATATGAACTACACATTGGAATAAAGTGAAGCTGACATGAAGCTGGATTTTTTCGTCTTAATAGTTGATATTGTGAAGTGCTCATATCCATATTTATTTTTATTATATATGATGATTAGCATTACACTTTAATTGTTGACTATATAACCAAAGTATTTGTGAAGCCCTTGCCCTATCCTAACAGTACATGATAGTTCTCTGTGTGTTAAAGCCAACTACCAAAATCTTGTCAGTCTGCTATGATGTATTTTTATTTGACATTTGTTTGTTTTCATTCTAAAATAGAGAAACTATTATTAATCTTTTTCAGTTCTTCAATTGCGAATGCAGCATCGTCGCTCACAAGAACAAATGTCGGAACGGAATCTATTATCATGTAAGTTTCTGTTGAGCATGCCAGCTGTAATAATGAAAGCCATAAGCAGCTTTTTCTCTCCATGTTATTTAAAGGGGTATTGCCATTTCAGCAACTGAATATTATTGTTTGTATTATAAAAAAAAATTATACAACTTTCTGTATCAATTCCTCGCATTTTTTAAGATTTCTGCTTGCGCCCATTCTATAGAAATCTGACATGGTTACGGCTCGTTAGTATCAGAGAGAGTAATCAGATCTGCGGGCTATAACAAGCCGCAAACCTGTGTGATCAGGGCCAGATTTCTGTTTACTGGAAGTAAACATAGAAACTGTCTATATAATGACAATAAGCATCTGGAAAACTGTGCGGAACTGTTATGCTGATTTTAAAAAATGCCCTTGTCAAAATTCCGATTCATGTCAGTAGTTTATATAAGTTTAATTTACATTACCTGTCTCCCTCCAACCAGTGTGAGGTGAGTTCTCGGTGAGAGGGCAGCTGTCAATCTCGTTTCCACCACACTCATGCAGCTCCCTCCACATTCCCGACATCCTGTCTTCTACACTGAGCAGGCATGGGATGGAGGAGGATGGTGTGGAGGAAGGATGCATAAGGAGACACAGGCACACACAGGCTGTAGCTGCCCCTCCCATGGGGCTCACCACTTGCTGCTGGCAGGGAGCCAAGTAATGTGAATTAAACTTATATAAAGTACTGAAATGATTCAGAATGCTGACATAAGCACTTTTAAAATCAGCAAAGCATAGGCTATTGGAACCTGTCACGAGTTAAAAAATACATTCCTGGAGACAGGTTTGCTTTAAATGTAGTAATATTTTTGCAACAAAACTTTTACTTCTCATTCTACTGCAAGTCCTCGGTTTATGGTTGAAACATCTCCCGTGGCTGTTCGCAAAAGTCCCTTCATGCAAATTTCACAGATTAGTGATGATCCAAAGGAAAAAAAAAGGCAAATCCTTAATATTGATATTTTTTATTGTGGTTCAATTGGGGCATGTCTGTGTTCCTACCAATCTACAATATTCAGGATACGAACAAGATATCATCCTAAATCCCCTTTTATGCAAGAATCTTCAGTCACAGCATAGACCTTCACATGAACAGCATGCCTCAGCAGTGAAGGTCACAATTTAGGTCAGTGATTTATTCAGTGATGACCTTCCCACAGTTGGCCAATGGTTTCCCAATAAAGCCCTGGTGCAACTGCAGCTATTACTGGAGGATCTGTGGGGAACAAGCAGAAAAGTATGTTTGGTTACTTAACTCCTTAACGCCGAAGCCACTTTTCACTTTCCTGACACTGCCCATTTTTTCGAATCTGCCCTGTGTCACTTTAAATGGTTATAACTTTGAAACGCTTTAACATATCCAAGTGATTTTAAAATAGTTTTCTCTTTTTACTTCATGTTAGTTGAAAAATTTTGGTGGTATGTTTTGCATTTATTTATGAGAAAATCTGATATTTGGTGAAAATTTGGAAAAATTCTTGATTTTCGAACTTCAAAATGTTTTACTTTTTCCATACATAGTCATAACTGCAAAAATACTTAATAACCAACATTCACTAAATGTCTTCTTTATGTGGACATGGTTTTTTATGCATACTCTTATTTTTGTAGGATGTTATGGGCCTTTGAACGTTAGGTGCGATTTTTAAAATTTTCATAAAAAACGCAAAATCCTGCTATTCAGGGACCTGCTCAGGTTTCAAATCACTTTGAGAGGCCTAAATAAAAGCAAAACCCCATAAATTACCCCATGACATGCTTGTGCAGCGCTGCATAATCTGTGTGCGCTATATAAATAAAGAATTATTATTATTATTATAGAAACTACACCCCTCAATGTACGTAAAACAACTTTTATGAAGTTTGTTAACCCTTTAATTGTTTTACAGGGGTTAAAACAAAATCGCATGCAATTTTGAAAGTGAAAATTTTTTTGGCTAAATTAATGTGTTTTTCAAAAAATGTACAAATTCTCAGTGGATAAAATACCAAAACACTCCATAAAATTTGATCGAAGGGAAGCTGCGCCATTCAGAGCAGATTATGCATTGTCACTTTTTATTGGCTATTCAATCTTTATTTTTTTGGCAATTTTGACATATAAGGGCTTATTTTTTGCGACATGAGATGCACATTACAAATACTTCATTTTAGTGGGTCATTAGCTTATTGATGAGATTTTATTAACTCTTGAATGTATGGGTGAAAAGAAAATTGTCAATTTTGGTTTACTTTCTTTTCATATTTTTTAAGGGTCGTACACCGTACACTAAAAATACTATATTATCTTTATTCTATAGGTCACGATTACGGTGATACCTCATTTATATAGTTTTTCACTTATTTTTACGATTTTACTGGATAAAAACTAATAAAGAGGAAATCTCATTTGTTTTTGCATCACCATCTTTTCGAGGACGTAACCTTAAAATTATTGGGTTGACAGAGCTAGTTTAGGGCTTATTTTTTTACGTGTTGAGTTGTTCTTTTCAGTGGTACCATTTTGGCGCACATAACTTTTTTTGATCACTCTTTAGAACATTTTTGTGTAGAGATTTTATGAAAAATGTACATTTTTGGCAAGTTTTTCGGGTTTTGTTTTTATGGCATTCACCAAGCGGGTCCAATAATGTTTCTGAGTTAATGTACGGATTGTTACGGACGCGGCGATACCAAATATGTGGGTTTTTTTGGTGATTTGGTGTTTTTTTCACTTTATTGCACGTGTATAGAGAATATTTGTGTTTAGGGGACTTTAACTTTATTTAATTAATTCTTTTTTATTAAAAAATGTTTTTATTTATTGTTTTTAATACAGGTGTATTAATACAGGTGTATTACACTGTGTAATGTAACACACTAAGCATGCTGCGCATGCTCAGTGTGTTACTGCCGTGTTACAGCCGGGTCCTCCCGGAAGAGGATCGCGCAGCCCTGGGCACTGGCAGTCCCGGGGCTGCGATCGTAGCAGAGGACTCCTCCGGTAAGCGCCACGGTGGGGTCCGGTTCACTTTAAATGCCCCTAACACGCCCCTAGCGGCTATAATGTATAGCTGACACCCGAAGCTTCTGGCGCCGGCTCTGTTTACGAGCCGGTGCCAGAAGCATGACGTACTAGTACTGCATTTTGCGGGAACGCAACTCCCGTGATGCAGTACTATTACGTCAAATGACGGTAAGGGGTTAAACACGTTGCTGCTTTCAATGAGTATAGATAAGAGAATTTATCAAAAATTAGATTTTTGTTGAAATGAACCAGCAAGTCCACAGGGATAAATTCTCAATAAAACTTTGTTTCTTTATTTCTTCCTCATAAAACCAGAATTCCCTAGTGGAGCATCTATGGCTTTAAGTCTCCACATGCCTTTCAGGTGGCCATAATTGGCAATCTCTCCTTAAGAAGAACATCTACTGTCTGACTCTAGTCAATAGCCTCTCACAAATCAATTCTATACTGAGGAGATCCAACCAGGTCAAAAAAATTGATTTCACTGATTTGCAAATTGTTTTTCAAAAAATTTGATTCAGGTCCAAACTGGGAAGCTGTGGAAGACCTTGACATTGACTTTGCAAGAGAAATGAGTAAATGAGAAACATTGAGCATAGCAACAGAAAAAATAGGGCGATAACAATGAGGCTCTGTCACAAGAAAGGAGGCTGTGAAAGCCATACCCTACCTCATGAAGCCCTTTTCAGCATGGCCTGCTGTCCTGCCCTGATTGCAGCAGAATTTCTATCAGGAGGCTCTGAAAATGTAACCATGAGATAGGGCATCAACAACCTCCCAGTCTCACCACAGAGCCCTGGCTAAAGCAGAAGGCTGTACTAGAAATGGCGCCAGGAGGTTGTTTATGGTTTCCACAACCTCCTAGTCTTGGGTCTTAGGTACCATGAATCACAAGGAAATTCTGTTTCTGAACATTTCATGAAACTAAGTTTGAATTCCTTTTTATCCAGTTTGTATCATTGGTTTCTAAAGGACAACCCTTTTACTTTGCAAAACAAAATAAAATAAATGAATAGAAAATTATGCAACATAACAAACCATAGTGAAAAAAAACAGAGGGCAGGACAAACTATACCCAACTCCACCACCTATCCAATGCTCCTAACATGTCTGCTTTCATTTAAGAAAAAAAACAATTATATAAATAAATAATTGGGTGTATTGATTGGAGACTGTCAAAATATGTAGCCACAGTTAACTAGAGAAAAGGGTAATATCCAGATTCATAAAGTTATAGATGCCACAACATTGTTTAGAGAAGAAAAAATTATACTGCTGATGTAGGCATATTAGGAGACCTGACAAGACTTCTTTATAAAACAGGTCTCTGAGTTTCTTTGAGGTGATGCAAATGTAAATGTGTGCTTTAATAACAAAGAAGCACTTACCTGTTGAATTCACACTAACACATGCCTACTGCAGGCGATCACTGACCTCTGTGGTTCTGAGCTGTTTTGGTACTAAAAATGAGGTTTTATTTATATTTTTAATTTGTCTTACTGGTTTAGTACATTGCTCCAAATTTATCATATAGTGCATACTGAGATAAATCTAAAGACTGCCTCGGCTCTTTGTTAGATGAGATGGGGATTATTTATCATAGCTTATGTTGGGCTCTTTTGCCATAAAAAGGTGCACAGGACTGTTTCTACCACTTCATTATACTGTCAATAAACATAGAACTACTTCTAGTACAACTCCGTACAAAGTCCGATTCATGACTTTAACAAATTTTTAAAAAAAAGTCCCATAAAAAGTCATTTCAGTACCTGCTAGCTTATATGCTTGGACTTTTCATGATGGACATAGAACTGTCCCAAGGAGCTAGCCTATTGATAAATAATCCCTGATTAATATAAATATATATATATAATTATTTTTCTAAAGTTTTGTAATATTTCGACTAATACAACAACTAAAATATATTTTATTATCCTTCTAGCTGTCAATAAAATACATACAAGTTTTGTAGAGCAAAATGGTACTTTGGGACAAAATAAAGTAAGTGCAATTTTTTTTTTCCTTTTGCAACCTGCTCCATCAATTTTAAATAATTATGGTTACAGCATGTTTGTTCTTTGTAACTCCTTGTCATATTGGAAAAGGCTGCTCTCCAACAAAACCTAGTGATGTCACTTTTGCCCTTATTGTGTTGTCACTTGAGCCCCTCTCCCTTTGTATGTTCCTATGAATGATGGTACTCTTATCCTATGATTCAGTTTCCTCTACTTTTTTTCCCTCTAGTTAAATTATATGCAATTTTATAAGGGTAAGTGGTTTTGTAGCATTAATACAGACCCATCTCAGTTTATACTACATAAACAGAATATTATGTCCTTTTTATAGCTTATCTGGTATGTTTATATGTCCCCCAATCAACTGTTTCATCATGGTTTGTGTATTTTATGAAATAAACAGACCAAACTATTTAAATATGATTATCATGTTTTATGATTTTTTTCTATTTCCTTCATTTTGTTTAGTGATATTTTGGCTATACAGGCGGTCCCCTACTTAAGGACACCCGACTTACAGACAACCCATAGTTACAGACAGACCCCTCTGCCCACTGTGACCTCTGGTGAAGCTCTCTGGATGCTTTAAAATAGTCCCAGACTGCAATAATCAGCTTAAAATTGTCTGCAATGAAGCTTTATTGATAATTCTTGGTCCTATTACAGCAAAAAAATTTGAAACTCCAATTGTCACTGGGCCAGGAATAATCCCTTTGCCCATCTCATATATAGGCATTATATAACAGCATATCATGTCAAATGGTAGGCACTGCTGTACTTATAAATATGAACAGAGCAGCCATAAGGGCAGTAATAGCACCTTATAGTAAAGAGGTCTCCATGCTGAGCTCTCCTTATTGCTCATTTACTTTAGTACTCAATTCAGACAGTACACGCTGCTTTATTACTAACTGAGCAGCAACTGATAAATCAGTTGTCTTTAAGACACCGGCTCAATTAATTACCACAGCAACCGTATAGATCTTTGCAGGGCCGATTCTAGCCTTTTTCCTGCCTGATGTGATAACGGAAATGCTGTCCTCCCATAATAATAAATTACACAGCACACTCTTCATCAATTGAAGTATTATACAACATCCCCATTTTTGTATTGTTCTCTTCAAAGATTGTGAAGGACCTCTCCTGATGCGGTGAGGTACAGTACAAGCAGTGTACATCACCACACCATGGGGCAAATTTACTTACCTGGTCCTGTTGCGATCCCCGATTCAGATGGTCCAACAAAGATGGGCGCTATTCACGTAGCTCGTGCACCTGAGTTCCTGCATCCGTGGCTTCGCCGCCGAGGTCCGCCGGAGTTCACCTTCTTCTTCACGGTGCTTGTAAGTGCGTGTTTTGCGACACAATTCGAAATGTTAAATCCCGCGCATAGTCCGAATCTGTCAGGTTGTCCGACAGCCCGCCCCCCGATTTGTGTCACGTGCAAGCCAGCACCGATGCGTCAAAATACGATCGCGTGCGCCAAAATCCCCTGTTAAATGCGGCGCAAAACGGAAATTGTCAGGAAATCCGACACAAATGCGGTCCGCGGACCCTTAGTAAATGAGCCCCCAAGAGTCTGCATCTACATCTGTCTGCAAAGGATTCCCATAGAGGAGACATCGGCCACGTCATCAGGGAAATATCACCATCTTTCCATATATGGTGTCTCTACATCTCCTAGGGCTTCCCCTGACACAAGGCTCTAAATTATGCAATTAAATAATTTTTTGCCAAGCCCAGGATTTGAACCTACAACCTCCACACTCCACCTGCCATAGAGATACAGAACCTCTATCCACTAGACTTTGCGCTTGGTGGCTGTCTATGGGAGCATTTTATGTAACCAAGAGCATCACTACTGCACATTGACACAGGCTTAATACACTTGCATATGGAAAAGAATCTTCTCAGACATGTTTATATAATCACATTATTATTATTATTATTATTTAGCATATAATACTGTTAAATTAAATGAATAAAAATGTAAAAGACAAAAAATAAGGGGTCGGGGTGTCCGCTGCCCATCTGAAAAAAAAAAATACGGACATGATGTCTGTGTTCAGACCATATAGTATCCGTTTTTTTTTCACATATACAAAAAAAAAAAATTCAAGTCTGCATACGTCATGCCATGCATGTGCCTTCCTTTTTTTGCGGATCCATTGACTTCTATGGATTTACGTGGTCTGCATGCTGCAATTTTTTCCCACTGTCTGCACATACGTGAAAAAATGTGAAGAGACCCATAGGAAACAGTGGGTCCATTTGCCATCCATAAAAAAGGATAGCTCACAGACATCAAAAGCCCCTGTCTAAATAAGCCATAAATTATACTTCTTAGTATACTATTTGATATTAACATTACCAGGATAACCTTTAAAATACATACAGTATACTACACTGTCATAAAACACTAAAGCTCTCCTGGCAAAACACTGGTTGACCGTTTCTAATCGCATGCATTTCAAAGGAAATGCGTATGCGATCAGACTGAGCCCCACCCCCAGACGTTTGCATTGCATTTCTAAACACAATGTAAACACCGCACATGGGTCACCGCACCCTAAACATTAAGATAATACTTTTTTTCTTCTCTTGAAAATATCGTATCTGTATCGAGCATCGAGATACTTTTTCAGGTATTGTAGGTATGGTGCAAGACTAATAAATCCCATAGACAGATAGTGATCACTGCCGCTTGAACCTTCATAAAGCAGAGTATACACACCCAGGCATACACATGCATTTTCACCTTGGCTTGAGCATGCATGTGTAATGAATGGAGAGAAAGTTGACAGAACAGTGTCAGAACATACTGTAAGTATTGGGCAGTTGAAATCCGGTTGCCTAATACTTATCTACTTATCTACTACCGGGGGAGGGAGATTTTTGAGACCCCATTCATACTAGATGGATTCACTGAGGGTGGAGTTATTTTTCTTAGAAATTAAACATTAAAACATAGCTTTTAATTCATATATATAAAAAAGAAAAGTGGACAAAACTGTGAATGTAGACATACAACAAGTGACTGCTTTGTTATTTTTTATCCTTAGTAAGTGCATAGGATGTGTATGTTATTGCATCCTACTCTAATTGTTGCATCTATAACTGCAACACTTCTATCAGCAAAGCTAAAATGTTTTTTTGCACAACACTGCAGTGGTATGGATAAAGTGTTTTCACCATTACTCAGTGTTTTGGCAGTGTGACTAGAGCGGCAATTTTGTTCTGCTACTTCCACATTGGTATATTAGTTGGGACTAACTGGATGGTTTTCTTTTTATTCCAGACTAGCTAGGACTGTCCTGCTACTGCTAGAGTAAACTGGCTCGAGCTATTTATGCTATTGCCATAACACTTCTGCAACAGCAGAAACACTAGTCTCGTCTATTGCATACCTGGTGTAACCATTCTCACACATACTCCCAGCTAAATAATCTGATTCTGAAGTTAGCAATCTATGTTAGCTATTATCTAGTCTATCAACTGCCATTCATACTGGATTGACCCTAGGACTCAACGCGTTTCATTTTGCCAGAACTTATCAGGGGTCTTTAAGGGAAGGCACAAAATTCTAGGGTATGTTATACATAGATATGTGCAGTGTGCACGCCTGGCATATTACTAGCCATGGTGTGCCATGCCTGCCCTGCTTTTAACTCAGATCTTGGGCTTGTCACTGCCGACAAGCCTCCCTCGGCAGTCAATCAGCTGGCAATGGGTCATCCATGACGATTTGTTTGGGTCAGACTGACATGTCCTATCGGTGCTTAGTGCTTCCAACCTGCTTCGTATTGTACTGCGGGCAGGGCCGTCTCCAGCACTGGGCATACCCGGGCAAGTGCCAGGGCCCAAAGCTGCTGGGGGGGCCCACATAAGGCTGTACATAAAGAATCCATAGGGGTGAAGGGACTGTATCAAATGAATTTATAGAGAGTGAAGGGGGCTTTATATAAAATAACCACGAGGAACCTGTTTGGGATGATAAACTAGGGAATATTTTAGGAAACAGGAGACTGTTTTAGTTTCTGAATTTTTGATGCCACCATGTGAGTTCACTGCAAAGGGGCCCACTGAGGCGCTGCCGCCCAGGGCCCTACTGAAACCTGGAGCCGGCCCTGACTGCGGGCAAGAGGTATGTATTTTGTATACTGTTAGCAATTGGGATTAGAGGTACCCGTACAGTTACAGGTCGCTGTGTGCGTAATAGGTTAAGCGTTGGCCTCAATGAGCCTGCTTGTTACGCAGCACCCATGTTTATCTGCGCCACATTTGTTCACATATCACATGTACCGGGTATTGTATTGTCCACGATTGCGAGCTTGAGAGTGTCCTTATCACCGAGTATCGGTATGTCCTATCAGCGCTTAGTGGGAGGCACCAGTGGCAGGTCTGGCCCGCTTCCAACCTGCTCTGTACTGCACGGCAAGAGGTATGCATTTCAAGTACTATTAGCGATCGGGATTAGATGTCCCTGTTCAGTTACATGTCGGCATGTGTGTAAAAGGTTAGGCGCTGGCCCCACCGAGCCTGCTTGTTATGCAGCACCCACAATTATCTGTGCCACATTTGTTCGCATATCGCATGTACTGGGTACTGTATTGCCCACGATTGCAAGCTTGGGAGTGTCCATATCGCGAGTATTGGTATGAATGAACTGGTTCAGGGCAGGCCTCACGGGTCCGCTTGTCATGCAGCATTCGTGATTACCCTCTCTGCATTCTGATCACCCTATGCCAGCTTGCTGCACAGTATGACCGCTAAATACGGGGATGACATTACCTGAAATGTTCAGGACAATGCTGTACCCAACATATCTCTGCTTGCCAATTGGCAACTCATTGGGAACTTAACTTAGATCTGAGATAGATTCATTATCAATAGGAACAGCACTGCTTCAAGTGCTTTTATTATAGAAAAACTGGCAGTTTTGTGAATTTTTACCACTTATATTTTACGGCATTCAAGGTGTATCAAAGGTGCTCAAATATAACCTTACTGAGCACTCGATGGTATGTCCCAGGTGGATTGGGCAAGGGGTTCTCAAAAGGGGCATAATAATTTTCCTCAAGTACAGTTTATGTCCCTGTCATCATTCAATGAAGCTTGTGTAATATATAAAGTCATTGATTCCATAAGGTTTTATGGAGTTGATTTTAAAGGTCCATTGGGCCTCTTTCCTAAGGATCATTCTGTCCCAATCTCAACCTCTAGCAGGTGGTCTTACTATCTCAATGCCTCTGAACGATATTTCTTTTGGGTTACTCTGATGGTATTGCCACAAGTGCTTCGCTATCGGAGTGTCTTTATATGTGTCTTTATACGAGTGTCGAGTATTGGGCAGTTGAAATCCAGTTGCCTAATACTTATCTACTCCCCATCTACTACCGGGGGAGGTAGAGCTTTGAGACCCCATTCATACTAGATGATAATCTGAACTTGCCATAAATGGTGTTGGGTTCGGATCATTATAATCTATATGTATGGGAGCCTTAAAAGGATCTTGCAATGTAAAAGTGGGAGGCATTTAGTGTGTATATAAGCTTCAAAATATACCGTACACCCAAATAATACCACTATAAATTGTATAGAACAATAATGCTACCAAACATTTTTTTAACATATGAAATAGCATAATAGAGTATGCAATTTTATTCTAGTTCTGGCTCTAATGGGAATGTCGGCATGCTAGACAGCTCCCAAGTGCCCCTGCCAAAACTGGCTCCAAATCGAACAAAAAGCACTGACAAATAACTCACCTGCAGGTGAATAGCCTGCACTAGGCTGTGGAAACTTGATTGAGCAATATTTGCTCAGAATGTGCAGAAACCTCCATCCTCTACATATCCGCACGGAGACACAGCATTAAGCTCTCCTCCCAAGTTTGCACCCAAGAGCTGACATCAGCAACCAAGACTGATCTCCCCGAAAAACCTAGCCAACTGGACCTAGATCCGTGCTAGTCACCATCGGCCGGATCTGGTACATACGCTGATGGAGGCCCTGCAAAACACGCTCAATGAGCTTAAAGGGACAGTCCAGGTACAAGGGGCCTAGCTCACCCAGATGGAGACAACAATACAAGATTAGAGGCAACGATACAAGATACCTCTTCCTACTGCCAAGACCTTGACCTCGTGACTACGGGGCTTTTAAGAAGCATAGAGGATCTCGAAAATAGATCCCACAGGAGTAACCTACACATAGTAGGCCTCCCAGAGAACATTCCAGCACACCAGCTTGTAACCATCTTTTAAGAGGACAGTTTGAAACTAATTTGAAGTTGAAATTTTTTATTTGAGTTTGAAGATTAGAGACGTCACATACATAATACATTACAATTTCCCTGAAAATATTATGGCTTTTGACAAAAAAGAACTGCAAAGGTGGCACCAGCAGCAGCATGAGGTCACACGATGAAAAATTATTTAATTGGCGGAAACATGGTAGGCCACATAGTGACACAATGACAAAGTTTGAAATGAATTTGAAGTTTAAATTTTTTTTTTAAATTTAAATTTGAAGATTAGAGACGCCACATGCATAATACATTACAATTCCCTTGAAAATATTATGTCTTTGCCAAAAAAGAACTGCAAAGGTGGCAGCAGCATGAGGTCACAGAGTGGCACAATGACAAATTCTTTAGCTGGCAGCAACATGGGAGGCCACAGAGTGGCACAATGATAGAGTGTGGAGGTGGTGGCATCAGCAGCAGCAGGAGCCCACAGAGTGGCACATTGATAGAGTGGAGGTGGCCGCAAGTTGGTAAGCCACAGAGTGGCTCAATGATAGAGTGCGGAGCATGCGGCAGCAGCAACAGCAGGAGGTCAGAGAGTGGCACAATGACAAAGTGTGGAGTCAGCGGCAGCAGCAGCAGATCAGAGAGTGGCACAATGACAAATTCTTTAGCTGGCAGCAACAAGGTAGGCCACCTAGTGGCACAATGACAAATTCTTTAGCTGGCAGCAACATGGTAGGCCACAGAGTGGCACAATCAAAGAGTGTGGAGATGGCAGCAACAGAGTGGCACAATGACAGAGTGGAGGTGGCGGCAACATGGTAAGCCACAGAGTAGCACACTCTATCATTGGATAGAGCGTGGAGCTTGCGGCAGCAGCAGGAGGAGGTCAGAGAGTGGCACAATGACAAATTCTTTAGCTGGCAGCAAATTGTAAAGATGGTGGAAGGCAGATGGGAGGCAGATGGAGCAACTGGCAGCAGATGTGTGGCATCAGGTGGGTGGCAGCATCAGAATAGTGGCTGAGGAAGATAGTTAGAATCCAGACTCATTTCTCAACGTTTGGGGGAGGCTTCATGGCTGATCTAATCTGATGCATAAGGCATTGGTGTATTGAAATCCTGGCCGATTCATGCCTGATTCATCTTTACAAAGGACAGTCTCTCTACATTACGGGTGGACAAGCGGGTTCTCCTTGGGATAATGATGGTCCCCGCCACACTGCACACCCGCTCTGATGCATCATCAGCTACTGCTGATAGAACTGCTACTGCTCCTACCCCCCCCCCCATCTCGCCACAGCAGCCTTGGCAGTAGTACGTGAGCGATGATTGCCAGGAATCCCCCGGTCAGACATGGCGCACATAGGCAGCGCCAACTGTGTTCACAGTATTTCTCTATAGTACACCAGTTGTTCCTCCCTTTGGCAGCTGGAAAAAAAGTCACCCATTTTTGACCGTAGTGAGGGTCCAAGAGGGTGAAGAGCCAAAACTCATCTCTATGCCGGATGTTGACTATTCGTCTGTCACTAATTAGGCAAAGCAGCATCCTGCAGGCCCTCTGGGCAAGTGACTCTGAGGGACTCCTGGCCTCCATCTCCACTGTATACTGCCACAGTGCTTCTTGGTCATCTGCCTCATCTTCTACCTCCTCTGGATGCTCCTGCTCCGCCTCTCTTGTCACCTGAGTGGAAAACCCACTGATTTCAACAGACAATGCTTGTGCTCCAGTGTCCTCCTCGTCCAGTTTAGCTCCCTCCGGACTCATGTGGCCATGATATGTAGTTGCAACTTCTCCAGTGCCCTGACCAGACAGATTTTGCAGACGTTATTCATCCCGCAGTCCTGGCGAATAACAAATAACGTTGCCTCTTCAAAGGGCCTGAGCAAAGGCCAGGTGTCACGCATGAGCTGCCAGTGGCTGACATCAAAGTTACACAGGGAAGTACTCCAGTGCGCTTGCATCATCAAAAAATCATTAATGGCTTTTCTCTGTTCATACAGACGGTCTAACATATGGAGGCTAGAATTCCAATGGGTGGAACATCAGATATCAGACTATGTTGGGGGAGGCCGTTCTGCCTCTACAACTCAAGGAGGGTGTGCTTGGCTGTGTAAGAATGGCTGAAGTGCATGCACAGTTTCCTGGCCATTTTTAGAATGTCTTGCAGAAGGATGGAAGACTTGAGGAACCTTTTGACAACCAGATTGAAAACGTGCACCATGCAGTGCTCCACATCTGTTCTACGTTTCTCCCAGGCCATTGGATGGTGACGCGGCATTTGTTGACGCAAGACCGTGGTGCCAACATTAGCTCCCTGGCAATGCTTCAATTTCTGCCCACAGATTCTACATATACACACACTTGGCTCCTATGGTGTCTTAACAAAAAACTGCCACACCGCCGAGGTGATGATTTTAATGCCAACACTCTGCACTGAGTGACTACTAGCGCCTCTGCCTCGCTGAGTCCCTGCGCCACTGCTAACTTGGACCTGCGAAGTTGGGTTTGTACCCTGCAGCCGTTTGGCTCCGGTCCACGCACTGGTGCCACCCTACTGACTCACAGCCACAGTAGCGACTTGCTGCCTGCTTCGCTGCCAGAAGCGCCAGCTGACACCCTCTTCATCATGATGATGATGTATCCCCACCTCTTCACTGCCAAGCAGCTGCTGACTGTCCTAAAAGAATTCATCCTCGCTGTATAGTGGCACTGAGCCCAGATCATCTAGTACAGTGGTGGCGAACCTATGGCACTGTTGCCAGTGGTGGCACTCAGAGCCCTTTCTGTGGGCACTCGGGCCATCACCCAAGCACACCAGACAGGACACAAAGAATCTTCCTGCAGTTCCAAGCAACTTGGATGCTGCCTTCACTCATATATTTAAGTGATACATACTTTGCTACTTGGATATGTAGGAAGAGGGAGAATGAGTAGACAGGGACAAATTATCTTTGGAAGACCTTCTGCTGGCCCCACAATTCTCTGTGTACGGAGGAACGCTGGAAAGAAGCTAAAATTATGCAAATTTTCCATCTTGTCCTCAGGAGGCCAATATGATCGAATGTTTTTGAAGAACAGGCAGAAATAAGTTACTGCTTTAATTTTTGGTTGGCACATCGCATTGGGGTTGCAGTTTGGGCACTCGGCCTTTAAAAGGTTCGCCATCACTGATCTAGTAGATCTCTGGCTGAGTGAAATGAACAGGACAGAGGCTGGTTGAGGACAGGTAAGCGCCGCTGTCCTGCTCCTTGGCCATGCCAACTAACGGTTATATCTGACGAACTCACGGACTCTTGGCTGGTGTTGTCACATGTCATCTGGGAGGAAGTGGATGACCTAGTCAACCAATCAACAAACTTTGGGTTGTTTATCAACACACTGCCACTAGATGACAACGGCAGTTCTGCCCTCACAGAGTCACCCCTGCCGTGACGTCCCCTTACTGTGCTGCGACCTGTGACTGTTCCACCTGCCACCTCTGTCTGACATATTGGTTAATCAAATTTTACACATATTTCTTCCTATTCACATCAGCAACAAAAAAGAACCGCTAGTTGGGGTATACATATCCCCCAAAACGGACACCCTGGGATTGCAGCAGAACTCACTACAGAAAGTAGGTAGATTTTACACAAAATTCTTCCTATTTACTTCAGCAACAAAAAAGAACTGCTATTTGGGATATACAGATACCCCAAAATGGACACCCTGGGATTGGAACAGAAATCACTACAGAAATTATGTGGATTTTACACACAATTCTTCCTATTCACACAAGCAACAAAAAAGAACTGCTATTTGGGGTATACAGATCCCCCAAAATGAACACCCTGGGATTGGAGCAGAAATTACTACAGAAAGTATGTGCATTTTACACACAATTCTTCCTATTCACTTCAGCAACAAAAAAGAACTGCTATTTGATCCCCCAAAATGGATACCCTTGGAACAAAAATCACTACAGCACAGTACAGTACAAGCAGCTGGATACTATAGACAGCACATGCAGTGTGAAATGCTGAGATTGAAAATGGCTGCCTGTTTTTATGGGGCTGTGTGACATCACATAAGCCTGCCGGTCGCTGACTTACAGGTCTGCACTTGAGATCGAGGGTGTTCCTTTCTCCATCCCAGAGTACTCTGCCCCATGTAACACGTTGTGCTTGCGCCCATTTTGGTAACAAAGGGGAAAAAAAAACTTTGTTCCCACGAATCACCTTAAACTTTGGATTCGTTACGAATCAAATTTTCCCCGAAATTCGGAGCAAATTCCACTTTTCATGAATCGATTCCCCATCTCTATTGGCTGGTTAGCAGCTCCAGTGCTGGAAATGCTCTCTTCTGGGCTGATCAGTGCAGAGACAGGAGTCTCTCCTCTTCCCTCAGCACTCGGGCAGTGAGGTGTAACGTGCTCACAATAACTCTCACTGCCGAGCTCTGTGTGAAGATGAGAGACACCTCCACTCTCCAGCTGATTCTGCCCTCTGCTTTCTATTCCCTGTGCTCCCGGAGGTATGAATCTGACAGTCCTGTTAGGGTTACTGAATGTTCCTGCTCTCAATCGCAGGAGCCAGTCCTGACCTAACGACTGTGAGCAGGCACAATCAGTGAAACTGATAGAGTGGTATCACAGATGCAGGAAGCACTGCATCAGCATTCTGCATAGTAGAATGAGGGGGCAGAGCCAAAATCTGCTGGAGCCCACCGGTGGCCCAGTCCCACCCTGTGCATACTGGATATATGTCTGTACTGTATATGTCTTTTATGCATATGTGTGTATATTTCGGTATTATGCATATATGGGTGGATAGGTCTGTGTTATTCATACATGTGTGCATAGGTCTGTAATATGCATATACGTGTGTATGTCTGTTATGCATTTGTGTGTATATTTTTGTGTTTTATATGCATATACACTCACCGGCCACTTTATTAGGTACACCTGTCCAACTGCTCGTTAACACTTAATTTCTAATCAGCCAATCACATGGCGGCAACTCAGTGCATTTAGGCATGTAGACATGGTCAAGGCAATCTCCTGCAGTTCAAACCGAGCATCAGTAGGGGGAAGAAAGGTGATTTGAGTGCCTTTGAACGTGGCATGGTTGTTGGTGCCAGAAGGGCTGGTCTGAGTATTTCAGAAACTGCTGATCTACTGGGATTTTCACGCACAACCATCTCTAGGGTTTACAGAGAATGGTCCGAAAAAGAAAAAACATCCAGTGAGCGGCAGTTCTGTGGGCGGAAATGCCTTGTTGATGCCAGAGGTCAGAGGAGAATGGGCAGACTGGTTCGAGCTGATAGAAAGGCAACAGTGACTCAAATCGCCACCCGTTACAACCAAGGTAGGCAGAAGAGCATCTCTGAATGCACAGTACGTCGAACTTTGAGGCAGATGGGCTACAGCAGCAGAAGACCACACCGGGTGCCACTCCTTTCAGCTAAGAACAGGAAACTGAGGCTACAATTTGCACAAGCTCATCGAAATTGGACAGTAGAAGATTGGAAAAAACGTTGCCTGGTCTGAAGAGTCTCAATTTCTGCTGCGACATTCGGATGGTAGGGTCAGAATTTGGCGTCAACAACATGAAAGCATGGATCCATCCTGCCTTGTATCACCGGTTCAGGCTGGTGGTGGTGGTGTCATGGTGTGGGGAATATTTTCTTGGCACTCTTTGGGCCCCTTGGTACCAATTGAGCATCGTTGCAACACCACAGCCTACCTGAGTATTGTTGTTGACCATGTCCATCCTTTTATGACCACAATGTACCCAACATCTGATGTCTACTTTCAGCAGGATAATGCGCCATGTCATAAAGCTGGAATCATCTCAGACTGGTTTCTTGAACATGACAATGAGTTCACTGTACTCAAATGGCCTCCACAGTCACCAGATCTCAATCCAATAGAGCATCTTTGGGATGTGGTGGAACGGGAGATTCGCATCATGGATGTGCACCCGACAGATCTGCGGCAACTGTGTGATGCCATCATGTCAATATGTCAATACCAAAATCTCTGAGGAATGCTTCCAGCACCTTGTTGAATCTATGCCATGAAGAATTGAGGCAGTTCTGAAGGCAAAAGGAGGTCCAACCCGTTACTAGCATGGTGTACCTAATAAAGTGGCCGGTGAGTGTATATGTGTGTGTAAAAATATAAGTTATGCATATACCATATATACTCGTGTATAAGCCGAGTTTTTCAGCACAAAAAATGTGCTGAAAAACATCAACTCGGCTTATACATGAGTCAATACTAAAAAAAAAAAACACTTTAAAAAAAAAAAAAAAAGCTTACATACTCACCCTCCAAGGGCCCTGATGTGCAGTGCTGCTCCCCTGATGAGTGGCAGCGTCCTGCCGCCTGTTACAGAAGCCAGAAGATGAGCCGGGAAGCCATAAGAGGAGCCGCGATGACATCGGGGGAGCAGCGCTGCGCATAAGGACCCCCGGAGGGTGAGTATGTAAGCTTTTTTTTTTTAAGTGCTGGGCTGGCTGTATACTTCGGGGGCATGCTGGGCTGGCTGTATACTACTGGGGCAGGCTGGGCTGGCTGTATACTACTGGGGCAGGCTGGGCTGGCTGTCTACTACTGGGGCCAGGTTGGGCTGGCTGTATACTACTGGGGGCAGGCTGGGCTGGCTGTATACTACTGGGGCAGGCTGGGCTGGCTGTATACTACTGGGGGCAGGTTGGGCTGTCTGTATACTACTGGGGCAAGCTGGGCTGGCTGTATACTACTGAGGCAGGCTGGTCTGGCTATACTACAGGGGGCAGGCTGGACTGGCTGTATACTACTGGGGGCAGGCTGGGCTGGCTGTATACTACTGGGGCAGGCTAGGCTGGCTGTATACTACTGGGGGCGGGCTGGGCTGGCTGTATACTACCGGGGCAGGCTGTGCTGGCTGTATACTACTGGGGCAGGCTGGACTGGCTGTATACTACGGGGGGCAGGCTGGTCTGCCTGTATACTACTGGGGGCAGGCTGGGCTGGCTGTATACTACTGGGGCAGGCTAGGCTGGCTGTATACTACTGGGGGCGGGCTGGGCTGGCTGTATACTACCGGGGCAGGCTGTGCTGGCTGTATACTACTGGGGCAGGCTGGACTGGCTGTATACTACGGGGGGCAGGCTGGTCTGCCTGTATACTACTGGGGGCGGGCTGGGCTGGCTGTATACTACTTGGGGCAGGCTGGGCTGGCTGTATACTACTGGGGGCAGGCTGGGCTGGCTGTATACTACTGGTGCAGGCTGGGCTGGCTGTATACTACTTGGGACAGGCTGGGCTGGCTGTATACTACTTGGGACAGGCTGGGCTGGCTGTATATTATTTGGGGCAGGATGGCTGTATACTACGGGGGGCAGGCTGGGATGGCTGTATACTACTGGAGGCAGGTGGGCTGGCTGTATACTATTTGGGGCAGGATGGCTGTATACTACTAGGGGCAGGCTGGCTGTATACTACTGGAGGCAGGCTGACTGTATACTACTGGGGGCAGGCTGGTTGTATACTACTGTGGGCTTGCTGTCTGTATACTACTGGGGGCTTGCTGGCTGTATACTACAGGGGGGCAGGCTGTCTATATACTGGGGGAAGGGACTGGCTAGCTATATACTGGGGGGGGGGCTGTGACCAATGCATTTACCATCCTCGGCTTATACTCAAGTCAATAGGTTTTCCCAGTTTTTGGTGGTAAAATTGGGGGTCTTGGCTTATACTCGTGTCGGCTTATACTCTAGTGTATACGGTATGTGTGTGTGTGTGTGTATATCTGTGTTATGCATATTTGTATGTGTATATATCTGTGTTATATCTAGTTTGAAGATGTTGCTTTAAAAGTCAAAAGCTGCACAAGAGGACTCTCTCTCTCTGCTCCTGGGAAAACCTTATATGTGAGTTGCCAATTACTGTATGCTGTGGTTGGGAAGCTGTACAGTAGGTACAGTTTCTTGGTAGTGAGGAAACTACTGTATTGTATAGTTAGTGGCCAGACGGCCTAGGATTTTATTTCTGTTTTGTTTTGTTTGCCATTGTTCCTGCTTGAAAGATGTTAATAAAGCTGGTTGCGGCCAGTTGCACCCAACTTGTCTTGAGCGGACTGTGACTGTGATGTGCCAAAAAGTGCTTGTCTATCCCAGGAGACGGCGATCCCAGAGCTAATATATATATATATATATATATATATATATATATATATATATATATATATATATTATATTGTGTGTATATATATATGTTTATGTGTATGACATACCGTATTTCCCGGGCCATTAGACGCACCGGAATATAAGGCACATCAGTCCGGTGCGCCTTATATATGGAATAATTCCATATATAAGGTGCATCGGACTGTAAGGCGCAGGGTCCGGGGGCGTGGCGGAGGTCCGGGGGCGGAGCGGAGACCCGACGAGAAGAGACTTGACGCGACCCGAAGACGAGACGCGGCGACGCGGGGAAGGTGAGCGGGGAAGGTGAGGGGGAGGTGGAGGAGGGCAGCGGACCATACTTACATAGGTCCCCGCTAACGGAGACAGCAGATCTCCAGCGGGAACTGCAGACCGACGCGGCAGAAGTTGTTCGTGCCGCGTGGTCTGCAGTTCCCGCTGGAGATCTGCTGTCTCCGGTAGCGGGGACCTATGTAAGTAGGGTCCGCTGCCCTCCTATAGGGCGCACCGGACTATAAGGCGCACTTTGGATTTCCAAGGAAATCCAAGGCTTTTATGTGCGCCTTATAGTCCGGAAAATACGGTACATGTATGTGTTATAATGAGGCTATGAAAATCTGTTGTAAATGCAAAGCTCTTTAGTATAAGGGGAGTAATTTGCTTAACCTGCCAAAACTTTGTCAAAAAAGGGGGACACTTGTTGTAAATTATAGGGGGCACTTTGAAAAATAAGTGGCATATTGTAAAAAAATTGGCACTTGGCAAAACAGAGGTAGCGCTTGGGTTTATGAAGCAGATTGTTTACATTGGGACATCCAGGAGTCCCTTAATAACAGGCAGATGTTATCAAGGGATGATACTAGGCATTACTGGCAGGTAATTGGACCATAACATATTTTTAAAAATCAGGTTCGGAATATGCAGCTAAACAAAACACAGTAGAAATCCCTAGATAGTACATCCAGTGACATTGAGGTCACACCAGTGACAATGGGATCACTTATGAGTATTCTCATCAATTTAACCACTCCCCACCCTCCACTGTATCTGGACACAGGACACAGATAGAGCTGAATTTGGGGAAAGCTGCTTGGGCAGCAGGACAAGTGTTAAATCCACATTATATACTGCTAAAAATAAAAATGTACACCTCTCTCCATGCCAGTCTTTCGGTGTAAAAGAAGTGGGAGAGGTGAGTACAGTTTTGCACCCTCTGTATTGTAGAGTTAATTAGTGTAACCCCTTGCTGCAGATGGATGTACTATTTTGGTGGTGTGTGTCAAGGGGAGTATGAAGTCCCTGAGCTCTCTCCATAGAGACTGTTACATGTTTGCTGCATGTAACAGCCGGCAGCGCGTGGGCGCCACTATCTGTGATCAGATCGTTTCCCTCCAGTGTGTTAATGGATGGCAATAATCTATTGGTATGACAGCTTGGAGTCTGTTAGACTCCAGGACCTGCCATTTACATAGTTTGATAGTATGGCAATTTTGTACATGATCTCTATCAGCCAGGGGTGGATTAAACCCTTCCTGTCGCAGCCTTTTTTCGTTTTTGCATTTTCATTTTTCACTCCCCACCTTCAAAAATCTATAACTTTTTTATTTTTTCCATGTACAGAGCTGTGTTATGGCTTTCTGCATAACAAATTACACTTCAAAATGGTTGTATTTAATATTCCATGCCGTGTACTGAGAAGTGGGAAAAAAATTTCAAATGCTGTGAAAATGTTAAAAAAACACATTTGTGCTGTATTCTTGTGGGCTTGGATTTTATGGATTTCACTTTATGCCCCAAATGACATGTCTAACTTTATTCTTTGGGTCGGTATGATTACGGGGATACCAATTTTGTATGGGTTTTATGTTTTCATACACTTACAAAAATCAAAACCAACCCAACCCAAAACTTTTGGGGGGATTTTGCCATCTTCTGGTGCTAATAACTTTATACTTTGGTATAGAGAGTTTTGGGAGGTGTAATTTTTTGCGGCTTTTGATGACGTTTACAGAAAGGGCTCTGAGTGCCACCTTTGGCACTCGTGCCATAGGTCCGCCACAATTGCCCTAGGGGGACAAGAAAATAGTATAACAAAAGTTTCAAAATGTAAAAAAAATTAAACCCTAAAAGTTCAAACCATCCCCTTTCCCTAGAACTAACAAATAAGCAAATAAAATTGTAAACATGTCGGGCATTGTCACATCTCAAAAGTCCCAATCTATCAAAATCTTATTCCCGGCAGTAAACTTCATAAAAGAAAACAGCACCAAATGTCAGAATCAACGCCTTCTTGCAACAAAATTTATAAAGTGATAGGTTGTGCAGTTTCACTGGTAGCAATGAAAACGTCAGCTCATCCCATAATTTTTTTGTAGAAAAGATTTTCATTTTTAAAAACAAACATAATAAAACCTATACAAATCTGGTATTCCTGTCATTGTACAGACCCAAACAATAAAGGGAAGATGTCATTTGGACTTCAAAGTCACAGCTAAAAACAGAGCGTGCAGGATAATGGTGCTACCACGCCCTTTTAAAGCTCTGTCTACAGAAAAATAAAAAAAGTGGATTGTATTTTTTAAACTATTTTTATTTAATTGTCACTTTTATATCACATACAAAAACATACCAAAAAGACATAACTTATGTTAAAACAGTGTTGACACATAAAGAGATCATCCGTTCTGTGTTGACATGCAGGCCGTTTCAAAATATCTAGGCACACACACCTCAATGAATTACTAAGGGGGCATTTACGTACCCATCTATGGGGATGTGTATGCGGGATTGGGGATCTATGGGCATGTGAAGCTCATTCTAGTATTAGCCTACTCCAAACGGCTCGTTGCTCAGACGAGTATTTTGCCTGCTCGATAATGAGCTTTCACTTAACAAAACACAGTTGAATTAAAAAAAAAATGAAGAAAAAGGACTGACTTCCTTATTTCTCAATAAAATGACACATTTTATTGCAGAGCCTTGGTCCCCTTGAAAAATGCTTGAGTCTCCCATTGACTTCAATGGGGTTTGTTATTCGAAACGAGCACTCAAGCATCGGGAAAAGTTCGACTCGAGTAACGAGCACTCGAGCATTTTAGTGCTCGCTCATCTCTAGTTATTATGTAATCAATTGTCTTTTGTTAGATACCAACAAATAACCAGATACCAATAGATACCAATAACAATGCAAAACTTTAACCTTTATTACTCATCAATCGGCTCTGTTTGTCCTATCCCACCCCTTCCGACAGAAATTTCCCCATGGTCAATTCACCTGCCTCTCCGTCTAGTACCCTTCTGTTAATGTGAATGTGCGCATCAAATCTTTATTTTCCTCCATTTTGAAATGTACCATCAGGAAACAACTCCATTTTCTGGCCCTACACACCAGGCAATACCCTCTTATATTCACAGTGTTAATAACCCCCTTTCTCTTTTGGGGCTATCAATTTATAATAATGAATGCTTGAGCATTTGCCCTGCCATAAGAAATGTGACATAGCTTTGTTCAATTTCATCACACATATGCAATGAAGGGATTGTTTGCACTTGGATATAATAATTTAGAAAATGACATTATTTTTATTAATTGACTTCTTCTCAGAAAGGAGAGTGGTAGGTTATGCAATTTCCAATGCTGGGAATGGATGTTAGTGTTGTTTAATACAGATCTCTAACTAGATTAGGTAATTGGAAGTTGGGGCCTAGGCTGAATGTGAAGAGCAGTCTAAATAGTTGTATACTCAAAATACTGACTGAAAAATCTTCTCCTCAGCATCTAGTCCCAACTGGCTTCTCCCTCTGGTTCACATGTATCACCTGGGAGACTCCTCCCTCAGAAGATTCTAGAGGCTTCCCAGGCAGCCTGGCTGAGGGAAGGTCATGTGACTACAACTCTTACACCTATACAATTATGCCAGTAGATGGCAGCAAATATTAAAGGGGTTATCCAGATATACAAATTTATTTAGGGCGGGGCTGGGGTGGGCTATTTAAAAATAATAAACGTGTACTTACCTCGTCCGGCGCTGCTGATGTCCTGCACCGCAGTCTGTCTCATCTGTGCGGCGGTTTGTTACAAGGGGTCCCTGTGTGCCGCTTCTTTGTCCCTGTAAACAAACAAGGGCATGGATCAAACGGACCGCGGCGCGGGATATTGGCGGCGCCGGAGAAGGTAATTACAAGTTTATTATTTTTAAATATCCCGCCCCAGGCCGGCCCTAAGTAACTTTTTATAACCGGATAACCCCTTTAACTGAATCACATAATACATTTGGCAAATCCTCAACCACCCGACAACTATATTATCCAATAGTTGGGATGAGGTACTGGGACACTACATTTTGAAAATGTTTTTCTTTTCTTAATATTCTCTATTTTTAAAAAAGATGGTTAGCTTTATACAAAACATTCTACAGAAAATGTACATTACTGTGTTAAATATTGTATTCATTATCTTCCGAATAAACTCCTACAGTGAACAAAATTGTACAGCAAAGTATTTATTGCCAAATAGACAAAAATACCTTTTTATTAACCTATCCCTTCTTTTTTCCCATATCTTTTCTTCCTCTATTCTTCTTCTCTTCCTTTTCCTACTTTTTTTTTTTTTTTTAAATGATTAGCTATCAAAAATTTAAATTACCATTCTGCCCCCTCTCCCCCACACACTGGTCCACTAGCAAAGGAAAAAAACTTTAATCAGTGCCATAAAGCCCAGATTTCCATTCTTTTCAGCCCTAATATTTTATTCTTAACCCATACACCTTCATAGTTTTTGACCTTAGGGGAAAAATTGTACCAGGAGTCTACATTCGGGTAATTCTTTGAACCCCATTTTCGAGCAATGCAAACAAAAGCCACATTCATTAACTTAATTATCAAACTCCCACATTGAATCCTCACTTTTCCATTCTTTTCAACATTGAGAGCTACTAAAATTCCACGAAAAATCTCTTCCCAAAAATTCAGGATACCCAGGCAGGGCCAAGCTATGTGAAATAAAACTGCTTCCATTGAGTGACACACGCAGCACCTTGAATCCATCGGCCCATCGGTGTATAATATAACTGATGTAAAAAAAAAAAAATGAAATCAACCTGTGGTTCCAACTAATAGATCCTCTTTTCTTATTTTTATGAACTTCAATCCACTCACTGTCACCAATAACTCCTATAATTTTTTTCCCATTTATTTCATGACTTATATTTAATGTGTTTCGAGAAACTTTTTCTCACATACTTGTATATCTTAGAAACAATTTTATTATGACTCTCTGTATTCCTAATAAAATTCAAAAAGTCGTGTGTCTCTAAGGCCCCTTCCATACTTGCGTTGCAGATCACGTCAGAGTCTGATCAGGGTGCATAATAGTTCAATCAGTTTTCAGTCACACTTTGTTCAGTGTCTCAGTTTTTCACGCGCGTTTTCAATGCATTTTCAATGCAATTTCAATGCGTTTTTCACTCGCAGATAATGGGGCAGATTTACTTACCCGGTCCGTTCGCGATCCAGCGGCGCGTTCTCTGCACTGGATTCGGGTCCGGCCGGGATTCATCAAAGCAGTTCCTCCGACGTCCACCAGGTGGCGCTGCTGCGCTGAAGTTCGCTGGAATGCCTCGAAATACACCGGCCTATCCAGGATGAAGGTGAGTGTAATTTTCGCGACACAAATTTTTTTTTAAATGCAGCGGTTTTTCCGAATACGTCGGGTTTTCGTTCGGCCACGCCCCCCGATTTCCGTCGCGTGCATACCGGCGCCGATGCGCCAAATTCCGATCGCGTGCGCCAAAAACCCGGGGCAATTCAGGTACAATCGGCGCAAATCGGAAATATTCGGGTAACACGTCGGGAAAACGCGAATCGGGCCCTTAGTAAATGACCCCCAATGTGCGTGAAAAGGACTCAGGACTGCACTCTATGGCATTTGATGCGTGAAAAAAGCATTGCACTTGCATGTGTCTTTGGTGCGTCTCAATAGACTTGTATGGTGCGTTTTTCACCCACGTGAATTGCAAAAGTAGAGCATAACGAGATTTAAATGTGCTTTTAAAAAAAAACAAAAAAAATGAAAGTCTGAAAAAGCCCATCGATTACAATGGGTCAGAGTGCAATGCAAGTTCTACATGTCAAAAGCATGCGCAGAAAATGTGTGTGAAAAACGCAAGTGTAGATGGGACCTGAGACTTGCATTTTTTTGATTTGACCATCCACCACTATTTGAGAGATGTTTCTAATCCCTAACCTACACCAAAAACATCTGTCAGAAATTTTCCGCATGTCAACCTAGTTTGAATTAAACCATAGCGGAGTCTCCTGCAGGTATTCTTGTAACTGTAGTGTCTTCTTAAAAACTTTCACCAAAGTACTCCCTAGGATCCAATTTTTAAACGACTTTCCTTTCGACTAGGAGCTTTCCAATAATTTGAAAGTAGTCTCCACTTTCCCTACCGTTTTAATAAAAAAAAAATTCCTCCTTCTCACCACTTTTAATTAATCTGGTGGACTCTGCACACATTACAGGCAAACTGTACCTAGTGCTGTTTGCACTACTTTCTAACAATGCGGAGATTGTCCAAATTGTCAGTGTCTGGAAAACCCTTGGGCATAGCGATCATAATATAATTATTTTCTTCTTAAGCTGTAAAAAGCAAAAACTTGTGGGAAAATCAAAATATTGAATTCTAAGAAGGCTAATTTCCTGAAATTCAGGGCTGTACTACAGGATATAAACTGGGATCAGATACTGTCACATGATGATACTAATGTTAAATGGAAGACTTTCAAATCTATACTGGTAAAGAGAGGGCATTCAAAAAATATAAATCTCGGGTCACCTGAAGCTTTCAATAATTAGAAAACATCAAAATCTGTAAGAAGGAAATAAAATCAGCCAAAATACAAAATGAAAGACAGGTGGCCATAGATGGCAAAACAAATCCCATGAAACTTTTTAGGTATATCAATGCAAAAAAAATGGGTCAGAGAAAGTTGGACTCCTATATTCTGAACAAGAGACATTGGTGACTACAGACCAAGAGAAGGTGGAGATAAAAAAAAGGGTTTTCTTTAGCTCCTTTTATACAATAGAAGAAAGAACCTCTGGAGTGGGTGGTGCCAGTGCATGCGATATATCCTGCAAAATACTAGACTGGCTGAATGTAGACATGATGCAATCCAAGCTCAATAAAATAAATGTGTACAAGGCTCCTGGATCAGATGGTTACACCCCAGAGTTCTTAAAGAACTCAGTTCTATTATTGCTGTGTCTGATACGGTACCAAGTGACTGGTGCAAGGCGAATGTGGTGCCAATATTTAAAAAAGGTGTTCCTGGTCTTTGCAAAATAAGGTCTATTGGTTTGGAAGGAATCATTTGCAATTGGATTGAAAACTAGCTGAAGGATCGTATCCAGAGAGTTGTGGTCAATGATTCCTACACAGAATGGTCACCAGTTATGAGTGGTAAGTGGTGTACCCTAGGGTTCTGTGCCTGGCCCACCACTATTTAATTTATTTATTAATTATATAGATGTAGGTAATTAATAGCACTGTGTCTATTTTTGCAGATGACACCAAGCTGTGTAGTGTAATAGAGTCTATGGAGGATGTTCATAGGCTGCAGGTGACTTGGACAAACTGAATGTTTGGTCATCCACTTGACAAATGAGGTTCAATGTGGATAAATGTAAGGTTATGCACCTGGGGTCTAATAATCCACATGCAGCATATGTCCTTGGGGGAGTAAATCAGGGAGAGTCCTTTGTTGAGAAGGACCTGGGTGCACTAGTAGATCATAAATAACAGTATGCAATGTCCATCAGCTGTCTCAAAGATGGTATGCACTCTCGGGATAGGGATGTATTATTACACTGGTACAGCTTTATCTTGAATATTCCAGTTTTGGGCTCCGGTCCATAAAAAGGAAACCGTGGAGCTGGAGAGGCTACAATGAAAAGCCACAAAAATGATAAGGGGTATGGAGGGTCTCAATTATGAGGAAAGATTAAAACAACTAGATTTATTTAGTCTGCAAAATAGACAACTAAGAGGGGACATTATTATTTATATAAATATATGAATGGTCAATACAAAAAGTATGGAGGAAAGTTGTTCCAGATTAAATCAAATCAAAAGACAAGGGGGCACTATCTCTGTCTGGAGAAAACAAGGTTTAATCACCAGAGTTGACAGAGTTTTTTTTTACTATAGGAACTGTCAATCTGTGGAATGGCCTGCCTCAGGCCCTGGTCACAGTAGGGGCAGCAGAGCACTTCAAGAAGGGTCTATATGCCTTCTTATACCTAATTAACATTGATGGTTATATTACATAGAATTGTTTCCCCTAAATCCCTTCCTCATCCTATACAATCCCTTCCTTGGTTGAACTTAATGGACATGTTTTTTTTTTCAACTGTATGAACTATGATAAATATTTTTGGGGTTTCTTTGGCTTTAAGCCATAATCATAAACATTTGAAAATGTTCACCTTGTATGTGATGACTCTATGTATGATTATATTATATAGTTTCACTTTGTGAATTGAATTACTGAAAAATAAAACTTTTTGCTGATATTTATATTTATGTTTTTAATTTATTTGGATGTACATGTATATATAGGACTTCTAATTATGGGCTTACTTTATTTGTTTTCTTAAAGGAGTATTCCCACAAAGACAAGTTTCTTAAATATATGCAGGGTAACAAAATAACACATTCTGTATTTCATTGTTATTAACAAAAATACAGCATTTTACTGATATAATCCCACCATGTCTCTATCAGTTCTGGTGTACACAATTTTGGTTGCCCCTAGACCCCACCCTTGGTCTTCTGAGTTAAGGGTTTTCAGAAATCTTGTTCTTCTGTCTGACGCTGTGCTGAGCTTTTCTCTGCTCTCTGACTCTAGCCCCCACCCTTGCATTTCAGGACAAACTCGTGTGAGCTGACTTCCTGCCAGCAAACATCATTGTGAGGAGAGTAAAGCTACAAGCTACAGACAGATAAGATCTTTATCCAGGGGAGGGGGAGGGAGGTATATAGCAGAGTTGTGTATGTTATGGCTGTGATAGTAGAGCTAAGATTATCATGTGTAATATGCATCTCATGGATCTCATCATCTCTGATCTGTCTCATCTATCTTTATATGTGTCAGATACTAGTACGATGTTCAGAAGCTAACCGAAAGTGTATATAAACCCTTACCCTGATAATCTAATGACATTGTCAGCACACAGAACTAGAGGAATCATGAAGTGTCTGATTAGAGAGTCCTCGCTCATACCCTGAAATCTTACACTGACCATCACTGAATGATAGGAACTAAAACAGCAATAAAGCTGAGTAAAATTGTGAAGTCAGGGGTTAAAAATGATTTCTATTGTGTAAAGATCAATAGGGGATTGAAATGTGAGAATTTTCTTTATACAAGATAAAGCACGATAAAGCAATTTCATATTCCATGACCTTTCTTGCCCACCTACATGTCATGTGGAATGATCGGGTCTTGGAATATTGAACATGTAAGTCTGTCGGTATCTCAGTCTACTTGGCCAAATGGACCCATTCTATCCTGTGTACGGCCATGAGATTTTCAGTCAACTGCTACCATGTTGGGGCCTAGGGTGGTTTTGGAGGCTGAGGGCTGTTTGGGGAACATGGGAATAACCTGCTATATTGGGGCTACAGCCCAGTACTTATGAAGGTTTCAGGTGTTTAACAGTATGTTTATCCTGCATAGGCTACTTATTCCTTGGGAGATACGAAACAGGTTTTTTTATTGTGTCATGTTATCACTGTTATATGTGCAATGCAGTCAGTGGGCTTGGCTTCCACCTTTTAAATGTCAATATATGTGGTTAACAATCCACTAAAGTGCTATCTCTTTATACACACCTACAACCCAAATGTGCTTTGCCCCCCATAGGCCCACCTGTTGCCTTATCAGCTTTGGGAGATTTGTATAATATTTTTCATTTATGTTTCACGTTTGTAATATGGTTTTAATGATGTTATGCTATTTTTGATGTTTATTGAGGGTTATGACATCAGAGGAGAAGACAATTGTCCGGAAACACATAAAATATACTATGTGTCCTCCCCCTCTATATGCTGAAACAATCATGAGTAAGGGCACACAAAGTGCTTGTAAGGCTTTGATGTGATGCACTGCCCGATATCCTGCAAATATGTCTGGATGCCATTTAAACTTCTGGAATAAAGGCTTTTAGATTTCTCCATGGAGCCAGATTTCTACTTCTTCTTTTTTTACTATACTCAGCAATAAGATGTTAACGTGCCCTCGAGATGGAATGACCACAATTTGGTTAGGGGTAAGCTAGATTTTACCTTCTGTTTGCTAAGAGATTACCTATATCGCTGACCTACAGTAGATTCACCTTTCTACAGAAAAATGAATGCTAAATATTTATTGAATGATTCTTTAACTACTAGCAGTCTGATGGTGAAAACCTTTGGTCACAATGGTCAGAATGGGGATGAAACTTATGGCCAGCTTTATTCTTTGTTTTTCCACTAACTTTAAAGTTTTACATTACAGCCAGAGGATTTTATGAAATGCAAGGCTCAGAACAAAATACACAAAGTGGCAGCTATGAAGATACCTTTTTCTGAAGGTTGTATTTATTTTTTGTCACACTTGGGAGGTGGGTGTGATGTTCTATTTGCAGTGCTCTGAAATGGAACATGCAAGGCAGAGAATTTGATCCATGTGTGCTGTGCTATGGAAGTGAAGAATTCAAAAAACATAGTTTGTTCATTAAAAGCACTTATCTTATAGTTGTATCAGGTATTTAGCCTTACCCCCATGGTTGATTAAATAGTTTTGTTCAGGTTATCAAATTCATTTTCTAGAATAAGTACATTTTTATATCTGTGTTTAAGCACATGTTAAACAAAAGCTTTTACTGTACCAGAGCCCAGCCATGCATGTTTTTTTTCAAATGATCTTTTATTGGTTAAGGGGTTGGTTGTTTGTATGCATGTTACTTGTAATATCTGCTTGGTTTTGGGGTGCCAGTTAATATTAAATTAACAACAATACTCAATGGATCTTTACAGTGGGTTTATTAAGAGTACAATACAGGGAAATATACTTAGAGGGTAAACTAACTAAGGGACAGAGAGACGGTGGGGAAGGAAGTGCTCTGACTAAAGATCTGTATACAATCTTATATACTACACTAATATCTCACACACATTGCCTATCCTCATACCACTTCCACCACTGTCTTGGTCAATCCCATGATGATGTAAAGTCAATAGGTGGCATCCTTGCTTTCATATCTTCTTATCACACAAACTTGCAGGACAAGTAAATTGAATCTTTGTCTCCCACAAGATCTGGGAGAATCCCCAAGGGGCAATGACATGCAGCTGTCCTCAGTGTCTTCTTGTTAGCCTCCAGGTGAAATAGCACAGTCCATTGTTATCACATACAGGCTGTTTATACAGTCTTTATTAGGGGCAATGTAGGCATTAATGGCTTGGCTCTTCCTCTGTCCAAAAAGACCATTACATTGTCTCGAGCCACATCATGTTGCACTTACAACAATAATTATACTTAAAGGGGTATTCCCAACTAGGCATTCACATTTAATTCATTTGTCGCATGTAAACATTTCTTCAATTGGATGTTGTTAAAAAAATGTTCCTGTGTTAAGATAATTTCTCACAAATGTAGGCATGTTGTTCCTTAGAAACCAGATAACTTCCTCGGATACGACCACCCCACACTCTAGCAGTGGTGGCCAGACATGTACTATTCAGTACTGCCTAGCCCCCTGGATTCAGCAAACATTACCCCAAGATGGCTGCGGGACATGTAGTAACTCCTGGACATTTCATATACAAAAACCTTTTGTTTCTTTGGGCAAATCAGATTAATCAAACTGAATGTTAATGCCCAGACGAGAATACCCCTTTAATGCTGACTTTTTATTTTTCTGTGGATTCTTCAAATGAAGCCACAATAAATGTATGCACTAAACTATGTTTCAGATGGTGCAGTTGAATCTGATGAACTCAAAGAGAAAAAAGCTCGCTTGGCTGAAGATTTGAATGAAAAAATTTTACATCGACCTGGTCCTTTAGAGCTTGTTAAGAAAAACATTCTGCCTATTGCTAATGGAATGAAGAATGGACTAAAAGGTGAGGAAACTATGACAATCAATGTTACACTATAAAGCCCTTGCTTTAAAGGTGGGATTAGTCTGACTAAAAATTTCCTCTTATGTTATGTAATTGGAATATACAGCTGTTTTGTTCATTCAAAAAACAAAGTCATTCTTTATATTAAGGATCTATTACACAGAGGACAGACACCTAGGGAGGCAGTATTCATGTTAGGTGCTGCTGACATATTGGCACTGATTCCACCACCCACTTGATGACTGGTTGCCATGACAGCTGGGAGCCTCTAGCAGTGTGTAATGAAGATGCAGTGCTCAAAATGTTTGCCACCACAAGTGCCCCCCAGCGTTATAGGGGGTGCATGTCGTTGGTATGAAAACCAGGGGGATCCCATCTACAAGTGCTTCTCAATAAATTAGAATATCAGGAAAAAGTTTCATTATTTTAGTAATTAAATTCAAAAAGTGAAACTCTACACTCTACAGTCATTACAAACAGATAGCTTTTTCAAGTGTTTATTTATGATAATGATTACTGGCTTACAGCCAAGGAAGTGTTTTAAAAGGTCCTTTAGCCTAGTTCAGTAGGTGACACAAGCATGGGTAAGAATACTGACTTGACAGATGTTGAGAAGGCAGTCATTAACATACTCGACTAGGACGCTCAGCCACAAAAGTTCATTGTTAAAGAAGCTGCCTGTAATGAAGGGGTTAAAACGAAATAGCCTCGGGTCTTCGGAAGACCCGAGGCTACCATGGAGACGTCACAGGGAGTGGCGATCCCAGGTAAGATAGCGGAAGTGAGGTAGAAAAAGGTCCCTAGCCTTGATAGAATTGTAAAGAAAAAAGTTGAGGGAGATTGACAAGGTGTGGACTGCTGCTGGAGTCAGTGCTTCAACAGCCATCACACACAGATGTATGCAAAATATGGGTTACAAGAGCCACATTCTATGTGTCAAGCCATTCCTGACCAACAGACATTGACAGAAGTGCCTTACCTTAGCCAAGAAGAAAAAGAACTGGAATGTTGCTGATTGGTCAAAGGTGCTGTTTTCAGATGAAAGTAAATCCCTATCAATCCGGTGGTGCCAGTTTAGGCCTCCTCATGTATTAGGCAGGGCAAACACAGCATGCAAACTTTCACTTGTGAAAATTTGCTGGCTACAGCAAGATTGCAGACACGGGTTAGGAATGCCCAGCGCCACCTACTCAGATGCCGTCCGCACCCTCTTTACACCCCTCCAGCCCCCTTGGCTTGGAAAAGGTGTATAGGCGATAATAATCCCTCTCCTAGCCATCTGCCAGCAATTGTGATTATTTCAGGGCTTCTATTTCAGTTTTCTGTCATAAAAACCCCAATAAATGTCCCCCAGAATCTGAAACCTCTGTGAGCATCTGCCCATCTTCCCAGCAGCTAACATTCTAAAGTGAAAAACAGATAGGGAAAGAGGGGGATTGATGGGAACCAAAATAAATTTAAGAAGAAACATCTTGATAATATATATTAAAAGGTGCTTGTTTTCATCTGAGCCTATAATTTATGAAAAGTTTGTTGAAAGGTAGTGAACATTTAAATGCTAATACAAACAACTGTCATATACATTTAGAAAAACAAAAATGAATGGAGATCTAAGTAATTTTTACCCAGATATTTTTACTTTAAAGATCATATCTCTTCATCTTCTGATACTTTTACCTTTGATGATGACATCACAAGCTCCTCTTCTTCATCCAATTCTTCTTCACCTCGCTTTGCTCCTTCTCCTGGTCTTTCAATTAACCTGTCCCCAACACCCACAAGCACTGCATTTCAGGTATGTGGCTGTAAAGGCACATTCATAAAATAGTACTAATAATTAAAAGCTACAGTGAATATTTTTTGGAATCTGGGCATTCAAAAAAAGACAACTGCATAAGGTAAACATTTCAATAATTACTGTTATTTTGTTCTAGTTTGATTCTCCTCAAATAATTCAGGTGAATCAACCAGTTGCAAGACTTATTGTGGAGACTGACCCATTGGCAACAAAAATACCAGCTATTCACCATTCAGCACAGACCTCATCTGGCGTTACTAAGGTATTTTCTTATTACAACCTTAAAGTTATGTACAGCAGAATATATTTGGTTTCTTTTTTTTCCCTTTAAAATGTATTTAGTTGATAACAATTTTTAATTGAAACAAAATTGCAAGAAGTCCTGGTCAATCTATTAAGCATAATGATCTCTTGATATAATAATGTCCCTTTAAAGCAGAACTTTAAAGCTGTAATGGCTAAAAACTTAAACTCTTCCTTCAGCCCTGCACTCTGGTTGTCATGATGAAACTGTGCAACAGGAGATACTGGTTGCAAAGGGGGTGGGGCTATGCAATGTGCTCAGTCCTGAGCCTTTGCTCAGTAACAGCAGGAAGTAGCTTCTGTAGCTGAGGACCATGTCTGCTCTTTCCTGTTTAAAGTCTGCACTTATATTAATAATAATGATAATCTTTATTTATATAGTGCCATCTAATTTCGTAGCACTTTACAGATTCTGGGGAAAATATACAGATAAAATTAGACATTATAGAGTAATAACAGTCATATGAAACAATAGGAATGAGGACCCTGTTCACAAGAGCTTACATTCTATGAGGATGAGAGTATAAGAGGTACAGGAGCTTGTATATTGATCTAGTCATTTTTATAAGGGAATGGAATAAAAATAATATAATGAATAAATATGCTGCAGCTTGAACCAGCCATCAGGTGCCATCTTATATGCAAAGTCCAAAGTCAGTAGGACTGCAGAAAAGCATTTTCTGGATAACCGACAGGGGGAATACCCAGAATTAGTTATAAAGAGTTAAAGTTGCATGCAGTTAGCGAATATGATAGGCCTGCCTTAATAACTGGGTTTTAAGAGCACATTTGAAGCTTTGGAGGTTGGGTATTAGTCTGATAGACTGGGCTAGGGCATTCCAGATAAGATGAGTGGGAGGTTTGAATTAAGGAACAGAATAATCTAAGATCACTGGCGGATCAAATAGCATGGGTTGGATGATAGAGTAAGAGAGGAGACATAGTTAGGTGCAGCATTATGAAGAGCTTTGTGGATGAGGGTGATTAATTTAAACTGAATACGAAAGGAGACAGGCAACCAGTGCAGTGACAGGAATCCGTGTAGCGTTTGGTCTGAAAGACAAGCCTGGCTGCTGCACTGAGAATGGATTGTAGACAGTGGCGTAACTAGGAGTGGCAGGGCCCCATAGCAGCCTTCGTCTTGAGGCCCCCCTTCCCACTTAAAAATTATACATATTTGTATACTCACACATGCAAGTTACAATCACAAATTTATACACTTGTGCACATTCATATAGAGCATAAACACACACATACAGTGACATAAATAGGGGAGGATATGCATTATTATATCCAAATTATGCTGCACATTGTACATCATAATATGTATATATCATATATGTGATGTATATATGCTGCATCTGTGACGCGTATGTGCTGTATGTGTAAAAGGTTGATACAAAAATGAGACTGCTGGGAGTAGAGGAAAATCTGTGTATTTGGGTAAGCTATTGGCTTGGTGATAGAAAGATGAGGGTCATCATTAATGGCACATTCTCAGATTGGGTCGAAGTTACCAATGGGTCATAATGCCACAAGGGTCATAATTAATATTTTTATTAATGACCTCATAAAGGGTATAAACAGTAGGGCTTCAATATTTGCAGATGATGCTAAGTTCTGTAAAGTAGTTTAACATTACAGAGGGATTTGTGGAAACTGTAGGAATGGCTTATGAGGTTTAATGTAGATAAATGTAAAGTTATGCACTTGGGCTGTGGAAACAAAGAGTACAATTATGTTCCAAGCCATCAATTGCATGGTTAAATATTTTAGTGACTATTTTTAGTGACTATTTTTATTAAAGCAAATAAAATCATGGGATGCAACAAGAGAGGGACATAGTTTTTCACTTATTCAAATTCCTGGTTAGACCATACATGGAATATTGGGGCAGATTTACTTACCCAGTCCATTCGCGATCCAGCAGCGCGTTCTCTGCGCTGGATTCGGGTCCGGCCGGAATTTATTAAGGTAGTTCCTTCTGCTGCGATGAAGAGCATCAGAACGCACTGGAATATACCGAGCCGGGCCGAGTGAAGGTAAGTGCAATTTTTGCGACACATATTTTTTTTTAAATGCGGCGGTTTTTCCGAATCCGTCGGGTTTTGTTAGGCCACGCCCCCCGCAAATTGGAAATATTCGGGTAACACGTCCGGAAACGCGAATCGGGCCCTTAGTAAATGACCCCCATTGTGTACAACTTTGGGCAAGAGTGTATAAAAAGGACATACAATAAATGGAACAGGTGCAGAGAAAAGCAACCAAACTTATTAGGGAAATTGGAAGACTAGAATGTGATACAATACAACAACTATTATTGATTGTAAAAGTGATCCAGGCATTGTAGACGAGAGACAATATATACAATACACACAGATATAGGCAATAAACAAGTTTCCTTTGGAGACAAGAATACTGAGCGTGCATGGGGGGCAACCCACACTTTTTGTCCCAGTGGCCAATGTTCTGATGTTATGGAATCAGGAAGTATGTCAACATAGCTGGCGATATCGGTTGCTGATGTTGCTTTGTTGCTAGAGTAATGTTGATGATGAAGTTGTTGGAACATGGGGTGGCGTTTATTCTAGACCATCTTAAGGCATCTTTCTTACCATCTTTCTGTGATACTATGTGCCTTTTTGGTGATTTTGGCGAGTTTATGCCATTGCTCCAGCACACAACGGCGAAGAATAGGATGGAGGCTATTATGGCAAAACATCCTCAGAAACTTGTTGCAAATCTAGAAGGATTTAAGTTTCCTTCTAGATTTCCTTCTAGGCCTTTTATTATACTTTGTCGCTTTTCATCTCCCAATCTAATCTTTTGTCTATGAATATTCCCAGGTACTTATAGGTGCTCACCTGTTCTATTTCCTGGCCTGTGATTTTGATATGAATACAGCGGGGGTTGCTCCTTTGCAGGTCTATGACCATTTCCGTTGTTTTATAAGCATTAAGGATTAGGTTGTTGCTTTCACTCCATTTGTTATCTGTGATGCACACAAGAATCAGAGTCATCTGACAATTTCTGTAGGTGACAGAGATCTGTGTGAAGTCTGAAGTACTGAGACCTGGGTGCATGCTTATTTGATTATTTGCTTAGTATTATGACCGAACATCCCTCCCCCATTTGGATTTATTGTGGCCAACTCTCAGATGGTAAAGAATACAGAATTCAATAATGGATTAATAAACTTGGGGTTATTTACAATGAACAAATATCCAAATGATCATTACATGGATCTCTCCAAAGATCTTTTTATATCTAGGCCTTTGACCAGGACAAGGAAGCATCCTTCATGCCTAGAGGAGAAGCTTTTATCCGATCACCATAAACCGGGATTATTTACTGTAATACTTTCTGCTGCAGGAGGTGGTTATGGCGGATTCTCTTCACATGTTCAAGAGAGGATTGGATTACTTTCTTGAGAGCAAAAATATCATGGGTTATTGGAAAAAAAAATATATTTTTTTACTTCTTATAGGTGGCTCTTGATGGACCTACTTCTTTTTACAACCTTCTATAATATGATATAGGTATCAGTGGAATTGTTTTGAGAGGCTCTCTCCAGCTATGCTAAAATATTTTTGGCCAGGTAACTTCAGAGTTACACTTTTACATTAGCTTCTGTTGGAAACCTCCCACATGCAATACTTGCTGATTTCAACCCTTTACAAATGGTGAGAAATGTGCCCATTGTGGAGTACTTAAGAACAGAATAAGCATACTCTACAAAATTCTCTTTTTATTAGGAATGTGAAAAGAATTTCCCAACATCTCCAGAATGTTAAATGCATACACTTTGTAAACCAAGTTCTCACTATCTTTAAAACAAGCCATACAAATATAATGACTTGTACAAACTGAGTATGCTCAAATTGTGCTGGGAATTGGTATATGACCCCCTAAAGTCCTCTACAACACAAATTTTATAGTTTTTATATTTTATGTTTCATTAATATTTTACTTTATTTTTTTAGTTTTTTCATCCTACGCTCCGTGATGAATGACAGCAGTAAAAAAGCATGAGAGACTGAAACACATAGCTATGGGTAAAGAAATGTTTGGAGATGTTATAAACAGCTACCCAGACAAGAAATGCTTATTAGAAGAGGGCAGAAAAAAGACAGGCGCTCCCTCGGTCAGATAAACACATTTTTTTCTGGAGGTGCTCGAGGTTCTGTGTGTGTGGTTACGCTCACCTTTAACCCCTTAACGCTGCAGCCCTTTTTCATTTTTGCGTTTTCATTTTTCACTCCCCACCTTCAAAAATCTATAACTTTTTTATTTTTCCAAGTACAGAGCTGTGTGAAGGCTTATTTTCTTCAAAATGGTGGTATTTAATATTCCATACCGTGTACTGGGAAGCGGGAAAAAAATTACAAATGCAGTGAAATTTTAAAAAAAAATGCATTTGTGCCGTATTCTTGTGGGCTTGAATTTTACGGATTTCACTGTACGTTTTCATGACATTTACAGTGTTTTCATTTTTAGTACTGTGCGATCTTTTGATCACTTTTTATAGAATTTTTTTTTTAAATGGCAAATAAGTGCCATTTTTTACTTTGGGCGTGATTTTCCGTTAAAGGGTTAAACACAGTGAAAAAACGGTATCATAATTTTATAGATTGGCATTTTTGGACGCAGCGATACCTAATGTGTTTATGATTTTTAATGTTTATTTATATTTATATCAGTTCTAGGGAAAGGGGGATGATTTGAATTTTTAGGTTTTTTTATTATAATTTTTTTTAAAACTTTTTTTTTATTTTTATTTTTACTATTTTTCATACTCCCTAGGGTACTTTAACCCTAGGTTGTCTGTACGATCCTATCATATACTACTGTATGGCAGTATATATGGATTTTACTCCTCTAATAGCACATTGTAATGCATGGGTGAACCCAAAGTAACCTCGGGCCTTCGGAAGACCTGAGGGTACCATGGCGATGAATCGCCGCTCCCCGATGACGTCACAGAGATGGGCTTTGCTGCATATTGCAGCGAAGACCCATCGCTAACACCCACGGTCGGTGCTTGCATGTTTTCTCCAATATCGTTCCCCCGAACGTCATCGGGGGGCGGCGATTGATTGCCATGACAGCCTCGGGTCTTCATCAAACCCGAGGCTGCATGGTTTATGCAGATTCGTTACAATGAGCCAGTGGCTCATTGTAATGAATTGCATGCAGAAATACCATATACTGCAATACAGTAGTATTGCATTATATGGTAGGAACGATCTGAACATCTAGAGTTAATGTAAAAAAAAAGAAAAAAATGTTTAAAAAAATGTAAATTTGGTATCAACGCTGTTGTACCGAACCAAAGAATAAAGTGGAGCAGTTATTTGGAGCGCAGAGTGAATGTTGTAAAAACTGATCCCACAAGAACATGACGCACATGCGTTTTTTTTCAATTCTTCCACATTTGGATTTTTTTTCCTGCTTCCCAGTACACGGCATGTTATAAAAAATAACATCACAGGAAAGTAAAATATGTTTTGCACAAAATAAACCCTCACACAGCTCTGTACACGGAAAAATTAAAAAGTTATGGATTTTTGAAGGTGGAGAGCGAGAATGAGCGAAAAAACCCTGCGTCCTTAAGGGGTTAATTGTCAAACAATGTCTGTGAATAGTTGGTCGCGTGCCTATCTTGTAACATGAGTGGTGTTGAGGGCTGAGTTACCTATGGGGGCCACATGAGGTTGTATGTTTGAATCTTCAATGGTGTTATGCTCAATTTCAAAGTGGGGAGCATGAATGATGTCAGTGTTATTGTTTTCTGTTTCGAGGACCATGTTGCAGTTCTTGTGGTTTGGGTTTTGGAGGTTTTTTGGTTGTCTGGCCTTTGGAATTGTTATATCTCTCCATTGTACATTGTACGTCGATCGTGGAGGGGGTATTGTTCTAGGTTCGACTTGCGGTCGTGGGTTTTCAACCGGGGTAGTATTCTTGGTGATTGGGTGTCTGTGGGGTTTATTATCATCTGATTCACCGATGTGTGTCAGTTTTTTGTGCCAGACTCTATATCTAGAGTGACATCTGTCGTTTCTGTCCCTATTGAGTTTGTTTGCTTTTTTTTTTATAAATTAGTTCGTTTTCCATTCTATGTAGTTTGTCACTGATGTTTCTATTAATCTTATGGAAATCGTGGTGTGTTTGGAATCTAGTAAGTTGTGTAGTGATGGAGCGGTTGTTATTTATAGCCTTATTGAGGTATAGTGCTATTACTAAACATGAGTCAAATCATTCTAATAGAAATGGACTCATAAGAAAATAAATTTAGAGTTTGGGGATTCATAAGGAAGTTGTTAACATGATGGTCTTTAAGTAAAAAATGTTGATTTTTGTTCATAAATACCAAGATAGGTACCATAGAAATAGAATCACAAGGCTTTCTTGATGGAATTCAGATGGTTATGCTGAAGTATGTGATAACATGATTATAGTATATCAATAAATGTTGATCTTTTGTTCAACTATAAATGTGAATTCTTGTTCATTGGAAAATAAAACTTCCCCTGAAAAAAGACCCAGTGCTTCTTTAGGAGCAAAAATTTATATAAAACGCATTCTTATTTTCAGGGAAACACTGTATATATACTGTTTATGGGTGGTAGTAGAGTAACTGGACGTACAAGTCTGATGCCTCATCCTAGCAATGTCGTATAGAAAGGCGGACAAGGAGAGACCAGAAAAGCGCTCATAGAGTAGTATGGTAGTAGCTTATGGTGCTTATGTAGCTTATGGTGCTGAATGGAGAGAGGCTCACCGGATGTGGTTGTGCTGATTTAGGCACAACTCTAATGAAAGTGTAGATGGTTAATGTCTCCTGGTGCTGCCCGTGGACAAGGGTCGTCAAGATTCGGTTGCCAAACCTTTTAAAACACAAATAATTCTTTTATCTACTTTTTGTACTATATATGTACCTTTCCCCTCCCCAAATACCTTTTTTTATGTTCCCCCAGTATCTATCCACTTGATAAAGGAGTCATTGTAGACTCTGAAACGCGTTGTGTTCCAGAGATACGAAATAAAATACCCCCGTTTTTGGATTCATCTTGTGTATGTCACCTATCTGTGTGCGCCGAACTGAGACAAGTACCTCCCCTGCTCATCCTAGCAATAGCATGGGCTCAGAAGCAGAGCCTGTTCAATTGCTGAGGGAGCCCAGCTGTGTGTGACAGCTGGACTCCCCGGCTAACAGCTGCAATCATAATACTCACAACCCTGTCTGTTTAACCCTATAGACACAGCAGTCATGGTGACTAGTATTGTCTTTAGGGCATTGCCAGGTGCTTACCCAGCCGAATAACATCCTCTGTGCTAGACACCAAGGTATTGACTGCTTTAATGGCTGCCCTGGCATCCTATGATGTGACCTAGGGCTTCCTTCAGAAGATGCCTGTTAATGCATAGGCCGATTAATGCAATATACTGCAATACATTAGTATTGCGGCATATTACACTGAACAAGTGATCAAATGATTACTTGTTCAAGTCCCACACAGTAGAAAAAATTTTAACCAAAATTGCAAACAAGCCATAAAACGCTCTAAACAAAAAATAAAAAATTTCATGCCTCTTAACACCTTAAGGACACAGCCTAAATTGGCCTTCAGGACACAAGCCTATTTTTCAGACCTGACATGTATCATTTTGTTTGATAATAACACATTAACTTATCTATGTTATTTTGAGATTGTTTTTTCTTGACACACTGTGCTTTGTCAGTGGTAAATGTTAGTTGATATGATTCATGTTTTTTATTAAAAAGGGGAAATGTAGCAAAAAATCTAATAAATCAGCAATTTTTCTAATTTAACATGTTTTTTTTTTCAGACAGACAATCTTACCATCCAAATTACTTAATAAATAGCATTTACCATAGCTCTGCATTATATTTTAATAACTTTGTAAACATTCTTAAATTTTTCTAGGATGTTAGCAGACTTACAATAGTAACAGCAATTTATAGGAAAATTTGGAAACCGTGTTTATGGACTATTGCAATTAAGAAAGAGCTTTTTAAAAGACTTTGCAATAAAAAACCATCACAAATGACTTCATTTTCAGAAATGCCCCCATCCAGCTTTTCAAAACCACTTTTAGAAAGTTTTTTTAACCCTTTCGGTGTTTCACAGGAATTAAAGAGAAATAGAAGTAAAATTTTGAAAAATAAATTTTTTCACTAATATATTAATTTAGGCCTAAAATGTACAAATTTAGGAACCCCCCCCATTTTATTGCACAATTACTCCTGAGCACGCAAATACCCCACATGTGGGTGTAAACAGCTTTTAGGGCATATAGCAGGGCACAGAACAGAGCGAGCACCATTTGGTTATGAGTGGGTAGATTTTCCTGAAACTGTTTTAGGCCACCATCATTCATTTACAAAGACTCTGGGGAATGGGAACATTTAAAAACCCCAACAAGTGACCCCATTTTCGAAACTACACCCCTGAAGAAATTTATTAAGGGGTACAATGGCCTCTGTGTTTCACAAAAATTAAAATAATATGGAAGTCAAATTTTTAAAAATAATTTTTTTCACTAATATATTAATTTAGGCCTAAAATGTACAAATTTACAATGGGTTGTAGGAAAAAACACACACCCCATTTTATTGCACAATTCCTCCCGAGCACGAAAATATCCCACATGTGGGTGTAAACTGCTTTAAGGGCATATAGCAGGGCACAGAACAGAGCGCCAACGAGCACCATTTGGTTATGAGTGAGTAAATTTTCCTGAAAGTTTTATGTCACACCTTTCATTTACAAAGACTTTGGGGAATGGAAACAGTTAAAAACCCCAACAAGTGACCCCCTTTTGGAAAAACCCTTAAAGGTTTCCAGGAGAAAGCAATAGTGACTTATAGGCCCCATTCCACACTTATAGTAGATTTGAGGTAACAGAATAATGTAACACCACCATAAGTGAACCTTATTGAAAACAACACCCAGAAAGCAGAAATTATTCATCTAGGGGTATAATGAAAGTTTTTGGCGCTAGTAAAATTAAATCCAGGCAAAATCTATTTGCACATGTTGTGAAGAACACTTGTTCCTTCTGTATTCATCTAGGGGTATAATGAAATGAAATGAAATGTGGTTTTAAATTTTAGGTATAATATCACTTTGCAAATGGCCAACATTGCAATGAAATTTTGGGCATGTTTGTTCAGGATCATGTAAAAATAACAAAAATGACAAAATAACAATAAAATTAATATTCCAGGGAAATATGGCAAGCGCGGAAACAGTCTTTGATGCACAACCCTGGCTTATCAAGTGTCGCATTGATAACCCGTATCTTTGCGTGTTCCCTTCTTGTAACACACACAGCATTTTTTGTATGGCCGTCTTTTCTTTTCTGTGGGGGGGATCTCAGATGGGAAATGTTGTCCTGGCACAATTCTGCTGGTGTGACTAGTATGGGATGTGCTCGCACCCTCTTCACCCTCTGGGAACAGTAATTGCTTTATTACTTGTTCTTGGTATGCCAAGTATGTTACTTATTGGCGGGTCTTGTGGTAAATGATAAAAGAATTATACAATGCAGTTTGCACTAAATGCACTGCAACTTTTTTGTAGCAAGTGCGGGACTTGCGAATCGCATTATATGGCTGTAGCATTTGATCGGCTAGATCACCCCTCCCATGTGTTGGCTGTACTCCTGTATGCAGACTGGCTTGAGGACTGTGGCATTGGCTCCTCTAACAGAGACAGGGGTGCTGTAATCTGCATGGATAGATGTGAGGACAAACACATCTCTCTTGTCCTTATATTTTGTCAGCATGATGTTATTCTGCTTTCACCCCGTCTCAATTTAAGGTCCACCAGATTTTTTGGGAGGCCTCTTTGATTCCTCCTTATTGTTCCGCAGGCCACTGTTCCTTTTTCAAGGAGGCACTGAAAGAGAAGGACACTTGTATAGAAATTATCTTTGTAAAGGTGATAGCCTTTACCCATCAGGGGGAATAAAAGATCCCACACTCAGGTGGACAGATCTGGGAGTCCTTTCCCTCATAGATACGGAATTTGTAGGTGTATCCGCTTTCACTTTCACTTTCACAGAGCTTGTAAACTTTGATCCCTTATCTAGCTCTTTTGCTTGGCAGATATTGCCGAAATTTAAGCCTACCTCTAAAAAGTACAAGTGACTCGTCGATGGCTACATTTTTTTGTGGGGTGTAAACTTCCATAAATTCCTCATTAAAATGAGTCACTACTGGCCTAATTTTGTACAATCGGTCTTAGGCATGGTCACCAGCAGCAGGACACTGACTATTATCACTGTAATGCAGAAATTTTAACAGCGCCTCAAAACGTGGTCTTGTAATTACAGCCCTGTACACTGGTGTGTGGTATAAAACGTCACTGGACCAATATGACCGGGTGCTAGGCTTTTTAACAAGTCCCATATTAAGAAAGAGCCCCCAGAATTTTTTTAATTCTGTGGCATTAGTGCGGTGCCAACTCTGGCTTCTAGCATAATAGGATGTGGGGTGACCGGCCAGAAATTGTTCTGCATACAGATTTGTCTGTGTAACCATTAGGTCTACAAATTCCTCTGTAAAAAAATTAAAAAAAAATGAAGTTCCATGTACCCATCTGTATTAGTATTTATTCCTGGGTTGGAACTGAATGCTGGAATTTGGGGAGAAAACCTGGGTCACTTGACTGCTCTTCACTCTGCCTACTGCGCCTTTGTGAGGGTTCATCACTGTCACTAGAGGAGGACATTAGAAAGTGTTCTTCATCACTTGCAGTGTCTGTATCTGAACACATGAAGGCACAGGCCTCATCCGCAGAATACACCCGTTTAGCCATGCTAGAAACTATATTTTTTTGTATTTTTTTAGTTTTTTAGTATTTTTTTAATAGTTTTTTTTATTTTATGGTAAAACAAAAAACTAACTGAAACGTCAGCGCAGGAAGGGATACAAACGCTGAAGATCTGTGTAGGTGTAAGTATATGTAATAATGTACCCCTACAGTACTAAACTGATACTATATCTATAAAACTAGAAACTATATTTTTTTTGTATTTTTTTAGTTTTTTAGTATTTTTAATAGGTTTTTTTATTTTATGATAAAACAAAAAACTAACTGAAACGTCAGCGCAGGAAGGGATACAAACGCTGAAGATCTGTGTAGGTGGAAGTATATGTAGTATACAGTACTAAACTGATACTATATCTATAAAACTAGAAACTATATTTTTTTTGTAGTTTTTTAGTTTTTTAGTATTTTTTTAATATTTTTTTAAATTTTAAGATAAAATAAGAAACAGTAACTGAAATGTCAGTACAGGAAGGGATCCAAACGCTGAAGGTCTGTTTAGGTGTAAGTATATGTAATAATGTACGATTTTATATACTGCTTTTGTGTATACAGTATATATCCCTAACCGCTAGCCCTGATCACTAACCCTAATCGCTGACCCTAATCACTATAGATATTCAGCAGCCCTGACCACTATCCCTAATCACTATCCCTAATTACTATCCCTAATCACTAGCCCTAATCACTGTCCCTACTCACTGTCCCTAATCACTAGCCCTGATCACTAGCCCTGATCACTAGCCCTAATCACTATCCCTAATCACTAGCCCTAATCACTAGCCCTGATCACTAGCCCTGATCACTAGCCCTAATCACTAGCCCTAATCACTATCCCTAATCACTATCCCTGATCACTAGCCCTGATCACTAGCCCTGATCACTAGCCCTAATCACTAGCCCTGATCACACAAGGAACAGGGGTGTGGAGGGGGTCCGATTGGGTTTTGGGGGGTATTTGTTCGGTTCACGGCTCTGATCCTGTCACTTCTGTCACGAAATATGACAGAATCAGACCCGGGAACCAGCTCTCCCCTCCCTCTTTAACAGTGATTGTTGGGCAGGGACGGCTGTGATAGGTCCCTGGCCCGATGTCCGTGACATACAGTTTCAATGTATGACAATATAGATCGTCTTTTTGCGCGAAGTACCCGCGGAAAAAGACGATCTATATCGTCTAGCGTCGCTAACGTGTTAAAACAAGGCAATGCAAAAACAAGCAAATGAGTTCTATATTCTGCAAAACAAGTTAACCATAAAAAGTTTAATAAATTGTTATCTTTATTTAATGGGTCACCACGATTATAAAGATAACCATATTATTTTTATGGTATGGTAAATGGCTAAAAAAAAGCTAAAAACCCTAAACCACAACCTCAATCAATGATTTTCTTATCCCCGCAAAGAAAGAGTTAATAAAATCTCATCAATTAGCTATTAAATCCCCCTAAATCAGTGGTGGCGAACCTATGGCACGGGTGCCAGAGGTGGCACTCAGAGCCCTTTCTGTGGGCACTCAGGCCATCGCTCCAATTTCACCAAACAAGACCAAATCCACCAAATCTTCCTGCAGTTCCAGGCAATTTAAGAGATGCTGCTCTCAGCGCTATTTTAAAGCGACAATTCATTGGCTGTTTGAAACAGTGGGAAAAGTGAGAAGGTGTTGAAAGAACTGCATTGTCTTTAGAGCTCATCCTGCTGGACCCACCATTCTTCCTGGAGAGAAGCTACAATGATGGTCTGAATTTATTTGCCCACCTTTTTTCAACTCTATTGGTGGCCTTAGGGGAGCCAATACAATTGAATGATGTAGAAGAACTGGTAGCAATAAGTTACTGCTTGAAATGGCACATCCTGGTAAATAAGTGGAATTTGGTTGTAGTTTAGGCACTCGGTCTCCAAAAGGTTCGCCATCACTGCCCTAAATGATGAACATGAAAAGTGGATCCATGTGCCTATATAGCAGTTTATCAACATAGATGTTGTATCAGCAAACTTTAATTTATTGTTCCAAAAAATAAATTGTAAATTTCATTTTGCTTAATATCCTAGAAAAATGAGGGGATGCATAAAAAACTGTGCCAACATAAAACATACATTCTGAAAATGTAAGTTATGGAATTATTTGGGTGAAAAACAAAGAATTTAGAACATTAAAAATGCAGACATTTTCTAAATTTTGGACAAATTAAATTTTTCAAGTTTCATTTTTTTTCATAACTAAACACAAAAGATATTAACCACATTTTTCCAATAATATGAAGTATAATTTATCATAAGAAAAGATTCTCAAAATCACTGGGATATATTAAAGCGCTCCAAGGTTATAACCACTTATAGTGACACAGGGAAGATTGGCCAGGTGGGAATTTGGTTTAAGCACCAATTAAATACAGAGAAATGGGGGGTACCGTACAATCAGATATCAGTAGTGGGTATATGGGCACCGTACAGACATGTAAACTCACAAGAAAAGATGTGCCATAACAACCCAAAAATAAATATCAAAATTACTTTATTAATTTACAAACAACAAAGACCAGACAAACAATATAAAAACAATTAAAAAGTGTAGAAACTACACTGAAAACTCGATGTGGTGAGTATAATAAACTCACCAACAACCATCCCTGGTTCCACTAGTCATAAGGGTTACTGCTCAAATACACACAGAATAGGGGCGAGAGTAGGCGTCCCTAATTCATATGATACAATAAAGTGCATGTAAACAAACAATGATATTATAGTCAGTATGGAAAATACAAGTACAGACAATATATGCTCAGCATAGCCAGGCATGATAACCACAATGACCATCCTAAATGCAAAACCTGAAGTCAGCATGGCTGTACAAAAAGGAGCAAAGAACCCCAGGCAACCAGGGAATGAGCGTGTCCACCCCACACGTTCTGTCACTCACGGAGACTTCATCAGGGGAAGTGTGGACTGGGAGTTTAGCTGGCGTTTTTATGTGCATGTGTTGGGGACATAATTGGCCCACCCGCGGTCACCCTCTCACCTGTGCAGTCAGGTACGGCGCCTAGTTCATTTCCGGTGGAAAGCCTCTGAATGAGCGCGCTCAGAGAACTTACTGAATACTGCGCATGCGCCAAAATTCACTGGATTTACTGAATACTTCGCATGCGCCAAAATTCATTGGACGGACAGAATAAACAACAAGGCGCATGCGTTGTGTGGCGCAATGTTACTAATTTACTAGGATGACCGCGATCCAGTTGTGATACGATTCGTTACTTAATATTGTTGTAAGCACATCAGTAGTCGCATAGATAAATAATCGTTTGTAAACACACATAAATTAAAGACATATATGATACAAAGTAGTAGAAATGACAATAATTATCAAGTACTACTAAAGGAGCATTGGATACATCATTGCATAGTGTAGAAAAAAGTTGAGTACCGTAAAGGTGGCAGTGTGCAAAGTGGTGTATAACACAATTCATGAATATTAGTCCAAAAATAGTGGAAACCTAGAAGTCAAGCAGCGACCTATGTGCTAATCTATGATATTAGGTAGTGAAAATCTGAACATCAGACGGCAACCTATCAAGTGTCCACAAATAAAGAGAACAAGACGCATACAGGTAAGTTGAAAATAAAAATAAGTGTGATCATCTTATTTACAGACGAAGAATAAGATATTAAGAAGACGCGATTACCAGCAAGTGCTGACAAAGTAAATGAAGAATAATAAATAAGTATAGGTATGGCACACGCATGCTGAACCAGGGTGACCATAATATTCCACATGATGCGTACCTTGACTATGAAATAGTCAATGAATACTGCAATGGTCAACCTGTAATGTTTTCAAGAGTGCCACGGGTGGGTGCCCCCAATTACCCATCACAACTAGTCCAGGACCCAACAAGAGGCGGGCAACTGATACACCCAAACTAACAGACCTGACAGGATATCATAAATTTGAGTTGGAGGTTATTTGAGTATGTAGACCACAACATCATTCATTTTGAATTATCCTTTAACCCCTTAAGGAATAAGCCCAATTTTTAAATCTGCGCTTTGATACTATAAGCTTTAACATATTCAGATAATTTTCTCGTTATACATTGTACTTAATAATAATAATAATAATTCCTTTATTTTTATAGCGCACACAGATAACGCAGCGCTATGCAGAACTTGCCAAATCGGTCCCTGTCCCCAATAGAGCTCACAATCTAATACTTCAAATTAATGAAAATATTTGCACAATATCTTTGAGTTTAATTATCAAAAAATATTTGCTTTTCAGGCAGATAGTCATAGCACCAAAATAATTTCCAGAATGTCTGCTTTATTTTGTTAGGCTTTTTTATGCATTCTCTCATTTTTCTATGCTGTTATGGGGGTTAGATTTGTAGGTGTAAGTTTTAACATTTTTATCAAAATCACCAAAACCAATACTTCCAGGCTCCTGCTCAGTTTTAAAGTGACTTTGAGTGGCATAATAATAGTCATTTTTTGTGTGTGTGTGTCAGGAGGAAGGATAGTTGAGGGGCACTGCATTTAGACAGTTTTGTAAATTAAGTACATCCATTCATATTGCTAAAATGTAGCGTGGGGCACCAACGTAAAATATCACTAAGCGGTGCTCTAGCTCAAAAAACGTCTGTAGAAGTACAAGTAACAATCCAAAAGAAGGAAAAAATAGAGCTGGTACTCACCAATTAAAAGTCAATTCTTTATTCCAACATTGTAAAAGACATTGTTGCAGGAGGGAAGAAAACCACAGGAGCCCAAAGACGGACCTAGCTTCCTAGCTTGTCGGCGTCCTCACCTGCACTTTAATTGAGGGTGCTGAACCTAGTATCCAAGCAACCAATAAACAAACTCCATGAGTGGTTCACTGATAGAAGTGGGAAATCCCACAAGCGCAAAACATCCGGAGCACAACAAGACCCAGAAGAACAAGCTTGCATAGTCGTATTGCGTAGTCATATAAAGGTTTTTAGTTTCCTAACAATAAAGTGCTACTTAAGCCTGTATTGTATCATTTATACGACCACACTCAAACACTAAAAATAGAAGCAGAAATGCATCAAATATAATAAAACAAAAAATTAACGGAGCAGCAGTGGGAAGGTAATGTGCCTATGACTATTTTGGCAGTATTTAAAGAAAAGCTCCCATTTCGTTTTTATCATTTAGACCTAATGGACTTAATGCATTTGTTTTGATTATCCAATAGGCTTATTAGGCTTATTATCCAATAGAAGCATTTTATGTCTATCACCACCGTTAGGAGGTACAGAGACAACCTCTAATCTTGCAAAGAAAACTGTATTAGGGTTACTAGCATGTGCTTCTCTAATATGTTCAATGAGACAAAATGCTCCCTCTCCAGTCCTTATAGAATTACGATGTTCCTGGAACCTAGTGAACAGTTTTCTTATAGTTTTGCCTATGTAGAACCTGCCACATGGGAAAAGCAAGACATAGACCACAAATGCAGTTTTGCATGAAATGAAATGTTTGAGTAGGTATGTATACATCCTATATTAAGATACTTTTCCTTCAAGAAATAAGTACAAAGGCTACAGCTACAGTGATAATTCCCCTGGGGTATGGATTTTTCAACATCAACGGTCAACGGACGACGTGTTCATCGTGTGGTCTGGTTGAGACGAAGATTTCAGTTCCTTTATGGCATCAGAAAACCATTGATTCTGGTTTAGGGCTCTTATTTTTATGTCTTCTTCTAGGGACAAGTTGTACTTTATATTGGTATCATGTTGGACCTTTTGATCACTTATTATCCTTTTATTTTATGAGGTTGGGTGTGTGAATATCATAATTTTTGTGCTTTTTAATTTCTTTTTCCTGCGTTCCCCGTACTGGTTCACCAACTATTTTTAGTTAGGCACAGTGTAAATCTAACAGGCACATACTGCTGGCAGCCCTGGGGTCCTTCACACCTTGCAAGGAGCAGGACGATCCGCAGGGGGAGTACCCTAGATGCTGACCCAATATGGTTACGCAGCAATCACACAGGCTCTGTTAGTGATCCCGGGTGATAGCTTTGACATACAGTGAAGTGAGCAAGATATAGATATAGATCTAGATATAAAGCGTGGGTCATTGGAGGAAAAACTTGGGTCTAATGATGGGAAAGAGATGAGGAAAGAGCCAATCTATTGAATGCTGCCTTCTCAACGGTATTTACCAAGGAAAATCCCATGGTGGATAAACTGATCTGGAATCATGTAATTTTTCTATTAAATGCAAGATGTTTAACCCAGGAAGAAGTGCAGTGCAGCCTTAAAATCAATAGGCATATTACCAGACCCAGATGGCAAACACCCCCAGGATCGCAGTTATTTTAAAAAATTTGTAGATTCCTTATCCCCATAGCGCATTTGGATGTATGTGAAATGCTGTCTGTTGCTGCATCCCAACAACGTACATGTACATCTCAGTGATTGCCCAGGTTCATAATTGAAACGCAAACTTTCAATGTCCAGCAGGTTTATGTGCAAAATTTCAAACATTTAAAACATGTGAACTAATTAAAATTTACATGTTAAAACAGGGTCCAAACATGTCACATCCTGCCGTAGACAGTGCCATGCAGTGACAGTGCAGTGACAGTGCAGTGACAGTGTGTGCAACTGCAGCTGTACTTCAATAGTGGACAAAATCCACATTTGCCCCTGAAAAGTTGCAAAAATATAGAAAAAATGATACATTAGGCAAATTCTGCGTAGAACATCTTGAAAACTTAGATACATATGTCACACACTGCACAAGGTGCAGAAAGGTGTGCTTGAGAAAAGAAAAAAAAGGCTCAGTAAAAAGTCGCAAAACAACAAAAAGTCATAAAAATTTATTTAAAAAATCAGCAGAAATAAAGATCCATGTCCCCTTACATGGCAACTTAGAGCAAATTTTTTTAAAAATACATTACTGTCTAATCCATACAGAATATTTTGTTTTGTTTCATTAAGGTTCCAGCTAAGTCATCAGACACTGGAAAAAGTCAACGTCCAAAAAAACTCAAAGATTCTAAACCCAAGGTGAAGAAACTGAAGTATCATCAATACATTCCACCAGACCAGAAAGCAGATAGGTCTCCAGTTGCAATGGATGCTGCCTATTCTCGTTTGCTGCAACAGCAACAGGTTTTCCTCCAGTTGCAGATCCTCAACCAGCAACAAAATCAAACATTTTGTGTACAAACAGTTCACCCACTGACAACAAGGTACTTCATAATCAAAATGATATGTATTTTTTATAGTGTACTTGCTTTAATATTGATTTTTACCAGATTGTCAAATCTGATTTCCTCTTTAAAGGAAATCTTCCATCTGATTCATTCCTTGCAGATGCAGAATCCGATTTTGTAATCCTTTCATATGGGCTAAATTTAAAAACATTTTTACCCTTTACTCGTCAGTACAATTCCCTCTATTAAAGAAAACAAAACAATTCCCATATTATGACATTTTTCTGTTAATAGCTTCTTATTCTTATTCTCGTTCTCCAGCATTGATCTATAATAATGAATACACATCACTACAGTTTTTCTACAGGGAAGAAGGGTCTCTGTGAATCCTATGATGCCCAGAGATCCAGGTACTGTGGTTAACCTGGAAAAAATGGCATGGTCCATTTGCTATGGAACATGTACAATTGTGTATCATCAGGCTAACAGCTTTCCTGCTATGGAGATAGTGTCAAGAGAGCAGGGATTAAGGGTTGTGGGGAAGCCTGAAGTGTAGAGTGAGAAATTTAATGTTACATGGGAACTCAGAAGGGGTGGTAGGAGTGATAGGGAACAGTGGAGACCCTTTGCCACCCCTTTGTTGTCATTCTTTGTTGAAGATTTTTCTATTCATAGAGATGCACATACATAAGGCTAGCCTGCTATACAGAGCAACCATCACTTAATCCCTCCTTTTCCTCAGCAGGAAGGAAGAATGGCAGCCTTCTCTTAAGCACTTAAAATCAGTAACATTTATTGTTTAAGCACTTTATGGTCTTACAGAGATAGTCAGATCAGTAGCAGGGAACAACTGCTCAGACATGCTACACACAGGAGGATAGCAAAAAATCTGCTGGACATAGGCAATAAAAATAATAAGCTAATAGGCTTTCCTACATGACAAGAGTTATTAAACAAATATTAATGGAGGAACCTTTAAAATGAGTGATAATGTGTGTTTACAAATAAGCCCTTTACGTACTAGATTTTTTTTTTTTTTTTTTTTAGTATCTCAGCAGATCAGGTGATTAGCTTTACTGGAACTACACATGCTGGAGCACCCCCCATAAATCTTTCATCTACTTCTAGCACAGCCATGGCACCTGTACCCAATTCCCCAACAAACCCTCCTTTGAAACCAGAGGTATTGCCAACAAACTTGGATGATCTCACAGTAAGTGTGAAAACATTATTTTCTAGTTTTCTGCTAAAAACACTCTTAAATGGTCAGTAATTTTTCAATAGTTTTTATTACTGAATCGTAAAAGTGAATACAGGAAACTGTTACATATGTTGTTAGTGCAACATACTTCCTTTTCCAGTTACTCTATTTAAGCTTATATCATCCTCTATCCTTGCCTAATTCACTTTTCACTAAGAATTTTCTGTGAATTCTGTTTTGCAAACAGCAAGAGTGAAGCTTACTGAGATGTCAGACTTACAGGGGCACATTTAATTACCAAGTCCTGTCGTGATCCCTGACTTGGACTGTTGGACAAGGATGAAGTCCGGCGCGATTCACCAAGATCGTGCGCCCGATATCCTGCATGTGTCACTTCCCCGCTCAGGTCTGCCGGAGTTCACCTTCCTCTTCCCGTTATTTGTGAGTGCATGTCTTGAGACACAATTGGAATTTTAAATCCCGCGCTTAATTTGAATCAGTCGGGTTTTCCGATGGCCACGCCCCCCGATTTGTTTTGTATGAAAGGCGGCGCGATTACGCCAAAATCCAATCGCGGGCACCAATAACCCCTGTTAAATGCGCCGCAAATCGGAAATATTCGGGAAACCCGATGGAAATGTGGTCCGCGGACCCTTAGTAAATGTGCCCCACAGTGTCCATTTTAGGACATGGTATAATAAATAAAAGAAGAATTGGAGATATAACTTGGGCTGCTTTAGAAACAAAGGTCCGAGATGATCGTCTTTTTAAACATTTTATTAGTGCAATAAAAATATACAGGAGCTACGCATTTCAAGAGCGTACTGCTCTACATCAGGTTCTAAATAATGCCCTACAAAATGTACACAATAACTGCAAGAAAAAGATTAGATCCCCTATGTGATTAGGTTTGTAGATACAAGCAATTTGCTATAGCAAATATTATACATATAGCACAGATTAAATTTTCATATATGTGAACATGTAACTAAAGAATATTACACATATATTAAAAAGATATACATGAATTCACATTTGAAAAACAATTCATAGCTGTATGCTCACACATGAACAGACTCTCTCAGGTACTTGATTTTATTTCAAGTTAATATATACATAAGCCGTGTTTTTGCAGCACAAAAAATGTGCTGAAAAACCCTAACTCGGCTTATACTCGAGTCAAGAAAAAAAAAAGCAAAAAGTGTACTCACCTTCTGACACCCCCCGCTGTTATTTACTGTAAACAAAGAAACATTGTTGCAGTGTTAAACATCTATTTATGAATGTGCTCAGCAGAAGTAATACAACTCAATGTTCTGACTAGCTGGAAATAGCACCAAAATTTCCATCACAATATAAGCATCACATACATCATCATATTGATGCCCAAGCATGGCAAAAAAAAATCCTATTATGCTACTAGTGCATATACTGCAAATATTATAAACCTTGTATAATTTTAAAAAAATAGGGCTAGACTGTTGCAGATTGTCATACAGTATTATGGAACGATCGTTACTGCTAAGGCTATGTACACCCAGTCAGCAGTGATTCACCTGCAATGCACATGCGCCACTCGGGTTCTAGCGTATTTAATTTGGCACAGTCTTTCTGCACAGCAGTAACCACACAGGAGCCTGGACACTAAGTTTTTCTGTTATTCAAGGTTTAACCCATCCCCCACCATGACACTATCTAAATAATTTTTTCAACCTGTCCTTACAGTTGGATCAGAACAATACCTAATCGCTGCTATATCTAGCTAGTTGGGACGTTATTTGAGCTGTATTACTCCTGCTGAGCACAGTAATGAATACTGGAACAATGTTTCACTGGTAAAAATGTTTCCTTGTTAGTACTTTCTAACACGGCAATTTAACATGTTAATTTACTAGTTTACTACCTGAGCCGCCATCATTGGGGGTCTAGTGGGACTGTGTTCAAGGGCCCCCATTTTCCTATCAAAAGGGGGACCCAAGGGGATCACAGTACCCACTAAAACCCCCATTCCTATATGAAAAAGAAAATCTATACTCCCCTTTCGGCTTCTTCGCCCTGGCCCGCAGCTCCATCTTCCGTTCTTCCGGCCCGGGCGCATCACTATGATGCTGCAGTGTCACGGCCGTGGGAGGTCATATTGTATGCTCCACACGTGACCTTAAACTATGACACCGCTGCGTCATAGTGATGTGCCTAGTCCAGAAGAGCGGAAGGGTCTGGGAGAAGAAGCCCAAGGTGAGCATATATTTATTTTTTTTAGAGAGGGGGGGCGTCTGGCAAGACATTTTATTAAGGGGGCGTCTGGCAGTACATTTCATTAAAGGGGGGCGTCTGGCAGGACATTTAATTAAAGTGGGGCATCTGGAAGGACATTTAATTAAAGTGGGGCATCTAGCAGGACATTTAATTAAGGGGGAATCTGGGGTGGACATTTTATTAAATGGGGTTATCTGAAATGACATTTCATTAAAGGGCGGCGTCTGGGGTAGGCATTTCATTAAAGGCGACATCTGGGGTGGACATTTCATTAAAGGGGGGCTTAGAACTGGGGGGCTGACTGTAGACTGGGGGCTATCTATATGCTGAGTGGGCACATGCAGGGGCTATCTATATACTGAGAGGGCATGTCTAGTGGCTATCTATATACTGAGTGGGCACATGCAGAGTTTAGCTTGTCATGCCTCAAAAATGTTTGGTCAAAAAAATTGTGTATAATATTATGTATCAGTGTGGGGAGGGGGCCCACAAAAATCTTCCTGTCATGGGTCCCAGAATTCCTAGTGGCGGCCCTGTTGACTGCAAATTAACTGAATAGTATACATTGTATTATATCAACTTAAAATACAATGAAGTAGAGTCTGCTCATTTGTGAGCAAAGAGCTATGAATTGTTTATCAAATGTGAATCCATATATATCTATTAATTTATTAATTAATCTGTGTTATATACATAATATGTATAATATTCTGTAGTTAAATGTTAACATATTTACTAATTTGATCTGTGCTATATGTATAATTTACTGCAATGCGCTATACCAATTGATTGTATCTACCAACTTAAACACACAGGGGCTTTAATCTAATTTTTTATTGCAATTATTCATATGTGGTTGACTATTTCATTGTGTACTTTTTGTAGGGCATTATTTAGAACCTGATGAAGAGAGTGGTACGCTAATTTAAAACATTTAAAAAGACGATCAACTCGGACCTTTGTATCTAGAGCAGTGAAAGAGATCTCCAATTGTTCACATTGAAACACACAGATCATATTGAACCAGAAGGAGATGGATGCAACACCCTAGAACAGTGATGGGCAACCTTTTCAGCTTGGTGTGTCAAAATTTGGCAAAAAAACGAGCGTAACTCGGGTGGTGTGTCACCTTGACAAAAAAAAACATTTTGTGATATTTATAGTTTAAATAACAAATATGTATATTATTTAACGTCAAGGGTACTTTAACCCTAGGTTGTCCGATTGATCCTACCATGTACTGTTATACTGCAATATGGCAGTATATGGGGATTTTCCACATCATCTATTACTATGTTCAAATCGCACATTGTAATAGATCAGCTACAATCAGACACGTGTGGAATTGCTTAGTAACCTGCAAACTTCATGAAAGTTCTCAGGTTATAGTGAGTCGCAGGCGCCGCTCTCCGAATCTTCATGAGGAGCAAAATAATCGCTATGTCTGGCGATTTGCAAGGTGTTGCGATTATTTCAGGGCTTGTACGTCACAAAACTGACATACAAGCCCTGATGACTGTCTTCTATCATACAGTGCACTGACCTTACTTACTGTATGATGAGAGTGGTTGTCTTCTCTGGTCCCTGCTCTGTAGATGCTCAGTGTAGAGATACTGGGACATCATAGAAGGCAGCAGCGATGTAGCCTCTGTCTGTACTGCCACCCTCTCCCTACCACAACTATCAGGAGCTGCAGAGGAGTTTCTGGAGTTGATGGCAACCTCTCCTGGTGCTGAACCCCGTGTTGATACCTGTGCTGACTGGAGACACAAGGCACAGCTCACACAGAGGGAGGAGCCTGCCTGGGGGAGGAGTGCTGGGAGTTCAGTGCAATCTCTCAGCTTCCCGGCTACAGCACCTGGCCGTGTAGGATGAAACTTAACTCTCCAGCGGCCGTGTGTCAGTGAAAATCGCCATCACTGCCCTAGAACATGCTAATGACCAAATGCACGCAGCATCTTCCTTTGACATACATACGAGTTTATAACATCCTTTGATGTGCAAGTCACTCTTCCATCCTCATCACTATAGACCATATAATAGCATATTTGACACCTGAGTCTGGCACCTGACTGCATCTACTTCCTGCCTAGCAAACATGCTCATATGGTCTGTGAGAATGATGTCTAACACCCTATAGACTCACAGCTCTGTGTCAGAGGCTTGTGTAATACATGCACTGCATCTATTTCCTGCCTAGCAAACTGTCAGGTTCGCTAGGGAGATTGCTGGGACTTCTGGTTCTTCTGGTGGTACCAGCAGCGTTCTCCGAACCCCGGCGCGTATCCGCGCAAACTCCACCTCTCGTCCTGGGCAGCGGCTGCTAAGATCTCGCGCTGTCTAGGAGTGGCTGGGACTTTGAACCTCTGCTTGGTGCTTGGTTGTTTCTGCACCATGAGGGGTTAATTCCCAGATGCTGTCCAGCACCTATCAGGTTCTGGAGGTGGAGTTCTGGCTGCATAAATTGCAGCTTCACTAGTCACCAGTGCCAGTGTTTGAAAATCCCTTTCTCCACCTGGTTGCTGCTAGTTTGTATTGCTCTGTATCTGTATCTATATTGTTGCTAACTCGGCTAGTTTTGGACTTTGACTCTTGCTTACTGATTCTGCTTTTGACGTACCCTCTAGTTGTGACTCCGGCTTGTTTACGATTCTTTTATGTTTTATGTTTGTCAGTCTGTTTGTGTTCCCCTTCCCACACTTACCCAGAATATTTCGAGTCTTCAAGTAGTCGCCCCACGGTTTAGCGTGGGGGGGCTATAGGAAGGGACAGAGGTTGGGGCAAGCTCAGGGCACACTTTCCCCTGTCTTTTGTGTAACCAATCCTAACAGAAACACTGGCCACACATAGGTCTGCATCCTGTATCCGACCTGCTACATTCTCTCCTTCCATGGAGCCTTTGTCAGCTGTGGTCGCTCAGGTCCAGACCCTAACTCAGCTTGTTCAGGATCTAGCTTCCCGTCTCCAAATTCAGGAATCTATGCAGGTTCCACGGCAGACATCACCGCAGGATCCACTGCCACCCACGCCTGAACCTAAGGTTCCTCTCCCTGACGTGTTTTTTGGTGACCGTAAGAAATTTTTTTCATTTCGGGAGGGCTGTAAACTTTACTTTTCTTTACGCCCTCGTTCATCGGGCACAGAGATTCAAAGGGTGGGCGTGGTAATTTCCCTGTTGCGTGGGGATCCGCAAAATTGGGCTTTTTCTCTCCCACCTGACTCTCCATCCCGTTCTTCTCTTGACGCTTTTTTTTCTGCTTTAGGCCAGATTTATGACGAACCTGACCGCCGAGCACTTGCAGTTTCCCACCTTAGATCTCTGTGTCAGGGAAAACGGACAGCAGAAGATTATTGTGCCCAGTTCAGACAGTATGTGACTGACTCTCAATGGAATGACTGCGCCCTAAAAGACCAATTTATGTCCGGACTGTCAGACCGAGTACAGGACTTAGTCTTAGCTTATGCCGAGCCTCAGACATTAGATGATGCTATGACTCTGGTCATCCGAGTTGATCGTCGCCTAAGATCCAGGCGATCACCTCGGGTGTCCTCGGACTGTCAGCCAGCGGCCAGTCCGTCTCCAGGTAGTCCAGAATTGGAATCCATGGAGCTGGATAGCATCTCTCCTGCACAGCGGAAGCAACATCGAATAAGACGCCATCTTTGTTTCTACTGTGGAAGTCCTGATCATCAGATCAACACCTGTTCCAAGAGGCAGCAGCAGGAAAACTTCCGCTCCTAAGCAGTAGTCGGGGGGACTGCTTAGGAGCTCAGGTACTCCCTATTGTGTCTAGAATGTATTTACCTTGTACGGTTAAGTTTCAGTCTGTTTCCTGCACTGGTCGCGCCTTTTTGGATTCAGGTGCTGCGACTAATTTAATCGATTATAATTTTGTCTCTCAGTTTTGCATGTCATTGATTCCATTGTCCACTCCTATCCAGATGTCGGGTGCGGATTTGACCCCTCTACAGGCAGGGTTGATCAAATTCCGAACCCCGCAGATAAAGCTTATGGTAGGAGCTATGCATGAAGAATGGTGTTCTTTTCTAGTTATGGAAAACCTGTCTGAAAATGTCATTCTTGGTCTACCCTGGCTCCGGATCCATAATCCGGTAATTAATTGGGAAACTCTGGAGCTGGTTCATTGGGGTCCTCTCTGTAAGGAGCACCTGACCAGAGTTTCACTATGTACAGTAGTGACGGAAGATCAGGATCTTCCAGGTTTTCTCTCGGACTACTCAGATGTGTTTTCAAAACCCTTGTCCCAAGTCCTTCCTCCTCACAGGGAGTTTGATTGTAAAATTGACCTTCTTCCTGATGCTAGATTGCCAAAGGGTCGTATATATAACTTGTCGGTACCAGAACGGGAGGCACTGAAGAGTTATATTGATGAGAGTTTGGCAATCGGACATATTCGTCCCTCTGAGTCGCCCACTGGGGCCGGGTTCTTTTTTGTTGAGAAAAAAGATGGTGGTTTACGGCCGTGTATTGACTATCGAGAATTAAATAAGATAACGGTAAAAAACTCAGGTCCCCTCCCCTTGATCCCGGATCTCTTAAATCAGGTTTCTGGGGCCCAAGTTTTCTCTAAATTAGATCTCAGAGGGGCTTATAACCTGATTCGGGTCCGAGAAGGGGATGAGTGGAAAACCGCATTTAATACACCTTTGGGGCACTTTGAATACCTGGTTATGCCCTTTGGTTTGAGTAATGCCCCAGCGGTTTTTCAAGGCTTTATGAACTCCATTTTTCATGATTACATCGGTGTGTTTATGGTGGTGTATCTAGACGATATTTTGATTTTTTCTCCTGATAAGGTTTCTCACCAGCAACATCTCCGCCAAGTACTTACCAGGTTGCGCAAAAACCACCTCTTCGCTAAGCTGGAAAAGTGTGTTTTTTGCGTCCAGAAGGTTTCCTTCTTAGGTTATGTTGTGACTCCCTCTGATGTACAGATGGATCCGAGTAAGGTTCAGGCGCTCACGGACTGGGTTCGGCCTACCAATCTTAAGGCCCTACAACGATTTTTAGGTTTCGCTAACTATTATCGGAACTTTATAAAGAACTTTTCTGTGATCGCCAAACCCCTCACGGATCTAACCCGTAAGGGTGCTGATCCAAACAACTGGTCCCCTGCCGCTTGCTCAGCGTTTGAAACTTTAAAAGCGGCATTCTCGTCAGCCCCAGTTTTGGTTCAACCTGACCTCTCTCTACCGTTTGTTGTGGAGGTTGATGCCTCCGAGGTAGGAGTAGGTGCAGTGTTGTCTCAGGGGTCCTCCACTCTCACCAGACTTAGGCCCTGTGCATATTTCTCTAGAAAGTTTTCCTCTTGTGAGAGGAATTATGATATTGGTAATCGAGAGCTCCTTGCCATTAAGTGGGCATTTGAAGTCTGGCGACACTTTTTGGAAGGAGCTCTTCATCCGATAACTGTGCTCACAGATCATAAGAACTTAGTATATTTGGATACTGCTAAGCGTTTGAACTCACGTCAGGCTAGGTGGGCCTTGTTTTTCTCTCGCTTTAATTTTGTGGTCACCTACCGACCTGGGTCAAAAAATGTGAAGGCTGATGCCTTGTCCCGTAGCTTCGGGACTCCTGAGCTTCCAGCGACTACGGACAGTAATATTTTGTCTCCAGGTGTTGTGTTGGCAGCTGTCTCCTCCCACCTCTCCTCTCAAATTTTAGCAGGACAAAAATCTGCACCCAAAGACCTTCCGGAAGGCAAATTATTTGTTCCTCTTTCTTGTCGTTTGAGAGTGTTGGAGGAGACGCATTGCTCAGTATTGGCAGGTCATCCGGGAATGCGGAGTACCTTGGATCTCTTAAAGAGAAGTTACTGGTGGCCTCACATGACTAATGATGTGCACGCATTTGTCCAAGCCTGTCAGGTCTGTGCGCGAGGAAAGACTCCCAGGAGACGTCCTGAGGGGCCTCTTCTTCCGCTTCCAGTTCCCACCAGGCCATGGTCTAAAGTGTCAATGGATTTTGTCACTGATCTGCCAGCATCTCAAGGCTATACAGTGATTTGGGTGATAGTGGACCGTTTCTCCAAGATGGGACACTTTGTTCCATTAAAAAAGTTACCTTCAGCTGAAGAATTGGCTGATTTGTTTATACAGAACATTGTACGCCTCCATGGTATACCAGATGATATTGTGTCTGATAGGGGCGTACAATTTGTTTCCAAATTTTGGCGAGCATTTTGTTCTAGACTGGAAGTTAATCTGTCGTTCTCCTCAGCGTTTCATCCTGAGTCTAATGGTCAGTCCGAGAGAATGAATCAGGAGATGATTCAATATCTGCGACTCTTTGTCTCGGACAGTCAGGACCAGTGGGTGAAATTCCTTCCGTTGGCGGAATTTGCTATTAATAACCACTGTAGTTCGTCCACACAGGTATCTCCGTTTTTCTGCAATTATGGTTTTCATCCACGTTTCTCTTTTTCATCTGTGCCTGTCTCTAATATTCCTCGAGCGGAAGCCATTACATCCAAGTTGCGCTCGCTCTGGTCACAAGTTCGGGAGAATATTCAGAGGGCACAAAATTCTATGGTCCAACAAACTGAAAGAAGGCGCACTAAATCTGATACGTTTGTGGTGGGGGATAAAGTGTGGTTATCAACAAAAAACCTTAAATTGAAGGTCCCCTCTTTGAAGTTTGCGCCCAGGTTTGTGGGTCCGTTTGTTGTTACTCATATTGTTAACCCGGTTTCCTTCAAGATTACACTTCCAGCAGGGTGGCGGGTCCATAACACCTTCCATAAGAGTCTTCTGAAGCGCTATGTTGAGCCTGTTTTGCCTCTTTCTGACCCTCCTTCTCCATCTATTGTGGAGGGGAATCTGGAATTTGAGGTGGAAAAGGTGGTGAATTCCAGATGGGTAGGTAACTCCCTGCAGTACCTGGTCCATTGGAAAGGTTTTGGTCCTGAGGATAGGTCTTGGGTTCCGGCTAGAGATGTTCATGCTCCACGGTTACTCAGGTTATTTCATCAGACCTACCCTCAGAAGCCATCTTTAAGATCTAGGGGTCCGAAGGCCCCCCGTCAGGGGGGGGGTACTGTCAGGTTCGCTAGGGAGATTGCTGGGACTTCTGGTTCTTCTGGTGGTACCAGCAGCGTTCTCCGAACCCCGGCGCGTATCCGCGCAAACTCCACCTCTCGTCCTGGGCAGCGGCTGCTAAGATCTCGCGCTGTCTAGGAGTGGCTGGGACTTTGAACCTCTGCTTGGTGCTTGGTTGTTTCTGCACCATGAGGGGTTAATTCCCAGATGCTGTCCAGCACCTATCAGGTTCTGGAGGTGGAGTTCTGGCTGCATAAATTGCAGCTTCACTAGTCACCAGTGCCAGTGTTTGAAAATCCCTTTCTCCACCTGGTTGCTGCTAGTTTGTATTGCTCTGTATCTGTATCTATATTGTTGCTAACTCGGCTAGTTTTGGACTTTGACTCTTGCTTACTGATTCTGCTTTTGACGTACCCTCTAGTTGTGACTCCGGCTTGTTTACGATTCTTTTATGTTTTATGTTTGTCAGTCTGTTTGTGTTCCCCTTCCCACACTTACCCAGAATATTTCGAGTCTTCAAGTAGTCGCCCCACGGTTTAGCGTGGGGGGGCTATAGGAAGGGACAGAGGTTGGGGCAAGCTCAGGGCACACTTTCCCCTGTCTTTTGTGTAACCAATCCTAACACAAACATGCATAAATGATCTGTGAGGATGATATGACAGTCTTCAAATCTCAGTGTAAGAGGCTTGTGAACTGGATACATAGTATCCTCTTACAAATGATGGCATCCAATGAGGAAGAGAACAGGGGGAAAGGAAAAGATCCAAGCATCATGTGTAGAGATGAGCGAGCACTAAAATGCTTGAGTGCTCGTTACTCGAGTCAAACTTTTTCTGATGCTCGAGTGCTCATTTCGAATAACGAACCCCATTGAAGTCAATGGGAGACTCGAGCATTTTTCAAGGGGACCAAGGCTCTGCACAGGGATGCTTGGCCAAACACCTGGAAACCTCAGAAAATGATGGAAACACCACGGAAATGGACAGGAAATAGCAGGGGCAGCATGCATGGATGCCTCTGAGGCTGCTTCTTAATTGCACCATTATGCCAAAATTATGGGCAACAGCATGGAGATGACAGAGTGACTGAATGAGGCGAGATAGCATCTAAAACACCCAATAATTGACCCTGACATTATAGGGGACGGCATGCAGAGGCAGCGGCAGCAGCGGCAGGCTGGAGAGTGGCATGGCGACATACCCAAAATGGACCCAGGCTTCAAACCAATTAAAAAAATTCCTTTTGGAGAGGATAACGTGTAGCACTGTATGTATCAGTAGTTTGCCTGGTTAAGGCGGCAGAGAGGAACCAAAGGAGGTGAGCAAGAAGAGCTGAAATGATTTCCTATGTGAACAAAAGGTTGACGGTATATTTATTCGATAACAGAGCATGGTGGCGCCTGTCCAAGCCCCTCGGCTCCACCCCACCCAAAATGGGCCTGGGGGCCAGAAGCGTTTACTTTGAAAAAATTATAATTTTCAAAGCAGGCGGGGGCTACAAACAGCATTTCTAAGAACCTTTTGTATAAAATCAAGTGTAGTAGTGTTCTTATAAGTAATTGGCCTGGTTATGGCGGGGGAGGAGAACGTAAACAGATGCGCAAGTAGCGCTGAAATAATATTGGTAAATGACAAAAGTTTGCCGGCATATTTTGTGGATAACACAGCAGGGTGGCGACAAAGTTAACAAGTTTGATGTGGAAGTTTTGAAAACAACCCAAAATTCTGCCTGACACAGCTCGTTTGCTAAGGGGACGATGTATGGAGGCAGCTATATGGACGACTTTTGGAGGCAGATATGGAGATGACGTGTGGAGGTAGCAATGGAGACAACATGTGGAGGCAGCTATAAAGATGACGTGTGGAGGCTGCTATGGAGACAATTAAATTTGGATAGTGCCTGTATGTAGCGGCCAAAAAAGTTTTCAAACCAGAGGAGCAGGTAGGTGGCCCTTCAGAAAAATTAAATAGATTGAGTACCTGTATGTGGCAGTCCAAAAAAGTTTTCAAACCAGAGGAGCAGGCAGGTGGCCCTCCAGAAAAATTAAATAGATTGAGTGCCTGTATGTGGCAGTCCAAAAAAGTTTTCAAACCAGAGGAGCAGGTAGGGGGCCCTCCAGAAAAATTAAATAGATTGAGTGCCTGTATGTGGCAGTCCAAAAAAGTTTTCAAACCAGAGGACCGGGTAGGTGGCCCTCCAGAAAAATTAAATACATAGAGTACCTGTATGTGGCACTCCCAAAATTGTTTAAAACAGGGGACCGGGTAGGTGGCCCTTCAGAAAAATGAAATACATAGAGTACTATAGCTAAAGCCAGTTGGCCCTGGCAAAAAATAGCCAGTTTTCTCTGCTTTAGTGTACAAAGAGGAGGAGAAGGAGGAAAATGAGGAGGAGGAGTGCATACATTATTCAGGCTGAGCTTCTTTCACCTGGTGGAGAATGGAAATCCTGAGAAATCCAGGCTTTATTCATCTTGATAAGCGTCAGCCTGTACGCTTATCGGTGATGATGCCACCAGCTGCACTGAAAACCCGCTCTGACAATACAGTAGCGGCAGGGCAGGCAAGAACCTCCAAGGCATACAGCGCCAGTTCGGGCCACATGTCCAACTTTTAGACCCAGTAGTTGTAGGGAGCTCTGTGATCATTTAGGATGATGGTATGGTCAGCTACGCACTCCCTCACCATCTTTCTGTAGAGATCAGCCGTATTCTGCCGAGACTGGGGACAGGTGACAGTGTCTTACTGGGGTGACATAAAACTGGCAAAGGCCTTGTAAAGCGTGCTGGATAAGCTGCCTGCTCGCCTACTCTCCCTCGCTACTTGTCCCGCAGAAGTACGCCCTCTGCTAGCGGTGTCAGAAGGGAAATACTGTTTCAGCTTGTGCACCAGGGCCTGCTGGAATTCATGCATTCTCACACTCCTTTCCTCTACAGGGATGAGAGTGGAAAGATTTTGCTTGTACCGGTGGTCCAGGAGAGTGAATACCCAGTAATCGGTGCTGGAATAAATTCTTTGAATGTGAGGGTCACGGGATAGGCAGCCTAGCATGAAATCTGCCATATGCGCCAGAGTCCCAACGCGCAAGAATTCACTCCCCTCACTAGCCTGACTCTCCATTTCCTCCTCCTCCTCCAACTCCTCTTCTTCTGCCCATACACGCTGAACAGTTAAGGACTGAGCAATGCTCCTCCTCTTCCTCCTCATCCTCCTCCACCTCCTCCGATACACGCTGAGAAACAGACCGGAAGGTGCTTTGGCTATCAACAAGGGAATCTTCTTCCCCCGTCTCTTGTGAGGAGCGCAAAGCTTCCGACTTCATGCTGACCAGAGAGTTTTTCAACAGGCCAAGCAGCGGGATGGTGAGGCTGATGATGGCGGCATCGCAATTGACCATCTGTGTTGACTCCTCAAAGTTACTCAGCACCTGACAGATATCAGACATCCACGTCCACTCCTCATTGTAGACTTGAGGAAGCTGACTGACCTGACTACCAGTCCTGGTGGAAGTTGACATCTGGCAGTCTACAATCACTCTGCGCTACTGGTAAACTCAGGATAACATGGTTAATGTTGAATTCCACCTCGTGGGCACGTCGCACAACAGTCGATGAGCGGGCAGTTGGAGGCGGTGCTGCGCTGCCCTGAGAGTGGCAGCATCTGTGCTGGACTTCCTGAAATGCACAGATGCGGCGCACCTTCGTGAGCAATTCAGACAGATTGGGGTATGTCTTGAGGAACCGCTGAACTATGAGATTTAACACATGGGCCAGGCATGTGCCAACATGTGTCAGTCTGCCGAGTTGCAGAGCCGCCACCAGGTTACGGCCGTTGTCACACAGAAACATGCTTGGCTTCAGGTTCAGAGGTGCCAGACACAGATCAGTCTGCGCCGTGATGCCCTGTAATAGCTCTTGGGTGGTCGCTTAGCGACGGCACTGCTGCTGTGCCTAGAGCTACCGACTGATAGCGCCATGCCCACGGATGGTAATTCGGAGAAGGGGTGGGAGGAGGAGAAGGCATAGTAGGCCTGAGAGACCTGGACCGAGGTAGGCCCCAGATGCTGCGCATGGAGACATTGGTGGACGCTGTGGAGGATCGTGGAGGCGAAGGTGTGGTTTTCGCCATGGAGGTGTTTGTGCCGGAGTCCTGGGCAGGGGGCTGACTAGCAGAGGCAGCAAATGACACAGGGGAAGGAGCAGTGGTGGACCCGGCCAGAGGTGAACGGCCCTGGTTCCATTGAGTGGGGTGTTTAGCATTCATATGCCTGCGCATACTGGTGGTGGTTAAGCTAGTAGTGGTGGAACCCCTGCTGATCCTGGAGTGGCACAGGTTGCACACCACAGTCTGTCGGTCATCCGGTGTTTCTTTAAAGAACCTCCAGACTTCAGAAAATCTAGCCCTCGCCACGGAAGCTTCACTACGTGAAACATTTGACGCTGATGCACCAGCTCTGGCCCTGCCTCTTTTAACCTGTTCTCGTATAGGACTCGCCTCCGTCTCACAAGCACTGTGTTCACCCGGCCTATCAACCCAGCTTGGGTCTGTCACCTTATCATCCTCCGATCCCTCAGTCTGCTCCCCCCTCGGACTTCCTGCCCTGACAACTTCACCACTGTCTGACAACCGTGTCTCCTCATCGTCCGACACCTCTTTACACACTTCTTCCACTACGTCAAGAAGGTCATCATGACCCACAAACTGGGACCGGTGGAAAACCTGGGCATCGGGAAAGAGCTCAGCAGCAACCTGACAAGTGGTTTGTGACTCTGGGAAGGGTCCAGAAAACAGTTCCTCAGAGTATGCTGGCTCAAATGCCAAATTTTCCTGGGAGGGGGCAGACTGGGGGGAAGGAGGTTGAGGTGGAGGAGCTGGAGGAGTGCTTTTTTGTTTTTTTGTCTTTTTGTGTTTTTTTGTTTTTTTATTTTTTTGTGTTTTTTTATTTTATTATAGAACAAAACGTGCAGAAGAAATCACACAGCAACCACATAAGATGATTGCTATGGCTAGTTTCTAACCTACACTGACAGCACACTACAGGATTTTGTGCTGTGCCTGTGACTTTCAGTTTTGAAAAAAAAAAAAAAATCGGCAGACTGTGACTAATTCAATCAAACCCCTAATAAATTGTCCCACTTAGGTGTTTGAAATGGATATGTTTGTCACTAAGAGCTAAATAGAACGTTCGCAAGTCTCCCTGCAAATTTGTCACAATATGTTACTAGCTGCACTACTTGTGCCAGCAAGCCCAGCCACAAGAAAATAAAAAAAAATATATATAACGCTATTGTAGCCCTAAGAATCACTCCTGCCTAACCCTATTCTAATAGAACAACACTTTCCCTGACCAGCAGCAGCTCTATCCCTAATGGCATCCAGACAGAGAATGATCCGAGCAGCGCGGGCAGGGGCTAGTATATTCCCAGGTCACCTGATCAGGCCAGCCAACCACTGCTATCGACATGTAAGTGTACCACGTGATGCTGGGTGTAGTGCAGAGTCTCCTGGTTTGTGATTGGCTCTGTTTCTGGCTGCCAAAAATCTAAACGCCGCGAGATGACATTTTCTCGAGCGGGCGAAATACTCGTCCGAGCACCGAGCTGTTGCGAGTATGCTAATGCTCGAACAAGCAGCAAGCTCGGACGAGTATGTTCGCTCATCTCTTATCATGTGCATTAGTTGTCACACTTGCAGAAGCTGGCTTCTAGAATCTTCATAGCTAAAGGCACATAATTGATAAATAACCACCGCATATGTTAATAATCTGCACACATCTCTTATCACTAGAAATCTCTATAGGTTTTTTCAATGCACATGTAGTGGAATTTTTTTGTTATATTCTGTATCTAGAAAGTGATCTGTTTAGACAAAGCTCATGCTGTAAAAAGGCATAATAAGCTTCTGTATGTTGCATTGAGCTGTACTGTGGAGCTTTACAGTGGATTTCAAACATAATGCAAACATAGTGCAATACCGTGCAGATTATCTTAAAGGTAGGTTAATCGAGATCTGTTGAATATGGACAGTGTGACAAAATCACTGATTCAACATTTGCCCAGAAAAATATTCCAAGCATTATGGTTATATAAGATACAGGGGTGCTGCTGTGCTGCGCATCTCTGCCAGGTTTTGGTTAATATATAGAGGTTTGCAATGCCCTGTTGGTCTCTATGTATTCACAGTTTGAATATGTGTTCAAACTGTGTTTATTGAATTTTCCAATAAAAGAATAGAACAGGGAACACATACACATGTCTTAGCTATGTATCACATACACATCAAAATGAGAAAACATCTTTAACCGGTTAAGGACCGGGCCCTTTCCCGTTTTTTCATTTCCATTTTTCACTCCCCACCTTCAAAAATCTATAACTTTTTTATTTTTACACGTAAAAAGCTATGTGACGGCTTGTTTTTTGCGTAACAAATTGCACTTCATAGTGATCGCATTGAATATTCCATGCCATGTACTGGGAAGCGGGAAAAAAATTCCAAATGCAGTGAAAATGGTGAAAAAACACATTTTTATCGTAATCTTGTGGGCTTGGATATTACGGCTTTCACTTCACGCCACAAATGACGCATCTTATTTATTCTTTGGGTCAGTACGATTAAGGGGATACCAAATTTTTTTTTTTATTTTGCCGTCTTCTTGTGCTTATAACTTTTCCATACTTCGTTGTATTGAGTTGAGGGTGGTGTCATCTTTTGCGACTTTTGATGATGTTTTCAATGATATTATTTTTAGGACTGTATGATCTTTTGATCACTTTTTATAGAATTTAAATTTTTTTTTTAAATGGCAAAAAAGTGCCAGTTTTGACTTTGGACGCGATTTTCCGTTACGGGGTTAAACGCAGTGAAAAACCGTTATTATATTTTGATAGATCGGGCATTTTCGGACGCGGCGATACCTAATGTGTTTATGATTTTTACTGTTTATTTATATTTATATCAGTTCTAGGGAAAGGGGGGTGATTTGAATTTTTAGGTTTTTTTTATTATAATTTTTTTTTTTAACTTTTTTTTTATTTTTACTTTTACTATTTTTCAGACTCCCTAGGGTACTTTAACCCTAGGTTGTCTGATCTATCCTACCTATGCCTACCTACAGTATGGCAGTATATGGGGATTTTACTCCTCATACATTACAATGTGCTGATAGCACATTGTAATGAATGGGTTAACCCGAAGTAGCTTCGGATCTTCAAAGACCCGAAGCTACCATGGCGACGGATCGCCGCTCCCCGATGACGTCACGGAAAGATGGCGGCGCCCATACCTTTAGAATGCTGTAGATATACTGATGCACAAACATATGTTGTTTAACGCTTTAATGACCTGGCCCTTTTTTTTTTCATTTCCATTTTTCACTTTCCACCTTCAAAAATATATAACGTTCTATAATTATTTTACACATAAAGAGCTCTGTGATGGCTTATTTTCTGCGCAACAAATTACATTTCATAGTGATGGTATTGAATATTCCATGCCATGTACAATACTGGGAAGCGGTAAAAAATTCCAAATGCAGTGCAAATGGTGAAAAAACGCATTTACGTTATTTGGATTTTACGGTTTTCACTGTGTGCCCCAAATTACATGTCTACTTTATTCTTTGGGGCTACCAAATTTGTATAGGTTTTATAATGTTTTCATACATTTACAAAAATTTAAATCTCCTGTACAAATTTTTTTTTTAATTTGCCATAGCCTGAAACAAAAACTTCGGTGTACAGAGATGTGGGTAGTTTCATTTTGTGCAACTTTTGATGACGTTTTTAATGCTCTTAGCATTAGGACTATACAACATTTTCGTCACTTTTTATAAAATTTTTTATATTTTCAAAATGGCAAAAAAGTAATATTTTCGACTTTGCGCGCTATTTTCAATACCTAATGTGTTTATAAGTTTTACTGTTTATTTATATTAGTTCCATTGAAAGGGGGGTGATTTGAATTTTTAAGATTTTTTTATTATAATTTTTTAACTTTTATTTTATTTTTACTTTCACTATTTTTCAGACCCACTAGGGTACTTTAACACTAGGTTTTCTGATTGATCCTACCATATACTGCCATACTACAGTATGGCAGTATATGGGGATTTTCCACCTCATTAATTAAAATGTGCAAATCGCACATTGTAATGAATGGGTTAAAATGGGGCGGTAAGACAGGAAGGCTGTCATGGCGACTGATCGCTGCTCCCTGATGACGTCACGGGGAGCGACGATAGTCACCAAGATGGCGACGCCCAGACTGCACCCAGTTTTCCCAAGGTCCTGAATTTTATAATTGTTTTTTGAGCAATGGTATATTTCCTTTAAGTATCATCTTCAAAAGTGGATGGCGATTTAAGAAGCCACAAGTAGCTAAATCTTTAAACTGACAAACAACATTAAGCAAATGGACTCATGGGAATAAATAGGGGGGGAATGGTGTGGGTAAAAAGGGGCATAGGAAAACCTAGTTTTGCGTCATTCTCCTGGGGGATGCGTTAAATATGACCACTAATGAGAGAACTAATGAGAGACCGGAAATGTTACACTGAACAGCTTTCCCCCTCTAACTCTTGACCATACATATTGGCAGTAGTTCCAATATGTATGGTCAAGAGTTAGAGGAGGAAAGCTGTTCAGTGTAATATTTCCGGTACAGTGGCCATATGCATAGGAACTTGTCTCTAGTGCCTAAGTCCCAATTGACCACTTCTTCCAAATGATAAAGTTTCTCCACATTCTTATGCCACATATCAAGGGAAGGGGGCATTTTTTCTTGAAATTGTAATGGAATTAACAATTTTGCTGCCGTCATGAGAAATTTTGAGAGGTGATAGGGCTGAGGGCAAAAAGAATTAGTGGGCTTTCACAAGTGAATGATTGACGTGTCTAGCGGCACCTTCACCGAACAGACAGTTTCTACTTTCTTGACAATCTGTTTCCAATATGGTGCGATTAATGGGCAATGCCACCGAATATGTGAGATATCTCCTTTGTGACTGAGGCACCTTCAACAGGTGTCGGGTATTAAAGCGTTTAACTCATGCAAGTCAGTGTGGGTCTTGTACCAACGTGACAATAGTTTGAAAGAACTTTCTTGTTCCTGATACATCTAGAGAAGCCATGTGCTCCTAATACTATCTGTTTTGTCTCGTATTCTGTGAATTGCATCTGCAAATCGGATTCCCATTGCTTGAGAAAATCAGGGGGTGTATCTTCTTGTAAGGCTACTAGCTTATCTTACACTTGGGAGTATAGTCCCTTCTCAGTGGGTCTTTGTTGTAACTGCTCTAGCCTAGAGTCCTTAGATTTATGTATGAGTAGAGGGTGCAATTTTTCACAGACTTGTCCAGTGTGTGAAACTGTAGAAACATCAGGGACGGTATTCTGTTCTGGATAAAGGCACTTATTTTTCTATCGGGTCTGTGGGGAGTCATTAATTTTAGGGTATAGGTTGTATGGAGCTAATTATACCTACACATCTAAGGTGGGGTTGGCATTAAGTCCCATTTAGACTTAAGATTGAGCCCTACTTGGAGAACACCCTTTTGTAGTCTACTCTTATAAGCCTGTTGCAGTTGGTGACCCCACATCTTTAAACTCTCAGGTATGCCCATCAAAGACCTTTCTAGTTTTATTTAAATATTTTTAGACCACAGGTTACTGAGGTGCATCCACCTTAACATCTGGTTAGCTCAATAATATACATCAAAGCCGGGGGCCCCAGATCACCCCTAGTTCTGTTGGCAATCTGCAATTGATACTTTAGTCTAAATATTTTCCCTGACAATAGAAAAGAGGAGAACAGTTTACGTATAGATAGTAAATAGATTCTTGGAAAAATGATTGGGAGTGTTTTAAGGAGGTACATAAGTTTTGGCAAGATGTTTGTTTTCAGGAGGTTTTTTCTCCCAAACCAAGACACCAGAGGGATGTAGAGGGATCTTAATTGTTGGTCAATATCCTTTAAAAGCTCTAAGTATTTTTTCTGAAATGGATAGGGTCACTTTAGGGTCACTGGTGAGGTAAACTCCTAAATATTTTATCTAGAGTGGAGGCCATGGAAAGGGTGACTCTTTCTTCAATTTGGCTACTGTTGATGAAGTGAGCGTGACATTCAGAATTTCTGACTTCTAGAAATTAATTTTTAAATTGGACAGTTCTCCATATTCAAGGAAGATCCAGGAAATCTCAGGAAGAGTGATGGGTGGATTGGTGGTAATAATAAGCAAATCGTCCACAAAGGCTGTGGTTTTGTGTCAAAAATCCCCACTCTCTATTCCCTCAATCAGCAGATTCTGACAAATTCATTGGATATGCATCTCCATAAATAATATGAATAGGTATGGGGAGAGGGGAAACCCCTGCTGTCTGCCAGTTTAGACATGAATAGACAATCTGTCGAAAGCCTTCTGACATTGCTGAAAGCCTTCTCTGCATCAGAGCCGAGAAGGACTAGTGGCTTTCTATTGTGAATTGCCCATTCCATGAGTCTCAGTACTCTGCATGTGTTATCCTTCCCCTTTCCTCACTTTGCAAGAATGGCTTCATCAGTATGCTTCTATCTTCTTCCGTAACACTGGGTAGGGTCAAAGAGGCCCTGTTTTGGGTGGTGTGGGAGGCGTGTTGATGGAGATTATAGAGGTCAGAGTAGAACTTTATGAATGCTTCTGCTATCTAACTAGTGTCACATGTGACTTCTCCAGTTAGGGTAGTAAGTAAGTGGACAAAGGATTTTAGCTTCTGCTTCCTTTCTAACGCTAACTTTACCAAGTCTGTTCTCTCTGTCCCCGTGTGCATAATATTTTAATTAAATTATAACCATCAATGTTATTTTGATGTAAAAATACATCTAGGTCCTTCCTTAAGCTCTCAGCTGTTCCTACAGTGACCAGCTCTTGAGGCAGGGTATTCCACATATTGACAGTTCTCATAGTAAAAAAGCCCTGTCACCTCTGGTGAGTAAACCTTGTTCACTCCAGATGGAGACAGTGCCCCCTTGTCTTTTGATTTGATTTAACCAGGAACAACTTCCCAGCATATTTTTGTATAGACCATTCATATATTTATATAAATGAATCATGTCCCCCCCTTAATCGTCTCTTTTTCAGACTGAATATATCTAGTTGTTTTAATCTTTCCTCATAACTGAGATTCATTTTTGTGGGTCTTCATTGTACCATCTCCAGCTCCAGGGCATCCTTTTTATGGAACGGGTGCCCAGAACTGGAGGGCATATTCCAGGTGGGGTCGAACCAATGCCTTGTACAGTGGTAATATTACATCCCTATCCTGAGAATCCATCCCACTTTTGGAACATGACAAGATCTTGCTGGCTTTAGAGGAAGCTGATTGCATACTGTTGTTTAATTTATGTTCTACTAATATACCCAGATCCTTCTCAGCGAGAGACTCTTCAAGATTTACTTGATTGTGCACTAGACTTTTTGTGTTTATGTTCTAGTGTACTATCACTCCAGTTTTATGGAGGAGCTCACCTCCACACTAAAGTTTTGTATGGTTTCCTAGACCTGTTCTAGTTCAGTCCAATACGGCAGATGTCCAGCTTGATATCTGAGAGTTATTTTGCAATGGAATGAAGTGCTTGAAACAGAGTGTGTTTGATAAAGTCTCTAGAGACCGGAGCTAGGGTATCTTCTCCCCTGTGTATGAAGCCTCACCCATACTAACTGGCTCCAAGTGTCCCTCAGCTCCACCGGGGGTTGCAGTGTAATAACTGTTACTTGCATTAAACAAACTTATAGGGATTTTTAGTGATAAGAGATTTGTGCACATGATTAACATATACATTGGATATAAGTCATTTATTAATGATTTGCCTTTAGTTAAGAAGATTCTAGAAGCCAGCTTCTGGAAGTGTGACAACTAATACACTGGATGTCTGGTTCTTTTCCTCTCCCCTTGCTCTTTTCCTCATTGGCTGTTTGTAAGAAGATACAATGTTTCCAGTACACAAGCCTCTGACACTGAGATTTGAGAACTGAAGATTGACCGGTATCCTCACAGACCAATTGAGAATATTTGCTAGGCAGGAAGTAGATGCAAAGTAAGTATAACACAGGTCACTGAAGCCTGGAGACTGACGCCTGGAGACTGACGCCGGAGACTGACGCCGGAGACTGATGCCTGAGACATCTAATAAGTACGGATGGTTCTTACTTATGCCAACCAACTTTATCAAAATTCATGTGAATACACATAAAATGGTCCATAAAAAGTCCTCAAAGGGGTATTCCCATCTGGGCATTCACAATTAATTTAATTTATTTGCCATATGTAAACATTTCTTCAATTGGATGTTATTTTAAAAAAAGTTTCTGTGTGAAGATAATTTCTCATAAATGTAGCCATGTGGCCCCTTAGTAACAAGACAGCTTCCTCGGATATGACCATGCCACAGCGGTGGCCAGACATGCACTATTGAGCTCTGCCTGACCACCTGACTTAAGCTTTCATTACCACATTATGGCTGTTGTATATGCAGTAACTCACAGACATCTCATATACTAAAACTTTTTGTATCTTTGTGCAATCACTCCAGCATAGGTGGTCATATACAAAGACACAGTCTTGTTTCTAAGGGACCATATTACTAAATTTCTGAGAAATTATCTTCACACATGTAAATTATTTTTAATAACATCTAATTGAAGAAATGTATATATATGATAGACCAATGAAATTAAATGTAAATGCCCAGATGAGAATACCTCTTTAAGCATTAATAGTTCACTCCAAACTGTACAATTTTCAGAGACATAGCCACGTGGATCAAAACGGCTTGAGTTCATGCTCACTATGTTTCAGTGGACCTCCCCTTTCTCAAGGGATGTTTCGTGAACCATTGCCATTCTGATCCATGTGGCTTTGTCTCAGAAAATTGTACAGTTTGGAGTGAACTATTACTGCTTAAGGACTGATTATGGACTTATGAACATATATCCTCTACCTTGGTGTGTGTATATATACATGAATTTTGTCTGTACTTGTATTATTGGATATTTATTTGTTGTTGACCCCTGACTATGATCCCAGAGACTGACACTTGAGTTTGACATACGTGGCAATATCTCTTAAAATTACCCAATTTGGAGTGAACTAATGCTGCTTAAGGACTGATTATGGACTCATGAACACATTTTCTATACCTTGTTATGTGTATTTAAATGAATTTTGATAAAGAAGTTACATAGCTGTATTATGCCCCAATCAGTTTATACACTGCCATATTGGCTTGAATTGCAGCTATCCATGACATTATAGGAGGATAGCGATCCATTGCCATGACTCACAGACTTGTCATAAAATTAGATGTAATAGACCCTGCCAGAGGCAGTGATCAAGAAGTCTTACAAAATGGTATCAATAAATAACTATATAAATTTGATATCTATGTGATTGTATTGACTGACTATATGGTTGTACTGATTAAAGAGAATCAATTGGATGAAAAACCGTAAATATGAGGTCCATAAGGAAATGGCACAACAGCTTTTTCTGTCAGTTAGTATCGTATCTTCTTGTTGTACTTTTGGAATTTTTTTCCAGTTCTCAGCTCCATTACAGAAATATCAAATACTGTCACTATTAAGTACAGTTTGTCTTGTACTTATTAAGCCTCTATACAGCTCTATAAAATGAAACATAAAAAATGGCTTTTGAAAGGTGGGGAATGAAGAATATGAACACAAAAACAAATAAGGGCCACAGCACTAAGGGGTTAAACTAAGAATTTATGTATCAATTACGGTATCAATCAGGTATCAGTTACATATACTTTCTGCTGTGCAATCCAGAGGGGTTAACAGGCAGGCTCCGTGTAAGCTACTGTTTTCAGATTTCAGCAAATAATTGCTTTTGTGTGTAGTGAAAAATAATGCAATTTTTAAATAAGCTTTCTTTAGCAATTCCTCACATTTTTTTTGATCTTTGCTTGATGTTATTCAACAGGAAGCTTCATTGTTTAAAACCTGCAATGATCATATGTCTCACAAGTGTATGGCTCCTTATAACACACAGCTATGATTGCTCTCTGTGTATCTTACAAGCTGTCCACCTTTATTGACATTGCATGACAAAGGACGATTTTTATCCACAGGAGGTAAACAATGAAGCTTCATGATGAATGACAGAAAACAGGGATCTAGAAAACCATGAGAAATTGATACAGAAAGTATATTAGAGAATTATATAACTTCTCATTAAACAAACAATATATTTATCTATTTATATATCTTTATTATAAATAATATTTGCAATTTTGTGAATTTTTAAGGAGAAAATTAGCCTAAATTTGTAAATAATGTATGTTGTACTTTTCACCTATTTTTTTTTATATACCGTATATACTCGAGTATAAGCCGACCCAAGTATAAGCTGAGGCCCCTAATTTTACCACAAAAACCTGGGAAAACCTATTGACTCGAGTATAAGACAAGGAATGGGAAATGCATTGGTCACAGCCTCCCCAGTATATAGCCTGCCGGACCCTGCCCCATAGTATATATCCAGCACCTGATCCCAGTATATAGCCTGCCAGCTCATATCTTCCAGTATATAGCAAGCCCCCTGCCCCAGTATATGGCCAGCCCCCTACCCCAGTATATAGCCAGCAGCGGGGGAAGCCATAAAGGTGAGTTTTGATATTTTTTTTTACTTGAGTATAAGCCGAGTTTGGGTTTTCAGCACATTTTTTGTGCTGAAAAACTAGGCTTATACTCGAGTATATTTGGTAACTCTATATACCTTTTTTTATTTTTAAAGGTTTCAGAATTACGCCAGCATCTACGCAAAAGAGGACTACCTGTGTCTGGAACAAAGCCAGCTTTGCTGGAACGCCTTAGGCCATACCAAGTCCCCTGTACAAAGACCATACCAGCCCCCATTCAAAGTGCAGGTTTTTTAACTCCAGTCATTGAACTGCCTTCAATACAAAATCAATCAACATTTGAATCTACCACCACTGCATCATCAGTGTATCATCTACCACCATCTGATAGTGACAGTCCTCATAAGACATCTAAAACGACTTGCAATGCTACAGATAGTTCTAACCCACGAACAACAATTGAAGAAAATGACACAACAATGCAGGGAATTGATGAAGACCAAGTTCTGCTTGAGAAGCAGAAAGTGATTGAAAATCTGACATGGAAATTACTTCAGGAACAAAAACAGGCAGAAGATCTTCGAATAGAATTAGAAATGCACAAAAGATTAAAAAACAGAAGAAAGAATGACAGATTGAATACCAGAGTATCTATTAAAACAGAAGATGAATTGGTAACACTTACTTGTGCTAAAGAACACACAGAAAACACACCATATATGTATAACATAAACAGTGACAGACCTGACTTAACACCACCTGTGCAGGAGCAAATGATCAGTCCTGGAGTCAATAAAAGCTGTATGGTAAGTACATTTTCAGGGGTCATATAGGAAATTAATTTCTGTAACTATAAACATATTGGGGCTTATTTACTATGGGTGGGCGGATCACACTTTCGTCGGATAGTCCGATGTTTTTGGGTTTCGCACGTCTGGGACAGGTATTTAGAGGGGGATTTTGGCGCATGCGATCGGATTTTGGCGCAATCACACCAGCTTTCATGCAACAGAAATCGAGGGGGACGGGCCGTTGGGCAATCCGACTGATTCGGACTGAGCGTGGGATTTATATCAGTCGGACATTCCAGATTGGGGAACGCGCCAGGGACTGGTGAGTATATGTGCCCCACTGTTCTAAAAATGTTTAAACAATACAGATTAAAAAAAAAAAAATGATATTCCTGTTTTTTTTGGCAAGGTATATTTTCAAATGACAACCTATCTACATTCTCCACATCCACTATCCCCTTCCTCCACCCTGACGTAACTCTAGGTCATAGGATGCGGGTAGTTCCTGCATCAGTAGGGCATGGAGGTGCCGGTCATTGCCATGGCAGCCCTGAGGTCCAATGAAGGACTTCAGGGCTGCCAGAAGTAAATGCCTGCTAGATTACGCATTTTGCACGATCTAGCAGTGCTAATGTCAGCCTATGCATAAAGCACTTGCTGACTATGTAACATGCTGCAATACAATATTATTGCAGTATATTACAATGAACAAGTGATCAAATGATCACTTGTTCATGTCCCACCCTGGGACAAAATAAAACAGCAAAAAAAGTGGGAAAAAATGTGCAACATATTGGGTATCACCATGTCCGTAACAACCCGTACAATAAAATAAAATTGGCACTTAACTCATAAGGTGAGTGCCCTATAAAAAGCAAAAAACTCACAAAAATTATGAAATTTTCACATCTGACCTCGTAAAAACAGCATAAAAAGTGATAAAAAAGTAACATTTACCCCGACATAATACCATGAAAATGTACAGCTTGTCGCGCAAAAAATAAGCTCTAAAACAAATAAATATAAGCCCATTAAAAAAAAGCCCATTAAAACATGGTTATGCAAAAACAAGCTAATTTCAGACAAAATGATTTCTATATTCTGTAAAACAAGTTAACCACAAAAATGCTGTATAAATAGGGTATCGCCGTAATCCTGATGACCTATAGAATAAAGACCCATTATTTTTATATTGTGGTGAACGTCTGGGAAAAAATTCAACCACAAACAAGAATTAATGATTTTTTTTTAACCACCACCAAGAAAGAAATCTGATTATTAGCTATTGAACCCCCCATAAATGATGAACCTGAAAAGTAGACCTCATTTACAAAAAAATAAACACTTTATAACCTTTAAAATGGGGCATCCTCATACTCAGGAGAAAATGGGCATCAAACTTTGTGAGTTTTTTTGTCTTTTAATACATTGTGATGGCTTTATTTTTGGCCAAAATTGATGCATTGTCTAAAAAAAATTACAGCTTGTAAATTGCACCTCCATTTTGTTTTAACGCCTGTAAAACATCTAACGGGTTAACACATTTCTTAAAGTTGATTTTTCACACATTGAGGGGTGTAGTTTCTAAAATGGCATATTTTATGGGTTTTACTGCTATATGAGCAGGTGCCTCTAGGTGCGCTTTTCATAAAAATGAGAAAAATTGCATCCAAAATTCTGAACCTCCTAACAACCTAGAAAAGAGAGAGGATGCATAAAAAACATGCTGATATAAAGCAGGCATTTGGGAAATGTTAGTTATAAAGTTACTTGGGTTCTATAACTATCTGCCTGAAGAGCAGAACATTTTTAACTTTGAAAATGAATAATTTTTTCAAAATTTTTGCCAAATTTCCATTTTTCTTCATAACCAAACACAATCCATCAACCATCAGATACCATCAACATTTTTCTATTACTTTGAAGTACAATCACACACAATGTGTGATGAGAAAACAACCTCAAAATTCCTGGATATGTTAAACCGTTAAAAATGTATAGTCTCCTATAATGACACAGGGTAAATTTAAAAAATCTGGCTTGGCCCTAAAGTTGGCCCTTAGACCTGAATGAGTTAATGACCTTTAAATACTGACAAATGTTTGCACTCAGATTTTAATTCTCACTTTCATTAGAGCTAAACATTAAATAATACCAATTTTATTTAACCCTTTAAGGATTCAGCCATTTTGTAGCTTAAGGCTCAGTCCCATTTTTTGGATTCTGACTTGCATCACTTTATATGGTTATAACTTTTGAACTCTGTTATTTATGAAAGCGATTCTGAGATAGTTTTTTCTTCATATCTTGTACTTCATTTTGGTGGTAAATTTTGGCTGATAAGTTTTGCATTTATTTACAAAAAATAGAAAAAATGATGATTTTTTTAAAAAATGTTTGAAATTCAAAATCATTGCGTTTTCAGGCAAATAGATTTACCACCTAAATACCTTGCTAAATAACATTTCCCATATGTATACTTTACATTTTCATAATTTTTGAAATGTCTGGATAATTTATTTTGATGTCACGCGGCTTACAAATAGATTATCGATTTTCAGTTTTTTCAGAATTTACTATTTGGGGGATAAATACTGTTTTGAATGAAATTTATGTATTTAGCATCAAAACCCCCTATATAATCAACCCATTTTCAAATCTGCCCCCCTTAAGCTATCAGAAACAGATTTTAGGAAGATTGTTAACCCCTTGAGATCTTCATAGTAATTAAATCAAAATGGAGGTGAAATTTAGAATGGTCAAATTTTGTCGGTTATACGTTCATTTAGCCCTAAAATTTACACATTACCAAAAGCTAAAAAGAGAAAACCCACCATAAATTTTGTTAAGAAATTTCTCCCGATTACAGAGACCCCAACATGTGGCCGTGACTTGTTTTATGGGCGCACGGTGAGGCACAGAAGGGAAGGAGGGACCTGCAGCTGCCAGGATTTTAGTTTCCTCATTGGCCCCTTTTGTAGGCTATACAATTTTCGCTTTTTAGTTATTGGGGCCATGTGATGGCATTTTTTTTCCAGTGTTACCATTTTGGGGTTGGTATCCCCTATTGTTGAAAATTTAGGAACTTTTTTAGAGGTCACAAGTAGAAACGCATCAGTTCTGTACTGGATTTTTTACTTTTTTTTTTTATGTTCACCGTATAGCCTAATAATCATGTTATCTTTATTCTATGGGTCGATATGATTTCGGAGATACCAGACATGAATATTTTTTATTATGTTTTACTAAATTAGCCAAATAAAACCCTAATGTAGAGGAAAATCTAACATTTTTGCATCGTCGTCTTCCAAGTGGCATAGCATTTTTATTTTTTTCCCTACGAAGCTGATGGATGGCTTGTTTTTTGCAGGACATATTGTACTTTGCAACGGTATCATTCTAGCGTACATATGTTTTGTTGATCACTTTTTATTGCATTTTTTGTGGGATTTAACAGGTAAAAATCATATTTTTTGGCAAGTTTTTAAAGTTTATTTTTACGGCGTTCATCGTACGAGTTCAATAATTATTTAATTTTATTCTACGGATTGTTACGGACGCAGTGATACTATATATGTGGGGTTTGTGTTATGATTTAGAATTTTTTCGAGCGTTATATGTCTTTTTATATGTTTTGGGGCTTATGGGCATTTTTACTGATTTATTACTCTCATTTTTATTGAATAAACCTTTTTTTTTTTACTTTTTTTTACTTGCTCTTCCATGGGACATGAACAAGCAATCATCTGATTGCTTGTTCATGATATTACTCTGCAATACTGTTGAATTGCAGGGTATTAGCAGTGATGTCGGCTCAGGGGGGAAGACCGACCAAAGGCATGTTAAATGCTGCAGTTGCGCGGCCGTGGCATTTAACGGGTCAAATACTCGCGATCAGAGTCCACTCTGGCCGTGGGTGTTACCCGGGGATGTCCTGGGACATCCCGCGACCCTCAATGCGGACTCGGGTCCTGTGCAGAGCTTAACCGGCATCGTCTCCACGTAGTAGCTGTACTGCGCTGAGCGCTATTCACAGGACTCAGCGCAGTACAGCTACCGCGCGGAGCACTAAGGGGTTAACTTTGCCTAATTTTATTTGTGGCACAACTAGTCAGATGATGTCTGATTATCTCAAGCTGAAAATTTATAGCAAATATAGCTTGTACTTTGCCCAACATTACATTTTTTACTTGCTACTTATGAATTATAAAGTTCCATGCATGCTTCTAGTTAGAATATGTTATATGTAGAGATGAGCGAGCACTAAAATGCTCAGGTGCTCGTTATTCGAGAAGAACTTTTCCAGATGCTCGAGTGCTCGTCTCGAATACCGAGCCCCATTTAAGTCAATGGGAGACCCGAGCATTTTTTTGCTAAAACAGAACAGTAAAAGAACAGTGTTTTATAAAATATTCCAGATGTTTCCTGATGTTTTGCTTGTTAGAACACATTGAAATAACACTATTCTTCACTTTGCAGATGTGCGCGCGTGTCTCCGAACCTATCGGGAGATACGCGCGCACACCTGCAATGTGAAGAATAGAATTAAAACATTAAAACAGTGAATACAGGACTATTTAAGTGCAGAACACATTGAAAGAACAATATTCTTCACATTCCAGATGTTCCAAACATCTCCGAACCTACCGGGAGACACGCGCAAACACCTGGAAAGTAAAGAATAGTGTTATTTCAATGTGCTCTAACAAGCAAAACATCAGGAAACCTCTGTAATATTTTATTAAACAATAAAAACACTGTTCTTCACTGTTCTTCACTTAATTTAATGCTCGATCTCGAGCAGGGGAAATACTCGTCCAAGTAACGAGCCAGTCCGAGTATGCTAATACTCATCTCTACTCATCTCTAGTTATACGTCTTAATGGTAATGTTGATGTTATTATCATTGTAATGTTCCAGGTTCTGCAATACCCTACATGTGAGGTAATTGGCCAGGACTTTGAGCTTCCTATGCAAATAACAGCAAGTCCAGAAAGTCCTGTACTGAAACCTCGGTCCTTCGAGGAAGAGCTTCAGGAGGCCATCCGGAAAGCGCAGGTATATTGATAAATGTGCAATTTATGTATATACCTAGTATATAGTATTCATTTAATGTAAAATACATTTGTGTTTTTCAATAGATGGCCCTTTCTCAGTCAATTGATGATATATTAGAAGATGAGCCATTATTGCATACAGGTGGGTATTTATAAGTATCAAATGTGGAAAATAAATTAAGACACATTGGGGGTCATTTATCTTTATTTTTCTTACTTTTCTTCTTACTTTTCTGTGATTTTTTTTAGTGCATTGCAATTTTTGCGCTTTTATGGGGACTTTTTGAAATGTGCAACCCCAGACATTAGTTTATCATCAGTAAGACACATCAGTAAGAAATAAATGGAAATTCTTAAAAAGGAAAGAAATTACTTGAGCCTTAAAAATCGCCAAAAGAGATCTGAAAAAAATAAATTAATAGAAGGAAAAAGTGAGATTGATATATCACCAAAGTAGCATACAGAAAACAAGACAAAACAAACAAGATAAATGACCCCCATTGTGAAGCATATCTCTTGTCATGTGTTATTTACTGCTTTAAAGAAAGCCTGGCACTAGGTTCGAGGTAAGCAAAATCTGCGTTTAAACTTGTCAAGTCGGCACCCACATTCCCCGAATTCGAACTGATGCTGCCATTGCTGCTAAGGGATCGTGTTTGGGAAAAATAGCCAAGCCAGTGGATTGACTGCTGATAAGCTGATCAAACAGCTTGCAGCCCGTTAGAAACCACAGGCATGTGCTCTGTGGGTCTGGCTATGATTGGCCAGAAGAGACATGTGACTCTGCATTGTAAGAGCAGGATCACATGTCCATATGTCATTACACACAGCTACACACATTTCACTGAGCTAGGGAGAGGCATGGGGTCAGTAAGACAGGCAGAGACTTCTCCAAAGATTGCCCTTTACAGAACATTTGGTAGGTACATGAGGCTGCTGTGATTAGTGACAGTTGGAGATCTAAATTGCCATTTCTAGGGCACTGTCAAAAACTGCATTGAGCTACTGATAGGCTGCTCTAGCAGCATTTACAGCATCATCCAGCAATATCTAAAAGGCACAATATTAACATAGTTAATCAAAATCTGAAAGTTGCTGTTACATTGCAGTTGCACCATCTGGAAAGCATTGACACATTATAGTTTGCAGTTCCTGTATCATCCAGCAACATCAAGGCACACTTTCAGCATTGTTTGCCATTTCATCAAAATCTGAAAAGCACTGCCACATTATAGTTTGCAAGTGCATCAAAATCTGAATGGTGCTGTCCCATGATATTTTGCAGTTCCTGCAACATTCAGCAATATTTTAAAAGAACAATATCAGTATTAATTGCTTTTACATTTAAATCTGAAAGTTGCTGTTGCTTGATAGTTTACAGTCGCATCAAAATGTGAATGGTACTTTTGCATTATAGTTTGCAGGTTCTGCATGATCCTGTAATATCTTAAAGGCACAATATCAGAATAGTTTGGCGTTCCATCAAAATCTGAAAGTTGCAGTTTTTTTTTTGAAAGTCTCTGTCGCATTATGGTTTGCAGTTGCATCAAAATCTAAAGGGCACTGTCACATTAGCGTTTGCCTTTCCATCGAAATCTCAAAGTTGTTGTTGCATTATAGTTTGCAGTTGCAACAAAATCTGAAAGGTGCTGTTTAGAGATGAGCGAACATACTCGTCCGAGCTTGATGCTCGTTCGAGCATTAGCGTACTCGAAACTGCTCGTTGCTCGGACCAATACTTTGCCCGCTCGAGAAAATGGCATCTCCCGCCGTTTTGCTTTTTGGCGGCCAGAAACAGAGCCAATCACAAGCCAAGAGACTCTGCACTCCACCCAGCATGACGTGGTACCCTTACACGTCAATAGCAGTGGTTGGCTGGCCAGATCAGGTGACCCTGGAATAGACTAGCCCCTGCCTGCGCTGCTCGGATCATTCTGTGTCTGGATGCCGCTAGGGAGAGAGCTGCTGCTGGTCAGGGAAAGCGTTAGGGTGTTCTATTAGAATAGTGTTAGGCAGGAGTGATTCTACAAGAACCCAACAGCCCTTCTTAGGGCTACAATAACGTTATACTTTTTTTTTTTTATTTGCTTGTGGCTGGGCTTGCTGGCACTAGTAGTGCAGCTAGTACCATATTGTGAGGAATTTGCAGGGGGACTTGCTACCGTTGTGTTTAGCTCTTAGTGACACACATATCCACCTCAAACACCGAAGTGGGACAATTTATTAGGGGTTTGAGTAGAATTAGGCAGTCTGCTGATTTTTTTTTTTTTTAGCTGTATTTCATTTTATAGCTCAAACTCATCTTGCAAAGCAGTGTGCCCTCATTGTAGGCTACAAAATAGCCATAGGAGAACCCCAACGGCTTACTTAGGCCTACAATAGTGTTATATTTTCCTTTTTTTTGTTTGCTTGTGGCTGGGCTTGCTGGCACTAGTAGTGCAGCTAGTACCATACTGTGAGGAATTTGCTGGGAGACCTGCGACCGTTGTGTTTAGCTCTTAGTGACACGCATATCCACCTCAAACACCGAAGTGGGACAATTTATTAGGGGTTTGAGTAGAATTAGGCAGAGTCTGCTGATTTATTTTTTTTTAGCTGTATTTCATTTTATAGCTCAAACTCCTCTTGCAAAGCAGTGTGCTCTCATTGTAGGCTACAAAATAGCCATAGGAGAACCCCAACGGCTTACTTAGGCCTACAATAGCGTTATATTTTCCTTTTTTTGGTTTGCTTGTGGCTGTGCTTGCTGGCATTAGTAGTGCAGCTACTACCATACTGTGAGGAATTTGCTGGGAGACCTGCGACCGTTGTGTTTAGCTCTTAGTGACACACATATCCACCTCAAACACCGAAGTGGGACAGTTTATTAGGGGTTTGAGTAGAATTAGGCAGAGTCTGCAAATTTTTTTTTTTTTCTAGCTGTATTTCATTTTATAGCTCAAACTCATCTTGCAAAGCAGTGTGCTCTCATTGTAGGCTACAAAATAGCCATAGGAGAACCCCAACGGCTTACTTAGGCCTATAATAGCGTTATATTTTCCTTTTTTTTGTTTGCTTGTGGCTGGGCTTGCTGGCACTAGTAGTGCAGCTAGTACCATACTGTGAGGAATTTGCTGGGAGACCTGCGACCGTTGTGTTTAGCTCTTAGTGACACGCATATCCACCTCAAACACCGAAGTGGGACAATTTATTAGGGGTTTGAGTAGAATTAGGCAGAGTCTGCTGATTTATTCTTTTTTTAGCTGTATTTCATTTTATAGCTCAAACTCATCTTGCAAAGCACAAAATCCAGTTGTGTGCTGTCAGTGTAGGTTAGAAACTAGCCATAGCAATAGGATAGCATCGTTTTGTTAAAAAAAATAAAAAAATAAAAAAAAATAAACACAAATTTTATTTTTTTTTCAAGTTTACACTTTAATTTGGAAAATGTTTAACCCGAGGGCTAGGGGTAGAGGACGAGGGCGTGGACGTGGGCGTCCAACTACTGCAGGGGTCAGAGGCCGTGGTCCTGGGCGGGGTGAGACACCACCTGCTGATGGGGGAGCAGGGGAACGCCGCAGAGGTACACTCCCTAGGTTCATCATGTCTCAAGTTACTGGGACTCGTGGTAGAGCACTGTTGAGGCCAGAACAGTGCGAAGAGGTGATGTCGTGGATTGCGGACAATGCTTCTAGCCATTTGTCCACCAGTCAGTCTTCCACGCAGTCCACCCATGTCACCGAAATCGGCACTCCTCCAGCTCCTCCACCTCAGCCTCCTTCCCCCCAGTCTGCCCCCTCCCACCAAAATTTGGCATTTGAACCGGCATACACTGAGGAACTGTTTCCTGGACCCTTCCCACAGTCGCAAACCACTCGTCCTGCTGCTGCTGAGCTATTTTCCGATGCCCAGGTTTTCCACCAGTCGCAGTCTGTGGGTGATGATGACATTTTTCACGTAGTGGAAGAAGTGTGTAAAGAGGACGATGAGGAGACACGGTTGTCAGACAGTGGTGAAGCTGTTGTCAGGGCAGGAAGTCCGAGGGGGGAGCAGACTGAGGGATCGGAGGATGATGAGGTGACAGACCCAAGCTGGGTTGATAGGCCGGGTGAACACAGTGCTTCTGAGACGGAGGCGAGTCCTATAGCAGAACAGGTTGGAAGAGGCAGTGGTGGGGCCAGACGGAGAGGCAGGGCCAGAGCTGGTGCATCAGCGCCAAATGTTGCCCGTAATCAAGCTCCCGTGGCGAGGGCTAGATTTTCAGAAGTCTGGAGGTTCTTTAAAGAAACACCGGATGACCGACGGACTGTGGTGTGCAACCTTTGCCAAACCAGGATCAGCAGGGGTTCCACCACTACTAGCTTAACTACCACCAGTATGCGCAGGCATCTGAATGCTAAACACCCCACTCAATGGCAGCAAGCATGTTCACCTCCGGCCGGGCACACCACTGCTCCTTCCCCTGTGTCATCTGCTAGTCAGCCCCCTGCCCAGGACCCCGGCCCAAACACCTCCCGTGCGAAAACCCCATCTTCGCCTCCACGATCCTCCACAGCATCCACCAGCGTTCAGCTCTCCATACCCCAGACGCTGGAGAGCAAAAGGAGGTATAGCGCAACCCACCCACACGCCCAAGCCCTCAACGTCCACATCTCCAAGTTGCTTAGCCTGGAGATGCTGCCCTATAGGCTGGTAGAGACCGAGGCCTTTCGAAACCTCATGGCGGCGGCTGCCCCTCGGTATTCGGTCCCCAGCCGCCACTACTTTTCCCGATGTGCCGTCCCAGCCCTGCACAAGCACGTGTCAGAGAACATCCTCCATGCCCTGACCAACGCCGTTTCTGACAAGGTCCACCTGACCACGGACACGTGGACGAGTGCTGCCGGGCAGGGCGACTATGTATCGCTGACGGCACATTGGGTTAACTTGGTGGAGGCTTGGACCGAGTCTGACCCTGGGGCTGGTCATATACTGCCGACGCCGAGGATTGCGGGGCCTACCTCGGTCCAGGTCTTTCAGGCCTACTATGCCTCCTCCTCCTCCCACCCCTCCTCCACCTCCTCCTGTGAATTACCAACCGTGGGCATGGCGCCATCAGTCGGTAGCTCTAGGCACAGCAGCAGTGCCATCGCTAAGCGACAGCAGGCGGTGCTCAAACTGCTGAGCCTAGGTGATAAAAGGCACACCGCCCAAGAGTTATTACAGGGCATCACGGCGCAGACTGATCAGTGGCTGGCACCGCTGAACCTGAAGCCAGGCATGGTTGTGTGTGACAACGGCCGTAACCTGGTGGCAGCTCTGCAACTCGGCAGACTGACACATGTGCATAGTTCAGCGTTTCCTCAAGACATACCCCAATCTGTCTGATTTGCTCACGAAGGTGCGCCGCATCTGTGCGCATTTCAGGAAGTCCAGCACAGATGCTGCCACTCTCAGGGCAGCGCAGCGCCGCCTCCAACTGCCCGCTCACCGACTGTTGTGCGACGTGCCCACGAGGTGGAATTCAACACTAACCATGTTATCCAGAGTTTACCAGCAGCGCAGAGCGATTGTAGACTGCCAGATGTCAACTTCCACCAGAACTGGTAGTCAGGTCAGTCAGCTTCCTCAAGTCTACAATGAGGAGTGGACGTGGATGTCTGATATCTGTCAGGTGCTGAGTAACTTTGAGGAGTCAACACAGATGGTCAGTGGTGATGCCGCCATCATCAGCCTCACCATCCCGCTGCTTGGCCTGTTGAAAAACTCTCTGGTCAGCATGAAGTCGGAAGCTTTGGGCTCGTCACAAGAGACGGGGGAAGAAGATTCCCTCGTTGATAGACAAAGCACCCTTAGGTCTGTTTCTCAGCGCATATCGGAGGAGGTGGAGGTAGAGGAGGATGAGGAGGAAGAGGAGGAGAATGTTGGCGAGACAGAAGAGGGGACCATTGTTCATTCCTTCACTGTTCAGCGTGTATGGGCAGAAGAAGAGGAGTTGGAGGAGTTGGAGGAGGAGGAAATGGACAGGCAGGCCAGTGAGGGGAGTGAATTCTTGTGCGTTGGGACTCTGGCGCATATGGCAGATTTCATGATAAGCTGCCTATCCCGTGACCCTCGCGTTCAAAGAATTTATTCCAGCACCGATTACTGGGTATTCACTCTCCTGGACCCACGGTACAAGCAAAATCTTTCCACTCTCATCCCTGGAGAGGAAAGGAGTGTGAGAATGCATGAATACCAGCAGGCCCTGGTGCACAAGCTGAAACAGTATTTCCCTTCTGACAGCGCTAGCGGCAGACGGCGTACTTCTGCGAGACAAGTAGCGAGGGAGAGTAGGCGACCAGGCAGCTTGTCCAGCTCTGGCAGGGGTACGCTTTACAACTTTTTTGGACTGCCACATACAGGCACTCAATTTATTTAATCTTTTTGGAGGACCAGCTACCTGCTCCTCTGCCTTGAAAACTGTTTTGGACTGCCACATACAGGCACTCAATTTATTCAATCTTTTTGGAGGACCAGCTACCTGCTCCTCTGCTTTGAAAACTTTTTTGGACTGCCACATACAGGCACTCAATCTATGTAATTTTTCTGGAGGACCAGCTACCTGCTCCCCTGGTTTGAAAACTTTTTTGGACTGCCACATACAGGAACTCAATTTATTTAATCTTTTTGGAGGACCCCCTACCTGCTCCTCTGGTTTGAAAACTTTTTTGGACTGCCACATACAGGCACTCAATCTATGTAATTTTTCTGGAGGACCAGCTACCTGCTCCTCTGGTTTGAAAACTTTTTTGGACTGCCACATACAGGCACTATCCAAATTAAATTGTCTCCATAGCAGCCTCCACACGTCGTCTCTTTAGCTGCCTTCACACGTTGTCTCCATTGCTACCTCCACACGTCATCGCCATAGCTGCCTCCAAAAGTAGTCCATATAGCTGCCTCCATACATGGTCCCCTTATCAAACGAGCTGTGTCAGGCAGAATGTTGGATTGTTTTCATGGCTTCCATGTTAACTTTGTCGCCACCCTGCTGTGTAATCCACAAAATATACTGGCAAACTTTTATCATTTACCAATATTATTTCAGCGCTTCTTGCGCATCTGTTTACATTCCCCTCACCCGCCAGAACCAAAACTTATAAGAACGCTACTACACTTGATCTAATACAAAAGGTTCTTAGAAGTGCTGTTTGGGGAGTAGCCTAGAGACAGGGGCTTGGATTGGCGAAAGCTCGCCTGGCAGCGGAGCGCCAGCTCCATCCCAAGATCCAACTAACATAGTTTTAACTGCAGCACCTTTAATCTACTACTAGTTCACTGCCTCCATACATGGTCCCCTTATCAAACGAGCTGTGTCAGGCAGAATTTTGGGTTGTTTTCATGGCTTCCTCATCAAACTTGTTAACTTTGTCGCCACCCTGCTGTGTAATCCACAAAATATACTGGCAAACTTTTATCATTTACCGATATTATTTGAGCGCTTCTTGCTCACCTCCTTTGGTTCCTCTCTGCCACCCATTGGTTTTAAGCCTGAGTCCATTTGGGGTATGTTGCCAAGACACTCTCTAGCCTGCCGCTGCTGCCGCTGCCTCTGCATAGTCCCCTATAGTGTCAGGGTCAATTATTGGATGTTTTAGATGCTATCTAGCCTCATTCGGTCACTCTGTCATTGCCATGCTGTTGCCCATACTTTTGGCATAATGGTGCGATTAAGCAGCCTCAGAGGCATCCATGCATGCTGCCCCTGCTGTTTCCTGTCCATTTCCGTGGTGTTTCCATCCTTTTCTGAGGTTCCCAGGTGCTTGGCCAAGCTTCCCTGTGCAGATCCTTGGTCCCCTTGAAAAATGCTAGAGTCTCCCATTGACTTCAATGGGGCTCGTTATTCGAGACGAGCACTCGAGCATCGGGAAAAGTTCGTCTCGAATAACGAGTACCCGAGCATTTTAGTGCTCGCTCATCTCTAGTGCTGTTGTATTAATGTTTTCCATTCCATCAAACTCTAAAAGGCAATGTCACGTTAACGTTTGCAGGTACATCCAGGACCGGCGCTATGGGTAGGCAAAGTGGACATTTGTCCAGGGCCCCTGAAAGAGGAGAATCTCAAAATCTCAAATTTCAAATGAATCTAAAATTGTGTTTCTAGGTGCCATGGATCTAGAGATATTCAGGTTTAAAGTGAGAATATCAGTTGCAATGTATAAAAAATTACTACCGACAGCATTTTAAGAGTTAATGGGGGTCATTTACTAAGGGCCCGATTTGCGTTTTCCCGACATGTTACCCGAACCGCTGCATTTAAAAACGGAAAATGTGTCGCTTGGGACGCGCTTACCTTCACTCAGCCGACCTCGGTGAATTCCAGCGCGTTCAGATGCTTTTCAGCGCAGCAGCACCACCTGGTGGACGGCGGAGGAACTACTTTAATAAATCCCGGCGCCGCTGGATCGCGAATGGACCGGGTAAGTAAATCTGCCCCAATATCTCTATTTTCCTGACACTTAGAAACACAGGAGACTCTCTTTTTTCATAGGAAAAAAGAAGTGAGGCTCTATGGGGCAGATTTACTTACCCGGTCCATTCGCGATCCAGTGGCGCGTTCTCTGCGGTGGATTCGGGTCCGGCCGAGATTCACTAAGGTAGTTCCTCCGACGTCCACCAGGTGGCGCTGCTGCGCTGAAGTTCCCCGGAATGCACTCAAGTTCACCGGCCTATTCCTAGTGAAGGTAAGTGCAAGCTCCGCAACACTTTCATTTTTTTAAATGCGGTGGTTTTTCCGAATCCGTCGGGTTTTTGGACGGCCACACACCCCGATTTCCGTCGCATGCCAGCGCCGATGCGCCACAATCCGATCGCGTGCGCCAAAATCCCGGGGCAATTCAGGGAAAATCTGCGCTAATCAGAAATATTTGGATAACACGTCGGGGAAACGCGATTCGGGCCCTTAGTAAATGACCCCCATTGTGTCAAAGAGCCAGAGATACAGCCCTCTGAAGTGTACCCCCCCTCCAGTTTTTTTAGCCGGCAGGCTACAGGGTGAATTCTGAGAATAATGGGCACAAGATCTGCTTCACTTCACACATAATGAAAATATTTACTTTATATGTTACTACAATTTGTGTTTTTTTTTTTTTTTGCGAAAATTGACTGATATGATGAACATTCGATCCTCCTCACCTAATGTGGCTACATATTAACGCCGCGACCCAGAACATGTCCATAAAGTTATTTGTAACACCAAAAACACGCGCATGTTCTGGAATAATGTTTTTATTTCACATCATCCTCCATTATTTACACCTATGTTATGTTGTTTTTACTCAAATTCTTATGAACCATGGAGGGTTCTGTTATTGTGCGGCTAATACAATGGCACACAACTAAAAGTGACTTTTGCTATCTCAATAGCTTGGTTTATGAATATATAGTTATTTATTTGGGTTACCATTGTGTAAGGGAGCATACAGTGATAGATCTGTAAGAAGCTCAGTGCAATTTTCTGCCGCTCAAGGCAAGCCATAAAGAGACCCCCCACCCCATATATGTAATCTACAGTAAATGTCAGGACCAGATCCATCATGTTGGTTTGGTGTGAAAATGAAGCAAAGCAAAATGCATACAGCGTGCTGCCATGTAGTATAAAATGCACACAGCGTGCAACCATGTAGTATAAAACAGATACAGCATACCGCCATGTAGTATAAAATAGATACAGCGTGCCACAATGTAGTATAAAATACATACAACATATCGCCATGTAGTATAAGATAGATACAGCGTGCCACAATGTAGTATAAAATGCACACAGCTTACCGCCATGTAGTAAAAAATGCATACAGCGTGCCACCATCTACTATAAAATGCATACAGCGTGCCGCCATGTACTATAAAATGCATACAGCCTACCTCCATGTAGTTTAAAATAGATACAGCATTCCGCCAGTGGCATAACAAGACAAGCGTGGGCCCCAGTGCAAACTTAGAAATGGGGCCGCCCATATACCTAAACCCTTGCTGCCGGCCCCATGCCAAATGTTATTCTTCAGAATACACAAATACCATATATACTTAGCACAGATATAAGCAGTAGAGATGGGCGAAGGGATTGTAACGATTCTAAATTCATTTAGAATTTCAGGAAAACTTCAATTCATCACGAATCCGAAGTTTATGGTAATTTGTGGGATTGGAATTTTTTTTTTGTAATTTTTTCCCCCTTTATTAGCAAAATGGCTGTGAGCACGTGTTACATGGGGCAGAGAACTCTGGGCAGAAGAAAGGAACATGGGGATACTGTTCCTCACTATATGGGGGTAGTGTTCCTCACTGTATGGGGGTAGTGTTCCTCACTGTATGGGGGTAGTGTTCCTCACTGTATGGGGTAGTATTCTTCACTGTATGGAGGTAGTGTTCCTCACTGAATGGGGGTAGGGTCCCTCGATCTATGGCTATATTCTTCACTGTATGGAGGTAGTGTTCCTCACTATATGGGAGCAGTATTCCTCACTGTGTAGGGATATTGTCCCTATCTGTATGGCGGTAGTGTTTGTCACTGTATGGCCGTAGTGTCCCTCAATATATGGCGGTAGTGCTCCTCACAGTATGGTGGCAGTATTCCTCACTGTATGAGAATAGTGTTCCTCACTGTATGGCGGTAGTGTCCATCACTTGATGGCGGTAGTGTTCCTCACTGGATGGCTGTATTCTTCACTGTATCGCGGTAGTGTTCCTCACTGTATGGCAGTAGTGTTCCTCACTGTATGGCGGTAGTGTCCCTCACTGTATGGCTAAGGCCATACAGTGAGGGACACTGCCACACTAAGGTGTTCCTCACTCTATGCTGGTAGTTTTCCTCACTGTATGGAAGAAGTATTCCTCAATGTACGGCGGTAGTGTTCCTCAATTTATGGTGGTAGTGTTCCTCACTGTATGGTGGTAGTGTTCCTCACTGTATGGGGGTAGAGTTCCTAACTGTATGGCTGTATTCCACACTGTGTGGCGGTAGTGTCCCTCACTGTATGGCGGTAGTGTCCCTCACTGTATGGACGTAGTGTTCTTCACGGTATGGCAGTACTGTTCCTCACTGTACGAGGGTAGTGTTCTTCAATGTTTTACGATAGTGTTCCTCACTGTATGACGATAGTGTTCCTCACTGCATAGAGGTAGTGTTCCTCAATGTATAGAGGTAGTGTTCCTCATTGTATGGAGGTGGTGTTTCTCACTGTATGGCGGTAGTGTTCCTCACTTTATGGCGGCAGTGTTCCATACTATATGGTGGTAGTGTTCTTCACTTTCTGGCGGTAGTGTTCCTCACTGTATGTCGCTAGTGTTCCTCACTGTATGGCGGTAGTGTTCCTCACTTTATGGCGGCAGTGTTCCATACTATATGGCAGTAGTGTTCGTCACTTTCTGGCGGTAGTGTTCCTCACTGTATGTCGGTAGTGTTCCTCACTGTATGGCAGTAGTGTTCCTCACTCTATGGAGGGAGTGTTCCTCACTGTATGGCGGCATTCCTCACTGTGTGGCAGTAGTGCCCCTTACTGTATAGCGGTAGTGTCCCTCGCTGTATAGCCGTAGTGCTCTTCACTGTATGGCGGTAGTGGTCCTGACTGTATGGGGGTAGTGTTCCTCACTGTAGCAGGGTAGTGTTCCTTACTGTATGGCGGTAGTGTTCCGCACTGTATGGGGATAGTGTTCTTCAGTGTATGGCGATGGAGTTCCTCACTGTATGGGGGTAGTGTTCCTCACTGTATGAGGGTAGTGTTCCTTACTGTATGGCGGTAGTGTTCCTCACTGTATGGCAGTAAAGTTCCACACTGTTTGGCGGTACTGTTCCTCATTGTATGGCGGTAGTGTTCCTCACTGTATGGGTGTATTTCTTACTGTGTGGTGATAGTGTTCCTCACTTTATGGCAGTACTGTTCCTCACTGTATGGCGGTTGTGTCTCTCACTGTATGGCTGTATTTCTCACTGTGTGGCGGTAGTGCCCCTCACTGTATTGCCTCAGTGTTCCTCCCTGTATGGTGGTAGTTTTCCTCATTTTATGGCGTTAGAGTTCCTCACTGTATGGCGGTAATGTTCCTCAATATATGGGGGTAGTTTCACTCACTGTATGGCAGTAGAGTTCCTCACTGTATGGCGGTAGAGTTTCTCACTGTATAGCGGTAGTGTGCCTCACTGTATGGTGGTAGTGTGCCTCACTGTATGGCAGTGGTGTTCCTCACTGTATGGCAGAAGTGTCCCTCACTGTATGGCTGTAGTGTTCCTCACTGTGTAGCAGTATTGTTCCTCACTGTATGGCGGTAGTGTCCCTAACTGTATGGTGGTAGTGTTCCTCACTTTATGGCGATAGTGTTCCTCACTGTATGGGTTTAGTGTTCCTCACTCTATGGCTGTATTCCTAACTGTGTGGCGGTATTGTTCCTCACTGTATTGCGTTACTGTCCCTCACTGTATGGCGGTAGTGTTTCTCACTGTATGGGAATAGTGTTTCATAGTTTCATAGTTTATATGGTTGAAAAAAGACACTTGTCCATCAAGTTCAACCAAGGAAGGGATGGGATTGGATGAGGAAGGGATTTAGGGGAAACAATTCTATATAACATAACCATCAATGTTATTTAGGTTTAAAAAGGCATCTAGACCCTTCTTGAAGCTCTCTACTGTCCCTGCTGTGACCAGCGCCTGAGGCAGGCTATTCCACCGATTGACCGTTCTCATAGTAAAAAAGCCCTGTCGCCTCCGGTGATTAAACCTTGATTTCTCCAAACGGAGACAGTGCCCCCTCGTCTTTTGATTTGATTTAATCTGAAACAACTTACCACCATATTTTTTGTATGGACCATTCATATATTTAAATAAATTAATCATGTCCCCTCGTAGTCGTCTCTTTTCCAGACTAAATAAATCTAGTTGTTTTAATATTTCCTCATAACTAAGACCCTCCATACCCCTTATCATTTTTGTGGCTCTACGTTGAACCCTCTCCAGCTCCAGGGCATCCTTTTTATGGACCGGTGCCCAGAACTGGACAGCATATTCCAGGTGAGGCCGAACCAATGCCTTGTATAGTGGTAATATTACATCTCTATCATGAGAGTCCATACCACTTTTGATACATGACAAGATCCTACTAGCTTTAGAGGCAGCTGCTTGACATTGCATGCTGTTACTCAATTTATGATCTACTAGTACCCCCAGGTCCTTCTCAACAAGGGAAGTGTTCCTCACTGTATGGCTGTATTCCTAACTGTGTGGCGGTATTGTTCCTCACTGTATTGTGTTAGTGTCCATCACTGTATGGCGGTAGTGTCCCTCACTGTATGGCGGTAGTGTCCCTCACTGTATGGCGGTAGTGTCCCTCACTGTACGGCGGTAGTGTCCCTCACTGTATGGAGGTTGTTCCTTAATGTATTGAGGTACTGTTCCTCACTGTATGGCTGTATTCCTAACTGTGTGGCGGTTTGTTACTCACTATATTGCGTTAGTGTCCCTCACTGTATGGTGTTAGTTTCACTCACTCTATGGCGGTAATGTCCCTCACTGTATGGCTGTACTGTCCTTCACTGTCTGGCGGTAGTGTTTCTCACTGTATGTTGGTTGAATTCCTCACTGTATGCTGGTCGTGTTCCTCACGGTATGGCGGTAGTGTTCTTCACTGTATGGTGGTAGTGTCCCTCACTGTATGGGGGCAGTGTTCCTCACTGTATGGGGGTAGTGTTCCTCACTGTATGGGAGTAGTGTCCCTCACTGTATGGAGGTAGTGTCCCTCACTGTATGACGGAAGTGTTCCTCACTGTATGGTGGTAGTGTTCCTCATTGTGTGGCGGTAGTGTTCCTCACTATAAGGCGGTAGTGTTCCTCCCTGTATGGCGGTAGGATTCCTCATTGTATGGCGGTAGTGTTCCTCACTGTATGGCGGTAGTGTTCCTCACTGTATGGCGGTAGTGTTCCTCACTTTACGGCGGTAGTGTTTCTCACTGTATGGAGGTAGTGTTCTTCAATGTATTGAGGTACTGTTCCTCACTGTATGGCTGTATTCCTAACTGTGTGGCGGTATTGTTTCTTACTGTATTGCGTTAGTGTCCCTCACTGTATGGTGTTAGTGTCCCTCACTGTATGGTGTTAGTGTCCCTCACTGTATGGTGTTAGTGTCCCTCACTGTATGGCGGTAGTTTGCCTTACTGCATGGCGGTAGGATCCCTTACTCTATGGCGGTAGTGTCCCTCACTGTATGGCCGTACTGTCCTTCACTGTCTGGCGGTAGTGTTTCTCACTGTATGTTGGTTGAATTCCTCACTGCATTGCGGTAGTGTTCCTCATGGTATGGCGGTAGAGTTACTCACTGTATTGCGGTAGTGTTCTTCACTGTATGGCAGTAGTGTTCTTCACTGTATGGCGGTAGTGTCCCTCACTGTATTTCGGTAGTGTCCCTCACTGTATGACGGAATTGTTCCTCACTGTATGGCGGTAGTGTTCCTCACTGTATGGCGGTAGTGTTCCTCACTGTATGGCGGTAGGATTCCTCACTATATGGTGGTAGTGTTCCTCACTGTATGGCGGTAGGGAAACAAAAATTGTATAGGCTGTATAATGTTTTCATACGTTTACAAAAATTAAAATCTTCTGTACAAAAAAAAAATATATATCAGCCATCTTCTAGTGCTAATAACCTTTTTATACTGTGGTGTACGGAGCTGTGGGTGGTGTCATTTTTTGCGACTTTTGATGACTTTTTAATTGCTATCATTTTCAAGACTGTACAACCTTTTTATTGAATTTTTTTATATTTTTCAAAATGGCAAAAAAGTGTCATTTTCGACTTTGGGTGCTAGTTTCCGTTTTGGGGCTAAATGCAGTGAAAAAAAGTTATTATATTTTGATAGATCGGGCATTTTTGGACGCAGTGATAGCTAATGTGTTTATGATTTTTACTGTATGGCGGTAGTGTTCCTCACTTTACGGCGGTAGTGTTTCTCACTGTATGGAGGTAGTGTTCTTCAATGTATTGAGGTACTGTTCCTCACTGTATGGCTGTATTCCTAACTGTGTGGCGGTATTGTTTCTTACTGTATTGCGTTAGTGTCCCTCACTGTATGGTGTTAGTGTCCCTCACTGTATGGTGTTAGTGTCCCTCACTGTATGGTGTTAGTGTCCCTCACTGTATGGCGGTAGTTTGCCTTACTGCATGGCGGTAGGATCCCTTACTCTATGGCGGTAGTGTCCCTCACTGTATGGCCGTACTGTCCTTCACTGTCTGGCGGTAGTGTTTCTCACTGTATGTTGGTTGAATTCCTCACTGCATTGCGGTAGTGTTCCTCATGGTATGGCGGTAGAGTTACTCACTGTATTGCGGTAGTGTTCCTCACTGTATGGCAGTAGTGTTCTTCACTGTATGGCGGTAGTGTCCCTCACTGTATTTCGGTAGTGTCCCTCACTGTATGACGGAATTGTTCCTCACTGTATGGCGGTAGTGTTCCTCACTGTATGGCGGTAGTGTTCCTCACTGTATGGCGGTAGGATTCCTCACTATATGGTGGTAGTGTTCCTCACTGTATGGCGGTAGGGAAACAAAAATTGTATAGGCTGTATAATGTTTTCATACGTTTACAAAAATTAAAATCTTCTGTACAAAAAAAAAATATATATCAGCCATCTTCTAGTGCTAATAACCTTTTTATACTGTGGTGTACGGAGCTGTGGGTGGTGTCATTTTTTGCGACTTTTGATGACTTTTTAATTGCTATCATTTTCAAGACTGTACAACCTTTTTATTGAATTTTTTTATATTTTTCAAAATGGCAAAAAAGTGTCATTTTCGACTTTGGGTGCTAGTTTCCGTTTTGGGGCTAAATGCAGTGAAAAAAAGTTATTATATTTTGATAGATCGGGCATTTTTGGACGCAGTGATAGCTAATGTGTTTATGATTTTTACTCTATTTATTTTTATATCAGTTCTAGGAAAAGGGGGGTGATTTGAATTTTTAGTTTTTCTTGTCATAATTTTTTTTTAAACTTTTTTTTACTTTTATTTTTACTATTTTTCAGGGGTACTTTACCCCTAGGTTGTCTGATTAATCCTTTCATTTACTGCCATACTACAGTATGGCAGTACATGGGGATTTCCCTTATTTATTACAATGTGCTGACCGTACATTGTAATGAAGGGGTTAAACCGAGGCAGCCTTGGTTCTTAGGAAGACCCGAGGCTGTCATGGCGATGGATCGCTGCTCCCTGATGATGTCACGGGGAGCGACGATCCTCGGCAAGATGGCGGCGCACATCTTTTTGAAGCCGGAGGGAAAACACCCGCGATTGGTGCTAGCACTGATCGCGGATGTTACCGCAATATGCAGCAAAGACTTACCAGCTATGGAGAGGGCTCAGCCCACACCCGCACCCTGCATGTGACGTACCATTACGTCACTTGCCGTGATTCAATTCGAATTGAACCGTGTCGAATTGAATTTTAATAAATTCGCCCATCTGTAATAAGCACAAAAACACAACACAGCATAACACACATATATAAACACTGCACCATATAAACTCTACAAAGGCTATAAGCATGCTACACATACAAATACACACACATCCAGGGGCAGACTGGGAATTTAAAGTGGCCCTGGAAAAAAAAAATAAAGTGGGCCCATTCTGTGGGCAGGGATCAAAACAAGTAGGTGTGACCATGTTATGTGAGAGGAGTTACTAAACTCCACACAAACTGTTTATAGATGGTCCATATCAACATGTACAGCGCAGAGAAAGAGACTCATACTACCTCCCCTGTACAGGAATAAAGCTTATTACCTAAAAGAACACAACTCAAATCTGATTTATATATATACACTGCCCCTATGTACAATAATATAACTTCTATAATATTGGTCCTATGTACAAGAATATAACTACTATAATACTGCCCCCTATGTACAAGAATATAACTACTATAGTCCTTCCTCCTAGAAGTGAGGTTGTGTGTGGTTTGTGCTCTTGATGTCTGGAGCTAGCCCATGGCGGGGCCACCATGGGTGGGGAAGCTCTCCAAGCAAGGCCCAGGCTTCAAGGCCTAATCTGGGGAAAAAATATCCAGCTATGCATAACAAAGGATATGAATCCTAAAGATTCAAAGAATGGAATGAAATCCACTGAAAGTAAAAAGCTTTTGAATCAACCTGCTAGTGTGAGTGAAGGTTTACCTGTGGTCAAAGCAAAAGTATTGACAAGAGCTAAAGCAAGAATCATCTAGAGTGAGCAGCAGCCTCCATCCCATGCCTCAGGTGGACAATCCACCTCCACCCTGGGCTGGCAGAGGAGGACATTACTCAAGAGACAGACCATCCAGGAGAACCTGCAGCAGTTCTGGACCAGTTCTGGGCTCAATACCCCCGCTATAGAGATACTGAGGGGTGGAAAAAGTTTAGTTGCATTTCCATCTCAAAGCCAGATACAGCAAATTTCACCATCATGTTCTGATGTCCCCCCTCAGGACAGTCTGTCCCCCTTTGTGGTCAGATTGGTCACCCCCACAGGGACTGTCCTGAAGCCTGGCACCTAAAGCCTCAAGACTGTTCTGAAGCCTGGACCTCCCTGATAAAGATCTGATGGAAGGTGCAGATGTACCAGATGAGGATGCGCTATTATCAGGGTCAGTTTACACAGTGCCAGAAACTTCTGACATGAGGGATACTGACCTGGATCACCCAGAGATAGGTAACACCGGAGGAGACATGGAGGTAGTATAGCAGCCAGTAGAGCAGCCAGTGCCTGTCCCTTCCCCTGACCCACCACCGGGGAAAATAGGAATGTAAAAAAGAGAAAGAAGGACACGAGCATGTACAAACCTGAGAGTGCATGGACCACTGTTCAAAAACCCACCAAAATGAAAGTGGAGAGTCAGGCTGATGTTACAGTCACAGCAGGTACAGTGTACTGTCAGAGTCAGATGAAGATGACGATTTATAGAGAGAATTGAAGCGCATGATGGAGGAATATGACGATGATCCAGAGGGGGATCCTTTGACAAAAAGGAAAACCCTACATGCCGGGTCTCAGTCTGTATGGGATATGGAAGACAACTCTGACTCTGATCTATGATGATGGAGATGGTCTTTCTACTTTTTCTCCTGATGGCAGACTTCCATCTTACTGTGGTCACCAGTAACGTGAATAGCATTGAAGCTAGAAAACCCAGACATGTTGTGTACGAACATCTGAAATATCTCAAGGCAGACTCCATTGAACACCTTGGGTCTAATGTGAGAGGCCGAGAGAGATTGGCAGTGTGGTCCGTCCTTTTGGTCACTAGCTGTGGAGCCTTATGCCGGAGTCTCTATCTTGTTTAATACCCATAATGTCACTGTCCATAGACTCACAGAGGTATTGATGGGACACCATAAGAGGTAGAAGACTCTGGTCCTAAATAGTATAATTCAGCAGTCTGGCCTGTCTGATGTTTTTGTACGGGGTGGTAGGAGTCCTAAGTTCACCTACATATGTGCAGGACGCAGAAGTAGGATAGATTCTGCTCTGGTGAGTACTGCAGAAGCCATTAGTGAGAGAACGGAAAGAAATGTCCCATATTCAGATCACTTGGCCTTATATTTTTGATTGGGTACTATAAAGTATCCTAAGGCTGGTAGAGGGCTATGGAGACTAAATTCTAGTCTATTAGATAATAATTCTGTCCGGAAATATATACACACTTTCTTCCAGAATCAACTGGACAGAGTGCATTTTTATGACAACATGGCCGACTAGTGGGAGGATGTCAAGGAAAGAAAGGGTACAGCCAGTATCTGAGACTGCGTAAAGAATTGGAGTCACTCTATTCGGCAGGTGGGGATCACCAACAACCATTGACTGGCTGAAATCTGAGAAGACTGATCGCAAGTCTCACTGACTCCCAGGGTGTTTTACAAGAGTCTCGGGAGGGAATCCTGGGGGTGGTCAGATCTTACTATACTGACTTGTTTCAGAAAAAGGCTTTGGATAAGGAAAAAGTGACCCAATTCTTGGAAGCAACTCCAGGCCCTGAGAATTTTCTCCTTTAACAGTAAAAATAACAGTGGAGAAGATAAGAGGCCATTGATAGGTTAAATCTGAAGAAGGCACCAGGTCCAGATGGTATAATAGCAGAATTTTATATGATGTTCAGAGACCTCTTAGCTCCAATCCTTGAGGATGTTTACAGAAATTGTCTAGAAAATCACCTGATGCCTCCTTCCATGAGGGTCTCATCGCTAATTATGCAGTCCAAAGGGAAAGTTCCTACTGCCCTCAAGAACTGGAGGCTGATCGCCCTCTTGTATGGTGACAGGAAGATTATGGCAAAAATTCTATTTTCTAGGTTAGTCTGTTTGTCCCCAGAACTGTTGGCAGGCTGTCAGTATGGCACAGTAAAAGGGCAGAACATCTTTGGAGCAGTCATCTCCATAACAGAGAAGTTTGAGAGATTTAAAGTGGTGTAGGAGATATGTTGTAGGTCAGGACCAGACTAAAGCCTTTGACAGGGTTGACCATGAATATCTATGGGCCACTTTATCAAAGTACGGTATTCGGGGAGAATTTGTAGATTGACTGAAAACGGTGTACAGAGAGGCTGAGAACGTTCCTTTGATCAATGGTTGGCATGGGGACACTTTCAGGGTAGAGGCAGGGGTGCGACAAGGTTCTCCTCTGAGTTCACTACTGTATGTGTTTGCTATCAATCCATTCCTTAGATCACTGCAGCGGTGCGATTTTCAGGGGGTGCCGGTCCCCCATTGCTTGGCCCTGGGTGGATGCCTACGTGGATGATGTAACTGTGGTGATATCTAAGCCTCATGTGGTGATATCTGAGCCTCAGTTTGCAAAGGCCTCTACCCATATTAAAATCCCTGGGGTCAAATTCGGGAGGGAAGACAATTCCAGACTAAATTGGGAGGAGAAGTTGGAAGCCAGAAATGTAAAGGTTCAGCGATGGAAGAACTGGAGGCTGACTTATAGAGAAAGGGTTACTCCGCTGAAGACTTACCTGGTCCCTGTCTTCCTCTACATCTCTGTTGTCTTTCCTTTGCCAGAATCTTTCTCCGCTAGGCTTTTTAGCCTGTTCTTCCAACTTTTATAGGGAACAGGTTGAACCCAGTCAAAAGAGGGATCACCTACCTGCAGAGGAGAGAGGGTGGACTGGATATGTTAAATCCAAAGGTTTTCTTTGATTCCATGTTTCTGAAAGTTAATTTTGGTTGCCTGGACTCAAAAATGGTTTCCTGTGGGTAAGTAGTGTCACAGACTATATATTGCCTTTTACAGAACCCTGGATACAAGGTGGCAGTCTCAAGAGGGGTCGATGGACTCCTGGCTTCCTCCCCAGTATCTGCACTATGGAATAAGGTGTATGGGGTATAGACAAGTGTTTTATTGAGAGTAAGACCTGGAAAGATCAGTATTCCCAAATATGTAAGACCTTCTATTGTTTACAGCTGGCACTTCCAGACTGTCCAACCAGCACCGAGGTCCGACAGTCCAAGGTTTCTGAATGGTCGGAGGCTGCCCCCTAAGTTTCACAACATCACCTGGCTATCATTACATTTTAAGCTCTTTGTTAGGGGGAACCTAAAGTTCCTAAGTGTGTACGGAATATCTGGCGTGACATATCTGCCAAGCTTAGGAGTCCATCATTGCAGTCCCTACAGTACCTGGAAATCCTCCACAGTATAAAATCTAATGTAAACAACATCAACCGGGAGAACATGTATATGGTAATCCAGATCACAAAGTATTATCACTGGCAAACCAGGACTAGGTTGTCCATACATGGTGAGACCTTCCATCATGATAGAGCCATAAGCCTCATCATGTCAGAACTAAGGTGGATCAAGTCATTAGAGGTCAAGAAAAAGGAGAATAATTTGAGTCTGTGGAGGAACATTAATTTATACTGATATATGATTGTACAATGTGATTGTATTTGTTTTCTTACGTTTTCCCCCTTTTTTTTTAGCCAAAATGGATTCAAGTTACAGTTAATCTATTTTTCTTTCTCTTATGCACATGTATGATTTGATGTACTGAATGACTTCTGATTTTGATTTATTTGATAGAAAAGTATTTCTGTATTTTTGTTTGTTTTATACTAATAAAAATTGCCCCCTATGTACAAGAATATAACTATCATAATACTGCCCACTATGTACAAGAATATAACTACTATAATACTGCCTCCTATGTACAGGAATATAACTACTATAATACTACCCCCTATGTACAAGAATATAACTACTATAATACTGCCCCTATGTACAGGAATATAAATACTGTACTACTCCCCCCTATGTACAAGAATATAACTACTATAATACTGCCCACTATGTACAAGAATATAACTACTATCATACTGCTCCCTATGTACAAGAATATAACTACTATAATACTGCCCCCTATTTACAAGAATATAACTACTATAATACTACCCCCTATGTACAAGAATATAACTACTATAATACTGCCCCTATGTACAGGAATATAAATACTGTACTACTCCCTCCTATGTACAAGAATATAACTACTATAATACTGCCTCCTATGTACAGGAATATAACTACTATAATACTGCCCCCTATGTACAGGAATATAACTACTATGCCTTAGGGCAGCACAGTGGCTGAGTGAGTAGCACTTCTGCCTTGCAGTGCTGGAGTCCTGGGTTCTAGTCCCCCCTGTATATAGCCAGCCAACCTCTCCCCAGTATGCCACCCAGTATATAGCCAGCCAGTCCCTCCAAGTATATAGCCAGCATGCCCCCCAATATATAACCAGCCAGCCCCCCTGTATATAGCCAGACAGCCCCCCCCCAGTATATTCATAGTATCATAGTATAGTATCATAGTATATAAGGCTGGAAGGAGACGCAAGTCCATCATGTCCAACCTTTAAGAATTAAATAAATGTTTTATCCCCATAACCCGTGATATTTTTGCTCTCCAGAAAGGCATCCAGGCCTCTCTTGAACATGTACATAGAGTCCGCCATAACAGACCCCCAGTATACAGCCAAGCCCCTTTGTATATAGCCGAGCAGCCCCCCAGTATGCAGCCAGCCCCCCTGTATAGAGCCACCCAGCCTCTCCCCAGTATATAACCAGCCTGCCACCCCAGTATATAGCCAGCCAGTCCCTCCAAGTATATAGCCAGCCTGCCCCCAATATATAACAATCTAGCCCCCCAGTATACAGCCAGTATATCCCCTGAGTATAAAACCAGCCTGCCCACCCAATATACAGCCAGCCTGCCTACCCAGTATACAGCCAGCCCCTCCCCAGTATATTTGCAAACTGCCCCCTCAGTATACAGCCAGCCTACCCCCCAGTATACAGCCAGACAGCCTTCCCCCCAGTATATACCCAGACAGCCTGCCCCCAGTATACAGCCTGCCAGCCTGCCCCCCAGTATATAGACAGCCAACCTGCCCCCAGTATACAGCCAACCTGCCCCCAGTATACAGCCAACCTGCTCCCAGTATACAGCCAACCTCTCCCCAGTATACAGCCAGACAGCCTTCCCCCCAGTATATACCCAGACAGCCTCCCCCCCAGTATATACCCAGACAGCCTGCCCCCAAGTATACGGCCAGACAGCCTGTCCCCCAGTATATAGACAGCCAACCTGCCCCCCAGTATACAGCCAACCTCCCCCCAGTATACATCCAGCCTGCCTCCCAGTATACAGCCAACCAGCCTGCCCTCCCCCCCCAGTATACAGCCAACCAGCCTGTCCCCCCCAGAATACAGCCAACCAGCCTGCCCCCCCCCAGTATACAGCCAGCCTGCCTGATCCCCCCCAGTATACAGCCGGCCTGCCTGACCCCCCCCCCCCAGTATACAGCCAGCTAGCCTGCCCCCCCAGTGTACAGCCGGCCAGCCTGCCCCCCCCTTCCCCCGTATACAGCCAGCCAGCCTGCCTGATCCCCCCTCACTATACAGCCAGCCGGCCCCTCTATATTAAGCCTGCCTGCCCCCCTCCCCACCCCAGTATACAGCCAGCCGCCCCTGCCCAGAACAGTTCCATGCATGCCAGCGACTCCGTGTGTGCCAGCGGCTTACAAACTATGACTTCAGCCTCTTTCCAACGTCATAGTCTGTGTGCCTGCCGGCGGTGCGAGCTGCCAATGATCATTAGAGGAGCCTCAGGGGAACGTCTGAAAGGTGAGCATGTTGTTTTTTTTCTTTTTCCACCGGCCCCAGTCAGCCCCTACACCCCACCCACTAGTTATGGCCAGTGCCCGCCCCACCCTCTATCGCCACCCCCCCATAGACTCCACCCTCCAACTATCACCGGCCCGTCTACTTGTCAACCAGGTGGCGCCGCCCAAGGCAAGAATCTCAACTCGCCTCATGGGTGGTGCGCCCCTGTACACACTCATATATATTCGCTCAGGTAGTCTTTTTATCCCAGGGCAGTGTCAGAGGCCAAATCTGTCCCAGTAGCTGCTGATCAGATGGATGGGGTGGAGGACAGGAAGTAGAGATGAGTGAATATAGTCTTGTTGTTCTGTGCGGTCTATTTCTCCTCACCCAAAATTTCTTATCTGGCGCTCAAGGTGCATTCTGCGAAAGATGTGCTCTGTTATATACATATGAAGCTGTACAATGTGCAAAATAATCGCAATGTCTGGCGGTTTGCAAGGTGTATATTTCAGGGCTTGTACGTCACAAAACTGACACACAAGCCCTGATAAATGTCTTCTATCAGACAGTACACTGACCCTCACTGTATGAGGTGAGTGGCAGGCTATCCTCCCTCATCCCTGTTGTGGAGCTACTCAGTGTAGAGGTCTGGAGCTGCTGGTCATGAATGAGGAGGGGGGCACTTTACAAAAGGCAGCAATCTAGCCTCTGTCTCTGTGCTGCCACCCTCCACCTGCACCTCCACAACTACCAGAAGCTGCAGAGGAGTCTCCTGGGTGTATGGCCAGGTCACAAGGCACACCTCACACAGGGGGCGCTGCTCCCGACAGTGTGTCTCTTCATCTACTAGTGTGTACCAGGTCCAGGAGACTCTTGGTCCGGGACAATGCCGGGAACAGCATGACAATCTCTCATTGCCCAGGGTCTCTGTCTCAGGACGGTTGGGAGGTGTGTGTAAGGTCGCCTGCTGGGGCTCCACTGACGCTGCAGGTCACATAGCAGCTGCTATGGTCGCTACCACTGCAGTTATGCCCCTAAAGCTGCATAATTGATTTAGTGAAATATTCTAGGTCAGGGATTGTTGCAGACCTGGGAAAACAAGTGTTCCTGTGCGCTATTCTGTGACAACAAAACTTTTTGGCTAGAGCGTGCCTGTACACTATTGTGTGACAACAAAACTTTTTGGATAGATGTGTTCCTGTGCGCTGTTCTGTGACAAAGAAACTTTGCGGATAGGCATGTTCTTGTGCACTATTCTGTGACAACAAATATTTGCGTATAAAGTGATCCTGTGCACTTTGCAGATATGGGTGTTCCTGCGCATTTTTCAGTGACAACCAAACTTTTAGGATAAACATGCTCCTGTGTGCTGTTTTTAGACAAGTACAATCACCAACAGAGTTTTTTTCACTTGGACCACATTGTGACTGGGTTTGGATTTAGCATAACATAGAAAATTGTCCAACAGGGACATATAAACCCATTGGTCACTTAAAATATAACTTTTATTAATATTCGCTAAAAGATGAATAGACTCCGTCCAAAAGAAAAAGTGTTTAAAAGTTAACAGAGTGCAGATGCTGGAGTTTACACCTTAATTAGGTGGTCAGGATTTATCTGGCAGTATATGTCAACCACAATAGAGGGGACTGATAGTACACTCAGTCCTCAGATAGAGGGGTTTAGGAGCTGAGACTACTTGGGGAGTCCGTTTTCCTCTGTTTAATGTATTTCACATTGGGTTATTCGACCCACTTCTGTACTCTATTATTCATAGGACTGTAGATCCTATTCACTGGGTTTTTTGTATATAACAGAGCCCCACGATGTTCTACAGCTCTTACTATTGCCCTCTCTATACTACTTCAGGTGATCTCTGCTGCCGCGGACTAACTATGTCATTCCTGCACCTTTGGTGTCCAGCTGTCTACTACCTCTGAATTAAAAACTAGCAGATTAGCCCCCCCGACATGTTTCGCCACATGCCGTGGCGTCCTCAGGGTGATCGGGGCTATAGTGCGGCACGCCAGACCGTCTGTGTCATATATAGACTATTTTAGTGACGCAATCACTGGGGGCCTGGTCCTGTCAAACCAATGGCATTGAGGGAATCTCGGTTTCCGCCAACAAATCGCTACCGTCAGGTTTGTAACCTTGTCCGTGGGTGCCTCCCTCCTGTCTCCCGATTGGTTTTCAATCGGGAGTGGAATGGTTGGTGGTCCAATCAGAGTGTGTACCAGCAGGTCTGTCTAGTCCGATGCTGCTCCGCCCCCTAGGCTATCTAGTGCGCATGTCTGTAGACTCTGTCTACAACATGAGCCCAGGTGCCTTATGCGCATGCCCGTAGACTCTAACTATATTGCGAGTCAGGGATTCCACTGCGCATGTCGATGGACTTAGATGGTCACAGCGAAGGATACACTAAAAGCGCATGACTTTGGACTTAGCCTGAATTGTAAGTAAGACCGTCGGGGATACCACGATGGACTTAGTTCACATGATTAGTGAGGGGGACGGGGTGCATGGCAAGAAATTCTGTTCATATTCAGGACGAAAGTGTCAAGAGCGCATGACAGCGGACTTTGTCTGCCACGTACGTAGACTCGTTTTTCCACAGTGGCCGTAACAGAAGGTTTGATTATTTTTTATATATGGTCTTTAGTGTTTATGATGATGGGGGATTTCCTCAAAGTATTTCCAGTGATTTTAAATCGGATTGAGCAATCGGTTAACCTAGTCTATATATGTGATCTGGTGTGTCCTTTGGACGGGGTATGTATATATATATTCAGTGGTAGGAGCAGTTCTTGTAAGATCCAAATCAGACCATATCACTATATTGTATGTCTTAAATCACAGAGAAGCTGCATACGTAAAACCCTCATTCAGACCCTTGGGAGATAAGGTCCCCAGGCGATAGATCCATTTTGCTTCAAGTTGTAGGAGTCTCCGATCTAGGGCGCCCCTTCTGATTCCAGTTTTTAGACAATGGATGCCCCAGAATCTAAGCTGTTCCAGATTGCCTTTGTGCATAAGTTTCATGTGTTTGGTTAGCGTCGTGTCTTTATTGGTCCTTACGGTGCTGAGGTGTGAGGACATCCTCCTCCTCAGTTCTTGCACCATTTTTCCGATGTAAATTTTGGGGCAGGTGCACTGTGCCACATAAATCACTCCTGTCGATTTGCAGTTTATGTAATGTTTTATATCATATGTGCGTCTATCATCTGAGTCTGTGAAACTCCTCTTACTGGTCATATATCTGCAGAATGAGCAACCCCCACATGGGTATGACATGGGTATGACAAACTTTTAGCACAAGAATTGGACCAATTGTCCCGGCAGGGATTTCTAAACCTTTTAATTTATTTACAAAACTGCCTGAGGCAGACAAAAACTACCCATATCCGGACAATATGATATGATAAAACTTAACTTTAATTTATCTAATATCATAAAATAGGGTGGCTAAGCCACTAGGTGTTCAAAGGAGAATGTGCTTAAAAACACAGTGTATGGCGATACCACCGAACAAGATCAGCTGGCTTATAGGGTTTGACAGTCACAGTGATTGTTGCTCTGGGTGGCAATGACTAAATAGCCATGGAGTAGGTGTAAGGAATGGCAATAGTCTATAAGGACTAGAGATTTTGATATATGACAACCACTTGTGTCTATCAGTCACACTCTATAACCCTCACAGGAGGTATCCAGTCACATAGATTGTTGTACACACTGCAATGTTATTACTATGGAAATTCTCTGGGCAAATTTGCCCTATTGAGGGCTGCCACCGTGATCCCCGGCGCGGGACCGCTATGGTATTGCGGTAGCTATAGAGGTGATTATTCCTTATTCTCCTGATCCTATATTAAAGTTAGATGTTGACTAACTTCCCTGGGGGAAGAAACCCCTCAACCACCCTATATCGAGCTAACTATATGTATGAATTCAGCCATCTCGCTCAATGGACACACACACACTGCTGGTTAAAACATGCAGATTTTAGCCCCCCAACATGTTTCACCAGTAGACTGGCTTCATCAGGGGTTTGTCACTGGGAGGTGTGTCCACAGAGCCGTGTCGGCAGATCTTACATCATCCGAAACACTAGAGTGTGACTACTGCGCATGCTCCCGTACTTAGACAATCGCGGGATGGAGTACATTATTGCGCATGCTCCCCTACTTTGTCAATCATGAGAGGAAAAATCTCTCTGCGCATGTCAATGCCCTTTGCTACAGGTATGGAGGTCTGGTCCCAACCGTGATGGTACCAAGCTGCCATCTTGATGGGTAAGTATTATATTGGCATAGTTTAGGTTATGCTCGGCCAGGTGAGGGTGACTGCGTATAGAGGGACTAGAGTGGTACAATTGTATGCCATCAATTGTCCTAATCTTCACTTATTGATTATATACGGGGACCTGCATAGATGTTTAAGGTAAATACAGTCAGAGGTCCGTATCATCATTGAATCCCCAGTTGATGGCTGTGGGCAAATTGTACCTCCAGATTAGTGACCCCCGTTGATTAGAGCAAGGCAGTGGCATAACATCAGTGCCCCTGTTCTTGCAGATGCCCCTCACCTATCGCTTTACAGAATTAAACTGGATATGAATTAGATGAATTCTGTTGGCACGAAAATTATGTTCAGTCAATAAGTACTATTTACATAGGGCATTGTCACAGGATCGATTGGCTTCCCTGATTTTAATGGGAGGGCTCCTGGTGATTCAAAATTTAGGATATAGGGAGTGGCTGATTCTCTTAATAAGAGCACTGTAAGTATCCCAATAAATCATCTAGAGAAAATTGTCAAAAGTGAATCCTTCGTTGAACCCTGGCGTGGTCCTGTCTGTATCTGATCAATGGCCCAGAAGCGAAGGGCACCTCCATGGTGAAGTCTTATATGCCTAGAAATGGGGGTATCTTTACTAGTCATGATCGAACTGATATGGCTGGAGATTCTCCTCCGGAGCTGTTGTATGGTTTTGCCCACGTATATACGTGGGCAGGTGCACTGTGCCACATATATCACGACAGTACTATTACAATTCATGTAACGTCTGATGAAAATAGTTTCATTATTTGCTGGATTTATAAAACTCCTAGTCTTTGGCATCAGTGGACAGAATGAACATGAACCGCATGGGAAAGAACCTGAGATGGAGTTTCTGGATCTATGTGTAGATGCTGAAGCTTCACTGAAGTGACTATGCACTAGAAAGTTACACAAATTGGGGCCTCGACGATATGTAATTGTGGGTCTATCAGTGAGTCTCTCCCTCAAGTCCGGATCAGCAGTGAGTACAGGCCAATATCGCGAAAGGATCTTTTTGATAGTCTCACCATAAGCATCATAGATGCCAATGCATCTTATGACCTGTTGTGCCGGCTGTTGTGCCTTACTCTGAAAGAGTGTACTCCTATCGGTGTTCTTTTCCCTAGCGTAGGCTTTGCATAAGCACTTTTTGGGATAACCCCTACTTCTAAATCTCTTATAGAGGTTATCACGCTCCTTCTTGAAGTATGCTTCATCTGAACAGTTCCTGCGCGCTCTTAGATATTGCCCTATGGGGACCCCAGACTTGAGGGATTGTGGGTGCCAACTGTTCCATTCAAGTAAGTTGTTAGTGGAAGTAGGTTTACGATATATATCAGTTTTTAGGCGTCCCAGTGGATCAATATAGATGGTGAGATCCAGAAAATTAATCTGCATATCACTGATTTCTGATGTAAATCGCATTCCTATGTCGCTGGTATTAAGTCGGTCAACAAAGTTATCGAACAGCTTTCTGTCCCCATCCCATAGTATCAACACATCATCTATAAACCTTCCCCAGTATGTTATATACTGGATGAAGTTAGACAGCTCTTCTGAAAAGACTATGGTATCCTCCCACCAACCAAGAAAGAGGTTAGCGTATGAGGGCGCACAAGTCGCCCCCATCGCCATCCCTCTAACTTGGTGGTAGAAGGAACCATTAAAGAGAAAATAATTATGGGTTAACAGAAAATGTAGAAGTTTTAGCAGAAACCTGTTGTGCTACCTGAATTGAATTCCCTTAGTACTGAGGAAGGACTCGACTGCCCTGAGGCCAAGATGGTGTTCGATGTTGCTATATAAAGATTCAACATCGAGGCTCGCGATAAGCGTATTAGGTGTTAGTGTTAAGTCTTGTATCTTTCTAATGATGTCTTTAGTGTCTTGTAAATATCATGGTAAGGCACTTACGAAGGATTGGAGCATCTTGTCTATGTATATACTGCAAGATTGTGTTAAGCAGTCACAGCCGGAGACTATTGGTCTACCCAGGATGGGTGTGCGCCCCTTGTGCACCTTAGGCAGTGCATAGAATGTTGCCACCGTGGCGTGGGCATTAAATAGGACTTTTTACTCGTTGTCACTGAGTAAGTTGTCTTTCTTGGCCTCAGATAAGAGTTGCTCCAATTCCTTGATATATAATGGTGTAGGGTCAGTGCGTAGAGTCTCATAAGTATGTTTATCTGATAGGAGTCTGTGGACATGTCCACATAGTCCTTGGTATCCATGACTACTGTGTTACCCCCCTTGTCGGAGGGTTTCACTGTCAGGTCAAAGTCCGCTTGTAAGTCTCCTCTTCGTCTCCTCTGTACACAGGTTTTTATATTGTTCTTTTCTGTTCATTTTCAATTTTTCTATTTCACTGGTGACCAATTTCACAAACGTATCAATGTTCTGGTATTTAGAGAAAGGGAGAGTGTGTTTTGATCTAGGTCGCATGTCTGTCAAGGGAGCATGTATAGCAGATGGACCTGAAAAGTTCTCCTCCTCCAGTGTTAAAAGTGCCTCCAATGCCTGAGTTTCTCTCTGTTTAAGTATTTTTTTGTCAGTTTCCTCTTCCTTGTGCATTTTATGTACTGCAAGTTTCCGAGCGAACAAGTTTATGTCCTTGATCCACAGAAACTTGTCACTAAGAGGTGTCGGTGTAAAGGTAAGGCCTTTTTGTAAGAGTGAATACACCTGGGGTGAAAGTGTTTTTGAAGACAGGTTCATGACCAAGTTATTCTGGGGATCCGATCTTGCTGAAGTTATCACTTCCCGTTGTACGCCCATTTCTCTTGATCCCTGAGTTGTATGCTTGGGGTTTGTGTTCCTAAAAAAGGAGATGGAAAGGACGTAGTGGTTAGATGTGGTATGACAGAAGTCTGTGTGTTGGATGGGAGTGGTTGTACAGTGGGTTTGTGATTGTGCGTGGTGATTCTGTAATTTTCTTGGGGTCCACATGTCTTGGTTGTGCTATTGATGCAGTGGGGGGAAACTGCTGACTGGTAGATAGTGAGGAAGAGGAAAAAGGTACAGAAGGATGTCCACTTGAGTTGGGGAGAATGTTCATTTCGTACATGGTGCTGCTACCGTGGTATTTAGATGGTTCTCACGGTTGTTCGTAGTTCTCTTATGATGAGGGGATTTCCGATTCCTATTGTTCTTTCGTTTGGAACCTCCTACTCTGGGGGACTGGACTGGACTGGTCCAAGATCCTGTATGCTGGAGAGGTCAGATTCTGAAATATCAGTATATAGGGGTTTTGGGTTATTACCCCTTTGGTTGTTTTTCTGAAGATAAATTTACCCTGTCTCGAAGTCCCTTCTGTCCCTAAGGTATTTCTGATGTTTTTTTCCTTGATCTCTTTCACAAGAGTATCAATGTATTTTTTTAGTTTACTTTCAAGGCCTACGAAATCAGGATGTTGATTAAATATTTGTATCTCTTGGATTTCTTTTTGTAGCTTTTCCTGTAGTTTAAGTAAATGATTTTTTTCATATGCATAGAGATATTCGATCATGCGTAGGGAATTCTCAGACAGGATCGTCTGCCTACCTCTAAGGAATTCTAAGTCCTCTTGATGCGAGTTGGGGGTTATCTGTATTCAGGGCCGGTTCTAGACAAAGTGGGGCCCTGGGCAAAACTAAAAGTGGGGCCCCAAAATAAAAGTATTTTACGACCAGTCACAGTCAGTAGGAGGCTCCCCTTAGTATGATAAAACGAACTGCAATATGGGAAAAATTTATAGGAGATATATAGATAATAGGAGATTGATGGGCAACACAGTGGCTCAGTGGTTAGCACTACAGCCTTGCGGTCAACATCTGCAAAGAGTTTTTATGTTCTCTCCGTGTTTGTGTGGGTTTCCTCTGTCCTCCGGTTTCCTCCCACACTCCAAAAAATTACTGGTAGGTTGAATAGATTGTGAGCCCCATAGGGACAGGGACTGATCTGGCAAGCTCTGTGCATCGCTGCATAATCTGTGTGCACTATATAAATAAAGAATTATTAATTATAATTATTATGATAGAAGACAAATATGAAAGATGATAGAGATTTCTAGATGCAAAACTATAAAGTAGATGATATATACAGAAGATGGATAAGAGAGATAAAGAAAATTGAAGATTCATAAATAGAGAAAAAGCAAGTTATATATATGGTCAGGTTATAGGAGATAGATAACCAGACAGATAGATATATAGACAGAAGATGGATGATAAGCATCTTCACCAGGGAATTCAACCAAGGGGTATTAACCCTTTCACCACTGGGCATTTCTGGATATTTTGTCGCGTTATTGACCAGATCAATTTTTACAATTTTGACGTTTAAAAATAAAATCGAAATTACATCAAAAAGAATTAAAGTAAACCGCAGTAAACCACATATTTTCTGAAAGAAAATATTTTCTAAACAGTTTATAGAGAGAGGCGCCTTCATGCAATTTTGATTCAAACTGAAACATTTTATAAAAAATACTTAAAATTGAAGAGTTCACAAATTCCTCATATTGATACGTTCACATGAACAAATCATCATACTTTCACTACAACTGAAATAACTAAATATCTGCTTTTCACAGAAACAGAAAAAAGGGTAAAGGCGCCATAAAACCTATATCATTTTGAAAGCAGACAACCAGGCGATGCATTTGGCAATTAACAATCAAAATTTCTTCCAAAATATGTACAAATCCAGAATGCTTATATAAAGAAAACATACTTTCCTAAAACAGTAAGATGTGAGGAGATCATACATGCCCCACAACAATATATTCCCCAAAATATGCAGCAAAGCAAAGGTTAAATCCACAGGGAACACCAAACTATTTTTGCAGAGAATGCACTGAGCATCACACAGATCTATCATTATATGCTCCCTTACACAATGGTAACCCAAATAACTATATATCCATAAACCAAGCTAATGAGATAATAAAAGTCACTTTTAGATGTGTGCCATTGTATTAGCCGCACAATAACAGAACCCTCCGCGCTTCATAAGAATTTGTGTGAGAACGTCATAACATAGGTGTAAATAATGGAGGATGATGGGAAATAAAAACTTTATTTCAGAACATGTGGGTGTTTTTGGTGTTACATATAACTTTATAGACATGTTCTGTCTTGCAGTATTAATATGTAGTCACATTACGAAGAGGATCAAATGTTCACCGTATCAGTCAATTTTCGCCCCAAAAAAAAAAAACTATCATGAAATAAAGGCAATAAGAGAGAAAGTGTGTTCTTAGGTAGTTCTGCATAGAGAAGGGTTAAAAACATAAATATTAGTTGATATTATCCCTTCCCAAAATGTAGTAACATATAGGGGCAAATTTACTTACCCGGTCCTGACGCGATCCCCGATTCGGACGGTCAGACGAAGATGAAGTCCGGCGTCATTCACGTAGCTCGTGCGCCCGAATTCCTGCATCCGTCGCTTTCGCGCCAAGGTCCGCCGGAGTTCACCTTCTTCTTCCTGATGCTTGTAAGTGCGTGTCTTGCGACACAATTCGAAATGTTAAATCCCGCACATAGTCTGAATCCGTCGTGTGCAAGCCGGCACCGATGCGCCAAAATCCGATCACGTGCGCCAAAATCCCCTGCTAAATGTGGCGCAAAACGGAAATCCACGGACCCTTAGTACATTAGTACTACCCTTAGTACTTTGTACATAATCAGTCTATGTGCACTATTTTATGACAACAAAACTTTGTGGAAAGACATTTTCCTGTGCGCTCTTCTATGACAACGTTCTGTGACGTCACAACTTTTTGGATAGTCTTATTCCTGTGACCTATGCTTAGACAACAAAACATTTTGGATAGAATTCTTTTTATATGCTCTGCTGTGACAGCAAAACTTTTCAGATAGACATTTTAAGGTGCGCTATTCTGTGGCAACAAAACTTTTTGGGTAAAGTGTTTCTGTGCGCTCTTCTGTGACAACTAAAGTTTCCAGATAATGTGTTTCTGTACACTATTCTGTGACAACAAAACTTTTTGGATAAACGTGTTTCTGTATGCTTTTGAGTGACTAAAATTTTTGTATAGTGTGTACCTTTGCGCTATTGGGTGATTACAAAACTTTGTTGATAGGCATGTTGCAGTGCGCTATTTTGTGACAACACCATTTTTTTGGATAGACGTTTTCCTATGTGCTATTCTGTGACAATGCTACTTTTCTGATTCATAAATCATATGCGCTAACTTTACAATCTATGCATGATTGCTGATGATTTTCCTGGATCTGAAAACTATACACGGAGAAGAGCTTCTCAATCTGGCTGGATAATGCAATGAATACTAATAAACCTCCTATGTCATCCTCTATAATCAGTAAGAATATCCTTGCACTGATGCCATAGGCAATTTTATTTTAGATTTTTACCTGTCCTTAATAATAGAAGCCTCTTCCATTGACCTCAGCACTTCATATAAATCTATAACCTATTTTTCATATCGAGACTATGCATATACATATACACGGTGGCTACAAAGACCCCTTTGTTTTATTGCAGCCAATTGGTAAGATCAAAATTTTTTTTTTTTTGCTCATTAGTGTACACTCCACACCCCATCTTCACAGAAAAAAACAGAAATGTAGATAATTTTGCACCTTTATTTGAAATATCATATGGTCACAAGTACTCAGATCCTTTGCAATTTTTTGAGTAGAAACACCTTTTATGGCTCTAGTCGGGCCAGTCAAGAATGGTTCTGAAGCCACTGCTTTGTTATTTTAGCTGTGTGCTTAGGGTCATTGCCTTGTTGGAAGGGGAACCTTTGGCCCAGTATGAGGTTCAGAGCACTCTGGAAGAGGTTTTCATCCAGGACACTTGGCCGCGTTAATCTTTTCTGCAATTGCAACCAATCACCCTGTCCCTGCTGCTGAAAAACACTCCCATAGCAAGATGCTGCCACAACCTTGTTTCACTGCTGGGATTGAATTTGGCAGGTGATGATGCCTGTTTTTTTCCACACATAACACAGAGAATTAACACCAAAAAGTTCAATGCTTGTCTCATCAGACCAGAAAACCGTATTTATTGTAGTCTGGGAGCCCTTCTTGTTTTTTTTTTTGCAAACTGTATGTGGGCTTTCATTTGCCTTGCACTGAGGATAGGCTTCTGTCGGGACACTCGGCCATAAAGCCCTAACTGGCAGAGGGTTGACGTTTTAGTTGACTTTGACTTTCTGCCATCTCCATACTGCAAAATGTAATATTAATGAAAACAAAGAATTAAAAAATTTAAAGGGGTGTGAATACTTTCCACACCCACTGTATTGTGTATTTCTTGTTATTATGACATATGTATCTGTGATTAGACATTTATGTATTCAATTTCTACCACAGTGAATGTTAATTAGGATTAAAACATCACATGTGCTTTATATTTGTTTGCCAATTGCAATTAATAAATCAAGTGCTGAGGAGCCGGATTAAGGTTGGTGGGGGCCCCTGGACGCAAAATCTGGTGGAGGCCATGACCGAATGCAACAATCATACAAATTATCCTGCTCACTATCCACTATCCACGCAGTAATACATAAAGATACAGCCACATCACCCCCAATAATACATGCACATTCAGCCACCTCACCCCCAGTAATACATCCACATACAGCCACTTTACCCCCAGTAATACATCCACATACAGCCGCCTCACCCCTAGTAATAAATACACATACATCCACCTCACCCCCAGTAATACATCCACATACAGCCGCCTCACCCTCAGTAATACATGCACATATAGCCGCCAAACTCCGGCAATGCATACACATACAGCCGCCTCACTCCCAGTTAAACCTCCAAATACAGCCACCTCACCCCAGTAATACATCCACATACAGCCGCCAATCCCCAAGTAAGGCATCCACATACAGCCGTCTCACTCCCAGTAATACATCTATACAGGCAGAAACCCCCAGCCCAGGGCAGATTCCCCCTCCCTCCACAGCTTGAAACCCCCAGCCTTGACAGATTGATGCCCCCTCACATGCAGAGACCCCCAGCACAGGGCAGATGCCCCCCCACAGAGCCCAGAACACAGAGTTACCCTCACATGCAGAGACCCTCAGCGCAGACAGATTCCCCTCATCCTCACAGGCAGAGACCCCCAGCCCAGGGCATATGCCAGCCCCACACACACACACACACACACAGGCAGAGAACCCCAGCCCAGACAAATCACAAATCGAACCCCCCTCACAGGCAGAGACTCCCAGCCAAGACAGATCCCCCCAGCCCACTCACAGGCACAGAGACCACCAGCCCACTCACAGGCAGAGACCCCCAGCCCCCTCACTGGCAGGGACCCCCAGCCCATGACATAGCTTCTCTCAAAAAATACCTTTCGGAGAGTTGTAAAGGGAAGTGTGGATCCATGACAGACAGCGAAGCCTTCTCTCTCAGCAGATAAGCCGGCAGTATACAGAGCGCATTTCCCCGGCTCACAGCAGGTCACATGTGAATGCAATGTACGTGACCCTGTGTGATGCTGACACCACACTATAGCGAGCTGACTGTCTCTGGCTGAAAGCGATGCTTCATAGTTTCATAGTTTATACGGTTGAAAAAAGACACTTGTCCATCAAGTTCAACCAAGGAAGGGAAGGGATTGGATGAGGAAGGGATTTAGGAGAAACACTTCTATATAACATAACCATCAATGTTATTTAGGTGTAAAAAGGCAGCGCCTGAGGCAGGCTATTCCACAGAGTGACAGTTCTCATAGTAAAAAAGCCCTGTCGCCTCTGGTGATTAAACCTTGATTTCTCCAAACGGAGACAGTGCCCCCTCGTCTTTTGATTTGATCTAATCTGAAACAACCTACCACCATATTTTTTGTATGGACCATTCATATATTTAAATAAATAATAAATGTCCCCACGTAGTCGTCTCTTTTCCAGACTAAATACATCAGCATTGCTGCTGTACATCACTCCAGGCAGAGACAGACAACTCACTGTCTCCTACCAGGGACTGAGAGGCATCCGGGGTTGAAGGCACGGTACCAGTCTGTAACCAACTTTACCGCAAGGCGATCTGACTGTCCCTGCATGGCTGGGAGAGATGTTCTGCAGCACAGCCGCTGCGCATCACTCCCAGTTACATAGAGACACAGTCAGCTTCGTGTCCAGGAGCAACAGCGGTCTGCCACTGGGGCTGCAAGTTTAATGCCCGCAGCTCACCCCCATCTATAATCCGGACCTGGCGGCGGGTAGCAGTGACCATGTGGAGACTCCAGCCAACAGCTCTGCAGAACAGCCCAACTGAGCTAGAGACCTAGAAGAGCAAGAAAGAAAGAGAAAGAGCCATTTCCCAACCAGGAGCACTTTCTCCTGCACTGACTTCCAGCAACAGAGCGGTAGTAAGGAATTTTCATTCCCGCTCTGCTAACTTAATAATAGCAAGACTCGTAATTACCCGTAAATTGGTTGGGCACATCTCCTGACCATTGGCCTAGTGGTTTCCATACATTTGGTTCCATGTTGTTTGATCTGGCTGGGGGCTAAGATGTTTTTAAGGGTGGCTTCCCTTCTTAACATAATGTTGGGGTGTTTGGGAATGATTCTCTTTAGTGCATTATCCCCTTTCAGGATGTGCCAGTGTTTGCATAGGATATCCTTGATTTGTTTGTGTTTGTCAGTGTATAGGGTAATGAAGACCAAAGGTGGGTCTGTGGACTTTTTACTCTTGATTTTGGTCACTTTTTGTGTAAGGTTAGAGCTTCTTTTGTAGGCATTTTTCAGGATATGAGCAGGGTACCCATTCTTTTGGAACCGTTTCTTCAAGATCATTGCTTTAGATACTGGCTAAATGGAATGTTATCTTTTCATTTGTAGGTCCTTTTGTTATTGCTCAAATTGTTAACCCGGTTACCATCAGGTTCTTAAGCGGTATGTTGAGCCAGTTTTGCCTCTACCTGACCCTCCTTCTCCATTTATTGTGGAGGGGAACCTGAAGTTTGAGGTGGAAAAGGTTGTGAATTCCAGATTGGTAGGTAACTCCCTGCAGTACCTGGTCCATTGGAAAGGTTTTGGTCCTGAGGATAGGTCTTGGGTTCTGGCTAGAGATGTTCATGCTCCGTGGTTACTTACACAAAAAGAATGTTTAACCCCATAGTTCAATAAGACGTACCTGTACGTTTTATTGCGCATGGGGTAGTATGAAGAGGGTTCACGGGCTAAGCCCTCTTCATACACGCCGGGTGCTTGCTTCACAATGAAGCAAGCACCCGTCGCTAACACCCGCGATCGGTGCTTGTACCGATCGCGGGTGTTAACCCTTTCATCGCCGCCGGCAAAGCTGCCGGCTGCATTAACAAGCCGGCGGCGCGTGGGCGCCGCCATCTTGGCTCCGATCGCCGCTCCCCGTGACGTCATCGGGGAGCGGCGATCCGTTGCCATGACAGCCTCGGATCACACAATGATCCGAGGCTATCATATTTTAGGCCATCTATTACAATGTGCGATCTGCACATTGTAATAGATGGTGTGCAAAATCCCCATATACTTCCATACTGTAGTATGGCAGTATATGGTAGGATCAATCAGACAACCTAGGGTTAAAGTACCCTAGGGAGTCTGAAAAATAGTAAAAATTTTTAATAAAAAAAAAATAAAAAATAAAAAATTATATTAAAAAAACCTAAAAATTCAAATCACCCCCCTTTCCCTAGAACTGATATAAATATAAATAAACAGTAAAAATCATAAACACATTAGGTATCACCGCGTCCGAAAATGCCCGATCTATCAAAATATAAGAATGTTTTTTTACTGCGTTTAACCCCGTAACGGAAAATAGTGCCCAAAGTCGCAAAAATATAAAAAATTCAATAAAAAGTGATCAAAAGGTCGTACAATTCTAAAAATAAAAGCATTGAAAACGTCATCAAAAGTCGCAAAAAATGACACTACCCACAGCTCCAAACACCAAAGTATGAAAAAGTTATTAGCGCAAGAAGACGGCAAAATGAAGAATTTTTTTTTTGTACAGGAGGTTTTAATTTTTGTAAATGTATGAAAACATTATAAAACCTATACAAATTTGGTATCCATGTGATCGTATTGACCCAATGAAGAAATTAGACATGTCATTTGGAGCGCACGGTGAAAGACGTAAAATCCACGCCCACAAGAAAATGGCACAAATGCGTTTTTTCACCATTTTCACTGCATTCAGAATTTTTTTCCCGCTTCCCAGTATATGGCATAGACAATTAAATGCCATCACTATCAAGTGCAATTTGTTACGCAGAAAACAAGCCATCACACAGCTCTCTACATGGAAAAATAAAAAAGTTATAGATTTTTGAAGGTGGGGTGTGAAAAATAAAGACGCAAAAACGAAAAAGGGCCTGGTCCTTAAGGGGTTAATGACCAAAATCAAGAATAAAAAGTCCACAGACCTACCTTTGGCCTTCATTACCCAATACAATGACAAACACAAACAAATCAAAGATATCCTGTGCAAACACTGGCACATCCTGGCACAACCAAAGAATGGAAACCACTGGGCAAACGTTTAGGAGATACTCCCTACCATTATGCCTGTGCTGTCAGAACACCAAACATAACACCACTACTTTCCAGTCCAACTATTCCACCTCTGAATCATTTAAGGTGAAATATCACATGACCTGCCAGACCGAATATGTGATATATTTTCTCGAGTGTCCTTGTGGACTCCAATACGTTGGGAGAACGACACAGGCCCGCAATAGAAGAATTAATGTCCATAGAGTAAACATTAAGAAAGGTTTCCTGCTACATGGGCTGTCTAAACATTTTCTCCTCAGACATGCAAAAGGACATCCATAACAGATACGAGACACTGTGCAAAAGGGAAGTGCCCCACAGGTCTCAATAAGATGGCAGAAACCAACATCCACTAATTCAGTCACCTCCCCTGATATTTCTACTAGAATTTACCTCAGCCTGACCTATCCTACTACAGCTAAACAGCCTCACCATAACAGCCCTCGAGGAACCCCTAGGAATATAGATCTATTCATCGCTCAGCTGATCATCATATACCAAACATTGTGCATTCATTGATCATCATGTATCTAAGTGTATCCATCATGTTACCATGAAGTCCCCATGTCCACTGAGCATTTTTTAATTGATTATCCATAGGCTCACATTCACCAAGTATCCATTATGTATCTGTTCTAATTTTATACAACATTTAATGCACAAATTATTTATCTATTCATGTATTTATTTATCTATCTCTATATTCATCCCAGCTATTAATCTCTTTTTAAGTCATTAATTTCCACTAATTATCTATGTACCAAGAACTGCTTTTGAAGATTTACCGTATATACTCGAGTATAAGCCAACCCGAGTATAAGCCGAGGCCACAAATTTTACCACAAAATACTGGGAAAACCTATTGACTCGAGTATAAGCCGAGGGTGGGAAATGCATTGGTCACAGCCTCCCCAGTATATAGCCAGCCAGGATCTGCCCCAGTGTATATAGCCAGCCCCTGCCCCAGTGTATATAGCCTGCCAGACCCTGCCCCAGTGTATGTAGCCTGCCAGACCCTGCCCCAGTGTATGTAGCCTGCCAGACCCTGCCCCAGTGTATGTAGCCTGCTAGACCCTGCCCCAGTGTATATAGCCTGCCAGCCCCTGCCCCAGTGTATATAGCCTGCCGCCGCTGCCAGACAGATTGCACAGAAGATATACAGGGGTCACCGGAAAGGTGAGTTTAGATATATTTATTTTTTTGACTCGAGTATAAGGCGAGTTTGGGTTTTTCAGCACATTTTTTGTGCTGAAAAACTAGTCTTATACTCGAGTATATAAGGTAGTTTACACATAGAACAATAGGCATTCTCCATTATATATAGGGCACACACACAAACACGGATGTGTGAGTATATATATATATATATATATATACACACACTCACCGGCCAATTTATTAGGTACACCACGCTACCCTGTTTCCCCGAAAATAAGACAGTGTCTTATATTAATTTTTGCTCCTTAAGAGGCACTAGGTCTTATTTTCAGGGGATGTCTTATTTTTCCATGTACAAGAATTTACATTTATTGGTGAACAAAAAAAAATAAACTTCTAAAACATCCTTATTACTCTCCAAACTCTGAACTATTGGAATTTTTGGCCCCAATCTCTCATGTTTAGCAATAGAACTTTCCTTAAATGAGCACTTCATGTCCATGTAGCAGCTTGTAGCGTATTTGTCCTGCAACAGTCAGTGATTTTATTCTGTAATTCTTCCTGCATGTCACAACCTCTTGCAGCATCTAAAAAATCAACTAATACTAATGCATGACATGGGGGTCCGCTGCAATGGCGGCCGCTAGGTCTTATTTTCAGGGGAGGCCTTATATTTTTAAGATTGAACAAAATTGTACTAGGTCTTATTTTCGGGGGATGTCCTATTTTAGGGGAAACAGGGTATTAACGGGTTGGACCCCCTTTTGCCTTCAGAACTGCCTCAATTCTTCGTGGCATAGATTCAACAAGGTGCTGGAAGCATTCCTCAGAGATTTTGGTCCATATTGACATGATGGCATCACACAGTTGCCGCAGATTTGTCGGCTGCACATCCATGATGCGAATCTCCCGTTCCACCACATCCCAAAGATGCTCTATTGGATTGAGATCTGGTGACTGTGGAGGCCATTTGAGTACAGTGAACTCATTGTCATGTTCAAGAAACCAGTCTGAGATGATTCCAGCTTTATGACATGGCGCATTATCCTGCTGAAAGTAGCCATCAGGGTACATTGTGGTCATAAAGGGATGGACATGGTCAACAACAATACTCAGGTAGGCTGTTGCGTTGCAACGATGCTCAATTGGTACCAAGGGGCCCAAAGAGTGCCAAGAAAATATTCTCCACACCATGACACCACCACCACCTGCCTGAACCGTTGATACAAGGCAGGATGGATCCATGCTTTCATGTTGTTGACGCCAAATTCTGACCCTACCATCCGAATGTCGCAGCAGAAATCGAGACTCATCAGACCAGGCAACGTTTTTCCAATCTTCTACTGTCCAATTTCGATGAGCTTGTGCAAATTGTAGCCTCAGTTTCCTGTTCTTAGCTGAAAGGAGTGGCACCCGGTGTGGTCTTCTGCTGCTGTAGTCCATCTGCCTCAAAGTTCGACGTACTGTGCGTTCAGAGATGCTCTTCTGCCTACCTTGGTTGTAACAGGTGGAGATTTGAGTCACTGTTGCCTTTCTATCAGCTCGAACCAGTCTGCCCATTCTCCTCTGACCTCTGGCATCAACAAGGCATTTCCGCCCACAGAACTGCCGCTCACTGGATGTTTTTTCTTTTTCGGACCATTCTCTGTAAACCCTAGAGATGGTTGTGCGTGAAAATCCCAGTAGATCAGCAGTTTCTGAAATACTCAGACCAGCCCTTCTGGCACCAACAACCATGCCACGCTCAAAGGCACTCAAATCACCTTTCTGCCCCATACTGATGCTCGGTTTGAACTGCAGGAGATTGTCTTGACCATGTCTACATGCCTAAATGCACTGAGTTGCCGCCATGTGATTGGCTGATTAGAAATTAAGTGTTAACAAGCAGTTGGACAGGTGTACCTAATAAAGTGGCCGGTGAGTGTATATATCCTATGCCTTTAACTACCATAAATTCTTGATGGTCTACCTATGTATTTATCATTTTATTTTATTGTACAGTATTTTATTTATTTTATTATTATACTTGTGTATTGTACCAGACCTGATGAAGCACTTTGTATAATGGGAAACGTGTTGTCAATACCCTTTCCAAGTAAAGAAACCCTTACTTTTGAGTATCAGCACCCTCCAGACGTCTCTTTTTTCCCATATGGGGAGTCACAACAAGTAACTCGCCTTTCTATCTACAGGATTGGAGCTGTTATGTGATTTAGTGGGGTTCCGAGAGGCCCACTTATGTAAAACTCAAAAGAATGATAGGATTACCCCTCCTAACACTACCCTGTTAGTGGGTGCTCCTAAATTTGATTTAAGTTCATTTTATTTGGATAGCTATAATTTTTCTGTGTTTGGAGTTTCCCTCCAAAATCATAGGACATTACCCCCCTTGCAGAATAAGGAGCCTTCCTTTAATCCTATGTGCAGTACCTGCTTGCTTTGTAGATGTGAAAGGCTACACTTTCAGTATAAACAGACCCTACACTTAGTCTTTTGTACTCCTTGCCTGACTGACTTCCCCTTATGGTTAAAGCATATCGAGGAAACTTTATGGCAGGTCTTAAAATGTGAAATAGAAATGTGATCTAGGTGAACCACGATGTCCTGGAAAAAGAATTCCAAATGCAGTAAAATTGATGAATAACACATTTGTGCCATTTCCTTATGGGCTTAGTTTATACACCCTTCACTGTGCAGTCCACATAAGACACCTCCTTTATTCTTTGCATCATTAAGCTCATGGACATCCCAATTTATACCTGTTTAAGATGTTTAAATATACTTTAAAAAAATTATTTTATTTTATGTTTTGCCATATTTTGAGACACATAACTTTGGCAAAGTAGAATGGCAAAATTCTAGAATGGCAGCAATTTGGATATTTGGCCGTTTTTTAAATTTACATTGTTTACTGCATGGCATAATAGTTGTTTTATAATTTGATAGACCAGGCATTTTGGGATCTGGAGATGACTAAAATGTTTGTGATTATGTTCATTTCCATTTCGTAGGGAAATGGGGATTGATTTAACCTTTTAGCTCTACATATCCAGCGGTCACTTGATTTTTTGTAGGGGTTAAAAATATTCAACTGCACACCTCAGATTTATATTGTGCTCAAGGAATGTGATGTAGTTTTTATCCAGTCTTTATTTCCTTTGTTTAATACTCTCATAATAAAACCATATGTACAGTATAAAAAAACATCTCAATTGTAACAGTAATTATTTTGTATATAGCATTCATTCGTTGTAAAATTTGCAATTGGATGTACGTGGGATGTACTATCTAAAAATGTAAAGAATGATTGACTGAACATTGTTAACAGTTAACAGTAAGACAGAGGCTTCAATAGAAGGAATGTATCCAGAAAGTAAAACATTTTGTTAAAACACATAATTTCAATGTTTCTAGTTTTGAAACCTATTACTGTGATATTACAGCCCAGACCCAGGACTAACACCCGGGATCGGAAAAACTCAGATCCCAGATGTTTAACCCCTAACACGCCGAGGTCAAGCATGACCGCAGTGTGTAAGTGTCCTCACCATGGATCGAAACCCCTCCCCCCAGTGTGCTTTAGATTCTAAAGTTTCTAAATCGCAGGTCCATATTGTTTTAACCCATGTGAAACACTTAAAGGGTTAATAGACTTAATAGAAGATGTTTTACATACGTTGAGGGGTGAATTTTCTATAGTGGGGTAGTTTATGGGGTTTTACTATTATTTAGACCTTTCAAAGTCACTTGAAAGCTGAGTTATCCCTCAAAATCTGAGTTTTGGCAATTTTCATGAAAATGAGAAAAATGGCACCTAAAGTTCTGCACCTCATAACATCCTAGAAAAATGAGAGGACGCATAAAATATCATCCCAACATAAAGCAGACATTCCGTAAATGTTAATTATCAAGCTTTTTGGGTATTTTTACTTCCTGTCTGGAAAGCAGAACATTTCAAGCTTGGAAAATGAAGAATTTTTACAAACTTTTGCCTAATTTTCACTTTTTTTCAGAACAAAATGCAAAACCTATCACTTAAATTTTACAACTAACATGAAGTACAATGTGTCATGAGAAAACAATCTCAAAATCATCTGGATGTGTTAAAGCATTCCGAAGTTATAACAAATTAATCGTGACCCAGGGCAGATTTGAAAAATCGAGTCTGGTCATTGAGCTGAAAACTTGTTGCTACTATTTTGGATTTTTAATTTAAATACAAGAATCCCGAACGGTCTCAATTAAAAACATGAGTTTTTGTTGCATTACTAAAGTCCAACTATATACAACATAAATCATTAAACATGCCAAATAATTAACTCCACCAAGCATTCCATTGCGATGTAAAATCGGCCCATCAATGGTCATAAAATAGAGATTGGAGGTCCTGAACCATGTAGTCCACACAGTGTTCCAACTATGCATGTGTATTGGTCTCAATCATGTGTACCAAACAAAACTATTGGGGCGAGCACAGCTCTAGTATGGATGGGTCCACACACCAGCAATATGATATAAAGTAATCTTTATTAGTACATCAACTTACAACTTACAACTACACAACTTATAAGTACACACTTATGTACTTTTAAGTGATTTTAACCCTTGTGTAGTTGTAAGTTGATGTACTAATAAAGATTACTTTATATAATATTTTTGGTCCATGATAGCACACTTCTTTCTCTTTCGAATTTCATATTGGTCTCAATCATGCATGCGTGGTGGTGCTCCCAATAACGCATGCGCATAAATTCATCCAGGCACACGGCTAGCTGCATTTATGTCCCTACTCTGGCCCCATGCAGACACAAATAAATGCATACAGGGGCAAATATGGATTAAATAGTATCCTTCTTATGGCAATAACTATTTATGAAATTGTGTATATGCATATATATGTAATGTATGGGTATCTATTTCTAGTTGCATAAGCGATGAATGAAATAGCAGAACTCCGTCTCCCATTCAAGGATTTTTATTCACTTGTGGATACAAAGCGACGTTTCAGCTAACACCCAGAGGACCGCCCAAATGGAGCCGGACTGTGGGTGGTCTACCCTAGTGGATACTAGGGGTTTGACTTACCAATAGCATTACCAACATGGTTTGCGGTTATGTCCTTGAGACACTTGTTCCTCTGGTCTGGCAGTCAAATTACTCCTTACAAACTTACCCGATATCCTTCTGATGATGCACATCCCGGGTGGGTCCCTGTCACTCTTTCCCTTTTCCAAGATATAATCCACTCTTTTGCTATAAAAAAAACATTGCTATAGTTGCCCCTTTTTGCCCCATATTACATACCAAAACGACCGACACACTATGAAATTTATTATGGTCATTAATTATTGAAAATTTTAAAACTTAAAAAAATATAATATGCTATACAAAAAATATATGTATATTATTCTCCTGTTTTTGTAACTTAAACTCTTCAAAAAACTATTAATGAAAAAAGATCCCTTAATTTTTTTTATTTTGAACTATCCCTATGTGTAAAACCAATAAGTATGAAAAATTGTTATAAATGCTCCAATCAGTAAGGCCTTTTAATGCCTGGTCAGAGAGGGGATAAAATATACCATACGATCCAAACAGGGTCAAATTCTCATCATACTATGAACATCGACCTCTCAAAAGGCACATCCCACAATTTAAGCCTAGTTCACACCTACTAATAATGGAGTTCTATTGGATCTTTTAAAATGTCCAATGATTTTAGTGTATTTTAACCCCTTCACGCTCCGCGCCCTACATGTACAGAACAGAGATGCTGGGGGTGTAGAAAGAGGGACTGAGCGCTCTTCATACACAGGTGGGGTTTGCTGAATATTGCTAGCACCGATCACGGGTAATAACCCTGCCGATGCTACCGGCAGCATTTAAAAGACGGCGGCGCATGGGAGCCACCATTTCTTTGTGTTTGTCACTCCCCCAAGCGTCATCGGGGGGTGGTGATCGGTTGCCATGACAGCCTCAGCTCTTCATCAGACCCAAGGGTGTCTGGTTTTTGTAGTTTTGTTACAATGAGCCAGTGGATCATTGTAATGAATACTGTACATGCTATATACTGCAGTACTGTAGTATTGCAGTATATGGTGGGAACTGTTAAAATTTCAGGAACTCTCTAGGTTGTAGAGTGACTTCCAAATTAGAAAAGGCACCAGTGTTGATATATCAGGATGAGAGCAGAAACCAAGATACAGGCTCCAGTATCTTTGAAAAGGCAGCTTATACTTTATTGTATAGTGTTACACATATTTATGCTTGGCTACTGTGATTAGCATAGGCAAAGGTAAATAAATAACATCATTGGGTTCTGAAGAATAACTAACCAGCTAATTGGTCTCTGGTCCTCGGGCAGTTTCGATTATGTATTCTGCTGAACACCAAGGTCAGAAACTTAAAACACATGTGGCCTGTCCTAATCTCTAGGCAAATTAAACTAAATGGAAGCTGCATACACAAAAATGGCAGTCGATATCTAGCATAATACTGTAATATGGCGGTGCATATTACTGTACTATCTCACAGAACGATCAGACAATATAAGGTTAATGTACCCTACAGGGTCTGAAAAATAGTAAAAAAAAAATTCCAAAAAGTTTCAAGAATAATAAAAAAAATTTAAAACCTAAAAATTCAAATCACCCCCTTTCTTGAGAAGTGATATAAAATGTAATAAACAGTAAAAATCACAAACACTTTAGGTATCCCCATTTCCAAAAATGTCCAATCTATCAAAATATAAAATTGTTATTTCCGGCAGTGAACCCCATAGTAGAAAGTAGCTCACCCTGTTAGGCCACTTTTACACCATTTTACGTCACATAAAAAAGTGATCAAAATGTCGCACAGTCATCAAAATGGTAGCAGTGAAAACGTCAGCTCATTTTGCAAAAAAGAAACTTCACACAGCTCCGTACACTATAGTATTAAAAAGTTAATAGCGTCAGAAGATGGCAACAATTTTTTGTACACATTTGTTTCATTTTTGAAAATGTATTAAAACGTAATAAAACCTGTATAAATTTGCTATTACCGTGGTCGTACCGAACCAAAGATTAAAGCAGAGCTGTTATTTAAAACGCACAGTGAAAGTTGTAAAAACAGCCCACAAGAAAGTGACGCAAATGCTTTTTTTTGCCAATTTCCCCACAATTGGAATTTTTTTCCAGCTTCCCAGTACACAGCATGAAATAATAAATAATATCACTGGAAAATAAATTTTTTATGCAGAAAATAAGCCCTCACACAACTCTGTGCACCAAAAATTTAAAAAGTTATGGATTTTTGAAGTGGAGAGTGAGAAATGAGCTAAAAAACCCTGCATCCCTAAGGGGTTGAATTGCTTCCATTAGTGTCCATTTGCAACACTTCTGTTGAACAAAAAAATTGATGGAAGTTGCAGCTCTATTTTGTCAATCTGAAATCATGAATGTGGTACAAACAAAGATTAAAGGGGTATTCCGGGAATATGAAAATCTCACACAAAAACCCGTGATGATATAAATAAATGAGTACAACAATACTCAATGTCAATAGTCACAAAACTGAGCTTCAATAGTTTGATTTTATGATTTGCAAAATTTATGGCCTCTCTAAAGTAGGTGGAGTTATCACTAAGATGGCCGCCACTGGAAACTCCAATTTCCATAATCCTTTAGTTCTCAGTAACTACTCCTCCATCTTATGCTCTGCTCCCGGTGATGATCTAACAGACTGTCCTGCTCTGTTACCTTAGTCATGATGTGTAACTGCCTTCCCTGCACATCACCACAACACTTGCCATACTGGATGCACTGCAACCAACCCACTACAGCCAAACATAAGTGGTGATCCCATGACCTGCCCAGGCAGGTGCAGGACATGTGATGTGGACATGTGACCGGCAGCCATCTTCTCTCCTGTGTCTTCTCCGCAACGGACCGCGCGGAGGAAATTAACGGACTGATTAAAGGGCCAGTAGCATTTTAATTCTTTATTACACTCTGCTCTCCTTAGCAGAAAATGCTGATGACATAAACTTTTAAATAATTTTATGTATATGAATTATGCTTAGTCCTGGAATACCACTTTAATATAAACCATTAAAAGTCCATTGGTATTGATGGACATTTTACCAGATCCATTATACTTTCATTATTATTGTTTCAGTGAGGAATGTCAAGAAACTGCCATATTGATGAACATTTCATTTTTAAAATATTGTGTTGCCGTTTGTAAACCATAAATTTACTTAATACATTGAATTCAAATGTTTTTTTTTATTTGCAGATAAATTAATGGATTTTGATTCTGCCTCTATGGAAAACAAACATTCTGATATCAATCATCAAAATGGTAATTTTGTAAAACAGATTCAGTGTTGCCTTGATTCTCAGCCACTCTCAATTATGCCGAATTCTGCAATTCTAGAATTTCCTGTTTCTGGAAATTTTGATTTCCTTTCTGGTCAGGAAAGTCTTCCGGCTGTCTTTTCTCCAGATCAAATTGAATTACCTTCTTCACCAGATCACCAGGAAAACAACATGTCTCCATCATCATCTTCATCTTCATCAACTAATGCAAGTTTTGATCCAGCTGATTGGCTAGATGCACTAACATCTGGATCTACCTCCAATTTTGGTCCCAGTAGTCCTGTTGGTTCTAGTATTTTCTCTACTGACATTTTTGACTCACCAGATTTAAGCATCAACAGAATGATTGATCTAATGGTGGAACAGTGGTAATATAGCAAAAGGACAAATATAGCAAAAAAGACAACAGAAACTTTACATTGATTCGACTAATGAAAGAAAGATAATCTTTCTTTTACCTATAACTTTTGCTTGCTTCGGTAAAAGGATGGAAGGTGCAGTAAACACAACATAAAATAAACAAGAATGTGATGGCATTTTGGTCATACTGTAGCTTCTTTCTGTAGGTATTGTCTTGGCTGCAAGAATGATAAACAAAAATATTTAGTGATGAAAAGTATTAAATTGCTTGTATGCAAATGCACAAAATGACTGTTTATTTCATCCATGTTAATTCAAATAGGGAATAAAAACTGTTTTAAGAACTTGCATTTATTTTTAAAAACATATACGTGAATGAAAAAATGAATACCTGTTGAACTAAAAAATTGACATTGAGAAAAAAAGTAGATATAGAAAATACTGAAATTTGCTTACCGAATTTTTGTTTCCTAGAGTCTTCAGGCAGTACACACAAATGGGCAAATGCCCCCAGGATATTAGCAGAAGGGACAAGTTAGTAAGTGGTAATCAATCACCATCGGACTGCCTATATAAGGTTGAGGATACCACGCGATCCTTGTATTATTTGTAGCAGTAAAATTATATTATGGGTGGGAAAGCTGTGCTGCCTGAGAACTCCAGGAAACGAAACATTTCGGTACGCAAATTTCAGTTTTCCTGTTCATCCTCAGGCAGCACACACAAATGGGATTTATGCAGCAGTACAATCATTAGGGCAGTAAAAAAAAACCGCTCCCTTCAACACTTTTCTGTAAGAGGATAAATCCTTTAGATGGGATGATGACCCTATTTCTTAGACCTCGCAGTATACAGAAAATACATTGGGAATGTGTGGAAGTTTCCTAGGCTTCTGATGGCGATACAGATCCGGTAGGTAGGGCAGCTAGATCACAGAAGTGGAGAGATTCTGATTTATCCTTGGAAATGTTTCTATAAGAAAAGAAGTAGAGATCCTACTCTTGAGGAGCAACCAGTTTAGGAATAATACCTCCAAGAAATTCCTTAAAATTCTTTCACCTTCTCTTAGTAATGAGGTGCAGATCATTGTCAGGATGCCTGATAAGACACTAAAAAAGAAAACTCTGTTGGTGTATACAAAAATTTGATTGAAGAAGACCATATTTTGCTGACCATATTATTGAAGACCATATTATTGAAGAAGACCATATTTAACCCCTTGCTGGCCAGGATTCACTAGCCCATCTGTTTTTACTCAAGGGAAGACATAGGAGGCTGGCATGAGGTCCAGCATGTTCCAGGTAATAGAAAATTGTGGCCTTGCCGTTGATATGAGATGGTCATTTAGAGAGTGTAAAAACAAAGCTTGTTCATAACCGCAGGGTCAACTTAAATAGAATGGAAACCTGTGACCCTGAATTTCCCTTGAGGAGAACCTCATAATTGCTTGTGCACTATATGGAAAACTCTATGGGGGTCATTTATCTTAGATAATCCACTTTGTAAGATAGACAAGGTACAGTGTGTGGAGTTATTCAGATGAAGTGGTCTAGGACGGGAGATTCTCCAACTCCCCCTTAAAAACGCAGTCTATGAACAATGTCCAACAATTGACCACATAAACAGGCTTAATAAACCAATATTCTCTTTACTTCAAAACTTCTTATAGATACATTATTCTCAGTAGTTTTCAGTTTGTTCCATAAGTATATATATTGCACATTTCTTTTAAGTATTGCACATTTCTTTAAATATTTGCTTGCATAGAATAAACGTGCAAGTGAGGTAGTGTCTCTGCCCCAGGGATCATATCAATGTGAGTCTTATCTACCATATCATACTATGTGTACCGAACTATCGGACTTTTTGAATGCTATACAATTGTATCGGTAATTGACTCACATGACCCTGAGATTAGTTTATTCTATGCAAGCAAATATTTAAAGAAATGTGCAATACTTAAAAGAAATGTGCAATATATATACTTATGGAACAAACTGAAAACTACTGAGAATAATGTATCTATAAGAAGTTTTGAAGTAAAGAGAATATTGGTTTATTAAGCCTGTTTATGTGGTCAATTGTTGGACATTGTTCATAGGTCATTTATCTTAGTCTGATGCACCTTTTTAGTGACTTTTTGAGTGCATTGGGGTAATTGTGCAATTTTTTGTCTTTTTCCAGCAGTTCGCAGGAGTTCGCCGTGTAGCAGTGATTCCGGTTTGCGCCTAATTTATCTTGTATTCCTCCTGCTTCCAGATGTTTGTGCCCTATTTAACATTGATTTTCACCTATATGGGCGCAAATAATTGTGCAATAACATGCCAGTCCAGGCCATGCTTAGGAAAGGCAATGGTGTGATTTGCGCAAAAAAATTGCCTTTTTCTAAAATTTGTGCCTAATAAGGCGCAAAAAAAAACTTTATCTGACAAAGACAAATCGGATGCAAAAAATAGACTTACAAAAGGCGCAAAAAGAGCTCAGAGAAGGCGTGTGTCAGTGCCTATTCGGAGATTGCAACACATTTATTGCCACGACTCGACATAATTGAGTCACAAGGCAACCAGGCGCCAGTATTCAATAATCTGCGGCATAATCTGCGGCAACTCCACATAGTGCAACTTCCACTACTTTTGATATATCTGGCCTGTGGTGTTCTGGTAAAAAAAAATAAGAAACTGGATTCTTTCACTAAAAGACTAAAGAGACTGATAACAAGGTAAAGATTAGTAACCTTTGTCATGACATTCCATTCCATAACTTTGACCACAGTTCTTCTCACCATTACCCATTCCATGGATTCAGAGAAGAGCCTGATGACTCTAAAGTCTCCTTTAGAGACTGGTAATTGCAGTATTTGCAAAGGAAAAAAAACATTTATATTTATGATAAAATGCCATCTGAGCTGACCTCTACTAATATCATCCTCCTTAAAGGGGACCCTGAGGTGGACTGAGCTGAGATACCAATACCAGGTTTTGGATCTCTACTCTATCAGTGAGAGTATATAACATCTTACAAAAAAAATGCTTGAGACCTAATCCTTGACCACAGATAAACAAGAAACATTGTTTGCAGATCATCAGCTCTAGGAGATAGACATAAAGAGCAGATTCTAGATGTGTGAGGTTTTGGTAGAAGATTGATCACCCTAAGTACTTGGATATTGCCTTCCTATCTAGAGCAGGATGACAACTTCTGGAAGTAATAGATATAGATCTTATTACATGTTGCTACAATTGAATAGATAAACGGCTTATAGATAACACAGAAGAAAACACTATTAGTGTGTGCATATATATCAAACAGCAGATAATGTGAGCAGCTAGAGATAGGCAAATCGATTCTAACAAAATGGAATTTGTTTAGAATTTCAGGAAAATTTAGGTTCTGCAGAAATCCGAAGTTTACAGTGATTCGTGGGAACAATTTTTTCCCCCTTTATTAGCAAAATGGCCACAAGCACAACGTGTTACATGGGGCAGAGAACTCTGTGAAGAAGAAAGGAACACCCTCGATCACATGTGCAGACATGTAAGCCAATCAGTGACTGACAGGCTTATGTGATGTCACAGCCCCATAAAAACAGACGTCCATGCAATCCCATCATTTCACACTGCCTGTGCTGTCTCTAGCATCTAGCTGCTTGTACTCAGTAGCTGATGGAGTGATTTTTCCTCAAAGTCCAAAGTGTCCATTTTGTGGATCTGTGTAACCCAAATTTCTATTCTTTTTTGTTGCTAAAGTTGATATCAAGAAATCTGTGTCAAATCAACATAGTTCAAGTCCAGTGTGTGAGTTTTTGGGGTTCTGTATTCCCCAAATTTAAATTTAAAGAAGATGTCACAAACAAGCCTTATGCATCAGATTAGATCAGCCATGACACCTCCCCCAAACTTTGAGAAATGAGTCTGGATTCTAACTACCTGCCTCAGCCACTATTCTGATACTGCCACCCGCCTGATGCCACACATCTGCTGCCAGTTGCTCCATCTGCCTCCCACCACCTTTACCAGGGACTGGAATTGTCACCCACCTCCACACTCTGTCATTGTGCCACTTTTTGACCTCCTTCTGCTGCCGGCACCTCCACACTCTGTCATTGTGCCACACTGTGGCCTACCATGTTGCTGCCAGCACCAGAATTTGTCATTGTGCCACTCTCTGGCCTCATGCTGCTGCTACTGCTGCCCCCACCTACACACACTGTAATTGTGCCACTCTCTGACCTCATGCTGCTGCCGCCACCTCCACGCTGTCATTCTGTTGTTGTGCCATTCTGCGGCCTACTCATGCTTCTGCCAACTGACCGCTGTTTCCCTGGAACACCCTGTGATTTCCATATTGTTGTTTTCACCTTCCGTCACTCTATGACGTTGCCACTATGTTTGGTTTTCCCCTTCACTTCATCTGTCAGAAGGAATGAAAAGCTTCAGGATTGATAACCAAAAGCAGGAGTGGATACAGAACACAGAGGACATGCAAATATTCCATTTAATGGCCATCTCTGTTTTGGATCAACTCCTTTTTGTTTTTGGCTTTAGCAATACTGATGGATTATTGACTGACACTAGCGGACACTGGCAGATGAAAAGAAGGGCAAAATGATGATTCGATTGTGGTCTAAATGAATTTTGACGGAAAATTCGGCGTACTCGGCGAATTGAATTTTCGAAAAATTAGCCCATCTCTATTAGCAGCATATGTAGTACAGGTCAAGGGTCATTTATTCTGAAAATCAATGTAACTTCCACAACTGTGAAAAGAAATGTACAGATCACCAGAAATCTACTTTGGTAACATTGGTGGTTTAATGGGGCTTCTGATCCATGGCTTACACATGCTCCTCATCTGGGGGCAAAGAGACCAGTACCATGCACTGTATACTGGAACCACCGTACACTTGCCCTTCATACCCGAGACTAGTACCATGCAATGTATACTGGTAGCACCAGATATCTGCCTTCCATACCTGAGACCAGTGCCATGTACTGTATACTGGTACCACAGGTCATACAGTAAGCTCTATCTAGGGGAAGAGATGGTAGTGAACACAGGCCATATGTTACATATAGGGGCAGATTCACTAAGGTAGTTCCTCCACCGTCCACTGTCCATGCTGCGCTGAAGAGCATCGGAACGCATTGGAGTACACCGAGCCGGGCTGAGTGAAGGTAAGCGCGTGCCGAGCGACAATTTTTTTTTTAAATGCGGCGTTTTTTCCGAATCCGTCCGGTTTTCATTCGGCCACGTCCCCCGATTTCCGGCGCTTGCATGCCGGCGCCGATGCGCCACAATCCGATCGCGTGCGCCAAAAACCAGGGGCAATACAGGGAAAAAAACGCATCCGGCGACTTTTCACGTATGAAAAGTCGCCGGCAGCAGCAAGTGCGCAGGTGCGGGGACAGTAACGCCCCGCGCCGGCCCACTCCAGTCTGGCCGCGCCCCCCGCTCGGCCGGCCGCCCCCCCGCTTCACGCCCCTTCACGCCCCACTGGCGTGAAGGTGGCGGATTGTGAAAAATAATCGCAAAAGCTAGCAATAAGCTAGCATTTGCGATTACTTCAGGGCCTCTGCGCCACTGGCAGTGCGCAGAGGTCCTGATAAATATCCCCCTATGTATGTATTACATACACCTCACATACAGCTCTACACTAACAATCCTGAGAATATAGTAAGCTGGTTATACCTCCACGAACAGTCAGTTTATATGTACATTGTATATCCAAGAGAGAAGAAATTGGATCACAGACTCATAGTTACAACCTAATGTATATGCAACACCCCTGCCAATGCATAGGCAAGGTGGTTGTTGCGAATAGCTCCCTCTCCTTGTCAGGATCTATCTGGTGAGCCTGTGCAACTCATCCAGAAGTTACTGATAGGAGAACTTAGTGATTGTAGCTGAAGCCAGTGCCTGGTAAGGCAAGAGTTAACAATGCATAATGGGGGTCATTTACTAAGAAGGGGTAAGGGTGTGTGGCCGTAAAAAAACTCGACGGATTCGGAAAAACCGCTGCATTTAAAGATAAAAAAGTGTCGCTCGACACGCGCTTACCTTCAGCCAGGGTAGGGCGGTGAACTCCGATGCAATCTGATGGTCTTCAGTGCAGCAGCGACACCTGGTGGACATCGGAGGAACTGCCTTAGTGAATACCGGCCAGACCCAAATCCACCTCAATGTTGTTGTCCAATGTTGTTCTTGTAAATCAAGCTGGAAGCTGACTGGAGAAGTCCTACCACCTTACCAAGGAAGTATATAAACCCCTGGTGGGTTTAAGACTAAGACTAAGACATGGTCTTTGGTCTTAGTCTTGGTCTGTCTTAGTCTGCAGAGAACAGTGAGAAGAGATCCAAACCTCATGGTCTGTCTGCGATTGCAAATGTACTAATACCAGGAACCACATACTCTGTAAGAATAGTGGAAGGCAAATAATCATCCTCAATAACAGAACAGACACTTGCACCACTTACACCTGTAATCAATGCAATCACTTTCAGGGTCCGCCTCATATACTCCATATTCATAATCTTATAATAGAGAGTCTTATTACACATCCATGCAGGGCCGGATTAAGGTTGGTGGGGGCCCCTGGGCGCAAAATCTGGTGGAGGCCCCCCAATTTAGACAATCATTCTAAGGTTCATTATACATTTTTATTAGCATTATACTTAGGTCAAATGCAATTAGGGAGGATAACAACCCTTTACAAAAGAAAATTGAAGTAGGAAGTAGTGGTAGCGCAGCAGCAGGGGTCGATGTAATGCATTATCAATGGTGTTTGAGAGAAAAATTATTCTAGTTGAATTAAAGCACAGCTTTATTTTCATAAACTGCTAATGGAAAATAAAGCATGAACTTTGAATGGTTTGCCATAAGCAAAAAGAACAGTTTTATAGTCAAACACTTGTGCTAAATCTCCCCATTGTGACATGCAGCATAATGCCATAATCAGAAACTATTTTGGGGGTTTTCTTTTCCACTAAATCAACACTGACGCTCCTCTTGCAGTCTGTGTGCCACTGGTTGCACCTGCTGGCTTGAGCTGGGTCCGTAAGTCCAAGAAGCTAGAATGGAATAAAAGAGAGTCAGGCATACTTGGATTGCACACACAAATATTAAGATGATGATGATGATGCAGGAGAGATGAGCACAAAAATTCTATACCTGTACCATTTTAATTGCTGTTTGTAACTAGCATGTTTCTCCTGAACTAAGACATTGTCCTTTATTTTTTGATCCAAGAAAACAGGTTAGAAGACAGGCAACCCTTTCCATGACATTACAGACTGTCATTTTACCTGATCTGCAACCGTATGATGGTGGCACTTTATTACAGACTCTTAAAAAATTCACAATTTACCACAGTATTGCAGTATATGTTAGGAGCAATCAGACCCCCTAGTACAAGTGAGTAGGACATCTAACATGTCCCCCCTCAGACAACGACAATGTCCTTTAACCCCTTTTTCATTTTGGCGGTTTTGATTTTTCACTCCCCACCTTCAAAAATCTATACGTTTTTTAGTTTTCCTTGTACAGAGCTGTGTGATGGCTTGTTTAATGCGTAACAAATTGCACTTCATGGTGACTGTATTTAATATTCCATGTCATGTACTGGAAAGCGGAAACAATTCTGCATCCAGTGAAAAGTATGAAAACACGCATTTGCGCCATTTTCTTGTGGGCTTGGAATTACGGCTTTCACTGTGCGCCCCAAATGACATGTCTTTGGGTCAGTGCGATCACGGGCATACCAAATTTATGTAGGTTTTATGTTTTTTCTACATTTACAAAAATGAAAACCTCCTGTACAAAAAACTAATTCTTAATTTTGCCATCTTCTGGCTGTAATAACTTTTTCATACTTTGTTGTATGGAGCTGTGGGTGGTGTCAGTTTTTGCGACTTTTGATGACGTTTTCAATGCTGCCATTTTGAGGACTGGGCGACCTATTGATCACTTTTTATTGAATCCTTATACTGAGCAAAATGGCAAAAAAGTGACATTTTCAACTTTGGCGCTATATTCCGTTACAGGTTTTAACGCCAGGCAGCGCCCATGTTAGCGACGGGTGTTTGCTCCACACACGGTGAGTATGAAGAGGGTTCAGCCCGTGAGCCCGTTTCATACTCCCCCCTATGCTACAGGACTTTTAGGAATGTCTTTTTGCGTTAGGGTTAATAACTATAATATGGCCTTTAATATATTCACACTGCCCCTGGCCCTCTGTCGTCACTGTAATTCAGCGGTGGCGCCGTCTGCCTGAGCGCCTCCACAATAAAAACGCCAAATCACATGTTAACCCTTTCACGACCCGTGACGTAATAGCACGTCACGGGTCGGCCGCGGGTGCATGGAGAGGGCTCACGCGCTGAGCCCTCTCCATAGCCGGTAAGTCTTTGCTGCATATTGCAGCAAAGGCTTACCGGTAACACCCGCGATCGGTGCTAGCACCGATCGCGGGTGTTTTCACCTCGATCGCCGCCGGCAATGCTGCCGGCGGCTTCAAAAGCATGGCGGCGCGTGGGCGCCGCCATCTTTTCGAGGATCGCCGCTCCCCGTGACGTCATCGGGGAGCGGCGATCCGTCGCCATGGTAACCTCGGGTCTCGCGAAGACCCGAGGCTACTTCTGGTTAACCCATGCATTACAATGTGCTATCAGCACATTGTAATGTATGAGGAGTAAAATCCCCATATACTGCCATACTGTAGTATGGCAGTATATGATAGGATCGTGCAGACCCCCTAGGGTTAAAGTACCCTAGGGAGTCTGAAAAGTACTAAAAATAAAAAAAAAAAAAAGTTAAAAAAAAAAAAATTATAATAAAAAACCCTAAAAACTCAAATCACCCCCCTTTCCCTAGAACTGATATAAATATAAATAAACAGTAAAAATCATAAACACATTAGGTATCGCCGCGTCCGAAAATGCCCGATCTATCAAAATATGATAACGGTTTTTCACTGCGTTTAATTCGGTAACGGAAAATCGCGTCCAAATTCGAAAATGGCACTTTTTTGTCATTTAAAAAAATTAAAAAATTCTATAAAAAGTGATCACAAGGTCGTACAGTCCTAAAATTGATAACATTGTAAACGTCATCAAAATCCGCAAAAAACGACACCACCCACAGCTCAGTACACCAAAGTATAAAAAAGTTATTAGCGCCCGAAGATGGCAAAATCCCCAAAAAAATTTTTGTACAGGAGGTTTTAATTTTTGTAAATGTATGAAAACATTATAAAACCTATACAAATTTGGTATCCCCGTAATCGTACCGACCCAAAGAATAAAGTAGACATGTCATTTGGGGCGCACAGTGAAATCCGTAAGATCCAAGCCCACAAGAAGGCGGCACAAATTCGTTTTTTTACCAATTTCACTGCATTTGGAATTTTTTTCCCGCTTCCTAGTACACGGCATGGAATATTCAATACCATCACTATGAAGTGCAATTTGTTACGCAGAAAATAAGCCGTCACACAGCTCTGTACATGGAAAAATAAAAAAGTTATGGATTTTTGATCATGGGGAGTAAAAAATGAAAATGAAAAAACAAAAAAGGGCCAGGTCCTGAAAGGGTTAAACGTGGCCCCCCCCCATCCCTGAGGTAAATCGAGCAGCCTATTTAGGACACTCTACCACCAGTAATCTGGTGGTAGATGTCCTTTAACTCAGCGTTTTCTCCCTTGCGTTTTTTGTGTCTGCGTTTTTTAGGTGTGCTTTAATAGCACTTTTCAAAGCGTTGCGTTTTTGACTTATAAGTCAAAAATTCATTATTTTTTAAACGTATGCTATTACTTGCAAAATTCAGAGATAACAAGATCACTGCGTTTTTACAAATTCCAAGACACACAGTTTCCTGCAGTTATCACAGTTATCAGTTATCAAGCATTGGGTTTTGAAAAACACTAAGTAAAGCAAACATTTGAAAAACACATGCGTCACTAGCCTTAGGGTGAAGACACACATGGCGTTTTTGGGCCGTTTTTGGGCCGTTTTTACTAAGTGCGTTTTCAGATCGTTAAAAAACGCATCCGTTTTTTTTAAAACACATGCGGTTTTTTGAAAACGCATGCGTTTTTGTCCGTTTTTCATTGCACAATTTCGGGGAAACGGACAAAAACGCATGCGTTTTCAAAAAACGCATGCGTTTTTAAAAAACGGATGCGTTTTTTAACGCATGCGTTTTTAACGATCTGAAAACGCACTTAGTAAAAACGGCCCAAAAGCGCCATGTGTGTCTTCACCCTTAGGGTGAAGACACACATGGCGTTTTTAGGCCGTTTTTGGGCCGTTTTTACTAAGTGCGTTTTCAGATCGTAAAAAACGCATGCGTTTTTGTCCGTTTTTCCGAAATTGCGCAATGGAAAACGGACAAAAACGCATGCGTTTTCAAAAAACGGATGCGTTTTTTAATGCATGCGTTTTTAACTATGTGAAAACGCACTAATTAAAAACGGCCCAAAAACGGCCTAAAAACGCCACGTGTGTCTTTACCCTTAGGCTTCTTACAATGTGTTCACGCCTAAGTGTAGCACCCATTCGGCTTTAGAGGCGGACGGATGAGCACCGCTCGCCATAGGAAAGCCTGACCATACTTGGGGTGATGGCACACGTGGTGTTTTGAACACGTTTTTGGACCATTTTTTACGCAGTCCGTCAAAAAACGCATGCGTTTGACCAGTTTGAATTAAGTTAATTGGTCAAACCTGTCAAAAAAGCATTCACTGCTTAAACACAGGCCAAAAACGTGTTCAAAATGCCACATGTGCCATCACCCTTACAGGAAAAGACAGAGCCAGCTCTTTTTCCGTGGATATTATGGGACAGACGCACACCTTGTGTTCACTGTACTATTGCCATAGGCGTCTATGGGGACACATATCCTGCTGCAAATTGTGTGGCCAAATATATGTCCCCATAATGTTTGTGCAAAAGGGGCTTATTATCTAAGGCCACCCATAACTGAGCACCTTCTTTATTTTGGTGAGGTGAGACCTTCAGTTATAGGTGGCATGGGGGGGGCCATGTGAAGGGTGTCTTTAAGTAAAAAATTTTTTACAAAGTATTTTGTACTTACTTCAAAGTTCACACAGTAGGGACTTCACACCTGACACTTCTCCTCATACAGCTCACAGATCACTCGGTGTGGGGAGAAGGCGGGCCAAGTGAAGCAACCTAACACTGATTGGCTAGAATTTGGTTCAGTCAGTTGAGCCAATCAGTCTTAGGTTAGGGTCACGCTGGGGTCAGCACAGACTGGGTCTCTCACTCTGCGTGCAGCGCAATTGCTAAAATCGCGCTGCATGCAGAATGAGCTAGGCGGGCACTGGAGCTGAAGAGTGGGAGGGAGGCTGGAGCGAAGCTCTGCAGCGCTATGGTCCGCCGCTGTGCTTCACTCCAGCTGACAGGCAGCTGAGCTCACAGCAAGCTGCTGAGCGAGTCAGGCTGTAGACGGGACCCGGGAGCAGGAGTCTGCCGAGATGAAGTGGGAGCGATGCACTGCAGAAGCGCCGCTGCTGATCATCGCTCCCAACTTGAGTGACAGACAGTCATCTCGCACTCGCAGCAGGCATGGGCCGGCCCGGCAGCAGCAATGCCGCACATGAGCCGACAGGGGCACGGAGCGTCAGCGCAGCGGACACAGCTCCGCTCGCTCGCTCGCATACTCAAGTCGGCAGACGGCGGCGGCAGACATTGTCAGAATGGTGGGGGCCCCTTTGGGAGCAAGATGGTCGGGGCCCCGGGGCTCGAGCCCCGGGAGCCCCGCCTATAATCCGGCCCTGCATCCATGATGAAAAGACTGCTGGTTATGTGACATTACATACCTGAGAGTGAGGAGACTGGACAGCAGAGGCAGCAGAGGAGGGGGAAGAGATGGAGGCGGGATTCTGTGTGTGTATTCACGTGTAGAGCAGTTCACTGTGTGTTTCTCATGTGTGCATAGCAGAGCTGTGTGTGTAGTACTTCCCATTGTGTTCCTTATGTGTGTATATTAGAGCTGTGTGTGTATTCATGTGTAGAGTACTTCTCCAGTTTGTTCCTTATGTGTGTATTCATGTGTAGAGTACTTCACAGTGTGTTCTTTATGTGTGTATAGCAGAGCTGTGTGTGTGTGTAGAGTAGTTCCCAGTGTGTTCCTTATATGTGTGTAGTATAGCTGTATGTGTATTTATGTGTATAGTAGTGCCAGGTCAGTATGTGTGTGTATTTGTGTATGTTGCAGTGCCCACTGTGTATAGCAGTGAACAGTATATGTAGCGGTGCTGAGTGTGTTCCTATTTCTGTTTGTGTGTGTATAGCTGATCTGTGTGTTTAAATGAAGCAAGGCTGTGTGTGTAAATGTATGGATGAAGTAGAGCTGTGTTTGTAAATGCATGGGTGAAGCAGAGCTGTGTGTGTAAATTTATGGATGAAGCAGAGCTGTGTGTGTAAATGTATGGATGAAGCAGAGCTGTGTGTGTAAATGTATGGATGTACTAGCACTGTGTGTGCTGTGCTTTAGTGCGACCAACAGGGATATTTTAATTGGTGTAAAATATATTTTTTCTTTTCTGGAATCCTAAATCTGGGGTGCGTCCTATAGTAAGAAGCATCTTATAGTCCGAAAAATATGGTATTTTATGAACAGTCACAGTCAGCAAGAGGCTCCTATACCCCTTTGTAGTTTACACACAGAAGTATGGTAAGTATCTGTAAAGTGGAACTGTAGGAGCATGTTATAGAAGATAGACAGATGATAGGAAAATTAATGATAGAAGATTATATATACAGTAGATCAGGGTTCCCCAAACTACGGCCCGCGGGCCACATGACAGCACCGGCACACATTGCTCCATGAACTAGGATGCGCGGCCATGTGATGACGTCATCACGGGGCCCCGCAACCCTTCCTGTCCGGACGCGGCAAGAAGACGCGAGCCGGGAGACTTAAGTGAGTACAGGGTTTTTATTTTTTATTAAAAGGGCCAGTAAAAAGATTGTGGCGGCCGGGGGCAATAATTAGTTATGAGGGGCATCATAAGAAATAATTAATTATGAGGGGCAGTATAGGAAATAATTAATTATGAGGGGCAGTATAGGAAATAATTAATGGTGGCTGGGCAGCATATTAAATAATTAATTATGACGGGCAGCATATGAAAGCATATGTCTTAAAGTGCCTGTGCAATATTGTGTTATTCATCATTGTACAAACATATAAAAAATGCATTCAAAGGTAACGTGCATCGGTTTCAAATACATGTATATAACAATGTCGTTGTTCGCTGTACGATTATACAGTACAAAGTGTAATCATAAAGTGTACAAGTGCAAAGACTAGCGTGTAAAGAAGGGGTTAAAATTACCCAAAAGGCCCTGGCGAGAACTCTCATGATGGGAGCCTCAGGTCCACAGCTGATACAATCTTAGCGTCTGTGGATCCAACCTGCACGCTTGCAGTGGTGCCCAGAGGCTGCCGAGAAGCCATCTTGGAAAAGGGCAACCAAGCCCTCAATGCAGTGTGCACTGAGGCCAAGAAAATGAACATCAAATGACCTGTGACAACAGCTTAAAATGGAAAAATGAGCCCATACACATTAACCTAAGTAATGGGGAAAGTTGTTAACTACTAAAGTAAGAGGATCGCTCTCATTACCATGGCAACAAGATAGTAATATCCACCTCTATGCGGTATACATAGATTCGAGGTGATTTGCACCAGGTGCCCACTATGGTGATGCATCACCTAATGAGAGATAGGTAAAGCGCGTGGGATATTAAGTGAACATCCCAAGGAGGTGGTAAGATCCCACAGGGGAGATATATTACGCTCACACCCTCCAACGTGGGCATCCAAAACCACTGCAGCTAGCAACTACTCAGTCCCACATATATGTGGGTATTTTGTGGCACAATTTGGCGCTTAATCCCTACACAACCATGGATATATTATATGGATATATGTTATAGTTATCACCCAGCCGGCACAGGGCAAAAGATGTAAAAAAGAAAACAAACAACAATGAAAACATCATAATGCTTCATATAAAAATTGAGGTATCATCCACCAAGAGATGTCATCCATCCGATTGGGCAAAAGGCATTTTTTCAATATCGTCTGAACATATATAGATGTCAACAGCCCAACTCAGGGAAACAATAAATATACATAATTTAATATATATAATATACATAATTTACATCAAGTCAAGCTTCCAAAAACTATGTACTCCTATCTACTTGACTAAGGACTAATTGGACTTGGTACCACTAGACAGATGTATGGGGAAATGGCGGGCGAGATTTAAAAAAAAACACATATGATCAAATGGGAAAAAGACCTAGATACAGAATTTTCCACGACCCAATGGAAATAGGCCTTTGTCTGGATCAATAAGGCATCCAACTTCTCTAACCTAGTTGAGGTCCAACAAAAAATACTTATCAGATGGTACTACACACCATCCCAACTAGCCAGAATTTATCCTGGTACCACAGACAGATGTTGGAGGAACTGTGGACACAAGGGCACAATAATGCACATTTTCTGGGCCTGCCCGTCACTTCATTCTTTCTGGGAAGAAACCTTTGACATGCTCTCCCAGGTCCTGGACATACACATAACCCCTGACCCAGCAGTTGCCCTACTCATGTTAGTGATTCACGGGCTTTCACACAAAATCAGGAAGTTTGTAGGCCACAGTTTACAAGCGGCTAAGCTCCTAAAAGCAAGAGAATAGAAGTCCCCCCCCCCCCCAAGATGACAGCACTCAAAGAAATGTTAGGGCAACATTGTATATTTGAGAAAACCCTTGCCCTTAGGAAGAAAGAGCATTTTATTCAACTTGGGGACCTTGGCTGCAGGAATATGGAAAGGAAAACACAGAAATTCCTTATCTTGCCTGCTGAAGGAGAGACCTAGAAGGATTTGGAGGCAATGCGAGACAGACCCCCTTTTTTCTCTTGCAGCAAGAACATGAGACCAGGAGATAGAGATATCAGAGGATAGAGCTTTGTAGGAAAATAAATTGACATGTGTACAATACCAACTTTGTTATGGTCAACTACTGACCTTACCGGCAGTGCAGTGCAGAGCTTGCCGCAGAAGGCAGGTGTGAGTACATCTGCATGCACTGTGAGGCGGAGACTCTTGGAGCAAGGCCTGGTGTCAAGGAGGGCAGCAAAGGAGCCACTTCTCTCCAGAAAAAACATAAGGACAGACTGATATTCTGCAAAAGGTACAGGGAGTGGACTGCTGAGGACTAGGGTAAAGTCATTTTTTCTGATGAATCCTCTTTCCGATTGTGTCGAACATCTGGAAAACAGCTTGTTCGGAGAAGACAAGGTGAGCGATCCCACCAGTCTTGTTTAATTCCAACTGTAAAGCATCCTGCAACCATTCATGTGTGGGGTTGCTTCTCAGCCAAAGGAATCGGCTCTCTAACAGCAGCCGGCTGCGCAGCGTTTATCCTACGCATATCCTCACATATGAAAAGTCGCCGGCAGCAGCAACTCCGCAGGCTCACTCCCGGCCGGCCGGCCGCCCCCCCCCCCCCTTCACGCCCCACTGGTGTGAAGGTGGCGGATCGGGGCAAATAATCGCAAAAGCTAGCAATAAGCTAGCATTTGCGATTATTTCAGGGCCTTTGCGGCACTGGCGTTGCGCAGAGGTCCTGATAAATATGCCCCTTTGGGTCCATGGCCTGGAAACTCCCCAGATCTTAATCCCATTGAGAACTTGTGGTCAATCATCAAGAGACGGGTGGACAAACAAAAACCAACAAATTGTGATAACATGCAGGCATTGATTGTGCAAGAATGGACTGCTATCAGTCAGAATTTGGTCCAGAAGTTGATTGAGAGCATACCAGGGAGAATTGCAGAGGTCCTTAAGAAGAAGGGTCAACACTGCAAATATTGACTGGCTGCATTAACTCATTCTAACTGTCAATAAAAGCTTTTGTTACTAATAATATGATTGCACTTGTATTTCTGTATGTGATAAAACATCTGACATACACACATAAAAACCAGAGGGCAACAGATCATGTGAAAATATAATATTTGTGTCATTCTCAAAACTTTTGGCCATGATTGTACTTTTTTAATTTTCAAATTAACTCAAAATGAACATTATTAATGAATTCCCTATTTTGTTTCGGTTGTTTTGATATATAATATGTATAATCTTGGGCAAATGGGGTGATGCTTTTTGTAGTGTAGTGGCATATTTTTTTTATTATATGGGGAAATGTCATTGTACTTTTATGAATATTTATTAATTTCTTTTGTGCGTGTCTGTGTGTTTTACTTTATATGTCCCACATGAGGTCATAAAAGACCCCTGGGAGACATTTTCACTTTTTTTTTTATTTTACTTAATTTTTTTTTTTACAAGTTTTCTCCTGTAACTGAGGCATGTGTAAGAGCCTGAGTTACAGGGGAAAGGACCACCTGTGACTGGGGATTCGGATCAGAGCTTTACTGGGTCTAATTAGACCCAGCAGCTCTGATTAACCCTTTTAGACCCGGCAGCCACATGACCGCGAGTCTATGTAGCCGCCGGCCGCGCCGGCCCGGCTCCTCTATGCATCGCATCGCACTCATTCAGCGGGATGCTGTGAGGAGCAGAGAAGGGAGAAGTGTTAACGAACCTTATCTCCCTTTTCCCTAGGGTCTTCGGGTGTATCCGGCACTCGGAGACCGTTTCCTGCTCCTGCGGCTAAAGTGGAAGAAATAGAAAACTGTAGCAATGTCTAAAGACATCACTGTACATTCCAGACCTGCGTCCGCTGATGTCTAAAGCCAGCAGGTGGTCTGAATAGAGTTAAAAATAATAACATAAAGTGAGCAGTTTTATATATACCACAATACACTCTCTGTGTTTCAGTGGGTGTCTTCCCGGTCCTCCGGGTTTTCTCCCACACTACAAAACATCCTGGTGGGCCTTTTTAGATTGTGAGCCTCATGGGGACAAGGACGAATTTGGCATGCTTTGTGCAGCGCTGCATAATCTGTCAGCGCTATATAAATAAAGAATTATTATTATTACACAACATCAACAATTTACACTTCCAAAAAAAACTAAAAAAAAAACCATATTTGGTTGCTATCCACAAAATAAAAAGCTCATGTCAAAATCCTTTTTTTCCAGAAATCCCCATGAAAACAAGAATTACTTTTTTTTTTTCACTTGAAACATTTTTTATTTTCATTTAACACAGGATATATAAACAATTGAGCCATTTTCAAATGTTTTGACTTCGCAGAGCCAACATGACATAAATCAATTTACATAAGTGCTTTAGCTCATACCTAATCATTTTCTTTCAATACACTTCCCACCTCTACTGTTTCCTTCTTGTCAACCAAGAAATACCAGTATGCTCTAGTTTTCCCTCTAACTTACCACCCCAATAGCAATAACATAGTAACATAATAATATAATAACAATCCCACCCCCCTCTCCACCTCAGTGCCTGTGTGTTCTCCTCACCACCCCTCCAGCCTCCCCCACTACTCCCCTTCCGCTATCCTAGATTTTTAGTCCCTCCAGTCTACCCCTCTTGACAGTACCATTGGGTATATATTAATTCACACACACTACAACGTTCATGCAACTTTGCAGCAAACATAACAAAATAAGAATAAAATGCAAAAAGTGCATGAAAATTCAAAATGTTCTCTAAAATATTTATAAATCCAAAACACTTATTTAAAACAGTAAGATGTGTGGAGTTAATACATACCCCACATGTGTGTATTCATCAAAATATGCAGCAAAGGGAACGTTAAATCCAGTCTCACAGATGTATTATTATATGCTACCTTACACAATGTATAAAATTCAGCTAGAATGAAAAAGATAGGGGGGAGTGCTCATAGGGTTACACTGTAATATGAAAAAAATGTGGATGTGTGTGTGTCCGCTCACCTGATGTAGTTATGCTCAGTGCATAACTACTTCTTCTGCAAATTCGTCTGGATATTAAGACTGATTAAACATAACAATGCTAAAGTACCTTCTGTCAATTTTAATCATCTCTCTTCTTCCATTATGATCTCAGCCGGACCTCCTTTTCTGGACTCATACTCTCATCGGTGTTGCCAGTGTTCACTGTGGATGGAGGATCCATGTCTTCTCAATATGCAAAGATGGACGGGTGAGCTGGTGTGCACAGGTGTGCTTATGGTCGGACGTAGAGAACGGCAAAATCCCAATGGTTGAAAGAATAGCAGATGACCGGCACCAACCTCTTCATGCACTCGCTCTCCAGTGTCACTCACACCGCCTGCAGGTCCACGGCTTCACCGGTAAGTGGTACTGTTCCTCCCCGGGGTGCACACTTTAGTGTCAAGACACATAGACGTAATCAGTAGTAAAGAGTAGAGCGGCACTCACCGGAGTAAAAGCAGGTTACTTTTTTGCGTCATAAACTTCAGGACAGGGGGATGCACGCCACGGCTAGGCGACGGGCCGTTTCGCACACACAGCACTTTCTCAAGCCTCAGAAAACGCGAGAACTCAGGGGAGACGTCATATATCCGCCCCGAGTGTACGTTGCCTAGGCAGCGGTAAACAACACATATTAGTACATTGCAGCGTATATGGGAGCAGGTGAGTAGAGACAGAAGGCATCAGGCATCAAAAACACTAACATAACGTTATAAGTGGTTAGACAGGAGGTATCGTTAGTACAATATGAGTATAGTCAGACCCCTACGATATGGATATATACCTTAAAGTGGTTAGACAGGAGGTGTCATTAGTACAATATGGGTATAGTCGGACCCATATGGATATATTTTTGGACGAATCATTCTCTTAAGTCGTATAATGAGTGCAATCGGGTCCCTAGGGGACTCAGAGTGTACAAAGAAGCTGCACAATATAAAGAGGATGCTGCCTTTATGGATGAATGGCACACATTGCATTTACAACATTCTTTGAACATCATGCGTTTAGTGTTAAAACGCAACGAGCTAGAATACACTAACATCACGGTGGAACTATGCAAAGCTAAAATGGAATTAAAAACCCGGTTACCCGAAGGTCAGGCTGCTTCCTTCTTTAAGAAGCTAGAAAAAAAGCTGACACTAATACAAATCGAAATAAAAAACAAAAAACGGGATAAATTCCTTAGAGATAAAACAGATTTTGAGATCAACGTAGTCTTCGGATGGCAAACAAAGACAAGAAGGAACCAACAACCAAGGAAGAAACGACAGCAGAGGAACAAAAGACGGAATACAGACTTCTGGACAACGGAATCCGACTCTAGTGCCTCAGATGATGCACAGCAAAAAAGAACGGATGGAGGCACTACCCAAGTCGAGAATGAGGTCCCGATAGAAACCCCAATGAACAGCAACTATGTCCCTTTAGGAGGCGCATCAGGAGGGGCGGAAAAAAGAGGAAGAGGAGCCCACAGACTGAGCCAAGAACGAAAACAGGTCTCCTGGCGACAGTAGAATCAGGTGACAATTCGGATACCACTAACATTATTAATCTGACTAACCTATCCCTTGATCCTTATTGTGTCCTCCTACTAACCAAAGGATTGAACTACGCTATCACTAATGATTTTGACCCAGTACAGTTCGAGATCGACTTATTTAAAGTCTCTCGCAAGTTGAATTTGAAAAAGTTTTTTTATGGCAAAAATAACCTTGCCCCTGCTAATGAAATGTGTGAAATCCCATGTACTATAGGTCCCCTGGGCTTTCTCCCCGACTCTCTTCAGGATCCTGAGGATCGCCAGAATTTGTGCACATTACTTGCCCTGGCTGACCCCCAGGACCCCGTGTCAGAGATATCGGAAGTGGAGGGCTTCAGGGGTGGTGTTCCATCTACCTTCTGTCCTCCCTTGCCCGCGGGCTCACCCATCGACATCTTCCACCAAAAAGTATTGGATGATGTGCGGGCGTTAATCTATCCAACTGTCCCGCACAATTTGTCCACTGGCGAAAAAAAAGCCCTGAAGTGGCTCAGTTCTTTGGAGGATGTCGTGGTGGAGCCTGCGGACAAGGGCGGCAATGTGGTCCTCATGTCCCGCACATACTATGCCCAAGAAGCCTTGAGACAACTTGAAGATGGCAATACATACAATAGACTAGAGAGTAATCCTACCCTTAAATATCATGAAAAAATTCAGAGCTTTCTTAGACGTAGTGTGGAACGTAAAATACTTACAAAAAGAACAGCAGAGAGGCTCCTCCCCTCAAAACCCAGACATCCCACATGGTATTTCCTCCCCAAGGTCCACAAAACCCTCGTAAGCCCCCCAGGCCGCCCCATAGTAGCGGGGATAGGGTCAGTGACTGAACCTCTTTCAAAATACATTGACTGGCTATTACGCCCTTTATTGAAAGATATTCAGTCGTATTTAAAAGATACGAATACATTCTTGACAGCACTTGACACAGTGAGTTGGCAGGAGAACTATAAGTTGGCCTCGATTGATGTCGAGAGCCTGTACACCCACATCCCCCAGGACCAGGGCGTGGAGTGTGTACGCTCAGTCCTCACTGGTATCCAACAGGATGATGATTATGTACAATTTGTCTGCGAAGGGCTGGATCTAATCCTTAGACACAATGCATTTATGTTCGATGGCTGTTGGTTTGTGCAAAAAAACGGGACGGCCATGGGCACCCCGGTGGCTTGCACATTCGCAAACATTTTTTTAGCAGTTTTCGAAAATCGATACATTTTCACCACAGAAAACCCCTTTGCAAAACAAATTATCACCCTTTTCCGCTATGTGGACGAAATTTTTATAGTTTGGGGAGGCACAGAGAGGGAGTTCTTTGATTTTGTGTCATTTCTTAACAACTGTAACACTATGAACATGCGTTTTACAGCTGTCTTTGGGGGCGACAACCTTGAATTTTTGGATGTCAAAATAGAAGTGAGGGACAATCAACTTACCACGAGGGCGTTCAGAAAACCAACAGCCACTAATGCCCTTCTGCACTACCACAGTTTCCATCCACACCACACAAAAGAAGGACTACCCTTTAGCCAATTTCTTCGTCTCAAAAGGCTAAATAGTGACATGGCCAATTTTGAAGTACAGGCAGCGGAACTCAAAAAAAGACTACTACATCGTGGCTACCCCATCCCACTTTTAGAAAAAGCTCTAACTAGGGCACGGGATACCCCGACGTACGGACATACATTGAACCAACAAAATAGACATAATAGATACCGAAAAAAGAAGAGCGGAGAACGCGTGGCTTTCTCCTTTGGGTTCAGTCCCCATGAGCGAGCGATCTGCAATGCCATATATAGGAAATGGAGGATTCTAGAGCGGGACGACCAGTTGACTGACATTACTCAACATAGACCACTCATCACCTTCAGACGTAGTCCTTCCATCCGTACACACTTAGTATCCAGTAGCTTTTCCACTGCTTACCCCAATTGGATCCAGAAATGTATCCCCACTGGGAACTTTAAATGTGGATCCTGCAACTTTTGCTGCTTCAATCTTCAGAAAGATCTTATTAAGTTGGGAGGAACTAATCACAAGGTTCACTCATTCATTAATTGCCGCACCTCATCTGTAGTTTAAACGATTTTATGCCCATGCGAATTTTTTTACATCGGTAAAACCATTAGAACCCTTTTTACTAGGTTTCGGGAACATTACAACTTGATTAACACCGGAAAAGGGTGCCCTCGCCTCATTAACCACATTAGAGAAAGTCACAGAGGTAGTCCCGAAGTACTAAGATTTGCGGGCTTAGCGAAAGTAGAGATCGATCCCCGTGGGGGAGATCGTTCAAAAAATATATTACGCCTGGAAGCAAGATTAATCCTAAAATATAACGCCCTGGGACTCAATGATAGAAATGACCTCAGCGTGTTTCTTTAAGGTATATATCCATATGGGTCCGACTATACCCATATTGTACTAATGACACCTCCTGTCTAACCACTTTAAGGTATATATCCATATCGTAGGGGTCTGACTATACTCATATTGTACTAACGATACCTCCTGTCTAACCACTTATAACGTTATGTTAGTGTTTTTGATGCCTGATGCCTTCTGTCTCTACTCACCTGCTCTCATATACGCTGCAATGTACTAATATGTGTTTTTTACCGCTGCCTAGGCAACGTACACTCGGGGCGGATATATGACGTCTCCCCTGAGTTCTCGCGTTGTCTGAGGCTTGAGAAAGTGCTGTGTGTGCGAAACGGCCCGTCGCCTAGCCGTGGCGTGCATCCCCCTGTCCTGAAGTTTATGCCGCAATAAAGTAACCTGCTTTTACTCCGGTGAGTGCCGTTCTACTCTTTACTACTGATTACGTCTATGTGTCTTGACACTAAAGTGTGCACCCCGGGGAGGAACAGTACCACTTACCGGTGAAGCCGTGGACCTGCAGGCGGTGTGAGTGACACTGGAGAGCGAGTGCATGAAGAGGTTGGTGCCGGTCATCTGCTATTCTTTCAACCATTGGGATTCTACCTTACACAATGTTAACCCAAATAAATAACTATACATCCATAAAGCAAGCTAATGAGATAATAAAAGTCACTTTTAGATGTGCACCATTGTATCAGCTGCGCAATAGCAGAACCCTTTGCGGTTCATAAGAATTGGAGAGAACAAGTCATAACATAGGTATAAATAATGGAGGATGGTGTGAAATAAAAACCTTATTCCGTAACATGTGTGTTTTTTTTGGTGTTACATATAGCTTTATGGACATGTTCTGGGTAGCGGTGTTAATATATAGTCACATTAGGTGAGGAGGATCGAATGTCCATCGTATCAGTCAATTTTCGCCATTTTGGCTCTGTAACCCCTAGAATCTCACTCCTTTTTTCCTCTGAAAGAGGAGAATTTTATCTTTTATATGAATCTATGGTTTTAGGTTTCAGGAAAACGGATAAACACTGCTTTACCTTCACTGGTAAAAGGGTCTCCAGCCCAGTAGCAGAGCCAAGATTTTGGTGTACATGCCTTTTTACTTTACTGCTGTGCAAAACTTTTCAACTTTTCAATTTGGAAAAATTCCTGATTTTCAAAGTTCTAAATTCTGTACTTTTGAAGCAGATAGTCATACCTAACAGCCAAAGCACGCGGCCTGGAAGGAAGGTGGCGTGCGGCCTACACGCCGGGACCTGAGCAGAGCCAGGAGCCTGAAGTGGTGAGTAGGGGCGGGGGGACACCGCACCACCTAGGAGGGCACGGGTGTACCCGCGATCCGTACCGAGTATCACGGGTACGGCCGTGACATAAAGTTATGGGCAAGAAACCCAAAACAGTCACTAAACTATGGAAGAGACTGTTAGAAGAGTGGAGCATAATTACACCAGAGCAGTGTGAGAGACTATTGATACCTTGTGGCTGCTGATGTGCTGAAGTCAATAAAAGTAAAAGCCTGTACAATCCCTACTGATTGTATAATAATAATCGTTTTCTGTGCTACAATAATCAAGTTTATTGCAAAATAAAGATTTTATGCCGATATACTTTAATTATTTTGTAAAACACTATTCTTGTGACATGGTGCACACCTTAAAAAAATCATCCAAATGTTGATCAATGGAGATTGTTCACTTTTGATCTCCAGTGCATACAAGGCAGAAGAAAAACCAAGGCAAGGAAATACTGCTCTGTAAAAAAATGTAAAAAGAGGAATTCTGGCTATTGTAACTGGAATGAACACATCTGAACACACTTGCAGTAATAAATTAAAAAAAACCTTTTTGGCTATTTATATTTGAGGATTGATTTTTTTTTCAAGGACCACCTGCTGCAAAGGGCCAGGGAATTGGCAAAGCATTAACTTTGACACGGTCTGCAATCAATTAATTAACCTGTGATCTTTTTCTCAGCCTACAGTGAGAAGTGAAGGAAACTCCAGAAAACTCATAAAATAAAAATTTATGAGCTATTATGCCTTTTCTACCATAACTTAAACAATATGTTTCCTTTATGATGTTTCCTATACAGGTGGGAAAAACATGTAATATGTTTGTGTCTTAGAACAAATAGAGGGTAGTTTATGCTGACTTTATGCTAAATTATTTATTCACCTCAATAAAAAAGATGTTTTAAAATCAAAATCTTTCTTTGTTTAAAAATAATATTAAAAACATAAAAGTATCCTTACATTGGGACACGGGCCTAAAAGCAGTTCCACTGTAAATTTTTTTGCTTTTAAAATTCATACAAAAATGTAAGATGTAAAAATGTTATATGTGAAATGGGAATAAGGCTATATGCACATGTACATGTTTTTTGGATATATGCTAGCCATTGTTTCAACATCTAGCACCAGGGCTGCATCTGTCACAAAGTGAGAGAGAATCTCACCTCAGGCGGCAGATGTCTGAGCCCTGAGAAGGCAGCAAAATATGAGACCATAATGTGGGTAATCGCCCACATGAAAAATCAATCGCACATGTATCTTTATGTTAGGATCAGTGGATCCTCTGGACCACCGCGGGAGATGTAACTAGCCAACACCCGGAACCGGAGCCTAGCGGCACCTGGTATTCACCAGAGCCCGCCGCAAAGCGGGTTGGACTTGCTGCGGCAGGATACCACTAGGTCGTTCCCAGGTGTGACTAGCCCACGGTGGCAGCCGAGGTCGAGGTACCTTAGCGGATGACAATCTCGTAGACAGGTCCAGGCACAGGGTCAGGGCAGGCGGCAGAGATGCAACGTCAGGTCCAAGTCCGGGGTCAGCAACAGGAGGTCCAGGCGGGTGGGAACGGGAACACAGGCACACGGAACACAGCAACACGGAGGAACTCAGGTAACACGGCAACACAGGACTCAGGAGCGGGAACACACAGGAATACACAGGAACGCAGGAATACACAGGAACGCAGGAATACACAGGAACGCAGGAATAATCGCTAGTAAGCTTTCTCTAAGGCTATGAGGCACAAAGATCCGGCAAGGAACACAGGAAGAGGCAGATTCTTAAAGGTGAGGTGTTCAGCCAGTGCACCAATTAGCGGTGCGCTGGCCCTTTAAATTTTCGGCCGGAGCCGCGCGCGCGCCCTAGGAGGCGGGGACGCGCGCGCACGGCAGTCCGAGGAAGCGCAGGAGCCGGGAGAGGTAAGAGACACCGGGCAGCAGCGGGGGCACATGCAGGAGCACGGATGCGCCCGCGATCCGTGACAGGGATCGCGGGAGCACCCGTGACAGTACCCCCCCCCTTCGGCCTCCCTCTCTTCTTGGGCCTGAGAAAACGTTGGAGCAGGCTCTTGTCCAGGATGTTATCCTCTGGCTCCCAGGATCTCTCCTCAGGACCAAATCCTTTCCAGTCTACCAGAAACAACCGTCTACCTCTCACAGTCTTAGTATCCAGGATCTCTTTCACCTCGAAGACATCGGTGGAATCAGCTTGTGGTGCCGGAGGAGGAGTAATTTGTCGGTTGAAGCGGTTGAAGATAACTGGCTTAAGGAGAGAAACGTGGAAAGAATTAGGAATGCGCATGCTGGGAGGCAGACGCAACTTGTAAGCCACCGGGTTGATGCGGCCGAGAATTTCAAATGGACCCAAGAACCGAGGTCCCAATTTATAGCTCGGGATCTTCAGCCGAACATACTTGGCGGACAGCCAAACCTTGTCACCAGGAGCTAAAACAGGGAATGGTCGGCGTCTTTTGTCTGCTTGACGCTTGGTCTGGGCTGTAGCTCGGAGCAATGAGGTGTGGACTTGCTCCCAGATGGCTTTCAGATCACGTACCAGGTCCTCCACAGCAGGAACATCTGCAGACGTAGGTAACGGAAGAGGAGGCCGAGGATGCAGTCCATAGTTAATAAAAAAGGGAGCAGAACCGGCAGAAGTGGAGTCCAGGGAATTGTAAGAGAACTCCGCCCATGGTAGAAGAGATACCCAGTCGTCCTGTCGGGCAGAGACGAAATGGCGGAGATAGCAACCTAGAGTCTGATTCACCCTCTCCACTTGGCCGTTAGTCTGTGGGTGATAGGCAGAAGAGAAGTCCAAGTTCACCTGCAACTGGTTGCACAAAGATCTCCAGAATTTGGACACAAACTGAACTCCTCGATCTGAGACGATGTGCTGAGGGAGACCATGAAGCCGGAAAATATGCTGGAAGAAGAGGCTGGCGAGACGTGGAGCAGAAGGCAAACCTGGTAGAGGGACAAAGTGAGACATCTTCGAAAAGCGGTCAGTCACCACCCAGATAACGGTGTTGCCAGAAGATGGCGGTAGATCCGTAACAAAGTCCATAGCCACATGAGACCATGGGCTGGTAGGCACGGGTAACGGCAACAGAAGACCAGCAGGTTTAAGTCGTGAAGGCTTGTTGCGGGCACAAGAGGCACAGGAACCCACAAAATCCCGAACGTCCTTGACCAAATCAGGCCACCAGTAGAATCGGGAAATTAAGGCCACAGAGCGCTGCACCCCAGGGTGCCCAGCCACACGAGAAGAATGTCCCCAGGTCAGAATCCTCTTTCGGAGACCAGGTCGCACATAAGTCTTGCCGGGAGGCAGCTGCCGGAGGTCCACCGGCGCGGCAAGCACAAGTCTCTCTGGAGGAACAATATGCCTAGGAGCAGAGTCCTCCCCCATAACATCAGAAGCACGGGACAAGGCGTCAGCCTTGATGTTTTTCTCTGCAGGGCGAAAATGGATTCGGAAGTCAAAGCGAGAAAAGAAGAGGGACCACCGGGCTTGACGAGGATTCAAACGCTGAGCCGTCTGAAGGTACTGAAGGTTTTTGTGGTCCGTGAAAATGCTGACTGGAAATCGGGCTCCCTCCAGCAGATGACGCCACTCTTCCAAAGCCAGCTTGATGGCTAGAAGCTCCCGATCTCCAATGGAATAATTTCTCTCCGCGGAGGAGAAGGTTTTGGAGAAGAAACCACAAGTGAGTGTTCGTCCCCTGGGACCCTTCTGGGTAAGGACTGCCCCAGCACCCACGGAGGAGGCATCAACCTCCACCAGGAACGGCTTTTCAGTATCCGGTCGGGTAAGGACTGAAGCGGAGGAAAAAGCAGTTTTTAATTTCGTGAAGGCTTCTTCTGCTGCTGGTGGCCAGACACGGGGATTAGCACCTTTTTTCGTAAGCGCCACCATCGGCGCGACCAGAGATGAGAAGTGTGGGATAAATTGCCTATAATAATTAGCAAAGCCCAGAAATCTTTGTATAGCTCGCAGTCCCACTGGGCGTGGCCACTGAAGAACCGCAGATAACTTGGCAGGATCCATTTGCAAACCCCTATCAGAAATTATGTAGCCAAGGAATGGAAGGCTCCTCTGATGAAAGTGGCACTTCTCCAGCTTGGCATAGAGGTGGTTTGTCCTGAGGCGGCTGAGAACCTCCCGTACATGAGACTGGTGGGACTCCAGATTGGCAGAATACACAAGGATGTCGTCCAGGTACACCACGACACAACTGTACAATAAGTCCCGGAAAATATCATTTACAAACTCCTGGAAAACTGCTGGCGCATTACAAAGTCCGAAGGGCATAACTAGATATTCAAAATGCCCATCACGGGTGTTAAAGGCGGTCTTCCACTCGTCACCCTTCCTGATGCGGATAAGGTTGTAGGCCCCACGAAGATCCAATTTGGAAAAAATTCTTGCACCCCGCAGACGATCAAATAGCTCCGTGATAAGCGGCAAAGGATAGCGGTTCTTAACGGTGACCTTGTTAAGACCGCGATAGTCTATACAGGGGCGGAGAGAGCCATCTTTCTTTGTGACAAAAAAGAAACCAGCGCAAGCTGGTGAGGAGGATTTGCGGATGAAACCTCTTTGCAGATTTTCTTTAACATATTCCGACATAGCGGCAGTCTCAGGAACCGAGAGCGGATACACACGGCCCCGTGGTGGAGAAGATCCAGGCAGCAGATCAATGGGGCAATCATAGGGACGATGTGGAGGAAGGATCTCGGCTTGTTTTTTAGAAAACACGTCTGCAAAGTCCCGGTACGGAGCTGGAAGTCCCTCCAGGGGCTTGGGAGACAAGGTAGCAGTCCTGACAGGAAGCGGATGTGGAACCGTCATGCAGCGTGAGGGGCAATCCGGACCCCAACGGAGAATCTCTCCAGAAGACCAGTCCAGAACAGGGGCATGATGCTGCAACCAGGGGAGACCCAGCAGGAGAGTGGAAGTGCACTGTGGCAGCACAAAAAAGGAGAGTCTCTCTTTATGCAATGCACCAACTTGAAGGAGCAGGGGTTCAGTGCGAAACCAGATAGGCACGGAGAGAATCTGGCCACTGACTGAGGCAATGGACAAGGGCTTCTCAAGACGAACCACCGGGAAGTGATGCAGGGCGACCAGTGCAGCATCTACAAAGTTCGCTGTGGAGCCCGAATCCAGGAAAGCAGAAACCTGGACCGGAGTGCCGGTGCCAATGCTGAGGAGTACAGGGAGAATCAAGCGTGGAGAAGCTTTATTCACACCTAGGGACGCTTCTCCTGAGAAGCCTAGGTGCTGGCGTTTCCCGGGCGTTGGGGACGTACAGGGCAAGCCCCGACGAAGTGCTGTGGGCTGGCACAGTACATGCACAAGTTCTCCTGACGTCGTCTGGAACGCTCTTGTAGAGTGAGCCGGGTTCGGTCAACCTGCATGGGTTCCTCAACAGAAGATTCAGGCGGGACCTGGAGCGGCCTTTGGAAGACTGGCGCCAGGCCAGGGATGCGTCTAACACGGCCTTGCGGATACTCAGATCGTAGTTCCTCAGCTCGCTCCTTAAACCGGACATCAATTCGAGTGGCCAAGGTGATGAGGTCACTCAGAGTAGATGGAAGATCCCGAGCTGCCAGTGCGTCCTTGACCTGCGCAGAGAGCCCTTTCTTAAATGTAGCGATGAGGGCTGCATCGTTCCAAGCCAGTTCTGAAGCCAGGGTGCGGAATTGAACTGCGTACTCTCCCACCGATGAGTTGCCCTGACGCAAGTTCAACAATGCAGACTCTGCAGAGGAGGCTCGTGCTGGTTCCTCGAAGACAGACCGGAACTCTGACAGAAACGCAGTGAGGCTAGACACAACCGGGTCATCTCTGTCCCAAAGCGGAGTAGCCCAGGCCAGGGCTTTCCCAGAAAGAAGGCTGAGGACAAATGCCACCTTGGACCGCTCTGTGGCAAATTGCGACGGCATGAGTTCTATGTGCAAGGAGCACTGGGTGATGAAGCCCCTGCACATCTTAGGATCTCCATCATACTTGCCGGGCAAAGAGAGGCGTAGCCTGGGTTCAGCAGCAGGATGATAAGCCGGGGAAGCAGGGGTCGCAGCGGCCGCTTCTGGAGACTGTTGCTGATGTTGGGTAGCAAGTAGTTGTTGTAGCATGGCGGTGACTTGCTCTAGCTGATTCCGCTGTGCTGCAATCTGCCGGGACTGGTGGATCACGATGGTGGCGAGATCAGGCTGACTGGGAGAAGAAGCCTCGGCGGGATCCATGGCCGGATCTTACTGTTAGGATCAGTGGATCCTCTGGACCACCGCGGGAGATGTAACTAGCCAACACCCGGAACCGGAGCCTAGCGGCACCTGGTATTCACCAGAGCCCGCCGCAAAGCGGGTTGGACTTGCTGCGGCAGGATACCACTAGGTCGTTCCCAGGTGTGACTAGCCCACGGTGGCAGCCGAGGTCGAGTTACCTTAGCGGATGACAATCTCGTAGACAGGTCCAGGCACAGGGTCAGGGCAGGCGGCAGAGATGCAACGTCAGGTCCAAGTCCGGGGTCAGCAACAGGAGGTCCAGGCGGGTGGGAACGGGAACACAGGCACACGGAACACAGCAACACGGAGGAACTCAGGTAACACGGCAACACAGGACTCAGGAGCGGGAACACACAGGAATACACAGGAACGCAGGAATACACAGGAACGCAGGAATACACAGGAACGCAGGAATAATCGCTAGTAAGCTTTCTCTAAGGCTATGAGGCACAAAGATCCGGCAAGGAACACAGGAAGAGGCAGATTCTTAAAGGTGAGGTGTTCAGCCAGTGCACCAATTAGCGGTGCGCTGGCCCTTTAAATTTTCGGCCGGAGCCGTGCGCGCGCCCTAGGAGGCGGGGACGCGCGCGCACGGCAGTCCGAGGAAGCGCAGGAGCCGGGAGAGGTAAGAGACACCGGGCAGCAGCGGGGGCACATGCAGGAGCACGGATGCGCCCGCGATCCGTGACAGGGATCGCGGGAGCACCCGTGACACTTTATGATGTAAACAATGATATCCTCTTGTAAATGTAGTAGGCCAAACATATCCTGGAAGTAGGGGTGGTCTGGTGTTTGGCGGTGGGGGCTAGGCATTTCAATTTTCACCTCAGAAAGCAAATAGGCTAGTATCGGAACTGTCTAGCACACACATGGCTGTTTTTTCTATTGCCCAGTGTGTGCATTGACAGTCTGGGATGCATATTATACAGTCCTATGCCTGCCAGAGTTTATAGTTTCCAGTCTTCTTCTATGGTCATTGGCAAGTGAGTGGAGTTTATCCCCCAATGACACATGGGCCTAAAACAAGGGTCCATGGGATGGTTGTGTGCAGGAATCCGAACAACCAAAGCGCTCATCCAGATTAAATTGTTTATTGCATTGACAATGTCTATTTGTTCTGAATGAGCATTTATTATTTGTTTAAAATACCAGTAAAAGGATTTCATAGTGATTAGTCATAAAATAATGAGATATTCGGTGTAAATTTGGAGATGCTCCCAAGCCCCGAGAACAATCTGAACGTGGAAGATACAGGGGCACACTTACTAAGCACTTTGCACCATTTTTATGTCGGACATATGTGTCGCACGCATATGGGTTTTATTGCACAGTCTGAGTGTCACATGCCCCATGTTAAAGGTGCACCAAAATAAAGTACATAGTGCAGTTTGCACTGATTTTAGTATATGTGACCCACAGTGTTTTTAAACGGTAAAAAAAATGTGATGCATTTAAGTCCTGTACTTAGATTTTTTATTAGGCATAAAACATAGTTTAACCCCTTCACGCTCTGCGACAGATATATCCGTCGGAGAGTTATGAAGGGTATATGAAGAGGGCTCACAGGTTGAGCGCTCTTCATACAGGGATGGCTGCATATTGCAGCAAAAACCTATCGCTAACACCCGTGGTCGGTGCTCACACCGATAGCGGGTGTTAACCTCTTGTTTGCCTTTGGCAAAGACGCCAATGGTATTTAAAACGCAGAGATTGCTGCTCCCCCGAACCTCATTGGGTTGTGGCGATCAGTTGCCATGACAGCCTTGGGTCTTTGTCATACCAGAGACTGCATGGTTTCTGAAGATTTACTACAATGAGCCAGTAACAATAAATCCTATTTTAAAACAACATATATACTGTCAGGGCACGGATCAGTGGATCCTCCGGACCACCGCGGGAGATGGTACTAGCCGACACCTGCGAGTGGAGCCCAAGTGGCACCTGGTTTTCATCAGAGCCCGCTGCAAAGCGGTTTGGACTTGCTGCGGCAGGATACCACCAGGTGGTTAGACAGGTGCGACTAGACCGCGTTGGCAGCCGAGGTCGAGGTACCTTAGCGGAAGACAGTCTCGAAGTCAGGTCCATGCTCAGGGCAGGCGGCAGAGGTGCAATATCAAGTCCATATCTGGGGGCCCAAGCACAGCACCATGAAGGAACATGGTTAACACAGCAAAACTGGACTCAGGAGCAGGAACACACAGGAGTACACAGGAACGCAGGAATAATCGCTAGGAAACTTTCTGTCAGGCTGTGAGGCACAAAGATCCGGCAAGGCAGGAAGGGAGGTGCCAGATTATAAAGTGGAAGTGTTCAGCCAGCGCACCAATCAGCAGTGCGCTGGCCCTTTAAATTTTTGGCAGCCAGCGTGCACGCGTCCCCGCCTCCTAGGGCAGTCTGATGGAGACCAGGAGCCGGGACAGGTGAGTCCGGGGAAGCAGGGGCCACAGGAGCGCATGGAGGAACACGGGTGCGCCCGTGACAGTACCCCCTCCTTCGGCCTCCCCCTCTTCCTGGGACTGAGAAATCACTGCAGCAGGCTCTTGTCCAGGATGTTATCCTCTGGATCCCATGATCTCTCCTCAGGACCAAATCCTTTCCAGTCGACAAGAAAGAGCCGTCTCCCTCTCACCGTCTTCATATACAGGATATCCTTCACCTCGAAGACATTGGTAGAATACGCTTGTGGCGCCGGAGGAGGAAAAACTTGCCAGGCAAAGCTGACTGGCTTGAAGAGAAAAGTGGAAGGAGTTGGGTATGCGCATGCTAGGAGGCAGCCACAATTTGTGGGCCAACCGGGTTGATGCGACTGAGGACTTCAAATGGACCCAAGAACTGGGGTCCCAATTTGTAGCCAGGGATCTTCAGTCGGACCTACTTCGAGGATAACCTGACCCTGTCACAGGGAGCTAAGACAGGAAAAGGCCTGCGTTCTTTGTCCGCTTGACGCTTGGTCTGGGCAGAGGTTTGGAGCAATGAGGTACGGACTTGTTCCAAATTGGCTTTTTGATCCTGTACCAAGTCCTCCACAGCAGGAACATCTGCAGACATGGGTAACGGAAGAGGAGGCTGTGGATACAGTCCATAATTAATAAAGAAGGGAGCAGAACAGGCAGAAGTGGAATCCAAGGAATTGTATGAGAACTCCGCCCATGGTAGAAGAGAAGCCCAGTCGTCCTGACGGGCAGAAACAAAGTGGCAGAGGTAGCAACCCAAAGTCTTATTCACCCTTTCCACTTGGCCGTTGGACTGAGGATGATAGGCAGAAGAAAAACCCAATTTCACCTGCAGCTGGCTGCACAGAGATCTCCAGAACTTGGACACAAACTGAACACCTCGATCAGAAACAATGTGTCGGGGAAGGCCATGAAGTCGGAAGACCTGCTGGAAGAAGAGACTGGCAAGACGTGGAGCAGAAGGCAAACCTGGTAGAGGGACAAAATGGGACATCTTTGAAAAGCGATCTGTTACCATCCAGATAACGGTATTGCAAGATGATGGCGGGAGATCTGTAATGAAGTCCATAGCCACGTGAGACCAGGGGCAGGTAGGCACGGATAACGGCAACAGAAGACCAGCTGGTTTTTGTCGTGAGGGTGAGCACAAGAGGCACAGGACCACACAAAATCCCGAACGTCCTTGAAATTAGGGCCACAGAGCACTGCACCCCAGGGTGCCCAGCCACACGAGAAGAATGTCCCCAGGTCAGGATTCCCTTTCGAAGCCCAGGTCGCACATAAGTCTTGCCGGGAGGACAACTGGCGCTGCCAGCACAAGTCTCTCTGGAGGAACGATGTGTCTCGCAGCATAGTCCTCCCCCATAACATCGGAAGCACAGGACAAGGTGTCAGTCTTGATGTTTTTCTCGGCAGGGCAAAAATGGATTTGGAAGTCAAAACAAGAAAAAAAGAGGGACCACCGGGCTTGACGCGGGTTCAACCGCTGAGCTGTCTGTAGGTACTGGAGGTTCTTGTGGTCTGTGTAAATGCTGACTGGAAATTGGGCTCCCTCCAGCAGATGATGCCATTCCTCCAAGGCAAGCTTGATAGGCAGAAGCTCACAATCCCCAACAGAATAATTCCTCTCTGCAGAGGAACAAGTTTTGGAAAAGAAGCCGCAGGAGAGAATTCGGCCCCTATGCCCCTTCTGGGTAAGGACCGCTCCAGCTCCTACGGAAGAGGCATCGACTTCCATAAAGAGTGGCTTTTTGGTATCAGGTCTGGTAAAAACAGATGCAGAGAAAAAAGCAGTCTTTAATCTCGTGAAGGCCTCCTCAGCCGCTGGAGGACAGAGACGAAAATCGACACCTTTCTTCGTTAGCGCCACCATTGGAGCTACCAGAGACAAGAAATGTGGAATGAATTGTCTATAATAATTTGCAAAGCCAGGAATCTTTGGATAGCATGCAGTCCCACTGGGCGTGGCCACTGAAGAACCTCAGATAATTTAGCAGGATCCATCTGCAAGCCTCTATCGGAAATAATGTAGTCAAGGAATGGAAGGGTCTTCTGATGAAAGTGGCATTTCTCCAGTTTGGCGTAGAGATGGTTAACCCTGAGGAGGCTGAGCACTTGCTGTACGTGGGAGTGGTGGGACTCGAGATCAGCAGAATAGACGAGGATGTCATCCAGGTAAACCACAACACAGCTGTACAATAAGTCCAAAAGGAATAACTAAATATTAAAAATGCCCATCACGGGTGTTAAAGGCGGTCTTCCACTCGTCACCCTTCCTGATTCGGATAAGATTGTAGGCTCCACGAAGATCCAACTTGGTAAAGACTCTCGCACCCCGTAGATGATCAAACAGCTCCATGATCAGCGGCAGAGGATAGCGATTCTTAACGGTGACCTTGCTAAGACCGCAAAAGTCAATACAGGGGCGGAGAGAGTCATCCTTCTTGGTGACAAAAAAGAAACCTGTGCCAACTGGAGAGGAGGATTTGCGTATGAAGCCTCTTTGCAGATTTTCCTTGACATCCTCAGACATGGCGGCTATCTCAGGTACCGAGAGCAGGTACACCCAACCCCATGGAGAAGAGCCAGGCAGCAGGTCGATGGGGCAATTGTAGGACGATGTGGAGGAAGAGTCTCAGCCTGTTTTTTGGGGAATACAATTGCGAAATCCAGGTATGAAGCGGGAAGCCCCTTCAGGGACTTGAGAGACAAGGTAGAAGTCCTGACAGGGAGCAGACGAGGGATCTCCTTACAATGAGAGGAACAAGCCGGGCCCCAAAGGAGAATCTCCCCAGAAGACCAGTCCAGCACAGGGGCATGATGCTGCAACCAGGGAAGACCCAACAGGAGGGTGGAAATGCTTTGGGGTAGTACAAAAAAACAAAGTCTCTCTTTATGTAAAGCACCAACTTGCAGAAACAGGCGTTCGTGCGAAACCAGATGGGCACGGAAAGAATCTGGCCACTGACTGAGGCAATGGACAATGGTTTCTCGAGATGAACCACTGGGAAGTGATGCTGGGAGACCAGGGCTACATCCATAAAGTTTGCTGTAGAGCCTGTATCCAGGAAAGCAGAAACCTGGATCTGGGTGCCGGTGCCAACGCTAAGGAGCACAGCATCAGGCGTGGAGAAGCTTGACTCACACCTAGGGACGCTTCTCCCAAGAACCCTAGGTGCTGGTGTTTCCCGGACGTTGGGGACGAACAGGACAAGTCCCGATGAAGTGCTCTGGACTGGCACAATACAGGCAGAGGTTCTCTTGACGTAGTTTGGAACGCTCTTGTAGGGCGAGCCAGATTATGTCCACCTGCATAGGTTCTTCAGCAGACGATACAGGCCGAGGCTGGAGCGACCTTTGGAAGGCAGGTGCTAGGCGAGGAAAATGTCTTACATGGGCTTGAGGATGCTCGGAGCGTAGTTCCTCGTTGCGCTTCTTAAACTGAACATCAATCCAAGTGGCCAGTGTGATGAGACCACTCAGAGTTGACGGCAGGTCCCGAGCCGCCAGTGCGTCTTTCACCTGCACTGAGAGTCCTTTCTTAAAGGTGGCGATGAGAGCTGCATCGTTCCAGGCAAGTTCAGAGGCCAGGGTGTGGAACTGAACTGCATACTTTGTCACAGACGAGTTGCCTTGGCGCAGGTTCAACAACGCAGTCTTGGCAGAGGAAGCCTGTGCAGGTTTTTCAAATACGGCCCAGATCTCAGCCAGAAAAGCCGCGAGAGTAGCCGTGACCGGGTCACCTCTGTCCCAAAGAGGGGTAGCCCAGGCCAGGGCTTTCCCAGAGAGAAGACTGACGAAGAATGCCACCTTGGATCGCTCCGAGACAAATTGCGAAGGCATGAGTTCTATCTGCAGGGAGCACTGGGATATAAAGCCCCTGCACTTTTTTGGATCTCTGTCAAACTTTCCTAGCATAGACAGCCGTAGCCAGGGTTCAGTGGCAGGAAGACAGACTGGGGTGGCAGGAGCCGCGGGAACAGACACAGGAACCTGTTGCTGTTGCAGAGCGGCTAGCAGCTGTTGCAGCATGGTGGTGACTTAAATAGGCTGTTTGCATTGAGCGACAATATCCCGGGATTGCTGGACCACTATAGAGCCAAAGTTGCTTTGAGTGGGAAGCGGAACCTCAGCGGGATCCATGGCCGGATCTTACTGTCAGGGTATGGATCAGTGGATCCTCTGGACAACCGCGGGAGATGGTACTAGCCAACACCTGGGACCGGAGTCTAAGTGGCACCTGGTTTTCACCAGAGCCCGCCACGAAGCGGGTTGGACTTGCTGCGGCAGGATACCACCAGGTCATTCCACAGGTGTGAATAGCCCGCGGTGGCAGCCGAAGTCGAGGTACCTTAGTGAAAGACAGTCTCGAGGTAAGGTCCAGGCTCAGGGTCAGGGCAGGCGGCAGAGGGGCAATATCAAGTCCAAATTCGGGGTCAGCAACGGGAGGTCCAAGCAGAAAATGGCGGCTGCGCCTACTATCACCGAAGTCTTGTGACGATGGCGGTGAGACTTCAGTGCTCTCCCTGCCTCGTGATAGCACGCACAGCCGCCATGTGAGCCGCCATGCTCTAATGCTCCTGAGGGTTTGGTGATGTCCCCGGCTCTCAGGAGCGAAGAAGGGTGGTTGGGGGGAGGCGGGGATGGCACTCTGCATGCCTCCCCTAGTATGCAAATGCTCAAGCGGTGTGACGTAGAGTCAAGCGCCGAGTGGGTTATTAGCAAAGTTCTGAATCTATAGTTATAATCCATCTTAAATAACATTGATGGCTAAGTTATATATAATTGTTTCCCCTAAATCCCTTCCTCATCGAATCCCTTCCCTTCCTTGTTTGAACTTGATGGACAAGTGTCTTTTTTCAACCGTATAAACTATGAAACTATCCATTTCAATATTTGATTAACCAAAATATGTGCCTGCACCAGCTCATCTCGCCTTATGTGCAGGTTAATGTGGGTCATAATGACCATTTCAAAGTGGTAGGTTTCCTTTAATGCCTGATTACCAGGCTGATACATGTCCCTCAATAAAAAACATTGTTTAAGAATGTAACATCCATGCCATATCTATCTCTGTTCGCAGAGTATGGCTTAGGTGCCGTTAATTTTTCTTTTGTGTGTGTGAACTGAGGCTTAGGTTACTGCTGTGTTGTAACTGATTCAGCCACACCCAGCTCTTGCAGCCCAGCCCTGCAAGGATTACTAGAGTGATGGATGGACGATCCAGCCAGCTGCTGGGGCAGTCCCATTATACCTTCTTTTTCCTACTAGTCTCCTCATGCCTTTTCCCGATTACGGTGTTCCCTATTACCTTGCAATTCTGTGTATCAATCCTCTGCTATGTTTACTTGATCTTCGCCACCATCTTGGTTTTCACCGTGTTCTGTCCAACTCTGCTTGTCAGTATCTGCTGTTTGTCCGCCTGTCTCCCAGTGTGAATATTGGTCTATCTGTGACTTCTTGTTACCTGTCCTCTCCATAAACCAGCAGCTTCCAGATAAAGTAAGTTTTTCCAATTATCTTGCAGGGTCTCTCAGGATCCGTTAGTTAGGTTCCTGATAGCAGGTTTGCCCCTTATGGTGGCTTATCAGCTGCAGGTAGTTTGGTAGAAAGTCAGGTTCAATACAGGGTGAATTCACCACTGTACAGAGTCAGGTTGTGGATGTTTTCTGGACAGGTATATGACAAAGAGTTTAGTTTCAAAAAAATTTTTTTGAAGGAACACAGAATAGTGCCTAAAGGTATGTGTTTTGCCATGTTCTATTATATAGAACATGGCAAAACACATACCTTTAGCAGGGTAAATTCACAGAGATTACTTTGGTATGATAAATAGTCAGCTACTGTATTAATCAAAAAAAGAGAAAACAGAGGGGGTCGACAAAGAGTTTATATATACTGTGTGCTGTTCAATGGCAATAGTCCCAGTGCCTGACATGACTTAATCATTTACTTTGAATTTACTTTTCTACATTATGGCTCTTTACACTTGGCCATGTGCTCCTACCATGCAACCTAGAGCTAAATAAATGCCCCATTCACATCCTGCATAAAAAGTATTTTGTAATTAAATGCATGTATTTAAGTGTATGGCTTAATCTTTGAGACAAGCGTATGAAACTGGAAGCAGGAGTCAGGGAGCTTGACCTGATCATCCATGTGTTTACACTGAAAAACATGTGGTTCTTGTTCCCTATGGCAAGTGTTTCAGTGTAAATGCATATCTTCTGAAGCCAAGCTTCAACCACCTACCTTTGAATCACGTTTTAAAAAAATATTGAAACAAAATAATAATAATAATAATAATTCTTTATTTATATAGCGCACACAGATAACGCAGCGCTGCACAAAGCATGTCAAATTGGTCACAGTGAGTGAATGAGACCTAACCGACTTGACAATGTACAATAAGGGTTTATTCACATACCTGTATACTGGTATACTACTTTAGAAGGTAAGAGCTTGATCTTAACACACACAGCTAGTTTGAACTTATTACATAATGGTTTGGGTGTCCTGTCTACTCTCTTCTGAATGAGATTTATCTATTCTTGGCCATGGAATTTTCAATTTTTTGTGGTTGTAAAATAATTAAAAAAAACCTCAGATGTTCCCCCTGCAGCTTAAGCCTTATCAATTTTTTAAGCGTGTATGGTATGGGTGGTTGGCTAGCATAGTTGGTTTGCAGCTCTGGGGTCCTCAATGGCAATATCTTTATAGTGTCTGCATGGTTTCCTTGTGTAAACTTCTTAAGGAGAACAAACATGCACATATCTTCAAGCTGCTCCCATTAATTCAAAACAACAGAACTCCAATGAAGGAAGCAATATGCCCTGGACCAATTTCTGTCTGGACTGCAGCTGCAAATGAAAAAATAGAAAAAGATATTGGCACTGTGTCTAAACATCTTGATTTATTGGTACAGGAAATTGACAAGTATGTCCACAGTAGCTGACATGTTTCAGGCAGAATGTAAATTAAGCACTATTAATCATAGCATACACATTAAAGAATGGATACAAATATGTAAGTATGATGAAAGGCCAAACGCCAGAAGGTGTGGTTAACTGGACTGAATGGGGGATATTTATCATACGCTGGCGCCCCTGCGCCAGCGTATGATCGCCCTGCCGCTGAGAATTCGCAGCCCGATACATCAAGAGGCTTCTGCCTCTTGATGTATCGAGCTGCCAGCAGCGCAGCGTTTATCCTACGCCAGGCAGGGCCTGGCGTAGAAAAATACGCAGCCGGCGACTTTTCAAATATGAAAAGTCGCCGACAGCAGCGAGTGCGCAGGCGCGGGGACAGTAACGCCCCGCGCCGGCCCACTCCCGTCTGGCCGCGCCCCCCGCTCGTTCGGCCGCACCCCCTCTTCACGCCCCATCACGCCCCACTTGCGTGAAGGTGGCGGATTGGGGAAAAGAATCTCAAAAGCTAGCAATAAGCTAGCATTTGCGATTATTTCAGGGCCTCTGCGCCAGTGGCGGTGCGCAGAGGTCCTGATAAATATGCCCCAATGTGTTGATTTGGCAGTTCACATAAGTTAAAACAGTTACAAGTACAATACCAACAGTGCAAAGGTAAATCTAAAGATACAGTGTGTTGTGAAAGAATTTGACCCCCTTGAACTTTTCTACCTTTTGCCACATTTCAGCCTTCAAAAGTAAAGATATAATATTGTATTTTTTTGGTGAAGAATTAACAATATGTGGGACACAATTGAAAAGTGGAACAAAATATATTGGATATTTTAAACTTTTATAAACAATAATAAACTGAAAAGTGGGGCGTGTAATATTGTTCAACCCCTTTCATTTCGGTGCAGCAAACTCACTGCAGAACTTCAGCTAGGATCTCTGAATGATCCAATGTTCTTCTAATTGACTGATGATGATAAATATAATCCACCTGTTTGGTATCAAGCTAAAAAAGTTCAAGGAGGCTAAATACATTTGCAAGGCACTGTATATACAGTAGGTACAAAAAGTATTCAGACCCCTTTACAGTCATGGCCAAAATGTTTTTATCACATACAGAAATACAAGTGCAATCATATTATGAGTAACAAAAGCTTTTATTGACAGTTAGAATGAGTTTATTTTTTTTAATTTTTTTTTAATATCAAAAGTTTATTTACATCAACAATATACAAAAACAATGTCTCATAAAAGAAGTGTGCATTCTCTATACAGGCAAATGGGCATACAATAGTATTATCATAAGGGAGCTTATCAAAAAAACTTGTGTCATGTCACATATAATCTACTGTTTACATTGTAATTCCTACCTCCATACAAAAAAAGTTCCATATTGCTTGTCTCAATAAACTTGCACTAGTAGACCTTCTTTTTTACAGGAAAAATGGAGTTGCACAACCGAACCCCTCCCCACCCTCTGGCAGATCCGTCCGCTACAAAAAAAAAAAAGGTATCAAATACACACTCTACTGCCATGGAGACCAGATCTTCTTCCATTTGTGCTCTGTTCGTGTCATTTTGGATCGATTAAGTTCATATTCTCTTATCTGCATAGTAAGTTTCCACCAGCTCTCCATTTTGGAGGAAGTTTGGATATAATTACCATTGCTATGTTAATCAACCTACTGATCCATTTACTGTATAGGTTGGTCATTTTTGGGTTGTCCAACAGGCCAAAAATAGCTATGGGAATGACTACAGGAAGATCAATCCTAAGTGTGTCATCTATTTTTCCAAATATTTTGATCCAGAAGTTTTTTTATAAACGGGCACTGCCATACCATATGTAAAAAGTCTGCATCAGGCAATTGACATATCCAACACCTGGAATCTTCCTTCAATTTCATTTTACACAAAGCCATTGGAGTATAATACACCTGGTGCAACAGATTAAAATAAATTGGCCTATGATTCCAATTTAGTGAACATAATTTAGTGTTTCTGTGAATTACTTTCCATTTTTCCTTAGTAAGTGTCCCAATCATCTCTTTCCATTTACCTTTAGATTCATGTATCATATTCCCCGAATAATTATCCCTTAAGAACCTTTATATTTTAGACGGAATCTTCTTATTATTACCCTCTGCTTTAACAAAACCAATACACTTATGTGAGTCCAATTTCATTCTTATCCCATGATTATTATATTTCATTCTGTGCTTTAGTTGAATATACTGTAACCAATCTTCCGGTTTTAATCCATATAACTAGAGATGAGCGAGTATACTCGTCCGAGCTTGATGCTCGTTCGAGTATTGGCATACTCGAAACGGCTCGTTGCTCGGACGAGTATCTTGCCGGCTCGAGATCGAGCATTTACTTAATGAAACAGTGAAGAACAGTGAAGAACACAGTGAATCAATCCCCCTTCACCTACTGGTTTATACAAAAAAATTATTTTCATCCTAATTCTCTTTCTTCCACAAATCAGACTGTTCAGTATTGCTTCAATCATTTTGAAGAAAGAGTCTTCAATCCAAAATGGTGAAGCTAGAGAAAGGAAAACAAAAACAACAACGGAAGAGGACGGCGCCTCGCGTAATAACGTAGAGACAAGTCGGTACCAAATTTGGTGAGAAAGGTGGGTGCTCACCTGGTAACCACTTGTTAGTAAGTGGTATTAGTAATCCATTAGAATGGAAAAGGTTCCTTATTTGTAAACTTAGGTTACTACAGTTACTCCTGGGCTCTCTAAAATACCGATAACCAGAGGCACCGTAACGTAAACAATACAGGAATGCAAAAAAAGGGGGAGCCAGTAGGGTGCGCTTGTAACCAGAAAAAAAGGAGATGAAATCTTCAAATGTAACGGGATTCACAATATTTATTGTTAAACATAAAAATCCAGTGGCAACGCGTTTCGGGGACCAAAACTGATAAAATAATAATAGGAGATGAAAAGAAAAATAAACATAAAATTAGCAAGTAATAACAGCCTTAAAATCTATTACTTGCTAATGTATTAAGTTTATTCTAATAATCTAATTATGTAAATAATTTAATTATGTAATCCCTATGTTATCTCTTATTGTGCCTCTTGCCCTTTGCTTAACAGTCACTATCACAGCTTATCTATACTATACTATATACTATATACTATACCATACTATAATATACTATATCTATACTTTATTTATAAATATTAAGCTTCAATTACCACTTAGGTTTCCAATTATCCAGCCACTTATGCCAGCATTTCGGCATAAGTCTCTCGGCTCCTCCCCACCCAAAATGGGCCTGGGGGCCAGAAGCGTTTACTTTGAAAAAATTATAATTTTCAAAGCACGCCGGATCGTTTGAATATTTCACCTAGAAAAATAGTGGTTCTATTTTTAATTGTTTTTACAGAAATGGTTCCATGATTAAGAGCGACAGTATGGGGCATCCATATTGCGCTGCTATGATTGCAACTTCAGGTCTCCAGCATGGCGGCGACAGATGGGCCGAGTTCCACTATGTATCTGGTGAAACACCTGAAAATTCTGCCTGACACAGCTCGTTTGATAAGGGGATGATGTGCTGCATATCCTATCGTGCTCCAGCGTCTGGGGTATAGAGAGTTGAAATGAGACATTGGTGGACGCTGTGGAGGCAAAATGGACAGGAAACAGCAGGGGCAGCATGCATGGATGCCTCTGAGGCTGCCTAATCTTGGGATGGAGCTGGCGGTCCACTGCCAGGCGATATTTCGCCAATCCAAGCCCCTGTCTCTAGGCTACTCCCCAAGCAGCACTTCTAAGAACCTTTTGTATAAGAAAAAGTGTAGTAGCGTTCTTATAAGTTTGGGATATGGCGGATGAGGGGAATGTAAACAGATGCGCAAGAAGCGCTGAAATAATATCGGTAAATGATAAAAGTTTGCCAGTATATTTTGTGGATTACACAGCAGGGTGGCGACAAAGTTAACATGGAAGCCATGAAAACAACCCAAAATTCTGCCTGACACAGCTCGTTTGATAAGGGGACCATGTATGGAGGCAGTGAACTAGTAGTAGATTAAAGGTGCTGCAGTTAAAACTATGTTAGTTGGATCTTGAGACTCCGCTGCCATGCGAGCTTTCGCCAATCCAAGCCCCTGTCTTTAGGCTACTCCCCAAACAGCACTTCTAAGAACCTTTTGTATAAGATCAAGTGTAGTAGCGTTCTTATAAGTTTGGGTTATGGCAGGTGAGGGGAATGTAAACAGATGCGCAAGAAGCGCTGAAATAATATCGGTAAATGATAAAAGTTTGCCAGTATATTTTGTGGATTACACAGCAGGGTGGCGACAAAGATAACAAGTTTGATGTGGAATCCATGAAAACAACCCAAAATTCTGCCTGACACAGTTCGTTTGATATGGAGACCATGTATGGAGGCAGCTATAGAGACAACGTGTGGAGCCAGCTAAAAAGACGACATGTGGAGGCTGCTATGGAGACAACTTAATTTGGATAGTGCCTGTATGTGACAGTCCAAAAAAGTTTTCAAACCAGAGGAGCAGGTAGGTGGTCCTCCAGAAAAATTAAATACATTGAGTGCCTGTATGTGGCAGTCCAAAAAAGTTTTCAAACCAGAGGAGCAGGTAGGTGGTCCTCCAGAAAAATTAAATAGATTGAGTGCCTGTATGTGGCACTCCCAAAAATTGTTTAAAACAGAGGACCGGGTAGGTGGCCCTCCAGAAAAATTAAATACATAGAGTACTATAGCTAGAGACAGTTGGCCCTGGCAAAAAATAGCCAGTTTCCTCTGCTTTAGTGTACAAAGAGGAGGAGAAGGAGAACAATGAGGAGAAGGAGTGCATGCATTATTCAGGTTGAGCATCTTTCACCTGGTGGAGAATGAAAATCCGGAGAAATCCAGGCTTTATTCATCTTGATAAGCGTCAGCCTGTCAGCGCTGTCAGTCGACAGGCGTGTACGCTTATCGGTGATGATGCCACCAGCTTTACTGAAAACCCGCTCGGACAACACGCTAGCGGCAGGGCAGGCAAGAACCTCCAAGGCGTACAGCACCAGTTCGTGCCACATGTCCAGCTTTGAAACCCAGTAGTTGTAGGGAGCTGTGTGATCATTTAGGACGATGGTATGGTCAGCTACGTACTCCCTCACCATCTTTCTGTAAAGATCAGCCCTACTCTGCCGAGACTGGGGACAGGTGACAGTGTCTTGCTGGGGTGACATAAAACTGGCAAAGGCCTTGTAAAGCGTACCCCTGCCAGTGCTGGAAAAGCTGCCTGCTCGCCTACTCTCCCTCGCTACGTGTCCCGCAGAAGTACGCCCTCTGCCGCTAGCGCTGTCAGAAGGGAAATACTGTTTCAGCTTGTGCACCAGGGCCTGCTGGTATTCATGCATTCTCACACTCCTATCCTCTCCAGGGATGAGAGTGGAAAGATTTTGCTTGTACCATGGGTCCAGGAGAGTGAATACCCAGTAATCGGTGCTGGAATAAATTCTTTGAACGCGAGGGTCACGGGATAGGCAGCCTAGCATAAAATCTGCCATATGCGCCAGAGTACCAACGCGTAAGAATTCACTCCCCTCACTGGCCTGACTGCCCATTTCCTCCTCCTCCAACTCCTCTTCTTCTGCCCATACACGCTGAACAGTGAAGGACTGAACAATGGTCCCCTCTTCTGTCTCGCCAACATTCTCCTCCTCTTCCTCCTCATCCTCCTCCACCTCCTCCGATATGCGCTGAGAAACAGACCTAAGGGTGCTTTGGCTATCAACAAGGGAATCTTCTTCCCCCGTCTCTTATGACGAGCACAAAGCTTCCGACTTCATGCTGACCAGAGAGTTTTTCAACAGGCCAAGCAGCGGGATGGTGAGGCTGATGATGGTGGCATCGCCACTGACCATCTGTGTTGACTCCTCAAAGTTACTCAGCACCTGACAGATATCAGCCATCCACGTCCACTCCTCATTGTAGACTGGAGGAAGCTGACTGACCTGACTACCAGTTCTGGTGGAAGTTGACATCTGGCAGTCTACAATGGCTCGGCGCTGCTGGTAAACTCTGGATAACATGGTTAATGTTGAATTCCACCTCGTGGGCACGTCGCACAACAGTCGGTGAGCGGGCAGTTGGAGGCGGCGCTGCGCTGCCCTGAGAGTGACAGCATCTGTGCTGGACTTCCTGAAATGCGCACAGATGCGGCGCACCTTCATGAGGAAATCAGACAGATTGGGGTATGCCTTGAGGAAACGCTATACTATGAGATTTAACACATGGGCCAGGCATGGCACATGTGTCAGTCTGCCGAGTTGCAGAGCTGCCACCAGGTTACGGCCGTTGTCACACACAACCATACCTGGCTTCAGGTTCAGCGGTGCCAGCCACAGATCGGTCTGTGCCGTGATGCCCTGTAATAGCTCTTGGGCGGTGTGCCTTTTATCACCTAGGCTCAGCATTTTGAGCACCGCCTGCTGTCGCTTAGCGACGGCACTGCTGCTGTGCCTAGAGCTACCGACTGATGGCGCCATGCCCACGGATGGTAATTCGGAGGAGGAGGAGGTGGAGGAGGGGTGGGAGGAGGAGGAGGCATAGTAGGCCTTTGAGACCTGGACCGAGGTAGGCCCCGCAATCCTCGACGTCGGCAGTATATGACCAGCCCCAGGGTCAGACTTGCTCCCAGCCTCCACCAAGTTAACCCAATGTGCCGTCAGCGATATATAGTGGCCCTGCCCGGCAGCACTCGTCCACGTGTCCGTTGTCAGGTGGACCTTGTCAGAAACGGCGTTGGTCAGGGCACGGATGATGTTCTCTGACACGTGCTTGTGCAGGGCTGGGACGGCACATTGGGAAAAGTAGTGGCGGCTGGGGACCGAATACCGAGGGGCGGCCGCCGCCATGAGGTTTCAAAAGGCCTCGGTCTCTACCAGCCTATTGGGCAGCATCTCCAGGCTAAGCAACTTGGAGATGTGGACGTTGAGGGCTTGGGCGTGTGGGTGGGTTGTGCTATACTTCCTTTTGCGCTCCAGCGTCTGGGGTATGGAGAGCTGAACGCTGGTTGATGCTGTGGAGGATCGTGGAGGCGAAGATGGGGTTTTCGCACGGGAGGTGTTTGGGCCGGGGTCCTGGGCAGGGGGCTGACTAGCAGATGACACAGGGGAAGGAGCAGTGGTGTGCCCGGCCGGAGGTGAACGGGCTTGGTGCCATTGAGTGGGGTGTTTAGCATTCATATTCCTACGCATACTGGTGGTAGTTAAGCTAGTAGTTGTGGAACACCTGCTGATCCTGGTTTGGCACAGGTTGCACACCACAGTCCGTCGGTCATTCGGTGTTTCTTTAAAGAACCTCCAGACTTCTGAAAATCTAGCCCTCTGCGGCGTTCCCCTGCTCCCTCATCAGCAGGTGGTGTCTCACCCCACCCAGGACCACGGCCTCTGACCCCTGCAGTAGTTGGACGCCCACGTCCACGCCCTCGTCCTCTACCCCTCGCCCTCGGGTTAAACATTTTCCAAATTAAAGTGTAAACTTTAAAAAAATTTTTTTTTGTGTTTATTTTTTTTTATTTTTTTTAAACAAAACAATGCTATCCTATTGCTATGGCTAGTTTCTAACCTACACTGACAGCACACAACTGGATTTTGTGCTGTGCCTGATGACTTTGAGTTATAAAAAGAAATAAAGGTAAAAAAAAATAAATCAGCAGACTCTGCCTAATTCTAATCAAACCCCTAATAAATTGTCCCACTTCGGTGTTTAAGGTGGATATGTGTGTCACTAAGAGCTAAACACAACGGTCGCAAGTCTCCCTGCAAATTCCTCACAATATGGTACCAGCTGCACTACTAATGCCAGCAAGCCCAGCCACAAGCAAACAAAAAAAAGGAAAATATAACGCTATTGTAGGCCTAAGTAAGCCGTTGGGGTTCTCCTATGGCTATTTTCTAGCCTACACTGAAAGCACACTGCTTTGCAAGATGACTTTGAGCTATAAAAAGAAATAAAGGTAAAAAAAAAAAAATCAGCAGACTCTGCCTAATTCTAATCAAACCCCTAATAAATTGTCCCACTTCGGTGTTTAAGGTGGATATGTGTGTCACTAAGAGCTAAACACAATGGTAGCAAGTCTCCCTGCAAATTCCTCACAATATGGTACTAGCTGCACTACTAATGGCAGCAAGCCCAGCCACAGGCAAACCAAAAAAAAGTAAAATAAAACGTTATTGTAGCCCTAAGAAGGGCTGTTGGGTTCTTGTAGAATCACTCCTGCCTAACACTATTCTAATAGAACACCCTAATGCTTTCCCTGACCAGCAGCAGCTCTCTACCTAGCGGCATCCAGACAGAGAATGATACGAGCAGCGCGGGCAGGGACTAGTCTATTCCAGGGTCACCTGATCAGGCCAGCCAACCACTGCTATCGACGTGTAAGGGTACCACGTCATGCTGGGTGGAGTGCAGAGTCTCCTGGCTTGTGATTGGCTCTGTTTCTGGCTGCCAAAAATCATAATTGCAGGAGAAGTATTTCTCGAGTGGGCGAAGTATTCGTCCGAGCAACGAGCAGTTTCGAGTACGCTAATGCTCGAACGAGCATCAAGCTCGGACGAGTATGTTCGCTCATCTCTAATTTTTATGTTTAACAAGAAATATTGTGAATCCCGTTACATTTGAAGATTTCATCTCCTTTTTTTCTGGTTACAAGCGCACCCTACTGGCTACCCCTTTTTTTGCATTCCTGTATTGTTAAAATGGTGAAGCTGACAGAAAGTATAATACCTGCGGTAAAATTACCATTTTAATAAGCCCAATTTTATCTGCCTTAGAGAGTGGAAGTTTTTTCCAACCTCCAATTCTTTTCCTCAGTGTTCCAACTCGTGGTGCCAAATTTAAACCGTAAAATTCTTCCAACCTAAACCTCCACACCCAGATATTGAAATTTCTTGACACAGGCTAATGTAATGTTTTCCCTCGCCCAGTTTTTTACCAGTGGGTCTAGGGCCAGCATAATGGACTTCCCCCAGTTTATTTTTAAACCAGAAAATCTACCAAATTCCTCTACTACCTTAATTGCAATTGGGATAGATGTGGGAGCATTTTGTAAGAAAAGAGCTAGGTCATCTGCATATAAACAGATCTTATCGTCCGGTCCCCCACAACCCCCTCCAACTATCTTTGTTTCCATTCTTATTTTAATGGCAATGGGTTTCTATGTATATTGCAAAAATGTATTTCTACCAGGTATAAACCCGTTTTGATCCCCATGAATTATATCTTTTTTTTTTTTTTTTTTTTTTATAAATTTAAAAACATTACATATCAAAAACAGAAGGTAGACTTTCTCTCTCAATTGTATCCATACATAAAATTTCCATCTTCCAATTAATACAATAACACTTATCAACTTTGGTTGTCAGATAGTCTACCAGAACATTGTGATACAAATGTGAAGCATTTGGAGTGTGAATGATAATTACATCAATTAGAATGTGACAATGTGGCCTATTAAGTTTCTAATAAGGACTATACAAAATGGAGTAAAACCTTGTCCTTTGTCTCATCCATGATGTGATCACGCAGTGTTAAAAGCGAGAATCACGCGCTGCACAGGACAATAACAAGTCTTCTGCACATACCAGCGCGTGATCATTGATACATATGTTACAAAATGATGATGTGACAGTATCTAGTACGGAATAATGCCTTTGTTCATTTCATGTTCATATATGATACAAAATGATGATGCGGCAGTATCTAATATAGATAATGCCTTTGTTTATGAAATGTTATAAAAGCAAGGGGATCCTGACAGGGGGCAGGGACTTTCCAGACGGGACAAGTGGACGCACGTCTGTCTGTGATGCAAGCCGGGAAACTGCCTTCCTCTGTCGAGGTCCCCCGATAGGGAAGTGATGCTACAATATCCGGTAAATATATTGATGTTTGCTTCTCATGATTATAAGAATTATGTGATAAGGATATAATTATATGGTTTTATGTAATTTTCAATAATAAAGTATTACTGTTTTATTAATCCCAATCTGTGTGTTGGTGAGCGCTTCGTATGTTTGGGTACTGCCCGCACTTAGCTGACTCAGTAATACATAAATTGGCGTAGTCGGCAGGATATCGGAAGCGATATCTAAAGAACCATAGGGGATATCCTAAAACTAATTACATAGGGTGGAAGCATATTGGACACCGTACATTAGTGCAAATTTTTGACAATTGGCACGGTGCCAAGATGTTCCGGAAAAAGAAAGATACCAAAACCTCGCCACATGTACACGTCCCGGGCTGGTCCCAGTCTCCGTATGATAATGTGGTGCAGGAATTGTGTAGTTTAGGATTGTTGGAACCATGGGAAGCAAAATTAAAAGGGTCAGAACCCCTCGATCTAGTACACATACTAGAGGAGGTCCCTGTTAGGTCAGGTGATGCAGTAACCCCTCGATCTAGTACACATACTAGAGGAGGTCCCTGTTAGGTCAGGTGATGCAGTAACCCCTCGATCTAGTACACATACTAGAGGAGGTCCCTGTTAGGACAGGTGATGCAGTAACCCCTCGATCTAGTACACATACTAGAGGAGGTCCCTGTTAGGACAGGTGATGCAGTAACCCCTTCATCTAGTACACATACTAGAGGAGGTCCCTGTTAGGTCAGGTGATGCAGTAACCCCTCGATCTAGTACACATACTATAGGAGGTCCCTGTTAGGACAGGTGATGCAGTAACCCCTTCATCTAGTACACATACTAGAGGAGGTCCCTGTTAGGACAGGTGATGTAGTAAGCCCTTCATCTAGTACACATACTAGAGGAGGTCCCTGTTAAGTCAGGTGATGCAGTTGCTTTAGGCAGACATTGTTGGATATTGGCAAGTGCCTACAGACGTATGCATGAGTGCAATCAACAACTTCATAGGAAAGAGTCTCAGTTAGAGCAGAAACTGAGTTGGGAGGGAAGAAGGTGGTGTTGGAGTGTAATACCCGCCTTCTGAATGATAAACTACAGCATTATAAGAGCATTGCAGAAAATACTGCTGTAAAAATAGCCCAGAATAAATACAGGAAAAGAAAGGGCAAAGTTAACAAAAACAAGGTGCACAAAATTATTGCAGAAGCCTCAATAGATTGCAATCCAGATAAGTGGGATGGGGATGTGTGGGATTCTTCCTCTAATTCAGAATGGGAGGACCCCCCCAGACCCTGTAATAGAAACCCCCCCCCCCCGAGTGTGTTAGCCAAACCTATCAGAAAAAGATTAGAGAGAACAGGAGAAAGTGAGATGCAGTGGTTGGTCAGAGTAAGTGAATATGGAGGAACGGGAGTAATGCTGGATGAGGGAGATGTGGGAAAGTTTATCAATCTATCCCTATTACACAATGTTCTTTTAAGACCTACTTTGTGGATACCGGGATAAGGGTGCAGAATTTACTTATAATTCTGGCTCACTGTTTCCAGAACAGGTATCCGGCAGAGTTAGATTTGCCGTTGAATGAGAAACCCTGGTATACTATAAGGGATGGTCTTGAGAGACTAAAAGAGGAGGCAATGCGTAGCGCCTTATCTGTATTAGGGATGGAAGATGATTTCCTGAACTACCCTCTCACAGCCAGCATAAGAAATAGTCACACCTCCAGCATATAAAGCAGTCATTTTAACCCTTACGGTAACAATGACTGGAGAAGCTATTAGCACAGTGTTGGCCAGAATGAGAAAGTTGCAAGATATGAGAGATTCGAAAGAACCTGCAGCCCCCAAACACTCGGGGAACAGTAAACCTTATAACTCAGATTGGAGGAAAAAACAAGAAGGGGATTCTAGTAGGGTCTTGAGGAAAGATAAGTTTCAAGCTCTGCTGAAAGCTGGGGTGAAAAAGGAACATATCGATGGGAAGGAAACTCAGGAATTATAGAGAATGTATAAACAAAAAGTATTATCAGTAAAAAAGGCTAGCACAGGAGAGCCCTAAAAGAAGGATGTTCTTAAACCATAGGAAATTTCTTGGACAGATTATCAAGCTGTGTATCCTTGGGAGGAACTGGCGGCCGCGGTTGCAACCGAGGTAACACAAGAAATGAAGAAAAAGTCATTAATCACTGATTTAGGATCACATAATAAAACAGCATGAGTAGCCAGCCAAACCCCTGTGTTTATAAAAAGAGATGATCTCCCCTATGTTAATCTTAGCATCCACTGGAATGGGGGTAATGTTCAAAGAGTCCCATCTTTGATTAGTACGGCTACTTTAATATGTGGAAATCCCTACAAATTTAAAGGTCCTAAAGTACAAATAGCAGGATTAGGTGGTAAGGTGATTACAGGGGTACAAACCAAAGTGGCCCTTAAAATAGGCAACTTGCCCATTAGAAACTACCCCGTTTTGGTGGTCCCGATACCAGAATACATTATTGACATTGATATTCTTAAAGGGATAACACTACATTTGAAAGAAGGAAAATTTGCATTTGGGGTAAGAAAAACGGAAAATTAAGCCGGTATTGGTAGGGAAGGTATAAATGCCCCCAATACATATTCTCCCAGCTTCTAAACTAGTTGCCTTGAAAAAGTATCGAATTCCCAGGGGATACAAATAAATTGTTGAATACACCCCTACTACTGTTTTTCATGTTGATGCTGTACCAACTGATTCACTTGAACGTTTGTTTAATTCCAAAGCAGATAAACAAGCAGCGATCAGAACAGCAGACACTTCTTCCAAAAAGAAAAGCAATCATGGCTTCAGGGTACACAACAAAAGGGGGCACTTGGGAGAAAAAGCTACTTACAGGTGGGCCCAAGAGAGAGGAATTCCTCTAACCCTTGACATAATTAAAGATACCATCCAGAATTGCCCATATGTCAACATAGCCAGAAAAGAGAAGTTCCCCACACAGTAATGGGACACATAGGTCGAGGACAACTACCAGCTCCAATTTGGCAAATTGATTTCATTGGCCCTCTGCCAGAAAGAAGGGGATGCAGGTATTTGTGTACGGCAGTGGATACATACTCAGGATTGAGGGTAGGATTTCCTTGTAAATCTGCCACTCAATGGAGTACACTGAGAACTTTGGAAACTGTTACCCAGTATTATGGAGTCCCGTTGCAGATGCAATCAGACAATGGGTCACATTTTACTGGAAAACAGGATAAAAAGTATGCACAAAACAACAACATCCACGGGGTATATCATATGCCTTACTATCCTCAAGCAGCAGTGTTAGTGGAAAGGATGAATGGGTTGCTTAAAAGCACCCTAAAGAAGCTAAACCCGTCAGACAGTGCATATGGGCAATGGAAGGATCACCTTAGTGAGGATCTACAGATTTTAAATAATAGGCCCATTACTGATTCAATGACTCCTTTAATGAGGATGTTGACCCCTAATATCACTGTAAAAGTTAATAATATAGTAGATTCACTGCTGTATAAGAAAATTCAGGAAATGCAGTTACACCCATTCGAGCTACACCACTGTCGGCAGGTTTGGATCTCAGCTCAATGGAGGTAAATCTTATCTCCTCAGGTAAGGTTCAGGAAATAGCCACTTGTTTAGGATGTAAAATTACAAAAGTTCACTATGAGCAAATAGTCACAAGATCTAGTTTAGCTCTGAAAGGATGTGTAGTGTTGGGAGGCGTAATTGATGAAGATTATCAGGGTGAGATGATCAACTTGGGTACAGAGAAAAACCAAACAATTGCCCAGTTATTTCTTATTCCCATCAATAATGCTACTCCAAAAGAAGGGTCTGTCCCATTAGAAGTTAACATAAGGGGAGATAAAAGTTTTGGCTCTTCTGATGCTACCAATTTTGGAGCTAAAATATGGGTTCTACATAACCAAGGACCGCCCTCTCCCACAGAAGTGATAGCAGTGGGGAAAGCTAGAACCTTGTTGATCATGAGACCTGGAGTAGAAAAATGGGAATATGTTCCACAGGAAAAATGTTACTTAAGAGAATGAGGAAATATAATGTTTGTGTTTCTTTCCCTTAGACGTACCTAACTATTGGAATCCTTGAAGGCGGGTATTTGGCCGGAAGTAAAACCTGAACGCCTGGTGCCTTATTGGAAAAGACTAACATCACCACACTAGGATGGAGTTGGAAAGGAAATCCTACTAATCGAACCTAGGATAATTTCACCTGTTTTGCAAAGAAAACATGTTTGGTTGCTGATATATCTTTTGAACAAGGACAAGGTTGGAGAGGACCACCGGAATCCTCCAGCAACCTATTTAGGCCTTGGTATTTGATGTACCAGGACAATTTGAATACAATCATTGATTCTAAAGTACAATTAAAATGTTGTAAACAGCTAGCAAATTAGCCATGTGCCATGTGCCTAGTCCTAATAACAAAAGTAGATCCAGGACATATTAAAAGAATACCCTCTACTTGTGCCAAAGTGGGAACAAAAAAAAAACTGTTATAATGACTACAGTGACATTTCTTCCTCTACCTGAATGTAACCAGAAAAGAAAAAGAAGAGCTTGGTATGATATTTTACTGGGAGGATACGGTGCAGTAACTGGTACTCTCAATGGATTTGATATTGAGACTATAGCCAACAAGCTAAGCCAAGCTGGAAAAGGAATTCAGGATGCATTGACTCTACAAGGACAATGGATGCCTACCATATGGCACCCTTGGCGATAAGCCATTGATGTGGACACTTTTCTATCAAGGACTGTTAATAGAACTGATAATATTTTAGAGGGTTTAGAGGTTAATACTGGCACAGTTTTGAATTTCACTCTATGTACTATGCAAGTAGTATACTATATACAACAGCATGATGCTATACAAACTAAGTTGATGACTGGGAATGAAGCAGTGTGGCGAGAAGTGTTTAAAACTGCCATACCGAGTCAATCCTGGCTCAAGATTGATGCTCCAAAAATGATACATATATATATGGTATAATCAATGTATACAATGTAACCAAGGTAAAAACTATGTGTAAATTTGTAGTAATGTTTATACTGTTGGGGCCCCCAGGATCTCAGCACTATTGGATGCAAGAGTTCCAGGGGACCTACATAGATTCACAGAATTATACTCATGATTTATCTTTTTGCAATGACACATTAGAGGGAAAGATTTGTAGATTACAATCCAAGACTTATGAATCATGCTTGTTACAGGGTTCTATTAATGTATGTAAATTTACTATATTGCCATTAACCTATCAGTTATTAGTTGAAGTAGCCCCTCAAAAAATATGTGTGGTCGCTAATGTTCCTGTTATTCCAAGAATGGAAACGCCCTTTGTAGGATGCATGAAAAATGTATCTGTGTTAGTTTGGAATAATGAAACTTTCTTGTTAATTCATTATCACATCATATCCAAAGATATAAAATGTACTCCACTTACTCTAGAAGTGCAGTCATGGGATTTGAATTTGACTAAGTTAAAACAACTAATCCAACATTCAGAGTTTGGACAACAATTGATTCAACAATTGAATAAGAGTGTGCAATACCATACTGTCACAACAACTATAGTAGCTGATAAAATAGTTAAGATGGGTTCTTCCATCCAAGAAGCTACATCACATCACTGGTGGGACATTTTCATGGGATATTCTCCATCTGCAGAGAGGATGTTAAATTGGTTGATACATCCTGTGCTTGTAATTGCTATTATTGTAATTACATTATCTATCTGGAATTGCTATATGACTTATAAATTGTTTACCAGACCACGAGTTGTCATGGTCAACTAGAGAAACATCAAATAGTCTACATTGTCAAGGACCGATTGTGATACAAATGTGAAGCATTTGGAGTGTGAATGATAATTACATCAATTAGAATGTGACAATGTGGCCTATTAAGTTTCTAATAAGGACTATACAAAATGGAGTAAAACCTTGTCCTTTGTCTCATCCATGATGTGATCACGCAGTGTTAAAAGCGAGAATCACGCGCTGCACAGGACAATAACAAGTCTTCTGCACATACCAGCGCGTGATCATTGATACATATGTTACAAAATGATGATGTGACAGTATCTAGTACGGAATAATGCCTTTGTTCATTTCATGTTCATATATGATACAAAATGATGATGCGGCAGTATCTAATATAGATAATGCCTTTGTTTATGAAATGTTATAAAAGCAAGGGGATCCTGACAGGGGGCAGGGACTTTCCAGACGGGACAAGTGGACGCACGTCTGTCTGTGATGCAAGCCGGGAAACTGCCTTCCTCTGTCGAGGTCCCCCGATAGGGAAGTGATGCTCCAATATCCGGTAAATATATTGATGTTTGCTTCTCATGATTATAAGAATTATGTGATAAGGATATAATTATATGGTTTTATGTAATTTTCAATAATAAAGTATTACTGTTTTATTAATCCCAATCTGTGTGTTGGTGAGCGCTTCGTATGTTTGGGTACTGCCCGCACTTAGCTGACTCAGTAATACAAACATACAGTATTTTTGATGTCTTAGCCATGCAAATACAGTTCTACAGCATTTATATAAATACATACAATTTCCATCTTTAATTATAAACTACCTCTTGTTCTCTTAATTCATAACTTTTATTCCTAAAGGACAATCTCCCACCATTCCCCTCGTCTCCCCCCAACCCATGAAAAAAAAAAAAAAAAAGTGAAAAAGAAATCTCTCTCCCCCAAACCCACGATCTTAACAGCCGCCCTCACATGTACCCAGCATCCAGATCTCTTCTCTACAGAACTTATTATTTATCCAAGGGTGCCAGTCAACACATATTTTTTTCTATATCGGGGTGCCCTACCAAAGCTTTAGCAAAGCCGTCAGCTAAGATGATGTTATTTACAACACTCTGCCACATTCCAATTGTCGGAGTGTCTTTAGCCATCCATTTTCTAACGAGACAGAATCTTGCTGCAAATAACAATTTTTTCACCACATATAGTTTAACTGTTTTGCAGCATCCCTCATCCACAATACCCAACACACAAACCTGTAGTGTGTCCTGGATAGTGACATTGAAGATCTTCCCTATCTCCGCTAATACCCCCCCCCCCAAATCTCCTGATCCTGGGGCAGAACCACAAAAGGTGGATATCATCTGCCTTCTCAAAACCGCATCTTTTGCAGCCGTAGATCCTGGGCCCGAATCTTGATAGTATTTTCGGTGTATAATATATACAGTTCAGGATAAACAGTTGGGCGAGGCAATGGGCAGGGATAGTGAAGACCCTCCTCACATCCAGGAGCACCTTTTCCCAGACTCTTTCCTCCAATATCCCCACATCTCCCGCCCATTTATTTATTATTCTTTTAGTGAGTTTTCTCACTCATCGGCCAAAATCTTAGTAACTTCTTACTTTTAAATTTAGTGCCCAACAGACCCCATACACCTTCTAAGAGTGGGTGTAGCTCCTCCGAAATCCCCACTGATCTATCCAATGCTCTCCACCAATGCTTGATCTGCAAATAAGTATAATACCCAGCGGAATCAATCCCATATTCCTGTTGTAATTGCTGGAAGGATTTGAAAACCCCTTTATCTAAAAATTGTGTGATATATTTTAAATTACATTCCAGCCAAGGTTTCCCATTTGTATCGGGGACCTTCCACTTCCTATTGCCCCATAATGGTGATATTGGTAGGGGTCCTGTGCTATTGGATTGGGCCTTGAGCGCTTTCCAAGTTTCGAGCATCAGGTATAGAGTGGGGAGGGAGATGTCTATTTTAGGTGTTCTCCATATTTCTGTCTCAAGAATTTCTATCACATTATATCCAAAGTTCTTTAATTGGGGGCTGCTGACAGTCTCAAATGAGGTCTTGTCCCAGACCGATATATACTTTGTCTGAGAAATAACAAAGTACTTTCTTAGATCTGGTAATCCAAATCCCCCCTTCTCATAAGGCTGTTGCAAGATCTCCATCATAATTCGAGACTGTTTACCCCGCCATACCAATTCAGCCAACAGGCTTTCAATAATTTTAAATACCTTATGGGGAACCATAATTGGAGATGCCGCGAGGGCGTATAGCAGCTTAGGGAGTATTAGAATCTTAATAACAACGACCCTGCCCATCATATTTAATGTCAATTTTTTCCATGTTTTTGCCTTCTTCCTGATTTTCGCTATATTTGGTAAGATGTTTTTCTCGACAAAGTCCAAGATATTATCTGAGATATTTAACAATGCATCCCTTTGACATAATAATGAGTTCCTGAGGGGAAGGGGCATCCATTTAATCAAGGGGCAATCATGCAGACTTATGCCAGTTAATACTCAAACCAGAGAGTTTCTCGTATTCCTTAAAGATCTGAAAAACTCTAGTAATGGACCTATGTTGGCCTAAATATAACAGGACATCGCCGGCATATAGCGATATCTTCTCATGAGATTCTCCCTGTCTGAAGCCCACTATATCCCGATCCCGTCTGATTCTACACGCCAGGGGTTCCATAGCAATAGCAAACAAGAGTGGTGATAGTGGACACCCCTGGCGAGTTCCTCTATTCAATTTAAAGGATCTAGAAACCGATCCGTTAATCAGCACTCTGGCCGAGGAGATGAATCTCTTCCCAAACTCCATTCGGGCCATCGTGTGCGATAGAAATTTCCACTCCAGGGTGTCAAAGGCCCTTGAAGCGTTGGGAAAAGCAGGGAGCGCTGCCCGGGACTGGAAGTTGTAAACTGCATATTTAGAAAGAGTCTACGGAGGTTATCGAGGGTCGAACCGCCTGGCATAAAGCCATTTTGGTCTGGGTGCACTACCTCTCTTATCACCTTCTTTAATCTCTCTGCCAACACCTTGGCGAGAAGTTTGTTGTCGACATTGATGAGAGAGATAGGGCGGTAAGCATCCACCTTACGGATATCTTTATCTGGTTTGGGTATTAATATGATTAATGCCTCCCTCATTGAGGGTGGTAAAAACCCCTTATCAAGGTGACCAAGTGACCCAGTATCTCTTCCCCATACATGCCATAAAATTCAAAGGCAATGCCATCCAGTCCCGGGGTACTACCACCCGCCACCATGGACAGTGCCCGTCGGACCTCCTCCACCCCAATATCCATATCTATTAATTTTGGAATAGAGCCTGCTTCTAAAATTTCCGTTATATCCTCCTGTGAGGGTGAATTACAAGAGGTGTACAGGTCCTCGAAGTATCTAGTGAAAATTTCTAAAATCTCCTCAGGTTTAACCGTGTAACCTCCCCCTTGTGCTTCTATACAGTGAATATGTGCTTTTTCCCTATTATCCCTAACTAAATTGGCCAGCATTCCCAGATGCGTTTGCCTGCAGACCTCTTTTCCTGGCCTGGGCCGAGATTTTCCTATCCGCCTGATTTTTTAGCAACTCCATATAGCATGTCCGGGATTCCTCCCAAGCCAGTCTATTACCTTCTGTGGGCTGCCTAAGAAATACCTCTTCCAATTCCTTAACTTTAATTTCTAATTCCTGTCTTCCCTTATTCAATTGTGCCTTATACCAACATAATTGTGCTTTATATTCCCCCCTAATAAATGCTTTTGCTGTGTCCCAAATAATATCTTTTCCAGCCGAATCTTTGCTTCGTGCAAAGATTTCAAGCTATTTATAAACCTATCCTGTCTACCTAACATCCCTAACCACGTGGGTGATATCCTAATCTCATTAGACTTATTATGTGCGCCAAGCTTTATTGAGATTATCAATGGTGCGTGGTCCGAAACCCCTCTAGACCCAAAAGTAAAATCTTTAATAATCTTTTGCAATCTCATTGCAAGCACTTTGGAAAAGATCACTTGTAAAACAGGAAATGAATCCAGCGCTTGACCCAGGTAAGTAGTAAAACTTCTTCTTTTATTGAAATAATGCTTGTGGTAATACAGCTTAAAATGCACGAACCGCCTGTATCTTGAGTCATCAGCGAGCTATGACAGATGGTGGTAACCTGGCTTCGCCTACGCGTTTCTAGTGTCCGCAGACACTCTTATTCATGGCTAGTGTCACGGATTTGATCAAATCAAAAAAATTGTTAATAACTGTCTCCCAATTTTGTTCCAAGATAGTAAGGTGGCAGAAATTCTGAAAAGTGGATGTAACATAGTATCTCGAAAGGCCACGTCCATAGGTAACCTCATAGCCCCTAGTTTCCCCAAAAGCGATAACAAGAAGAATTGGCTACATCATAAGGGCTTTTTCAAATGTGGCACCAATCCATGTAAGACATGCAATTACGCGCTACCCACAAAAACATTCTATAATTAAGACAATACACAACAGCACAACATAATGTCATACATGAATTGTAACAGTGAGGGTCTAATTTACATCATTGAATGTACACAATGCAATAAGAAATATGTTGGAGCCACAACAAGGAAACTAAAAGAGAGATTCCTGGAACACCTAAGAGATATGGGAAATACTACGCAACAAAAACAAATAATATCAGGGGCATCAAAACACTTTAATCAATTCCATGGTGGACAAACACAAAATTGTAGGGTATATGGAATAGAAAAGATAACATTAGGAAAAAGAGGAGGCGACATACAAAGGCGCCTATTTGACAGAGAGGCGTTTTGGATGTTCCATTTACAAACCAGATACCCTCAGGGTTTAAATTACAGAAACGAATTGATGTTCCACTATTAGGAACATAATGGGGACAACACAATAGAATAAATAACAACTCCCCTTAAAATTGCGATTTACTCCCCTCCTTTAAGTTTCTTTGTGCACCATAAATGTTTACAAGAATGTTTACAATGATGTTTACACGGATGTTCACACGGATGTTTACACTGATGTTTACAATGATGTTTACAAGGATGTTTACAAAACGTTTACAGTATAATACCTTAGACCCCAATATTATATAAACGCCCTCCTTGCCCTCCCATAATCATAGCATGTAACCCCACATTAAGATATTCTCATCTTGGGTCGTTCAAATGATAGTTAAAGCTAATATAACAGATTAGAACTGATTAATAACCATCACCACATTGTGCTGGACCATAGAATAAACTTACCCAAACGGAGTTGATAATAAGTAGAACACAAGTTATAGAGGTAATGTCTCCCTGTTTAAAAACGAATAGCACCGAAGCGGTGCCGTTTTGAAAACATAGTAACCTGCACTTGTTTTTAATTGTCTGTTTAATGCACGCACCCGCCAAAGAATAGTTTATATATGGCATCACACTTAATTATAGGCGCTTTCATTTTTAGAACCATACAAATCGGACAATATTTAGCACCACGCATGCCAAGGAATCCATGTCGGATTTTCTCTTTCTTTGCAAGGAATCCATGCCAGATTCTCTTTCTCTCTCTGTTGTTTCAGAGAGAGGTTTCTGGTTCACTTGCATTTATTGCCTCCTTGGCATCCGTGACACTAGCCATGAATAAGAGTGTCTGCGGACACTAGAAACGCGTAGGCGAAGCCAGGTTACCACCATCTGTCATAGCTCGCTGATGACTCAAGATACAGGCGGTTCGTGCATTTTAAGCTGTATTACCACAAGCATTATTTCAATAAAAGAAGAAGTTTTACTACTTACCTGGGTCAAGCGCTGGATTCATTTCCTGTTTTACAAGTGATATTACCCAAGCACCTGGTCCGTGCGGAATCCGAGGACGCCGAGACTTCCAGGACAACGTGGGGTGAGCTACAACTAAGAAACTTGATGTTTTTGTTTGATTTTTACTTTGGAAAAGATCTTAATATCAGTATTTATCAATGAAATAGGATGATATGATCCTACATCTACCCAATCTTTATCTTTCTTGGGAATCAGGACAATCCCTGGCTCCGCCATCAATCTGGAAACTCCTCCTTCCTCTATTACTTCCTCCAGAACTTCCAAAAGTCTAGGAAGCAAAATCTCCTCATGTTGTTTATAAAAGCTAAAGGGGAAACTGTCTGGACCAGGTGAGGTATCCCTACTGAAAGAGTCTAAGGCAGTTTTAATTTCTTGCATAGTGATAGGGTATCACTTGATTTGGGTTGCACTTCTTCCTTAATATCCATCTGTCCTTTAAGGATGCCAATCCAGTAAGGGTTTAGCTTAAATCGCCTATAACTTTGAGCCCCTGATTTTAAAATTATCATACCTGGTGCATGATCAGATATTATAATATTTTCATATACCATCTTACGAATCAGATTAAAAAAAGCGAATTTAGATCTTTATCTATCAAAGCTTCCTTTACCTCAAAATCAATATCTCGGTGTATTAGTACCAACACCCCTATTGAAAAAGAGATGCCAAATGCATGGAATTCCTTCCAGACCCAATTTCTCTTAAGCCGGTGGACATTTTCTGATATCAAATGAGTTTTGAAAAGGCAAACAATAGCTGGACTTACGTCAAATATTTGACAACGTTTTACTCTATCGCTAACCCCTCTGATATTCCATGTTAAGATTCTAGTATCCATGTTTTAGTAAAAAAAAAAAAAAACTGCTGGCAGACATGGGTTAGTCTCAGAAAAAGGCTCTGGCAGCATTTGTGGTTTAAAGCTCGCCTTAACATCCACCTTCCAGGTTAGCCATTCCTGACATTCTTATTGCGACTTCAGAGTATGCGAGTACCTTGCATGATACATTGTTCTCACCCACTTTTTTACCCAGTTATTCGGCACCACTGGTTCAGGAGCACATTCCAGCCTTCAGGTCGTCTTCTGGGAAGCAGGTGAAAGCCAAGGGGGGTAAAGCAGAGCAAAGAACAACGTTCAGCCGGCAGCGTTACCTCATCCTCCGTCCAGGACGTGGTCCATGGACAGCCTCCAGGACCTTAAAGAGCGACACAGCGGACTTGCAGTCACCACACTGCTGCAGGAAGTCAGTCCCGTCCATGTCCCCTTACAGGGACCGGGACGCCGCTCTGATCCGCGAGCCGCGTCTGCTCAACAATCAGCCACCTCCGTTGCGCCGTCTCACCTGGAGGCAACACGGACAGGCAGGAAAACAATGTCCATCTGGCAGGGACAACGAACAGGAGCAGCTCGGTAAGAGGTTTTGGCGAGGGGTGGCCGCGGCGTCTGCTTACTTCATGCTGTCATACACCTCCTTCGACAGTTAGAATGAGTTAATGCAGCAATTCAATATTTGCAGTGTTGACCCTTCATCTTCAGGCCTTTGCAATTCTCCTGGCATGCTCACAGTCAACTTCTGGACCAAATCCTGACTGATAGCAGTCCATTCTTGCACAATCAATGCTTGCATTTTGTCACAATTTGTCTTAATGGAATTAAGATCTGGGGAGTTTCCAGGCAATGGACCCAAAATCTAAATGTTTTGTTCCCTGACCCATTTAGTTATGGCAAGGTGCTCCATCATGCTGGAAAGGCATTGTTAATCACCAAACTGCTCTTGGACAGTTGGAAGAAGTTGCTCTTGGAGGTACCATTCTTTATTCATGGATGTGTTTTTAGGCAAGACTGTGAGAGAGCCGATTCCCTTGGCTGAGAAGCAACCCCAAACATGAATGGTTGCAGGATGCTTTACAGTTGGCATGAGACCAAACAATCGTAAAGGGGATTCATCAGAGAAAATGACTTTACCCCAGTCCTCAGAAGTCCAATCCCTGTACATTTTGCAGAATATCAGTCTGTCCCTGATGTTTTTTCTGGAGAGAAGTGGCTTCTTTGCTGCCCTACTTGACACCAGGCCTTGCTCCAAGAGTCTCCGCCTCACAGTGAGTGCAGATGCACTCACACCTGCCTGCTTCCATTCCTGAGCAAGCTTTGCACTGCTGGTAGCCCGATCCCGAAGCTGAAACGCTTTTAAGAGACGGTCCTGGCACTTGCTGGTCCTTCTTGGGCGCCCTGGAGTCTTTTTGGCAACAATGGAACCTCTCTCCTTGAATTCCTTGATGATGCGATAGATTGTTGACTGAGGTGCAATCTTTCTAGCTGCAATACTCTTCCCTGTTAGGCCAGTTTTGTGCAGTGCAATGATAACTACACATGTTTCTTTAGAGATACCCATGGTTAACAGAAGAGATGATGCCAAGCAGTAGCCTCCTTTTAAAGTGTCCGGTGGTGTGGTTCTTACTTTATCATGACAGATTGATCTCCAGCCCTGTCCTCATCAACACCCACACCTGTGTTAATGGAGCAATCACTGAAACAATGTTAGCCGCTCCTTTTAAGGCAGGCTTGCAATGAAGTTGGAATGTGTTTGGGGGGAAAAAGTTCATTTTCTAGGCAAATATTGACTTTGCAATGAATTGCTGTTAAGCTGATCACTCTTTACAACATTCTGGAGTATATGCAAATTGCCATTATAAAACCTGATGCAGTAGACTTTGTAAAAAATAACATTTGTATCAATCTCAAAACTTTTTGCCATGATTGTACATTTTTCAGTCTTTGTTTTATTACAACCATATTGGCAAGATCAAAAAAGTTGTTTTTGCTCATTAATGTACATTCTGCACTCCATCTTAAAAAAAAAGGCAAGAATGTAGATATTTTTACTGTATCACTGTATTAATAAATACAATTTCATATCAAAAAACATATATTAAAGTTACTAATTATAGTATTTAAAAAAGACACCGTCCGTTCCACTGATGATGTGTGCAAACACAGGATTAAGATAATCACACTCGCACTCACGCATAGATGGAAAGCAAGCTTAAGTGTGTGATGTGCACATGCGTGGCAAATGCCGCGGTTAAGGTCATCAAGACAACGCATGATATTGCAACATCCCCCACCGGGGCCTAGCCTTTTCTCGGGGCCTGGAGTCAACCGGGGCCCGCAGTACCTGAGTGGCTGGCGGTTGCGGCCTAGGCACGCTAGTGTCACGGTGCTTGGTATGGGGACCGGAGGGCTGTCCTACAGCCTGGCAGGTCTCCAGCAGGGTGGTGTTGGCAAGAAATGATGAGGGAGAGGCTGCTATAGCGGATCTCCCTGGGGCAACCCTTTGGTGTCTAGAGTATGAGTCTCTGTGTAGTGGACAGGGTGCCTGTGATGATGGTAGTTGTAGTAGCAGGGACCAGACGGAGGCAGAGGTTGAACAAAAACAACTTACAGTTCTTTATTGGAACTGACAGGAACCGCAGCAACGTGCGTGGATTGCTGAGATGTACTTGGAGGGAGGTAAATCGCCAGCCTGGATGCAGAGCGCAGGCTGGGAGGTAGCTGTGTCCTAATAGGAAGCTTCAGCTTGTCCTGGAGTGCTTCAGGTATCACCCTTGAAGGTAGGATGATACCCCTTTCCTCTCTTTCTCTCTAACTCACTGCTTGGTCTGACTTGCTAGTCTTTCAGACTCACTTCTCTGACTGAACTGACTGTTGGAAATCTCCAACCGTCACTTTTTCTCAGCTCTTGGTCATGTGGTGGTTACTCCTCCAATTACATCCCAGCTTACAATACATTAGGATAATACTTGTGATTGGATGACATATTTTACATCACATAAAGCAATTAACTCCTGCCTTACCAGGCAGGATCTACCACTGCAGAGTTCATCTGTGTTATCTAGTGTGATGTAGTGACATGCTGTGAGGCTAATCAGACACTACACAGGCTGCAAGCTACATGGTGGGACGTATTTGCAAACACAGCTCTGCCTTGCATCGGCGAGGGTGTTGCATACCCCCGGGGCAATTGAAAGAGCCGCCCTCGGCTCGACTACAGACTGATTGGGGTGCAGAGGTAGATAGGGGCACTTCTGTGAAGTGCAGGCTACATGATCTGTAGGGACAAACCGCCCATGGTCCTGGAGACAGGCACCTGGGTTGGTGTCGGACTAAGACAAGGACATGTGTGATAGTTGGTTGCTGACGCCATTAAACCAAACTGTACAGTAGGAAAGGTGTGGTGTCATGTCCTGTAATCCACTCCTTGCACCGGGGCCTGTATATTTGTTATATAAACACTTCTTCCCTGGCGACAAATATATAGTGTATATAAGCATTACATTGGCATATGTGACACAATAAAACATTGTACAATGTACAAGTACCTGCCGACTAACATTCTTACCCTTGTATGAGTGGCATCCAGGTGCTAACTCTGTAACACCCCCGGTCCCCTAAGGACCCGCAGTTTACGGACTACCCCCACTTGCAAAGCTTTGGTTTGAGGCATAAGATAGCGGTCAAGGTTTACATATTGGACGGTCCGACACAGCCACACTACAATCTGAAAAGCCTATAAAAGGTTAGTGCAAACTACAGACATAAATTGACAGTGTGCAAACATTTTGTAAACTCACATTGGCTTAGGAGCTCAATGGGTACACATCTTATAACATTACAAACATTACAGATAGTTAGTTAGGCTACTCAGGGTAGCAGCATAAAATGTCTCTTTACCTGAAAAGGAAAGGCATAAAAGTGCTTGAAGAATGTCCGTACCTAAAAGGAAGGCATTAAGTGCAATATAAAAATAAATAAAGTAGCAACTTTTCCTTGAGGTTGGCACCCTGTACTTGGTCTGCAGGAGTAAAATCATTGTCTCCAATATTGAGCTCAAGCCACCAGGATTGCTCGGCAGGCTCACCTTCAGCGCTTTGCTTCAGTTCCAACTGTTGGGAGGCAGACAGAGAGGTTTCCACCAAGTCTTCAGGATGGACGCTGAAGAGAGTGGCTACGGCTTGGTACTTTCTCAGATCCACTGGGGAGTTTCCCACATTTAGTAGTCGAATGGGTACTTGTCCTCGGGATACAGTGACTAGGCTCCTGGCGGCTAGAATGGGCAAGTCTTCCTCAGCTGGTAGAGGTTCTACTATCGCCTGGTAGTCTTGACCTTGGACGCCCATGCAGGCTCGACACCATACTAACGTCTCAGTCCCAGGTTGAAGGCGGACAGGTTGGGGATCCTTGATCCGGGCTCTGCAGATTTCTCCATTAGGGCCAGCAAACTTCTGTTGCGCCGCTAGAACCTGCATAGTCTCCTGAATTACCTTCCGGGAACCGTTGGGCACTGTTAGCAGGGAGTCGTGGAGAGCCTTCAGCACTTCAGGGTAGCAGTTGCGGAGGACATTGGTACCCAGTACCAGGGAGAAGTTACCATTTTCGGGCACTCGTGTCACCACTACGCCCTGTCTGGTTAACTCAGTGTCTCCAATGGTTAGCGTGGGCTCCCAGTAGCCACGGATGGGTACGGGCTTTCCGTTCGTAGCAATAATGTTCAAGTAAGCCTTGGGAGGCTGGACTAAGGATGCTCCTACTCGGCATTTCTCGAAGGCAGCACTCCGGAGGGTGGTCACTTGAGAGCCGGTATCAATTAAGGCCGGTAGGGTAACTCCGTTGATGGTTACATAAACCATGGGGCAAGTCCCCACGTACCTGGGCATCCAGTTAGCATCTCGGGGACTTACAGGTTCTTCCCTTGGAGGTCGTCCCTTAGCTCCAAGGGTTTGTCGTTTAACTGACGACATCCATCCTCTTCATGCCCATATTTTTGCAGTAGCTGCACCGCTGACGGGATTTCTTCTGACTCCAGGTGCTTAACGACTTCGCTTCTCTTGGGCGCTGTTTGGCCGGAGAGTCACGAGGGGTAGCTGACCGTACAGAGTTCTCTGTAGGTTTCTTCCTCATAGCGGAGACAGTCGCTTCCAACTGGGTCAACCGATCGAGTATCTTATGCAGGGTGTCCGCCAGATTAGGGATCTGTCCTGCTAAGCCAGCAACTTCCTTAGCCGCAGGAGTAGGTGATGTCGACTGCGTTGGATGGCAAGCTAGAGCAGAGTCCTCCATTTCCACGGATTCAGGCTCTTTCTGCGGTCCAGTAGGCGGTCGGTCCCCTAATATGTCAATGGCAATTTCCTTAAACTCAAGAAAGGAGGCCTGGGCATGTTGAGAAGAGATGATCTTTAGTTGACACCTTTGATTTCTATCAACAAGTCCATTAATGAATTGTTCTCTCAGGGTTTGATCAGAGGTTTCAGCGTCTTTGGGATCAAGACGGGTTATGGCCTTCCATGTCTCCTGTAGGGAGAGGGCAAAGTCTCGGAGGGACTCTTGGGGCTTCTGTCTTTTCCCGAAGAATTGCTGCTTCAACTCTGAGGCAGTACACTTGTCAAAGGTGTTGCGCAGCCTATCAAGAATTTGGACCACATTCTGACACTGTTCTTGGGGCCAAGACTTGACTTCCCGGAGAGCGGGTCCTTTCAACTGCCCGGTTAGGATGCCCACTTTCTGTTCCTCTGTGAACGGGTACAGGGCGAAGGTGGCTAACAACTTGTCCCTGAATTCAGGGAGAGTGTGTGATTCTCCCTCGTAGTGGGGTAACCAGGGGGCCCCTGGATAGTATGGCATAGTCAGAGGCATCATGGTGGGGGTCCCAGGGACCCTGACTGTAGCAGGGGTGAAAGGACTCTCTGGAGGGCTTAACATGCTCCGGTACCCTGAGGAGGGACCAGGGGACGGGACCTGCTCCAGTCCCGTATCTTCGTCCTGGGCGGACATGACTGGCCTAGCTGAGGGAAGTCTGTAGGGTTACACAATGTCCGTTGCTATGGGCGATGGCTAGAATGGGACGTGGGCACTTTAAGACACAGTCACTATTCCCTGGGAGGTGAGCCAATAACCTAGCATCGGAAACAATCTCTACCCCCCTTTAACTTCCCCAGCGGTACTCACTCAGGATCAGCCGCGGTGACAGGACAGCTCCGGTGCATGAAGGACTCCGTTCCCGATGTCCGGCAGGCAGCAGGGGCTCGGTGATGCTCAGCGGTGTTCTCCTCCAGTCGCAGGACACGTGCGCTGGAACTCCGGATGAGGCGCACGCTGCTGGCAGGCTTCAGGCGCGGCCTGCGCCGAAATCCAAGATGGCCGATTAACCCTCTTCGTTGCCGGCCGCACACGCTCCAGCTCCTCCTCAACGGTGCTTCGCACCACTCGCGCAGGGGGCGGAGCCTAGTGATGACTCTGGAGTTCCCGCCAGTGAGGATTTGGCGGGCTGGAAATACTTGCTGCGCCACAGCCTTGTGAGGTAAATGCTTCAACCGCTCTGCACCAACTGTAGTTGAGCTAACAGAGTCCGTTGGCAGGGATTAACCCCTTGATTGCTGGAGCGATGCTTGACAGCGCTTGGCAGCAGTAATAAAGTCAATGTGAAATATAGTACAAAATCACTTGGGCCTATACCCGAATGGTAGCAGGGTTAGGCAGCACAGTAGTTTTTCAATAAAGGATAGTCTCTAGTGCCAGAATAAGGCACAGAAGTAATGATCCTGTATTCGTGACGCCACTTGCAACATCCCCCACCGGGGCCTAGCCTTTTCTCGGGGCCTGGAGTCAACCGGGGCCCGCAGTACCTGAGTGGCTGGCGGTTGCGGCCTAGGCACGCTAGTGTCACGGTGCTTGGTATGGGGACCGGAGGGCTGTCCTACAGCCTGGCAGGTCTCCAGCAGGGTGGTGTTGGCAAGAAATGATGAGGGAGAGGCTGCTATAGCGGATCTCCCTGGGGCAACCCTTTGGTGTCTAGAGTATGAGTCTCTGTGTGGTGGACAGGGTGCCTGTGATGATGGTAGTTGTAGTAGCAGGGACCAGACGGAGGCAGAGGTTGAACAAAAACAACTTACAGTTCTTTATTGGAACTGACAGGAACCGCAGCAACGTGCGTGGATTGCTGAGATGTACTTGGAGGGAGGTAAATCGCCAGCCTGGATGCAGAGCGCAGGCTGGGAGGTAGCTGTGTCCTAATAGGAAGCTTCAGCTTGTCCTGGAGTGCTTCAGGTATCACCCTTGAAGGTAGGATGATACCCCTTTCCTCTCTTTCTCTCTAACTCACTGCTTGGTCTGACTTGCTAGTCTTTCAGACTCACTTCTCTGACTGAACTAACTGTTGGAAATCTCCAACCGTCACTTTTTCTCAGCTCTTGGTCATGTGGTGGTTACTCCTCCAATTACATCCCAGCTTACAATACATTAGGATAATACTTGTGATTGGATGACACATTTTACATCACATAAAGCAATTAACTCCTGCCTTACCAGGCAGGATCTACCACTGCAGAGTTCATCTGTGTTATCTAGTGTGATGTAGTGACATGCTGTGAGGCTAATCAGACCCTACACAGGCTGCAAGCTACATGGTGGGACGTATTTGCAAACACAGCTCTGCCTTGCATCGGCGAGGGTGTTGCAATATCATAAAAACTGGATGGAAGACCCAGCTTTGTATCGTATAGAGTAATGTACTTATTAAGTAGCTTATTAAAAACCTATATATGAAATCAATGTAGGTCACTGGTTAATCAGGGGCACATATTTGTACAAAAATAGAAGGTTAAATTGTGAGGGGTGTGATACCATACTGGTTGGTCCGGGATGGACCCGTACTTGCTGTCCACTGCGGAATTTACAAATGGAGGATTCAGATAATTAATTCCCTCCTTGTCTATTAAACATGGGATCATGTGATAGGTCATATGACCGAGAACCTGAGAATAGCATCGGATCTCCCAGGCAACGGCTTACAAGCTCCATGCAGCAAACACAAACAAAATTACGGAGTGCCTTATATGAGCTTTTTTGTTTCAATTTGTAGATAGCATTGAATGTTTTGTCCAGAGAATTGGATCATATGCAAAGAAATGTAGTTATTTAATTTGAAGAATGTATTTCATTAGCACCTACTCTTTTTTCGGCATAGTGGTGGCATCAGCTATTCACGGATCCAATGTGAGAGGGGTAGGCGGGATTTAGGGATTTATACCCTTGGGAGGCAGCAGTGCGCCGCAGCCATACTAGTGCCCAAGGCCATGCTGTATGCCAGTTAGCTCAGTCCTCTGAACACAGACATAATTAGAATATATGGCTACAGTCTAGGGCAGTGATGGCGGACCTTTTGGAGACAGAGTGCCCAAACTACAACCAAAATGCCCTTATTTTCCCATAAAGTGCCAACATGGCATTTTAAGCAGTAACTTATTTCTACCTGTTCTTCCACATCTTTCAATTATATATCGCCCCCCGGAGGCAACCAATACAGTTGAAAGAAGGAGGGCAAATTCAGACTCTCGTTGTAGCTTCTCTCCAGGGTCTCTCTGTAGAGGCAAAATGGTTGGTCCAGCAGGATGACCTCCAAAGATATTGCAGTTCTGTCAACACCTTCTCACTTTTCCCGCAGTTCCTAACAGCCAATGAAGTGTTGCTTTAAAATAGTGCTGTGAGCAGCATCTCTTAAGTTGCCTGGGACTTGGTGGATTTGGTCCTATTTGGTGAACTCTGTCCTGATGTGATGGTCTGAGTGCCCACAGAAATGGCTCCGAGTGCCACCTCTGGAACCCGTGCCATAGGTTCGCCACCACTGGTCTAGGGGTTCATTGGGTCTGTGTGACTCAGGGCGAAGGTATTATCTTACTTTCTTGGCAATATGTCTTTCAGTCTCTACCTTCCCCCCCTTTTCTTTACCCCAGGACTTGTTGCAACGGATAATTGTCTTTTGTTGTTAACAAAAACCTGCTACCTTTGAAGGACCTGCAGGTTTCTGCACCCCAGTCTATATCAGAGCTTTTGAAGTCCCCCATGATAAGTACTTCACCATGGTTTGAAGCCACATCCACTTGACTTATTAGCAGTTCCTCTGCTGCCGTTATCATATTTGGAGCCTTATAACAAACTACTAGTGATATTTCATTATTCTTTTTACCTCTACTAATCCCCACCCATAGGGACTCCATATTTTAATTTGCATCACCGATGTCATTTCGCAGGACGGGCTTGTGGCAAGATTTCACATATAAACAAATACCTCCCCCTTTTTTAATTTTACAATAATTTCTAAAATAGACTATAACCATCTAAATTAACAGTCCAGTTACAGCTGTTGTCCAGCCATGTTTCACTCATTCCCACTATTTCATACTTCCCCTCCAACATTAACCCCTTCCCGACATGTGACATAATAGTCGGTCACACATCGGTTCGCGGGCTGACCCTCTCCATATTGCAGCAAACACTTACAGGTAACACTAGCAATCAGTGCTAGCACTGATTGTGGGTGTTAACCCGTCCATTGCCGCCGGTAACTTTGGCTTAAAAAAAATGGATCGGTCGCCTTGACAGTCTCGTTTTAACAAATTGATTACAATGTGCAATTAGCACATTGTAATGAATGAGGAGGAAAATCCCCATATACTGTCATACTGTAGTATGGAAATATATGGTAGGATCAATCAGAAAACATAGGGTTAGAGCACTCTAGGGGGTCTGAAAAATAGTAAAAATAAAAAAAAGTAAAAAAAACAATTATATTAAAAAACATAAAAATTGTAACCATCCCCCCTTTCCCTAGAACTGATATAAATAAACAGTAAAATTCATAAACACATTAGGTATCGCCACATCCAGAAATGCCCAATGTATCAAAATATAATAACGGGTTTTCACAGAATTTAACCCTGTAACAGAATATAGTGCCCAAAGTCGAAAATGCTACTTTTTTGCCAAAATTCAATAAAAAGTGATCAAATGGTCATACAGTACTACAAATGGTAGCATTGAAAACACCATCAAAAGTTGCAAAAAATAACACCACCCACAGCTCTGTACACCGGAATATTAAAAAGGTAGCGAAAGAACATGGCAAAATGAAAAAAAAATTTTTTAAACCTATACAAATTTGGCATCCCTGTGATTATACAGACCCAAAGAATAAAGGAGACATGTCAATTGGAGTGCACAGTGAAATCCGTAAAATCGAAGCCCACAAGAAAACGGTGAAAATAGGTTTTTTCGCCAATTTCACTGCATTTGGAAATTTTTTCCTGCTTTCCAGTGCACGCCATTATATATTAAACCATCAATATGAAGTGCAATTTGTTCTGCAGAAAACAAGCCATCACACAGCTCTTTACATGGATAAATAAAAAAGTTATAGATTTGGGGAAAAATTTAAACGCAAAAATGAAATATGGCCTTGGCAAGAAGGGGTTAAAAATTGTTGATAAGGCTTCTTGCATTAATGTACATACACTTTATATGGTTTTCCCTATCCCTATTCCTTTGATTCCCTGATCTTATCCCAGCCCCAGTTCCTCCCCCGGCACTATGGCTCTTCCCAGTTACCTATGTACACTGTCTTCTTGATCTGTACAAGTTTAGTTTCCCTCCCACCAGGTCTCTAGTTTAAACACTCCTCCAACCCTCTAGCCAAAACAGCTGAGGAGTGGTATTGTGTGTTGTAATTAAAAGTAACATTATTAATGAAAACTAGTTTTTTGTACCATTAATTCTAGCTCTGTTATTATAACTCTGGAATTGTTTGCTGTTAGTTCCTAGTTACAGAAGCAGATGGGCGTATATGGTACAGACAAAAATTTGGACACACCTTCTCACTCAAAGAGTTTTCTGTATTTTCATGACTATAAAAATTGTAGATTTACACTGAAGGTATTAAAACTATGAATTAACACGTGTGGAACTATATACTTAACAATAAAGTGTGAAACAACTGAAAATATGTGTTATATTCTAGGTTCATTAAATTAGCCTTTTGCTTTGATTAATGCTTTGCTCACTCTTGGCATTCTTTTGATAAGCATCAAGAGGTAGTCGCCAGAAAAAGTTTTCACATCATAGGTGTGTCCTGTCAATAAGTGGGATTTCTTGCCCTATAAATGGGATAGGGACCATCAGTTGTGTTGTGCAGAAGTCAGGTGGATACACAGTTGATAGTCCTACTGAATAGACTGTGAGAATTTGCATTATGGCTTGAAAAAAGCAGCTCTAAGAAATGAAGGTCAGTCAGTCCGAAAAATTGCAGTAGCAAAAATCATCAGGCGATATATAGAGAAACTGGCTCACATGAGGGCCTCTCCAACAAAGAAAGACCAAGAGTCACCTCTGCTGCAGAGGATAAGCTCATTCAAGTCACCAACCTCAGAAATCGCAGGTTAACAGCAGCTCAGATTACAGACCAGGTCAATGCCACACAGAGTTCTAGCAGCAGACACATCTTTACAACAACTGTTAAGAGGAAACTGTGTGCAGCAGGCCTTCATGCTAAAATAGCTGCAAGGAAACCATTGCTAAGGACAGGCAACAAGCAGAAGAGAGATGTTTGGGCATTAGACCAGTGGAAATCTGTGCTTTGGTCTGATGAGTTCAAATTTGAGATCTTTGGTTCCAACCACCGTGTGTTTGTGCGATGCAGAAAAGGTGAACGAATGGACTCCACATGCCTGATTCCCACCGTGACACATGGAGGAGGAGGTGTGATGGTGTGGGGGTGGCATGCTGGTGACATTGTTGGGGATTCATTCAAATCTGAAGGTATACTGAAGCAGCATCTTGCAGCGGCATGCTATTCCACCCTGTTTGAGTTTAATTGTATTTAAATTTTTTTTTCCAACAGGGTAATGACCCCAAACATACATGTGTAAGGGCTATTTGACCAAGAAGGAGAGTCATTGGGTGCTACGCCAGATGACCTGGCCTCCACAGTCACCAGACCTGAACACAATGAAGATTGTCTGGGGTGAGCTGGACTGCGGAATGAAGGCAAAAGGGCCAACAAGTGCTAAGCATCTCTCCTTGAAGGGAACTCCTTCAAGACTGTTGAAAGACCATGACAGGTGACTACCTCTTGAAGCTCATCAAGAGAATGGCAAGAGTGTGCAAATCATTAATCAAAGAAAAAGGTGGCTACAATGAAGAACCTAGAATATAACACATATTTTCAGTTGTTTCACATTTTTTTGTTAAGTATATAATTCCACATGTGTTAATTTATAGTTTTGATTCCTTCAGTGTGAATCTACAATTTTTATAGTCATGAAAATACAGAAAACTCTTTTAATCAGAAGTCGTGTCCACTGTATATCCGCAAGTTTGTTAGGCTGACTACAGAGAGCTGTTCTCACTTTATGAATTTAAGATTGTGTGCTTAGTTTTTGTGCTAGATAACCAAGAAGGGGATTTTAGTTTTTTTTGACTATTTGATTCATATTCAACTGTATGAGTGGAATGTAAGAGTGTGTATTCTCGGTTTCTAGCTATGGAAGCCAACCAGAGTCAAAAAGGTTTTGTTTCAACCTCATATCAACCCATTAAGGATGTAGCCAGCTTATAGCTTAACCCCATAGCGCAATAAGACCTACCTGTACGTATTGCTGCGCATGGGGGAGTATGAAGAGGGCTCACGGGATGAGCCCTCTACATACTCACCGGGTGCTTGCTTCACAATGAAGCAGACGCCCGCCGCTACCTGCGATCGGTGCTAGCAAGGCTGCCGGTGGCATTAACAAGCTGGCAAAACGCCTGGTCGCCTCCATCTTGGCTCCGATCCCTGTGTCATCGGGGAGTGGCGATTCGTTGCCATGACAGCCTCGGGTCACACAAAGACCCGAGGCCATCATGTTTTAGGCTATCTATTACAATGTGCCATTGTGATGTCCCTATATACTGCCATACTGTAGTATGGCAGTATATGGTAGGATCAACCAAACAAACTAGGTTAATGTACCCTTGGGGGTCTGAAAAATAGTAAAAAATAAAAATCAAAAAAAATTCAAATCATGCCCATTTCCCTAGAAGTCATATACATATAAATAAATAGTAAAAATCATAAACACAGTAAGTATCGTCCGAAAATGCCGATTTCTCTAAATATAATAACTTTTTTTCACTGTGTTTAACTCTGTAAACAGAAAATAGCGCCCAACGTCGCAAATGGCATTTTTTTGCCACTTTGAAAAATAGTCCTAGTCACAGTCCAAAAAATAGAAGCATTGAAAAGATTATCAAAAGTTGCAAAAAATAACATCACTTACAGCTCTGTGGCTTTAATTTTTGTACATGTATGAAAACATTATAAAACCTGTAAAAATATGATATCTCAGTGATCGTGCTGACCCAAAGATTGAAGTAGACCTGTCATTTTGGGTTTTAAAACCAACCCCACAAGAAATAGGGCAAATGCGTCTCATCATTTCATCATGCGTTTCATCATTTTCACTGCATTCAGAATTTTTTTCCCGCTTCCCAGTATATGGCATAGAATATTAAATACCATCACAATGAAATGCAAATTGTTACACAGAAAACAAACCCATACAGAGCTCTTTACATAGAAAACTAAAAAAAATTATAGATTTTTGAAGGTGGGGAGTGAAAAATAAAGACGGAAAAAACGAAAAAGGGCCTGGTCCTTAAGGGGTTAATGGCTCAGCTTCCAACTGCTAAAGCAGCAGCAGCAGCTCCTGGCTCCTGTATATCATACATCCCAACTGTCCCAGATTTGGCGGGACAGTGTCATTTTATTACCTTTGTCCTGCCACCCCAGTCCGTTAAGAGAATGTCCCGAATATGACTGCAATGTCACGGATTATTTGGCCTTGTCCCGCCCCCGAGTTTTTTCTCTGTTGTGGTCAGTTTACAGTAAAGCCAGGAGGTGGGTGCAGAATCCCCCTTCTCTCTAGCTCCCGGACTGTCTGTAGCATGGCCCAGCACCTCCCCCATCACCTCCCCTAGGAGGCAGAGCCCTCCCTTGCCTTAGGCTGCCATGGCCCCACAGGTCAGTGCTATCACTGGAGCTCCAACACAGGATGCAGTCACATGCCGGGAGCTCCAGTGTTTCCACCATGCAGAGCTCGATATTCTCTGCAACTACACAGCAGCCCCAGGGGATCAGCCTCTGTGCAGGCAGGAGCTCACCAGCTCTGCGACCTTTTCCCTTCCGTGTAGCAGCAGGTCCCTGCCCCCTCCTCCACCTCCTGAAGTTCGTCCGAGCCCTGGAAAACAGATGAAGCAGAGCCAAGAGTGTGCAGCTGGTGCAATGTGATGACAGGTACTCTGTGACAGCAGCTAAAGTGTTAAACACTTCACTTTTCCCCCATAGACCCCCTGCCCCCATCCCTAATCCCCCCAGTGACCTTCTATTCTTTTTTTATTGTACCATATTTGACTTAACCCCTTAAAGGGGTTTTCCCACAAATACAAGTTAGGCCCTATCCACAATTTAGGCAATGATCTGTGGGGGTTTCAGGGATGAGACACCCACAGATCATGAAAACAATGAGTCTGATGGGGTCCCATGTACCTCAGTCGGACCCCTCATCTCTCTATGAGAGTTATGGAGCAGACGGCCGTACATGACCGCTCTGCTAAATTCATCTCTATGAAGCTGGCAGAGATCTCCAAGCGACAAGAAAATGTCCAGAGGTGGTGATCTTGGTGATCTCCATCAGCTCCATAGAGATAAATATCTGGGTTGCATCCTGGAATGTCAATGGCCTTAACTACCCAGAAAAAAGGTCCAGAGTATTCAATATGCTAAGAAAGGTAAGCTTAGATATAGGCATATTGCAGGAAACCCACTTCCAACTACACAAAGCACCAGTCTTACCAACTTCTTACTTCTTTCAGTGGTACACAGCTAATTCCCCATACAATGGCATAATCATTAGGAAAAATATCCCCTTCGAGCTAAAGGCACAATCCACAGATAAAGAAGATAGATTTCTTTTTATTAAAGGTAAAATAGCTAACACATCAGTCACTACTATAGCCTTCACTTGGAAAATTAGCTGATTTCAAAGAAGGAGGACAGCTCAAACCCCCCCCCACCACCACCACCAAAACTACACATACTTATCGGTCCCCCAAAAAAACCTACCAACACATTGGTTATATTTTTATATCCTCCCTGGACATAGATATCCTAAAAAACTCTCAAATTGGTAGTATCACAGTGTCCGTTCATGCACCAGTACTTGTAACACATCTCCAGGTTATACCTGGCAGCTCAATGAAACCTTACGAAAAGAGAAGCACAGAAAGCAAATTGAAAGTGCTCTTAACTATTACTTCACAGACAACAACAAATCAGAAATCCCTATCCCTATAAGATGGGAAGCCCACAAATCAGCAGCTAGAGGTGAACTAATGTCTATTGGGGCCTACCTCAAAAAGCAGAGGATCAGAGAAATCGACAACCTACTTTTTGAAATAACCGCCTGGAATGTGTGCACAAATTATCCTTAGCTGTGCAGAGCTTACGGCAAAAGGTGAGTTACTGAAACTGATCCTTAAGCTTAGAGTACCCAAAGCATACCTATATAGCAAGCACAAAGTCTATGCTCATGGAAACCGCAGCTCCAAAATGATGGCCTTACTTGCTAAACGCAGAAAAGAGAAATCTTTCATAAAGGAGATCAAAACGCCATTACACAAACCAGTTACTGACACCACAGAGGTTGCCCACCAATGCCTCACGTTATAATCTCCAACAGCATGAAAGCCAAACCTCTCTAGAAAATTGGAAACTCAAAATTAAAGCATTCCTGGAAAAACTACTGCTTCCCAATCTATCGAGCATCCAAAACGAATCTTTAATTGGTCTCAGGGAAAAGCCCTGGCCCAGACAGGCTCAATATATTACAAATCTTTCAAACACATTCTGATCCCCAAGATTCTCCCCATCTTCAGTGCCCTATCCTTTTCCTCTTGCTTTCCCCCACAAGCCCTTATGGCACATGTAACAATAATCCCTAAAGAGGAGAAAGACTTCACCCTCTGCAGCAGTTACCCCCAATCCCATTACTGAACATTGATGTTAAGCCAAACTCCTTGCTAGCCATTTAAAAGTCTTCCTACTGCTACTAGTTAAATTAGAACAAGTCAGGTTCATTCCAGGGTTGGACAGGATTATACACTATGAATGATACACCTAATTCAGTTGGCCCAGTCCAAGAACTTCCCTCTCACCTTTCTATCAACTGTCGCCAAAAAGGCCTTTGATCGGGTAGACTGGACATTAGAGATGAGCGAACATACTCGTCCGAGCTTGATGCTCGTTCGAGCATTAGCGTACTCGAAACTGCTCGTTGCTCGGACGAGTATTTCGCCAGCTCGAGAAAATGGCATCTCCCGCCGTTTTGCTTTTTGGCGGCCAGAAACAGAGCCAATCACAAGCCAGGAGACTCTGCACTCCACCCAGCATGACGTGGTACCCTTACACGTCGATAGCAGTGGTTGGCTGGCCAGATCAGGTGACCCTGGAATAGACTAGCCCCTGCCCGCGTTGCTCACGTCATTCTAGGTCTGGATGTCGCTAGGGAGAGAGCTGCTGCTGGTCAGGGAAAGCGTTAGGGTGTTCTATTAGAATAGTGTTAGGCAGGAGTGATTCTACAAGAACCCAACAGTCCTTCTTAGGGCTACAATAACGTTTTATTTTCCTTTTTTTTGGTTTGCTTGTGACTGGGCTTGCTGCTATTAGTAGTGCAGCTAGTACCATATTGTGAGTAATTTGCAGGGAGACTTGTGTTTAGCTCTTAGTGACACACATATCCACCTCAAACACCGAAGTGGGACAATTTATTAGGGGTTTGATTTGAATTAGGCAGAGTCTGCTGATTTCTTTTTTTTTACGTTTATTTCTTTTTAGAACTCACAGTAATCTGCCAAAGCAGTGTGCTTTGAGTGTAGGCTAGAAAATAGCCATAGGAGAATCCCCAACGGCTTACTTAGGCCTACAATAGCGTTATATTTTCCTTTTTTTTTTTGCTTGTGGCTGGGCTTGCTGGCATTAGTAGTGCAGCTAGTACCATATTGTGAGGAATTTGCTGGGAGACTTGCGACCGTTGTGTTTAGCTCTTAGTGACACACATATCCACTTCAAACACCGAAGTGGGACAATTTATTAGGGGTTTGATTTGAATTAGGCACAGTCTGCTGATTTATTTATTTTTTACGTTTATTTATCTTATAACTCAAAGTCATCTGGCACAGCACAAAATCCAGTTGTGTGCTGTCAGTGTAGGTTAGAAACTAGCCATAGCAATAGGATAGCATCGTTTTGTTTAAAAAAAAAACCAAAAAATACAAAAAAAAAAATTTGAAGTTTACACTTTAATTTTGATAATGTTTAACCCGAGGGCTAGGGGTAGAGGACGAGGGCGTGGACGTGGGCGTCCAACTACTGCAGGGGTCAGAGGCCGTGGTCCTGGGCGGGGTGAGACACCACCTGCTGATGAGGGAGCAGGGGAACGCCGCAGAGCTACACTCCCTAGGTTTATCATGTCTCAAGTTACTGGGACTCGTGGTAGAGCACTGTTGAGGCCAGAACAGTGCGAAGAGGTGATGTTGTGGATTGCGGACAATGCTTCTAGCCATTTGTCCACCAGTCTTCCACGCAGTCCACCCATGTCACCGAAATCAGCACTCCTCCAGCTCCTCCACCTCAGCCTCCTTCCCCCCAGTCTGCCCCCTCCCAGCAAAATTTGGCATTTGAACCGGCATACTCTGAGGAACTGTTTTCTGGACCCTTCCCACAGTCACAAACCACTGGTCCGGTTGCTGCTGAGCAATTTTCCGATGCCCAGGTTTTCCACCAGTCGCAGTCTGTGGGTGATGATGACATTATTGACGTAGTGGAAGAAGTGTGTAAAGAGGTGTCGGACGATGAGGAGACACGGTTGTGAGACAGTGGTGAAGTTGTTGTCAGGGCAGGAAGTCCGAGGGGGGAGCAGACTGAGGGTTCGGAGGATGATAAGGTGACAGACCCAAGCTGGGTTGATAGGCCGGGGGAACACAGTGCTTCTGAGATGGAGGCGAGTCCTATAGCAGAACAGGTTGGAAGAGGCAGTGGTGGGGCCAGACGGAGAGGCAGGGCCAGAGCTGGTGCATCAGCGCCAAATGTTGCCCATAGTCAAGCTCCCGTGGCGAGGGCTAGATTTTCAGAAGTCTGGAGGTTCTTTAAAGAAACACCGGATGACCGACGGACTGTGGTGTGCAACCTTTGCCAAACCAGGATCAGCAGGGGTTCCACCACTACTAGCTTAACTACCACCAGTATGCGCAGGCATATGCCTCTGGCCGGGCACACCACTGCTCCTTCCCCTGTGTCATCTGCTAGTCAGCCCCCTGCCCAGGACCACGGCCCAAACACCTCCCGTGCGAAAACCCCATCTTCGCCTCCACGATCCTCCACAGCATCCACCAGCGTTCAGCTCTCCATACCCCAGACGCTGGAGCGCAAAAGGAAGTATAGCGTAACCCACCCACACGCCCAAGCCCTCAACATAAACATCTCCAAGTTGCTTAGCCTGGAGATGCTGCCCTATAGGCTGGTAGAGACCGAGGCCTTTCAAAACCTCATGGCGGCGGCCGCTCCTCGGTATTCGGTCCCCAGCCGTCACTACTTTTCCCGATGTGCCGTCCCAGCCCTGCACAAGCAGGTGTCAGAGAACATCATCCGTGCCCTGACCAACGCCGTTTCTGACAAGGTCCACCTGACCACGGACACGTGGACAAGTGCTGCCGGGCAGGGCCACTATATATCGCTAACGGCACATTGGGTTAACTTGGTGGAAGCTGGGACCAAGTCTGAACTTATAAGAACGCTACTACACTTGATCTTATACAAAAGGTTCTTAGAAGTGCTGTTTGGGGAGTAGCCTAGAGACAGGGGCTTGGATTGGCAAAAGCTCGCCTAGCAGCGGAGCGCCAGCTCCATCTCAATATCCAACTAACATAGTTTTAACTGCAGCACCTTTAATCAACTACTAGTTCACTACCTCCATACATGGTCCCCTTATCAAACAAGCTGTGTCAGGCAGAATTTTGAGTTGTTTTCATGGCTTCCACATCAAACTTGTTAACTTTGTCGCCACCCTGCTGTGTAATCCACAAAATATACTGGCAAACTTTTATCATTTACCGATATTATTTCAGCGTTTCTTGCGCATCTGTTTACATTCCCCTCACCCGCCATATCCTAAACTTATAAGAACGCTACTACACTTGATCTTATACAAAAGGTTCTTAGAAGTGCTGTTTGGGGAGTAGCAAAGAGACAGGGGCTTGGATTGGCGAAAGCTCGCCTGGCAGCGGAGCACCAGCTCCATCTCAAGATCCAACTAACATAGTTTTAACTGCAGCACGATTAATCTACTACTAGTTCACTGCCTCCATACATCGTCCCCTTATCAAACGAGCTGTGTCAGGCAGAATTTTCAGGTGTTTCACCAGATACATAGTGGAACTCGGCCCATCTGTCGCCGCCATGCTGGAGACCTGAAGTTGCAATCATAGCAGCGCAATATGGATGCCCCATACTGTCGCTCTTAATCATGGAACCATTTCCATTATTAAAAATACAACCACTATGCTATTCCATTATTCCTAGGTGAAATATTCAAACGACCCGGCCTGCTTTGAAAATTATAATTTTTTCAAAGTAAACGCTTCTGGCCCCCAGGCCCATTTTGGGTCGGGAGGAGCCGAGAGACAGGGGCTTGGACAGGCGAAATCTCGCCTGGCAGTGGACCGCCAGCTCCATCCCAAGATTTGGCAGCCTCAGAGACATCCATGCATGCTGCCCCTGCTGTTTCCTTTCCATTTTGCCTCCACGATCCTCCACAGCGTCCACCAATGTCTCATTTCAACTCTCTATACCCCAGACGCTGGAGCACGAGAGGATATGCAGCACATCATCCCCTTATCAAACGAGCTGTGTCAGGCAGAATTTTCAGGTGTTTCACCAGATACATAGTGGAACTCGGCCCATCTGTCGCCGCCATGCTGGAGACCTGAAGTTGCAATCATAGCAGCGCAATATGAATGCCCCATACTGTCGCTCTTAATCATGGAAGTCGTCTCCATGGCTGCCTCCACATGTCGTCCCCTTATCAAAAGAGCTGTGTCAGGCTCATTTTTCGGGTGTTTCACCAGATACGTTATGGAACTTGGTCACTATGTCGCCACCATGCTATGTTATCGACTAAATATACCGTCAAACTTTTGTTCACATAGGGAATCATTTCAGCGCATCTTGCTCACCTCCTTTGGTGAAACCTGAGTCCATTTAGGGTATGTCGCCATGAGACTCTCTAGCCTGCCACTGCTGCCGCTGCCTCCGCAGCGTCCCCTATAGTGTCAGGGTCAATTATTGCATGTTTTAGATGCTATCTAGCCTCATTCGGTCACTCTGTCATGGCCATGCTGTTGCCCATAATTTTTGCATAATGGTGCGATTAAGCAGCCTCAGAGGCATCCATGCATGCTGCCCCTGCTGTTTCCTGTCCATTTCCGTGGTGTTTCGATCCTTTTCTGAGGTTCCGGGTGTTTGGCCAAGCTTCCCTGTGCAGAGCCTTGGTCCCCTTGAAAAATGCTCGAGTCTCCCATTGACTTCAATGGGGCTCGTTATTCGAGACGAGCACTCGAGCATCGGGAAAAGTTTGTCTCGAATAACAAGTACCCGAGCATTTTAGTGCTTGCTCATCTCTACTGGACATTAATGAAAATGGCCCTGGCTAATTTTGGTATACATTAAGATTTTTTCAAATTCATGTCAATATACTCTACAGCATCAGCAACAGTTAATGTAAACAATACCCTATCCCCCCTTCCAAATTACAAGTGGTACAAGGCAGGGGTGCCCCCTCTCCCCCCTTCTCTTTGTACTAACTATAGAGACCATCATGCAACACAAATCGACAACAACCAAGAGTAGAAGGTATCAACTTTCGAAGTACGGCACACCACAGAAAATTTGCATATAGGGATAATAAAACTTATGAAAAAAGTGCGGGGACATGAGGATTAGCCCTTAAAAGGGCTATCCTCACGTCCTATTGATTCACCTACCACCCGATCTACCTTTTATAGGTAGATTCGTGGTGGTAGGTTTCCTTTAAGATGTTTATGATTCCCAAGATCACATATCTCATGCAAACACCTCAACACTACTTCGTTAAAATGAGGAGGATACTTACAAATTATCTCTAGGATGGGGCAGGACACAGACTAGCTCATGGTATCCTAATAAGATCTAAACAAGACACAAGGGTAGGCTTTCCAGACATATGTATGTATTGTAAGACTATTCCCCTCAAAAGAATTGTGGACTGGTTTAAGAACCATTGCTCCAAACTACACATCCCATTCGCAGAAACTCTTACTCAGAGTTCTCTCACACAACTTACTCATCAAACATTGCAGGATCTACAACGTTTAAGATGCTTAACATCATCACAAAGGCACTCTTTAAAGTTTGGTACACAATCCAAGGTACAAAGCCCCTTGGCTCACACCCATCCCCTATCACAAGAGTGGGAGACCTCCTTGGTATTGTTTGGGTAGGATTTAAGATATCCTCTTTTAGTGTGCGTTGGCTGTGTTTCTAATCAATAAGCATGCAAGATTTGCTAATGCTTTTGCCCTGGGCAAAAATCAGCACTGCACAAGCTTTATTTGGTTTCACAAATCTATATAGAAAAATAGGGAAAAAAAACAGAAGGGGAGGAGAATTCCCAGCTTATGAAGTCTCTTGATTGGAGAACTTCCCTGCTGTCGCACATTGACGTCAGGTCTCGGCGCCATCTTGAGTTCATTGTTTCTATTACAGTACTTTTTAGGAAAATAAGACAAATAGAAATGACAGGATTTGATCAATCAGCTAGGTTTACCTTAACAGTCCCCCCTAAATCCTGGAATTTTTTTTGGCTACTCTTTGTCTAGAAGGACCTACAGATCTGCCCATATGTGCATCGCTCTCCTCTTCACCAGTTGGATGACAGCAGACCCCTGTTGGGTATGCTCCCATTTAGTGGACTTTCACATATGGGAATCAAATCTCTACTCTACCTTTCCCTACTCCAGAGGGCTGTTTGATATGTTTCAGGGGTGATTGATCTCAGAGGGATACCATCATTATGCAAATTTAGGTAACTTGAGTAAGGGGTCTTTGGCTTGTCTAACTACTGATACCCATGATACTTGGTGGACGTGATGAGGGGGACCACATAGCATGCAATAAATGACAAGAGCAAAATCACAATCCCCAATCTCACCCCCACTTAAAGGAAACCCTTCCAATCCCTCAACCACAAAGTAAAGGATATAGCGTCCACTTCTTGAGTTTCTCTTGAGGTTCCCTGGACAGTCCTTCAATCTTTTCAAGTGCATGGGTAATGGATCCATAGAGGGAGATGTCATCCAGGATGTACGTGCAACAAGCAGCTCCCACCATCTTACAGAATCCTCCCTTCTCAGCAAGGATAATGTCCAAAGCCATGCGGTTCTGGAAAGCATCTTGGATATAATTCACAAACCTCTGTTGATTACAATAAAAACAGTTAACAAACAAAAATTTTGCTCTTAGCTATCTGGGAAATAATAGACTCTAGACCTGCCCATATCTGATTGTGGGCCTTGTACTCATCTGGGACCCCCTTGGTGCTCCCACTGTATCTATATAAACACTTTTGCGGACCTTTTCCAAGGCCTGGCTCAACTGTATGGCATGTTCCATCTGGTATCCTACCACCAGCTATAGGGTCTGTTGGAAGTAGGGGCCTAGTCTGGGTGCACAGCCAAAAAGTACTTCAAAAGGGCAATCCCATCTTTCTGTTGGGGGTGGTCCTAACTAAATAGAGGGCAGCAGGAAGGCACTCGAGCCATGATTTCCCTGTTTCTTACATGGCCTCCTGGATCTCTAACTTTAGAGTGCCATTTTGTCTCTCAATCCCACCACTAACTTGGGAAAGGTAAGGGGTGGGCAGTGCCTATTCTACACTCAGGAAGGACAAGGCTTCAGGTCTTTACCTGTCCAGTGAAGTGAGTTCTGCGACCGGACACTGTGGTCTCTGGGAGTCCAAAACCTGCAGAAAAATCTCACACACCAACTTCTTGGCTGCAGCTCTGACAGTAGCCTTGGTTATGGGAAAAGCTTCTGGCCAACCTGGAAAGAGATCAATGCACACAAGCACCTATTCCTACGTACCACTTTTTGGTAGCTGGATAAAATCCATCTGCAGTCTTTGGAAGGGATACAGTGGCTTGGCTGTCACCTTCTGTGGGGTCTTTACCACCTTACCCGGGCTGTGGTGGGCACAGACTATACAGGCTTTTACTTTTCTGGTGACAGGGGTAGTAATGCCCGGGGCAAACCACTTGCAGTTTATGAGCACTAGCATGGCCATTTTGGATGTGTGTGTGTGTCCGTGGGCTACTTGACCTACTGTCGGGTGCAGGGCCGTTCGCCTTTGAAAAGAAATTCCTTATGTTTTCTGTCTTCAAATTTTGGTCTGATACGACTAGATTGCTCTTTGAGCATAAGTATTCTGGTTTATCCCATTTTATTTTTATACCTATATCACCGTTCTTGGACTGCCTCCATGTTTACATCAATCGCGCTGATAATACTGTTATTATTTCGTGACTTTATACATCATAGGTCATGGATTGTTTTCATGTTTACATCAATCGCGATAATTCTAGCATCATTCTGCAACTGTATATATCAGTCGTTTTTGTTTGTCTCTAACATTATAAGTATATTTACATATTCGCCGTTTATTGTGATCCACCATTGTTTACAGAATAATTTCTTTTTCTAGATCATGTTCGACACAGTTGAATTTTTCTCAACATTGATTTGATTCATTTGATTCACTCGATTTATCTCTATTGGTAAAGAATATACATTTGGCATTATACTTACCTCTATAGCCATTCGGGATCGTTGTCTGACCCTGCATGGCCCATAGCACTTTCAGCACTTTATTGCATCTTTGTACCAAGATTTGTCTCTCATGGTGTACTCTTTTTGGCACGATGAATTTAAAAGTGGTTAGTTTTAGTTTTTATGTGCATTTTATAGGCAGGTAGCTCTGCGTATATACATTTATAACATGAATACACTTGTATATTACAATATGGATACACTTGTTTCCCATTTAATGGATACACCTATACATCACCTATTTTCAGTGTTAAACATTATTGTCTGTGTTTTCCGTTTACAGCACTTGCACTTTGATGGATTTAATAGACGGCTTTTGTAATTATTTTATATATATTTATTCAGCATTTTTGCATTCCCTACTATTTACTCTTTCTATACATTTACAACAAATTGATAAATTAATTAATTATTTATTTATTTAGTTTGGGGATTACAGTTTCTAATGTTTCATTCAGTGCGCGCTGGCCACCAGCCCTGTGTCATTTATCTTTGGATATATGTTTGGTGGTAGTCACACTCCATCATCAATATACATGTATTCTTGATTTTAACAATCTAGTATATATCCACTAGCATTGCGATATTACTGTGGATCAGTAATTTCTTATATAACTTACGACAGTCCTCGTTCTTCTTTCTATATCTTTTCATCTTCTCATGTGACCTTTGACACGCACGGTGCGTTCCATTCAACATATATGCGTTCCACTTACCTCACTTCCGCCTGTGCAACCGGAAGTGGGAGGTTTTCTCTTCACTCGGCGTTCACACTCTGACAAAGCAGACCTATATTTAAGGAGGTGAGCCATTCTCACCCATTATCCCCTGAGGAAGCCTGCGTGACGGTATATACGCGTGGGGCACACAAGGTCTCCCGGTTCCCCCAGCCCTGCATTCTTACTTGGTAATATGGTTTTTGTTTTCTTCATATATTGTAATTTTTTCTTTATTATTTGTACCAATGTCATTACCTCCAGTATATGATATATGAATTCTATATTGGGCTATGTTCTGGGGGATCTTGGACCTGTTTTTCCCTAAGTATGGGAATTTTAATTGTTTTTAATGTTCATGATTGATATGTAATTAATAAAGTATATTATTTCTTTATAGCATCTGTCTTTCTGTCCCATTTCTTTTAGCAGGGCTACGGTCAGACACACCCTCTCTCCCAGCATCCAGGTCCCATCAGCATCTGGGCTCCAGCTTTCCTCCACACTCCCTTCACTTCTGATGACACTTGGGCCACTGGGGACTGTAACATCTGTGGATCAAACTTTTTAGCTCAGAACTCACCGCTGAGACTTCAGGACAGTCTCTGGGTTCCATCTGTGCAGCTGCCTTTGCCACCCTATCGGCCACATACTTGCCCTTGGCTTACTAAATTGTGTGTGCTTTTACTTTTAATATCCCTACCTCTTGTGGAAGCTCTTGAAGAGCATCCATGAGCTGTTTAATCAGTGTGGCATGCTTAAAGGGGGACCCTGCAGAGGTGAGGAAATCTCTAGCCTTCCATATAGGTTCATAGTCGTGTTTAGACCCCAGAACTACACATTGGGGGTCATTTACTAAGGGCCCGATTCGCGTTTTCCCGACATGTTACCCGAATATTTCCAATTTGCGCTGATTTCCCCTGAATTGCCCCGGAATTTTGGCGCACACGATCGGATTGTGGCGCATCGGGGCTGGCATGCACGCGACGGAAATCGGGGGGCGTGGCCGAACGAAAACCTGACGGATTTGGAAAAACTGTCTGTCATCTCCTGCAGAAAAAACTCAACATCTGGGTTAAACACCCTTCTCTTCCCCCCTCTGAAGACTGATGACAGAACGGCAGGATTCAGGGCTGTGCACCTTGTCAGTGTGACGGGGCATCAGGAGTGTACACATGGCCGGCGCCAGCACCCGGCTTACCTGAGCAAGTGTCGGGGCCCTTACTTGTCGCCAATGTAATTGAGATAAGCACTGCACTCACAGTGTGGCCTGACTGACAGGGGGCAGCACCGCAAGTGGACCCTCACACAATATAACTGCATCGGCGCGGCCAATGTATTTCTGCCGCGGGGTGTCTAATACTGTGCAGGACGCTGCCTGACATGATGACTTCACGCCGCCAGCATCCCTGCTGCTGCACCTCCTGTAAATAGTAAAATAAACGCTGCTCTCATTCGGAAGACTGAGCAGATGAAGAAGATGTGAGCAGCCCTTGAGGTAAGTTAGCGTTTATTATTTTTTTCTGGCCACTAATAATGTGTATTTTATTAATTAATGGAGCCTGTGTGTGTAGGGGTGTGGGGGTATATTAATTAATGGAGCCTGGGGTGGGGATGTATATTAATTAATGGAGCCTGGGGGGTGTATATTAATTAATGGAGCCTGGGGGGGTGTATATTAATGAATGGATACTGGGGGGGGGGAGGTTATTAATTAATGGAGCCTGGGGGTGTGTGTATATTAATTAATGGAGCCTGGGGGAGATGTATATTAATTAATGGAGTCTGGGGGGTGGGGGGATGCATATTAATTAATGGAGCCTGGGGGGGATGTATATTAATTAATGGAGCCTGGGGGGAAAGTATATTAATTAATGGAGCCCGGGGGGGGGGGGGTTATAATAATTAACGGAGCCTGGAGGGGATGTATATTAATTAATGGAGCGTGGGGGGTGTATATTAATTAACGGAGCCTGGAGGGGATGTATATTAATTAATTGAGCCTGGGGGGCTGTATATTAATATTGGTATCTTAAGGTTCTGCGTTTTTAATGCCACCACATGAGTTCACTGCTAAGGGGCCCAGTGAGGCGTTGTCGCCCAAGGGGCCCACTGAAACCTGGAGCCGGCCCTGAATGTACACTATGGTCTGAGCTGTCTGGCCTTTGCTCAGATGCTTGGGCTGTACTTAGGTGAGGACAATGTGCAAGTCATGTGGGGTTTACACAGTAACTGAGTGTTATAGGATCAACTCACTGGCCTTGCTGAGGAGATTGCTGACTGCAGCTACTGACACACAAAACACCTCCTGGAGCTCAGGTCTGAATTTCTCCAGTTGGGCTACATGCCAAAAGTGACTGATAACCAAATAGGTAAAGCAGCAGCCATCAACAGAGATGATTTACTCAAATATAAGGAGCCCAGTGAGGCGTTGTCGCCCAAGGGGCCCACTGAAACCTGGAGCCGGCCCTGAATGTACACTATGGTCTGAGCTGTCTGGCCTTTGCTCAGATGCTTGGGCTGTACTTAGGTGAGGACAATGTGCAAGTCATGTGGGGTTTACACAGTAACTGAGTGTTATAGGATCAACTCACTGGCCTTGCTGAGGAGATTGCTGACTGCAGCTACTGACACACAAAACACCTCCTGGAGCTCAGGTCTGAATTTCTCCAGTTGGGCTACATGCCAAAAGTGACTGATAACCAAATAGGTAAAGCAGCAGCCATCAACAGAGATGATTTACTCAAATATAAGGAGACCCAACAGGAGGCCAGAGTACCCCTAGTAGTCACTTATAGCCCACAACTGGAGATCCTGCGTCACATTGCCAAGGAACTCCAACCGATTCTACATAAAGACACAAGATTAAAAGAAATATTTCCAGTCCCTCCTCTCCTGTCCTTCCGGCAACCACCAAACCTGAAACAACTGGTTGTCCGGAGTGCCCTGAGACCTCCATCAGAAAATGGTACCTCACCCTGCCTGCAAAGCAGATGTAAAACGTGCCATCACATTCGCACAGGTGACCAGGTACCTGTACCCCAATCACAGCAGGTACATCAGATCAAGGGGACCTTTTCCTGCAGGTCCTCTAATGTGGTCTACCTTATCATGTGTCAGCAGTGTCCAACCACAGGCCTTTATGTTGGGGAAACTGGTCAGAGACTCCATCAACGTATGAATTCACACAGATCTGACATTAAAAATGAAAGGAAAGATCTCCCAGTGGCTGCACATTTCTCCAGAGAGGACCACACTATGGAGGATTTGCAGATTACTATTTTAATGGGACATTTTAAGACACAGAGGGAAAGGAAAGAATGGGAGTATAAATTAATGAGGAGAATCAACACCTTGCAAAGTGGTCTTAACATTCATGCCAGCTTCATGACCTCCTACCTCTGACCTGGAGGCCACAAGCAGATAAGAGCCAGGGCTCTTGTGTCTCGCCTCATAGGTTTTTAATGTTTTTATTGCCATCCTGTTGTAAATAAGATGTCCCTGTTTTTATTAAACTGTTGTTTTAGAGGTTTTTTTAATATCCTTTGATGATCACTGTTTAGTGTGTATAAAATGCTGTGAATTTTCTGTTTCATGCATAACATCATGTCTGACGAAGAGAACTAGTCTTCTCGAAAGCTCACCATCAAATATACTCAGTTAGCCTCAAAAAGGTATCGCCTGATTTCTTCACTCTTCTGCTACTGACACATGAGGGACTCCCCTCATGACTGGGTCTAACCGGGCTTAATAGTGGGTCACTGGCCTTGCTGAGGAGATTGCTGACTGCAGCTACTGACACATGAGGGACTCCCCTCATGACTGGGTCTAACCGGGCTTAATAGTGGGTTACTGGGGAGGCCAGCACATTCCTGGGTTAGGACACCTGTGCCGTGACCTTGATACTCGATACCTGCTGCACAGGAGACGCTGCCCTCACTCGGAAGATTGAGCAGATGAAGAAGATGTGAGCAGCCCTTGAGGTAAGTTAGTGTTTATTATTTTTTTCTGGCCACTAATAATGTGTATTTTATTAATTAATGGAGCCTGTGTGTGTAGGGGTCTGTGTGTGGGGGGTATATTAATTAATGGACCCTGGGGTGGGGGGTGTGGGGGTGTATATAAATTAATGTAGCAAGGGGGGGATGTATATTAATTAATGGAGCCTGGGGGGGGGGTGTATATTAATTAATGGAGCCTGGTGGGTGGATGTATATTAATTAATGGAGCCTGGGGGGTGTATATTAGTTAATGGAGCCTGGGGGTCGATGTTTATTAATTAATGGAGCCAGGGGGGGTGTATATTAATTAATGGAGCCTGGGGGGGTCTATATTATTACTGGAGCCTGGGGGGGATGTATATTAATATATTGGAGCCTGGGGGAGTGTATGTTAATTAATGGAGCCTGGGGGGGATGTATATTAATTAATGGAGCCTGGGGGGATGTATATTAATTAATGGAGCCTGGGGGGATGTATATTAATTAATGGAGCCTGGAGGGCTGTATATTAACGGAGCATGGGGGGGCTGTATATTAAAATTGGTATCTTAAGGTTCTGCGTTTTAAATGCCACCACATGAGTTCACTGCTAAGGGGCCCAAGTGAGGAGCTGTCGCCCAAGGGGCCCTCTGAAACCTGGAGTCGGCCCTGAGTGTACACTATGGTCTGAGCTGTCTGGCCTTTGCTCAGATGCTTGAGCTATACTTAGGTGAGGACACTGTGCAAGTCATGTGGGGCTTACACAGTAACTGAGTGTTCTAGGATCAACTCACTGGCCTTGCTGAGCAGATTGCTGGCTGCAGCTACTGACACATGAGGGGCTCCCCTTGTGACTGGGTCTATCCGGGCTTAATATTTGGTCACTGGGGAGGCCAGCACATTCCTGGGCTAGGACACCTGTGCCGTGACCTAGATACTCAGTGCAATATAAAATAAAAGGTCTGGTTCAGTGGGGTGTGCCTAGGGCCGGGGCAGACAAGATTTTCCAGCTTAAGGCTGTGGAATGCATCAATTGCCTCCTGACTAAGGGCAAATGGGGAAAAGGCAATTCAGTCACTAAGGGGCAGCATCCGGCTGGAGGCAGCAGACCTTATCCCAGGCCTGCAGGAGCTGGCCAGTCCTAGAAACGTGTGAAGAGGCTTAGGGCCTCGGGACAGGGGCATATTCTGGACTGCCAGATTTCTTTCCTCTGTCAGGTATCTGCCTGGGGCTGAGAACCAGTGGTCTAGGAAGACCACCTTCTCCTGGCAGTACTGGAGTTTGTCTCTGGAAACTTTGCAACCCTTCTGTAACAGAAAACACATAAGGTCAATAAAGTCATCCGCATACTGTAAAAGGAGAACATCCAGTAAGGGGCTAGTATACCAGTCTATTCCCTGTAGGGCCGTGGAGTACTGGCTGGGGGAGCTTTACCGCCCTTGTGGGAACCTGCATCAGGTATACTGGAATACTGAACTGATAAGGGCAAATCAGTAATGGCAATCTTCATGTAGGGGCACAGAAAGAAGAACATTTGCCAAATTAATGACAGAGAATAATATGTCACTCCCGGGGACTGCTGCCAATTTGGGCTAGGGACCACTGGGATTCAGTACACTCATTGGCAGCCTGGAGGTCATGGACCATCATACATTTATCCGGCTGTTCTTTCTGGGTCTTTTTCTTGACTGGGAATGGGTTAAAATCATCATCGGGCTAGCAGGGGAGGAGTCGAACTTCAGTTCTACAATGAGAGGAGCTAACTCTGTGTGGTGTACTTGCTGACGTCCTCGTTCATTACCACCCCCCAGTCCCATCCTGTTGAGGGCGTCTCCATTTCGTAGAGTGTTGGCAGTCACTTCGGTAATATCTCTCCTCCCCGCAAGTTGAAGAACGCCCACTTTGGTTGGGCTCCCACAGGACCGGAACTTTGTCTGTGAAACTGGTCTCTGTTTCCTCCTGGCTTTCAGTCACAGTCTTATCAGTCCCTCTGTACGTCAAGACTGGCAGAGATGTCTCTAGTCCGTTAACAACTTTGGTAACAAACTCGTTAAAAAAACAGCTGGCAAGTGCAGTACACTGTCAGGTCATATCCCATGTGTCCGAAAGCTGTAAACAGTTCCAGTGGAACTCCTCCATGACTGATTACATCTCCGCTTTATCTAATCTAGACATATGGTACTCTCTTAACTATCTATAAACTTCTGGCCAGACTGCAGTATCTCAAACAGAAGTCAGGTACACTTGTGTTGGTTTTTAGTCAAAAAGGAACAAAAGTCTGTCATAAGCTCTGTCATACAGAGGGGGGTGGGGGGCTTGTTCTTGCTTAGTCTGTTCGTGGGGTACACAGTGGGACATCATCGACATTACGTGGCATAAACATGGCTTGTATCACAAGCAAATTCCTACAAGTCTTCTTTTTATCGCCAGTAATGCAAATAAAAACAACTTCATGTTGAGATGCTACTTACCATTCTGTCGCGGTTATATGAAACCCTCCACTCAACGATCGCGCCGGGGAGCAGGTGGACAGGTCGCTGCCTATCCCAAGATGGCGTTGACACGCCCATACATAGTCATGCCGCGCCTCCCGAGGGAAAAGGCATGATGCAAGTCCAGACCACTTCCACGTGGCGTCAGCCAAAGGAGGAGGAACACTAAAACCGCGTTGTAGGTAAGAGAACAGCATAGCAACCGCTGCTGCGTTTTGGTAATGACGCGGTATCGTTGGGCATGTGCGTATGCTTTAGGAAATAATAGACCAGGGCATGTGTCAGGTGTAAATAGGATGCATAAACTGTTAAAAGGATTTTTTCAAATACATACAGCAGTTGATTCTGAGTAAGAAAAATTGGTGCGAACAGGGGCAAAGTGCCTGCCCCACAAATTTTTCTGAAACTCTGTTTCGGTAGTGAAAAACCTATTCTCTGTGTATAGAGAGGCAATTCTTATAGATATAAGGGCATCCATATAGCAGATTATTTAATATTGCTAGATTTTCAAATTCATTAAGGATAGAAAGAGAAGAGAGAGAGCGTATCTTGTTATGGAAATCATAATAGTCATTATGTGTGTGATCATAAAAATACACTCATGACCTAATGCTGTTGTTTGCAAAATCCATCTAGCTTCTTTTTGTAACAGGAGTCTGTCACCTCCTTTCTTCATTGCTGGGATCGGAATTGTGATATGATCTAACATGTTCGATACGCCTGGGGGCTCCATTGCCTGTTTTTATTGATCTTATATGTTCGTAAAACCTGACATGGAGCTTTCTTATTGTCTTTCCTATGTAGAATCTATTACAAGTGCAAAATATCAAGTACACTACATAGTCGGTTTTACATGTCATAAGTTGCTTTATCTTGATTTCTTGTCCCCCCACAGGATATAGCTTTTGTTTTCATAAATTGCAGACAATAGTTACAGTTACCACAAGGATGGTTTCCTACTAGTGTATTAAGTCCTAACCAATTACCATATATAGTATTGAATAGTGTCCTATTAATTGACCAGCAGAAACATTTTCAATGTTTTAAAAACTTTTTACTTTGCTTCAATATTCACATATACAGGCAGTCCCCGGGTTACATACAAGATAGGGTCTGCAGGTTTGTTCTTAAGTTGAATTTGTATGCAAGTCGGAATTGTATATTTTATCATTGTAATCCCAGACAGAACTTATTTGGTCTCTGGATTTTAAAAATGTTGGGTTTTCATAAGAATCAATATTAAAGGGGTTGTCCAGGACTAAACTTTCCCTAACTATTCTACATCTACCTGCAATCTAACTAACCTTCTAATATACTTACCTCGTCAGAAGTGACTTCTTTCTGCGGCTCCGGAGTTGGTCACGTGACGCCGCATCTTCTCCTCTCTCCACTTCCGCCGACGTCACGACCACATCGCTCACTGTCACGGGTGCTCCCGCGATCGCTGTCTCGGATCGCGGGCGCACCCGTGTTCCTGCTGCTGCCCCCGGTCCCGGGTCCCGCTCACCTTCCCTGGCTCCCGCGATGTCTTCCCTGGCTCCCACAGCTCGGCGCGTGCGTCCCCGTCTCCTAGGGCGCGCGCGCGCCGTCACTCTTAGATTTAAAGGGCCAGCACGCCAATAATTGCCGCTGGCCTGCTATAAGTTTCTTCCCCTTCCTGTGACCCTTGCCGGATCTTTGTGCCTCATAGCCTTAGAGAAAGCTGCCAAGCGAGTATTCCTGCGTTCCTGTGTTTTCCTGCGTTTTCCTGCGTTCCTGTGTGTCTCCGCTCCCAAGTCCTGTGTTTCCCGTGTTCCTCCGTGTTGCTGTGTTCCTGTGCCTGTGTTCCCGTCCTCTTCTGCCTGGACCTCCTGTTGCTGACCCCGGACTTGGACCTGACGTTGCATCTCTGCCGCCTGCCCTGACCCTGTGCCTGGACCTGTCTACGAGATTGTCATCCGCTAAGGTACCTCGACTTCAGCTGCCACCGTGGGCTAGTCACACCTGGGAACGACCTAGTGGTATCCTGCCGCAGCAAGTCCAACCCGCTTTGCGGCGGGCTCTGGTGAATACCAGGTGCCGCTAGGCTCCGGTTCCGGGTGTTGCCTAGTTACATCTCCCGCGGTGGTCCAGAGGATCCACTGATCCTGACAGTAAGATCCGGCCATGGATCCCGCCGAGGTTCCGCTTCCTACTCGTCCCAACTTTGCCGCCATTGTGGTCCAGTAATCCCGGGAGATTGCCGCTCAGCGTGAACAGCTGGATCAAGTCACCACCATGCTGCAACAGCTGCTAGCCGCCCAGCAACAGCAACAGGCTCCTGTGCCCGCTCCAGCGACCCCTGCCGTTCCGGTCTGTCCTCCTGCCGCTGAACCCCGACTTCGGCTGTCTATGCCCAGCAAGTTTGACGGAGACCCCAAGGATTGCCGGGGCTTTATAACTCAGTGCTCTCTGCAAACAGAGCTCATGCCTTCGCAATTTGTCTCGGAGCGGTCTAAGGTGGCATTCTTCGTCAGTCTCCTCTCCGGGAAAGCTCTGGCCTGGGCTACCCCTCTTTGGGATAGAGGCGACCCAGTCACGACTACTCTCTCCGCTTTTCTGACAGAGTTCCGGGCCGTATTTGAGGAACCTGCACGGGCCTCTTCTGCCGAGACTGCTTTACTGAACCTGCACCAAGGCAGCTCGTCTGTGGGAGAGTATGCGGTTCAGTTCCGCACCCTGGCCTCTGAACTTGCCTGGAACGATGCAGCCCTCATTGCTACCTTTAAGAAGGGACTTTCTGCGCAGGTTAAGGACGCTCTGGCTGCTCTGGACCTGCCGTCAACTCTGAGTGGTCTTATCACTCTGGCCACTCGGATTGATGTTCGGTTCAAGGAACGCGCCGAGGAACTCCGCACCGAGCACCCTCAAGCCCGGGTAAGACGTTTTCCTCGCCTGGCTCCTGCCTTTCAAAGACCTCTCCAGCCTTCGCCTGAATTGTCTGCTGAGGAACCTATGCAGGTGGACAGAATTCGGCTCTCCCTACAGGAGCGTTCAAGACGACGACAGGAGAACCTCTGTCTGTACTGTGCCAGCCCAGAGCACTTCATCAGTTCCTGTCCTGTCCGTCCTCAACGTCCGGGAAACGCCAGCACCTAGGCTTCTTGGGAGAGGCGTCCCTAGGTGTAAGTACAGATTCTCCACGTCTGACTCTTCCCGTGCTCCTCAGCGCTGGCACCGGTACCCAGATCCAGGTTTCTGCCTTCCTGGATTCTGGCTCTACAGCGAACTTTGTGGATGCAGCCTTGGTCTCTCAGCATCACTTCCCGGTGGTTCGTCTCGAGAAGCCATTGTCCATTGCCTCGGTCAATGGTCAGATTCTCTTCGTGCCCATCTGGTTTCGCACGGAACCCCTGCTTCTGCAAGTTGGTGCCCTACATCAAGAGAGACTTTCCTTTTTTGTGCTGCCCCAAAGCACATCTGCTCTACTGCTGGGCCTCCCCTGGCTGCAGCTTCATGCCCCTGTTCTGGACTGGTCTTCTGGAGAGATTCTCCGTTGGGGTCCGGATTGTTCCTCACATTGCATGCGGGTCCTTCATCCACTGCCTGTCAGGACTTCTACGTTGTCTCACAAATCCCAGCAGAGACTTCCCGATCCGTATATGGACTTCGCAGATGTGTTTTCCAAGAGACAAGCTGAGACGCTTCCTCCACATCGTTCCTATGATTGCCCTGTGGATCTCCTTCCGGGTGCTACTCTCCCCAGAGGTAGGGTCTATCCGCTTTCTGTTCCTGAGATGGCTGCTATGTCTGAATACATCAAGGAGAATCTTAAGAGGGGTTTCATACGCAAGTCCTCCTCTCCGGCTGGTGCAGGATTCTTCTTTGTCACCAAGAAAGACGGCTCGTTACGTCCCTGTATAGACTATCATGGGCTTAATAAGATTACGGTTAAAAACCGATACCCCTTGCCGTTGATCACGGAACTCTTTGATCGCCTGCGCGGCGCCAAGGTGTTCTCCAAACTGGATCTTCGGGGTGCTTACAATCTCATCCGGATCCGCAAAGGTGACGAGTGGAAGACGGCGTTTAATACCCGGGATGGGCATTTTGAATATTTAGTGATGCCCTTTGGACTGTGTAATGCCCCTGCTGTCTTTCAAGAATTTGTTAATGACATTTTCCGGGACCTCCTCTATACATGTGTCGTGGTCTACCTGGATGACGTCCTGGTGCACTCTCCGGACCTTGAATCCCACCAGAGACACGTATGCCAAGTTCTTGATCGACTTCGTGCCAACCATCTCTACGCCAAACTGGAGAAATGCCAGTTTCACCAGCACAGTCTTCCATCTCTTGGTTATATAATTTCCGACAAAGGCCTCCAGATGGATCCCGCAAAACTGTCTGCAGTTCTTCAGTGGCCTCGCCCAGAGGGCCTCCGAGCCATACAGAGGTTCCTGGGGTTTGCAAATTATTATCGACAGTTTATTCCCCATTTTTCCACTGTGGTGTCTCCCATCGTGGCCCTCACTAAGAAGGGTGCCAATCCACGTTCCTGGTCTCCTACAGCTGAAGAGGCCTTCTCCAAGTTAAAGTCCGCTTTTGCCTCAGCTCCAGTACTCTCTAGTCCTCATACCGACAAACCTTTCTTTCTTGAGGTGGATGCGTCCTCCGTGGGAGCTGGAGCGGTCCTCACCCAAAAAGGGCCCAGGGGCCGAACTTCCACTTGCGGCTTCTTTTCAAAAACATTTTCCCCAGCTGAAAGAAATTATTCGATTGGTGACCGAGAGCTCTTGGCCATTAAACTTGCCCTGGAGGGTGCTCTTCATCCTGTATGTGTGTACACTGACCACAAGAACTTGTTATACCTCCAGTAAGCCCAGCGCCTGAATCCCAGGCAAGCCCGGTGGTCATTGTTCTTTTCCCGTTTCAACCTGCTAATACATTTTCGTCCGGCTGACAAGAACGTCAAGGCTGATGCTCTATCCCGTGCCTCTGATGTGACTGGAGAGGAACCAGCTCCTCGGCATATAATTTCTCCGGACCAGCTTGTTGTTGCAGCTCCTGTTGATCTTCGGCAGCTACCTCCTGGCAAGACATATGTTAGACCTGCTCTTCGGAAGAGGATTTTGTCTTGGGGACATTCTTCCCGTGTGGCTGGGCACCCTGGGGTGCAACGCACCGTGGCCCTCATCTCCCGCTACTACTGGTGGCCTGCAGGGCCGGTTCTAGACAAAGTGGGGCCCTGGGCAAAACTAAAAGTGGGGCCCCAAAATAAAACTATTTTATGACCAGTCACAGTCAGCAAGAGGCTCCTTTAGTATGGTAAAACAAACTGTAATATGGGCGAATTTTATAGGAGATAGATAAATGATAGGGAGATTTATGGGCAGCATGGTGGCTCCGTGATTAGCACTACAGCCTTGCAGCGCTAGTCAACATCTGCAAAGAGTTTGTATGTTCTCTCTGTGTCTGCGTGGGTTTCCTCCGGGTCCTCCGGTTTCTTCCCACACTCCAAAAAATTACTGGTAGGTTGATTAGACTGTGAGGCCCATTGGGGAGAGGGACCAATATTTTCTGAAAGCAGACACTTGCCCCATTTTCAAAATTGCATCAAAGATTTTATAGACATAGGCGCCTTCATGCAATTTTGATTCAAATTGAAACATTTTATTAAAAATACTTAAAATTTGACTTTGAAGGCAAAAAATTTGATCCAAACATAGACATTTGTAGAGTTCACAAATGTGCCCTATTGATATGTTCACATGAATAAATCCACATAATATCACTAAAACTGTAATAACTAGATATCTGCTTTTCAGCTAGACATTTTTAGACAGTCACAACCTGCAAAGTATATCAATAAAACAGAATAAAAAGTAAAGGCGCCATAAAACCTATATAATTTTGAAAGCAGACAACCAGGCGATGCATTTGGCAATTAACATTCAAAATTTACTCTAAAATATGTACAAATCCAGATACTTATATAAAGAAAATCTACTTTCCTAAAACAGTAAGATGTGAGGAGAGCATACAGACCCCACATGTGGATATTCACCAAAATATGCAGCAAAGGGAACTGCAGAAAATTCACACAGATGTATCATTGTCTGTTCCTTACACAATGGTAACCCAAATAAATAACTATATATCCATAAACCTCTCTAATGAGATAATAAAAGTCACATTTAGTTTACCCAATAGTTATGGGTCAAGGGTATCAGCAAAAGCATCCAAGGAAACGTATATCAAAAATTGGAGAAAAAGGCGGATGCCCATAAGTAGGTAAATATCACAAAATTTTATTAATTTACATAGACACACAAAGGTAAGGTATAAAAACTATTAAAAAGCACTTAAGGTGCTATACAAAGTACCATAGTCCCCAGTGCATAGTAGTTAATAGTACAAAAAAGTAAATACAGGTGATATCATATATTGATAAGGCATGATAAACTTAGTAAGTAGTGTGGAGCATAATATAATCAATACAGCATCCAAGAGGTAAAGGAATAACCTGTGTATTACCTAAGTGGAGGGTATCCAGATGTGGCACTGGGGGCACTGATCCCCACGCGTTTCGCCTGGGTCACCAGGCTTCCTCAGGGGTAAAAGTCACATTTAGATGTGCGCCATTGTATTATCCGCATAATAACAGAACCCTCCGCGCTTCATAAGAATGAGAGTGAGAATGTCATAACATAGGTGTAAATAATGGAGGATGATGGGAAATAAAAACTTTATTCCAGAACATGTGTGTGTTTTTGGTGTTACATATAACTTTATGGACATGTTCTGGTCGCGGTGTAGTCACATTAGGCGAAGAGGATTGAATGTTCATCGTATCAGTCAATTTTCCCAACAAAAAATAACTATCACAAAATAAAAGGGAATAAGAGAGAATGGGCCACAGTTATCACTTTTGTGCGTCTAGGTGTAGTAGTTGCGCCTAAATTCCGGCGCACTGTTTTCCAGAATTATCACAAGCTACAACCATCTGTGATAAGTATATTTTCTGCCTCTTATAAATCACTTTACTTTAACACAGTTTAGGCGCAATTTTGGCGCAGTTTAGGCGCAGTGTTAGATTCAGGCACTTACATGTGATCCTGCTACAAGCTCCTCTCTGCTTCTCCCACAGCCCAGAATGAAGATAACACTCACAGCAGCACCCAGTGACCTCCTCAGCAGTGGCTTCTCCTGGAGGGGATCCCCCAGTGCTGGTCTCCCGCTGCACCGCTGTAATTCTGCACAGTATCCCCCTCAGACACACTGGTGATACTGTGCAGAATGACATGGGGGACACTTGTCAGTACTATGTGCAACATTCTGTAACGTTCTCTTCACTCTTGCTTTGAGCTCAGGATTCTGCAGAATGTTTTGTAAATAGAAGGTGATGAAGTGTAAATAGAGTCTGCAGCTCCTGTCTGCAGAGTATCTAATGACTGTATTATCTGTACTAGTGTCTGCAGAGTATCTCATGTCTGTATGATCTGTTCTAGTGTCTGCAGTGTCTGGCTGAGCTTTGCTGCTAGAAATGAGCTGTTCTGCAAAGGGGCTCAGTGCTTTCTTCTCAGTTAACGCCAGCTTCGGGCTGGAGTGTTTTTGCGCCCGTTTTTGCGCCTAAATGAAAAGTCGCAAGTGATGAATATCATTAGGCGCATCAAAACATCTGGAATGAAAAGGCGCAAAAACAACAGAAAAAAACGATTGATACATGTGGCCCAAAGTGTGTTCTTAGATTTGCATAGAGAAGGGTTAAAAACATGAATATTAGTTGATATTATCCCTTCTCAAAATGTAGTACTAGTAACATATAAAGTGAATATTTCCATTATCTGTGAGGTGCAGCAGGTCCTGTGTGCAGCAAATGCTCCCGCAGCCTGATGGCTAAGAATCTGGAGATGGGGGAGACACTTCAGGGGGCTGTATCTCTGGTTCTGTGACTCATAGAACCTCACTTCTTTTTTCCTATGAAAGAAGAGAGTCTCCTCTTTTATATGAATCTAAATTTGTGTTTCTAAAATGTAGGAAAACGAAGATATTTATATATAAATATGGCACCTGATATTCTCACTTTAAATCTGAATATCTCTGGATCCATAGCACCTAGAAACAAAATTCAAGATTCATTTGAAAGAAGAGATTCTCCCCTTTCTCCCTGGGGGCCCTGGGCAATTGCCACCTTTGCCTACCCATAGCGCCGGCCCTGGTGGCCTGACCTGGTCAAAGATGTTCGGGAGTTTGTGGGATCCTGCTCCTCCTGTGCCCGCAACAAAGCCTCTCGTCTCAAGCCAGCTGGACTGTTATTACCGTTGCCGATACCCAGTCGCCCATGGTCCCATGTGGCAATGGATTTTGTCACTGATCTGCCTGTCTCCTCGGGCTGTACTGTCATCTGGGTGGTGACGGACCGGTTTTCGAAGATGTCACATTTTGTTCCTCTTCCAGGTCTTCCGTCTTCTCCACAGCTTGCCAGCCTTTTCTTCAGACATATCTTCCGGCTGCATGGTCTTCTGCTGCACATCGTGTCTGATCGTGGAGTCCAGTTTGTGTCTAAATTCGGGCGTTCCTTGTGTAACCAACTGCAGGTCAACCTTGACTTTTCTTCTGCCTACCACCCTCAGTCTAATGGTCAAGTGGAGAGGGTGAACCAGACTTTGGGCTGCTATCTCCGTCACTTCGTCTCAGCCCGTCAGGACAACTGGGCTGACCTCCTACCCTGGGCTGAGTTCTCATATAATTCCTTGGACTCTGGGTCTACTGGCTTGTCTCCATTCTTCGTGGTCTATGGACGTATTCCTCGCCCTCCTCTTCCGCTGTCTACTCCCTCTGATGTCCCTGTGGTTGAGGATCTGCTGTTGGACCTCAACTCTATTTGGAACCAGACCCGCCAGTCTCTTCTGCGAGCTACAGACCGTATCAAGACCCAGACTGATAAGAGGCGTCGGGCTCCTCCCGTCTTTTCTCCTGGTGAAAAAGTATGGTTATCTTCCAGATACGTCCGACTCAAGATACCTAGCTACAAGCTCGGTCCCCGGTTCCTTGGTCCTTTCGAGGTAATCAAGCGCATCAATCAAGTGGCCTACAAACTCCGCCTTCCTCCTTCTATGCGCATACCGAACTCCTTCCATGTCTCCCTCCAGAAACCTGTCATCCTGAACCGTTTCTCCCAACAATCCCCTCCTCCTGCTCCTGAGGCGGATTCCCCGGACGTCTATGAGGTTAAGGAAGTTCTGGACATGAAGTTCGTGAGGGGTAAGCGGTTCTTTCTTGTAGACTGGAGGGGGTTCGGGCCTGAGGAGAGATCCTGGGAGCCCGAAGAGAACATTTTGGAGCGGACTCTCCTCCAGAGGTTTATTGGCCGTAAAAAGAAGAGGGGGAGGCCGAAGGGGGGGGGGTACTGTCACGGGTGCTCCCGCGATCGATGTCTCGGACCGCGGGCGCACCCGTGTTCCTGCTGCTGCCCCCGGTCCCGGGTCCCGCTCACCTTCCCTGGCTCCCGCGATGTCCTCCCTGGCTCCCGCGCCGTCACTCTTAGATTTAAAGGGCCAGCGCGCCAATAATTGCCGCTGGCCTGCTATAAGTTTCTTCCCCTTCCTGTGACCCTTGCCGGATCTTTGTGCCTCATAGCCTTAGAGAAAGCTTCCAAGCGAGTATTCCTGCGTTCCTGTGTTTTCCTGCGTTTTCCTGCGTTCCTGTGTGTCTCCGCTCCCAAGTCCTGTGTTTCCCGTGTTCCTCCGTGTTGCTGTGTTCCTGTGCCTGTGTTCCCATCCCCTTCTGCCTGGACCTCCTGTTGCTGACCCCGGACTTGGACCTGACGTTGCATCTCTGCCGCCTGCCCTGACCCTGTGCCTGAACCTGTCTACGAGATTGTCATCTGCTAAGGTACCTCGACCCCGGCTGCCACCGTGGGCTAGTCACACCTGGGAACGACCTAGTGGTATCCTGCCGCAGCAAGTCCAACCCGCTTTGCGGCGGGCTCTGGTGAATACCAGGTGCCGCTAGGCTCCGGTTCCGGGTGTTGCCTAGTTACATCTCCCGCGGTGGTCCAGAGGATCCACTGATCCTGACACTCACAACTCCTGCGGGACGGATAGGCGGGGTTTTGGCCCTCTTCAGAGTCTGGGGGCCGGCGGTGTCGATTCTTCATGACACACGCGCAGTCGGGGCGACACTTCACTCCGTCTTCTGCGCATGCCTGCCTTCCTTTGTGTTCACATATGTTGTGGGGGAATGGTCATAAATAAGCTTCCTATGTGCCGACACATATGTGGTGGGGGGGAGGGTATGTTTGTCACATATGAGGTCCTCATATTTGACCATCCTCTCCACTACATATGTGACCACCCACAGCTTAAGACAAATGTAATGACCCCCTATTATGGCAAATGAGCTTGTGGGATGTCCACAGTTGTTTCATGGAGGTGGTCACATATGATCACATCTTAGACACCCCCCATAACATATGTGAGCATCCCCCAATCACATACACACCACAACAACCAGCTTTTATTTATTTGAAATGAGGTAAAAAAAAATTGTCTCCAAGCCCGGCAGTGTGGGGGCTTGTTTTGCGTAACAAATTGCACTTCACGGTGAGGGTATTGAATATTCCATGCCGTGTACTGAATGCAGTGAGAACGGTGAAAAACTGCATTTGAGACGTTTTCTTGTGTGCTTGCATTTTACAGCTTTCACTTCACGTCCCAAATGACATGTCTCCTTTATTCTTTGGGTCAGTACGATCACGGGGATCAGTATATAGGTTTTATAATGTTTTCATTATCTGTGCACTAGGCAGGAAACAGGAAGGTGTAGTAGGCGGAATGCAGCAGAGCCTGGAAGGTGTAGTGGGCGGGGTTGCCAGCACCGTGTAGGCTGGAATGGGTGGATACAATCCCTGCTGTGTTTACAGCACAATGCACTGTGGGGAATGTAGTTTCTGCAGCACAAAAACCTCTATACAGGAAGCTGAGATTGTAAACATTTGCAGGCTGATGTGTAACTGTATATGCGGGGAGGATTCAAAGTTTGAATCAAGGTAAGGTATGGTCATTAGGATTATGAACTATGAATACTGGGAGCATCTGGAGAATTTTTATGGTCCCGGATAACCCCTTTAACACTAAAGCTTCATTACAGATACATTTGATGACTGTTTTAGTTGTTTATTGTAGCCTAGAACTAAAGTACAATAAATTACCAATATCCAGAGGTCCGTTTGTAACTAGGGGTCGTATGTAAGTCGAGTGTTCTTAAGTAGGGGACCGCCTGTATACATACATTTTCTTATGAATTTTCATACAGCTAAGCATTTCCTTTCTTTTATGCAGTTATCGGCTAGCAGATATTCTTAAACTTCTGTGAGTGTGTGTACACTATACATCTAGTTTTTTAAGTCGCCTAATTCGCCGATCATATCACTCACTTGTTCGGAGACCTCAGGGACACGTTCCTCCTCCAAGGTTATTCAAACCCTGTTAACCGGAAGCCAGTGCTACATATAATATAAGTTTAAAAAAGGCACATCCAATTATAAATAAATTTACAATGCGATCGATAACATATAATATATCTATGGTCTTAACATGAGGTACATTATACGATACTTTGACATTAAAAAGCGATTATATTGCACTCTCCCTTAATATTTTATATTTTATTTCAAGAATACTTTATAATTACATTCCTCATTTAGACCCTTTGGACTCTAGACGACTAATCCAGTAAACTTCTCTTTGTAACAGTCATAATTTGACTTGTTCGTTATCACTACCTTCTACTTCCTCGATTATCACCCATCTAAGATCGGATACTTGATGATGGGCATCTAAAAAGTGCCTCGCTACTGTTGTTTCTCCATACTTTTTATTTTTATCTTCTTTAGATATGATCTAATGGCACATCTATGTTCATTAAGTCTAATCTTGATGTTTCTAGATGTCTGTCCTATATATACTTTTCCACATGGACACTGAAGCATATACTGTATATGACATTCTTGATATTGCAAGAATACAGTACCAACCTTTAATTGGAATTGGTGTACCCTATATGAACGTTGCAAATGTTTCTGCTGGTCAATTAATAAGACACTATTCAATACTGCGTTTTCCAGGAGGAAGAGGAGATCCTCCAGTCCTAAACCAATTTTACACTATACACCTCTGAACTTTGTTATCTCTGCTTTTATCCAATTGCCATATATACTCGAGTATAAGCCTAGTTTTTCAGCACAAAAAATGTGCTGAAAACCCAAACTCAGCTTATACTTGAGTAAAAAAAAATCTAGGTTTTACCAGGCTTTTGTGGTCAAATTAGGGGCCTCGGCTTATACTCGAGTATATACGGTATCTACTTTCAGATAAAAACCACTAGAAACAAATTCAGATTTAATAGTTCTCCCCCTACGAAATGTTACTAAAGGACCTCTGGATGCTAAAGTGCCTAGATCTTTATCGGCTTCAATGATATGCCAATTAGTTCTTATAGCCTTCTTGATAATTTCTGCTTGAGGTGTGAAGTCAAATGAGACTGTAAATCTAAATTTCTAAACGGTGGCCACCGATACAGTAAGTGAAATTCCATTCCATTTTGGAGATTTAAATATTCCACCATCTCCTGGAATTCTTGATCAGAACCTCTCCATACCATGAAAACATCATCCACATACCGTTTGTATACATGGATGTTCACAAGGTATGGATTATTTTCTGAAAAAATTTATTTATCTTCAAATATGGCCAGAAAGAGGTTAGCATATGTACAGGAGACTGGTGTCCCCATAGTTATACCCTCTTTCTGACCATACCAGACATTATTGTGCTGAAAGGAATTATGTGTAAGTATGAAAAACAACGCCTCACACACAAATTCTGTGCACTCTGCCTTCTTGTCTGCCTTCATTAACAGGCTACAAATGGCCTGTATCCCTACATTATGTGGTATTCTTGTGAATAAACTCTTAACATCAATTGACCTCCTGTCTTTAAAATCCAGAATATTGCCATGTGCAAAAAAGGATACACAGATCAACGCGTTTCAACAAAGGTGTTTTCGTCAAGGTCATTTGCTGTAATCACATAATTTATTAAAGGTGGGTGACTGGTCACATGCTAGTAACAGATCACATGATCCAGACAACTACTTAATAGACAAATACAATAGAGGAAACGGCAAACGGGTTTTCACACAGCAATTAAAGAAATGGATTATAAAAAATACATAGCAACGCTTAATGCATATACAATTCATACAATCTCAATAACAGTGAATTAGATCTTGCCTTAAATAAATGCCATTTTGTTGCCTTGTTTGCAGATTTAAAATTGAATAAGATTCTCTGTGGAATCATTTCTTACCATGATCTCCACCTCTTATAGGTTTAGTTACTTTTTCTATGCCCTGCCATTTTAAATGTGTAGTGTCTTTATTGTGAACTGTCTGGAAATGTCTTGAAAGCACTGACACATTTACTTTATTGTTGGTTGTGTCTGACAGATGTCTCCGTATGCAAACTTTATGTCGTACAACCGTATGCCGTACAACCTACATATTGTTTGTTACAATGGGTACAAGTAACCAAATATATAGCATAGGGGGTAGTCCAATTAATGTATGTTTTAAATTGGATAGTTAGTACCTGTGACTGTAGACGTAAATGTATAATATCTGTTCGTATGATTACATGCAGTACATCGCGTATGTCCACATTTAAATGAACCAGAGGTGTGGAAACACTGAAATAACATACTATTGGTACGATCTACAAATAGACTAGGAGAAAATCTTACGCGGTTTGTTACAATATCAAACATATTTTGGGTTATTTACAGAGTGAGTAACTTTTGTATATTGTTTGCTGTACGTGGAAAAAGTAATGATCTCTTGATTATGAGAAGTGGTTTGCTTATGTCTATCCCTCAGGAGAGGGTCTTGTTTCAATTGTTTGTCTTTATTAAAATCCCTATTAAAGTGTGTAAGGGGATTTTACACCCCAGGAGTCTCTTTATGGGACAGAATTATATGAAAATTAAAATGAAATGGTCTCACCCAGTTATACAATACAAGATGTCCCAGTCACAGATAGGAGTAAGGTAGCAGGAGGTCCTGGTATAAATGTAACTTTTTCATCCCTAGTACCGTTGTACCTGGTCCCCACCAGTTGCGGTCCCAAGCTTGCCCTCACAACTAAACTGTCCCTGAGTTATACTGGACATAAGGCAGAAAAAAGTTCCTCCGTGTCACGGTTGGCTGTGACGTTTTCTTGATATGCTGTGGCGTATTCATGATATGTATCACTATATGGTGTTTATATTGTGTTACATGTGTATTCATATATAATCATGTGTGTAACATGGACCTCTGGAGGTTTGTAGTCCTGGAATGTTCTACTCTCCTCCAGAAGTCTCAGTGACCCCATAGCTCCAGTGGGGGTTTCCTGTACTAGGGTAATAAATTCCCACCCCTACCAGGTGATAACCAGATAGCAGAGGAGGTGGGGATGAATTTGGGTGTGGGGCTGTTGTTTGAAAACTTGTTTAGAAGCAGTTGTTGAGGAACCTTTGTCTGGAAAGCAAGCTGCGGTGCTCTTCCATTGGACTTAACTGAAATGTAACTTGATTGCTGTATTGGAATAAAACTCAAGAAATATTGCTCAGTGCTTGTCTTCTCTGATCACGAGGGCATTTCGTGACACTCCCCCTTACAACCCAGCCAGACTGGCATTTGGGTTCTTTTGCTGATGTGTGCAAACTGAAAGTGCACATGCACCACTCTAATAGCGGACTTCCTCTCATGCATCTGCCCATCACCATGATGCATCGCTGCACAATAGGATCATCTGCACTTGTGTCATTGGAGAGAAGCGTGATAGACTCACATGCGGGGTGGGAATGTGTAAGCATCCTTGGAGATAACTATACTTAGTGACAGAGGAGGAAACAATCAAATTGTGTTCCAAAATAGTGATAACCCTCCCCGTAACCACTCCACATACAATCCCTATTATGCCCCCATGGAATATGAAGTACAATGCATGGAACTTTTATGGACCAGATAATAAGCATTAAGCAAGAGAATCCACACAACTAATACATAAGCCACATATCAGTTGCAATTAATTGACCAAGCAAGAGAAATAGCATTATGCACACCATATGGTAAAAATCATAGAAAGCAAGTGTAACTGAGGGCCTCATTGAGAACCTTCGGTGCCACAGTGTTCAAACATAAGATCCACCTGGCCTCACACTGAAACAAGGTCCTGTCCCAATTTCCAAAACATACTGGTCATTTGTCACATCGGAAGTAAAAGTCTTCCCGACTTTTTATAAATGGGCATACAATGCGGCCACTACAGCATTACATCCCTGCAGGCATCCAACCAGGTGCGCTTTTTACATGAGACAAAATGGCTGTGAACTAGTCGTCCCCTGTGGGTTTATAGGCTATAGGTAATCAAAGTGGATGGACCTAACAGATTCCGAACATCAGGGTCCAAGCATAGTCCTGACATTATTTCTAGAGATGAGCGAACATACTCGTCCGAGCTTGATGCTCGTTCGAGCATTAGCGTACTCGAAACTGCTCGTTGCTCGGACGAATACATCGCCCGCTCAAGAAAATGGCAGCTCCCGCCGTTTTGCTTTTTGGCGGCCAGAAACAGAGCCAATCACAAGCCAGGAGACTCTGCACTCCACCCAGCATGACGTGGTACCCTTACACGTCGATAGCAGTGGTTGGCTGGCCAGATCAGGTGACCCTGGAATAGACTAGCCCCTGCCTGCGCTGCTCGGATCATTCTGTGTCTGGATGCCGCTAGGGAGAGAGCTGCTGCTGGTCAGGGAAAGCGTTAGGCTGTTCAATTAGAATAGTGTTAGGCAGGAGTGATTCTACAAGAACCGAACAGCCCTTCTTAGGGCTACAATAACGTTATACTTTTTTTTTTTTTTTTTTGCAGCTAGTACCATATTGTGAGGAATTTGCAGGGGGACTTGCTACCGTTGTGTTTAGCTCTTAGTGACACACATATCCACCTCAAACACCAAAGTGGGAAAATTTATTAGGGGTTTGATTTCAATTAGGCACAGTCTGCCATTTCCTTTTTATTTTACGTTTATTTTTTCATAACTCAGCGTCATCTCATCTGGCATAGCAGTGTGCTTTCATACTTGGCTAGAAAATAGCCATAGGAGAATCCAAACGGCTTACTTAGGCCTACAATAGCGTTATATATTTTATTTCTGGTTGATCTGCTGGTGGCTGTCCTTGCTGCAGTGCATCTACTACCAAATTGTGAGGAATTTGTAGTGAGACTTGCGACCTTTGTGTTTAGCGCTTAGTGACGCACATATCCATCGCAAAGACCGAAGTGGGAAAATTTATTAGGGGTTTGATTTCAATTAGGCACAGTCTGCCAGTTTCTTTTTATTTTACGTTTATTTTTTCATTACTCAGCGTCATCTCATCTGGCATAGCAGTGTGCTTTCATACTTGGCTAGAAAATAGCCAAAGGAGAATCCAAACGGCTTACTTACGCCTACAATAGCGTTATATATATTTTATTTCTGGTTGATCTGCTGGTGGCTGTCCTTGCTGCAGTGTATCTACTACCAAATTGTGAGGAATTTGTAGTGAGACTTGCGACCTTTGTGTTTAGCGCTTAGTGACGCACATATCCATCGCAAAGACCGAAGTGGGAAAATTTATTAGGGGTTTGATTTCAATTAGGCACAGTCTGCCAGTTTCTTTTTATTTTACGTTTATTTTTTTAATAACTCAGCGTCATCTCATCTGGCATAGCAGTGTGCTTTCATACTTGGCTAGAAAATAGCCATAGGAGAATCCAAACGGCTTACTTACGCCTACAATAGCGTTATATATATTTTATTTCTGGTTGATCTGCTGGTGGCTGTCCTTGCTGCAGTGCATCTACTACCAAATTGTGAGGAATTTGTAGTGAGACTTGCGACCTTTGTGTTTAGCGCTTAGTGACGCACATATCCATCGCAAAGACCGAAGTGGGAAAATTTATTAGGGGTTTGATTTCAATTAGGCACAGTCTGCCAGTTTCTTTTTATTTTACGTTTATTTTTTTAATAACTCAGCGTCATCTCATCTGGCATAGCAGTGTGCTTTCATACTTGGCTAGAAAATAGCCATAGGAGAATCCAAACGGCTTACTTACGCCTACAATAGCGTTATATATTTTATTTCTGGTTGATCTGCTGGTGGCTGTCCTTGCTGTAGTGCATCTACTACCATATTGTGAGGAATTTGTAGTGAGACTTGCGACCGTTGTGTTTAGCGCTTAGTGACGCACATATCCATCCCAAAGACCGAAGTGGGAAAATTTATTAGGGGTTTGATTTCAATTAGGCACAGTCTGCCATTTCCTTTTTATTTTACGTTTATTTTTTCATAACTCAGCGTCATCTCATCTGGCATAGCAGTGTGCTTTCATACTTGGCTAGAAAATAGCCATAGCAATAGGATAGCATCGTTTGGTTTTAAAAACTAAAAAACACAAAAAAACACAAAAAAAAGTTAAAAAAAAAATTAAAGTTATAACTTTCATTTTCAAAATGTTTAACCCGAGGGCTAGGGGTAGAGGACGAGGGCGGGGACGTGGGTGTCCAACTACTGCAGGGGTCAGAGGCCGTGGTCCTGGGCGGGGTGAGACACCACCTGCTGATGAGGGAGCAGGGGAACGCCGCAGAGCTACACTCCCTAGGTTCATGTCTGAAGTTACTGGGACTCGTGGTAGTGCACTGTTGAGGCCAGAACAGTGCGAACAGGTGATGTCGTGGATTGCCGACAATGCTTCGAGCAATTTGTCCACCAGTCAGTCTTCCACGCAGTCCACCCATGTCACCGAAATCGGCACTCCTCCAGCTCCTGCACCTCAGCCTCCTCCCCCCCAGTCTGCCCCCTCCCAGGAAAATTTGGCATTTGAACCGGCATACTCTGAGGAACTGTTTTCTGGACCCTTCCCACAGTCACAAACCACTTGTCCGGTTGCTGCTGAGCAATTTTCCGATGCCCAGGTTTTCCACCAGTCGCAGTCTGTGGGTGATGATGACCTTCTTGACGTAGTGGAAGAAGTGTGTAAAGAGGTGTCCGACGATGAGGAGACACGGTTGTCAGACAGTGGTGAAGTTGTTGTCAGGGCAGGAAGTCCGAGGGGGGAGCAGACTGAGGGATCGGAGGATGATGAGGTGACAGACCCAAGCTGGGTTGAGAGGCCGGGTGAACACAGTGCTTCTGAGACGGAGGAGAGTCCTCGACCAGAACAGGTTGGAAGAGGCAGTGGTGGGGCCAGACGGAGAGGCAGGGCCAGAGCAGGTGCATCAGCGCCAAATATTGCCCGTAGTCAAGCTCCCGTGGCGAGGGCTAGATTTTCAGAAGTCTGGAGGTTCTTTAAAGAAACACCGGATGACCGACGGACTGTGGTGTGCAACCTTTGCCAAACCAGGATCAGCAGGTGTTCCACCACTACTAGCTTAACTACCACCAGTATGCGCAGGCATATGAATGCTAAACACCCCACTCAGTGGCACCAAGCCCGTTCACCTCCGGCCGTGCACACCACTGCTCCTTCCCCTGTGTCAGCTGATAGTCAGCCTCCTGCCCAGGACCCTGGCACATAAACCCCATCGTCTCCTCCACGATCCTCCACAGCATCCACCAGCGTTCAGCTCTCCATACCCCAGACGCTGGAGCGGAAACGGAAATATAGTGCAACCCACCCGCACGCCCAAGCCCTTAATGTCCACATCTCCAGATTGCTTAGCCTGGAGATGCTGCCCTATAGGCTAGTAGAGACCGAGGCCTTTCGCAACCTCATGGCGGCGGCCACCCCTCGGTATTCGGTCCCCAGCCGCCACTACTTTTCCCGATGTGCCGTCCCAGCCCTGCACCAGCACGTGTCAGACAACATCATCCGTGCCCTGACCAACGCCGTTTCTGACAAGGTCCACCTGACCACGGACACGTGGACGAGTGCTGCCGGGCAGGGCCACTATATATCGCTGACGGCTTGCGGGGCCTACCTCGGTCCAGGTCTTTCAGGCATACTATGCCTCCTCCTCCTCCCACCCCTCCTCCACCTCCTCCTCCGAACTACCATCCGTGGGCATGGCGGCATCAGTCGCTAGCTCTAGGCACAGCAGCAGTGCCGTCGCTAAGCGACAGCAGGCGGTGCTCAAACTGCTGAGCCTAGGCGATAAAAGGCACACCGCCCAAGAACTATTACAGGGCATCACGGCGCAGACTGATCTGTGGCTGGCACCGCTGAACCTGAAGCCAGGCATGGTTGTGTGTGACAACGGCCGTAAACTGGTGGTGGCTCTGCAACTCGGCAGACTGACAGATGTGCCATGCCTGGCCCATGTGTTAAATCTGATAGTTCAGCGTTTCCTCAAGACATACCCCAATCTGTCTGATTTGCTCACGAAGGTGCGCCGCATCTGTGCGCATTTCAGGAAGTCCAGCACAGATGCTGCCACTCTCAGGGCAGCGCCGCCTCCAACTGCCCGCTCACGACTGTTGTGCGACGTGCCCACGAGGTGGAATTCAACATTAACCATGTTATCCAGAGTTTACCAGCAGCGCAGAGCGATTGTAGACTGCCAGATGTCAACTTCCACCAGAACTGGTAGTCAGGTCAGTCAGCTTCCTCAAGTCTACAATGAGGAGTGGACGTGGATGTCTGATATCTGTCAGGTGCTGAGTAACTTCGAGGAGTCAACACAGATGGTCAGTGGCGATGCCGCCATCATCAGCCTCACCATCCCGCTGCTTGGCCTGTTGAAAAACTCTCTGATCAGCATGAAGTCGGAAGCTTTGCGCTCGTCACAAGAGACGGGGGAAGAAGATTCCCTTGTTGATAGCCAAAGCACCCTTAGGTCTGTTTCTCAGCGCATATCGGAGGAGGTGGAGGTGGAGGAGGATGAGGAGGAAGAGGAGGAGAATGTTGGCGAGACACAAGAGGGGACCATTGTTCAGTCCTTCACTGTTCAGCGTGGATGGGCAGAAGAAGAGGAGTTGGAGGAGTTGGAGGAGGAGGAAATGGACAGTATGGCCAGTGAGGGGAGTGAATTCTTACGCGTTGGTACTCTGGCGCATATGGCAGATTTCATGCTAGGCTGCCTATCCCGTGACCCTCGCGTTCAAAGAATTTATTCCAGCACCGATTACTGGGTATTCACTCTCCTGGACCCACGGTACAAGCAAAATCTTTCCACTCTGGAGAGGAAAGGAGTGTGAGAATGCATGAATACCAGCAGGCCCTGGTGCACAAGCTGAAACAGTATTTCCCTTCTGACAGCGCTAGCGGCAGAGTGCGTAGTTCTGCGGGACAAGTAGCGAGGGAGAGTAGGTGAGCTGGCAGCTTGTCCAGCACTGGCAAGGGTACGCTTTACAAGGCTTTTGCCAGCTTTATGTCACCCCAGCAAGACACTGTCACCTGTCCCCAGTCTCGGCAGAGTAGGGCTGATCTTTACAGAAAGATGGTGAGGGAGTACGTAGCTGACCATACCATCGTCCTAAATGATCACACAGCTCCCTACAACTACTGGGTTTCAAAGCTGGACATGTGGCACGAACTGGTGCTGTACGCCTTGGAGGTTCTTGCCTGCCCTGCCGCTAGCGTGTTGTCCGAGCGGGTTTTCAGTGCAGCTGGTGGCATCATCACCGATAAGCGTACACGCCTGTCGACTGACAGCGCTGACAGGCTGACGCTTATTAAGATGAATAAAGCCTGGATTTCTTATAATTTCCAATCTCCACCAGGTGAAGGAAGCTCAACCTGAATAATTTATGCACTCCTCCTCCTCCTCATTTTCCTCCTTCTCCTCCTCTTTGTACACTAAAGCAGAGGAAACTGGCTATTTTTTGACAGGGCCCACTGGCTCTAGCTATAGTACTTTATGCATTTAATTTTTCTGGAGGGCCACCTACCCGGTCCTCTGTTTTAAAAAATTTTTGGGAGTGCCACATACAGGCACTCAATCTATTCAATTTTTCTGGAGGGCCACCTACCTGCTCCTCTGGTTTGAAAACTTTTTTGGACTGCCACATACAGGCACTCAATCTATTTCATTTTTCTGGAGGGCCACCTACCTGCTCCTCTGGTTTGAAAACTTTTTTGGACTGCCACATACAGGGACTCAATCTATTTCATTTTTCTGGAGGGCCACCTACCTGCTCCTCTGGTTTGAAAACTTTTTTGGACTGCCACATACAGGCACTCAATCTATTTCATTTTTCTGGAGGGCCACCTACCTGCTCCTCTGGTTTGAAAACTTTTTTGGACTGCCACATACAGGCACTCAATCTATTTCATTTTTATGGAGGGCCACCTACCTGCTCCTCTGGTTTGAAAACTTTTTTGGACTGCCACATACAGGCACTATCCAAATTAAATTGTCTCCATAGCAGCCTCCACACGTTGTCTCCATTGCTACCTCCAAAAGTCGTCCATATAGCTGCCTCCATACTTAACTTGGTGCAGGCTGGGACCGAGTCTGACCCTGGGGCTGGTCATATACTGCCGACGCAGAGGATTGCGGGGCCTACCTCGGTCCAGGTCTCAAAGGCCTACTATACCTCCTCCTCCTCCCACCCCTCCTCCACCTCCTCCTCCTCCGAATTACCATCCGTGGGCATGGCGCCATCAGTCGGTAGCTCTAGGCACAGCAGCAGTGCCGTCGCTAAGCGACCGCAGGCGGTGCTCAAACTGCTGAGCCTAGGCGATAAAAGGCACACCGCCCAAGAGCTATTACAGGGCATTCCACATCAAACTTGTTAACTTTGTCGCCACCCTGCTGTGTAATCCACAAAATATACTGGCAAACTTTTATCATTTACCGATATTATTTCAGCGCTTCTTGCGCATCTGTTTACATTCCCCTCACCCGCCATATCCCAAACTTATAAGAACGCTACTACACTTGATCTTATACAAAAGGTTCTTAGAAGTGCTGTTTGGGGAGTTGCCTAGAGACAGGGGCTTGGATTGGCGAAAGCTCGCCTGGCAGCGGAGCGCCAGCTCCATGCCAAGATCCAACTAACATAGTTTTAACTGCAGCACCTTTAATCTACTACTAGTTCACTGCCTCCATACATGGTCCCCTTATCAAACGAGCTGTGTCAGGCAGAATTTTGGGTTGTTTTCATGGCTTCCATGAAACTAACTAACTGCAGCACCTTTAATCTACTACTAGTTCACTGCCTCCATAATAATAATAATAATAATCTTTATTTATATAGCGCCATCATATTCCGTAGCGCTTTACAAATCATAGGAAACAAATACAAATGTAATGTAACAGAGCACAACATTTGTATGGAACAACAGGAGTGAGGTCCCTGCTCGCCAGAGCTTACGGTTTATGAAGATGATGGGGTAACACGAGGTAAAAGAATATTTAATGGTGAAGCCATTCTTCTTATGGAATAGAACAAAATATAATAAATGGAATTGCTGTCGCTTGAACCACTCAGCCGTCATCTTATATACCAGGTCCAGGGTGAATGGGACTGCAGAGAAGTCTGGTGCCTGTTGGTTGCTGGATAACAGATGGGAGGACGACACAGGACGGGTTAGTAGAAGAGTTAAAACTTCATGCAGTTAATGAGTGTTATAGGCTTGCCTAAAGAAATGGGTTTTAAGAGCACGTTTGAAACTTTGGAGGTTAGGTATTAGTCTGATAGTCCGGGGCAGAGCATTCCATAGAATTGGTGCAGCTCTAGAGAAGTCTTGGAGACGCGAGTGGGAGGTCCGCACTAGGGTAGAGGTTAATCTAAGATCACTGGCGGATCTAAGAGCACGGGTTGGGCGATAGACTGAGATAAGAGAGGAGAGGTAGGGGGGTGCAGCATTATACAGAGCTTTATGGATGAGGGTTATTATTTTAAACTGTATTCGAAAGGAGACTGGCAGCCAGTGCAGCGACTGGCATGAACTGTAGGCATACATGGTCCCCTTATCAAACGAGCTGTGTCAGGCAGAATTTTGGGTTGTTTTCATGGCTTCCACAACAAACTTGTTAACTTTGTCGCCACCCTGCTGTGTAATCCACAAAATATACTGGAAAACTTTTATCATTTACCAATATTATTTCAGCGCTTCTTGCGCATCTGTTTACATTCCCCTCACCCGCCATATCCTAAACTTATAAGAACGCTACTACACTTGATCTTATACAAAATGTTCTTAGAAGTGCTGTTTGGGGAGTAGCCTAGAGACAGGGGCTTGGATTGGCGAAAGCTCGCCTGGCAGCGGAGCGCCAGCTCCATGCCAAGATCCAACTAACATAGTTTTAACTGCAGCACCTTTAATCTACTACTAGTTCACTGCCTCCATACATGGTCCCCTTATCAAACGAGCTGTGTCAGGCAGAATTTTGGGTTGTTTTCATGGCTTCCATGTTAACTTTGTCGCCACCCTGCTGTGTAATCCACAAAATATACTGGCAAACTTTTATCATGTACCGATATTATTTGAGCGCTTCTTGCTCACCTCCTTTGGTTCCTCTCTGCCACCCATTGGTTTGAAGCCTGAGTCCATTTAGGGTATGTCGCCATGCCACTCTCTAGCCTGCCGCTGCTGCCGCTGCCTCTGCATGCCGTCCCCTATAGTGTCAGGGTCAATTATTGGATGTTTTAGATGCTATCTAGCTTCATTCTGTCACTCTGTCATGGCCATGCTGTTGCCCATAATTTTGGCATAATGGTGCATTTAAGCAGCCTCAGAGGCATCCATGCATGCTGCCCCTGCTGTTTCCTGTCCATTTCCGTGGTGTTTCCATCCTTTTTTGAGGTTCCCAGGTGTTTGGCCAAGCTTCCCTGTGCAGAGCCTTGGTCCCCTTGAAAAATGCATCGGGAAAAGTTCGTCTCGAATAACGAGTACCCGAGCATTTTAGTGCTCGCTCATCTCTAATTATTTCCCTTGCTGCATGAGCCCCGTTGCTGAACGTAGTTAAAGTCTTATCTGATTGTCACCTTTAGAGGGTTTTTTAGTATCCAACAAATCAGTAGGATTCTGTTCCAAAGCGAACCGTTTTAACTTTGGAGCAGTTACGTCTCAGACACAGATACTGCCCCTGTGGAATTCCAAATTTCATGGGGAATGGATGACTGCTTTCCCACCTGAGTAGGGAATTGGTGGCCATTTCCTTCCGATATACTTCAGTCTTTAATTCAGTCTTTGTTGGGTTCCTAGAGATCTAGAGAGTTAGAGTTAACATATTAAGAGAACTATAGAGTTATGGTTAGGAGATTCTGAAACATTTCTCTTGACCCATTCCAGACTATAAAAACATCATCTATGTAGCACAGCCAGAGATCCGCAGATGCTCTAGCTGAACCGACTGTATCAGAAAAGACTACTGTTTCCTCCCACAAGCCCAGAAGGAAATTGGCATCGGTTCACAGGGCAACCCATAGATGAGTCTTGGAGGTCCAGGGGTATGCCAAGGTCCCTTCTTTCCTTATATGCCTGTTTAGTAAAATGTTTTTTCCATTTCATATTTCTGAAAAATAGATGTAGATCTTTAATAAAGGTAAATTTGTCAAAATTGGAGCTTGGTACAAATGAGAGTCCCTCTGTAAAAGGGTGGTCTCAGGTTTGGTCAAGGTATGATACAAGAGGTTAATTATCTGTGGTGGTATTGTGTCCCTTGGTTTGTAGCTGGTAGGTATGTAAAAAATTAGAATTCCCTGTTTGGCGGCCTCTATATGACCCCTTACCTCTTCCCCGCCCCCTTGCTCTATCTGTGGTTTGTTTGCTAGAGATATCTGTGTCTGAGTTATCTGTCTCAGTCGAGGATATATTAGTATCTGTCCTCCCCCTCATGTTGATGGAAACATAAACCCTATTCTGCCTAAAATCCTGGACGTCACTTGTGAACTGCCTGTTTCCTATCCTTCAGATGGTACTGAAAGCATTCAATTGTTGTTTGTAATAATGTCTCTTTATTATCTATAATGTCTGGTTCATTTTTGAATCTCTTAATAAATTCAATTTGTTCTATCAGTTTACCTTCCAGATTAGAGAGAGTCACTCTCTCCTTTTCCAGAAGGATGTTCATCAATCTCAAAGAACACTCTGTTGTCTCTTTTTCCATTTATGCAACAACGAAGTACTACGGCATCTCTTAGCTGGTAATAAAGTCAGCCGTAGACCCCTAGGCACCACCTAGTTTTTAATGTAATTGTCAAGGGATTGAATCTCCAACCAGGAAGGCATTTTTTTCTTTATGCAGTTTAGTGAGTTCCTTTACAGCTGTATTGATGGTGGGTGTGTACCTTTTCTGTGTGAAATCTTTTTCTGAAAACACTTCTTTTGCTTCAGTAACCTGGTTGCATGACCAGTCTTTTTGAGGAAAAACCTGCCATAACCAGTTTTTCTAGACATATTAGAGAACAGAATGATCCAGGTGTGCAAAAGAATTATTTGCAAAAAAAAAAGTTCACTTCAGCACTCCAGCATGTCATGTCATCATGGCACTTCAGCATGCAAGACACGTGAACAATTTACATGGGGGTGATGCTAATGTCTTTAAATTTCATGGGATCACAAAAGTTAATAGCGCATTTTGGAAATTGGGACAGGACCCTGTTACAGTGCGAGGCCAGGTGGATCCTCCGTCTGGTCAGTGTGGCATCGAAGAGTCTCAACGAGACCCTCAGTTATGCTTGCTTTCTAATATTTTACCATATGGTGTCCATAATGCTATTTCTCTTGATTTGTCAATTAACCCCATAACGCAATCGGACGTACATGCACGTCTGGAAATGTGGTGCCTTAGCGCATTTAGAATGTGCATGTACTGATTTCACAAATGGGGTGACAGCTCCAGGTCCCGGGGGCACAGAGCCGGGAGCGCGGCCGGCCGTGATAACAGGGGACTTGGTGACACGGAGTATGGACCAGTATGGACAGCAGGTCCCGGTCGGCGATCGCTGTGATTGGTCCATTACCTCGAGTGTGCACCAATCCCCTTTCAGCTGCTGTTTCCAGGCTTCTTACACAGCATCTCCGTCTCTGATCACTTCATTTCATTATGGAAGCGATCAGAGACGGAGAAAGAGAAAGAGAGCCTGAAGAGAGACAATTAAAAAAGTGAATTTAGGGATCAGATCCCCTTTTCTGTTCCCTATAACAGCCCCCTATACACTGTGCTGCCCACTGTCAGTAATCAATATACCAGAGTGACACCACTAGCTCTGTCACCTCTGTGTCACCACCTCCATCATCATCCCCCAAGTGTCACCACCTTCTGCATCATCTGTTAGCTCAGTGCCACTACCTCCAGTGTCACTGTCACCTGTCATCTCAGAAGTACAAGTCTGGTGTCACTGTCATCTGTAATCTCAGCGTTAGGTCCTGCCATCACCATCGCCTGTCTCTCCAGTGTCACTGTCACCTATAACGTCAGTGTCACAACCATCTCAGTGTCACTGTGTCACCCGTCACCTCAGTGGCACTACCTCCAGTGTCACTGTCACCTGTTATATAAGAATCAAAATTCCTGTGTCACTGTCATCTGTAATCTCAGCGTTAGGTCCTGCCATCACCATCACCTGTCGCTCCAGTGTCACTGTCACCTGTAATATCAGAATCAAAAGTCCTACGTCACTGTCATCTGTCATCTCAGCGTTTGGTCCTGCATCACCATTACCTGTCACAACCTGCAGTGTCACAACCACCTCAGTGTCACTGTCACCTGTCATCTCAGAATCACAAGTCTTGTGCCACGGTCATCTGTAATCTCAACATTACTGTGTTTTCTGTGGCTCACAACACAGGGCTTGAGACATTTGAAACATTTTTAAACATTTGTGACATTTGATGGTAGCCAGTTAAGTTTTTAATAAAATAACCCTTTTGCTGCTGTACAGGGGCGGACTGGCTATTGAACCCACCGGGGCTGTTCCCGGTGGGCCGACAGGTCCGGGGCCGATTTGGGGCCGGTCTGAGGCGGGTCGGGCTGAGGCACCGCACTGGCAGGCACCGCAGCGCTGATGCTACATGACTGCTGATTGGAGCCGGCCGACAAGTGTCCACAGTACACTACTCTAAGGCCGCTGCATCACACGCTGCTGCTGTACAGTGCAGGCTGGTCAGCGGAGTGCGGAGAAGGAAGCAGCCCCGCGCTGGCAGCACAGGCCTCATCCTACCCCTGTGCTGTGCTCCGAGAGCAAAGTGGGAGCTTGTGCCAGTGCCCGCTAGGTGAGCCTCGGGCCCTGGATCCTTTTTCCTGGGCCCCTGATGTCCCATGGCAGCATCAGCTGATATTGGGAGCACGGAGCTGAGGACTCCCTGCACTGTTACAGGGGCCAGGCAGAGGCTGTGAGCTCCGGAGGATCGTGCTGCTCCTGCTATGGTTGGTGGGGAGGAGAGAGGGGTGTGCTTACAGCTGGCCCTGCCCCCACACCGGAGTCTGGGTCAACTTAGAATAGGGAACTACAGCCCTGGAGGAGCAGTACTGGGGAATCAGAAGATGTCCGGACCGGAAGTAGTGGGCGGAGCTAAGAATAAGAGCCAGCACATGAGTGACACCTGGAAAGGTAAAACCAAAGAGGGTTTAAATGGGTCAGGAGGTGGTGGGAGAGGGGTTAGGTGTGAGCAAAGGGGTGAACAGTAGGGCTGGCAGGTGTTAGAGGTGTGAGCATAGGGGTCAGGTGTGAGGAGATGGTTCAGGAGGTGTTAGGAGAGGGGTCAGGTGTGAGGGGATGTTTCAGGAGGTCTAAGTGGAGTGGTCCGGTGTGAGGGGATGGTTCAGGAGGTGTTAGGAGAGGGGTCAGGTGTGAGGGGATGTTTCAGGAGGTGTAAGTGGAGGGGTCAGGTGTGAGGGAATGGTTCAGGAGGTGTTAGGAGAGGGGTCAGGTGTGAGGGGATGATTCAGGAGGTGTTAGGAGAGGGGTCAGGTGTGAGGAGATGGTTCAGGAGGTGTTAGGAGAGGGGTCAGGTGTGAGGAGATGGTTCAGGAGGTGTTAGGAGAGGGGTCAGGTGTGAGGAGATGGTTCAGGAGGTGTTAGGAGAGGGGTCAGGTGTGAGGAGATGGTTCAGGAGGTGTTAGGAGAGGGGTCAGGTGTGAGGAGATGGTTCAGGAGGTGTTAGGAGAGGGGTCAGGTGTGAGGAGATGGTTCAGGAGGTGTTAGGAGAGGGGTCAGGTGTGAGGAGATGGTTCAGGAGGTCTAAGTGGAGTAGCCCGGTGTGAGGGGATGGTTCAGGAGGTGTAAGTGGAGGGGTCAGGTGTGAGGGGATGGTTCAGGAGGTGTAAGTGGAGGGGTCAGGTGTGAGGAGATGGTTCAGGAGGTGTTAGGAGAGGGGTCAGGTGTGAGGGGATGGTTCAGGAGGTGTAAGTGGAGGGGTCAGGTGTGAGAGAATTGTTCAGGAGGTGTTAGGAGAGGGGTCAGGTGTGAGCAAAGGGGTGAGCAGTGGGGCAGGCAGGTGTTAGAGGTGTGATCCGATGGGTCAGTAGTAAGGCTATCTGCACAAATTGCGGATTCCCTGCAGATTTTACACACAGATTTTGTGAAAGTGAATGTAATTTTGAAAAATTAATGTAGAAGATGCGTTCTTTCCTGTATGTTCTGACAGATTTATGCATGAAATTTGCATGAAAGACTCGGATAAAAATCGCACATATTAGATGTGGATTTTGTGCATGACAATCCACACCATGTGCAGATGTCCTTAAAGGGGTTTTCCCATGAACAAAAGTTAAGCCCTATCCACAGATAGAGATTAATGGAGCAGAACGGCCGTCTGCTCCATTAGTCTAATGGAACCCTCATTTTCACGATCTGTGGGGGTCTCAGCACTGAGCCCTCCACTGATCAGCAAGTTAGGCCCTATCCTGTGGACAAGGCCTAACTTTTGTTCATGAGAAAACCCCTTTAAGGTGTGGGATTTGTTCCCTATTTGGGTCTATGGAAGTGCTAAAAATCACAGTCTATATTCTATGGCCCACTCATAGCCTCTCCATTCTGCACAACAGCGCGTAGAGGAAAAGTGGGGCTCTCTTTTTCATGATAGGTACAGGGCCGTCCACTGGTCCTGTGCAAAGATTACATGTGCATGAGGATACTCCATTAATTGTTGGGGCACTAAAATGGGTAAAATGGGGGTAGAGTTTGTAGGTTAGAGTACAATACTGAGAATTTGGTAGTTATACATTGGGGCCCGTGCCCCGAATCTTTTACAAAGCTAGCAACGCCCCTGGGCTTGGGACTGATGGGCACTGGCACTGTACAGATTATGAGTATATTGCGAGGAGGATTGGGACGGATGGGCACTGTACAGATTATAAGTATACAAGCGGTCCCCTACTTAAGGACACCCAATTTACAGACAACCCATTGTTACAGACAGACCCCTCTGACCTCTGGTGACCTCTCTGGATGTTACTATAATCCCAGATTGCAATAATCAGCTGTAAAGTGTCTGTAATGAAGCTTTACTGATAATCCTTGGTCCCATTACAGCAAAAAATTTTGAAACTACAATTGTCACTGGTGCCAAAATTTTTTTTTTGTCTGGATCTACAATTATAAAATATACAGTTTTGACTTGCATACAAATTCAACTTAAGAACAAACCTAAAGAACCTATCTTGTATGTAACCGGGGACTGCCTGTATCTCATTAAGGCAATGATGTCTAATCCATGATGTTGTCATCCAGCTTTTATCATAACTAAGGGATACTTTACTTAATGCTATTTTGCTAATCTTCCACCAATGACTTATTGACCCCGCCCACCTGTGTCGACCACGCCCAGCTTGGCTGGCCCCGCCTAAAATATAGGGCCACTTTAAAAAAAATTTCCAGGGCCACTTTTTTTTCCCAGTCCGCCCCTGCTGCTGTATCACTATCAAATTACTGTACACCATCCCTGTGTCATTTGTCATTAGGGTAAGGAGAGTTAGTAAGTGTTCAGTTAAAAAACACCCCACCCCCCCAAAAAAAAACCACAAAAAACAAACCAAAAAAAGTTTATCTGTTTTATGTTAATATTGTTGTCGGCATAATTTAGTGACATTATTGTTACGGTTTAAAAAAAAAGAGCACACGCACACAAAAAATGACAAAGCGATTGTATAGTGCCGAGGAGGCTTTTGCGATGTTGTTTGAAGACAGCGATTCTGACAGTGGAGAAGAGGTGACATTTTTAATGTCATCCTCTTCAAGCGATTCATCTGACAATGAACCCCGGGCTTGTCGCCCTAGAGTTAGTGATGACGTACCCCAGGGTAGTCATACTCAAGTAAGGGAGGAATCACAATCTCTTTCTGAGTGGGTCCCTGCAGTAAATTATGAACCACAGGTTCCAGAATTTTCTGCCACTCCTGGCATCAACGTGGATACAACCGGTTTTACTGAAATTGATTTTTTTCAATTATTTTTTACAAACGAGTTAATTCACTTAATGGTTATGCAAACTAACATTTATGCAGAGCAAATTATTACCCAAAATCCCCAAAGTTATATTGCCAAGCCCCACAAATGGTTCCCTACGCACCCGACTGAAATGAAAAAGTTTTGGGGACTTTTGCTTAATATGGGCATTTCTAAAAAAACCCTCCATACGTTCCTACTGGAATAAAGACATTCTTTACCATACCCCTCTTTACCCCTTACCATGCCCAGGGCTCGCTTTGAAAGTCTCCTAAAATGCCTGCACTACAACAACAATGCTGAGTGTCCACCAACAAATGATCCCAGACATGACAGACTCTATAAAATTCGGCCAGTGGTTGACCACTATAATTTGAAATTCGGAGAAATATACACCCCACAGAAATGTCTAGCGGTTGACGAGTCGCTTGTCCACTTTAAAGGCCGCTTACTTTTTCGACAATACCTCCCCAATAAAAGAGCAAGATATGGGGTGAAGATCTACAAGGCCTGCGAAAGTGTATCGGGCTATACACTTCGGTTTCGCATAAACAAGGGGAAGGACTCAAAAATAGAACCACCAGATTGTCCCCCTATCCTAGGAATCAGCGGGAAGATTGTCTGGGATTTAGTCCACCCCTTACTTGACCATGGGTACCACATTTATGTGGACAACTTTTATAATAGCATCGGTCTCCAGCAGTCCCTTGCTGCCAGGGGCACAATGACGTGTGGCACCATTCGTAGAAATCAGAGGGGTCTCCCCAAGTCCTTTTTAGAAGAGCCCCTAAGGCGTGGGGAAAGCAGGGCTGTTTGTTCTGAAAACCTGATGTTGGTCAAATTCAAGGACAAACGGGATGACCTTGTTTTGACCAGTCTCCATGCCAATGAATCCACCCCAATGCCAGTCCGTAGAAAGCACAGAGCGGGTCAACAAACCTGTGTGCATCCAGGAGTATAATCAATTTATGGGAGGAGTTGATCTTTCCGACCAATTAATGCAACCCTATAGTGCCATACGTAAATCTAGGGTATGGTATAAGAAAATAGTAGTGTACCTTACTCAAGTGGCACTCTGCAATTCATTTGTACGCTATTAAGTGGCTGGCCACAGGGAGACTTTCTTGGGTTTCCAGGAAATAATTATAAAGAAATTAATTTTTGGAGACGAAGGTGAAGGCACAAGTACTGGTGGGATCGCTAGGATTGTCCCCGGGCAACACTTCCCTGGGGTTATTCCCCCCACTGAAAAAAAAGGAGACCACAAAAAAGGTGTCGCGTCTGCACGACTAGAGGGGTGAGAAAAGACACTACCCACCATTGTGAAACTTGCCCAACTAAACCTGGCCTTTGCATTGGAGAATGCTTCCGCGTCTACCACACCTCTTTAGATATTAAATAACACCATTAACTTTGCAAATAATTATATTACCTGGTGTTTGCATCAAGAACCCCCCAACCCCTCACCCCCATATTCCCATTATACCCCTTGATGAATATTGTAAAGGAAGCAGAAAACATTTCTTCAGCTTCCTTTATAATTTTGCAACGCTAGAGTCTCTGTTAACACTGTACACCGAATAACAGAATTTTATTTAGCATATTCTGGATGGCATGGGCTGGGCACAGTATATAAGCCAATAACTACCCCCTTATAATTTTCCTAAAATGTGTAGTTTTTAAAATGGGGTCATTTGGGGGGTTAACTATTGTGGCTCAGTTTTCAACGGCTCTAAAAACTATTCATTGCAAATCTCCCCTTCAAAAGCAAAACTGTGTTCTTCCCCTTTTGTCTTTGACCACTAGCTGCAATATCAATTTATACCCACATGTGAAGTATATTTGTACCCTGGAGAAATTGGTTTATGAATTTAATTGTGCATTTTTTCCATTAACCCTTTGTGAAAATGAAAGATTTTGAACTTCAATGATTTTTTTTTTTTAAAATATCTCATATTTACTAACAAAGCCCAATTCTATGAATCGCCTAAAGGGTTAAAATGCTCCTTTTACACCTTGATAAATTCTATGAAGGGTCTAGTTTTCAAAATAGTGTCACATTTGGGGGATTTTCCCTGTTTGGTAATTTGGGGACTTTGCAAGTGTGGTATAGACCCTGAAATCTATTCCGGCACCACTTGACCTCTGAAAGCCAAATAGCGATTGCTCATTTCTGGACCCTGCTGTATGCCCATATAACATTTTACAGCCACATACAGGAGAAACTACAGAACCATCTGTGCATGCATTATTTCATTTAACCCCTTGTGAAAATGTAAAATATGGTGCTAAATCAACATTTTATTGAGAACATTTTTTTTTCCTTTTTTTATGGACAAATGTTATAAAATTCTGTAGAACATCTGCGTGGTCAAAATACTCACTATACCTCTTGATAGATTCTGTGAGGGGTTTAGTTTCCAGAATGGGGTCACTTGCTGTTGGTTTTTACTATTCTGTTATCTCAGGGGCTCTGAAAACCTATCATGGTGCCTCAAAAAGATAGAAGCAAAACCTGCCCTTATAAAGCCCATTGGTGCTCCTTTTCTTCTGTGCCGTGCTGTGTGCCCAAATGCCACCGTACATCCATATGTGAAGTATTTTTGTAATCAAAAGAAATTGGTTTACTAATTTTAGCATGCATTGTTTGGTTTATCCTTTATGAAAATGAAAAAATTTGAACTGCAATGACTAATTTCTGGAAAAAAAATTAATTTTTACTAACAAAGCCCAATTCTTTGAAACATCTAAAGGGTTAAAATACTCCTTAAACACCTTAATAAATTCTATGAAGGTTCTAGTTTCCAAAATAGGGTTACATTTGGGGCGGGTTCACTGTTTGGTACTTTAGGGGCTTTGAAAATGTGATATAGCACCCAAAATCTATTCCGGTAAAATCCGACCTCTGAAAGCCAAATAGCACTCGTTCATTTCTGGGCCCTGCTATATACCCATACAACAGTATACAGCCACATATGGGGTATTGCCGTATACAGCAGAAACTGCAGAACAATCTGTGCATGCCTTATTTTATTTAACCCCTTGTGAAAATGTAAAATATGTTGCTAAAGGAACATTTTATTGAGAAAAATCTTTGTTTCCCATTTTTATGGACAAATGTTATCAAATTCTGTAGGACATCTGTGTGGTGAAAATACTCACTATGCCTCTTGATACATTCTATGAGGGGTTTAGTTTCCAAAATGGGGTCACTTGCTGTGGGTTTACACTATTCTGTTATTTCAGGGGCTCGGAAAACCTATAATGGGGCCTGAAAAATTTTGAAGCAAAATGTGCTTTTATAAAGCCCATTAGCGCTCCTTCCCTTCTGTGCCCCGCTGTGTGCCCAAATGCCACCGTACATCCACATGTGAAGTATTACCATGTTGGAGAGAAATTGTGCACCAAATCTCCCTAACTATTTTACACTTATATCTTTTTGAATGCTAAAATTTTAGGTCTAAATGAACATACTATGGATAAAAATGGAAATTTCTCAATTTCACCTCCATATTGTTTTAATTCATGTGCAATATTCAAAGGGTTAACAAACTTGATAAAAGCATTTTTCAAAAACTGAAGATGTGATGTTTTAATAATGGGGTTACTTGTTGGGGGTTTGTAATGAATAGGCTTTGAATAGCCCCTCAGAACTAAACTGGTACCTAAAAAGTTTGATTTCGAAAATTTCCTTGAAAATATAGAAATTTGCAGTTACACTTCTAAGTCTTCTAACATCATAATAAAATAAAAAGTAATGTAAAAAATTATACTAACATGAAGCACACATGTGGTAAACTATAATTGGCAACTAATTAGGATGCTTAAACTAACTGTCTAATTGGTAGTAATTTTCAAATTATGAAAAGCGCTGATTTTTCAAAATTTTCATAAAATTTCATTTTTTTTCATAAATAAACACAAAATATATCAACAAAAATTTCTCACCAACTTGAAGTACAACATGTCATGAAAAAACAATCTTAAAATAATGTGGGTAAGCTAAAAGGTTCTAAAGTTATTACCACATAAAGTGACATATGTCAGATTTAAAAAATCGGGCTTAGTCCTGAAGGTCAAAATGAGCTTGGTCCTTAAGGGGTTAATTACAACTTATATGTGGCTTATGTATTAGTTGAGTGGGTTCTCTAACCATGTATTGCTTACTATCTAGTCCATAAAAGCTCTGTGCATTGTACTGCACACTCCATGGAGGCATAATAGGGATTGTACGTGGAGTGATTAAGAGGAGGATTAGCGCTATTTTGGGACACAATTTGATTGTTTCCTCCTCTGTCACTAGGTATAGTTGTCTCCGAGAATACTTACATATTCCCAGCTCGCATGTGAGTCTATCACGCCCCTTTTAAATGAAGCGAGTGCTGATGATCCTATTGTGCAGCAACACGTCATGGTAATTGGCGGTAATTGGCTCACTTTGCTCACACCAGCAATACAACCTGAACGCCGGTCTGGCCGGGTTGTAAGAGGGAGGAACTTTTTTTCTGCCTTATGTCCAGTATAACTCAGGGACAGTATAGTCGAGAGAGCAAGCCTGGGACCACCCTTGTTGGGGCAGGAGCCACTGGTGGGGATCAGGTACATCGGTACTAGGGACGAAATAAGGACCTATATATCAGGACCTCCTGCTACCTAACTCCTATCACGGATATGAGTTAGGTAGCGGGAGGTCCTGAAATATAGGTCCCTATTTCGTCCCTAGTACATGGACATCTTGTATTGCAGAACGGATGAGACCATTTCATTTTAATTCATACTGTACATGCAAATGTTTAATGACATTTAGCCATATATACTGTGGTTGACAAGATATATACTTCTGTGTTATTGCATACTAAAAGTTCCCGGAGTTTCAAACAACACTGTGGGCTATTGCACTTTGAATTTGGCTGCAATTTGGTAGCTACTATTTGCTGAGCGCGTTACTCATCTGGTCTTTGATCCCGTTGACTTGTTTCATGATTTTATTTCAGAGTCACTTGCGCAGAGTCAACTTTTCAGGTATATTTCCACATAAAAAGATACTCTGATAGGTATTCCCATCAGAGTATCTTTTTATGTGGAAAGACCACTATTCAGACAGTTCCGCTGCGTTTCTTCATCCCTTGCCCCCACTATAACTGTTTAATTTATATTTAAGCAACGACAGTGCAGTACGTTCAACCAAGTTAAAATTTATTTGCTAGGGCAAACAAGCGAGACTGGAGTCCGCATGGTGGATTTTATATGCACATTTTTACTCTTGTTTGTGAGTATGTTTGGTTGCACATACTGCACTATCGTTGCTTAAATCTTTTGCAGCAACCTGCAACAGTTATAGTGGGTGCAAGGGATGAAGAAATGCAACGGAACTGTCTGAATAGTGGTCTATTCCCATCAGAGTATCTTTTTATGTGGAAATATACCTGAAAAGTTTTTTAAGAGTGGAAGTGGAACGAAACTGTGCATTTGTCAATGGACATTTAAAGGACACAGAAGGAGCTCCGGTCAGATTGTTTTATTTAGGTATAGGGATGAGTTTTGGCTCTCCACCCTCTTGGACCCTCGCTTCCAGTCAAAAATGGGTGCCTTTTTTTCCAGCTGCTGAGAGGGAGTAAAAACTGGCATACTATGGCATACTGTGCAGACTGTTTGCCGCTGCCTATGTGCGCCATTGTCCATCCTCTGTCAGGTCTGAGCAAGGGATTCCTTGGCAGTCATCGCTCACGTACTACTGCCACAGCTGCTGTGGGGAGATTTAGGGGTGCTGCTGCTGCCACCACTGCGGCCTCCACGCTCTAACATTGTGTCACACTCTGGCCCACCATGTTGGCCCACCAATTTCTCATTGTTCTACTCTCTGACCTGCTGATGCTGTTGCTGCCACTGCCACCTTTGAAGTTCTTTTTTGGCAAAGACATATTTTCAGGGAAACTGTAATGAATAATGAATTCGTATTCATTGTGCCACTCTATGGCATACCATGTTGCTGCCACCTTCAGAATTTCTCATTGTCCTACTTTCTCACCTGCTGCTGCCACTGCCGCCTCCACGCTCTAATATTGTGCCACACTGTGGTCTACCATGTTGCTGCCAGCTCCAGAATTTCTCATTGTACCACTCTGTGGCCTACGACTTTGCTGCCACCTCCATAATTCGTCAATGTGACACTCTATGGCTCCCTCTGCAATTTCCATAATGCTGTTTTCAACCTCCACCACTCTATGACGTTGCCACTATGTTTGGTTTGCCCCTTCATTTCATCTGTCAGAAGGAATGAAAAGCTTCAGCATTGATAGCAACAAGCAAGAGTGGATACAGAACACAGAGGACATGCAAATATCCCATTTACTGGTCATCTCTGTTCTGGATCAACTCCTGTTTGTTTTTGACTTTAGCAATACTGATGGATTATTGACTGATTGAAAGTGGACACTGATGGATGAAAAGAAGGGCAAAATGATCAGTGAAATGAGCTGGCACAGACGTTACCTTGGCAGGCTGTGTTCCCGCTTCACTTACTTGGTGAAGTTGACTCCTCTGAGTGCCCATGGAATTGAAGAGTGAAGCGATTCTGAGAGCGGCGGCTGTCATGTGCGTGTCTTACTAAAACACAGCATTGTTTGAAGACCAAACCACCCTCCCTATGACATAACATTCTACAATACCCTATAGCAGTGGCACTTGGAGCCCTTTCTGTGGGCACTCAGACCATCGCTCCAGGTCAGAGTTCACCAAATAGGACCAAATCCACCTGCAGTCCTAAGAAACTTAAGAGATGCTGCTCTCAGCGCTGTTTTAAAGTGACATTTCATTGGCTTTTTGGAACTGCGGGAAAAGTGAGAAGGTGTTTACAGAAGTGCAATGTCTTTGGAGGTCCTCCTTCTGGACCCTTCATTCTTCCTCTACAGAGAGACCCTGGAGAGAAGCTACAACGAGAGTCTGCATTTGTCCTCCTTCTTTCAACTATATTGGTGGCCTCAGGGGACCGATATGATTGAAAGATAATGAAGAACTGGTAGCTGTAAGTTACTGCTTAAAATGTTGTGTTGGCACTTCATGGTAAATAAGTGGATTTTGGTTGTAGTTTGGGCACTCAGTCTCTAGAAGGTTCGCCATCACTGTCCTATAGGCTCTCTGCAGCCAGGAAATACCTGTTTTTTAATACGATTCGTCATGATTCGATTCGAGTCAAATCAAATTTTTTCGAAAAATTTGCCGAAAAGGCTTGAATCAAATTTCAACAAATTCGCCCATCTCTAGTAATATTCCTAAAGATATGTTGAGGGCTACAATAGTTACTCTCCCTAAACCAGGGATGTCAAAAGACCATCAGGGTGACTTCTTATTTCATTGTTAAATTCTGACCATAAGTTATATTTGAAAATATTAGCCAACCATTTATCCCATGTCCTACCTTGTCTTGTACATCCTGATTATGTTGGATTCGTGAAGGCTAGAGTTTCCTCAGATGGGACGAGACACTTTAAAGATTTGATGCAGATAGCAGAGCGCTGTTGGACACCTTCCCTGCTCCTCTCTTTGGATGCAGAGAAGGGGTTCAACAGAGTCCTTTGAAATGGTTCTTTCTCACTATGGATTTTCTACAGAGACTTTAATGACTTTATTCATATCCCCATCAGCACAGGTATTAATGTTTGGTTATATTTCTAAACCCTTCGACATTCCCAATTGTACAAGACAGTGCCCTCTTAAACCCCCTATTTTACCCTTATCATGGAACCTTTAGCTTTGGCGATGAGGGCCACTGAAGCAATCTTGGGGATGCTAGAAAATGGAGCACAAAATCGACCATGTTATTATTGCTGTTACTAAACCTGCCAAATTGTATAGCAGCAGTGTCCTTATTACTTAGCTATTTTGGGGAAATCTTATATTACAAACTAAAAGAAGCAAAATGCCGTATATTGGGAATTAATATCCAGAAGGGGACCAGAGAATATCTGCAGCATGTATAGTCGTTCGGATGGGCGGACACATCAATTACATATCTAGGGGTTCAATTAGCGTTTCCATCTGCAAGATTGTTTCATCCATTTACATGGATTGAGGAAGAATTACAGACATAATCCAAACATACTCACACATGGATGGTGAGAGTGGCGGTAGTGAAGATGATGGTGTTACTCAAAATAACATATTTTCTCAGGAGTGTTTCTATAGAACTGTCAAATAAATGTCTGCATAATATGCAACAAATTATTAATAAATATGTATGGTTGTATAAGGCACATCAGATTGCAGCAAATGTTTTATACATACCAGTCTGTAAAGGGGGCTTGTGCCTGCCATGTATAGAGAATTACTATCATGCCGCAATCTTGGATAAATCTAGACAATGGGTGCTACAGAAGTCTGATAAACATTGGATTAATTTAGAAAGGGAGATACTCCCAGAAACAATCCCTTGTTTGCTTGCATTTACGGGTATTTGCTTTAAATTTTTATATCCCTAGACAGGATTTCTATAAATTCTTACAAATAAGTAATTTTATTACTGATGTGTCGGCACGTTTTAAAGACACTAAATCCGTTTTTGAAACTTCCTTTTTTAATCTCAAAAAGTAGTCGAAAGCTGTCTCTTTGATTCACAAAAACATTATTTCTGGGTACACTCAGAGCAGGATGCCATGCATACAACATAGGGAGGAAGATCTGAGTATGACAATAGATAAAGAAAGTTGGGATGTTGTGTTTCAACTTAAATTCTCATTATCCAAATGTGCGAAACACAAGAAGACTTGAAGGAAACTTAGATGTATAGAGCATCTGGAGGAGTAGTGTCTTGAACAAGTGCAGACCGGGGTCCGGTGACCTCCCCATATGGGCCCTGGCTTAAAAGCCACCACAACTGTGAGGAGGCCATGCAGGTTGATAGAGCTCATCTGACACCCCAAGAGTGCTCCCAATGTCAACAGGAGAATCTGTGTCTCTATTGTGCCAGCCCGGAGGACTTTCTCAGGACTTCGTCCACAGCATCTGGGAAATGTAAGCACCTAGGAGAAGCATCCCTAGGCGAGAGCAAAACTTCTCCACGTCTGAATATCCCTACTCATCTCTGGGAAAGGTAGCCAATTTCTTGCTTCTGCCTTCCTGGATTCCAGCTCTATGTCTGCAAGTTGGGGCTCTGCACAAAAAGAGACTGTTATTTTATGTACTACTGGTCTACCTCTTCCGTCCTTCTGGGTCTCAACTGGTAGACTGGGGAAGTTATGCATTGGGGACCGAAATGCCAGTCACGTTGTATAGTGGCACTTCATTCTGTGTCCACCAGTGTCCTCCAAGCCTCTGGTGTCTCTTCCCGCTTCTTATATGGACTGACTGTCTGTGCCTGAAAGCTATGACATCCTATGTGAAGGAGAATCTTCAGAAGGGGTTCATATGCAAGTCCTCTTGCTGGTTTCTTCGTCGTGGCCAAGAAGGATGGTTAACTCTGCCCTGTATAGACTATAGGGGTCTTAACAAAATTACTGTGAAGAACCGCTACCCACTGCTTTTGATCACGGAACTCTTCGATCGCTTATTTTCCGCCAAGGTCTTTACCAAATTAGACCTATGTGGGGCATATAACCTCATCCACATCCATGAAGGCGACAAGTGGAAGACCGCCTTCAATACTTATGATGGACACTTTGAGTATCTCATAATGCCCTTTGGACTCACCAGCCATTTTCCAGGAGTTTGTCAATATGTGGGGCATATAACCTCATCCACATCCATGAAGGCGACAAGTGGAAGACCGCCTTCAATACTTATGATGGACACTTTGAGTATCTCATAATGCCCTTTGGACTCACCAGCCATTTTCCAGGAGTTTGTCAATAACATTTTCAGAGACTATATACCTATGTTGTGTTTACATGGACAATACCCTGGTGTTCTCTGCAGACTTTGAGTCCCATCAGGCTCAGTTACGACTAGTATTCAGGTGCTTAATGGCCGATCGACTGTATGACGAGCTCAAGATCCATCTATTGCATCAAAAGAGTCTTCCTTTCCTCAGGTATATCATCTCTGACAAATGATAACAGATGGATCCCACAAAATTATCTGTGGTTCTTCACTGGCCTCGCCCAGTGGGACTTTGGTCTATCCAAAGATTCCTGGGCTTCATTAATTACTACCGGCACTTCATACCACATGCAAGTTAGCCCATTGCCTCTGCTCCTGTTCTCAGCCTGATGCAGAGAAAAAGTTCCTGCTAAAGGTTGATGCCTCCTCGGTTGGAGCTGGAGCCATTCTCATCTAGAAAGGTCCAAAGGGCTGAACTCACTTGCGGCTTCTTCTCAAAAACCTTCTCAGCCTGAGAGAGGAAATACTCCATTGGTGATCGGAAGCTTCTGGCCATAAAGCTTGCCTTGGAAGAGTGGCATTATCTTCTCGAAGGAGCTCTTCTTCTGGTCTGTAACTATTAGAACCTCCTATAACTTCAGACTGCTCAGCGTCTTAATCCACCACAGGCTCGTTGGTCCCTCTTCTTCTCTCGCTTTAATTTCCTGATTCATTTCTGTCCAGCAAAGTAGAATGTCAAAGCTGATGCCCTCTCTCAGGCCTCTGATGTAATTGGGGAAGAACCAGCTTCTCAACATATAATTCCACCTGAACATCTTTATGTCGCCACTCCTGTGGATCTATGGCAGATTCCTCCTGGCAAAACTTATGTCTGACCTGCTCTACGGAAGAGGATGTTGTTTTGGGGGCATTGCTCTCATGTGGCTGGGCACCCTGGGGTGAAGAAATCTGTTACTCTTATCTCTCGTTTCTACTGATGGCCAGGTCTGGTCAAAGATGTATAAGACTTTGTGAGTTCCTGAACTTCCTGTGCCCAAAATAAGTAATCACATCTCAAGCCTGCAGGTCTGCTCCTGCCACCGCCTATGGAATCACGTAGCCATGGAGTTTGTTATGGATCTTCCGCCATCTTGCGGTAATACCATCATCCTGGTGATCACAGACCACTACTCTAAAATGTCCCACTTTGTTCCTCTGTGGGGTCTGCCATCATCTCATCATCTTGCCAGCTTGTTCTTTCTCCACATCTTCTGGCTTAATCGACTTCCTCAGCACATTGTCTCTGACCAAGAAGTCCAGTTTGTTTCCTTGTGTAACCACCTGTACGTTAAGCTGGACTTCTCCTCTGCCATCCACCTTCAAGCAGGCAAGTGGTGAGAATCAACCACACTATGATTTGAAGTGCTGAAGCGCATTAACCCCATGGCAAGGAAGCTTCATCTTTCTCCCACCATGGCTTCCGAACTCCTTCCACTTCTCTTTTAAAAGCCTGTCATCCTGAATCGCTTCTCTCTGCAAGTACCTCCTCCTTCTCCTGAGGCTGATTCCACCAATTCCACCAATGGTAAAGGAGATCTTGGGCATGAAGTCGGTTAGAGGGAAGCGGTTCTTCTTTATCGACTGGAAGGGGTTCGGGCCAGAAGAGAGATCCTGGGAGCCTAAAGACAACATTCTGAACTGCAGTGTTCTTCAGCAGTTCCTTCAGGCTAAAAAGAAGGGGAGGATGATGGAGGGAGGCTACTGTCATGGGTGCCCCGGCAACTCATGTCTTGGGTCACAGGCGCACCCATGTGCCTCTGTGTGTCCCACCATGCCAGCTTTAACCTCAAGTACTTGTCCACGTTCCAGCGATGGCTCCTCTGGTTCGTCACGTGCGCCAGCTCTGTGAGATTTAAAGGGCCAGCGTTCCGCTAATTGGTGCTGCCGGCTGCCTGACCTGATAAGGAGCCAGCCTCTTCCTGTGACCCCTGCTGGATCTTTGTGCCTCGTAGCCTTAGAGGAAATGTTGCTGTTGCGATTCCTGTGTATTATCCGTTGTGACCTTCTGTTACATTTCTGATCTTGATTCCTTGCCACCTGCCTATCCACGATTCTGATTTTGTTGATTCTGTACCTCACATTGGCCATCACCTCAAGAAAAGTTATATCCTGCCGCAACAAGTCCAAACCACTTTGCGGCGGGCTCTGGTGAATAATGGCTGCCTCTTAGACTCCGCTCCCATGTGTTGGCTCTGTGAGATTTAAAGGGCCAGCATTCTGCTAATTGGTGCTGCCGGCTCCCTAACCTGATAAGGAGCCAGCCTCTTCCTGTGACCCCTGCTGGATCTTTGTGCCTCATAGCCTTAGATGAAATGTTGCTGTTGCGATTCCTGTGTATTATCCGTTGTGACCTTCTGTTACATTTCTGATCTTGATTCCTTGCCACCTGTCCTTCTGCCTGTCCACGATTCTGATTTTGTTGATTCTGTTCCTCACATTGACCATCCCCTCAAGAAAAGTTGTGCCTGTGCAGCGACCTAGTGATATCCTGCTGCAGCAAGTCCAAACCACTTTGCGGCGGGCTCTCACCCTGATAACGGTACATGGTACATCTTGTTATGTCATCTTGTGTCTACCCCAAAAATTATGATGCAGGTTCTCCCGGGTACGACAATACCATCTATATGGCAATAAGCTACAGGCTGGGCACACGGCAGGGCGTAGCAGGGTAGGTGTGGCATTCGGCATTATGTATAAGCTGTGGAGATTACATCAGGGTAAATTATTCAGGGTAAAATTATATATCCAGAGTGGTGTGATAAATCCTAAAACAATCCTTCATGCATAAACCTGGTTTCTCTGGCAGGTTTAACACAGGTAAATGGTTTGTTTCTTTATGTCCCTTTTGAAGCACATCCTGCACCTTTTTTGTGTCCTTTCCTTGCTGGCAGTTTGGGGAACTTCTCCTGAAAAGTACTGCCCTGGTACAATACGTGTTGTGGTCTCACTTCCAGAAGTACTGGCACTCCACCCTTCCTGATCTCCAAAAATCAAATGCTTGTCTACCATCTCTTAAAATTCCAGGAAAGTTCACTTCTGGCCTGCACATTGGTGTAGCATGTGAGCATTATACAGTGCCATCTGCATGATGTGCACGGCCAGCTTCGTATACCACACCCTCAATTTCCGCATGGCGTTATATGGTTGAAGCACCTGGTCCGACAAGTCAACCCCTCCCATGTACATGTTAAAATCTAATATGTAGTCAGGCTTGGGGGTTTCTGTACTGGTACCTCATACAGGGGCAGGGGTGCTGGTTTGCCCATGTATTGTTGTTAATACAAGGACCCCTCTCTTGTCCTTGTACTTAACACACAATACTGAGTCACTGCATAGTGCTCGGCTCTCTTGCCTTCTGAGCTTTGGCCCTAGCAGCGACTTCAGGAGACCTCTCTAATTCCTTCTAACAGTGCTGCATGCTGAGGTTTCTCTGCAGGGTAGTACATTGTCCACATATAGGTGGTAGCTCTTGTCCAGTAGTGGGTGCACCAAATCTCAGACTACTTTTCCAGCAATTCCCAAGAAGGGGGGGGCGGGTATTCTGGGGGCACTATTCTAGTGTCCTTCCCTTCATATACCCTTAAATTATAAGTGCACCCTGATGCACTCTCACACAGCTTATACATCTTCATGCCAAACCTTGCCCTCTTATTTGGCAGGTACTGGCGGAACTAAAGTATCACTTTGAAATCTAACAGGGACTCATCTATCAATAGGTGCTTCTCTGGTATGTACCCAAGTCTAATAGGGGCCTGACCTTCTATAATCTATTGTATCTGGGGTCATCACTGGGTGGGCACTGTGCATTGTCAGTAAAATGCATAAACTTATGGATGGCTTCAAAGCGCATTCTGCTCATCGCCATGCAGAATATCGCGGTGTAGTACAGTATATCTGTGCTCCAAAAGTTTCTGATAGAGGGTGTTTTTACTAGTACTGTAAGAAGTACTATGCCCCAATAGTTATCCGTCTCTGCTGCTTTAAGATTATTCCACCTGCGGAGTTGTTTTTATTGGGGAATTGGGGTTGGAGAATTGGGGTTTTCTGCAATATGTTGTGCAGCATAAATTAGGTCCTCCCTTAAAAAGAACTTTAAAAAGTTCACTGGTCTGAGCCCTGCCATATCTCTGTATATCCCAGGACTGCCAGTAAAATCAGTCATAGTTACTGGGGGTCACCCATGTGAGGTCATGTGGTGTTCACCAGAAGCCCCCAGGCACTTCAGCAGAAGCCCCAGGCACTTCAGCACTAGTGCGAATGCTCATTCCCGGGGGTTCTTCGGAGTCACTTTGGGAGGACGAGGTGGACAAATAAAATAAACATTTGTTCCCACTAGCAGACTTCGTGTAGCAGACTATATTCCTCCAAGGCTGTATACGGTTTCTGGGCCATGATTTTCCCTAACCTGAAAAAGGCAAAACAACCTCCTTTGCACTCCAAACTCCTCACAAATACTACTCCTCCACAGAACTCCTCCACCGCCACAGACCTGCACCTCTGCCACAGAACTACTCATCCTCCACAGAACTTTTCCTCCTCAACAAAACTATGTCTCCTCCATGGAACTACTTCTGTGGGGGAAAGAGAAAACGGACAATGGGGGGGGGGGGTTAATAGTGTGTTTGGGACAGTAACAGTAATGTTTGGGACAGGAACAGTAATTGGACAGATCAGTGGCACTCCTCTTCAACACCACCAAACACAAAATGTGGATGTTGGAGAGAGGGAGGCTAGTAAGATATGCCCCTGAGCAGATCAGATTGCAGATTGCCCAGCAAGAGTAGATTGACTGGCCAATGTCAGCGATCAACCTCACAGGACCAATCAGATTGGTCCCGTGCTGTCAATGGGGGGATGTCCTGAAGCGATCTTGGAACCACCCACCCATGGGTGACAGGGTGACGTCACAAATGCAGGAAGCTTTCCCGTCCGATACATTGGATCAGTGGCGTAACTAGGAAAGGCTGGGCCCTATGACAAACTTCTTCATGCCCCCCCCCTTACCCTGAAAAAAAATATATACATTTTTGTACAAACATATTTATGCAATTAGACACATGTATATACTTATATCTCCGTCACTCTCTGCACCGTACAGAGCTACAAAGGGTTATGAATAAGGCGCCGCCATCTTTGTTGAGGTCGCTGCTCCCCCTGACATCATTGGGGAGCCTCGATTGGTCGTCATGAAAGCCGCGGTCTGCCTCAGACCCATGCTATATGGCTTCTGGAGATTCATTACAACGTGCTAGTGGCTCACTGTAATGAATTCTATGTAAAAATGTCACATACTGCAAAAACCTAAAAATACTAATCACCCACCTTTCCGTTGAACTGATATACAACTAAATAAACAGTAAAAATCACAAACAAATTAGGTATCGCTGCGTCCCAAAATGCCAGATCAAAATATAAAAATGGTTAATACTGGTGGTGAACCCCAAAAAGGAAAATAGCCAAATGTCCAAAACGCCACTTTTACATCACATAAAAGTGTAATAAAAAGTTATTAAAAGGTTGCACAGTCCTCAAAATGGAAGCAATGAAAACAACGGCTCATTAAGCAAAAAATGACACCTCCCCAGCTCTGTGCAATAAAGTATGAAAAGTTATTAGCGTCATAAGATGGCGAAACTATTTTCTTTTTTGTACACATTGTTTTAATTATTGAAAAATATTAAAACACAATAAAAGCTATAAATCTGGTATTACTGTGATTGTATCGAACCAAAGAATAAAGGAGACAAATGATTTCGAGCGCCAAGTGAAAGTATTCAAATCTGAGCCCACAAGACAGTGATGCAAATGTGTTTTTCCGCTATTTTCACCATTTTTTTTCCAGCTTCCCAGTATACGACATGGAATAATAAATACCTAAATACATGAGAAGTAAAATATGTTACGCAAAAAATAAGTCCTCACACAGATTTAAGCAGTATCGGAGCGCAACTTCCGAAACTGCTTAGAGCTGAGTTAAACTCAAAGGACCAGCACATAATCCTGCCGATCTTTGGATGACAGGGGGTGCCCGGGCCTGGACAGACAGAGGTTTTAGTGACAGCCCCGGCTCGGGCCCCCCCTTCCGATGGGCCCGATCGCAGTTGCGACCACTGCGACCCCGATTGGTGCACCACTACATTGGATGCTGAGCGCTAAGTCGCTGCACTCAGTGTCCAATAAATATCGTATGTGGAGTGTGAACAAGTTAAATTTGTTCAATCTTAAAGGAAAACCATTTTTAAAAAGTAAAAAAACATCTAAAGATACCCAGCTATGCTCTTTTTGATAATAATAACCTAGAAAATTAACATAGAATTAGCAGGTTGAAGCGTGCGGGGCAAAATGTCTGGCGCTCCATGCTGCTAATTGCGCATAAAGCCTACGTGAGGTCACCTCCCCAACATTGGAGATGTAGGCATCTATCACTGCGAGCTACTAATTATAAGTCATAAGGTAATGTCAAGCTTAGAGAAGACCAGCGCCAGGATCAACATTAAGAGGAGCATAGGTGAGTATCTTTAGATGTTTTTTTCCTATTTTTTAACCCCTAGGCGCACCAGGACGTTATAGTACGTCCCCAGGGCTAGATGCTTAGCGCACGGGGACGTTCTATAACGTCCTGCTTCTGGCACCGGCTCACAAACGGAGCCGGTACCAGAAGCAGCGGCTGTCAGCTGTCTAGTACAGCTGACAGCCTGCGCTAACACCCGCGATCGGAGCCGGCTCCGATCGGGGGTGTTAACCCCTTACACGCCGCGGTCATGCTTGTAAGGGTTTTTGCGCTGTGGATCGGATCCCCCGTGCCGCTTACCGGGGGATCCGATCCACTTCTGGTCAGCTCCGAGGACTGGCATGTGCCCCGGAGCTGCCCGGTCTCCATGGCAGTCAGACCCCTTCCGGGTCTGACTGCAAACTGTCTGAGCATGCGCCTGCATGCTCAGACAGTTTACACTGCTCTACAATAAAATAGTATTGCAGAGCAGTGTATTGAACTTGAACCAGTGATCAGAGCATCACTGGTTCAATTTCAAGTATGTATAAGTAAAAAAAAGTAAAAAACACTAAACTTAATACATTAGAATAAATAAAAAATAAATGCATTAAAATATAAGCCCCTAAAATGTCACTTTCCTATAAAAACACTTAATAAAGTATACAAAACACAAAAACACAAAAAAAACCTGCATATTTGGTATTGTCGCGTCCGTAACAATCTGTATAATAAAACAGAATCCTTACTGGACCCGCACGGTACACGCCGTAGAAAAAAAAACGCAAAAACGTTCCGAAAAAAGATGATTTTTAATTAATACCCTAAAAAAAATGCTCTAAAAATTAATTTAAAAAATTTTATGCACTCCAAAATAAGCCCACTAAAAAGAACAACTCTTCTCGCAAAAAATAAGCCCCTAACTAGATTTGTCAGCCGAAAAATAAAAAAGTTATGCATATGAAAAGATGGTGATGCTAAAATGAACAAGATTTTCTCCAAATTGGTTTTTATTTAGTACAATTGAATAAAATACACAAAACCCCCACATATTTGGTATCCCTGCGTCCGTAACAATCTGAGTAATAAAACAGAATTGTTATTAGATCCGCAAAGTGAACCCCGTAAAAAAAAAACCCAAAAAAGCTCCAGAAAAAAGATCATTTTCAATTAATACCCTATAAAAAATGCTCTAAAAAGTGATTTAAAAAATGTTATGCACTTTAAAATAAGACCACTAAAAAGAACAATCCTTCTCGCAAAAAATAAGCCATTAAACACATTTGTGAGGTAAAAAAAAAAAAAGATATGCATATGAAAGACGGTGATGCTAAAATTAACAACATTTTTGCCAAATTACTTTTTATTCAGTAAAAATGGGGAAAAATAAAAAAAATCTATATAAATGAGGTATTTTTGTAATCGTGGCGACCCATAGAACAAAAATAATATACTATTTTTATGGTATGGTAAACGGCCAAAAAAAACCCATAAAAATCTTCCTGAAAAGTGATGATTTTCATTTCCTCCACCAACAAAGTTAATAAACAGAGTTAATAAAATCTCACCAATTAGCCTGTAGATTCCCCCAAATTACGTACCAGAAAAGTACATCTCATGTAGCAAAAGAAATAAGCTCCTATAGGTCCACATTAAAAAAAAGAAAAAAATTATAGCCTGTACAATGTGACATAGCAAATAGCGCCTCCTTCCCTTCTATGCCCGGCCGTGCGCCCATACAGCAGGTTACCACCACATATAGGGTATCAGTGTACTCGGGAGAAATTGGGTATCAAACTTTGTGGAGCCTTTATTCATTTAATCCATTGTAAATGTTTAATTTTCCACCCAAAATGGGTGTATTGTGAAAAAATATTACAATTTTCAGACTGCACCTCCATTTTGTTTTAACCCCTATAAAACACGTAAAGCGTAAACAAACTTCTTAAAAGTGGTTTTTCATACATTGAGGTGTGTAGTTTCCACAATGGGGTAATTTACGAGTCTCTCTATTATTTAGGCCTCTCAGTGTCAATTACAAGTTGAGCAGGTCCCTCTAAATACAGGTTTTGGTGACATAACCATGGCAACATAAAGTAGACATTTGGGAAATGTAAGTTATGAATTTATTTGGGTGCTATAACTGTCTGCATCAAAAGTAGAGAATTTAGAATGTTGAAAATAAAGAATTTTTCCAGATTTTTGCCAAATTTAGTTTTTTTTAATAACTAAACGCAAAAGATTTCAGTCAAATTTTTAAACTAATTTGAAGTACAATGTGTCACGAGAAAACAATCTCAAAATCCCCTGGATATCTCATAGCGTTCCAAAGCTATAACCACTTATAGTGACACAGGTCAGATTTGAAGAATGGGGCCGCGTCCTTAAGGCCAAAAGAGGCTGAGTCCCGTAAGGGTTAAATGGTTGATTTCCTTTAACAGGCTTGTGTGTGTTGCTCAAATTTGCTGAATTAACACGTGCATGTGTTTATTGTCATCTGGCATAGTCTGTTGAATTAACACATGGTGGTTGTATTGTTATCTGTCCCGATTCAAACTCACTGAACTAATAATTTTTGCTTTTATGTGTCATATATGACTGCTCAAATTTGCTTGATCAATATATTTTTGTGTCTACTACCATCAATGATTGTTGATATCTGTTGAATGAGCACATGTTTGTATGCATCATTGCTTAGGATAACTCATTTTTCTTGAGTTTTACATATAATTAGAGATGAGCGAGCACTAAAATGCTCGGGTACTCGTTATTCGAGACGAACTTTTCCCGATGCTCGAGTGCTCGTCTCGAATAACGAGCCCCATTGAAGTCAATGGGAGACTCGAGCATTTTTCAAGGGGACCAAGGCTCTGCACAGGGAAGCTTGGCCAAACACCTGGAAACCTCAGAAAAGGATGGAAACACCACGGAAATGGACAGGAAACAGCAGGGGCAGCATGCATGGATGCCTCTAAGGCTGCTTAAACGCACCATTATGCCAAAATTATGGGCAACAGCATGGCCATGACAGAGTGACAGAATGAAGCTAGATAGCATCTAAAACATGCAATAATTGACCCTGACACTATAGGGGACGGCATGCAGAGGCAGCGGCAGGCTAGAGAGTGTCTTGGCAACATACCCCAAATGGACTCAGGCTTAAAACCAATGGGTGGCAGAGAGGAACCAAAGGAGGTGAGCAAGAAGCGCTCAAATAAATGATAAAAGTTTGCCAGTATATTTTGTGGATTACACAGCAGGGTGGCGACAAAGTTAACAAGTTTGATGTGGAAGCCATGAAAACAACCCAAAATTCTGCCTGACACAGCTCGTTTGATAAGGGGACCATGTATGGAGGCAGTGAACTAGTAGTAGATTAAAGGTGCTGCAGTTAAAACTATGTTAGTTGGATCTTGGGATGGAGCTGGCGCTCCGCTGCCAGGCGAGCTTTCGCCAATCCAAGCCCCTGTCTCTAGGCTACTCCCCAAACAGCACTTCTAAGAACCTTTTGTATAAGATCAAGTGTAGTAGCGTTCTTATAAGTTTAGGATATGGCGGGTGAGGGGAATGTAAACAGATGCGCAAGAAGCGCTGAAATAATATTGGTAAATGATAAAAGTTTGCCAGTATATTTTGTGGATTACACAGCAGGGTGGCGACAAAGTTAGCAAGTTTGATGTGGAATGCCCTGTAATAGCTCTTGGGCGGTGTGCCTTTTATCGCCTAGGCTCAGCAGTTTGAGCACCGCCTGCTGTCGCTTAGCGACGGCACTGCTGCTGTGCCTAGAGCTACCGACTGATGGCGCCATGCCCACGGATGGTAATTCGGAGGAGGAGGAGGAGGTATAGTAGGCCTTTGAGACCTGGACCGAGGTAGGCCCCGCAATCCTCTGCGTCAGCAGTACATGACCAGCCCCATGGTCAGACTCGGTCCCAGCCTCCACCAAGTTAAGTGTAGTAGCATTCTTATAAGTTTGGGATATGGCGGGTGAGGGGAATGTAAACAGATGCGCAAAAAGCGCTGAAATAATATCCGTAAATGGTAAAAGTTTGCCAGTATATTTTGTGGATTACACAGCAGGGTGGCGACAAAGTTAACAACTTTGATGTGGAATCCATGAAAACAACCCAAATTTCTGCCTGACACACCTCGTTTGATAAGGGGACGATGTATGGAGGCAGCTATATGGACGACTTTTGGAGGTAGCAATGGAGACAACGTGTGGAGGCTGCTATGGAGACAATTTAATTTGGATAGTGCCTGTATGTGGCAGTCCAAAAAAGTTTTCAAACCAGAGGAGCAGGTAGGTGGCCCTCCAGAAAAATGAAATAGATTGAGTGCCTCTATGTGGCAGTCCAAAAAAGTTTTCAAACCAGAGGAGCAGGTAGGTGGCCCTCCAGAAAAATTGAATAGATTGAGTGCCTGTATGTGGCACTCCCAAAAATTGTTTAAAACAGAGGACCGGGTAGGTGGCCCTCCAGAAAAATTAAATGCATAAAGTACTATAGCTAGAGCCAGTGGGCCCTGTCAAAAAATAGCCAGTTTCCTCTGCTTTAGTGTACAAAGAGAAGAAGAAGGAGGAAAATGAGGAGGAGGAGTGCATAAATTATTCAGGTTGAGCTTCCTTCACCTGGTGGAGATTGGAAATTATGAGAAATCCAGGCTTTATTCATCTTAATAAGCGTCAGCCTGTCAGCGCTGTCAGTCGACAGGCGTGTACTCTTATCGGTGATGATGCCACCAGCTGCACTGAAAACCCACTCGGACAACACGCTAGTGGCAGGGCAGGCAAGAACCTCCAAGGTGTACAGCGCCAGTTCGTGCCACATGTCCAGCTTTGAAACCCAGTAGTTGTAGGGAGCTGTGTGATCATTTAGGACGATGGTATGGTCAGCTACGTACTCCCTCACCATCTTTCTGTAAAGATCAGCCCTACTCTGTCGAGACTGGGGACAGGTGACAGTGTCTTGCTGGGGTGACATAAAGCTGGCAAAAGCCTTGTAAAGCGTACCCTTGCCAGTGCTGGACAAGCTGCCTGCTCGCCTACTCTCCCTCGCTACTTGTCCCGCAGAACTACGCACTCTGCCGCTAGCGCTGTCAGAAGGGAAATAGTGTTTCAGCTTGTGCACCAGGGCCTGCTGGTATTCATGCATTCTCACACTCCTTTCCTCTCCAGGGATGAGAGTGGAAAGATTTTGCTTGTACCGTGGGTCCAGGAGAGTGAATACCCAGTAATCGGTGCTGGAATAAATTCTTTGAACGCGAGGGTCACGGGATAGGCAGCCTAGCATGAAATCTGCCATATGCGCCAGAGTACCAACGCGCAAGAATTCACTCCCCTCACTGGCCTGACTGTCCATTTCCTCCTCCTCCAACTCCTCTTCTTCTGCCCATACGCGCTGAACAGTGAAGGACTGAACAATGGTCCCCTCTTGTGTCTCGCCAACATTCTCCTCCTCTTCCTCCTCATCCTCCTCCACCTCCACCTCCTCCGATATGCGCTGAGAAACAGACCTAAGGGTGCTTTGGCTATCAACAAGGGAATCTTCTTCCCCCGTCTCTTGTGACGAGCGCAAAGCTTCCGACTTCATGCTGATCAGAGAGTTTTTCAACAGGCCAAGCAGCGGGATGGTGAGGCTGATGATGGCGGCATCGCCACTGACCATCTGTGTTGACTCCTCAAAGTTACTCAGCACCTGACAGATATCAGACATCCACGTCCACTCCTCATTGTAGACTTGAGGAAGCTGACTGACCTGACTACCAGTTCTGGTGGAAGTTGACATCTGGCAGTCTACAATCGCTCTGCGCTGCTGGTAAACTCTGGATAACATGGTTAATGTTGAACTCCACCTCGTGGGCACGTCGCACAACAGTCGGTGAGTGGGCAGTTGGAGGCGGCGCTGCGCTGCCCTGAGAGTGGCAGCATCTGTGCTGGACTTCCTGAAATGCGCACAGATGCGGCGCACCTTCGTGAGCAAATCAGACAGATGGTAGTTCGGAGGAGGAGGTGGAGGAGGGGTGGGAGGAGGAGGAGGCATAGTAGGCCTGAAAGACCTGGACCGAGGTAGGCCCCGCAATCCTCGGCGTCGGCAGTATATGACCAGCCGCAGGGTCAGACTCGGTCCCAGCCTCCACCAAGTTAACCCAATGTGCCGTCAGCGATATATAGTGGCCCTGCCCAGCAGCACTCGTCCACGTGTCCGTGGTCAGGTGGACCTTGTCAGAAACGGCGTTGGTCAGGGCACGGATGATGTTGTCTGACACGTGCTGGTGCAGGGCTGGGACGGCACATCGGGAAAAGTAGTGGCGGCTGGGGACCGAATACCGAGGGGCGGCCGCCGCCATGAGGTTGCGAAAGGCCTCGGTCTCTACTAGCCTATAGGGCAGCATCTCCAGGCTAAGCAATCTGGAGATGTGGACATTAAGGGCTTGGGCGTGCGGGTGGGTTGCACTATATTTCCGTTTCCGCTCCAGCGTCTGGGGTATGGAGAGCTGAACGCTGGTGGATGCTGTGGAGGATCATGGAGGCGACGATGGGGTTTTTGTGCCAGGGTCCTGGGCAGGGGGCTGACTATCAGCTGACACAGGGGAAGGAGCAGTGGTGTGCACGGCCGGAGGTGAACGGGCTTGGTGCCACTGAGTGGGGTGTTTAGCATTCATATGCCTGCGCATACTGGTGGTAGTTAAGCTAGTAGTGGTGGAACCCCTGCTGATCCTGGTTTGGCAAAGGTTGCACACCACAGTCCGTCGGTCATCCGGTGTTTCCTTAAAGAACCTCCAGACTTCTGAAAATCTAGCCCTCGCCGCGGGAGCCCTCGCCACGGGAGCTTCACTACGTGACACATTTGGCGCTGATGCACCTACTCTGGCCCTGCCTCTCCGTCTGGCCCCACCACTGCCTCTTGCAACCTGTTCTGGTCGAGGACTCTCCTCCGTCTCAGAAGCACTGTGTTCACCCGGCCTCTCAACCCAGCTTGGGTCTGTCACCTCATCATCCTCCGTTCCCTCAGTCTGCTCCCCCCTCGGACTTCCTGCCCTGACAACAATTTCACCACTGTCTGACAACCGTGTCTCCTCATCGTCGGACACCTCTTTACACACTTCTTCCACTACGTCAAGAAGGTCATTATCACCCACAGACTGCGACTGGTGGAAAACCTGGGCATCGGAAAATTGCTCAGCAGCAACCGGACAAGTGGTTTGTGACTGTGGGAAGGGTCCAGAAAACAGTTCCTCAGAGTATGCCGGTTCAAATGCCAAATTTTCCTGGGAGGGGGCAGACTGGGGGGGAGGAGGCTGAGGTGCAGGAGCTGGAGGAGTACCGATTTCGGTGACATGGGTGGACTGCGTGGAAGACTGACTGGTGGACAAATTGCTCGAAGCATTGTCGGCAATCCACGACATCACCTGTTCGCACTGTTCTGGCCTCAACAGTGCTCTACCACGAGTCCCAGCAACTTCAGACATGAACCTAGGGAATGTAGCTCTGCGGCGTTCCCCTGCTCCCTCATCAGCAGGTGGTGTCTCACCCCGCCCAGGACCACGTCCTCCGACCCCTGCAGTAGTTGGACGCCCACGTCCCCGCCCTCGTCCTCTACCCCTAGCCCTCGGGTTAAACATTTTGAAAATGAAAGTTATAACTTTAATTTTTTTAAAACTTTTTTTTGTGTTTTTTTGTGTTTTTTTTTTTTTTTGTGTTTTTTAGTTTTTAAAACCAAACAATGCTATCCTATTGCTATGGCTATTTTCTAGCCAAGTATGAAAACACACTGCTATGCCAGATGAGATGACGCTGAGTTATGAAAAAATAAACGTAAAATAAAAAGTAAATGGCAGACTGTGCCTAATTGAAATCCAACCCCTAATAAATTTTCCCACTTCGGTCTTTGCGATGGATATGTGCGTCACTAAGCGCTAAACACAACGGTCGCAAGTCTCACTACAAATTCCTCACAATATGGTAGTAGATGCACTGCAGCAAGGACAGCCACCAGCAGATCAACCAGAAATAAAATATATAACGCTATTGTAGGCCTAAGTAAGCCGTTTGGATTCTCCTATGGCTATTTTCTAGCCAAGTATGAAAGCACACTGCTATGCCAGATGAGATGACGCTGAGTTATGAAAAAATAAACGTAAAATAAAAAGTAAATGGCAGACTGTGCCTAATTGAAATCAAACCCCTAATAAATTTTCCCACTTCGGTCTTTGCGATGGATATGTGCGTCACTAAGCGCTAAACACAACGGTCGCAAGTCTCACTACAAATTCCTCACAATATGGTAGTAGATGCACTGCAGCAAGGACAGCCTCCAGCAGATCAACCAGAAATAAAATATATATAACGCTATTGTAGGCCTAAGTAAGCCGTTTGGATTCTCCTATGGCTATTTTCTAGCCAAGTATGAAAGCACACTGCTATGCCAGATGAGATGACGCTGAGTTATGAAAAAATAAACGTAAAATAAAAAGGAAATGGCAGACTGTGCCTAATTGAAATCAAACCCCTAATAAATTTTCCCACTTTGGTGTTTGAGGTGGATATGTGTGTCACTAAGAGCTAAACACAACGGTAGCAAGTCCCCCTGCAAATTCCTCACAATATGGTACTAGCTGCAAATAAAAAAAAAAAAAGTATAACGTTATTGTAGCCCTAAGAAGGGCTGTTGGGTTCTTGTAGAATCACTCCTGCCTAACACTATTCTAATTGAACAGCCTAACGCTTTCCCTGACCAGCAGCAGCTCTCTCCCTAGCGGCATCCAGACACAGAATGATCCGAGCAGCGCAGGCAGGGGCTAGTCTATTCCAGGGTCACCTGATCTGGCCAGCCAACCACTGCTATCGACGTGTAAGGGTACCACGTCATGCTGGGTGGAGTGCAGAGTCTCCTGGCTTGTGATTGCCTCTGTTTCTGGCCGCCAAAAAGCAAAACGGCGGGAGCTGCCATTTTCTCGAGCGGGCGAAGTATTCGTCCGAGCAACGAGCAATTTCGAGTACGCTAATGCTCGAACGAGCATCAAGCTCGGACGAGTATGTTCGCTCATCTCTACATATAATACAACATTTATGTTCATTCTTATTTTTTATTTCCCATAATTTTTGAGCATGTTTTCTTATCAGTACCTGCTTAAACTTGCAGTTTTATTGCAGGCTGATGCGTTTAGCTGTTTTTGTATGTTTAAACCTGCAGAATCAGCATATGTTTTCATGTATTATCATTTTTTACTAAATCTGTTGTATTAGATTACCTGCTGAAATTATTAATTGTGTGAAAAGGGGCAAATTCATTATTGAGATATCATCTGTTAGAGGACTTTTCAAACACAATTTTTTGGGGTTATTTGAATTAGCATCTCAAGATGGCTAGTAATAAGAGGGCAGACAAAAATGCCCCTATGATGGGGAAGAAGAAAGGGGTGAGAGGAAGGGTGGTTCAACCGCCACTCGGACATTTTCACGAAGAGTGTGCTAGACCAAATTACTGAGGGTCCGGAAATGTTGGGGGTGTCTGTGGGTGGGTTCGCCCTCTCATTGGAGGATAATTCTGCCCAAATATTGCAATTCTTCTCAGCAGTAGAGAAAGTATTGAAAGAAATGGGGCCTCTTAAGATTGAGGATGAGGCCAGTCAGTTTGAGAAAAGGATTGGGGTACTTGAGAAGTCATAAAAAATGCTCACACAAAAAGTTCAGGAATTGGAAAGCATGTTAAAACTTGAGACTAGTGGGGCTCCCTGAGGGCGAGGAGGGAAATGATCATATCAAATTCATGTCCGAATGGTTGATGACAAACTTTTCAGAAGAAATTGACTGGGAGACAGAAACCTGCAGGTCCTTCGATGAAAGCAGGTTTTTGTCAACAACAAAAGACAATTACCATTTGCAACTAGCCCTGGAGCCAATAAGAGGTGAGTGGCACTACTGGACCTTATAGTAACCAATGGACCTGACAGGATATCAAAATTACAGGTTGGAGGAACCTAGGTAACACTGACCAATATCATTGATTTTATATTATGCTTTACTAAGATGGTTAGTAGACGGGCAACAAAGTTTCTTCTTCAGGAGGGCAAATTTTTAGCAGTGAAGGGAGGACCTTATAGGTATAAACTGGGACAATGTTCTCAAAAACATAAGGGAAAAAGCATAAGAGAAACCACAAGCTAATGTGGTTTACTAGTACTGCAAGGAGAGCAATAAGTGAGAAAGATAAACAATCTTTACCCAGGAAAATCCCATGGTGGAAGACATAATGAGCAATAATGTAAATTCTATTTGGAATGTTAACCATTTAAACCAGGAAGAGGAAGAGGATCAAAACCGATTCTGGAAACTAGAGAGCTGTGAGTCTAAATTCTGTTGTGGGGAAAATATTTGAGGGGTTTGTTAGAGATGCTATGCTCAAGTATATCTCTGTAAATCCTCATAAGCTAGCATCAGCGTGGGTTTATAAGGGATCAGCCAATCTGTTTGGCTTCTATTGCCTTTTCCAATGCATTTGATATAGTGCACATAAAAGGTTGGAACATATTATGAGACTGCTGTGACTTGGAGAAAATCTTTGTATTTGGGTAAGCAATTGGCTTAGTGATAATAAACAGAGGGTTGTCATTAATGGCACATTCTCAGATTGTGTTGACTTTAGCAGTGGAGTGCCACAGGGGTCAGTATTTGGGCCACTTCTTTTTAATATTTTTATTAATGACCTTATAGTTAGTTTACACAGTAAAGTAATTATACTGAGGGCGATAATATAACATTACAGAGGGATTTGTAGAAGCTGGAGGAATGGGTGAAGAAATGATTAATGAGGTTTAATGTAGATAAATGTAAAGTTATGCACTTGGGCCATGCTAACAAAAAGTACAATTATGTTCTAAACAGTCAATCAGTTGGTAAAACTGCAGCTGAAAAAGACTTTGTGGTATAAGTGGATGGTAAACTTAGTTTAAGTGACCAGAGCCAGGCATCCGCTGCTAAAGCAAATAAAATTATGGGATGTATCAAGAGCACATAGTTTTGCCCTTATACAAATCACTGGTCGGACCACACATGGAATATTGTGTGCAGTGTATATAAAGGACATAGTGAAACTGGAACGGGCGCAGAAGAGAACAACCAAGATTACAAGGGGAATGGGGGGACTAGAATACAATGACAAATTACAAAATTTGGGGTTATTCAGTTTAGAAAAAAGGCAGGAAAAAATACAAGGATCTCTCCAAAGATCCTTTTTTGCCTAGACCTGTGAGCTCTACACAATCGGCACAAATTCTTTGCTGTAAGAGCAGTGAGACTATGCAACTCTGGTTGCAGGAGGTTGTTGTGATGGACTCTATGTACATATTCAAGAACAGTTTGCATGCAAAATACAATTTTCAGAATGTTAGAGGCCCTTCTAAGAGAGTTTATTTGGAGCTGGAAAAAAACACACATTAAATAAAAAACATATCAACAAATCCAAAAGGGAGACTAGGAGGATAGTGGTAAGAGAGTGTTTTTACTTTTCTTTCTTTTATTTCAAGACTGGAAGGGAGGTGGGTGGTTTGGGAGAGGATTTTCTAAATTTTGCTATAATCTTTTGATTTTATATTCTGAAAAATTTTGAAAAAACTGTCTTTGTATTTTTATATAATTGTAATTAAGAAATCTATTTTGTAAATAAAAATATGCAGTGGATACGGAAAGAATGCAGAGCCATTTAAATTTTTCACACAGTTTTTTTGCAGCCAATTTATAGGATTAAAAACATTATTTTTGCTCATTCATGTACATTCTGCACCCCATCTTGACAGAAAAATGTAGATATTTTTGCTAATGTATTAAACAAGCAAATCTAAATTATCACACAGTCATAAGTATTCCGACCCTTTGCTGCGACACTCATATTTAACTCACGTGGTATCCATTTCTTTCTGCTCCTCCTTGAAATGGTTTTACTCCTTTATTGGAGTACAACTGTGTTTAATTTAACTAACTGGACTTGATTAGTAAAGGCACACACCTGTCTTTATAAAACCTCACAGCTCACAGTGCATGTCAGAGCACATGAGAACCGTGAGGTCTAAGGAACTTCCCAAGGAGCTCAGAGAGAGAATAGTGGCAAGGCACAGTCACCTCCATAATCCTTAAATGGAAGAATGGAAGAAGTTTGGGATGACCACAACTCTTCCTGTACCTGACGGTCCAGCCAAGCTAAGCAATCATAGGAGAAGAGCCTTGATGAGAGAGGTAAAGAAGAACCCCGACATACCTTTGGCTGAGCTCCAGAGATGGAGTAAGGTCGACGGGGGAAAGTTCCACGAAGTCAACTATTACTGCAGCCCTCCACCAGTTAGGGCTTTATGGCAGGGTCTTCCGATGGAAGCCTCTCCTCAGTGTAAGAAATATGAAAGCCAGCATACAGTTTACAAAAAAAACACATGAAGGACTCCCAGACTATGAGAAATAAAATTCTCTGGCCTGATGAGACAAAGGTTGAACTTTATTTTTTAATGCTAAGCAGTATGTATGGTGAAAGTCACACAGAACATCTGGAAAGTTAAGATACATGAGGCCACTGCAAAAGGTGCAGACCGAGGTGCACTTGAAGAGCGGCAACAAAAGTCGCAACAAAAGGTTGCAAAAACGAGAAAAGTCGCAAAAAAAAAAAGACAATTTGCCTAACTGAAACTATGATACATGTGCTCCAAAAACAACCCTTAAAAACATCTAATGATGAACACCATAGTACATCTCTGGTCCAATTGTTGTGAATGCTAGTCCTAACTGTACTTAACAGTACTTAACAGTTTAAAGTGCTTAACTGAGTTTAATGACATAATCACTGAATAGTATAAAAATAATGAAATAACTGTATCATACAAAAGTAACCAGTGCCTAGAGCATGAATAAATACTCGAAATTAAATGGTATACAGGTTTGAAAATCCTAGTGCATATGCATGACTGTTGAATAAGAAACCCGGTTTTGTATAAAAAATTAAACGTTACATCGTCAATGAATATATAAAGTGCATAGTGCAATCACATTTAAATATACCAACCAGGCTGCATGATAGTATGGACCAAGCGAGGTGTACCACAAACCCGACGCACGTTTAGCAGTGGCTTCCTCAGGGGGTACTCTCTGAGGAAGTGTATGGAAAAACAACGTATGAGGGAAGCTGGTATAAAGTATTCCTTGATATATTCAGCTAAATTAAGGGTGATTTTTAATGATAATAAGACCTTTTTTGAAAATGCAGAAAAAAAGATGGATGTGGCCAAGTACAGATATATCCTCTTCTGGAGTGTTTTGGACCTTAGACTGAGCCAAAAGTTAACCTTCCAACAAGACAATGAACCTAAGCACACAGCTAAAATAACAAAACAGTTGCTTCAGAACAACTCTCTGACCATTCTGCAAGGTATGGTTCTGCAAGGTAACTGAAGAGTTTCTGCAAGGAAATCTCAGTGTGAAAAACATGTTCCATCATTCCTACATGGCTGTTCCAGCTCAAAAGGGTGCTTCAATTCAATACTCAGCAGAGTCTAAATACTCTGTGATATTCAGATTTTCTTGTTTAATAAATTAGCAAATATATGTAGATTTCTATTTTTTTTCTGTCAAGATCAGGAGCGGGGTGTGTATTAATGAGCAAAAAAAGAACTTTTTTTATCTTACCAAATGTCGCAATAATACAAAAATGTAAAAATTTTAAGGGTTCTGAATACTTTCCGTATCCACTGTGTCTATAGGCATAGTGTCGATATGAAAAAAAAATTATAGACTTGTATGAAATCTCAAAATTTCATTCTGTAAGTAAAATACCCTTCCATACCCACTGTAAGTTAAATGTCTGTTTTTGTTGACTTGTTGCTGGCAAATTATGCTTATTTCCCTGGTGACTGAAGTGCATATAGGAACTCGAAGATAAAACCAGACATCTCTGAGAAAAAACTATAGGTAGACCTATGTTTCAATAAGGGGATCACTCTTGGCCTGGATTTTGGATCTTTAGTGGATCAAGAGACAATCTAGATCGAGAGTCAATACCCTGACTATGGTTTGTCTTTAGAGAGTGATTACCTGAGAGAGAATTATTTTAAATACAGATGCCCGGTCTTGCTTTTTTTGTGTGTTTTGGAGGGTTTTTTTTTTAAATATACATTTTGAGACTTGTTATGCTACTTGTGCAGATCCTGATTTAATACTTCAGTTTAATGACTTCACAAAACAATGTGATAATCAGAATGGGAGCCAAAAAAGTTCTGGAAAAAAGTACCGGCTACCGGGGCAGTCATGTGGCTACTCTGGACAGTTCTGTGACTACTGGTGCCTGCGCTGTGACTAAAGGCTACTGTGGTGCATTACTGTGACTATTGCCACTGTAGGGGCATAATTGTAATCTCTAGTTGAACAATATAACACTGTTAAATTTGTGGAGGAGATTATGACAAAATCAGGAAAGTGACTTTTTGGGGTACCCCTTTTGTCAGCATCAGGTCTGTAAGACCTTAAACTGTTCTAAAAATGTAGAGTTTTCTGGCCAAGAAGAAGCACTTCGTAAACAAAATGACTCCTCTCTAAGGTTGCTCCTGCTCTGTATGCCAACTGCATGCCAACTCTTTCCTTCTTCAAAAACTGAATGTCAAGTATAGGTGCATCCTGAGGAAGGACCTATATATATTACAAATAGCCTTCCATCATGACTGAACTCACCTTCAGGAAGCACCCATGTTAGCACCCACAAGGTTGTTGAACACAAGTCAGAAATCTAGACCTGCTAGTTTAGTTCTCTTTTCATCCCTAAGAGGGGCCTTCTGATGCAATAACAGCCACTGTCTGACATGTGAAATCATTGAACATAAGATTTATATCAACTTCCACTGGTGAATCTTTCCAAATTGAAACATTTTTGAACTGTGCATCAGAATATGTAGTGTTTGTAGTGTAAATATGTAGTAAATTAAAACCAATTGAAAGAAGATAAAAATGGGGTTCAAACTACACAGTGTCTCAAGACTCCACTGTTCACACCATGATCAATATTGTACCAATAATCAATATTGTACCATTCCAAACAAATTCTTAAGGACCAACCTGATCAATTAGGTCAGCTCGTTCGAAGGGAGAATTATTGGATTTTTAAGTTAAACATCATGTGCCCATATGGATTTGAGAGATTGTAATCCCTACCCAGTAAAACAGAGGATTTAGGATATATGACCTGCAAACCATCCATATCCATACAGCATGTTCAACCCCTGTCGAACCATCCTTCTACATACATATTGCTTGGAATATACATATATATTCAAGGAATATACATTAGAGATGAGCGAGCACTAAAATGCTCGGGTACTCGTTATTCGAGACGAACTTTTCCCGATGCTCGAGTGGTCGTCTCGAATAACGAGCCCCATTGAAGTCAATGGGAGACTCGAGCATTTTTCAAGGGGACCAAGGCTCTGCACAGGGAAGCTTGGCCAAACACCTGGGAACCTCAGAAAAGGATGGAAACACCACGGAAATGGACAGGAAACAGCAGGGGCAGCATGCATGGATGCCTCTGAGGCTGCTTAATCGCACCATTATGCCAAAATTATGGGCAACAGCATGGCCATGACAGAGTGACAGAATGAAGCTAGATAGCATGTAAAACATCCAATAATTGACCCTGACACTATAGGGGACGGCATGCAGAGGCAGCGGCAGCAGCGGCAGGCTAGAGAGTGGCATGGCGACATACCCTAAATGGACTCAGGCTTCAAACCAATGGGTGGCAGAGAGGAACCAAAGGAGGTGAGCAAGAAGCGCTCAAATAATATCGGTACATGATAAAAGTTTGCCAGTATATTTTGTGGATTACACAGCAGGGTGGCGACAAAGTTAACATGGAAGCCATGAAAACAACCCAAAATTCTGCCTGACACAGCTCGTTTGATAAGGGGACCATGTATGGAGGCAGTGAACTAGTAGTAGATTAAAGGAGCTGCAGTTAAAACTATGTTAGTTGGATCTTGGCATGGAGCTGGCGCTCCGCTGCCAGGCGAGCTTTCGCCAATCCAAGCCCCTGTCTCTAGGCTACTCCCCAAACAGCACTTCTAAGAACCTTTTGTATAAGATCAAGTGTAGTAGCGTTCTTATAAGTTTGGGATATGGCGGGTGAGGGGAATGTAAACAGATGCGCAAGAAGCGCATGATGCGCATGGAGCTGGCGCTCCGCTGCCAGGTGAGCTTTCTCCAATCCAAGCCCCTGTCTCTAGGCTACTCCCCAAACAGCACTTCTAAGAACCTTTTGTATAAGATCAAGTGTAGTAGCGTTCTTATAAGTTTGGGATATGGCGGGTGAGGGGAATGTAAACAGATGCGCAAGAAGCGCTGAAATAATATCGGTAAATGATAAAAGTTTGCCAGTATATTTTGTGGATTACACAGCAGGGTGGCGACAAAGTTAACAAGTTTGATGTGGAATGCCCTGTAATAGCTTTTGGGCGGTGTGCCTTTTATCGCCTAGGCTCAGCAGTTTGAGCACCGCCTGCTGTCGCTTAGCGACGGCACTGCTGCTGTGCCTAGAGCTACCGACTGATGGCGCCATGGCCACGGATGGTAATTTGGAGGAGGAGGAGGTGGAGGAGGGGTGGGAGGAGGAGGAGTTATACTAGGCCTTTGAGACCTGGACCGAGGTAGGCCCCGCAATTCTCTGCGTCGGCAGTATATGACCAGCCCCAGGGTCAGACTCGGTCCCAGCCTGCACCAAGTTAAGTGTAGTAGCGTTCTTATAAGTTTGGGATATGGCGGGTGAGGGGAATGTAAACAGATGCGCAAGAAGCGCATGATGCGCATGGAGCTGGCGCTCCGCTGCCAGGCGAGCTTTCGCCAATCCAAGCCCCTGTCTCTAGGCTACTCCCCAAACAGCACTTCTAAGAACCTTTTGTATAAGATCAAGTGTAGTAGCGTTCTTATAAGTTTAGGATATGGCGGGTGAGGGGAATGTAAACAGATGCGCAAGAAGCGCTGAAATAATATTGGTAAATGATAAAAGTTTGCCAGTATATTTTGTGGATAACACAGCAGGGTGGCGACAAAGTTAACAACTTTGATGTGGAATCCATGAAAACAACCCAAATTTCTGCCTGACACACCTCGTTTGATAAGGGGACGATGTATGGAGGCAGCTATATGGACGACTTTTGGAGGTAGCAATGGAGACAACGTGTGGAGGCTGCTATGGAGACAATTTAATTTGGATAGTGCCTGTATGTGGCAGTCCAAAAAAGTTTTCAAACCAGAGGAGCAGGTAGGTGGCCCTCCAGAAAAATGAAATAGATTGAGTGCCTGTATGTGGCAGTCCAAAAAAGTTTTCAAACCAGAGGAGCAGGTAGGTGGCCCTCCAGAAAAATGAAATAGATTGAGTGCCTGTATGTGGCAGTCCAAAAAAGTTTTCAAACCAGAGGAGCAGGTAGGTGGCCCTCCAGAAAAATTGAATAGATTGAGTGCCTGTATGTGGCAGTCCAAAAAAGTTTTCAAACCAGAGGAGCAGGTAGGTGGCCCTCCAGAAAAATTGAATAGATTGAGTGTCTGTATGTGGCAGTCCAAAAAACTTTTCAAACCAGAGGAGCAGGTAGGTGGCCCTCCAGTAAAATGGAATAGATTGAGTGCCTGTATGTGGCAGTCCAAAAAAGTTTTCAAACCAGAGGAGCAGGTAGGTGGCCCTCCAGAAAAATGGAATAGATTGAGTGCCTGTATGTGGCAGTCCAAAAAAGTTTTCAAACCATAGGAGCAGGTAGGTGGCCCTCCAGAAAAATGAAATAGATTGAGTGCCTGTATGTGGCAGTCCAAAAAAGTTTTCAAACCAGAGGAGCAGGTAGGTGGCCCTCCAGAAAAATTGAATAGATTGAGTGCCTGTATGTGGCACTCCCAAAAATTTTTTAAAACAGAGGACCGGAGGTGGCCCTCCAGAAAAATTAAATGCATAAAGTACTATAGCTAGAGCCAGTGGGCCCTGTCAAAAAATAGCCAGTTTCCTCTGCTTTAGTGTACAAAGAGGAGGAGAAGGAGGAAAATGAGGAGGAGGAGGAGTGCATAAATTATTCAGGTTGAGCTTCCTTCACCTGGTGGAGATTGGAAATTATGAGAAATCCAGGCTTTATTCATCTTAATAAGCGTCAGCCTGTCAGCGCTGTCAGTCGACAGGCGTGTACGCTTATCGGTGATGATGCCACCAGCTGCACTGAAAACCCGCTCGGACAACACGCTAGCGGCAGGGCAGGCAAGAACCTCCAAGGCGTACAGCGCCAGTTCGTGCCACATGTCCAGCTTTGAAACCCCGTAGTTGTAGGGAGCTGTGTGATCATTTAGGACGATGGTATGGTCAGCTACGTACTCCCTCACCATCTTTCTGTAAAGATCAGCCCTACTCTGTCGAGACTGGGGACAGGTGACAGTGTCTTGCTGGGGTGACATAATGCTGGCAAAAGCCTTGTAAAGCGTACCCTTGCCAGTGCTGGACAAGCTGCCTGCTCGCCTACTCTCCCTCGCTACTTGTCCCGCAGAACTACGCACTCTGCCGCTAGCGCTGTCAGAAGGGAAATAGTGTTTCAGCTTGTGCACCAGGGCCTGCTGGTATTCATGCATTCTCACACTCCTTTCCTCTCCAGGGATGAGAGTGGAAAGATTTTGCTTGTACCGTGGGTCCAGGAGAGTGAATACCCAATAATGGGTGCTGGAATAAATTCTTTGAACGCGAGGGTCACGGGATAGGCAGCCTAGCATGAAATCTGCCATATGCGCCAGAGTACCAACACGTAAGAATTCACTCCCCTCACTGGCCTGACTGTCCATTTCCTCCTCCTCCAACTCCTCTTCTTCTGCCCATACACGCTGAACAGTGAAGGACTCAACAATGGTCCCCTCTTGTGTCTCACCAACATTCTCCTCCTCTTCTTCCTCATCCTCCTCCACCTCCACCTCCTCCGATATGCGCTGAGAAACAGACCTAAGGGTGCTTTGGCTATCAACAAGGGAATCTTCTTCCCCCATCTCTTGTGACGAGCGAAAAAGCTTCCGACTTCATGCTGATCAGAGAGTTTTTCAACAGGCCAAGCAGCGGGATGGTGAGGCTGATGATGGCGGCATCGCCACTGACCATCTGTGTTGACTCCTCAAAGTTACTCAGCACCTGACAGATATCAGACATCCACGTCCACTCCTCATTGTAGACTTGAGGAAGCTGACTGACCTGACTACCAGTTCTGGTGGAAGTTGACATCTGGCAGTCTACAATCGCTCTGCCCTGCTGGTAAACTCTGGATAACATGGTTAATGTTGAATTCCACCTCGTGGGCACGTCGCACAACAGTCGGTGAGCGGGCAGTTGGAGGCGGCGCTGCGCTGCCCTGAGAGTGGCAGCATCTGTGCTGGACTTCCTGAAATGCGCACAGATGCGGCGCACCTTCGTGAGCAAATCAGACAGATTGGGGTATGTCTTGAGAAAACGCTGAACTATCAGATTTAGCACATGGGCCAGGCATGGCACATGTGTCAGTCTGCCGAGTTGCAGAGCCGCCACCAGGTTACGGCCATTGTCACACACAACCATGCCTGGCTTCAGGTTCAGCGGTGCCAGCCACAGATCAGTCTGCGCCGTGATGCCCTGTAATAGCTCTTGGGCGGTGTGCCTTTTATCGCCTAGGCTCAGCAGTTTGAGCACCGCCTGCTGTCGCTTAGCGACGGCACTGCTGCTGTGCCTAGAGCTACCGACTGATGGCGGCATGCCCACGGATGGTAGTTCGGAGGAGGAGGTGGAGGAGGGGTGGGAGGAGGAGGAGGCATAGTAGGCCTGAAAGACCTGGACCGAGGTACGCCCCGCAATCCTCGGCGTCGGCAGTATATGACCAGCCGCAGGGTCAGACTCGGTCCCAGCCTCCACCAAGTTAACCCAATGTGCCGTCAGCGATATATAGTGGCCCTGCCCGGCAGCACTCGTCGACGTGTCCGTGGTCAGGTGGACCTTGTTAGAAACGGCATTGGTCAGGGCACGGATGATGTTGTCTGACACGTGCTGGTGCAGGGCTGGGACGGCACATCGGGAAAAGTAGTGGCGGCTGGGGACCGAATACCGAGGGGCGGCCGCCGCCATGAGGTTGCGAAAGGCCTCGGTCTCTACTAGCCTATAGGGCAGCATCTCCAGGCTAAGCAATCTGGAGATGTGGACATTAAGGGCTTGGGCGTGCGGGTGGGTTGCACTATATTTACGTTTCCGCTCCAGCGTCTGGGATATAGAGAGCTGAACGCTGGTGGATGCTGTGGAGGATCGTGGAGGCGACGATGGGGTCTGACTATCAGCTGACACAGGGGAATGAGCAGTGGTGTGCACGGCCGGAGGTGAACGGGCTTGGTGCCACTGAGTGGGGTGTTTAGCATTCATATGCCTGCGCATACTGGTGGTAGTTAAGCTAGTAGTGGTGGAACCCCTGCTGATCCTGGTTTGGCAAAGGTTGCACACCACAGTCCGTCGGTCATCCGGTATTTCCTTAAAGAACCTCCAGACTTCTGAAAATCTAGCCCTCGCCGCGGGAGCCCTCGCCACGGGAGCTTCACTACGTGACATATTTGACGCTGATGCACCTGCTCTGGCCCTGCCTCTCCGTCTGGCCCCACCACTGCCTCTTCCAACCTGTTCTGGTCGAGGACTCTCCTCCGTCTCAGAAGCACTGTGTTCACCCGGCCTCTCAACCCAGCTTGGGTCTGTCACCTCATCATCCTCCGATCCCTCAGTCTGCTCCCCCCTCGGACTTCCTGCCCTGACAACAACTTCACCACTGTCTGACAACCGTGTCTCCTCATCGTCGGACACCTCTTTACACACTTCTTCCACTACGTCAAGAAGGTCATCATCACCCACAGACTGCGACTGGTGGAAAACCTGGGCATCGGAAAATTGCTCAGCAGCAACCGGACAAGTGGTTTATGACTGTGGGAAGGGTCCAGAAAACAGTTCCTCAGAGTATGCCAGTTCAAATGCCAAATTTTCCTGGGAGGGGGCAGACTGGGGGGGAGGAGGCTGAGGTGCAGGAGCTGGAGGAGTGCCGATTTCGGTGACATGGGTGGACTGCGTGGAAGACTGACTGGTGGACAAATTGCTCGAAGCATTGTCGGCAATCCACGACATCACCTGTTCGCACTGTTCTGGCCTCAACAGTGCTCTACCACGAGTCCCAGTAACTTGAGACATGAACCTAGGGAGTGTAGCTCTGCGGCGTTCCCCTGCTCCCTCATCAGCAGGTGGTGTCTCACCCCGCCCAGGACCACGGCCTCTGACCCCTGCAGTAGTTGGACACCCACGTCCCCGCCCTCGTCCTCTACCCCTAGCCCTCGGGTTAAACATTTTGAAAATGAAAGTTATAACTTTAATTTTTTTTTAACTTTTTTTTGTGTTTTTTTGTGTTTTTTAGTTTTTTTTTGTGTTTTTTAGTTTTTAAAACCAAACAATGCTATCCTATTGCTATGGCTATTTTCTAGCCAAGTATGAAAGCACACTGCTATGCCAGATGAGATGACGCTGAGTTATGAAAAAATAAACGTAAAATAAAAAGGAAATGGCAGACTGTGCCTAATTGAAATCCAACCCCTAATAAATTTTCCCACTTTGGTCTTTGCGATGGATATGTGCGTCACTAAGCGCTAAACACAGCGGTCGCAAGTCTCACTCCAAATTCCTGACAATTGGCTAGTATATGCACTGCAGCAAGGACAGCCACCAGCAGATCAACCAGAAATAAAATATATATAACGCTATTGTAGGCGTAAGTAAGCCGTTTGGATTCTCCTTTGGCTATTTTCTAGCCAAGTATGAAAGCACACTGATGAGATGACGCTGAGTTATGAAAAAATAAACGTAAAATAAAAAGAAACTGCCAGACTGTGCCTAATTGAAATCCAACCTCTAATAAATTTTCCCACTTCGGTCTTTGCGATGGATATGTGCGTCACTAAGCGCTAAACACAGCGGTCGCAAGTCTCACTCCAAATTCCTGACAATTGGCTAGTAGATGCACTGCAGCAAGGACAGCCACCAGCAGATCAACCAGAAATAAAATATATATAACGCTATTGTAGGCGTAAGTAAGCCGTTTGGATTCTCCTTTGGCTATTTTCTAGCCAAGTATGAAAGCACACTGATGAGATGACGCTGAGTTATGAAAAAATAAATGTAAAATAAAAAGGAAATGGCAGACTGTGCCTAATTGAAATCAAACCCCTAATAAATTTTCCCACTTTGGTGTTTGAGGTGGATATGTGTGTCACTAAGAGCTAAACACAACGGTAGAAAGTCCCCCTGCAAATTCCTCACAATATGGTACTAGCTGCACTTCCAGTGCCAGCAAGCCCAGCCACAAGCAAACAAAAAAAAAAAAGTATAACGTTATTGTAGCCCTAAGAAGGGCTGTTGGGATCTTGTTGAATCACTCCTGCCTAACACTATTCTAATAGAACACCCTAACGCTTTCCCTGACCAGCAGCAGCTCTCTCCCTAGCGGCATCCAGACACAGAATGATCCGAGCACCGCGGGCAGCGGCTAGTCTATCCCAGGGTCACCTGATCTGGCCAGCCAACCACTGCTATCGACGTGTAAGGGTACCACGTCATGCTGGGTGGAGTGCAGAGTCTCCTGGCTTGTGATTGGCTCTGTTTCTGGCCGCCAAAAAGCAAAACGGCGGGAGCTGCCATTTTCTCGAGCGGGTGAAGTATTCGTCCGAGCAACGAGCAGTTTCGAGTACGCTAATGCTCGAACGAGCATCAAGCTCGGACGAGTATGTTCGCTCATCTCTAATATACATACATTTTCCTTGGAATATTTGAATCATCAACTAGGTATAGTGCCTCCACATCAATAGTGTCAATCTGCTTTATTCCCTTTCAAAATTGCATTTAACCACTGCTCAACCAGTGCTCATTGGCTATTTGAGTTAAATTTTCATGCATGAGTTAAATCAATTATCCAATGATATGCTCTGAACTTGCTGTAACTAAGGAGTAAGCTGGTTGGATAAATGCTTGCTTGCTTGCTTGCGAGCACATGGTATTTGCTCTGAGGAGTCAGTCTAAGAAGGTCCTGAACCAAAGGAGTCTGTCTTATCCAAGGAAGTAGAAGTGTCTCAGGGAAGCTGCTTGACACCTTGGCTAGTCAGAAGAGACTAGACCCAGAACTGAGGTCCACATCAGTTCCATCTCTACCAGCCCATCCTGAAGCAACTTTACCAGGCTGTGTGCACACTTTTCTGAGGACCTGCTCTGACCAGCTACCTCCATCCAGCTGAACATTTGCTGCTGTTAAGGCCGTTGCCTGCTATTTGCTGTTTCAGTAGAGAACTATAAGTTATTCTGCAGCAACGTGCCTCAGTGTGATCCCTGAGTCTGGCTGTATACCACCAAGGTCGCCCCCAACTTCCATCACCAGGGATTCCTTCTTGCTCCATTTGTTAGCACACAACACCTGGTGAAGACCTGCCAGGCTGTGGACGAGGCCTCCTGATACCAAGCCCTGCGATCACCACTGTCCACAAGGCTGTCCAGCCACTCAGGTATTCAGGACTCCAGCTTCCTCCAGCCACCCTAAAAAGGTCAGGCCCCGGTGGGGGATGTTGTACATGCACAGAATCTGAAGCAGCATTCGGCTATCTAAACAGTCGGCTGGTCTCCCGGCGTCTATATAGACCAGGTACGGATGGCAGAAACACTAACATCCAGTGATCGAGCCGCATGATTAAGCTTTTAGTTCCAATCTTAATTTAATTGTATTTATTTCCCACAGAGTTTAACTAATATAACTAAAAGGGAATTGACAGGTAAAGGTAAGGAATCCAGCACACTGTACCACACTCGGAGACGATCCAATTTCAAAGAGCTTCCTTTTTTAGATAAAATTCATGTAGACACATACAGCTGTATGAAGGATCAACGCATTTCCACACAAAGTGTCTTACTCATGATCTAAAAGTGAATTGACTTACAAGATCATCCAAATTACCCTCAGAGGACACGTGCATTATGGCTGACTAGTCTATTACTAATGATGTTTATGAGCTTTATTAAATAATTATACATACAATTTTCAACTTATATGAGTTTTATTATATATATAATTAATATATATATATATATATATATATATATATATATATATATATATGTATATTCCGGCGTATAAGACGACTTTTGAAGACTGGAAAATCTTCTGTCTAGTCTGGGGTCGTCTTATATGCTGGTAATCGCGACCGCCCGCCGTGTATTCACAGCGGCGGTCGGGTCGCGCTGCATGGAGAGGGCTCACGGGCTGATCCCTCTCCATAGCCGGTAAGTCTTTGCTGCATATTGCAGCAAAGGCTTACCGGTAACACCCGCGGTTGTTTTCACAGCGATGGCTGCCGACAAAGCTGACGGCAGCCTCAAAAAGATAGCGGCGCATGGACGCCGCCATCTTACCTGGGATCGCCGCTCCCCGTGACGTCCCCATGGTAGCCTCGGGTCTTCTGAAGACCCGAGGCTATTTCGTTTTAACCCCCTATCAGCACATTGTAATGAATGAGGAGGAAAATCCCCATATACTGCCATACTGTAGTATGGCAGTATATGATAGGATCAATCAGACAACCTAGGGTTAAAGTACCCTAGGGAGTCTGAAAAATAGTATAAATAAAAATAAAAAAAAGTTTTAAAAAAAATTATAATAAAAAAACCTAAAATTTCAAATCACCCCCCTTTCCCTAGAACTGACATAAATATAAATAAACAGTAAAAATCATAAACAGGTATCGACGCGTCCGAAAATGCCTGATCTATCAAAATATGATAACGGTTTTTCAATGCGTTTAACCCCGTAACGAAAAATAGCGCCCAAAGTAGACATGTCATTTGGGGCGCTCATTGAAAGACGTAATATCCAAGCCCACAAGAAAATGGCGCAAATGCGTTTTTTCCCCATTTTCATTGCATTTGGAATTTTTTTCCCGCTTCTGAGTACATGGCATGGAATATTCAATAAAATAAAAATTTAAGGTACAGTATGGTAACATTTACAGTAAAATGGACGATGGTAATGTTGTTGTTGTATGCCTTATGTTTATGAGCGACAGTTTTCCTGCTATATACCTGCATGTCATAGGAATTTAAATTAAAAAAAGGACCATTTTAAATTTAAATCTGTTTTTTTAAAAATTTTTACCGGTGTTTTGTATGCGTTGGAAAAGGGGTAGTCTTATACAGCGAATATGTCTTAAACTCTATATTTTAACAGGAAAGTAGGGGGGGGTCGCCTTATACACCAGGTCGTCATATACGCCGGAATATACGGTATATATATATATATATATATATATATATATATATATATATATATACATATATATATATATATACACTCACCGGCCACTTTATTAGGTACACCTGTCCAACTGCTCGATAACACTTAATTTCTAATCAGCCAATCACATGGCGGCAACTCAGTGCATTTAGGCATGTAGACATGGTCAAGACAATCTCCTGCAGTTCAAACCGAGCATCAGTATGGGGAAGAAAGGTGATTTGAGTGCCTTCGAACGTGGCATGGTTGTTGGTGCCAGAAGGGCTGGTCTGAGTATTTCAGAAACTGCTGATCTACTGGGATTTTCACGCACAACCATCTCTAGGGTTTACAGAGAATGGTCCGAAAAAGAAAAAACATCCAGTGAGCGGCAGTTCTGTGGGCGGAAATGCCTTGTTGATGCCAGAGGTCAGAGGAGAATGGGCAGACTGGTTCGAGCTGATAAAAAGGCAACAGTGACTCAAATCGCCACCCGTTACAACCAAGGTAGGCAGAAGAGTATCTCTGAACGCACAGTACGTCGAACTTTGAGGCAGATGGGCTACAGCAGCAGAAGACCACACCGGGTGCCACTCCTTTCAGCTAAGAACAGGAAACTGAGGCTACAATTTGCACAAGCTCATCGAAATTGGACAGTAGAAGATTGGAAAAACGTTGCCTGGTCTGATGAGTCTTGATTTCTTCTGCCACATTCGGATGGTAGGGTCAGATTTTGGCGTCAACAACATGAAAGCATGGATCCATCCTGCCTTGTATCAACGGTTCAGGCTGGTGGTGGTGGTGTCATGGTGTGGGGAATATTTTCTTGGCACTCTTTGGGCCCCTTGGTACCAATTGAGCATTGTTGCAACGCCACAGCCACAGCCACAGCCAACGCCACAGCCACAGCCAATACTCAGGTGAGTATTGTTGCTGACCATGTCCATCCCTTTATGACCACAATGTACCCAACATCTGATGGCTACTTTCAGCAGGATAATGCGCTATGTCATAAAGCTGGAATCATCTCAGACTGGTTTCTTGAACATGACAATGAGTTCACTGTACTCAAATGGCCTCCACAGTCACCAGATCTCAATCCAATAGAGCATCTTTGGGATGTGGTGGAACGGGAGATTCGCATCATGGATGTGCAGCCGACAAATCTGCGGCAACTGTGAGATGCCATCATGTCAATATGGACCAAAATCTCTAAGTAATGCTTCCAGAACCTTGCTGAATCTATGCCACGAAGAATTGAGGCAGTTCTGAAGGCAAAAGGGTGTCCAACCTGTTACTAGCAGGGTGTACCTAATAAAGTGGCCGGTGAGTGTATATATATATTGGGTACGGAAAGTAGTCAAACCATTTAAAATTTTTCACTCTTTGTTTAATTGCAGACAATTGGTAAGATCAAAAATGTTCTTTTTTTGATCATTAGTGTATACTCTGCACCCTATCTTGACAGAAAGAAACAAAAATGTAGATATTTTTTTCTAATTTATTACACAAGAGAAACTCAAATATGCCATTGTCATAAGTATTCAGACCCTTTGCTCAGTAGAAGCACCTTTAGAGCAAGTACAGCCATGAATCTTCTTGGGAATGATGCAACAAGTTTTTCACACCTAGATTTGCGTATTCTCTGCCAATATTCCAGATCCATTCCAGTTCCCTCTGGTTGGATCGTAAACTTTGGAAGAGAGCTATTTCCAAGTCTCCCCAGATATGCTCAATTGAGTTTAGGTCAGGGCTTTTGGTAGGGCAGTCAATAATGGTCACAGAGTTGTTCTGAAGCCAAAGCTTTGTTATTTTAACTGTGTGCTTAGGGTCATTGTCTTTTTGGAAAGTGAACCTTAGGCCCTGTCCGAGTTCCAGAGCACTCTGGAAAAGGTTTTCATCCTCGATATATCTGTACTTGGCCACATTCATATTTCTTTCAATTGCAACCAGTCATCCTGTCTCTGCCCCCATAGCATGATACTGCCACCACCATGTTTCACTGTTGGGATTGTATATGGGAGGTGATGAGCAGTGCCTGGTTTTCTCCACACATACCGCTTAGAATTAACACAATAATTTTCATTATTCAACTCATCAGATTACAGAATCTTATTCCTTATAGTCTGGGAGACATTTGTGTGTTTTTTTGCAAACTGTATGTCAGCTTTCATTTGCACTGAGGAGAGGCTTCCATCGGCAGAACTTGCTATAAAGCCCAGACTGGTGGGGAGGTGCAGTGATAGTTGACTTTGCTGAACTTTTATCTATCTCTTTACTGCCTCCCTGGAGCTCAGCCACAGTGATCTTGGACTTCTTCTTTACTTCTCTCACCAAGGTTCTTATCCTTTTGATTGCTTAGTTTGGCTGGATGACCAGGTCGGGAAATTTCTTCCATTTAAGGATTATGGAGGCCGTTGGGCTCTTAGGAACCTTGAGTGATGCAGAAATTTGTTTGTAACCTTAGCCTGATCTGTGCCTTGCCACAATTCTCTGAGCACCTTGGGCAATTCCCTAGACCTCATGATTTTCCTGTGTTCCGACATACACTGTGAGCTGTGAGGTTTTACAAGTGTGTGCCTTTCCTAGTCAAGTCCAATCAGTTTATTTAAACATAACCAGATTTCGATATAGGAGTAGAACCATCTCAAGGAGAATCAAAGGGAAATGGAGTTAAAATGAGTTAAACATGAGTGTCACAGCAAATATCACCATGAAATATTTCAGATTAATGTATTATCAGTAATATTAACATTTCTGTTTTATTTTGTCAAGATGGGGTGCAGAGTGTACAATAATGAGCAAAAAAGGGTTTTTTTCTGATGTATTTCATGTATCTTTTTTTTTTAAACAGATTTTATTTGAGCCAAAGCACTGTTATACACACATTACAATAGTGAGCACATACATATTCATGAGCCGTTCACTAATCACATACTGTCTCATTTTTATATTAACAAATAACAGTTGACAGGTCACTTGTTGACGTTTGTATATCCCTCTGAAACATTACCAAGGCCAAGTATACATGTCCAGTAACATTAACAAACCCACAAGACAAGAGCCAACAACATGGGCATGACATACTGAGTCGTATCTATTAAATCTACATACCTATACATTTGGAAAGTACATCACTTTCCAAGGCACTTATAGACCAGGTTACTAATTATCCTTTTTGTTAGGGTTACTTTCCATGTATGCCATATACCTTTCCAATGCACAATCATTGCTGACCCTGTGCATGCGTTCTGTTATGGAAGGTATTTTTTGAGATTTCTACAGCCCTGCAATTAAAGTTATTGCAGTGGTTGTAATATGAAATAGGATAGATCTATCAACTTCAGAACAATCACTGATCCCTATTCCCAAGAAGGTTAATGCTGGGCACAGGTCCATAGTTTTGTTCACTGTATAGTTCAGGATTTTCTGAATTTGTTCACAGAACCCTTTTTAATTCTCACACAACCAAAATGTGTGCAGTATAATGCCTTTTGCCTTACCACCTCTCCAACATAAATTGGAAGACGTAGGATGAATCAGAGGTGTGTAATACCACCTATACAATATTTTGCATCTTGTTTCTAAATGTGTAGCACACCTAGAAAGCATAGATGTAAAGTGGAAAACACTATCCCAAATTTCTTTAGCAGCTCTAATAGATAGGTTTTCTTCCCAGTGCTGTAAACACTGGGAAGAAGACCTATGCTAGCTAGTCCATGTTCAGACATCATCTGTTTATAAATTAAAGAAACCCCCTTCCCCAATTTTTTAAGATTGGGGAATGAGATCTCAAACGCTATCTTAGCCTTTTTATATCCATCTGGTATTCTAGCAATGAGATGACGGACTTGTAAAAATTTGTAAAAATCCTGTCTAGGAATGTTGAACTTGGAGGATATCTCTGTAAATGCTATCAAATGTCCTTTCTTACTAATACCCCTCACAATTTTAAAGCCCAAAGATGACCATCCTGAAATATTCAGATTTGTTATGAATGTAGAAAGCAATTAGATAGGTAAATCCAATATTTTAAGTGAGATTAACAGTGTTACATGTGTGGCGATCTATTGATATATCCCATATGCACTGGGTTGGAGAAATGCCCAGAGATGTCTTCAGTTCTATCGTTAGCCAGTGTTTTTCAGGCCTGTCTACCCTCCATTGTCTAGCTTGACCTGCAGTTGCTGCATAGTAGTATTTTGCTATACAGGGTAATCCCAGGCCTCCCTTAGTGACTGGTAAATATAAAATATCAGCTGCTACTCTACGTGTCTTAAATCCCCAAACAAATTTGTTGATAATTCTCTGCAGTTTTTGTAGGTATTTGTTAGTGTAAAAGGGACATTCCTAAAAAAAAATATCTTGGACAATACCATCATTTTTACCACTGCGACTCTACCTACCCATGAGATATACATGTCAGCATAACTTTTCAACTCTGCTTCGATATTTTATAACAAAGGAGTATAGTTGAGGTGAAACAATTTTGAGGAGGGGAATGATAGAGACAGACCAATTTTGTGTTCTATTTTGCCTACCATAATCCCTGATATGGCTACCGACCTCCTAAATGCTGTGGCCAGAGGTTCCATTGGTAAGGTAAATAGAATGGGGGACAGGGATCATCCCTGTCACATCCAATTTTTATGTCAAAGGATCTAGAGATACAAAAATTGTGCTATCCTATCTGCTAAAATTTTTGAGTAGAGTTTTAAGTCTGCATTGAGCAGTGAAATAGGGTAAAAAAATTGCCAGGTCTGTCTGCTGGCTTTCATAGTTTTGAGAGGGTTACTATAATGGCCCTTAGCATATCCTTGGGGATATTCCCTGTTGTCTGAAAACTGTGAAACATAGTAGTTAGGTGGGGAACCAAAACACTTTGGAATTTTTTATAGTAATCATTGCTCAAGGTGTCCGGGCCTGGGCCTTTGTTATTTGGTATTGTTTTAGGCCCCTTCCACACTAGCGAGTGTGATGCGATGAACTCGCATCACACTCGCAACGCAAGCTGCCGGGAACGCACGGCCCGAACGCTGCACCGCGGGAGTGAACTAACATGCTGAGTTCACTCCCGCGGTGCAGCGTTCGGGCCGTGCGTTCCCGGCAGCTTGCGTTGCGAGTGTGATGCGAGTTCATCGCATCACACTCGCTAGTGTGGAAGGGGCCTTAATAGCTTGAGAGATCTCTGATGGTGAGATTGGGTTAGTAAGCACCTGTATTTGTGCGGGTGATAAAGATACCAGTTTAACAGAGTCTAGGAATTTGGCAATTTTACTTTCTGTCGGTTGATGTGTATTTACGTCATCTTTTAGATTATACAATTTAAAATAAAAATTAGCCATCGTGATCATGATATCATGAGGATCAAATATTTTATCTTGATTGTCTTTTATTAAATAGGATACTCTAGGTTGGGCCTCTTGTTGTTTCAATTGTTTAGCTAATACCGGCTCTATTACCGAATCTATAGTGGGTGGCTTTCATTTTCTTAACAGCTTGTTCATATTTATAGGTATTTATCTGGTGCAATTGCTTCTGAAGATTCAATATCATGTCATGTCTATATGAGCTAAATTTAGTTTTATTCATTGCACCTCAATGTGTGAGGCATACCACCACATGCAATCTAATTTCTTCCCTTCTACTTGCTATTGTTTTTTGTTTAATAGAAGTCTTTCATGTGTAACTTATGAGCACACCAAATACTTGTGACAGAGGCTTCTGACGGTATGTTCCTGTCCAAGTACTTATGACAGAGGCTTCTGACAGTATGTTCCGGTCCAAGAATTCCTGAAGTTCCCCTTTTGCAGATTCATAGTGTTTAAAAATGTGTAGCAAGTAATCAGAGTGAAGAAATCAGGCGATACCTTTTTGAGGCTGAGTATATTTGATGGTGAGTAGAGATGAGCGAACATAGTTGCTCGGTGCTTGGACGAGTATTTTGCCCCGATCGAGAAAATGTCATCTCGCGGCTTTTAGATTTTTGGCAGCCAGAAACAGAGCCTATCACAAGCCAGGAGACTCTGCAGTACACCCAGCATCACGTGGTACACTTACATGTTGTGTTCTATAAAAAAAAAAACATAAACAATTTAAAAAAATGTAAAAAAAACACACACAAAATTTTTTTTTTACAGTTTATATTTCAGTTTTGTCTATATAATAGACTTTAATTTTGAAAATGTTGAACCCGAGGGCTAGGGGTAGAGGACGAGGGCGTGGGCGTCCAATTACTGCAGGGGTCAAAAGCTGTGGGCCTGGGCGGAGTGAGACACCACCTGCTCATGAGGGAACAGGGGAACGCCGCAGAGCTACACTCCCTAGCTTCATGTCTCAAGTTACTGGGACTCGTGGTAGAGCGCTGTTGAGGCCAGAACCGTGCGAACAGGTGATGTCGTGGATTGCGGACAATGCTTCTAGCCATTTGTCCACCAGTCAGTCTTCCACGCAGTCCACCCATGTTACCAAAGTGAGCACTCCTCCAGCTCCTCCACCTCAACCTCCTTCCCCCCAGTCTGCCCCCTCCCAGGAAAATATGGCATTTGAGGCAGAACTGTTTTCTGGACCCTTCCCAGAGTCACAAACCACTTGTCAGGTTGCTGCTGAGCTCTTTCCCGATGCCCAGGTTTTCCACCGGTCGTAGTCTGTGGGTCATGATGACCTTCTTGACATAGTGGAAGAGGTGTCGGACGATGAGGAGCATGGTTGTCAGACAGTGGTGAAGTTGTTGTCAGGGCAGGGAGTCCGAGGGGACTGAAGGATTGGAGGATGATGAGGTGACAGACCCAAGCTGGGTTGATAGGCCGGGTGAACACAGTGCTTGTGAGACGGAGGCGAGTCCTATACGAGAACAGGTTGGAGGAAGAGGCAATGGTGGGGCCAGACGGAGAGGCAGGGCAAGAGCTGGTGTATCAGCGCCAAATGTTTCACGTAGTGAAGCTCCCGTGGCGAGGGCTAGATTTTCTGAAGCCTGGACAACCTGTGCCACACCAGGATCAGCAGAGGTTCCACCACTACTAGCTTAACCACCACCAGTATGCGCAGGCATATGAATGCTAAACACCCCACTCAATGGAACCAAGGCCGCTCACCTACGGACGGGCCCAGCACTGCTCCTTCCCCTGTGTCATTTGCTGCCTCTGCTAGTCAGCCCCCTGCACAGGACCCCGGCACAAACACTTCCCGCGCAAAAACCATACCTTCGCCTCCACAATCCTCCACACCGCCCACCAATGTCTCCATGTGCAGCGTTCAGCTGTCTATATCCCAGACGCTGGAGCGCAAGAGGAAATACAGTTCCACACGCCCAAGCCCTCAACGTCTATATCTCCAAATTACTGGAGATGCTGCGCTTTAGGCTGGTAGAGACCAAGGCCTTCCACAACCTCATGGCGGCGGCCGCCCCTCTGTATTCGGTCCCCAGCCGCCACTCCTTTTCCCGTTGTGCCGTCCCAGCCCTGCACCAGCACGTGTCAGACAACATCATCTGTGCCCTGACCAACGCCGTTTCTGACAAGGTCCCCCTAACCACGGACACGTGGACGAGTGCTGCCGGGCAGGGCCACTATATATTGCTGACGGCACATTGGGTTAACTTGGTGGAGGCTGGGACCGAGTCTGACCCTGGGGCTGCTCATATACTGCCGACGCCGAGGATTGCGGGGCCAACCTCGGTCACGGTCTCTCAGGCCTACTATGCCTCCATGTGATCTAGAGTTTACCAGCAGCGCAGAGCGATTGTAGACTGCCAGATGTCAACTTCCACCAGAACTGGTAGTCAGGTCAGTCAGCTTCCTCAAGTCTACAATAAGGAGTGGACGTGGATGTCTGATATCTTTCAGTGCCTGAATAACTTTAAGGAGTCAACATAGATGGTCAGTGGCGATGCCGCCATCATCAGCCTCACCATCCCGCTGCTTGGCCTGTTGAAAAACTCTCTGGTCAGCATGAAGTCGGAAGCTTTGCGCTCGTCACAAGAAACGGGGGAAGAAGATTCCCTTGTTGATAGCCAAAGCACCCTCCGGTCTGTTTCTCAGCGTGTATTGGAGGAGGTGGAGGAGGAGAATGTTGGCGAGACAGAGACAGTCCTTAACTGTTCAGCGTGTATGCAGAAGAAGAGGAGAAGGAGGAGGAAATGGAGATTCAGCCCAGTGAGGGGAGTGAATTCTTGCGTGTTGGGACTCATATGGCAGATTTCATGCTAGGCTGCCTATCCCTTGACCCTCGCGTTCAAAAAATGTATGCATGAATACCAGCAGGCCCTGGTGCACAAGCTGAAACAGTATTTCCCTTCTGACAGGGCTAGCAGCAGAGGGAGTTATTCTGCGGGACAAGTAGCGAGGGAGAGTAGGCGAGCAGGCAGCTTGTCCAGCACTGGCAGGGGTACGCTTTACAAGGCCTTTGCCAGTTTTATGTCACCCCAGCAAGACACTGTCACTTGTCCCCAGTCTCGGCAGAGTAGGGCTGATCTTTACAGAAAGATGGTGAGGGAGTACGTAGCTGACCATACCATCGTCCTAATAAATGATCACACAGCTCCCTACAACTACTGTGTTTCAAAGCTGGACATGTGGCCCGAACTGGCGATGTACACCTGGAAGGTTCTTGCCTGCCCTGCCGCTAGCATGTTGTCTGAGCGGGTTTTCAGTGCAGCTGGTGGCATCAGCACCGACAAGCGTATACGCCTGTCGACTGACAGGCTGAAGCTTATCAAGATGAATCAAGCCTGGATTTCTCATGATTTCCATTCTCCACCAGGTGAAAGCAGCTCAACCTGAATAATTCTCATGTATGCACTCCTCCTTCTCATTTTCCTCCTTCTCCTCCTCTTTGTACACTAAAGCAGAGGCAACTGGCTATTTTTTGCCAGGGCCAACTGGCTCTTGCTATAGTACTATATCTGTTTAATTTTTCTGGAGGGTCACCTACCCGGTCCTCTATTTTAAACAATTTTTGGGAACGCCACTTACAGGTACTCTATGTATTTAATTTTTCTGGAGGGCTCCTCTGTTTTGAAAACTTTTTTGGACTGCCAAATACAGGCACTCTATGTATTTAATTTTTCTGGAGGGCCACCTACCCGCTCCTCTGTTTTGAAAACTTTTTTGGACCGCCACATACAGGCACTATCCAAATTTAATTGTTGGCAGGGGCTTGGACAGGGGAAAGCTTGCCTGGCAGCGGACCGCCAGCTCCATCCCAAGATCCAATTAACATTGTTTGAACTGCAGCAACCTTCAACCCCGAACCTATAAGCTTTTGCCTTTTCACTCCTCTTTTCTCACCTCCTTACGTTCACCTCGGGTGACATAACCGTCCCCATTGCCTCCACACATCTTCTCCATAGCAGCCTCCAGACGCCTTCTCCATAGCTGCCTCCACACGTCGTCTCCATAGCTGCCTCCAAAAGTCGGCTCCATAGCTGCCTCCACATGTCGTCCCCTTAGAAACGAGCTGTGTCAGGCTCATTTTTCGGATGTTTCACCAGATACGTTATCGAACTTGGTCACTATGTCGCCACCATTGTGTGTTGTTGACTAAATATACTGTCAACCTTTTTTTCACATAGGAAATCATTTCAGCGCTTCTTGCTCGCCTCCTTTGGTTCCTCTCTGCCGCCATGATTAGGCCAAATACTGATACGTAAAGTGCTACACGTTATCCTCGCCAAAAGGAATTTTTTAAATTGGTTTGAAGCCTGAGTCCATTTGGGGTATGTCAATAGGCCTCTATGCATGCTGCCCCTGCTGTTTCCTTTCCATTTCACCTCCACGATCCTCCACAGCGTCCACCAATGTCTCCATGCGCAGCGTTCAACGGTCTATACCCCAGACGCTGGAGCGCAAGAGGAAATACAGCACATCATCCCCTTAGCAATGAGCTGTGTCAGGCTACATTTTCGGGTGTTTTACCGGCTGTGATTTTCTGGTGTTTTATATGGGTCACTCATTTTGATAATGGATACAAAGCTGTATGACTGAGTGCGCGTCCCCATAGCAGCCTCCACACGCCGTCTCCATAGAAGTCTCCACACGTCGTCTCCATAGCTGCCTCCAAAAGTCGTCCCATAGCTGCCTCCACATGTCATCCCCTTAGCAAACGAGCTGTGTCAGGCAGATTTTTCGGGTGTTTCACCAGATATATTATGGAACTTGGTCACTCTGTCGCCACCATGCTGTGTTATCGACTAAATATACCGTCAACCTTTTGTTCACATAGAAAATCATTTCAGCACTTCTTGCTCACCTCCTTTGGTTCCTCTCTGCCGCCATAACCAGGCCAAACACTGATACGTACAGTGCTACATGTTATCCTCGCCAAAAGGAATTTTTTTAATTTGTTTGAGTCCATTTGGGGTATGTCGCCATGCCACTCTCTAGCCTGCTGCTGCTGCCGCTGCCTCCACATGTCGTCCCCTATAGTGTCAGGGTCAATTATTGGGTGTTTTAGATGCTATCTCACCTCACTCGGTCACTCTGTCATCGCCATGCTGTTGCCCATAATTTTGGCATAATGGTGTTCCTATCATTTTCTGAGGTTTCCAGTTGTTTGGCCAAGCTTCCCTGTGCAGAGCCTTGGTCCCCTTGAAAAATGCTTGAGTCTCCCATTAACTTCAATTGGGTTCGTTATTCGAAACGAGCACTCGAGCATCAGAAAAAGTTTGACTCGAGTAACGAGCACTCAAGTATTTTAGTGCTCGCTCATCTCTAATGGTGAGCTTTCGAGAATACTAGTTCTCTTCGTCAGACATGATGTTATGCATGAAACTGAAAATTCACAGCATTTTATACACACTAAACAGTGATCATCAAAGGATATTAAAAAAAACCCTCTAAAACAACAGATTGATAAAAACAGGGACATCTTATTTACAACAGGATGGCAATAAAAACATTAAAAACCTATGAGGCGAGACACATGAGCCCTGGCTCTTATCTGCTTGTGGCCTCCAAGTCAGAGGTAGGAGGTCATGAAGCTGGCATGAATGTTAAGACCGCTTTGTAAGGTGTTGAATCTCCTCATTAATTTATAGTCCTATTCCTTCCTTTCCTTCTGTGTCCCATTAAAATGTTAATCTGCAAATCTTCCATAGTGTGGTCCTCCCTGGAGAAATGTGCAGCCACTGAGAGATCTTTCCTTTCATTTTTAATATCAGATCTGTGTGAGTTCATACGTTGGTGAAGTCTCTGACCTGTTTCTCCAACATAAAGGCCTGTGGTTGGACACTGTTGATACATAATAAGGTAGACCACATTAGAGGACCTGCAGGAAAAGGTTCCCTTGATCTGATGTACCTTCTGTGATTTAGGTACAGGTACCTGGTCACCTGTGCAAATGTCCTGGCACGTTTTACACCTGCTTTGCAGGCAGGGTGAGGTACCATTTTCTGATGGAGGTCTCAGGGCACTCCGGACAACCAGTTGTTCCAGGTTTGCTGTTTGCCGGAAGGACAGGAGAGGAAGGACTGCAAATATTTCTTTTAGTCTTGTATCTTTATGCAGAATCGGTTGGAGTTCCTTGGCAATGTGACGTAGGATCTCCAGTTGTGGGCTGTAAGTGACTACTTAGGGGTACTCTGGCCTCCTGTTGGGTCTCCTTATATTTGTGTAAATCATCTCTGTTGATGGCTGCTGCTTTACCTATTTGCTTATCAGTCACTTTTGGTCTGTAGCCCAACTGGAGAAATTCAGACCTGAGCTCCAGGAGGTGTTTTTCCGGGTCTTTCTTGTCTGAACAAATACGGATGTAGCGTATGGCCTGTGTGATATGATAGATTGTCTGGTATGTTTGGGATGGAAGCTGTTATTTCTCAGGTAGGCAGTTCTGTCTGTTGGTTTATGGAATATTTTTGTGGTTAAGTGGCTGTCTTTAATATGTATGGTGGTATCCAGAAAGTGTATCTCCTTGTCTGAAACATGGTACAAATCTACACTACTAGCAAGTAATTATTAAGTCTGCAGTTATCTGAATATGGTCTGTCATACTGTTCTTTAAGTATCATGTGAATAGGGGCATGATCAGACCAACTGATGATGGGGCAGATTTATCACGTGTCTGAAAGTCAGAATATTTCCAATTGCCCATGGCAACCAATCACAGCTCCCCTTTAAAATATTCATGAGCACTGGTCAAATAAAAGCTGAGCTGTGATTGGTTGGGCAACTGGAAATATTCTGACATTCAGACTGCTTGATAAATCTGCCCCAATGTCTCTGAAAAGTCCCTTTCCATAGGCTGGTGTAAGCGCCACACATCCAAATATCTCTCTCTTTGGGTTAATTTGTACAATTCGAATGGGCCCCCCGCCTATGTCACAATAGAAGTATCCTCCGCTGGGGACATTGTCATGTAATAATCTCCCGCTACCAATACAGACCCCTGTTTACAAGACTCTATAAGAGTGACCAAAGCTAACTATAGTTTGTTTTGCATTAGGAGCATACACCAATACCAGGGTATACATGATGTTATTAACCTTGCCTATGAGTATTACATATCTGCCCATGGGATCTATTTTTGTGTCCACTGCAGTAAAGATCATTGCATGTGTATTGGCAATAAATACTCCTATTTTTTCTTTACTACCGGTGAAGAATAAATATGAGGGCAACTCCTATTGGGTAAGCGGAATACATCCTCCTTATTTAGGTGAGATTCCTGAACAAAATATATATCAGCATTTGCTAACCTAGCTTCCTTCCACATCCCAGCTCTTTTATTCTATTAAGATCTTTAGCGTTTACAGAGGTAACATGTATACTCACGTTGACAATTTACCTAAAGCGCTTAAGTAGTTTCATAAGTGTATAGTATTTTGCAAGGGGGTACTATAGTACCCCCTTGCAAAATACTATACACTTATGAAACTACTTAAGCGCTTTAGGTAAATAATGTAGAGTTTGACATTTACAAGCCCATCTAACCAATTTTACTTTAACTTATATATATATAAAAAAAACATTTATCATGCATAGAAAATATAGTAATATACCCTACGGGGACTCACGGGGGTGAAGAATATATGGTTATACCATACATAGTGTCCTCAGGTGATGGCCATACCGGTGCCATCATTCCTGGTATATAGCAGGACCTCAGCATCTGTTACTCAGCATCTGGGGCCAGTTCTTTCTTTACTCTCTATAAGCAGTAACGGGAAAGAGTGTCCTCACTTCTTTGTAGTTATTTCCCATTCTCTTCCTCATGTGAAGCAGGTCTAGCTATCTTAGCCAGCGCAGTTCCATCTTCTGTCATCAGGTTCCAGTCGATTAGGAGTTGCCTAAATTTCTCTGGATCAAAAATGATCAGTTGTTGCTATCTTTAGAAATTATAATTTTTACCAGGAATCCCCATTTATAGCGAATATTATGCAATCTCAGCACCCCTGCCACCCTTTTGAAACTCTCTACGTCTTGCCAGTGTAGTTGCAGAAAGATCCGTATGTAAATTCATATATTGAAAACGTTCCTGGAGTTCTCTAGATGCTCTAGATGCTTGCATGAGCTTATCCTTGAAATGAAAAATATGTAGTGTTGCTGTCTCTGGGGAGCAAGGGAGGCAGGAAGCGTGCTTTAGGAAGCATGTGGACTCTGTCAATTAATAAGTCAGTTTGTTGCGCATATGGAAGCATAGCCACAAACATGTCTGTCAGGAACTCGGCTAGCTGATCTTGTGTAATTGTCTCAGGTATCCCTCTAAATCTGATGTTATTTTGGCGGGAATGGTCCTCCATATCCGCTATCTTCAATTTTAGATCTCTAACCTCCTCCTCTAGTGCATTTCTAGAGTCCACCAAATCGTTATGTGCGACTGTTATTTCGGCTATTTTTGTTACTACATGCATCGTTCTCTCTCCTAATGCAATAAAGTCATTCTTAAATGCTTGTATGGCTGTGTGTATATTTTGTTGTAGAGATGTTCGCAAGTCCCTCAGTAAAGATCTTATCCTATCCACCGAGTGAGGCCTAGGATTAAGTGGTGCTGCGGTAGCTCGGGACTGTGCAAGTAATTGTGCTTCATGTGGTCTAAGCAGTGCTGAGATGTACTCACTCCGAGATGTGCATATTCCAGGCTTTCCTCTCACTGGTGTTATAGGCGCTGATAGCAGGGAGGGTATCTGTAGACCCGCTAGTGGGGAGTATCTCCCCAATAATCTGGATGAAGTGGCAGGAGACTTTACGTGGCGCGCCTCCGATGTGGCCTTCCATGACCCACTGGCGACATGTTGAGAGCACATGGATGGAAAGAATTCCGTCAGTTTCACCGGAGCAATTTTCTTTCTGGCTTTGCCCATCTCTCCTGGCTGGTGAGTAGTGACAGCTGATCACACTTTCCCACCGAGTGGACCTGCTATTTTCCGCTTTGTTGCTGCTTTAGGCACCTGGGCGCATGGAGCTCAGTGGCACCTATGAACCTCATGAAGTGAGCTGCCCACCCCCAAAATGAGTTGTCCGTTTATCTACATTTTAGGAAATAAATAAACTTATATTCAACCAGGTAGCCTGCCCGTATATTTCTGTTACATTTTCTTCATTTCATTGTCTGTATCTATCTGGTTAATTTCAATTTTATTTCAGTTTTAATTGTGCTATGATTATTTTTTTATGACTTATTTTTCTTTGACCACATCCATGTCCCCTGTGGGACTTTGAATGGGAAATGGAAAATGTGAGTCTGCAGTATAACAGCAGGGTCATATGTCCAGATGCCATAACACACAGCAGACCGCACTAGGGAGAGTTTGCTGCTCTTTATAGTGGCAGGCAGAAAGGTAAATCTCCTCAAATAACAATAATTGCCCTTTTCTAGGCACTTGGGTAGGCATACGAAGCTGTTGCTATTCGGGACAGCTGGAAATCTAAAATAATTGCTCTACTTAGGGCACCGTAAAGAACAGCATTAAGCTACTAATAGGCTGCCACAGTGCAGCACCAGAATTAGTACTATCAGCATTTACAGCATCATCCAGCAATATTTTAAAGGCACAATCTTAGTATGAACAAACACAATAAAAGCTTGATTAAGACGCGGTAGCGTCGAAACGCATCAATCCAATTTGCTGTCTTCCATATGATGTACCCCACTTTTTGTGAATAAAGTCAAGCTTTTATTGAACAGTACCATTGTGGGATTTTTTAGTGCCATTCTTCTTTCATGTCTTCACAATCTTAGTATAGTTTGCAGCCTCATCAAAATCTAAAAGGTGCTGTCGCATTATAGTTTGCAGCTTCATCAAAATCTTAAATGAGCTGTTGCAGTATAGTTTGCAGTTACTTCAAAAACTTAAAATCTGCAAAGAGTTTATATGTTCTCTCCGTTTTTGCGTGGGTTTCCTCCGGGTCCTCCCGTTTCCTCCCACACTCCAAAAACATACTGGTAGGTTGATTGGATTGTGAGCCCCATGGGGAAAGGGACTGATTTGGAAAACTCTGTGTAGCAGTGCTGTTGCATTATATTCTTCTGTTCCATTGAAATATTAGTCCTACAAAAAATGCCAAGCTTCAAGCAATTTGTTACAAAAATAAATAAAGTTTTTTTAAAAACAAATCACTGTACTGGAGGAAAACACCAGAACGATCCGGCTAACACTGACACTAGTATTGTGTATGATGTCACTAGAATGAAACCAGCACTTTGTGCATGTTACAACATATTATTTAATATTAATATTAAAATGTAATTTTATTATTTAATTATTTAATAGTATACAATGTGTTCCCAAAGCCTTAATAATCTGAGCACCTCATATATGACCAAGCACCTGCAATGTAAACATGAGCAGCAGTGGATGAGACACCATAAAAGGATGCAGACTACTGTTGCCCTCTTTACTGCTTTGATTGGTTCAGCCAGTACTGCCACCTTCCTAGCCACCTGTCTCCCTGCTAAGGAAGGATGTGACAACATCACCACTACCACCACCAATGCCAGATTATAGGGGACATATCAATAGATATTGCTTCTCTGTTTTGTAGGTGAGATAATTATTATGCCCAGTAAGTGGCAGCACCGCCTCCCTGCTTGGACTGGGTAGAGGGTGAGGAGAGAAATCAGGGCTATGCAGATATTTTTTCTAATTTTCAAACAGAAATACTTAAATATCACATGGTCATAAGTAATCAGACTCTTTGCTCTGACACTCATATTTAACTCTCAAGCTGCCCATTTCCTTCTGGTCATCGTTGTAATAGTTCGGAGTCCAGACTGGGCCAAAGGTTTACCTTCCAAATAAACAATGATCCTAACCACACAGCTAAAACAACAAAGCAGTGGCTTGAGAACAACTCTGTGACCATTCTTGATTGGCCCAACAAGAGCTCTGACCTGAACCCTATTGATCTTATCTGGAGAGACTTGCAAATGGCTGTCCACCAACGTTCACCATCTAACCGTAGATCTGCAAAAAAGGGCACAGGATTCCTAAATCCAGGTGTCAAAAATTTTTTGCATCATTCCCAAGAAGACTCATGGCTGTACTAGCACAAAAGTGTGCTTCTACTCAATACTGACCAAAGGGTCAGAATCAAAGATTGTAAACTGAGCACACTGGCCTACTGGTGTGTTAAAATCCTTCTTTTTGTAAACACTAGGCAATAAGAAGCTAAAACAAGAGCAAATACTGCCAGAGGGGGCACAAATTGGAATGTCAATGTGCTTGGTTTACAATCCTTGATCCTGGTGGTAGATGTCCTTTAAAGTGTGTAGCACATTTTTGACATTCACATCGTACTGCTGCTGCTTGCCTATCTGCCCTGCAGAGGAACTTTGGACTGCCCACCCACCACCCCATATGTGATGTACAAGATGAAATTTCACTTTGCATGTGGTGGAAAGAGTGTGTAAACAGTAAATGGCAACTGTTGAATTGGAGTTCCCTAATGCCCTGGTGAGTCGAAGCTCACTTTAGCATCTTCAGAGCTTGAACTTTTTGCCCTGCCGGTGGTGTCATCACCGACAAGAGGATTTGGCTATCTACAGCCAATAAGGACATCCTCACATTCAATATTATGAACCAGGCATGAATCCCACGTGACTTCGCTGTGCCAGCATTTGAATAGGTTAGTAAAGAGTAAAATGTAATGTTACCTGAAATGTAATTTGAAATTGTAAAATTCTGCTGTACCTGAAATTTTACATGAAATTGACAAATTACCAGTACCAGAAACTCAACTTGAAGTTGTCAAAACTCTGCATTACTGTGGAAACTTGAAATTGTCAAATCTTGCATTACGCAAAATTAAATGTGAAATTGTCAATTTCTGTAGTACCCGAATTTAACCATGAAATTGACAGATTCTCCAGTATCTCCTGGATTTTAACTGCAATGAGAGGTAAGGTTCGTGGTTTTCCCATTGCTTGTTTTAACGCTATAACAATAATTCGGTCTGAACACCCAGAGCGCCTTTATCTGCTGTGACAAATTTTTTAAATATTTTTTTTCTGTTTGTTTTTGGAATATTATTATTGTGACTTTCCCTCACCCATTTTTGGTCAATTATTCCCACCAATTTTTCAGCCCTTTAGTCCTTCCTACTCCCATTTTACAGTCATTTTTGGGTTTTTAATTTCGGGTCCCCATTGATTTCAATGTGGGATGAATCTGCAGATGAATCTGCAGAACCAGAATTTCACTTGAAATTTTTAAAGAAACGTGACCAGTGACTGCAAATAAGGAAAGGGCAGTCATAACATTGTCAAACAACCCATTGATTGTATAATTGCAAACACCAATATAATACATTATTAGGCCTTATGCAAACGAATGTATGTTTGCCCTGACTGTAGCCTGGGCAAGCATTCAGCCAAGGGTAGTAGGGAGGAGTGGTAAGTGTTTGCCCTAGTGCTAATAACCCCTTAACCGACATGTGACGTAGTTTTACGTCACATGTCAGATGCGGGTGCATGGAGAGGGTTCACGGGCTCCATAGCCGGTAAGTTTTTGCTGTATATTGCAGCAAAGACTTACCGGTAACACCTGCGATCAATGCTAGCACCGATCGCGGGTGTTTTCCCGCAGATCACCCCCGGCAGCTTCAAATGGGCACCTCCATCTTGCCAAGGATTGTTGCGCCTCGTGTCGCCCTGACAGCCTCGGGTCTTCCGAGGACCCAAGGCTGTCTCTTTTTAACCCCAGCACATTGTAATGAATGATGAGGAAAATCCCCATATACTGCCATACTGTATGGCATTATATGGTAGGGTCGGTCAGACAACCTAGGGTTAAAGTGAAAAATTGTAAAAAAAAATAAAAAATTGTAATTAAAAAGCATAAAAATTTAAATCACCCCCCTTTCCCTAGAACTGATATAAATATAAATAAAAGTAAAAATCATAAACACATTAGGTATCGCCGCATCCCAAAAAGGCCCGATCTATCAAATAATAATAACCTTTTTTCACTGTGTCTAACTCGGTAACAGAAAATAGCGCCCAAAGTGGAAAATGGCACTTTTTGCTATTTTAAAAAATATAAAAAATTCTATTAAAAGTGATCAAAAGGCTGTACAGTCCTAAAAATAATAATATTGAAAACGTCATCAAAAGTCACAAAAATGACACCACCCAAAGCTCTGTACACCAAAGAATAAAAAAGTTATTAGCGCCAGAAGAAGGCAAAATCCAAACAGGAGGTTTTAATTTTTGTAAATGTATGAAAACATTATATAACCTATACATATTTGGTATCCCCGTTATCATACAAACCCAGAGAATAAAGTAGACATGTCATTTGGGGTGTACAGTGAAATCCATAAAATCCAAGCCCATAAGAATACGGCGCAAATTCGTTTTTTCACCAATTTCACTGCATTCTGAATTTTTTTCCTGCTTCCCAGTACAAGGCATGGAATAATAAATACTACCATTTTGAAGTGTCATTTGTTACGCAGAAAATAAGCCATAACACAGCTCTATACATGGAAAAATAAAAAAGTTATAGATTTTTGAAGGTGGGGAGTGACAAATGAAAAGCCAAGACGAAAAAAACAAACATTTTTTTAGGCAGGCCTATCACACTCGCTAACTGCATGCTACTTTAAATGTCTCTTTATTAACCAATTCTGGGTATTTCCCCTGTCTATTATTCAGAAAATGCCATGTACCAAGCACAAGGCTTCTCTGCAGTCCCTCTGATTTTGAACTTGGTATATAAGATGGCGGCTGATAGCTGGTTAAAGCAACAGCATTTTTATTTATTAAATTGTTTTTATTCCATTCCAAAAAAAAGCTGGACCATTATACAAGCTCTTATACCCACTGTCACCCACTGCCAAATAGATTGTAAGCTGTTGTGAGCAGGGCCCTCATCCCTATTGTTTCATAAGCCTGTTATTGCTATGTAATGTTTTATCTATTTGTATGTTTTCCCCAGAATCTGTAAAGCGCTACGGAATTTGATGAGCTATATAAATAAAGATTATTATTATTCCATTGAACAATGAGCAGCTTCCTCGTGATATGGCAAAATATAGGACATGTCCTATATTTTGCCCTATGGCCACTATGTGCTCACCACTCCATGACTGGCTGTCATTCACCTCTATGGGACACTTGATCTTGCAGCTGGATCATGGGCTCTTATATGGTCATGTGCTTGAGGCCTTAATTTAAAACAGCAAAGCTTACAAGTGCATTTTGTTGCCCTAAGATACAATTAATATCAATTATGTATACTGAGATGTCATTATGAAATCACAACCAGGCTTTTGTCGGTTACCAAAAGTATGAAATGTTAAATTCTGCTCCATCGGGAAAATTGTGCAGTCTATTGGGGATTATGAAGCTGACATGAGCTCATTTTCACACTAGTATATTTTCTAAAACATCACCTATGGTGATTTTCTCCATCTGTCTCTCTTTCACTACACTCTCCCCAATCCCTCCCCCCCTACCGTAGACAGACACCCATTCCCTCTTGTGATGAAAATAGTTTGTGTTTTTGAATTGTGATACCTTCCAACCCTATTATCAAATAAAACAAACCCTCCTTAAAAGGTTGAGCTTTCCAAACATTTCTGCTGAAAAAAGGAATCTCCTTTAGTCTATATTCTTTCCACTCAATGCTCAGTCTCTGTGTGACACCCTACTTCAAATGGAAAACATTCAGCTACAAGTTATAGCAGAGCAGAGTGATTTAAACCAAATAAGAAAAAATCAAAACCACTAAAATTGAAATCTTCAATAAAAGCAGAAGTCAACAACATGGTAAGTGACAAATGCAGTTCTGTGATGATGTTATTTTCCAGACATTTACTTTGCAACTGTGTTACAATTTGTTAAACTTTTTACTAACATTTTTCTGTTGCATTTAACTCATTCTTATCTAAACTCTTAGATCAGCAGTAAGTCTCTTTTACTACCTCTGAACATTAGTATGGATTTAACTGTGAAAATGTTTGATAAATACTGTAAAAAGAACCAAGAGCCTTCATGTTTGCAAAACATATAATACACTATAAGTAAATCATTATGCAAAACAGTTATGATGTCCATAGCATTTATGATCATATTTATGGCATTAGATTATATTCTTGAATAACCTAATAATCGCAGGTGCTATGAATGTTTAATGAAAACCTACAATACAGTCATTACTGTTACTATTAATTAGACATTTTCAATAGTTTATCCAGGTAAATCCACAACATTTTACTGGCTATCAGCAAATACACTTTCATGTTTGGGAAGATAAAAATAAGGGCTACCATGTATTTACATTAGATATGTGATTTGAAAATTAGGATTTAACTTCTATACTATGACATGTATGTATTAAAAAACAATAGTAGTAAGAACAATAGTTCTTCATTATACATTTGCTTATGTACTGCAAGTTTTACTCACATTTGTGGGTAGAGTTTTGAAAACAAACAAGGATTTCTAATTGATAATTGATATATACTTGCTAATGAGTGAATATTTTGTTTGGCAAACAATGTTCATCTTTCCCAAAGCTGTTTAAGAGATCATATATATCTTTGTAACAATTGTCTTATACATATGGGGTGGACTAAATTTTGAATTGTTGAATTGCTGAATCTTCTACTGTAATGCTAATGGTTTTAGGCAACTTTGTGTGACTATTATTATGACTATATTAGCAGCAATATAAGAGCAAAATCTATTTTATAAAAGCATTTGTAACAACTGACCAAGTTCTATTATTTACCATTTCATAAAATGGGCCATTTATCTGGTTCACATGCATTTTTTTAAAAACTGTAGTAATACCAGTAAATACCAGTAAAACCAGCATTAACAACCATGGATGCAAAATAGAATAAATTATTGAAGTGAACGCTTTTAAAGATTGCTATGATTTTACTTTGTGGTACAGTGAAGCAGCGTTCTCAGAAATGGTTCTGTTTTCCTGCATAAAACTGTCTCTTGCGTGTCCTCACATTTGTTTTCTGCCTGAGAAACTGTACACTACTATTAAAAGGGTAAATGCTTCTGAATTCAACATTTTTTTTGTCTCCTGGGTTAGCAATCTGTCCAAATGTAACAAGCGACTTTGTAACTCAGTCATTGTACCTTTTCATATGGAAACATAATGACAGCTTTAGTTACTAGGATCCCTATAGAGAAAATTGGAAATTTACATGATACAATTCTGTGAAGATCTGAATTATATGATGCATGGTCAGGCAAAGGATACCTACAATAATTTGCAAATTGTACAAAATTATGATTGTAATATGAAGATTTGACATATTGAGAATATGTATTTGTATTCCTGAAATAAGACTAAATACTCCTACACAAATTGATAACTTGTGGCAATAGTTTCTGTTACAGTCACCGCAATTACCAGTAAATTTTTTTAAATAATCCTTTTTTATGCAACAGTTAAGACTAAATGTGATTGTAATCAGACTAAACAAATTTCATAGTATAAAACCTGTAAACAACTTATGACAATTGCAACTACAGAATATAATCTACCATGTATTACTTTGTTTTTGTGTAATTAGGTAGTGCATTGCAGATTAAATTCATACTAGGATATCACTAATGGATAAGGTACTTCTATTATCTTTTCAACATGTCATGCAAAGTTTTTAATGCATAATCATTTTCTTCCACAAATTTCCTCAGCATACATGTAAAAGACTTTACAATTTCTTAAGACATAGCAATATCAGATATGGCATGTCTTCAGCTAAATAATTTCTTGGGGTCCCTATAACTGCTCTCTGAATGGAAAAGCAGGAGATATATTGCCATAGCTTTAACCCCTTAGCGCTCTGCGCCGTAGCTGTACTGCGCTGAGTCCCGCGAATAGCGCTCAGCGCAGTACAGCTACTGCGCAGAGACGATGCCGGTTCAGCGCTGTATAGCAGCCGAACCGGCATCGTTAGCCGCGGGATTTCAACGGTAATCTACCGTTGACATCCCCGGCTAACACCCGCGGTCGGAGTGGGCTCCGATCGCGGGTGTTTAACCCGTTAAATGCCGCGGTCAACGCGACCGTGGCATTTAACATGCCTTCTGGGGGTCTTTACCCCACAATCGGCCCCCCCCGCATCGTTTTCGGGGGGGGGGCGATCGCTGTTTTGGCACCTCTGGGGTCCGATCGGGACCCCAGAGAAGCCTGGAGGGTTTACCTTTAAGATGGCGTCTGTGACGTCATCTTAAAGGCAAAGTGTCAGCCTATGCATCTGCATAGGCTGGCACTGATAATACCCTGCAATACATTAGTATTGCAGAGTATTATCAACAACAAGCAATCAGATGATTGCTTGTTCATATCCCATGGTGGATCATGTAAAAAAATGTAAAAAAAAATGTTTTTCAATAAAAAATTACTTTATAAATCACTAAAAATGCCCATAAGCCCCAAAACATATAAAGAGACATATAACACTCAAAAAAGTCTCAATCATAACACAAACCCCACATATATAGTATCACCGCGTCCGTAACAATCCATAGAATAAAACTAAATAAATATTGAACCCATATGATGACCGCCGTAAAAAAAACCGTTAAAAACCCGCCAAAAATTATGATTTTTACCTATTATATCCCACAAAAAATGCAATAAAAAGTGATCAACAAAACATATGTACTCCAGAATGATATTGTTGCAAAGAACAACATGTCCCGCAAAAAACAAGCCATCGACCAGCTCTGTAGCCAAAAACGTAACAATGTTATGCCACTTGGAAGACAGCGATGCAAAAATAATAGATTTTTCCCCACATTAGGGTTTTATTTGGCAAATTTAGTAAAACATAAGAAAAAATATTCATGTCTGGTATCCCTGTAATCGTATCGACCCATAGAATAAAGATAACAGGATTATTAGGATATACGGTGAACACGAAAAAAAAAAAAAGTAAAAAATCCAGTACAAAATTGATGCTTTTCTACTCATGACCTCAAAAAAAGTTCCAAAATTTTCAACAATAGGTGATACCAACCCCAAAATGGTAACACTGGAAAAAGCATCTCGTCCCGCAAAAAAAATGCCGTCACATGCCCCAAATAACGGAAAAGCGAAAATTTTATAGCCTTCAAAAGGGGGCAACCAGAAAACTAAAATCCTGGCAGCTGCAGGGTGCTCCTTCCCTTCTGCGCCTTGCTGTGCCCCCATAACACAAGTAATGTCCACATGTGGGGGGTCGCTGCACTCAGGAGAAATTGTAGAACAAATTTTATGGTGAGTTTTCTCTTTTTATCTTTTGGAAATGTGTAAATTTTAGGGCTAAATGAACGTATAACCGACAAAATTTGACCATTCTAAATTTCACCGCCATTTTGATTCAATTACTATGAAGATCTCAAGGGGTTAACAATCTTTGTAAATGCTGTTTCTGATAGTTTGAGGGGTGCAGATTTGAAAATGGGTTGGTTATATAGGGGGTTTTGTAGCTAAATATGTAAAATTTGATTTCAAACAGTATTTATCCCCAAAATAGTCAATTCCGAAAATACGGAAAATCGCTATTCGATTTGTAGGCCACGTGACGTCAAAATAAATTATCCAAACATTTCAAAAATTATAAAAATGTAAAGTAGACAAATGGGAAATGTTATTCTGCAAGTTATTTAGGTGGTAAATCGATCTGCCTGAAAACGCGGTGATTTAGAATTTCGAAAATGTCAAATTTTTCTGAAAATTCATCATTTTTTTCTTTTTTTTGTAAATAAACGCAAAACTTATCAGCCAAAATTTACCACTAAAATGAAGTACAACATGTGGGGAAAAAACAATCTCAGAATCGCTTTGATAAGTAACAGTGTTCAAAAGTTATTACCACAGGAAGAGACACTGGTCAAATTTAAAAAAAAAGTTGCGAGCCTTAACCTGCAAACAGGCTGCGTCCTTAAGGGGTTAAACATTGGCATGCAGGAGATACAGTTTAAGGCACACATGCAGACTTAGTCGGCATCAGACTTCTAACCAGTATCCCTAACAATAGTTTTATAACAACCGTTCTATCAACTGCTTCCTACACTGCTTGGGCACCCACTGATCTCTGGGTCCCCATGCATTTATAAACGTTAGAGTGCTTACATCTAGATAATATTACATCATCAAACATTCAAGTCCATTGGTGTTTCACTGCTGTTACAATGAGTATCACCCTCCCCCTGCTTTCTCCCTCCTGCTCTGCTCATTGTAACAACCAGTGGAAAGACATAATTAAATGGCTCTGGAAACGCCCACCAAAGTGCCTCAGGCTCATTAGCTTAATAGAAAAGTATATTTTAGAAGGAAGGAGACAATGGATAACAAATATTTATTACCACAGTTACGGTGCCTAGATCAATGAGTAAGTGCTCCTTGTTTACCATGTTGTATTATGGTAGATTTTCTTTAAAGCTACAGCCTATTACCTACCTATAATTAAAAGCAAATGTGGGTATAATAAAATGGATATATTAAAACACCACATAAATACATTTCATGGCATTTCATCACTACATATCATTATTTTAGAAAATATCATTGTAGTAAACAAACCACCGGAACCACCACTAGGATCTTCTTCCCAGGCAAAAACTCTCAAGAATTCTAGAAATATAAAGTTCTTCTGTCTGGTACACCCCTATCAGTCATGTCTTTTTGGTATAACCATGCAGAAGAGTACACAATTCAGTCAAATCATTTGGTCAAAAAACATTTGGGTCAAATGTGTTATAAAATCCTTAGTCATATACAGTATTTTTCGTACTATAAGGCGCACCGGAGTATAAGGCGCACCATCAATAAATGCCTGCTAAAATGTCTAGGTTCATATATAAGGCGCACTGGATTATAAGGCGCACCTGTTTATAAGGATGAATGACCAGCAGGTTGCAGACCTGTGCACAGTTCAAGGCAGCTGTTGTCTGTAAGTACGGTTCATAAATAAGGCGCACTGGACTATAAGACGCACCTTTGATTTCTGAGAAAATCAAAGAATTTTTTGTACAAAATACGGTACTTAATGTTATACATATACACAAAAATACAATTGATTGTAATTAGATAAGGTTTTTAGATAAGTGGACCCAATGCTTCTGTTCATGTTGAGGTTTTGGGTTTGCTGGATTGGGGCCATACGGCCCTTCTCCATTCTTTGTGATTCTGTTTCTCACTCCCCACCTTCCAAAAGCCTTCCAACTTTTTTTCATTTTTACATTTATAGAGCCATTTCAGGACTTGATGTTTGCAGAACAAATAGTACTTCCTTTTCTCAGTGTTTAATATTCCATGCAATATACTGGGAAGCTTGAAAAAAATCCAGATGCTGGGAAATTGACTAAAAACACTGTAGCACAATTTCCTACATATTTATGGCTTTTACAGTGCAGTTAAAACTACCAATTATTCTTTTGCTCGGTACGATTACTAAGAAACCAAATTTATATAGTTTTGTTTGTATATAAAAAAATGTTTCTTTTTTTAGAATAATGTTCTGACACCAATAACCTTTTCATACTTTGCTGTAGAAAGCTGGGTAATATTTAGTTTTTTGTGAAGTGGCTGACTTTTTCAATTATACCATTTTTGGATGTCAACGATTTGAATTTACAAGTTTGACATAATAGTGAAAAAATAGCCATTTGGACATTTTGGTATTTTAGAACCTTACAGTGTTCATTCCATTGGATAGTCATTTTTATATTCAAGGAATTTTGGGATGCAGGGATACCTAACCCGGTCATGTATTTGATAGTTTATTTATGTTCTATGGAAAGGAGATGCTATCTTAATATTTTTTTACAATTTTATTTTCCTAACCCCCTAGGCCTAGGGTATTACCGGTGGGTGTCTGTATAATGCAGCAGATCCCTTCTGTACACACCAGGGGCTGAACACCAGGTACTGTGGTCCACGAGATCTCCCTTTCACAGATTTACATCCTTGTTTGGGTCTGATATTTTTTCAAATAACTGCATGTTTATTTGTAGTATTTATCTGCTTAACTTCTGTGTCTGGGCATGAGTTTTTGTTAAGTGATGCAGTACACATTACTGCCATTAGGAGCAGCGCTCCCTTTGCACTACTCTATATACAGCTGTGTAACCTTACCTGGGTTGTTCATGCATTGTCTCTCCTGGAATTGTTTAGTACATTTAAAAAAAAATAATTTGTTATCAATAAAGTTTCTCTATTTTACAAATTCATTATTGGCATGGATTTCCCTCTTTTCGTCTAGTTTTTGGTATATATTCAATAATTGTGAGGGCCACCTCTGACCACTCTGGCATAGGGGAGTTACCTTTATGATTAGGTCTTAAGTGAAAGGGCTTACTACTAGAGCTCTCTCCATATAACCTTTAAATTGATGTAGCATACTATTATGCTAGTTGTGCCTGAGTAATCTGTTTGTTTGGTGAAAGAGTTTGCTTTTGAGCAGCTTAAACTGTATGCTTTGTATTGCAAACCCTCTACAGAATACAACTTATACTTGAAAATCCCAACATTTCTATCTTACCTTTTTTTGAAGTTAAACACTTACGCCAAGAATACTTTGATTTTATTTCTTTTTTTATTTTCTCACATTAAAGACTACTGATCAATCTAAGTCATTGGATATTTGTAAAACATGAATTCAACAATATTTATGGTCAAAATAACCCAAAATGCTTCAAAAAGGTGTAATTATTTTTTACAAATACGACTGTATATAAGTTTTATGATTTCTTCACACAATAGCTGTATTTTGTATTCTTTGTTCAGATACAAATAAATAGATGTATCACTTAGTACATTCTCATAGACAGTTTTGTTTTTCATCCATAAGTCATTTCATTTAAGCATTTGCAAGAGATAAACATGCCTTTAATTCAAACTTCACTTTGATGCACTTACCTGACCCTTGAAAGCAGTTTTATTTTTCAGCTTCAATTCAAAAGAACATAAAAATATAGGTTCCAGTAACAGTGTCACTTCACAGATGTCAGCATATCTTGAAAGTTATCACTTTCAAATTCTTTAAAGTGAATTGAAAGTATATTACTTTTGCACATATTCATATTTTTAAATATTTTGATGTTTTGAAAACTTTAATGCATTATAAATTATTTGTAAATATATAAGATAGATAGATGAATAAATTAATTCTGCCATGTTTTCCCATTCTGACAGGTGTCAAGATCCCACCATACAATTTCTAGGAAAATTACATCTTACAAATGGCATGTCTGACATGTCAATATGATGTATGAAACATTCACACCAAAATGTATATTTTTCATTTAAGCAAAAAATATTTTCCAGCTGTGTGTCTTCATTATAAAAAAAGTATTACAAGAATGTCTCCTAAAGTAATGCTATTTTTTTGATTCCATGAATATATGTGCATTCCAGTAGTACATATGTAATATGTAAACTATAATAGTATTCAAATAGTCTGTTCAATTACAGTATGTCCTGTTTCCATACTATGACTTCCTTTCTGTATAACAAATGTTGGACTTAATAAGTGTCTAACCCATTAATGTTGCCTAAAGTTAGAAAATTGGAAGATTTCAGATATAAGATTTTTTTAAATATATTTTTACATTTTTAACAAGCATAAAATTGCAGGCTCATGATCCATTGTACAGATCATGGGGTACATATGCAGACAAAATAAGAGTGAGGGCCCCGCTTGCTATAGCTTACAATCTATGAGGAGGAAGGGTTGACACTTGAGGTGACAGTGCTTGTGAACTGAGTTCCTGTAAACCACTGTACTATTACGACTTGCGCGTGTCACTGGCTAAGAAGTGGTTCCGGCATCAGAAACTGTGGGTGTCAGTTGTATATTACAGATAACACCCTGCTCTTGCTCATATGATCGGAGAGAACTCCAATCGTGGGTGTTATCCTGCTTACACGCCACAGTCAAGCATGACCTTCCCCTGTGGATTAGACCCTGCATGCTCAGATTACAGATTACACTGTCATCAGTATTGCAGTGTAAAAAAAAGGAAAAAAGTAAGATATTTTTATTTAGAATAAAAAATAACTTCCCTAAACTAGCAAATACCCATAGAAACTGTTTTTATAACTAAACACTAAACATATCACCCGAAATTTTAAATAATGTGTGACAAGAAAATAGTCTCAAAATCACTTCTGCAAAGCTTTCCAAAGTTATAACCATTTATTGTGATACATACACTACATGTAGATATGAATGTGGGCTGTTCAGGAAGTTGAAAACTGACTTTAGCAAAAAGGGGTAAAAAGGCATAAATTAAAAAATAAATGAATAATGCTGAATAAATTAGTCCATGTATAGATGTAAACATATGCAGACATCTGTGTACCTTAAGCATTTGCACAGGCATCCACATTGGAATTTGGAAGTCCCAACATAATTGTGGAGCATGCCTGTTAAACTGAATGTAAGAGAAAAAAACGAGTGCACTTAGTTTAAGCTTATTTGGCACACTCTGGGTGTGTCAAATTTTTGAAGACCGTGCGCCAGTCTTCAATAATCTGGCACACTCTGCACATTGGTGAGACAAACTACATGTAGTGCAGTTTGCCTCATTAATGATAAATCAGGCCCTTTTAGTTAAGAACACCATATGAGATGGTCCCCCGCATAAAAAGGTAGATTAAAAAACAGCATCAAAAGAAAAGAGAAAGAACAATAGAATCTTGTGCTGAAAAAACAAGAGACTTTATAGAAAATAATTTGACATCTGAACATCTCAATAGATAAGCACACTATTCTCATAATCTGGATCTACAATGTCTATTTTGTGTTTCATGTAAACATACAGGCAGTCCCCGGGTTACATACAAGATAGGGTACAGACGGGGTTACAATGATAAAATGTACAGTTCCGACTTACATACAAATTCAACTTAAGAACAAACCTACAGAGGTTTGTTCTTAAGTTGAATTTGTATGTAAGTCGGAACTGTATATTTTATCATTGTAACCCCCAGCCAGAACTTTTTTGGTCTCTGTGTCATTTGGATTTTAAAATGTTGAGTTGTCATAAGAACCAGGAATAACACTAAAGCTTCATTACAGACACCTGTGATAACTGTTATAGCTGTTTATTGTAGCCTAAGGCTAAAGTACAGTAAATTACTAATATCCAGTGGTCCATTTGTAACTAGGGGTCGTAAGTAAGTCGAGTGTTCTTAAGTAGGGGACCACCTTTATTGGGCCAGATTAATTAGTTAGTACCTGCGTCAGTTTATTGGTCACGTTTGCATGCAAAAGTGTCTTTGGAGCTTGCACATGTATTTATTATGTTTGTGCACCACAATTGTGTCCCTGCTGCATTTTGTCTGCCACTGTTTAAAAACAATGCACTTGTGCATCCTGAAAACAGACCAGACTTAACTAAAAGCGTCCAAGACTATTAAATAATGTGGTGCAACTTGCACAAGGAAAGTGCAAACTAAAACTAGGCACATTCCACCAGTTTTTATATATTTGGAACATTTATTTTACATTACTAACTTCTGTTTTTATAATTAAAACAAAATGTTTAATAAAAAAGCTAGATTAGGCTGTATTTGTTATGTTATATTAATTATGAAGACATTAACTTAGTAACCAGCGAAATTTGAAATACAGTTTGTTTTTTCATTTTAATAATTGTGACTGGTTTTTCACTTCTTGTGGCCTTTTAAATTCCAGGAAAATCTTTCTCTTTTCCTAAAAACAATACTAACTTGTAATTTCTATAAAGGATGTGTCATTCAAACTCCATGTATTATATGGCAAAATAAACCCAAAGAATTCAAAACAAGCTATCCCCATGTGAAAGTTGTCAATTTCTTTTTAGGTGGATGAACAATTACTTTCTGACATCTTCAGGGGTACTAAACTGTGTAAATAAATCAAAGACAAAAATATGATAATATATACATACATACTTATAACTATATATATTTATAATATATTTATGTGACAAAACATTTAGTTAAAACGATTCTTAAGGTTGTAACGAACATAAATTATGAATAATATAAGAAGTCACAGGCATTTCTCAAATTTAACAATATATTTTATTCTAAATTATTGTTTATTAGAATTAGTTCATAATAATTTAAATCTGTTTTGTTTCATAATACACTGTTTATGTTCCACCCAACCACAAATTTACAAGTACCTTTATCTTGTTAAATAGAATAAATATAATGAGACAAAATGTTCTATACAGAGAGATCAAAAACTCCAGAGAGCCAGACAAAAGATTTCAACAAGTAAATTCCTGAGAGCTGACAACCACCTAGAAAAGGAAGAAAAATTGCCCAGGCTAAAAGACTGGGAATGTTTAAATGTTAACCTCTTCATGTTTGTATAAGCATTGAAATCACCCAATTCATAAATATAGTCCATATGGTGGACCTCAAAATTCCTTAGTACCTTAGTGCTGCTAAACCAAACACATTGATGCTTAGAATACAAAGCATTAAGCGTTTTGGTTTTAATGATTCACTTAGACAAGCCCCCGACTGTGTTATTATACAATATATAAGGCAATGTAAGGCAATCCTCAAGCACATTACAGTTTACACATTAAGAAAGTCCTATGGTACATCAATGCAAATTTAAATCTTCCATCATAAAAAGTAAGCTGGTTTATTGGCACTATGTATAATGTTACTGAAGAAATGTGTATCACAGTAGGTAGCTGGCAGATAATATTGTCTTTTATTTTGTTATTTGTAACACAAATGGTAAAATACATTTACTACATAACTGTATATATTTAATTACATTATTGCATATATGTAATATATTTGTATAATATAGCTTTATGGAATGACATAATGCTTTATGGAATGACATAATGCTTTATGGAATGACATAATAAACAACATTTACAAAGTTATGATTACTAAAAATCAACTTAACACAGATAATGACTGTTATCATATTACCACTATATGACTGGCCTTTTTCAACTTTCAATAACTATGGCATTTTCTGTGCTTTTTCATCATCATCAGCATGTCTATGTTACTGTATAACATTTAGTTTTACAGTTTGAAATAGAAGGAAAAAATATATCATTTTTACACTTTTAATTTTGCTCTTTTTACCTGGCAACTAATTTCCTTAAAGGGGTTGCCTGAGAAAAAAGAGGTATGTGGCGGTAGGGGGCTGTTTTAAAAAAATAAACATGTACTGAACTCCTTGGTCCCTCCGGTGTCTTGCACTGGGCTCTCTCGTTGCCATGCCCCTCTTTGTTTACAGGGGCATGGAAGCTACACTCAGACCAGCTTCTGACTGGCTCACACACCTTCCCCATTTCCCAGGGCCTGGTACAGACTGATGTCTATTTCTAACTTTATTTACTACACTATTACATATACATTTGTTATCCTTTATTTCTCAGTAGGTAAATAAACCTTAAGTTAATTTAAATTTTTGAGAATGTTTAGTATTAACCCTTTAATAATTATAACAATAGATTTTTCTTTATAAAGCGCCAGTATATACCACTGCGTTTAACAGATGGGGTACATATAAAAATAAAATATGACATAACTGAGCAATAAGATTCTCAGATGAAACAGTAGGAATGAGGGCTCTGCTCACAAGATATTTAAGGATAAAGAGGTGCCACAGAAGGTGACAGTTTTTATACATGGTCAAGCCATACTTTAACCCCTTAAGCCACCTTAAGCCACCATGACATTGGGGAACGTCATGTTGAGCTTCTTTTTGGGCCACCATGATGTTCCTGAACATCATGAGGATCACACAGACTCAAAAGTAGAGCCTGTGCGATCCGTGCAGAAGACCGGCTAAACATGACAGCTGAGCTTCTGCATGAGCAGCCAGGATCGTGATAGTCACGATCCTGGCTGTTTAATCCTTTAGGCATCACAGTCAAACATGACCACAGCACCTAAAGCACCCACCCACCACTTCAGCTGGCAATAGGCCACCCCCGCGGCGAGTATGTGGGTGCTGATCGTCCCCATTGCACCCCTGGGGTCTGATGAAGGGTATCATCACATCCATAACATAATGCAGTAGACCAAAATCATTACTGAACCCGTATGGTGAACTCCTTAAAAAAATTAAATAAAAAACACAACAAAAATTATGATTTTTGTACATTCAACCAAACAAAAAACACCATAAAAGTGATCAAAAAGTCACATTTACCCCTGCATGAAACCAATACCGCTATTTGGTGTATAAAACACAAAAAAATCCTTAAAAACCAATTAATGAATATTACCGTCCTCCAAAAAATTCTAATAAAGTTTAAACAACAGGGTATTGTGCACCCAAATATGTGTTACTGCAATCCTTGAGGGGTCTAGTTTTTAAAATGGGTACAGACTTTGGAGGTTTTTACTGCCCTACTATATTAGTGGCTCACACAATGCGACATAGCGCCTAAAATCTGTTCCAGCAAAATCTGCCAATAGATGCTCCTTCCTTCTGAGCCGCATTGTGCGCCCATATAGCAGTTTGTGATCACGTGTGGGATATTACTGCATTCAGGAGAAACTGTGTAAAAATTTATGGGGTGCACTTACCTCTTTAACCCCTTTTAAAAATAAACATTTAGGAGCCAAGGCAAGTTTAAAAAAAAAAAAAAAAATTTCACTTACAAAAACAAATATAAATACTCACTGTAAAAAATCTGTGGTGGTAAAAAGCTCAATATCAATGTAGATAAATTGTCTGTGTGGTGTAGTTTCCAAAATAGGATCATTTATAGGGAAGGTTCACTGTTCTCGTAGCTCAGAAACTTTTCAAATATATAATGGCACCTGAAAACATCACAATCTGAACCCTAAAAGCTCCTTCCACTATGTGCTCTGCTGTGCACCCCTAAAGTAGTTTACATCCACATGTGGGATATTGTACTACTTGTAAGAAACTACACAACAAAATCAGATATGTGTTTTCTCATTTTATCCTGCATGAATGTATACATTTTTGGACTTAAGAATCATTTTATTGTCAAACTTTTAAAATTCCAAATAGAACCTCCATTTTGTTTTAATTCTCGTGCGATGCTTGAAGGGTTAACGCACTTAAAGGAAACCTACCACTGCTTGCATGATGAAATAATGCGAGAACACCACCCTGTAGGCTATTCAATACTGATTGTGGCACATACTTTGTTTAGGGACATCAACCTTTAGTTTAGCTAAAAAAACGATTTACCTACATATTCAAATGAACCTTCGGTGCTACCCCTACATCACTGGCAACCTTTCGTTCCCTTCCAATCGTTAATTATGCACACCTCCGTCGTCTTATGCGCCCTCCTTCTGGTGCCGAGAGCTGTGATGTCACGTCGCTCTCGGCACTTATTGCACATTCGCAGATACAAGCTATCACACAGCTGCAGTGAGAAGTGGCAGGCTGCCCGATTGTTTGTCTCTGCGCATGCACGATAAGTACCGAGAGCACCATGACGTCATGACGTCATGGCACCAGAATGGCTCTTGACACCAGAATGAGGGCACATAAGAAGACAGAGGCGAGCATAAATAATGGTGGCTGTTCTGAATAGCTTGAGGGGTGCAGTTTTAAAAATGGAGATATTGGTGGGGAGTTTCTAATAAATAGAACTGTCCTCTAAAAATATTGAATCTGAAAGTTACTTAAACATTTTGAAAATTGCTGTTTGAACTGTAAGCCTTCTAACATCCTAATAAAATAAATTAACATATAAAAAATGATGTCAGCATAAAGCAGACATATGGGTAATGTTAGTTAGAAACCAATTTGGGTGGTTAGACTAACATTTTTTACAAATAAGTGCAATATATTTCAACTAAAATATAGCATTAATGTGAAGTATAACATGTCATGAAAAACAGTCTATAAATAAACTTGGTAAGATAAAACCTTCCAAAAGTATAACTGCATATCGTGACACAGACAGATTTGAAAAATGTGCTGTGTCCTAAGGATGAAAATGAGCTTAGTCCTTAAGGGGTTAAAGGAGATTAAATAATTTAAAAAACAATTAAATGAGTGAACCAGTCACCAGTCGCTCTCAATATTTACTGTAAGGAGTGTGCATCGCTCTGCAGAGTAACATGTTTAATAATATCAAGTGGTGAGGGATTATATAGACGAGAGAAGAAATCAGAACAGGTTAGTGAAAAGTGAGTGAACGTTACATGCAGTGCCTATGTGTGATAAGGCATGTTTGAAACACTGCCTGTGTTTTATATGGCACGTTTGAAACACGTGCCATATAATTAATAATTGGTTACCAATTGCTAATTGGTTATTAGCAGACTGTTTTTGCCTTTCTTATGCTCTTTCCCCTGCAGTGAGAAGTATATGTAAAAGCATTCTGGGATCCATCTGCCTCAGGAGAAAAGGCAGGCTTTTATACCTAGAGCATATTTCCTATTCTGGGACTTCCTGTAGAAAGAAAAAAAGAGGCCACAAGAACCTATTTATTTAATAAAGTATCATATTTTTCAGACTAAAATATACAAAAGTCTTGCTAAACAGTACCTGGTATGGTAGTATTGGTGGGATCTATGAGATTGTCGGATCAAGGCGATTGAGAGATTGAGTGAAGCACTGACAGAGCAGTGCCTTAAGAATTTACAACCGACTTTTGTGTGTTCCTAGTGCCAATGTAAAAGGGTTTGGTTTGTTCCAAAACCCATTGGTTGCTGTGGTTACTATAGATGGAATATATAAGGGTTTAAATGTCCTGCATTGTTTTTTTTTTTCTGATCGTAAACATAGGGGAGGAGGTGCTAGGAAAGAACACTATCCACCCACTCCTCTTAGTTATTGAGTTTACTGTGAGATCACATGTCCAGAGACTGAACTGTTTCCTCCTGCTCCGCTTTAGTAACTATGCAAGGTAAGTACATAAAGAGATAGGATCTTATGTATAAAGGACATATAATTAACATTTCCTTTTTTATTTTAATCAGTATAATATAAGTAACAAATACATTTTAATATATAACATGTGATGAGGCAGTGGAGAGTATTTCTTTTTTTTGCTCTAAAATACTATCTTTATGAAGTTTACATTAGTTGGTATACAATCTATATTATAAAAAACGGTTACATGCAAATTTATCCCCCAAAATTTATTATTTCTGTTAATTTGACTTTGTTATTTGGTATATTTGATGTGCAGCTAGGAGAGTTTGTGATTAATGCACATAACATGTGCATATAGCCAGTGGTGGTACACACATGTATGTGTTATACATATATTTTCCATTAGCCATTGAGAATTGTGAAAATGTCAATGTCAGAAATGTCTTCTGGATATTAACTATGCTGAACCTCATACCACAGGTCTGTAAATTCTAGAAGGGTTTTTATTTAGATATCAGACAATAGTCATTTAACAGTAATACATAAATTAACAGTAATATTTTACATTTCGATTTTGAAGATATTTCTACCAAGAGAAAGAAAAAAAGGCATTGCATATATTGTGTAAAAGTTATAGTAAATCTTATTGAAAATACATTTTTTAATTGCTATGTAAAACATGATGTCACTCATAAACTAGCAAACTGCAACATCTACTCAAAAAGGTTCACATGAATGCATAATATATAATGGAAAGAATAAAATTGAATTTTTACAACCAAGAACTTTATCTGAAGAGGAACAGGAAGGTTTTTTGTAATTGTTGAAAAGCAAATACTAGAAATTGAAAAAATTACTCAAACCACTGTGGGGAGAAGGAAAAGATTTCTTTCTATATGAAATTGTTTCATGGGTCAGTGCTCCTAGTTTGAGTAAACAGTAGACATGCATTTTTCATATTATTTTAAAGCTCCTAAAACCAATAACAGATTAATAATAACATGGATTACTTTACAAAAGGTCTATACTAATTCTTTATACTGTGACTCATATGATATACTGCATGTGTTACTTTCCATCAAACATAAATATTAAGCATTGAAAGAAATATTCTGCATGCTTTTGTCAATGACATCAAATAATTTGTATTTAATTGGCAACAAAGTGAAGTTCAAGAGAAAATGTCTTGGCAGTCCTACAGTGTAATATCATCCAAGAATAATAATCAGAGAAAACTATTTTAGGTGAAAGAATGCAATGTGTAGTAAAATAAAAAAAAATATTATAGTAGGCAAGCAATCTTAAATGAAAAAAATATATTAATATTTTGAAAAAAAAATATATATATATTGTTTTGGGAATTTAATGCATTGCATTTTAGATTAACCATTTCAGGCTTACAGTGTTTTTCTTCTTCAGGATAAGGTGCAAATTTTCCATTGCTATACGCTGACTTTAATATGCTGCAATACGTTAGTATTTCAGCATATTAGAATGAACAAGTGATCAAATGATTACTTGTTCATGTCCCACCCTGGGACAAAATAATCCAGTAAAAAAATAAGTGCAATAAAAAAATTATGAAAAAAGAATAAGAGTCCCCTGAAGTCCCATCCTGTGCAATAACCAAATAGAACATAAAAAAGTGAAAATCTCCCAAAAAACACAACATATTGGGTATCACGTTGTCATCGCTGAACCCGTACTGTGAACGCCGTAAAAAAATGCCAAAAACCTCATAAAAAGCACATAAAAAGTGATCAAATAGTAAAATTTATCCCAACATGATAACAAGAAAAAAGTACAGCTGGTCCTGCAAAAAATAAGCTCTAAAACAGCTCTGTAAACAAAAACATATAAACGTTATGCCCATTGTTACATGGCTAAGCAAACACAAGCAAATTTCTCACAAAATGAGTTCTATATTCTCCAAAACAAGTTAACCATAAAAAAGCTATATAATGGGGTATCGCTGTAATTGTAATGACCCATAAAATAATAACATGAATCAATTATTTTTTTAATCACCACCAAAAAAGAGTTAATAAAATCTGATTATTAGCTGTTGAACCCCCCCCCCCAGAAATGATGTACCTGCAAAGTGTATCTCATCCACACAAAAAAATAATCCCCATATGTCAAAATTACAAAAAAATAAACATTTTATAACCTGTAAAATGTGACAATGCAGACCTGCTCTGAATGGAGCTCCTTCTGTTCTATGCCCGGCCGTGTGCCCATACAGCAGTCCCCACCACATATTGGAATCCTCACACTCGGGAGAAATTGGGTATCAAACTTTGTAGAGTTTTTTTGTCATTTAATACATTGTGATGGTTTTATTTGTGGTCAAAATTTATATATTGTCTAAAAAAAATTACAGCTTGTAAATTACACCTCCATTTTGTTTTAACTCCTGTGAAACATCTAAAGGGTTAACACACTTCTTAAAGTTGATTTTTCACACATTGAGGGGTGTAGTTTCTAAAATGACATGATTGGAATTTTTACGGCTATTTAGGCCTCTGAAAGTCACTTAAAGCTGAGCAGGTGCCTCTAAATAAGGGTTTTGGTGATTTTCATAAAAATGAGAAAAATTACACCCACAATTCTGAACCTCCTAACATCCTAGAAAAGAGTGTGGATGCATAAAACCCTATGCCAATATAAAGCAGACATTCTGGAAATGTTACTTATAAAGTTACTTGGGTGCTATGACTATCTGCCTTAAAATCAGAAAATATCGGACTTTGAAACTTAATAAACTTTAGAAATTTTTGTCAAATTTACATTTTTCTCATAACTAAACACAAAACATGTCATTCATTTGTTTCTATTACTTTGAAGTACAATGTGTGATAAAAAAAAACAATCTCAAAATTCCCTGGATTTGATAAAGAGTTACAAAGTTATAACCTCCTATAATGACACAGAGCAAATTGTAAAAATCAGGCCTGGTCCTAAAGCCCTAAAATGGCTTAGACACAAAGTTGTAAGGATAAATGTAGAAAACCTTATAAAACATGCAACAGTGTTACAAGAACACCAAAGAAAACAAGCAAATAAGGCAGGGCTTGCAAGCCCATTATAGTGGAGACGCATGTCAAAATTGTGAGCAGAAGTCCAATATGTGGAGACAAATGTTAATATCTTAAGGGCCATAACAGAAAATAACAAAATTCTAGTACAAATGTAGTTAGGCCAGATGATGGACCTTAACTGGTATGCTGAAGTCAATGCAGTGAGGCATCCAAAGTAGCATGAACAGGTCCAGCAAAGGCATAATAAAAACAATAATGCTAAAATGAAAAGAAAACAAAGAAAGCAGTTAGCTTGATGAGAAAACACATAGAAGAGCGCCAATAACGAGATGTCAGCGTTCGAACAGAATCAAACAAGGTCTCTTTTTGGGGTGCCAATAGGTATAAAATACCTGATCCCATAACGGCTTAATTCCTTTACAGTTCCATCAAATGTCCAGCATACCTCCCCTCTCTGAGCCACATTGCCAACAAGTATCCGGTATTGATGGTGTACCTGGTACACCTTGGTTTTAATAACTCTTCTCTTAAGATGTATAAGCTGTAGACCATATGTTAACAGATAGGAAGGAACACTCATTGTATCATAGTATATAAGGCTGGAAAAAGACGCAAGTCCATCAAGTCCTACCTTTAATAAGGAAATAAATGTTTATTTTTTTTCTCTCCATAAAGTCATCCAGGCCCCTCTTGAACATGTACATAGAGTCCGCCATAACAACCTCCTGCTGCAGAGAGTTCCATAGCTCTTATAGTAAAGAATAGAGATGAGCGAACACTAAAATGCTCGGGTACTCGTTATTCGAGACGAACTTTTCCCGATGCTCGAGTGCTCGTCTCGAATAACGAACCCCATTGAAGTCAATGGGAGACTCGAGCATTTTTCAAGGGGACCAAGGCTCTGCACAGGGAAGCTTGGCCAAACACCTGGGAACCTCAGAAAAGGATGGAAACACCACGGAAATGGACAGGAAACAGCAGGGGCAGCATGCATGGATGCCTCTGAGGCTGCCTAATCGCACCATTATGCCAAAATTATGGGCAACAGCATGGCCATGACAGAGTGACAGAATGAAGCTAGATAGCATCTAAAACATCCAATAATTGACCCTGACACTATAGGGGACGGCATGCAGAGGCAGCGGCAGCAGCGGAAGGCTAGAGAGTGGCATGGCGACATACCCTAAATGGACTCAGGCTTCAAACCAATGGGTGGCAGAGAGGAACCAAAGGAGGTGAGCAAGAAGCGCTCAAATAATATCGGTACATGATAAAAGTTTGCCAGTATATTTTGTGGATTACACAGCAGGGTGGCGACAAAGTTAACATGGAAGCCATGAAAACAACCCAAAATTCTGCCTGACACAGCTCGTTTGATAAGGGGACCATGTATGGAGGCAGTGAACTAGTAGTAGATTAAAGGTGCTGCAGTTAAAACTATGTTAGTTGGATCTTGGCATGGAGCTGGCGCTCCGCTGCCAGGCGAGCTTTCGCCAATCCAAGCCCCTGTCTATAGGCTACTCCCCAAACAGCACTTCTAAGAACCTTTTGTATAAGATCAAGTGTAGTAGCGTTCTTATAAGTTTAGGATATGGCGGGTGAGGGGAATGTAAACAGATGCGCAAGAAGCGCTGAAATAATATCCCTAAATGGTAAAAGTTTGCAAGTATATTTTGTGGATTACACAGCAGGGTGGCGACAAAGTTAACAACTTTGATGTGGAATGCCCTGTAATAGCTCTTGGGCGGTGTGCCTTTTATCGCCTAGGCTCAGCAGTTTCAGCACCGCCTGCTGTCGCTTAGCGACGGCACTGCTGCTGTGCCTAGAGCTACCGACTGATGGCGCCATGCCCACGGATGGTAATTCGGAGGAGGAGGAGGTGGAGGAGAGGTGGGAGGAGGTATAGTAGGCCTTTGAGACCTGGACCGAGGTAGGCCCCGCAATTCTCTGCGTCGGCAGTATATGACCAGCCCCAGGGTCAGACTCGGTCCCAGCCTGCACCAAGTTAAGTGTAGTAGCGTTCTTATAAGTTTGGGATATGGCGGGTGAGGGGAATGTAAACAGATGCGCAAGAAGCGCATGATGCGCATGGAGCTGGCGTTCCGCTGCCAGGCGAGCTTTCGCCAATCCAAGCCCCTGTCTCTAGGCTACTCCCCAAACAGCACTTCTAAGAACCTTTTGTATAAGATCAAGTGTAGTAGCGTTCTTATAAGTTTAGGATATGCCGGGTGAGGGGAATGTAAACAGATGCGCAAGAAGCGCTGAAATAATATCCCTAAATGGTAAAAGTTTGCCAGTATATTTTGTGGATAACACAGCAGGGTGGCGACAAAGTTAACAACTTTGATGTGGAATCCATGAAAACAACCCAAATTTCTGCCTGACACACCTCGTTTGATAAAGGGACGATGTATGGAGGCAGCTATATGGACGACTTTTGGAGGTAGCAATGGAGACAACGTGTGGAGGCTGCTATGGAGACAATTTAATTTGGATAGTGCCTGTATGTGGCAGTCCCAAACATTTTTCAAACCAGAGGAGCAGGTAGGTGGCCCTCCAGTAAAATGGGATAGATTGAGTGCCTGTATGTGGCAGTCCCAAAAATGTTTCAAACCAGAGGAGCAGGTAGGTGGCCCTCCAGTAAAATGGAATAGATTGAGTGCCTGTATGTGGCAGTCCCAAAAATTCTTCAAACCAGAGGAGCAGGTAGGTGGCCCTCCAGTAAAATGGAATAGATTGAGTGCCTGTATGTGGCAGTCCCAAAAATTGTTCAAACCAGAGGAGCAGGTAGGTGGCCCTGCAGTAAAATGGAATAGATTGAGTGCCTGTATGTGGCAGTCCCAAAAATGTTTTAAAACAGAGGACCGGGTAGGTGGCCCTCCAGAAAAATGGAATAGATTGAGTGCCTGTATGTGGCACTCACAAAAATTGTTTCAAACAGAGGACCGGGTAGGTGGCCCTCCAGAAAAATTAAATGCATGAAGTACTATAGCAAGAGCCAGTGGGCCCTGTCAAAAAATAGCCATTTTCCTCTGCTTTACTGTACAAAGAGGAGGAGAAGGAGGAAAATGAGGAGGAGGAGGAGGAGTGGATCAATTATTCAGGTTGAGCTTCCTTCACCTGGTGGAGATTGGAAATTCTGAGAAATCCAGCCTTTATTCATTTTAATAAGCGTCAGCCTGTCAGCGCTGTCAGTCGACAGGCGTGTACGCTTATCGGTGATGATGCCACCAGCTGCACTGAAAACCCGCTCGGACAAGACGCTAGCGGCAGGGCAGGCAAGAACCTCCAAGGCGTACAGCGCCAGTTCGTGCCACATGTCCAGCTTTGAAACCCAGTAGTTGTAGGGAGCTGTGTGATCATTTAGGACGATGGTATGGTCAGCTACGTACTCCCTCACCATCTTTCTGTAAAGATCAGCCCTACTCTGCCGAGACTGGGGACAGGTGACAGTGTCTTGCTGGGGTGACATAAAGCTGGCAAAAGCCTTGTAAAGCGTACCCTTGCCAGTGCTGGACAAGCTGCCTGCTCGCCTACTCTCCCTCGCTACTTGTCCCGCAGAACTACGCACTCTGCCGCTAGCGCTGTCAGAAGGGAAATACTGTTTCAGCTTGTGCACCAGGGCCTGCTGGTATTCATGCATTCTCACACTCCTTTCCTCTCCAGGGATGAGAGTGGGAAGATTTTGCTTGTACCGTGGGTCCAGGAGAGTGAACACCCAGTAATCGGTGCTGGAATAAATTCTTTGAACGCGAGGGTCACGGGATAGGCAGCCTAGCATGAAATCTGCCATATGCGCCAGAGTACCAACGCGTAAGAATTCACTCCCCTCACTGGCCTGACTGTCCATTTCCTCCTCCTCCAACTCCTCCAACTCCTCTTCTTCTGCCCATACACGCTGAACAGTGAAGGACTCAACAATGGTCCCCTCTTGTGTCTCGCCAACATTCTCCTCCTCTTCCTCCTCATCCTCCTCCACCTCCACCTCCTCCGATATGCGCTGAGAAACAGACCTAAGGGTGCTTTGGCTATCAACAAGGGAATATTCTTCCCCCGTCTCTTGTGACGAGCGCAAAGCTTCCGACTTCATGCTGACCAGAGAGTTTTTCAACAGGCCAAGCAGCGGGATGGTGAGGCTGATGATGGCGGCATCGCCACTGACCATCTGTGTTGACTCCTCAAAGTTACTCAGCACCTGACAGATATCAGACATCCACGTCCACTCCTCATTGTAGACTTGAGGAAGCTGACTGACCTGACTACCAGTTCTGGTGGAAGTTGACATCTGGCAGTCTACAATCGCTCTGCGCTGCTGGTAAACTCTGGATAACATGGTCAGTGTTGAATTCCACCTCGTGGGCACGTCGCACAACAGTCGGTGAGCGGGCAGTTGGAGGCGGCGCTGCGCTGCCCTGAGAGTGGCAGCATCTGGGCTGGACTTCCTGAAATGCGCACAGATGCGGCGCACCTTCGTGAGCAAATCAGACAGATTGGGGTATGTCTTGAGGAAACGCTGCACTATCAGATTTAACACATGGGCCAGGCATGGCACATGTGTCAGTCTGCCGAGTTGCAGAGCCGCCACCAGGTTACGGCCGTTGTCACACACAACCATTCCCGGCTTGAGGTTCAGCGGTGCCAGCCACAGATCAGTCTGCGCCGTGATGCCCTGTAATAGCTCTTGGGCGGTGTGCCTTTTGTCGCCTAGGCTCAGCAGTTTGAGCACCGCCTGCTGTCGCTTAGCGACGGCACTGCTGCTGTGCCTAGAGCTACCGACTGATGGCGCCGTGCCCACGGATGGTAGTTCGGAGGAGGAGGTGGAGGAGGGGTGGGAGGAGGAGGAGGCATAGTAGGCCTGAAACACCTGGACCGAGGTAGGCCCCGCAATCCTCGGCGTCGGCAGTATATGAGCAGCCCCAGGGTCAGACTCGGTCCCAGCCTCCACCAAGTTAACCCAATGTGCCGTCAGCGATATATAGTGGCCCTGCCCGGCAGCACTCGTCCACGTGTCCGTGGTCAGGTGGACCTTGTCAGAAACGGCGTTGGTCAGGGCACGGATGATGTTGTCTGACACGTGCTGGTGCAGGGCTGGGACGGCACATCGGGAAAAGTAGTGGCGGCTGGGGACCGAATACCGAGGGGCGGCCGCCGCCATGAGGTTGCGAAAGGCCTCGGTCTCTACTAGCCTATAGGGCAGCATCTCCAGGCTAAGCAATCTGGAGATGTGCACATTAAGGGCTTGGGCGTGCGGGTGGGTTGCACTATATTTGCGTTTCCGCTCCAGCGTCTGGGGTATGGAGAGCTGAACGCTGGTGGATGCTGTGGAGGATCGTGGAGGCGACGATGGGGTTTTTGTGCCAGGGTCCTGGGCAGGGGGCTGACTAGCAGCTGACACAGGGGAAGGAGCAGTGGTGTGCACGGCCGGAGGTGAACGGGGTTGTTGCCACTGAGTGGGGTGCTTAGCATTCATATGCCTGCGCATACTGGTGGTAGTTAAGCTAGTAGTGGTGGAACCCCTGCTGAGCCTGGTTTGGCAAATGTTGCACACCACAGTCCGTCGGTCATCCGGTGTTTCCTTAAAGAACCTCCACACTTCTGAAGATCTAGCCCTCGCCGCAAGAGCCCTCACCACGGGAGCTTCACTAGTTGACAGTGGCGCTGATGCACCAGCTCTGGCCCTGCCTCTCCGTCTGGCCCCACCACTGCCTCTTCCAACCTGTTCAGGTCGAGGACTCTCCTCCGTCTCAGAAGCACTGTGTTCACCCGGCCTCTCAACCCAGCTTGGGTCTGTCACCTCATCATCCTCCGATCCCTCAGTCTGCTCCCCCCTCGGACTTCCTGCCCTGACAACAACTTCCCCACTGTCTGACAACCGTGTCTCCTCATCGTCGGACACCTCTTTACACACTTCCACTACGTCAAGAAGGTCATCATCACCCACAGACTGTGACTGGTGGAAAACCTGGGCATCGGAAAATTGCTCAGCAGCAACCGGACAAGTGGTTTGTGACTGTGGGAAGGGTCCAGAAAACAGTTCCTCAGAGTATGCCGGTTCAAATGCCAAATTTTCCTGGGAGGGGGCAGACTGGGGGGGAGGAGGCTGAGGTGCAGGAGCTGGAGGAGTGGGGATTTCGGTGACATGGGTGGACTGCGTGGAAGACTGACTGGTGGTGGACAAATTGCTCGAAGCATTGTCAGCAATCCACGACATCACCTGTTCGCACTGTTCTGGCCTCAACAGTGCTCTACCACGAGTCCCAGTAACTTCAGACATGAACCTAGGGAGTGTAGCTCTGCGGCGTTCCCCTGCTCCCTCATCAGCAGGTGGTGTCTCACCCCGCCCAGGACCACGGCCTCTGACCCCTGCAGTAGTTGGACGCCCACGTCCCCGCCCTCGTCCTCTACCCCTAGCCCTCGGGTTAAACATTTTTAAAATGAGAGTTATAACTTTTTTTTTTTTTTTTACTTCTTTTTGTTTTTTTTTGTGTTTTTTTGTGTTTTTTGTTTTTTTTTGAGTTTTTAAAACCAAACAATCCTATCCTATTGCTATGGCTATTTTCTAGCCAAGTATCAAAGGAAGCACACTACTATGCCAGATGAGATGACACTGAGTTATTGCCTAATAGAAATCCAACCCCTACTGAATTTTGCCACTTCGGCCTTTGCTATGGATATGTGCGCCACTAAGCGCAGAACACAGCGGTCGCAAGTCTCACTACAAATTGCTCAGAATTGGCAAGTACATGCACTGCAGAAACTACAGCCACCAGCAGATCAACCAGAAATCAAATATATAGAACGCTACTGTAGGCTTCAAGAAGCTGTTTGTATTCTCCTATGGCTATTTTCTAGCCAAGTATCAAAGGAAGCACACTACTATGCCAGATGAGATGACACTGAGTTATTGCCTAATAGAAATCCAACCCCTACTGAATTTTGCCACTTCGGCCTTTGCTATGGATATGTGCGCCACTAAGCGCAGAACACAGCGGTCGCAAGTCTCACTACAAATTGCTCAGAATTGGCAAGTACATGCACTGCAGAAACTACAGCCACCAGCAGATCAACCAGAAATCAAATATATAGAACGCTACTGTAGGCTTCAAGAAGCTGTTTGTATTCTCCTATGGCTATTTTCTAGCCAAGTATCAAAGGAAGCACACTACTATGCCAGATGAGATGACACCGAGTTATTGCCTAATAGAAATCCAACCCCTACTGAATTTTGCCACTTCGGCCTTTGCTATGGATATGTGCGCCACTAAGCGCAGAACACAGCGGTCGCAAGTCTCACTACAAATTGCTCAAAATTGGCAAGTACATGCACTGCAGAAACTACAGCCACCAGCAGATCAACCAGAAATCAAATATATAGAACGCTACTGTAGGCTTCAAGAAGCTGTTTGTATTCTCCTATGGCTATTTTCTAGCCAAGTATCAAAGGAAGCACACTACTATGCCAGATGAGATGACACTGAGTTATTGCCTAATAGAAATCCAACCCCTACTGAATTTTGCCACTTCGGCCTTTGCTATGGATATGTGCGCCACTAAGCGCAGAACACAGCGGTCGCAAGTCTCACTACAAATTGCTCAGAATTGGCAAGTACATGCACTGCAGAAACTACAGCCACCAGCAGATCAACCAGAAATCAAATATATAGAACGCTACTGTAGGCTTCAAGAAGCTGTTTGTATTCTCCTATGGCTATTTTCTAGCCAAGTATCAAAGGAAGCACACTACTATGCCAGATGAGATGACACCGAGTTATTGCCTAATAGAAATCCAACCCCTACTGAATTTTGCCACTTCGGCCTTTGCTATGGATATGTGCGCCACTAAGCGCAGAACACAGCGGTCGCAAGTCTCACTACAAATTGCTCAGAATTGGCAAGTACATGCACTGCAGAAACTACAGCCACCAGCAGATCAACCAGAAATCAAATATATAGAACGCTACTGTAGGCTTCAAGAAGCTGTTTGTATTCTCCTATGGCTATTTTCTAGCCAAGTATCAAAGGAAGCACACTACTATGCCAGATGAGATGACACTGAGTTATTGCCTAATAGAAATCCAACCCCTACTGAATTTTGCCACTTCGGTCTTTGCTATGGATATGTGTGCCACTAAGAGCTAAACACAACGGTAGCAAGTCCCCCTGCTAATTCCTCACAAAATGGTAAAAGATGCAAATTAAAATAAAAAAAGTAGAACGTTATTGTAGCCCTAAGAAGGGCTGTTGGGTTCTTTGAGAATCACTCCTGCCTAACAGTAAGCTAATAGAACACCCTAACGCTTTCCCTGACCAGCAGCAGCTCTCTCCCTAGCGGCATCCAGAGACAGAATGATCCGAGCAGCGCGGCCAGCGGCTAGTCTATCCCAGGGTCACCTGATCTGGCCAGCCAACCACTGCTATCGACGTGTAAGGGTACCACGTCATGCTGGGTGGAGTGCAGAGTCTCCTGGCTTGTGATTGGCTCTGTTTCTGGCCGCCAAAAAGCAAAACGGCGGGAGCTGCCATTTTCTCGAGCGGGCGAAGTATTCGTCCGAGTAACGAGCAGTTTCGAGTACCCTAATGCTCGACCGAGCATCAAGCTCGGACGAGCATGTTCGCTCATCTCTAGTAAAGAACCTTTGTCTATGTTGATGGTAGAATCTCCTCTCGTAGAAGATGCCCCCTTGTCCTGGCCACAGGCCCAGGTATAAAAAGATATTAGGAGAGATCCTTGTACTGCCCATTCAGGTATTTGTAGATTGTAATGAGGTCTCTCCTAAGTCGTCTTTTTACTAAACTGAATAATCCCAATTTTTGTAATCTGTCATTGTATTCTAGTGCCCCCATTCCCCTAATAATCTTGGTTTCTCTCCTCTGCACCCGTTCCAGTTCTACTATGTCCTTTTTATAAACTGGTGCCCAAAACTGTACACAATATTCCATCTGTGGTCTGACCAGTGATTTGTACAAGGGCAAAACTATGTCTGTATCATGAGAATCTATTTCTCTATTGATTCATACCATAATTTCATTTGCTTTAGCAGCAGCCGCCTGGCTCTAGTCACTAAAATTAAGTTTACCATCAACCAATACCCTCAAGTCCTTTTCAGCTCCAGTTTTACCAAGTAATTGACTGTTACAGCATAATTATACTTTTTTGTATGGTCCAAGTGCATAACTTTACATTTATCTACATTAAACCTCATCACCTATTTCTCTGCCCACTCCTCAAGCTTCCACAAATTCTTCTGTAATGCTGTATCTACTTAGTATAGCTTAGTATCATCTGCAAATATTGAAACTTGACTGTGTAAACCCACTACAAGGTCATTAATAAAAATAAATAAAAAGCAGTGGCCCCAATACTGACCCCTGTGGCCCTCCACTGGTAACTACAACCCAATCTGAGGATGTGCCATTAATAATGACCCTCTGTTTTCTATCACTTAGCCAATTTCTTAACCAATACACAGATTTTCCCCTAGTCCCAGCAGTCTCACTTTAAGAACCAACCATTTATGTGGCACTGTGTCAAATGCCTTTGAAAAGTCCAGATATACAACATCAACAGCGTCCTCCAGATCCAGTCTGGAAAGTACTTCCTCGTAGAAGCCAATCAGATTAGTCTGACAAGACCGATCTCTTATAAATAGAGATGAGCGAGCACTAAAATGCTCGGGTACTCGTTATTCGAGACGAACTTTTCCCGATGCTCAAGTGCTCGTCTCGAATAACAAGCCCCATTGAAGTCGATGGGAGACTCGAGCATTTTTCAAGGGGACTAAGGGTCTGCACAGGGAAGCTTGGCCAAACACCTGGCAACCTCAGAAAAGGATGGAAACACCACGGAAATGGACAGGAAACAGCAGGGGCAGCATGCATGGATGCCTCTGAGGCTGCTTAATCGCACCATTATGCCAAAATTATGGGCAACAGCATGGCCATGACAGAGTGACCGAATGAGGCTAGATAGCATCTAAAACATCCAATAATTGACCCTGACACTATAAGGGACGGCATGCAGAGGCAGCGGCAGCAGTGGCAGGCTAGAGAGTGTCATGGCGACATACCCTAAATGGACTCGGGTTTCACCAAAGGAGGTGAAATGATTTCCCATGTGAACAAAAGGTTGACGGTATATTTAGTCAATAACACAGCATGGTGGCGACATAGTGACCAAGTTCCATAACGTGTCTGGTGAAACACCCGAAAAATGAGCCTGACATGTGGATGGCAGCCATGGAGACGACTTCCATGATTAAGAGCGACAGTATGGGGCATTCATATTGCGCTGCTATGATTGCAACTTCAGGTCTCCAGCATGGCGGCGACAGATGGGCCGAGTTCCACTATGTATCTGGTGAAACACCTGAAAATTCTGCCTGACACAGCTCGTTTGATAAGGGGAAGATGTGCTGCATATCCTCTCGTGCTCCAGCGTCTGGGGTATAGAGAGTTGAAATGAGACATTGGTGGACGCTGTGGAGGATCGTGGAGGCAAAATGGACAGGAAACAGCAGGGGCAGCATGCATGGATGCCTCTGAGGCTGCCTAATCTTGGGATGGAGCTGGCGGTCCACTGCCAGGCGAGATTTCGCCTGTCCAAGCCCCTGTCTCTCGGCTCCTCCCCACCCAAAATGGGCCTGGGGCCAGAAGCGTTTACTTTGAAAAAATTATAATTTTCAAAGCAGGCCGTGTCGTTTGAATATTTCACCTAGGAATAATGGAATAGCATAGTGGTTGTATTTTTCATTGTTTTTATGGAAATGGTTCCATGATTAAGAGCGACAGTATGGGGCATCCATATTGCGCTGCTATGATTGCAACTTCAGGTCTCCAGCATGGTGGCGACAGATGGGCCGAGTTCCACTATGTATCTGGTGAAACACCTGAAAATTCTGCCTGACACAGCTCGTTTGATAAGGGGACCATGTATGGAGGCAGTGAACTAGTAGTAGATTAAAGGTGCTGCAGTTAAAACTATGTTAGTTGGATCTTGAGATGGAGCTGGCGCTCCGCTGCCGGGCGAGCTTTCGCCAATCCAAGCCCCTGTCTCTAGACTACTCCCCACACAGCACTTCTAAGAACCTTTTGTATAAGATCAAGTGTAGTAGCGTTCTTATAAGTTTGGGATATGGCGGGTGAGGGGAATGTAAACAGATGCGCAAGAAGCGCTGAAATAATATCGGTAAATGATAAAAGTTTGCCAGTATATTTTGTGGATTACACAGCAGGGTGGCGACAAAGTTAACAAGTTTGATGTGGAAGCCATGAAAACAACCCAAAATTCTGCCTGACACAGCTCGTTTGATAAGGGGACCATGTATGGAGGCAGTGAACTAGTAGTAGATTAAAGGTGCTGCAGTTAAAACTATGTTAGTTGGATATTGAGATGGAGCTGGCGCTCCGCTGCCAGGCGAGCTTTCGCCAATCCAAGCCCCTGTCTCTAGGCTACTCCCCAAACAGCACTTCTAAGAACCTTTTGTATAAGATCAAGTGTAGTAGCGTTCTTATAAGTTTGGGATATGGCGGGTGAGGGGAATGTAAACAGATGCGCAAGAAGCGCTGAAATAATATCAGTAAATGATAAAAGTTTGCCAGTATATTTTGTGGATTACACAGCAGGGTGGCGACAAAGTTAACAAGTTTGATGTGGAAGCCATGAAAACAACCCAAAATTCTGCCTGACACAGCTCGTTTGATAAGGGGACCATGTATGGAGGCAGTGAACTAGTAGTAGATTAAAGGTGCTGCAGTTAAAACTATGTTAGTTGGATCTTTAGATGGAGCTGGCGCTCCGCTGCCAGGCGAGCTTTCGCCAATCCAAGCCCCTGTCCCTAGGCTACTCCCCAAACAGCACTTCTAAGAACCTTTTGTATAAGATCAAGTGTAGTAGCGTTCTTATAAGTTTGGGATATGGCGGGTGAGGGGAATGTAAACAGATGCGCAAGAAGCGCTGAAATAATATCGGTAATGATAAAAGTTTGCCAGTATATTTTGTGGATTACACAGCAGGGTGGCGACAAAGTCAACAAATTTGATGTGGAAGCCATGAAAACAACCCAAAATTCTGCCTGACACAGCTCGTTTGATAAGGGGACCATGTATGGAGGCAGTGAACTAGTAGTAGATTAAAGGTGCTGCAGTTAAAACTATGTTAGTTGGATCTTTAGATGGAGCTGGCGCTCCGCTGCCAGGCGAGCTTTCGCCAATCCAAGCCCCTGTCCCTAGGCTACTCCCCAAACAGCACTTCTAAGAACCTTTTGTATAAGATCAAGTGTAGTAGCGTTCTTATAAGTTTGGGATATGGCGGGTGAGGGGAATGTAAACAGATGCGCAAGAAGCGCTGAAATAATATCGGTAATGATAAAAGTTTGCCAGTATATTTTGTGGATTACACAGCAGGGTGGCGACAAAGTCAACAAATTTGATGTGGAAGCCATGAAAACAACCCAAAATTCTGCCTGACACAGCTCGTTTGATAAGGGGACCATGTATGGAGGCAGTGAACTAGTAGTAGATTAAAGGTGCTGCAGTTAAAACTATGTTAGTTGGATCTTGAGATGGAGCTGGCGCTCCGCTGTCGGGCGAGCTTTCGCCAATCCAAGCCCCTGTCTCTAGACTACTCCCCAAACAGCACTTCTAAGAACCTTTTGTATAAGATCAAGTGTAGTAGCGTTCTTATAAGTTTGGGATATGGCGGGTGAGGGGAATGTAAACAGATGCGCAAGAAGCGCTGAAATAATATCGGTAATGATAAAAGTTTGCCAGTATATTTTGTGAATTACACAGCAGGGTGGCGACAAAGTTAACAAGTTTGATGTGGAAGCCATGAAAACAACCCAAAATTCTGCCTGACACAGTTCGTTTGATAAGGAGACCATGTATGGAGGCAGCTATATGGACGACTTTTGGAGGCAGCTATGGCGATGACGTGTGGAGGTAGCAATGGAGACAACGTGTGGAGCCAGCTAAAAAGACGACATGTGGAGGCTGCTATGGAGACAATTTAATTTGGATAGTGCCTGTATGTGGCAGTCCAAAAAGTTTTCAAACCAGAGGAGCAGGTAGGTGGTCCTCCAGAAAAATTAAATAAATTGAGTGCCTGTATGTGGCAGTCCAAAAAAGTTTTCAAACCAGAGGAGCAGGTAGGTGGTCCTCCAGAAAAATTAAATAAATTGAGTGCCTGTATGTGGCAGTCCAAAAAAGTTTTCAAACCAGAGGAGCAGGTAGGTGGTCCTCCAGAAAAATTAAATAAATTGAGTGCCTGTATGTGGCAGTCCAAAAAAGTTTTCAAACCAGAGGAGCAGGTAGGTGGTCTTCCAGAAAAATTAAATAGATTGAGGGCCTGTATGTGGCACTCCCAAAAATTGCTTAAAACAGAGGACCGGGTAGGTGGCCCTCCAGAAAAATTAAATACATAGAGTACTATAGCTAGAGCCAGTTGGCCCTGGCAAAAAATAGCCAGTTTCCTATGCTTTAGTGTACAAAGAGGAGAAGAAGGAGGACAATGAGGAGGAGGAGTGCATACATAATTCAGGTTGAGCTTCTTTCACCTGGTGGAGAATGAAAATCCGGAGAAATCCAGGCTTTATTCATCTTGATAAGCGTCAGCCTGTCAGCGCTGTCAGTCGACAGGCGTGTACGCTTATCGGTGATGATGCCACCAGCTGCACTGAAAACCCGCTCGGACAACACGCTAGCGGCAGGGCAGGCAAGAATCTCCAAGGCGTACAGCGCCAGTTCGTGCCACATGTCCAGCTTTGAAACCCAGTAGTTGTAGGGAGCTGTGTGATCATTTAGGACGATGGTATGGTCAGCTACGTACTCCCTCACCATCTTTCTGTAAAGATCAGCCCTACTCTGCCGAGACTGGGGACAGGTGACAGTGTCTTGCTGGGGTGACATAAAACTGGCAAAGGCCTTGTAAAGCGTACCCCTGCCAGTGCTGGAAAAGCTGCCTGCTCGCCTGCTCTCCCTCGCTACTTGTCCCGCAGAAGTACGCCCTCTGCCGCTAGCACTGTCAGAAGGGAAATACTGTTTCAGCTTGTGCACCAGGGCTTGCTGGTATTCATGCATTCTCACACTCCTTTCCTCTCCAGGGATGAGAGTGGAAAGATTTTGCTTGTACCGTGGGTCCAGGAGAGTGAATACCCAGTAATCGGTGCTGGAATAAATTCTTTGAACGCGAGGGTCACGGGATAGGCAGCCTAGCATGAAATCTGCCATATGCGCCAGAGTCCCAACGAGCAAGAATTCACTCCCCTCACTGGCCTGACTGCCCATTTCCTCCTCCTCCAACTCCTCCAACTCCTCTTCTTCTGCCCATACACGCTGAACAGTGAAGGACTGAACAATGGTCCCCTCTTCTGTCTCGCCAACATTCTCCTCCTCTTCCTCCTCATCCTCCTCCACCTCCTCCGATATGCGCTGAGAAACAGACCTAAGGGTGCTTTGGCTATCAACAAGGGAATCTTCTTCCCCCGTCTCTTGTGACGAGCGCAAAGCTTCCGACTTCATGCTGATCAGAGAGTTTTTCAACAGGCCAAGCAGCGGGATGGTGAGGCTGATGATGGCGGCATCGCCACTGACCATCTGTGTTGACTCCTCGAAGTTACTCAGCACCTGACAGATATCAGACATCCACGTCCACTCCTCATTGTAGACTTGAGGAAGCTGACTGACCTGACTACCATTTCTGGTGGAAGTTGACATCTGGCAGTCTACAATCACTCTGCGCTGCTGGTAAACTCTGGATAACATGGTTAATGTTGAATTCAACCTCGTGGGCACGTCGCACAACAGTCGGTGAGCGGGCAGTTGGAGGCGGCGCTGCGCTGCCCTTAGAGTGGCAGCATCTGTGCTGGACTTCCTGAAATGCGCACAGATGCAGCGCACCTTCGTGAGCAAATCAGACAGATTGGGGTATGTCTTGAGGAAACGCTGAACTATGAGATTTAACACATGGGTCAGGCATGGCACATGTGTCAGTCTGCTGAGTTGCAGAGCCGCCACCAGGTTACGGCCGTTGTCACACACAACCATGTCTGGCTTCAGGTTCAGCGGTGCCGCCACAGATCAGTCTGCGCCGTGATGCCCTGTAATAGCTCTTGGGTGGTGTGCCTTTTATCGCCTAGGCTCAGCAGTTTGAGCACCGCCTGCTGACCCTTAGCGACGGCACTGCTGCTGTGCCTAGAGCTACCGACTGATGGAGCCATGCCCACGGATGGTAATTCGGAGGAGGAGGTGGAGGAGGGATGGGAGGCATAGTAGGCCTTTGAGACCTGGACCGAGGTAGGCCCCGCAATCCTCGGCGTCAGCAGTATATGAGCAGCCCCAGGGTCAGACTCGGTCCCAGCCTCCACCAAGTTAACCCAATGTGCCGTCAGCGATATATAGTGGCCTTGCCCAGCAGCACTCGTCCACGTGTCCGTGGTCAGGTGGACCTTGTCAGAAATGGCGTTGGTCAGGGCACGGATGATGTTCTCTGACACGTGCTTGTGCAGGGCTGGGACGGCACATCGGGAAAAGTAGTGGCGGCTGGGGACCGAATACCGAGGGGCGGCCACCGCCATGGCCTTGGTCTCTACCAGCCTATAGGGCAGCATCTCCAGGCTAAGCAACTTGGAGATGTGGACGTTGAGGGCTTGGACGTGTGGGTGGGTTGCACTATACTTCCTTTTGGGCTCCAGCGTCTGGGGTATGGAGAGCTGAACGCTGGTGGATGCTGTGGAGGATCGTGGAGGCGAAGATGGGGTTTTCGCACGGGAGGTGTTTGGGCCGTGGTCCTGGGCAGGGGGCTGACTAGCAGATGACACAGGGGAAGGAGCAGTGGTGTGCCCGGCCGGAGGTGAACGGGCTTGGTGCCATTGAGTGGGGTGTTTAGCATTCATATGCCTGCGCATACTGGTGGTAGTTAAGCTAGTAGTGGTGGAACCCCAGCTGATCCTGGTTTGGCAAAGGTTGCACACCACAGTCCGTCGGTCATCCGGTGTTTCTTTAAAGAACCTCCAGACTTCAGAAAATCTAGCCCTCGCCACGGGAGCTTGACTACGGGCGCTGATGCACCATTTGGCTGATGCACCATTTGGCGCAGATGCACCAGCTCTGGCCCTGCCTCTCCGTCTGGCCCCACCACTGCCTCTTCCAACCTGTTCTGCTATAGGATTCGCCTCCATCTCAGAAGCACTGTGTTCACCCGGCCTCTCAACCCAGCTTGGGTCTGTCACCTCATCATCCTCCGATCCCTCAGTCTGCTCCCCCCTCGGACTTCCTGCCCTGACAACAACTTCACCACTGTCTGACAACCGTGTCTCCTCATCGTCGGACACCTCTTTACACACTTCTTCCACTATGTCAAGAAGGTCATCATCACCCACAGACTGCGACTGGTGGAAAACCTGGGCATCGGAAAATTGCTCAGCAGCAACCGGACAAGTGGTTTGTGACTGTGGGAAGGGTCCAGAAAACAGTTCCTCAGAGTATGCCGGTTCAAATGCCAAATTTTGCTGGGAGGGGGCAGACTGGGGGGAAGGAGGCTGAGGTGGAGGAGCTGGAGGAGTGCTGATTTCGGTGACATGGGTGGACTGCGTGGAAGACTGACTGGTGGACAAATGGCTAGAAGCATTGTCCGCAATCCACGACATCACCTCTTCACACTGTTCTGGCCTCAACAGTGCTCTACCACGAGTCCCAGTAACTTGAGACATGATGAACCTAGGGAGTGTAGCTCTGCGTCGATCCCCTGCTCCCTCATCAGCAGGTGGTGTCTCACCCCGCCCAGGACCACGGCCTCTGACCCCTGCAGTAGTTGGATGCCCACGTCCACGCCATCGTCCTCTACCCCTAGCCCTCGGGTTAAACATTTTCCAAATTAAAGTGTAAACTTAAAATTTTTTTTTTTGTGTGTTTTTAATTTATTTTTTTTAAACAAAACGATGCTATCCTATTGCTATGGCTAGTTTCTAACCTACACTGACAGCACACAACTGGATTTTGTGCTGTGCCTGATGACTTTGAGCTATAAAAAGAAATAAAGGTAAAAAAAAATAAATCAGCAGACTCTGCCTAATTCTAATCAAACACCTAATAAATTGTCCCACTTCGGTGTTTGAGGTGGATATGCGTGTCACTAAGAGCTAAACACAACGGTCGCAAGTCTCCCAGCAAATTTCTCACAATATGGTACTAGCTGCACTACTAATGCCAGCAAGCCCAGCCACAAGCAAACAAAAGAAAGGAAAATATAACGCTATTGTAGGCCTAAGTAAGCCGTTGGGGTTCTCCTATGGCTATTTTCTAGCCTACAGTGAAAGCACACTGCTTTGCAATATGACTTTGAGCTATATAAAGAAATAAAGGTAAAAAAAATATATCAGCAGACTCTGCCTAATTCTAATCAAACCCCTAATAAATTGTCCCACTTCGGTGTTTGAGGTGGATATGCTTGTCACTAAGAGCTAAACACAACGGTAGCAAGTCTCCCTGCAAATTCCTCACAATATGGTACTAGCTGTACTACTAATGCCAGCAAGCCCAGCCACAAGCAAACAAAAGAAAGGAAAATATAACGCTATTGTAGGGTTCTCCTATGGCTATTTTCTAGCCTACAGTGAAAGCACACTGCTTTGCAATATGACTTTAATCTATAAAAAGAAATAAAGGTAAAAACAAAGCAAACAAGCAAACAAAAAAAAGTAAAATAAAACGTTATTGTAGCCCTAAGAAGGGCTGTTGGGTTCTTGTAGAATCACTCCTGCCTAACACTATTTTAATAGAACACCCTAACGCTTTCCCTGACCAGCAGCAGCTCTCTCCCTAGCGGCATCCAGACAGAGAATGATCCGAGCAGCGCGGGCAGGGGCTAGTCTATTCCAGGGTCACCTGATCTGGCCAGCCAACCACTGCTATCGACGTGTAAGGGTACCATGTCATGCTGGGTGGAGTGCAGAGTCTCCTGGCTTGTGATTGGCTCTGTTTCTGGCCGCCAAAAAGTAAAACGGCGGGAGATGCCATTTTCTCGAGCTGGCGAAATACTCGTCCGAGCAACGAGCAGTTTCGAGTACGCTAATGCTCGAACGAGCATCAAGCTCGGACGAGTATGTTCGCTCATCTTTACTTATAAACCAATGTTGATACTAGGTTATAAGGTTAAGTACAGTACAAGTACATTTAAGGTCCACCAGATTTTTTGGGAGGCCTCTTTGATTCCTCCTTATTGTTCCGCAGGCCACTGTTCCTTTTTCAAGGAGGCACTGAAAGAGAGGGACACTTGTATAGAAATTATCTATGTAAAGGTGATAGCCTTTACCCATCAGGGGGAATAAAAGATCCCACACAATTTTACCGCTTGTGGTTAGGACAGGGGGGCACTCAGGTGGACAGATCTGGGAGTCCTTTCCCTCAAAGATACGGAATTTGTAGGTGTATCCGCTTTCACTTTCACTTTCACAGAGCTTGTAAACTTTGATCCCGTATCTAGCTCTTTTGCTTGGCAGATATTGCAGCAATTTAAGCCTACCTCTAAAAAGTACAAGTGACTCGCCAATGGCTAAATTTTTTTGTGGGGTGTACACTTCCATAAATTTCTCATTAAAATGAGTCACTACTGGCCTAAGTTTGTACAATCGGTCTTGGGCATGGTCACCAGCAGCAGGACACTGACTATTATCACTGTAATGCAGAAATTTTAACAGCGCCTCAAAACGTGGTCTTGTCATTACAGCCCTGTACATTGGAGTGTGGTATAAAACGTCACTGGACCAATATGACCGGATGCTAGGCTTTTTAACAAGTCCCATATTAACCACTTCGCAACCGCCCGCCGTCTATTCACGGCGGCGGTCGGGTCGCGATGCATGGAGAGGGCTCACGGGCTGAGCCCTCTCCATAGCCAGTAAGTCTTTGCTGCATTTTGCAGCAAAGGCTTACCGGTAACACCCGCGATCGGTGTTTTCACAGCACATGGGCACCGCTATCTCACCTGGGATCGCCGCTCTCCATGGTAGCCTCGGGTTTTCCGAAGACCCGAGGCTATTTCGTTTTAGCCCCTTCATTAAAATGTGCTGATAGCACATTGTAATGAATGAGGAGGAAAATCCCCATATACTGCCATACTGTAGTATGGCAGTATATGATAGGATCGATCAGACAACCTAGCACATTGTAATGAATGAGGAGGAAAATCCCCATATACTGCCATACTGTAGTATGGCAGTATATGATAGGATCGATCAGACAACCTAGGGTTAAAGTACCCTAGGGTATCTGAAAAATAGTAAAAATAAAAATAAAAAAAAGTTTAAAAAAAAGAAATTATAAAAAAAAAAAAAAAATTTCAAATCACCCCCCTTTCCCTAGAACTGATATAAATATAAATAAACAGTAAAAATCATAAACACATCAGGTATCGATGCGTCCAAAAATGCTCGATCTATCAAAATATGATAACGGTTTTTCAATGCATTTAACCCCGTAACGGAAAATAGCGCCCAAAGTCGAAAATGGCACTTTTTTCCATTTTAAAAAATATAAAAAAATCTATAAAAAGTGATCAAAAGGTCGTACAGTCCTAAAAATTATATAAATAAAAATATTATCAAATGTCGCAAAAAATGACACCACCTACAGCTCCGTACACCAAAGTATAAAAAAGTTATTAGCGCCAGAAGTTGGCAAAATCAATTTGGACAGGAGGTTTTAATTTTTGTAAATGTATGAAAACATTATAAAACCTATACAAATTTGGTATCCCCTTAATCGTACCGACCCAAAGAATAAAGTAGACATGTCATTTGGGGCGCTCAGTGAAAGAAGTAATATCCAAGCCCACAAGAAAATGGCGCAAATGCGTTTTTTCACCATTTTCACTGCATTTGGAATTTTTTTCCCGCTTCCGAGTACATGGCATGGAATATTTAATACCATCACTATGAAGTGCAATTTGTTGCGCAGAAAACAAGCCATCACACAGCTCTTTACGTGCAAAAATAAAAAAGTTATAGATTTTTGAAGGTGGGGAGTGAAAAATGGACATGAAAAAACAGGAAAGGGCCCGGTCCTGAACCGGTAAAGAAAGAGCCCCCAGAATTTTTTTTTAATTCTGTGGCATTAGTGGGGTGCCAACTCTGGCTTCTAGCATAATAAGATGTGGGGTGACCGGTCAGAAACTGTTCTGCATACAGATTTGTCTGTGTAACCATTAGCTCTACAAATTCCTCAGTAAAATTAAAGAAAAAAAAAAATCAAGTTCCCTGTACCCATCTGTATTAATATTTATTCCTGGGTTGGAACTGAATGCTGGAATTTGGGGAGAAACCATATTTGGGGGCTCCCAACCTGGGTCACTTGACTGCTCTTCACTCTGCCTACTGCGCCTTTGTGAGGGTTCATCACTGTCACTAGAGGAGGACATTAGAAAGTATTCTTCTTCACTTGCAGTGTCTGTATCTGAACACATGAAGCCATAGGCCTCATCCGCAGAATACACCCATTTAGCCATGCTAGAAACTATAATTTTTTGTATTTTTTTAGTTTTTTAGTATCTTTTAATAGTTTTTTTTATTTTATGGTAAAACAAAAAACTAACTGAAACGTCAGCGCAGGAAGGGATACAAACGCTGAAGATCTGTGTAGGTATAAGTATATGTAATAATGTACCCCTGCAGTACTAAACTGATACTATATCTATAAAATTAGAAACTATATTTTTTTGTAGTTTTTTAGTATTTTTTTAAATTTTATGATAAAACAAAACCAGTAACTGAAATGTCAGCGCAGGAAGGGATACAAATGCTGAAGGTCCGTGTAGGTGTAAGTATATGTAATAACGTACGATTTAATATACTGCTTTTGTGTATACAGTATATATCCCTAACCGCTAGCCCTGATCACTAACCCTAATCGCTGACCCTAATCACTATAGACATTCAGCAGCCCTAACCACTATCCCTAATCACTATCCCTAATTACTAGCCCTAATCACTAGCCCTAATCACTGTCCCTACTCACTGTCCCTAATCACTAGCCCTTATCACTAGCCCTGATCACTAGTCCTGATCACTATCCCTAATCACTAGCCCTGATCACTAGCCCTAATCACTAGCCCTGATCACTATCCCTAATAACTATCCCTAATCACTATCCCTAATCACTATCCCTAATAACTATCACTATCCCTAATCACTATCCCTAATCACTATCCCTGATCACTAGCCCTGATCACTATCCCTAATCACTATCCCTAATCACTATCCCTAATCACTATCCCTGATCACTAGCCCTAATCACTATCCCTGATCACTATCCCTAATCACTATCACTAGCCCTGATCACTATCCCTAATCACTATCCCTAATCACTAGCCCTGATCACTAGCCCTGATCACTAGCCCTGATCACTATCCCTAATCACTAGCCCTGATCACTAGCCCTAATCACTAGCCCTGATCACTAGCCCTAATCACTATCCCTAATAACTATCCCTAATCACTATCCCTAATCACTATCCCTAATAAGTATCACTATCCCTAATCACTATCCCTAATCACTATCCCTGATCACTAGCCCTGATCACTATCCCTAATCACTATCCCTAATCACTATCCTTAATCACTATCACTATCCCTAATCACTATCCCTAATCACTATCCCTAATCACTATCCCTGATCACTAGCCCTGATCACTAGCCCTAATCACTAGCCCTAATCACTATCCCTAATCACTATCCCTAATCACTATCCCTAATCACTATCCCTAATCACTATCCCTAATCACTATCCCTAATCACTATCCCTGATCACTATCCCTGATCACTAGCCTTGATCACTAGCCCTAATCACTATCCCTGATCACTATCCCTAATCCCTATCCCTAATCACTATCCCTAATAACTATCCCTAATCACTAGCCCTGATCACTAGCCCTGATCACTAGCCCTGATCACTATCCCTAATCACTATCCCTAATCACTATCCCTGATCACTATCCCTGATCACTAGCCCTAATCACTATCCCTGATCACTATCCCTAATCACTATCCCTGATCACTAGCCCTGATCACTAGCCCTCATCACTAGCCCTCATCACTAGCCCTAATCACTAGCCCTGATCACACACAGAAAAAAAATGACAGCTCCGGCTGTCACACTGAATAAAGATGAGGAACAGGGGTGTGGAGGGGGTCGGATTGGGTTTTGGGGGTATTTGTTTGTGAGGGGGCACTTTCCACACACTGAGGGGACAGAGCTTCGTTTCACGGGTCTGATCCTGTCACTTCTGTCACGAAATATGACAGAATCAGACCCAGGAACCAGCTCTCCCCTCCCTCTTTAACAGTGATTGGTCAGGCTGGATTCATGGTGACAGTGTCAATGTATGACGATATAGATTTTGCGCGAAGTACCCGCAGAAAAAGACGATATATATTGTCTAGCGTCGCTAATGTGTTAAAGCCTATTTGAGGCCTGGTGAGAAAGAAGTTAAAAAAACTGTACAGTAAGAAAAAAAAAATTTGGATATAGCTCACCATTTAGAAAACATGAATCTGGACTGGAAAATGGCAGGGTCAAACGCACAGAGGGAAAGCACAGGCTTTCTCCAGGTAATAAAAGTGATCCTCCAGCATGATCACTAAAAAATTCTAAATGCTTTATTCCATTGTGAAAGGTAAAAATAAGTAAATGTGCCCCAATATGTATAGCTCTATTTAAAGTAGATTGTTTGTAACATCTTTGCTGTAGTCTGCAATCAATGTTATTTGTTCCAACTGATATGGATCAAGAGAATTGAGTTTTGCTCATATATATTCGCCAACTGGGACATTTTTGGTAATGTGTTTGTTGTGAGAGCTATCAAGTGTCAAGAGAAGTATCAATTTTGTTTGTAATAGTGACATCAACAAAATATCTAAAAATGGTAACAGGAAAGTATTGTGAACAAATGCGAAATGCAGATTGAATTGGTTGATACTAAGATAATCAAGGAATATAAGGATGGGGAAAACTTGTCTCCCATGATACAACCACGTAGCTTTAAATAAAACTGATGATCTAAGGAAAGAAAGTTATTTTGTAATAAAAATTGCTGAACCCATATAATACAGTCATGGCCAAAAGTTTTGAGAATGACACAAATATTATATTTTCACATTATCTGTATTTTGTGTTTGTCAGATGTTTTGATCACATACAGAAATACAAGTGCAATCATATTATGAGTAACAAAAGCTTTTATTGACCGTTAGAATGAGTTAATGCAGCAAGTCAATATTTGCAGTGTGGACCCTTCTTCTTCAGGACCTCTGCAATTCTCCCTGGCAGCTCTCAATCAACTTCTGGACCAAATCCTGACTGATAGCAGTCCATTCTTGCACAATCAATGCTTGCATTTTGTCATAATTTGTTGGTTTTTGTTTGTCCACTCATCTCTTGGTGATTGACCACAAGTTCTCAATGGGATTAAGATCTGGGGAGTTTCCAGGCCATGGACCAAAAATCTCTATGTTTTGTTCCCTGAGCCATTTAGTTATCACATTTTCTTTATGGCAATGAGCTCCAACATGCTGGAAATGGCATTGTTGATCACCAAACTACTATTGGATGGCTGGGAGAAGTTGCTCTTGGAGGACAACCCAGTACCATTCTTTATTCATGGATGTGTTTTTAGGCAAGACTGTGAGAGAGACGATTCCCTTGGCTGAGAAGCAACCCCACACATGAATGTTGGAGGATGCTTTACAGTTGGCATGAGACAAGACTGCTGGTATCGCTCACCTTGTCTTCTCCGAACAAGCAGGTGTGGTATTCCTCATCAACACCCACACCTGTGTTAATGGAGCAATCACTGAAACAATGTTAGCTGCTCCTTTTAAGGCAGGCCTGCAATGAAGTTGAAATGTGTTTTGGGGGAAAAGTTCATTTTCTAGACAAAAATTAAGATGCAAGGAGTTTTCTGGATTTGTTTTCTTGGGAATAATACAGGGCATTAATTCTTTGTAATGTATAGCAACAGTGAACGAAGTTTGTCCATTATACCCACAAGGGACTCTGTCTGAGCCTGGGATGGAGATGTTTTATTTAGGGATTCTACTCTTCATATTTTGTTGAGCGTCTCTACAGTTTAAAGATGCCTCTGCTTTTTAATTATATGTCCTGATTTGATACCTGTACCCCTCATTTTTGGGCACATTTACCAAGGGTGCAGCTGTGCTGGCTTCCATGCAACACAAATTAGGGGGCATGCTGTTGGACGGTCTAACTGATTTGTACCGAGCGCCGTATTTAACTTTCAACTCTTTCAGACCATCGCCGGGAAGCACCAGGTTAATGATTTCTGGCGCACGATCTTAGTGAATCACCGAACGCAGCATTATAGACGGACAATGCACTTTTAATGAACTGCCCGAATTTGTAAGTAAATGTGCCCCTTTGTGTGCACTCCACAGATTGCTTGGTGATAAGGAGGAAATGCTATTATTCTGGAGGAATTCCCAAGCTCTGATTCAAGTGTTTGTCTATGGATGTGGTGAGATAGCAGGTGGGAGCTACATCTCCACAGATATGGGTTTGAATTTGAATGATCCTCAGAGATTGTCAGGGTTATGGCAGCGTGGTCTGACTAAGTGATAGATTCAATAGTACTGTTAATGGCGTGCATAAGGGTAGGATAATCTACAAGAAACAGATTGATCCTAGAATATGAATTGTAGAGGGGCGACTGAAATGAATAATCCTGCTCAGAACTATGCTGTTCCCTCCACACATCATATAGGTCATTTTTCCACCATGTATCCCCTTAGTGTGATGTTCTGTTAAGAACGAGTAGCCCAGTTGTGGATCGCTAGTCGCACTGAAATCCCCTCCTATCATTAACACCCCTTGTTTATGTTTAGTCACTATACATATGACCAGGGCCGCATCTGCCATGAGGCGAGATGAAAATCTCGCCTCAGGTGTCAGAATGCGGGTCCCTGTAAAGGGCGGCGAAATTCGCCGCTCTAAAGTGGGCGCTTCGGGCGTCCATTACGCCCGAATCGCCCACCAGCTAAATAAATCGCGCCTGTCTTTTTAAGACACAGGCGCGATTTATATGCGGAGCGACGTAGTGCCTTTCCGGAAGCTGCGTCGCTCCGTTCTAATCAGTGACACAGGCGTCATGACGTCACGCCGCCTGTGTCACTGTGTGGAGCCGCGGATCACAGGAGAGCCGCGTGAAGACCGGGGCCGGGGGCCGAGCGCCGAGGGAGCAGCTGCCTGCAGGTGAGTGTGATTTTATTATTTTTCATGTACTGTCATTTATTTTATGTGGGGGAGTGGGGAGCTGTCGTTATCGTGGGAGGGGGGGGGGGAGTACTGTATACATTACATGGGGCCAGAATTGATGTATACTGGGGGCGGGGGGGGGTAGTTTGGTTACTGTATATATTGTATGGGTCCAGCATTATTTTATACTGGGAGGGGTTTGGTTACTGTATATATTGTATTATGGGGCCAGAATTGTTTTATACTGGGGGGGGGGGGTTACTGTATATATTGTATTATGGGGGCAGAATTGTTTTATACTGGGGGGGTGCAGTATATATTATATGGGGCCAGATTCATTTAAACTGGGGCGGGGGGGGGGGGGGTATTGTGTATATTATATGGGGCAAGATACATTTAAACTGGGGCGGGAGGGGGGGTGGTCTATATATTATATGGGGCCAGAATAATTTTATACTGGGGGGCTGCATATATTGTATGAGGCCAGATTATTCTTTTCCTGGGGGTTATATATTTATATGGGTCCAGATTTCAGCTGGGGGGGCTATATATGGGATACAGTATATTACTAAGCTGGGGGGCTGTATATGGGATACAGTATATTACTAAGCTGGGGGGCTGTATATGGGATACAGTATATTACTAAGCTGGGGGGCTGTATATGGGATACAGTATATTACTAAGCTGGGGAGCTGTATATGGGATACAGTATATTACTAAGCTGGGGCTGTATATGGGATACAGTATATTACTAAGCTGGGGGGCTGTATATGGGATACAGTATATTACTAAGCTGGGGGGCTGTATATGGGGTACAGTATATTACTAAGCTGGGAGGGCTGTATATGGGATACAGTATATTACTAAGCTGGAGGGCAGTATATGGAATACAGTATATTACTAAGCTGGGGCTGTATATGGGATACAGTATATTACTAAGCTGGAGGGCTGTATATGGGATACAGTATATTACTAAGCTGGGGGGCTGTATATGGGGTACAGTAGATCACTAAGCAGGGAGGCTGTATATGGGATATAGTATATTACTAAGCTGGGGGGCTGTATATGGGATACAGTATATTACTAAGCTGGGGGGCTGTATATGGGATACAGTATATTACTAAGCTGGGGGGCTGTATATGGGGTACAGTATATCACTAAGCAGGGAGGCTGTATATGGGGTATAGTATATCACTAAGCAGGGAGGCTGTATATGGGGTATAGTATATTACTAAGCTGGGGGGCTGTATATGGGATACAGTATATTACTAAGCTGGGGAGCTGTATATGGGATACAGTATATTACTAAGCTGGGGAGCAGTATGTGGCATACAGTATATTACTAAGCTGGGGAGCTGTATATGGCATACAGTATATTACTAAGCTAGGGGGCTGTATATGGGATACAGTATATTACTAAGCTGGGGGGCTGTATATGGGATACAGTATATTACTAAGCTGGGGCTCTATATGGGATACAGTATATTACTAAGCTAGGGGGCTGTATATGGGATACAGTATATTACTAAGCTGGGGAGCTGTATATGGCATACAGTATATTACTAAGCTGGAGCTGTATATGGGATACAGTATATTACTAAGCTGGGGGGCTGTATATGGGATACAGTATATTACTAAGCTGGGGCTCTATATGGGATACAGTATATTACTAAGCTGGGGGGCTGTATATGGGATACAGTATATTACTAAGCTGGGGGGCTGTATATGGGATACAGTATATTACTAAGCTGAGGGGCTGTATATGAAATACAGTATATTACTAAGCTGGGGGGCTATATATGGGATACAGTATATTACTAAGCTGGGGGGCTGTATATGGGATACAGTATATTACTAAGCTGGGGGGCTGTATATGGGATACAGTATATTACTAAGCTGGGGGGCTGTATATGGGATACAGTATATTACTAAGCTGGGGAGCTGTATATGGCATACAGTATATTACTAAGCTGGGGAGCTGTATATGGCATACAGTATATTACTAAGCTGGGGCTGTATATGGGATACAGTATATTACTAAGCTGGGGGGCTGTATATGGGATACAGTATATTACTAAGCTGGGGCTGTATATGGGGTACAGTATATTACTAAGCTGGGAGGGCTGTATATGGGATACAGTATATTACTAAGCTGGAGGGAAGTATATGGAATACAGTATATTACTAAGCTGGGGCTGTATATGGGATACAGTATATTACTAAGCTGGAGGGCTGTATATGGGATACAGTATATTACTAAGCTGGGGGGCTGTATATGGGGTACAGTAGATCACTAAGCAGGGAGGCTGTATATGGGATATAGTATATTACTAAGCTGGGGGGCTGTATATGGGATACAGTATATTACTAAGCTGGGGAGCTGTATATGGGATACAGTATATTACTAAGCTGGGGGGCTGTATATGGGATACAGTATATTACTAAGCTGGGGCTGTATATGGGATACAGTATATTGCTAAGCTGGGGGGCTGTATATGGGGTACAGTATATCACTAAGCAGGGAGGCTGTATATGGGATATAGTATATTACTAAGCTGGGGGGCTGTATATGGGATACAGTATATTACTAAGCTGGGGAGCTCTATATGGGATACAGTATATTACTAAGCTGGGGAGCTGTATATTGCATACAGTATATTACTAAGCTGGGGCTGTATATGGGATACAGTATATTACTAAGCGGGGGGGCTGTATATGGGATACAGTATATTACTATGCTGGGGAGCTGTATATGGCATACAGTATATTACTAAGCTGGGGCTGTATATGGGATACAGTATATTACTAAGCTGGGGGGCTGTATATGGGATACAGTATATTACTAAGCTGGGGCTGTATATGGGATACAGTATATTACTAAGCTGGGGGGCTGTATATGGGATACAGTATATTACTAAGCTGGGGGGCTGTATATGGGATACAGTATATTACTAAGGTGGGGGGCTGTATATGGGATACAGTATATTACTAAGCTGGGAGGGCTGTATATGGGGTACAGTATATTTCTAAGCTGCTGGCTGTATATCGGGTACAGTATATTACTAAGCTGGGGGTGTATATCGGGTACAGTATATTACTAAGCTGGAGGGCTGTATATGGGATACAGTATATCACTAAGCTGGGAGGCTGTATATGGGATACATTATATTACTAAGCTGGGGAGCTGTATATGGGATACAGTATATTACTAAGCTGGGAGGCTGTATATGGAATACAGTATATTACTAAGCTGGAGGGCTGTATATGGGATACAGTATATCACTGAGCTTGGAGGCTGTATATGGGATAATATAATATAATAATAATAATAATAATCTTTATTTATATAGCGCCATCAAATTCCGTAGCGCTTTACAAATCATAGGGGACATATACAACTATATTACATTACAAAGAACAAACAGTCATATAGAACAATAGGAGTGAGGGCCCTGCTCACAAGAGCTTACAGACTATGAGGATGAGGGGGTGACACAAGAGCTTACAGACTATGAGGATGAGGGGGTGACACAAGAGGTTGTATAATGGTCCAGCCATTCTTTATAAGGGAACAATATAAAATAATTTAATAAATAATTTACTAAACAACGATGTTGCTGCTTGAACCAGCCATCAGCCGCCATCTTATTTACAGGGTCCTAGGTGAAAAAGACTGCAGAGAAGCCTGGAGCTTGGTATATATCTGCTGTTTGCCAGATAACAGATAGGATAGTACATAGGATGAATTAGTAAAGGGAGAGTTGACATTTCAAGCAGTTAGCGAGTGTGATAGGCTTGCCTAAAGAGATGGGTTTTAAGAGCACGTTTGAAGCTTTGGAGGGTGGGTATTAGTCTCAGAGTCTGAGGAAGGGCATTCCAGAGAATTGGTGCAACTCGGGAAAAGTCCTGGATACGTGCATGGGAGGTTCGAATTAAGGTAGAGATTAATCTAATGTCACTGGCAGATCGAAGAGCACGGGAAGGGCGATAGACTGAGATGAGAGAAGAGAGATAGGGAGGTGCAGCATTATTCAGAGCTTTGTGGATGAGGGTTATTATCTTAAAGTGAATACGGAAGGAGACAGGCAGCCAGTGCAGTGAGTGGCACAAACTGGAGGCATCCGTGTAGCGTTTGGCCTGAAAGACGAGCCTGGCTGCTGCATTAAGAATAGATTGAAGAGGAGAGAGTTTAGAGAGTGGAAGACCGATTAGTAGGGAGTTACAGTAGTCTAGTCGAGAGTGAATAAGTGCAACAATTAGCATTTTAGAAGTTTCAAATGTCAGAAACGGCCGGATTCTGGAGATGTTTCTGAGATGCATACGGCAAGAGCGAGCAAGAGATTGAATATATGGTAAAAAGGAGAGGTCAGAGTCCAGCACAACCCCAAGACAGCGGGCCTGCTGCCTCGGTGCTATAGTGATCCCACAGACCGAGATGGAGAGGTCAGGGGTGGTTAGGTTAGTAGATGGTGGAAAGACAAGAAGTTCAGTCTTAGAAAGATTAAGTTTCAAGAAGAGAGAGGACATGATGTTAGAGACAGCAGAGAGACAATCACTAGTGTTCTGGATTAAGGCAGGAGTGATGTTACGTGCAGAAGTATATAGCTGGGTGTCATCAGCATAAAGATGATACTGGAAACCAAATCTGCTGATGGTTTGTCCAATGGGGGCAGTATAGAGAGAGAAGAGAAGAGGACCCAGGACTGAGCCCTGAGGAACCCCGACACAGAGGAAGATGAGTAGAGAAAGATCCAGAAAAGGAGACACTGAAAGTGCGGTCAGAGAGATAGGAAGAAAACCAGGAGAGTGCAGTGCCCTTTAGGCCAATGGAGTGAAGCATCCTAAGGAGGAGCTGGTGGTCCACAGTATCGAACGCTGCGGATAGATCCAGGAGAATGAGGAGAGAATAGTCACCTTTGGATTTTGCAGTGAGGAGATCATTGGAGACTTTAGAAAGAGCAGTTTCAGTGGAATACATAGAGCGGAAACCAGATTGTAGGGGGTCATGGAGGGAGTTAGCTGAGAGATAGCGGGTTAGTCGAGAATAGACCAAGCGTTCCAGGAGTTTGGAGATGAAAGGGAGGTTAGAAACTGGTCGGTAGTTAGTAGCATTGGATGGGTCCAGTGAAGGTTTCTTTAGTAAAGGGGTAACAATAGCATGCTTGAAAGAAGAGGGGATGACCCCAGAAGAGAGAGAGAGATTGAAAATTTTAGTTAGGTGAGAAGTGACTGCTGGGGAGAGAGACTGTACCAGATGTGAGGGGATGGGGTCACTGATGCAGGTAGTGGGGCGAGCAGAGGAAAGGAGCCTAGACACTTCTTCCTCTGTGACTGGCTCAAAGGAAGAGAGTGAACAAGATAAGGTATCGGAGGGAAGGGGATTAGTGGGGTGAGTGGATTGAGCAATTATTTCCTGGCGGATACAATCAATTTTGTCCTTAAAATAGGCGGCCAGATCTTCAGCCCCAAGGTCTGTGACAGGTGGCTGCACCTTGGGTGTTAGTAAGGAGTGAAGGGTATCAAAGAGCCTTTTGGGGTTGTTAGAGAGAGAGGATATGAGATTAGTAAAATAGACCTGTTTAGCAAGGTGGAGGGCAGAGTTATACGTTTTTAGCATAAATTTGAAGTGAAGAAAGTCTGCAGATGTGCGCGATTTTCTCCACAGACGTTCAGCAATCCTGGAGCACTGCCGAAGGAAACGAGTTTGTTCAGTGTGCCAAGGTTGCCTGCGTGTGTGTTGAAAATTTCGGATAGTGAGCGGTGCCATCTCATCTAGGGCGCTTCTGACAGTGTGATTATAGTGGTTAGTAGCCAGGTTTGGACAGGTGAAAGAGGAGATGGGGGATAGTGCAGACTGTAAGTTTTCTGTGAGTTGATGAGTATCTATTGCACGTGGGTTCCGGTATGAGTGATGGGTGGAAGGATTCTGAGAATGAGAAGGATTATTGAAAGTAAAAGAAAGGAGATTATGGTCTGAAAGTGGAAAGGAGGAATTGGTAAAATCAGATATTGAAGATGGTTGGGAGAAGACCAAATCGAGGATGTTTCCTTCATTATGAGTGGGGGAATCGCAGAGTTGTGAAAGACCGAGAGAAGTAGTTAGTGCTAAGAGCTGAGAGGCAGGAGGGGAAATGGGAGTGTTAACAGGGATGTTGAAGTCTCCCATGATGATGGTTGGAATGTCACAGGATAAAAAGTGAGAGAGCCAAGAGGCAAAGTGGTCATGAAACTGATAGGGTGAGCCAGGAGGACGGTATACTACAGCCACACGAAGAGAGAATGGGCGGAAAAGTCTGAGGGTGTGGACCTCAAAAGATGGGAAAGTAAGAGAAGGTACAGGAGGAATGACCTGGAAAGTGCATTGTGGAGAGAGGAGTATGCCTACCCCACCTCCCTGCCTATTCTCAGGTCTGGAACAGTGCGAAAAGTGTAAACCGCCATAAGACAATGCTGCAACGGAGGCGGAGTCATCCTGCTGGATCCATGTTTCCGTAATGGCAAGCATGTCAAAAGACTTAGAAAGAAAGAGGTCATGAACTGATTCTAGTTTATTACACACAGAGCGAGCGTTCCATAGGGCACATTTAAAAGGGGTTACGGGTGGAGAAGGAGAAGAGGGGATACACTGAATCTTTATAAGGTTAGCAGGGTTTCTGTGTGAAGGGTTAAAATAAGCAGAAGGTGGGCCTGGGTTAGGAGAGACGTCCCCTGCAGCAAGCAGAAGGAGAGAGAAAAGAGACAAAAGATGCTGCAGAGATTTATAAGAAGTTATTTCTTGCTTCACGGCAGAAGACTGTGATAAGTTAGTCTGGTTACATAACGTATAGAGTGTGTGAGTGGTAAATAAAGGTGAGTGAAGAAGTGAGGCATTGATATGGATAGTTGGTACTGGTGGAATAGATGGACGGTAGGCAAGTAAAACAACCATAGCAAACAGGGAGAAAATGGAAAACATTTTGAGACAAACATAATTGTTCATTTTTCTCTGCCATCTTACCTGTCTCCTGCCCTGTCTAACTGCAATGTCAAACTGCAGTATCATACTTCTCAGAATATTATTTTACTTAGCAGAATATTATGCTAAGCAAACAAGGAATGCAAGCAACCTGGAATGCAAGCATCCTATACTATCACTAAATTTATACCCAGAGAAGACAAGAGACCAGGCCCTCATTTAGCTCATAAAACAATTAATCTAGGAGACTTAACGCATGTGGATCAAGTTCTGAACAGAGAAAAACAAACTCATTGAGGGGCATAGATGAACATTAAATCAGGTAGGACAGAAAAGGGTCAAATGTTACAGCAAGAAACAGACACATGCAATACGAGGGCAATTAGCAGATATATACCATTGCAGAGAGTGAGACTGGATTTAAAGACACAGTAGATGGGTGAAAAATGATTCAGCAATCAGAGATATATACCATTGCAGAGAGTGAGACTGGATTTAAAGACACAGTAGATGGGTGAAAAATGATTCAGCAATCAGAGATATATACCTGTGGAAGAGAGGAGAGTTTGATGTTATATCCATTCAATGTCAAACTGCAGTATCATACTTCTCAGAATATTATTTTACTTAGCAGAATATTATGCTAAGCAAACAAGGAATGCAAGCAACCTGGAATGCAAGCATCCTATACTATCACTAAATTTATACCCAGAGAAGACAAGAGACCAGGCCCTCATTTAGCTCATAAAACAATTAATCTAGGAGACTTAACGCATGTGGATCAAGTTCTGAACAGAGAAAAACAAACTCATTGAGGGGCATAGATGAACATTAAATCAGGTAGGACAGAAAAGGGTCAAATGTTACAGCAAGAAACAGACACATGCAATACGAGGGCAATTAGCAGATATATACCATTGCAGAGAGTGAGACTGGATTTAAAGACACAGTAGATGGGTGAAAAATGATTCAGCAATCAGAGATATATACCATTGCAGAGAGTGAGACTGGATTTAAAGACACAGTAGATGGGTGAAAAATGATTCAGCAATCAGAGATATATACCTGTGGAAGAGAGGAGAGTTTGATGTTATATCCATTCAATGTCAAACTGCAGTATCATACTTCTCAGAATATTATTTTACTTAGCAGAATATTATGCTAAGCAAACAAGGAATGCAAGCAACCTGGAATGCAAGCATCCTATACTATCACTAAATTTATACCCAGAGAAGACAAGAGACCAGGCCCTCATTTAGCTCATAAAACAATTAATCTAGGAGACTTAACGCATGTGGATCAAGTTCTGAACAGAGAAAAACAAACTCATTGAGGGGCATAGATGAACATTAAATCAGGTAGGACAGAAAAGGGTCAAATGTTACAGCAAGAAACAGACACATGCAATACGAGGGCAATTAGCAGATATATACCATTGCAGAGAGTGAGACTGGATTTAAAGACACAGTAGATGGGTGAAAAATGATTCAGCAATCAGAGATATATACCATTGCAGAGAGTGAGACTGGATTTAAAGACACAGTAGATGGGTGAAAAATGATTCAGCAATCAGAGATATATACCTGTGGAAGAGAGGAGAGTTTGATGTTATATCCATTCAATGTCAAACTGCAGTATCATACTTCTCAGAATATTATTTTACTTAGCAGAATATTATGCTAAGCAAACAAGGAATGCAAGCAACCTGGAATGCAAGCATCCTATACTATCACTAAATTTATACCCAGAGAAGACAAGAGACCAGGCCCTCATTTAGCTCATAAAACAATTAATCTAGGAGACTTAACGCATGTGGATCAAGTTCTGAACAGAGAAAAACAAACTCATTGAGGGGCATAGATGAACATTAAATCAGGTAGGACAGAAAAGGGTCAAATGTTACAGCAAGAAACAGACACATGCAATACGAGGGCAATTAGCAGATATATACCATTGCAGAGAGTGAGACTGGATTTAAAGACACAGTAGATGGGTGAAAAATGATTCAGCAATCAGAGATATATACCATTGCAGAGAGTGAGACTGGATTTAAAGACACAGTAGATGGGTGAAAAATGATTCAGCAATCAGAGATATATACCATTGCAGAGAGTGAGACTGGATTTAAAGACACAGTAGATGGGTGAAAAATGATTCAGCAATCAGAGATATATACCATTGCAGAGAGTGAGACTGGATTTAAAGACACAGTAGATGGGTGAAAAATGATTCAGCAATCAGAGATATATACCATTGCAGAGAGTGAGACTGGATTTAAAGACACAGTAGATGGGTGAAAAATGATTCAGCAATCAGAGATATATACCATTGCAGAGAGTGAGACTGGATTTAAAGACACAGTAGATGGGTGAAAAATGATTCAGCAATCAGAGATATATACCATTGCAGAGAGTGAGACTGGATTTAAAGACACAGTAGATGGGTGAAAAATGATTCAGCAATCAGAGATATATACCATTGCAGAGAGTGAGACTGGATTTAAAGACACAGTAGATGGGTGAAAAATGATTCAGCAATCAGAGATATATACCATTGCAGAGAGTGAGACTGGATTTAAAGACACAGTAGATGGGTGAAAAATGATTCAGCAATCAGAGATATATACCATTGCAGAGAGTGAGACTGGATTTAAAGACACAGTAGATGGGTGAAAAATGATTCAGCAATCAGAGATATATACCATTGCAGAGAGTGAGACTGGATTTAAAGACACAGTAGATGGGTGAAAAATGATTCAGCAATCAGAGATATATACCATTGCAGAGAGTGAGACTGGATTTAAAGACACAGTAGATGGGTGAAAAATGATTCAGCAATCAGAGATATATACCTGTGGAAGAGAGGAGAGTTTGATGTTATATCCATTCAATGTCAAACTGCAGTATCATACTTCTCAGAATATTATTTTACTTAGCAGAATATTATGCTAAGCAAACAAGGAATGCAAGCAACCTGGAATGCAAGCATCCTATACTATCACTAAATTTATACCCAGAGAAGACAAGAGACCAGGCCCTCATTTAGCTCATAAAACAATTAATCTAGGAGACTTAACGCATGTGGATCAAGTTCTGAACAGAGAAAAACAAACTCATTGAGGGGCATAGATGAACATTAAATCAGGTAGGACAGAAAAGGGTCAAATGTTACAGCAAGAAACAGACACATGCAATACGAGGGCAATTAGCAGATATATACCATTGCAGAGAGTGAGACTGGATTTAAAGACACAGTAGATGGGTGAAAAATGATTCAGCAATCAGAGATATATACCATTGCAGAGAGTGAGACTGGATATAAAGACACAGTAGATGGGTGAAAAATGATTCAGCAATCAGAGATATATACCATTGCAGAGAGTGAGACTGGATTTAAAGACACAGTAGATGGGTGAAAAATGATTCAGCAATCAGAGATATATACCATTGCAGAGAGTGAGACTGGATTTAAAGACACAGTAGATGGGTGAAAAATGATTCAGCAATCAGAGATATATACCATTGCAGAGAGTGAGACTGGATTTAAAGACACAGTAGATGGGTGAAAAATGATTCAGCAATCAGAGATATATACCTGTGGAAGAGAGGAGAGTTTGATGTTATATCCATTCAATGTCAAACTGCAGTATCATACTTCTCAGAATATTATTTTACTTAGCAGAATATTATGCTAAGCAAACAAGGAATGCAAGCAACCTGGAATGCAAGCATCCTATACTATCACTAAATTTATACCCAGAGAAGACAAGAGACCAGGCCCTCATTTAGCTCATAAAACAATTAATCTAGGAGACTTAACGCATGTGGATCAAGTTCTGAACAGAGAAAAACAAACTCATTGAGGGGCATAGATGAACATTAAATCAGGTAGGACAGAAAAGGGTCAAATGTTACAGCAAGAAACAGACACATGCAATACGAGGGCAATTAGCAGATATATACCATTGCAGAGAGTGAGACTGGATTTAAAGACACAGTAGATGGGTGAAAAATGATTCAGCAATCAGAGATATATACCATTGCAGAGAGTGAGACTGGATTTAAAGACACAGTAGATGGGTGAAAAATGATTCAGCAATCAGAGATATATACCATTGCAGAGAGTGAGACTGGATTTAAAGACACAGTAGATGGGTGAAAAATGATTCAGCAATCAGAGATATATACCATTGCAGAGAGTGAGACTGGATTTAAAGACACAGTAGATGGGTGAAAAATGATTCAGCAATCAGAGATATATACCATTGCAGAGAGTGAGACTGGATTTAAAGACACAGTAGATGGGTGAAAAATGATTCAGCAATCAGAGATATATACCTGTGGAAGAGAGGAGAGTTTGATGTTATATCCATTCAATGTCAAACTGCAGTATCATACTTCTCAGAATATTATTTTACTTAGCAGAATATTATGCTAAGCAAACAAGGAATGCAAGCAACCTGGAATGCAAGCATCCTATACTATCACTAAATTTATACCCAGAGAAGACAAGAGACCAGGCCCTCATTTAGCTCATAAAACAATTAATCTAGGAGACTTAACGCATGTGGATCAAGTTCTGAACAGAGAAAAACAAACTCATTGAGGGGCATAGATGAACATTAAATCAGGTAGGACAGAAAAGGGTCAAATGTTACAGCAAGAAACAGACACATGCAATACGAGGGCAATTAGCAGATATATACCATTGCAGAGAGTGAGACTGGATTTAAAGACACAGTAGATGGGTGAAAAATGATTCAGCAATCAGAGATATATACCATTGCAGAGAGTGAGACTGGATTTAAAGACACAGTAGATGGGTGAAAAATGATTCAGCAATCAGAGATATATACCATTGCAGAGAGTGAGACTGGATTTAAAGACACAGTAGATGGGTGAAAAATGATTCAGCAATCAGAGATATATACCATTGCAGAGAGTGAGACTGGATTTAAAGACACAGTAGATGGGTGAAAAATGATTCAGCAATCAGAGATATATACCATTGCAGAGAGTGAGACTGGATTTAAAGACACAGTAGATGGGTGAAAAATGATTCAGCAATCAGAGATATATACCTGTGGAAGAGAGGAGAGTTTGATGTTATATCCATTCAATGTCAAACTGCAGTATCATACTTCTCAGAATATTATTTTACTTAGCAGAATATTATGCTAAGCAAACAAGGAATGCAAGCAACCTGGAATGCAAGCATCCTATACTATCACTAAATTTATACCCAGAGAAGACAAGAGACCAGGCCCTCATTTAGCTCATAAAACAATTAATCTAGGAGACTTAACGCATGTGGATCAAGTTCTGAACAGAGAAAAACAAACTCATTGAGGGGCATAGATGAACATTAAATCAGGTAGGACAGAAAAGGGTCAAATGTTACAGCAAGAAACAGACACATGCAATACGAGGGCAATTAGCAGATATATACCATTGCAGAGAGTGAGACTGGATTTAAAGACACAGTAGATGGGTGAAAAATGATTCAGCAATCAGAGATATATACCATTGCAGAGAGTGAGACTGGATTTAAAGACACAGTAGATGGGTGAAAAATGATTCAGCAATCAGAGATATATACCATTGCAGAGAGTGAGACTGGATTTAAAGACACAGTAGATGGGTGAAAAATGATTCAGCAATCAGAGATATATACCATTGCAGAGAGTGAGACTGGATTTAAAGACACAGTAGATGGGTGAAAAATGATTCAGCAATCAGAGATATATACCATTGCAGAGAGTGAGACTGGATTTAAAGACACAGTAGATGGGTGAAAAATGATTCAGCAATCAGAGATATATACCTGTGGAAGAGAGGAGAGTTTGATGTTATATCCATTCAATGTCAAACTGCAGTATCATACTTCTCAGAATATTATTTTACTTAGCAGAATATTATGCTAAGCAAACAAGGAATGCAAGCAACCTGGAATGCAAGCATCCTATACTATCACTAAATTTATACCCAGAGAAGACAAGAGACCAGGCCCTCATTTAGCTCATAAAACAATTAATCTAGGAGACTTAACGCATGTGGATCAAGTTCTGAACAGAGAAAAACAAACTCATTGAGGGGCATAGATGAACATTAAATCAGGTAGGACAGAAAAGGGTCAAATGTTACAGCAAGAAACAGACACATGCAATACGAGGGCAATTAGCAGATATATACCATTGCAGAGAGTGAGACTGGATTTAAAGACACAGTAGATGGGTGAAAAATGATTCAGCAATCAGAGATATATACCATTGCAGAGAGTGAGACTGGATTTAAAGACACAGTAGATGGGTGAAAAATGATTCAGCAATCAGAGATATATACCATTGCAGAGAGTGAGACTGGATTTAAAGACACAGTAGATGGGTGAAAAATGATTCAGCAATCAGAGATATATACCATTGCAGAGAGTGAGACTGGATTTAAAGACACAGTAGATGGGTGAAAAATGATTCAGCAATCAGAGATATATACCATTGCAGAGAGTGAGACTGGATTTAAAGACACAGTAGATGGGTGAAAAATGATTCAGCAATCAGAGATATATACCTGTGGAAGAGAGGAGAGTTTGATGTTATATCCATTCAATGTCAAACTGCAGTATCATACTTCTCAGAATATTATTTTACTTAGCAGAATATTATGCTAAGCAAACAAGGAATGCAAGCAACCTGGAATGCAAGCATCCTATACTATCACTAAATTTATACCCAGAGAAGACAAGAGACCAGGCCCTCATTTAGCTCATAAAACAATTAATCTAGGAGACTTAACGCATGTGGATCAAGTTCTGAACAGAGAAAAACAAACTCATTGAGGGGCATAGATGAACATTAAATCAGGTAGGACAGAAAAGGGTCAAATGTTACAGCAAGAAACAGACACATGCAATACGAGGGCAATTAGCATATATATACCATTGCAGAGAGTGAGACTGGATTTAAAGACACAGTAGATGGGTGAAAAATGATTCAGCAATCAGAGATATATACCATTGCAGAGAGTGAGACTGGATTTAAAGACACAGTAGATGGGTGAAAAATGATTCAGCAATCAGAGATATATACCTGTGGAAGAGAGGAGAGTTTGATGTTATATCCATTCAATGTCAAACTGCAGTATCATACTTCTCAGAATATTATTTTACTTAGCAGAATATTATGCTAAGCAAACAAGGAATGCAAGCAACCTGGAATGCAAGCATCCTATACTATCACTAAATTTATACCCAGAGAAGACAAGAGACCAGGCCCTCATTTAGCTCATAAAACAATTAATCTAGGAGACTTAACGCATGTGGATCAAGTTCTGAACAGAGAAAAACAAACTCATTGAGGGGCATAGATGAACATTAAATCAGGTAGGACAGAAAAGGGTCAAATGTTACAGCAAGAAACAGACACATGCAATACGAGGGCAATTAGCAGATATATACCATTGCAGAGAGTGAGACTGGATTTAAAGACACAGTAGATGGGTGAAAAATGATTCAGCAATCAGAGATATATACCATTGCAGAGAGTGAGACTGGATTTAAAGACACAGTAGATGGGTGAAAAATGATTCAGCAATCAGAGATATATACCTGTGGAAGAGAGGAGAGTTTGATGTTATATCCATTCAATGTCAAACTGCAGTATCATACTTCTCAGAATATTATTTTACTTAGCAGAATATTATGCTAAGCAAACAAGGAATGCAAGCAACCTGGAATGCAAGCATCCTATACTATCACTAAATTTATACCCAGAGAAGACAAGAGACCAGGCCCTCATTTAGCTCATAAAACAATTAATCTAGGAGACTTAACGCATGTGGATCAAGTTCTGAACAGAGAAAAACAAACTCATTGAGGGGCATAGATGAACATTAAATCAGGTAGGACAGAAAAGGGTCAAATGTTACAGCAAGAAACAGACACATGCAATACGAGGGCAATTAGCAGATATATACCATTGCAGAGAGTGAGACTGGATTTAAAGACACAGTAGATGGGTGAAAAATGATTCAGCAATCAGAGATATATACCATTGCAGAGAGTGAGACTGGATTTAAAGACACAGTAGATGGGTGAAAAATGATTCAGCAATCAGAGATATATACCATTGCAGAGAGTGAGACTGGATTTAAAGACACAGTAGATGGGTGAAAAATGATTCAGCAATCAGAGATATATACCATTGCAGAGAGTGAGACTGGATTTAAAGACACAGTAGATGGGTGAAAAATGATTCAGCAATCAGAGATATATACCATTGCAGAGAGTGAGACTGGATTTAAAGACACAGTAGATGGGTGAAAAATGATTCAGCAATCAGAGATATATACCATTGCAGAGAGTGAGACTGGATTTAAAGACACAGTAGATGGGTGAAAAATGATTCAGCAATCAGAGATATATACCATTGCAGAGAGTGAGACTGGATTTAAAGACACAGTAGATGGGTGAAAAATGATTCAGCAATCAGAGATATATACCATTGCAGAGAGTGAGACTGGATTTAAAGACACAGTAGATGGGTGAAAAATGATTCAGCAATCAGAGATATATACCATTGCAGAGAGTGAGACTGGATTTAAAGACACAGTAGATGGGTGAAAAATGATTCAGCAATCAGAGATATATACCATTGCAGAGAGTGAGACTGGATTTAAAGACACAGTAGATGGGTGAAAAATGATTCAGCAATCAGAGATATATACCATTGCAGAGAGTGAGACTGGATTTAAAGACACAGTAGATGGGTGAAAAATGATTCAGCAATCAGAGATATATACCATTGCAGAGAGTGAGACTGGATTTAAAGACACAGTAGATGGGTGAAAAATGATTCAGCAATCAGAGATATATACCTGTGGAAGAGAGGAGAGTTTGATGTTATATCCATTCAATGTCAAACTGCAGTATCATACTTCTCAGAATATTATTTTACTTAGCAGAATATTATGCTAAGCAAACAAGGAATGCAAGCAACCTGGAATGCAAGCATCCTATACTATCACTAAATTTATACCCAGAGAAGACAAGAGACCAGGCCCTCATTTAGCTCATAAAACAATTAATCTAGGAGACTTAACGCATGTGGATCAAGTTCTGAACAGAGAAAAACAAACTCATTGAGGGGCATAGATGAACATTAAATCAGGTAGGACAGAAAAGGGTCAAATGTTACAGCAAGAAACAGACACATGCAATACGAGGGCAATTAGCAGATATATACCATTGCAGAGAGTGAGACTGGATTTAAAGACACAGTAGATGGGTGAAAAATGATTCAGCAATCAGAGATATATACCATTGCAGAGAGTGAGACTGGATTTAAAGACACAGTAGATGGGTGAAAAATGATTCAGCAATCAGAGATATATACCATTGCAGAGAGTGAGACTGGATTTAAAGACACAGTAGATGGGTGAAAAATGATTCAGCAATCAGAGATATATACCATTGCAGAGAGTGAGACTGGATTTAAAGACACAGTAGATGGGTGAAAAATGATTCAGCAATCAGAGATATATACCATTGCAGAGAGTGAGACTGGATTTAAAGACACAGTAGATGGGTGAAAAATGATTCAGCAATCAGAGATATATACCTGTGGAAGAGAGGAGAGTTTGATGTTATATCCATTCAATGTCAAACTGCAGTATCATACTTCTCAGAATATTATTTTACTTAGCAGAATATTATGCTAAGCAAACAAGGAATGCAAGCAACCTGGAATGCAAGCATCCTATACTATCACTAAATTTATACCCAGAGAAGACAAGAGACCAGGCCCTCATTTAGCTCATAAAACAATTAATCTAGGAGACTTAACGCATGTGGATCAAGTTCTGAACAGAGAAAAACAAACTCATTGAGGGGCATAGATGAACATTAAATCAGGTAGGACAGAAAAGGGTCAAATGTTACAGCAAGAAACAGACACATGCAATACGAGGGCAATTAGCAGATATATACCATTGCAGAGAGTGAGACTGGATTTAAAGACACAGTAGATGGGTGAAAAATGATTCAGCAATCAGAGATATATACCATTGCAGAGAGTGAGACTGGATTTAAAGACACAGTAGATGGGTGAAAAATGATTCAGCAATCAGAGATATATACCATTGCAGAGAGTGAGACTGGATTTAAAGACACAGTAGATGGGTGAAAAATGATTCAGCAATCAGAGATATATACCATTGCAGAGAGTGAGACTGGATTTAAAGACACAGTAGATGGGTGAAAAATGATTCAGCAATCAGAGATATATACCATTGCAGAGAGTGAGACTGGATTTAAAGACACAGTAGATGGGTGAAAAATGATTCAGCAATCAGAGATATATACCTGTGGAAGAGAGGAGAGTTTGATGTTATATCCATTCAATGTCAAACTGCAGTATCATACTTCTCAGAATATTATTTTACTTAGCAGAATATTATGCTAAGCAAACAAGGAATGCAAGCAACCTGGAATGCAAGCATCCTATACTATCACTAAATTTATACCCAGAGAAGACAAGAGACCAGGCCCTCATTTAGCTCATAAAACAATTAATCTAGGAGACTTAACGCATGTGGATCAAGTTCTGAACAGAGAAAAACAAACTCATTGAGGGGCATAGATGAACATTAAATCAGGTAGGACAGAAAAGGGTCAAATGTTACAGCAAGAAACAGACACATGCAATACGAGGGCAATTAGCAGATATATACCATTGCAGAGAGTGAGACTGGATTTAAAGACACAGTAGATGGGTGAAAAATGATTCAGCAATCAGAGATATATACCATTGCAGAGAGTGAGACTGGATTTAAAGACACAGTAGATGGGTGAAAAATGATTCAGCAATCAGAGATATATACCATTGCAGAGAGTGAGACTGGATTTAAAGACACAGTAGATGGGTGAAAAATGATTCAGCAATCAGAGATATATACCATTGCAGAGAGTGAGACTGGATTTAAAGACACAGTAGATGGGTGAAAAATGATTCAGCAATCAGAGATATATACCTGTGGAAGAGAGGAGAGTTTGATGTTATATCCATTCAATGTCAAACTGCAGTATCATACTTCTCAGAATATTATTTTACTTAGCAGAATATTATGCTAAGCAAACAAGGAATGCAAGCAACCTGGAATGCAAGCATCCTATACTATCACTAAATTTATACCCAGAGAAGACAAGAGACCAGGCCCTCATTTAGCTCATAAAACAATTAATCTAGGAGACTTAACGCATGTGGATCAAGTTCTGAACAGAGAAAAACAAACTCATTGAGGGGCATAGATGAACATTAAATCAGGTAGGACAGAAAAGGGTCAAATGTTACAGCAAGAAACAGACACATGCAATACGAGGGCAATTAGCAGATATATACCATTGCAGAGAGTGAGACTGGATTTAAAGACACAGTAGATGGGTGAAAAATGATTCAGCAATCAGAGATATATACCATTGCAGAGAGTGAGACTGGATTTAAAGACACAGTAGATGGGTGAAAAATGATTCAGCAATCAGAGATATATACCATTGCAGAGAGTGAGACTGGATTTAAAGACACAGTAGATGGGTGAAAAATGATTCAGCAATCAGAGATATATACCATTGCAGAGAGTGAGACTGGATTTAAAGACACAGTAGATGGGTGAAAAATGATTCAGCAATCAGAGATATATACCATTGCAGAGAGTGAGACTGGATTTAAAGACACAGTAGATGGGTGAAAAATGATTCAGCAATCAGAGATATATACCTGTGGAAGAGAGGAGAGTTTGATGTTATATCCATTCAATGTCAAACTGCAGTATCATACTTCTCAGAATATTATTTTACTTAGCAGAATATTATGCTAAGCAAACAAGGAATGCAAGCAACCTGGAATGCAAGCATCCTATACTATCACTAAATTTATACCCAGAGAAGACAAGAGACCAGGCCCTCATTTAGCTCATAAAACAATTAATCTAGGAGACTTAACGCATGTGGATCAAGTTCTGAACAGAGAAAAACAAACTCATTGAGGGGCATAGATGAACATTAAATCAGGTAGGACAGAAAAGGGTCAAATGTTACAGCAAGAAACAGACACATGCAATACGAGGGCAATTAGCATATATATACCATTGCAGAGAGTGAGACTGGATTTAAAGACACAGTAGATGGGTGAAAAATGATTCAGCAATCAGAGATATATACCATTGCAGAGAGTGAGACTGGATTTAAAGACACAGTAGATGGGTGAAAAATGATTCAGCAATCAGAGATATATACCTGTGGAAGAGAGGAGAGTTTGATGTTATATCCATTCAATGTCAAACTGCAGTATCATACTTCTCAGAATATTATTTTACTTAGCAGAATATTATGCTAAGCAAACAAGGAATGCAAGCAACCTGGAATGCAAGCATCCTATACTATCACTAAATTTATACCCAGAGAAGACAAGAGACCAGGCCCTCATTTAGCTCATAAAACAATTAATCTAGGAGACTTAACGCATGTGGATCAAGTTCTGAACAGAGAAAAACAAACTCATTGAGGGGCATAGATGAACATTAAATCAGGTAGGACAGAAAAGGGTCAAATGTTACAGCAAGAAACAGACACATGCAATACGAGGGCAATTAGCAGATATATACCATTGCAGAGAGTGAGACTGGATTTAAAGACACAGTAGATGGGTGAAAAATGATTCAGCAATCAGAGATATATACCATTGCAGAGAGTGAGACTGGATTTAAAGACACAGTAGATGGGTGAAAAATGATTCAGCAATCAGAGATATATACCTGTGGAAGAGAGGAGAGTTTGATGTTATATCCATTCAATGTCAAACTGCAGTATCATACTTCTCAGAATATTATTTTACTTAGCAGAATATTATGCTAAGCAAACAAGGAATGCAAGCAACCTGGAATGCAAGCATCCTATACTATCACTAAATTTATACCCAGAGAAGACAAGAGACCAGGCCCTCATTTAGCTCATAAAACAATTAATCTAGGAGACTTAACGCATGTGGATCAAGTTCTGAACAGAGAAAAACAAACTCATTGAGGGGCATAGATGAACATTAAATCAGGTAGGACAGAAAAGGGTCAAATGTTACAGCAAGAAACAGACACATGCAATACGAGGGCAATTAGCAGATATATACCATTGCAGAGAGTGAGACTGGATTTAAAGACACAGTAGATGGGTGAAAAATGATTCAGCAATCAGAGATATATACCATTGCAGAGAGTGAGACTGGATTTAAAGACACAGTAGATGGGTGAAAAATGATTCAGCAATCAGAGATATATACCTGTGGAAGAGAGGAGAGTTTGATGTTATATCCATTCAATGTCAAACTGCAGTATCATACTTCTCAGAATATTATTTTACTTAGCAGAATATTATGCTAAGCAAACAAGGAATGCAAGCAACCTGGAATGCAAGCATCCTATACTATCACTAAATTTATACCCAGAGAAGACAAGAGACCAGGCCCTCATTTAGCTCATAAAACAATTAATCTAGGAGACTTAACGCATGTGGATCAAGTTCTGAACAGAGAAAAACAAACTCATTGAGGGGCATAGATGAACATTAAATCAGGTAGGACAGAAAAGGGTCAAATGTTACAGCAAGAAACAGACACATGCAATACGAGGGCAATTAGCAGATATATACCATTGCAGAGAGTGAGACTGGATTTAAAGACACAGTAGATGGGTGAAAAATGATTCAGCAATCAGAGATATATACCATTGCAGAGAGTGAGACTGGATTTAAAGACACAGTAGATGGGTGAAAAATGATTCAGCAATCAGAGATATATACCATTGCAGAGAGTGAGACTGGATTTAAAGACACAGTAGATGGGTGAAAAATGATTCAGCAATCAGAGATATATACCATTGCAGAGAGTGAGACTGGATTTAAAGACACAGTAGATGGGTGAAAAATGATTCAGCAATCAGAGATATATACCATTGCAGAGAGTGAGACTGGATTTAAAGACACAGTAGATGGGTGAAAAATGATTCAGCAATCAGAGATATATACCATTGCAGAGAGTGAGACTGGATTTAAAGACACAGTAGATGGGTGAAAAATGATTCAGCAATCAGAGATATATACCATTGCAGAGAGTGAGACTGGATTTAAAGACACAGTAGATGGGTGAAAAATGATTCAGCAATCAGAGATATATACCTGTGGAAGAGAGGAGAGTTTGATGTTATATCCATTCAATGTCAAACTGCAGTATCATACTTCTCAGAATATTATTTTACTTAGCAGAATATTATGCTAAGCAAACAAGGAATGCAAGCAACCTGGAATGCAAGCATCCTATACTATCACTAAATTTATACCCAGAGAAGACAAGAGACCAGGCCCTCATTTAGCTCATAAAACAATTAATCTAGGAGACTTAACGCATGTGGATCAAGTTCTGAACAGAGAAAAACAAACTCATTGAGGGGCATAGATGAACATTAAATCAGGTAGGACAGAAAAGGGTCAAATGTTACAGCAAGAAACAGACACATGCAATACGAGGGCAATTAGCAGATATATACCATTGCAGAGAGTGAGACTGGATTTAAAGACACAGTAGATGGGTGAAAAATGATTCAGCAATCAGAGATATATACCATTGCAGAGAGTGAGACTGGATTTAAAGACACAGTAGATGGGTGAAAAATGATTCAGCAATCAGAGATATATACCTGTGGAAGAGAGGAGAGTTTGATGTTATATCCATTCAATGTCAAACTGCAGTATCATACTTCTCAGAATATTATTTTACTTAGCAGAATATTATGCTAAGCAAACAAGGAATGCAAGCAACCTGGAATGCAAGCATCCTATACTATCACTAAATTTATACCCAGAGAAGACAAGAGACCAGGCCCTCATTTAGCTCATAAAACAATTAATCTAGGAGACTTAACGCATGTGGATCAAGTTCTGAACAGAGAAAAACAAACTCATTGAGGGGCATAGATGAACATTAAATCAGGTAGGACAGAAAAGGGTCAAATGTTACAGCAAGAAACAGACACATGCAATACGAGGGCAATTAGCAGATATATACCATTGCAGAGAGTGAGACTGGATTTAAAGACACAGTAGATGGGTGAAAAATGATTCAGCAATCAGAGATATATACCATTGCAGAGAGTGAGACTGGATTTAAAGACACAGTAGATGGGTGAAAAATGATTCAGCAATCAGAGATATATACCATTGCAGAGAGTGAGACTGGATTTAAAGACACAGTAGATGGGTGAAAAATGATTCAGCAATCAGAGATATATACCATTGCAGAGAGTGAGACTGGATTTAAAGACACAGTAGATGGGTGAAAAATGATTCAGCAATCAGAGATATATACCATTGCAGAGAGTGAGACTGGATTTAAAGACACAGTAGATGGGTGAAAAATGATTCAGCAATCAGAGATATATACCTGTGGAAGAGAGGAGAGTTTGATGTTATATCCATTCAATGTCAAACTGCAGTATCATACTTCTCAGAATATTATTTTACTTAGCAGAATATTATGCTAAGCAAACAAGGAATGCAAGCAACCTGGAATGCAAGCATCCTATACTATCACTAAATTTATACCCAGAGAAGACAAGAGACCAGGCCCTCATTTAGCTCATAAAACAATTAATCTAGGAGACTTAACGCATGTGGATCAAGTTCTGAACAGAGAAAAACAAACTCATTGAGGGGCATAGATGAACATTAAATCAGGTAGGACAGAAAAGGGTCAAATGTTACAGCAAGAAACAGACACATGCAATACGAGGGCAATTAGCATATATATACCATTGCAGAGAGTGAGACTGGATTTAAAGACACAGTAGATGGGTGAAAAATGATTCAGCAATCAGAGATATATACCATTGCAGAGAGTGAGACTGGATTTAAAGACACAGTAGATGGGTGAAAAATGATTCAGCAATCAGAGATATATACCTGTGGAAGAGAGGAGAGTTTGATGTTATATCCATTCAATGTCAAACTGCAGTATCATACTTCTCAGAATATTATTTTACTTAGCAGAATATTATGCTAAGCAAACAAGGAATGCAAGCAACCTGGAATGCAAGCATCCTATACTATCACTAAATTTATACCCAGAGAAGACAAGAGACCAGGCCCTCATTTAGCTCATAAAACAATTAATCTAGGAGACTTAACGCATGTGGATCAAGTTCTGAACAGAGAAAAACAAACTCATTGAGGGGCATAGATGAACATTAAATCAGGTAGGACAGAAAAGGGTCAAATGTTACAGCAAGAAACAGACACATGCAATACGAGGGCAATTAGCAGATATATACCATTGCAGAGAGTGAGACTGGATTTAAAGACACAGTAGATGGGTGAAAAATGATTCAGCAATCAGAGATATATACCATTGCAGAGAGTGAGACTGGATTTAAAGACACAGTAGATGGGTGAAAAATGATTCAGCAATCAGAGATATATACCTGTGGAAGAGAGGAGAGTTTGATGTTATATCCATTCAATGTCAAACTGCAGTATCATACTTCTCAGAATATTATTTTACTTAGCAGAATATTATGCTAAGCAAACAAGGAATGCAAGCAACCTGGAATGCAAGCATCCTATACTATCACTAAATTTATACCCAGAGAAGACAAGAGACCAGGCCCTCATTTAGCTCATAAAACAATTAATCTAGGAGACTTAACGCATGTGGATCAAGTTCTGAACAGAGAAAAACAAACTCATTGAGGGGCATAGATGAACATTAAATCAGGTAGGACAGAAAAGGGTCAAATGTTACAGCAAGAAACAGACACATGCAATACGAGGGCAATTAGCAGATATATACCATTGCAGAGAGTGAGACTGGATTTAAAGACACAGTAGATGGGTGAAAAATGATTCAGCAATCAGAGATATATACCATTGCAGAGAGTGAGACTGGATTTAAAGACACAGTAGATGGGTGAAAAATGATTCAGCAATCAGAGATATATACCTGTGGAAGAGAGGAGAGTTTGATGTTATATCCATTCAATGTCAAACTGCAGTATCATACTTCTCAGAATATTATTTTACTTAGCAGAATATTATGCTAAGCAAACAAGGAATGCAAGCAACCTGGAATGCAAGCATCCTATACTATCACTAAATTTATACCCAGAGAAGACAAGAGACCAGGCCCTCATTTAGCTCATAAAACAATTAATCTAGGAGACTTAACGCATGTGGATCAAGTTCTGAACAGAGAAAAACAAACTCATTGAGGGGCATAGATGAACATTAAATCAGGTAGGACAGAAAAGGGTCAAATGTTACAGCAAGAAACAGACACATGCAATACGAGGGCAATTAGCAGATATATACCATTGCAGAGAGTGAGACTGGATTTAAAGACACAGTAGATGGGTGAAAAATGATTCAGCAATCAGAGATATATACCATTGCAGAGAGTGAGACTGGATTTAAAGACACAGTAGATGGGTGAAAAATGATTCAGCAATCAGAGATATATACCATTGCAGAGAGTGAGACTGGATTTAAAGACACAGTAGATGGGTGAAAAATGATTCAGCAATCAGAGATATATACCTGTGGAAGAGAGGAGAGTTTGATGTTATATCCATTCAATGTCAAACTGCAGTATCATACTTCTCAGAATATTATTTTACTTAGCAGAATATTATGCTAAGCAAACAAGGAATGCAAGCAACCTGGAATGCAAGCATCCTATACTATCACTAAATTTATACCCAGAGAAGACAAGAGACCAGGCCCTCATTTAGCTCATAAAACAATTAATCTAGGAGACTTAACGCATGTGGATCAAGTTCTGAACAGAGAAAAACAAACTCATTGAGGGGCATAGATGAACATTAAATCAGGTAGGACAGAAAAGGGTCAAATGTTACAGCAAGAAACAGACACATGCAATACGAGGGCAATTAGCAGATATATACCATTGCAGAGAGTGAGACTGGATTTAAAGACACAGTAGATGGGTGAAAAATGATTCAGCAATCAGAGATATATACCATTGCAGAGAGTGAGACTGGATTTAAAGACACAGTAGATGGGTGAAAAATGATTCAGCAATCAGAGATATATACCTGTGGAAGAGAGGAGAGTTTGATGTTATATCCATTCAATGTCAAACTGCAGTATCATACTTCTCAGAATATTATTTTACTTAGCAGAATATTATGCTAAGCAAACAAGGAATGCAAGCAACCTGGAATGCAAGCATCCTATACTATCACTAAATTTATACCCAGAGAAGACAAGAGACCAGGCCCTCATTTAGCTCATAAAACAATTAATCTAGGAGACTTAACGCATGTGGATCAAGTTCTGAACAGAGAAAAACAAACTCATTGAGGGGCATAGATGAACATTAAATCAGGTAGGACAGAAAAGGGTCAAATGTTACAGCAAGAAACAGACACATGCAATACGAGGGCAATTAGCAGATATATACCATTGCAGAGAGTGAGACTGGATTTAAAGACACAGTAGATGGGTGAAAAATGATTCAGCAATCAGAGATATATACCATTGCAGAGAGTGAGACTGGATTTAAAGACACAGTAGATGGGTGAAAAATGATTCAGCAATCAGAGATATATACCATTGCAGAGAGTGAGACTGGATTTAAAGACACAGTAGATGGGTGAAAAATGATTCAGCAATCAGAGATATATACCTGTGGAAGAGAGGAGAGTTTGATGTTATATCCATTCAATGTCAAACTGCAGTATCATACTTCTCAGAATATTATTTTACTTAGCAGAATATTATGCTAAGCAAACAAGGAATGCAAGCAACCTGGAATGCAAGCATCCTATACTATCACTAAATTTATACCCAGAGAAGACAAGAGACCAGGCCCTCATTTAGCTCATAAAACAATTAATCTAGGAGACTTAACGCATGTGGATCAAGTTCTGAACAGAGAAAAACAAACTCATTGAGGGGCATAGATGAACATTAAATCAGGTAGGACAGAAAAGGGTCAAATGTTACAGCAAGAAACAGACACATGCAATACGAGGGCAATTAGCAGATATATACCATTGCAGAGAGTGAGACTGGATTTAAAGACACAGTAGATGGGTGAAAAATGATTCAGCAATCAGAGATATATACCATTGCAGAGAGTGAGACTGGATTTAAAGACACAGTAGATGGGTGAAAAATGATTCAGCAATCAGAGATATATACCATTGCAGAGAGTGAGACTGGATTTAAAGACACAGTAGATGGGTGAAAAATGATTCAGCAATCAGAGATATATACCATTGCAGAGAGTGAGACTGGATTTAAAGACACAGTAGATGGGTGAAAAATGATTCAGCAATCAGAGATATATACCATTGCAGAGAGTGAGACTGGATTTAAAGACACAGTAGATGGGTGAAAAATGATTCAGCAATCAGAGATATATACCATTGCAGAGAGTGAGACTGGATTTAAAGACACAGTAGATGGGTGAAAAATGATTCAGCAATCAGAGATATATACCTGTGGAAGAGAGGAGAGTTTGATGTTATATCCATTCAATGTCAAACTGCAGTATCATACTTCTCAGAATATTATTTTACTTAGCAGAATATTATGCTAAGCAAACAAGGAATGCAAGCAACCTGGAATGCAAGCATCCTATACTATCACTAAATTTATACCCAGAGAAGACAAGAGACCAGGCCCTCATTTAGCTCATAAAACAATTAATCTAGGAGACTTAACGCATGTGGATCAAGTTCTGAACAGAGAAAAACAAACTCATTGAGGGGCATAGATGAACATTAAATCAGGTAGGACAGAAAAGGGTCAAATGTTACAGCAAGAAACAGACACATGCAATACGAGGGCAATTAGCAGATATATACCATTGCAGAGAGTGAGACTGGATTTAAAGACACAGTAGATGGGTGAAAAATGATTCAGCAATCAGAGATATATACCATTGCAGAGAGTGAGACTGGATTTAAAGACACAGTAGATGGGTGAAAAATGATTCAGCAATCAGAGATATATACCATTGCAGAGAGTGAGACTGGATTTAAAGACACAGTAGATGGGTGAAAAATGATTCAGCAATCAGAGATATATACCTGTGGAAGAGAGGAGAGTTTGATGTTATATCCATTCAATGTCAAACTGCAGTATCATACTTCTCAGAATATTATTTTACTTAGCAGAATATTATGCTAAGCAAACAAGGAATGCAAGCAACCTGGAATGCAAGCATCCTATACTATCACTAAATTTATACCCAGAGAAGACAAGAGACCAGGCCCTCATTTAGCTCATAAAACAATTAATCTAGGAGACTTAACGCATGTGGATCAAGTTCTGAACAGAGAAAAACAAACTCATTGAGGGGCATAGATGAACATTAAATCAGGTAGGACAGAAAAGGGTCAAATGTTACAGCAAGAAACAGACACATGCAATACGAGGGCAATTAGCAGATATATACCATTGCAGAGAGTGAGACTGGATTTAAAGACACAGTAGATGGGTGAAAAATGATTCAGCAATCAGAGATATATACCATTGCAGAGAGTGAGACTGGATTTAAAGACACAGTAGATGGGTGAAAAATGATTCAGCAATCAGAGATATATACCTGTGGAAGAGAGGAGAGTTTGATGTTATATCCATTCAATGTCAAACTGCAGTATCATACTTCTCAGAATATTATTTTACTTAGCAGAATATTATGCTAAGCAAACAAGGAATGCAAGCAACCTGGAATGCAAGCATCCTATACTATCACTAAATTTATACCCAGAGAAGACAAGAGACCAGGCCCTCATTTAGCTCATAAAACAATTAATCTAGGAGACTTAACGCATGTGGATCAAGTTCTGAACAGAGAAAAACAAACTCATTGAGGGGCATAGATGAACATTAAATCAGGTAGGACAGAAAAGGGTCAAATGTTACAGCAAGAAACAGACACATGCAATACGAGGGCAATTAGCATATATATACCATTGCAGAGAGTGAGACTGGATTTAAAGACACAGTAGATGGGTGAAAAATGATTCAGCAATCAGAGATATATACCATTGCAGAGAGTGAGACTGGATTTAAAGACACAGTAGATGGGTGAAAAATGATTCAGCAATCAGAGATATATACCTGTGGAAGAGAGGAGAGTTTGATGTTATATCCATTCAATGTCAAACTGCAGTATCATACTTCTCAGAATATTATTTTACTTAGCAGAATATTATGCTAAGCAAACAAGGAATGCAAGCAACCTGGAATGCAAGCATCCTATACTATCACTAAATTTATACCCAGAGAAGACAAGAGACCAGGCCCTCATTTAGCTCATAAAACAATTAATCTAGGAGACTTAACGCATGTGGATCAAGTTCTGAACAGAGAAAAACAAACTCATTGAGGGGCATAGATGAACATTAAATCAGGTAGGACAGAAAAGGGTCAAATGTTACAGCAAGAAACAGACACATGCAATACGAGGGCAATTAGCAGATATATACCATTGCAGAGAGTGAGACTGGATTTAAAGACACAGTAGATGGGTGAAAAATGATTCAGCAATCAGAGATATATACCATTGCAGAGAGTGAGACTGGATTTAAAGACACAGTAGATGGGTGAAAAATGATTCAGCAATCAGAGATATATACCTGTGGAAGAGAGGAGAGTTTGATGTTATATCCATTCAATGTCAAACTGCAGTATCATACTTCTCAGAATATTATTTTACTTAGCAGAATATTATGCTAAGCAAACAAGGAATGCAAGCAACCTGGAATGCAAGCATCCTATACTATCACTAAATTTATACCCAGAGAAGACAAGAGACCAGGCCCTCATTTAGCTCATAAAACAATTAATCTAGGAGAGTTAACGCATGTGGATCAAGTTCTGAACAGAGAAAAACAAACTCATTGAGGGGCATAGATGAACATTAAATCAGGTAGGACAGAAAAGGGTCAAATGTTACAGCAAGAAACAGACACATGCAATACGAGGGCAATTAGCAGATATATACCATTGCAGAGAGTGAGACTGGATTTAAAGACACAGTAGATGGGTGAAAAATGATTCAGCAATCAGAGATATATACCATTGCAGAGAGTGAGACTGGATTTAAAGACACAGTAGATGGGTGAAAAATGATTCAGCAATCAGAGATATATACCATTGCAGAGAGTGAGACTGGATTTAAAGACACAGTAGATGGGTGAAAAATGATTCAGCAATCAGAGATATATACCTGTGGAAGAGAGGAGAGTTTGATGTTATATCCATTCAATGTCAAACTGCAGTATCATACTTCTCAGAATATTATTTTACTTAGCAGAATATTATGCTAAGCAAACAAGGAATGCAAGCAACCTGGAATGCAAGCATCCTATACTATCACTAAATTTATACCCAGAGAAGACAAGAGACCAGGCCCTCATTTAGCTCATAAAACAATTAATCTAGGAGACTTAACGCATGTGGATCAAGTTCTGAACAGAGAAAAACAAACTCATTGAGGGGCATAGATGAACATTAAATCAGGTAGGACAGAAAAGGGTCAAATGTTACAGCAAGAAACAGACACATGCAATACGAGGGCAATTAGCAGATATATACCATTGCAGAGAGTGAGACTGGATTTAAAGACACAGTAGATGGGTGAAAAATGATTCAGCAATCAGAGATATATACCATTGCAGAGAGTGAGACTGGATTTAAAGACACAGTAGATGGGTGAAAAATGATTCAGCAATCAGAGATATATACCTGTGGAAGAGAGGAGAGTTTGATGTTATATCCATTCAATGTCAAACTGCAGTATCATACTTCTCAGAATATTATTTTACTTAGCAGAATATTATGCTAAGCAAACAAGGAATGCAAGCAACCTGGAATGCAAGCATCCTATACTATCACTAAATTTATACCCAGAGAAGACAAGAGACCAGGCCCTCATTTAGCTCATAAAACAATTAATCTAGGAGACTTAACGCATGTGGATCAAGTTCTGAACAGAGAAAAACAAACTCATTGAGGGGCATAGATGAACATTAAATCAGGTAGGACAGAAAAGGGTCAAATGTTACAGCAAGAAACAGACACATGCAATACGAGGGCAATTAGCAGATATATACCATTGCAGAGAGTGAGACTGGATTTAAAGACACAGTAGATGGGTGAAAAATGATTCAGCAATCAGAGATATATACCATTGCAGAGAGTGAGACTGGATTTAAAGACACAGTAGATGGGTGAAAAATGATTCAGCAATCAGAGATATATACCATTGCAGAGAGTGAGACTGGATTTAAAGACACAGTAGATGGGTGAAAAATGATTCAGCAATCAGAGATATATACCATTGCAGAGAGTGAGACTGGATTTAAAGACACAGTAGATGGGTGAAAAATGATTCAGCAATCAGAGATATATACCTGTGGAAGAGAGGAGAGTTTGATGTTATATCCATTCAATGTCAAACTGCAGTATCATACTTCTCAGAATATTATTTTACTTAGCAGAATATTATGCTAAGCAAACAAGGAATGCAAGCAACCTGGAATGCAAGCATCCTATACTATCACTAAATTTATACCCAGAGAAGACAAGAGACCAGGCCCTCATTTAGCTCATAAAACAATTAATCTAGGAGACTTAACGCATGTGGATCAAGTTCTGAACAGAGAAAAACAAACTCATTGAGGGGCATAGATGAACATTAAATCAGGTAGGACAGAAAAGGGTCAAATGTTACAGCAAGAAACAGACACATGCAATACGAGGGCAATTAGCAGATATATACCATTGCAGAGAGTGAGACTGGATTTAAAGACACAGTAGATGGGTGAAAAATGATTCAGCAATCAGAGATATATACCATTGCAGAGAGTGAGACTGGATTTAAAGACACAGTAGATGGGTGAAAAATGATTCAGCAATCAGAGATATATACCATTGCAGAGAGTGAGACTGGATTTAAAGACACAGTAGATGGGTGAAAAATGATTCAGCAATCAGAGATATATACCATTGCAGAGAGTGAGACTGGATTTAAAGACACAGTAGATGGGTGAAAAATGATTCAGCAATCAGAGATATATACCATTGCAGAGAGTGAGACTGGATTTAAAGACACAGTAGATGGGTGAAAAATGATTCAGCAATCAGAGATATATACCATTGCAGAGAGTGAGACTGGATTTAAAGACACAGTAGATGGGTGAAAAATGATTCAGCAATCAGAGATATATACCTGTGGAAGAGAGGAGAGTTTGATGTTATATCCATTCAATGTCAAACTGCAGTATCATACTTCTCAGAATATTATTTTACTTAGCAGAATATTATGCTAAGCAAACAAGGAATGCAAGCAACCTGGAATGCAAGCATCCTATACTATCACTAAATTTATACCCAGAGAAGACAAGAGACCAGGCCCTCATTTAGCTCATAAAACAATTAATCTAGGAGACTTAACGCATGTGGATCAAGTTCTGAACAGAGAAAAACAAACTCATTGAGGGGCATAGATGAACATTAAATCAGGTAGGACAGAAAAGGGTCAAATGTTACAGCAAGAAACAGACACATGCAATACGAGGGCAATTAGCAGATATATACCATTGCAGAGAGTGAGACTGGATTTAAAGACACAGTAGATGGGTGAAAAATGATTCAGCAATCAGAGATATATACCATTGCAGAGAGTGAGACTGGATTTAAAGACACAGTAGATGGGTGAAAAATGATTCAGCAATCAGAGATATATACCATTGCAGAGAGTGAGACTGGATTTAAAGACACAGTAGATGGGTGAAAAATGATTCAGCAATCAGAGATATATACCATTGCAGAGAGTGAGACTGGATTTATAGACACAGTAGATGGGTGAAAAATGATTCAGCAATCAGAGATATATACCTGTGGAAGAGAGGAGAGTTTGATGTTATATCCATTCAATGTCAAACTGCAGTATCATACTTCTCAGAATATTATTTTACTTAGCAGAATATTATGCTAAGCAAACAAGGAATGCAAGCAACCTGGAATGCAAGCATCCTATACTATCACTAAATTTATACCCAGAGAAGACAAGAGACCAGGCCCTCATTTAGCTCATAAAACAATTAATCTAGGAGACTTAACGCATGTGGATCAAGTTCTGAACAGAGAAAAACAAACTCATAGAGGGGCATAGATGAACATTAAATCAGGTAGGACAGAAAAGGGTCAAATGTTACAGCAAGAAACAGACACATGCAATACGAGGGCAATTAGCAGATATATACCATTGCAGAGAGTGAGACTGGATTTAAAGACACAGTAGATGGGTGAAAAATGATTCAGCAATCAGAGATATATACCATTGCAGAGAGTGAGACTGGATTTAAAGACACAGTAGATGGGTGAAAAATGATTCAGCAATCAGAGATATATACCATTGCAGAGAGTGAGACTGGATTTAAAGACACAGTAGATGGGTGAAAAATGATTCAGCAATCAGAGATATATACCATTGCAGAGAGTGAGACTGGATTTAAAGACACAGTAGATGGGTGAAAAATGATTCAGCAATCAGAGATATATACCATTGCAGAGAGTGAGACTGGATTTAAAGACACAGTAGATGGGTGAAAAATGATTCAGCAATCAGAGATATATACCTGTGGAAGAGAGGAGAGTTTGATGTTATATCCATTCAATGTCAAACTGCAGTATCATACTTCTCAGAATATTATTTTACTTAGCAGAATATTATGCTAAGCAAACAAGGAATGCAAGCAACCTGGAATGCAAGCATCCTATACTATCACTAAATTTATACCCAGAGAAGACAAGAGACCAGGCCCTCATTTAGCTCATAAAACAATTAATCTAGGAGACTTAACGCATGTGGATCAAGTTCTGAACAGAGAAAAACAAACTCATTGAGGGGCATAGATGAACATTAAATCAGGTAGGACAGAAAAGGGTCAAATGTTACAGCAAGAAACAGACACATGCAATACGAGGGCAATTAGCAGATATATACCATTGCAGAGAGTGAGACTGGATTTAAAGACACAGTAGATGGGTGAAAAATGATTCAGCAATCAGAGATATATACCATTGCAGAGAGTGAGACTGGATTTAAAGACACAGTAGATGGGTGAAAAATGATTCAGCAATCAGAGATATATACCATTGCAGAGAGTGAGACTGGATTTAAAGACACAGTAGATGGGTGAAAAATGATTCAGCAATCAGAGATATATACCATTGCAGAGAGTGAGACTGGATTTAAAGACACAGTAGATGGGTGAAAAATGATTCAGCAATCAGAGATATATACCTGTGGAAGAGAGGAGAGTTTGATGTTATATCCATTCAATGTCAAACTGCAGTATCATACTTCTCAGAATATTATTTTACTTAGCAGAATATTATGCTAAGCAAACAAGGAATGCAAGCAACCTGGAATGCAAGCATCCTATACTATCACTAAATTTATACCCAGAGAAGACAAGAGACCAGGCCCTCATTTAGCTCATAAAACAATTAATCTAGGAGACTTAACGCATGTGGATCAAGTTCTGAACAGAGAAAAACAAACTCATTGAGGGGCATAGATGAACATTAAATCAGGTAGGACAGAAAAGGGTCAAATGTTACAGCAAGAAACAGACACATGCAATACGAGGGCAATTAGCAGATATATACCATTGCAGAGAGTGAGACTGGATTTAAAGACACAGTAGATGGGTGAAAAATGATTCAGCAATCAGAGATATATATCATTGCAGAGAGTGAGACTGGATTTAAAGACACAGTAGATGGGTGAAAAATGATTCAGCAATCAGAGATATATACCATTGCAGAGAGTGAGACTGGATTTAAAGACACAGTAGATGGGTGAAAAATGATTCAGCAATCAGAGATATATACCATTGCAGAGAGTGAGACTGGATTTAAAGACACAGTAGATGGGTGAAAAATGATTCTGCAATCAGAGATATATACCATTGCAGAGAGTGAGACTGGATTTAAAGACACAGTAGATGGGTGAAAAATGATTCAGCAATCAGAGATATATACCTATGGAAGAGAGGAGATTTTGATGTTATATCCATTCAATGTCAAACTGCAGTATCATACTTCTCAGAATATTATTTTACTTAGCAGAATATTATGCTAAGCAAACAAGGAATGCAAGCAACCTGGAATGCAAGCATCCTATACTATCACTAAATTTATACCCAGAGAAGACAAGAGACCAGGCCCTCATTTAGCTCATAAAACAATTAATCTAGGAGACTTAACGCATGTGGATCAAGTTCTGAACAGAGAAAAACAAACTCATTGAGGGGCATAGATGAACATTAAATCAGGTAGGACAGAAAAGGGTCAAATGTTACAGCAAGAAACAGACACATGCAATACGAGGGCAATTAGCAGATATATACCATTGCAGAGAGTGAGACTGGATTTAAAGACACAGTAGATGGGTGAAAAATGATTCAGCAATCAGAGATATATACCATTGCAGAGAGTGAGACTGGATTTAAAGACACAGTAGATGGGTGAAAAATGATTCAGCAATCAGAGATATATACCATTGCAGAGAGTGAGACTGGATTTAAAGACACAGTAGATGGGTGAAAAATGATTCAGCAATCAGAGATATATACCTGTGGAAGAGAGGAGAGTTTGATGTTATATCCATTCAATGTCAAACTGCAGTATCATACTTCTCAGAATATTATTTTACTTAGCAGAATATTATGCTAAGCAAACAAGGAATGCAAGCAACCTGGAATGCAAGCATCCTATACTATCACTAAATTTATACCCAGAGAAGACAAGAGACCAGGCCCTCATTTAGCTCATAAAACAATTAATCTAGGAGACTTAACGCATGTGGATCAAGTTCTGAACAGAGAAAAACAAACTCATTGAGGGGCATAGATGAACATTAAATCAGGTAGGACAGAAAAGGGTCAAATGTTACAGCAAGAAACAGACACATGCAATACGAGGGCAATTAGCAGATATATACCATTGCAGAGAGTGAGACTGGATTTAAAGACACAGTAGATGGGTGAAAAATGATTCAGCAATCAGAGATATATACCATTGCAGAGAGTGAGACTGGATTTAAAGACACAGTAGATGGGTGAAAAATGATTTAGCAAATCAGAGATATATACCATTGCAGAGAGTGAGACTGGATTTAAAGACACAGTAGATGGGTGAAAAATGATTCAGCAATCAGAGATATATACCATTGCAGAGAGTGAGACTGGATTTAAAGACACAGTAGATGGGTGAAAAATGATTTAGCAATCAGAGATATATACCATTGCAGAGAGTGAGACTGGATTTAAAGACACAGTAGATGGGTGAAAAATGATTCAGCAATCAGAGATATATACCATTGCAGAGAGTGAGAATGGATTTAAAGACACAGTAGATGGGTGAAAAATGATTTAGCAATCAGAGATATATACCATTGCAGAGAGTGAGACTGGATTTAAAGACACAGTAGATGGGTGAAAAATGATTCAGCAATCAGAGATATATACCATTGCAGAGAGTGAGACTGGATTTAAAGACACAGTAGATGGGTGAAAAATGATTCAGCAATCAGAGATATATACCTGTGGAAGAGAGGAGAGTTTGATGTTATATCCATTCAATGTCAAACTGCAGTATCATACTTCTCAGAATATTATTTTACTTAGCAGAATATTATGCTAAGCAAACAAGGAATGCAAGCAACCTGGAATGCAAGCATCCTATACTATCACTAAATTTATACCCAGAGAAGACAAGAGACCAGGCCCTCATTTAGCTCATAAAACAATTAATCTAGGAGACTTAACGCATGTGGATCAAGTTCTGAACAGAGAAAAACAAACTCATTGAGGGGCATAGATGAACATTAAATCAGGTAGGACAGAAAAGGGTCAAATGTTACAGCAAGAAACAGACACATGCAATACGAGGGCAATTAGCAGATATATACCATTGCAGAGAGTGAGACTGGATTTAAAGACACAGTAGATGGGTGAAAAATGATTCAGCAATCAGAGATATATACCATTGCAGAGAGTGAGACTGGATTTAAAGACACAGTAGATGGGTGAAAAATGATTCAGCAATCAGAGATATATACCATTGCAGAGAGTGAGACTGGATTTAAAGACACAGTAGATGGGTGAAAAATGATTCAGCAATCAGAGATATATACCTGTGGAAGAGAGGAGAGTTTGATGTTATATCCATTCAATGTCAAACTGCAGTATCATACTTCTCAGAATATTATTTTACTTAGCAGAATATTATGCTAAGCAAACAAGGAATGCAAGCAACCTGGAATGCAAGCATCCTATACTATCACTAAATTTATACCCAGAGAAGACAAGAGACCAGGCCCTCATTTAGCTCATAAAACAATTAATCTAGGAGACTTAACGCATGTGGATCAAGTTCTGAACAGAGAAAAACAAACTCATTGAGGGGCATAGATGAACATTAAATCAGGTAGGACAGAAAAGGGTCAAATGTTACAGCAAGAAACAGACACATGCAATACGAGGGCAATTAGCAGATATATACCATTGCAGAGAGTGAGACTGGATTTAAAGACACAGTAGATGGGTGAAAAATGATTCAGCAATCAGAGATATATACCATTGCAGAGAGTGAGACTGGATTTAAAGACACAGTAGATGGGTGAAAAATGATTCAGCAATCAGAGATATATACCATTGCAGAGAGTGAGACTGGATTTAAAGACACAGTAGATGGGTGAAAAATGATTCAGCAATCAGAGATATATACCATTGCAGAGAGTGAGACTGGATTTAAAGACACAGTAGATGGGTGAAAAATGATTCAGCAATCAGAGATATATACCTGTGGAAGAGAGGAGAGTTTGATGTTATATCCATTCAATGTCAAACTGCAGTATCATACTTCTCAGAATATTATTTTACTTAGCAGAATATTATGCTAAGCAAACAAGGAATGCAAGCAACCTGGAATGCAAGCATCCTATACTATCACTAAATTTATACCCAGAGAAGACAAGAGACCAGGCCCTCATTTAGCTCATAAAACAATTAATCTAGGAGACTTAACGCATGTGGATCAAGTTCTGAACAGAGAAAAACAAACTCATTGAGGGGCATAGATGAACATTAAATCAGGTAGGACAGAAAAGGGTCAAATGTTACAGCAAGAAACAGACACATGCAATACGAGGGCAATTAGCAGATATATACCATTGCAGAGAGTGAGACTGGATTTAAAGACACAGTAGATGGGTGAAAAATGATTCAGCAATCAGAGATATATACCATTGCAGAGAGTGAGACTGGATTTAAAGACACAGTAGATGGGTGAAAAATGATTCAGCAATCAGAGATATATACCATTGCAGAGAGTGAGACTGGATTTAAAGACACAGTAGATGGGTGAAAAATGATTCAGCAATCAGAGATATATACCATTGCAGAGAGTGAGACTGGATTTAAAGACACAGTAGATGGGTGAAAAATGATTCAGCAATCAGAGATATATACCTGTGGAAGAGAGGAGAGTTTGATGTTATATCCATTCAATGTCAAACTGCAGTATCATACTTCTCAGAATATTATTTTACTTAGCAGAATATTATGCTAAGCAAACAAGGAATGCAAGCAACCTGGAATGCAAGCATCCTATACTATCACTAAATTTATACCCAGAGAAGACAAGAGACCAGGCCCTCATTTAGCTCATAAAACAATTAATCTAGGAGACTTAACGCATGTGGATCAAGTTCTGAACAGAGAAAAACAAACTCATTGAGGGGCATAGATGAACATTAAATCAGGTAGGACAGAAAAGGGTCAAATGTTACAGCAAGAAACAGACACATGCAATACGAGGGCAATTAGCAGATATATACCATTGCAGAGAGTGAGACTGGATTTAAAGACACAGTAGATGGGTGAAAAATGATTCAGCAATCAGAGATATATACCATTGCAGAGAGTGAGACTGGATTTAAAGACACAGTAGATGGGTGAAAAATGATTCAGCAATCAGAGATATATACCATTGCAGAGAGTGAGACTGGATTTAAAGACACAGTAGATGGGTGAAAAATGATTCAGCAATCAGAGATATATACCATTGCAGAGAGTGAGACTGGATTTAAAGACACAGTAGATGGGTGAAAAATGATTCAGCAATCAGAGATATATACCATTGCAGAGAGTGAGACTGGATTTAAAGACACAGTAGATGGGTGAAAAATGATTCAGCAATCAGAGATATATACCATTGCAGAGAGTGAGACTGGATTTAAAGACACAGTAGATGGGTGAAAAATGATTCAGCAATCAGAGATATATACCATTGCAGAGAGTGAGACTGGATTTAAAGACACAGTAGATGGGTGAAAAATGATTCAGCAATCAGAGATATATACCATTGCAGAGAGTGAGACTGGATTTAAAGACACAGTAGATGGGTGAAAAATGATTCAGCAATCAGAGATATATACCATTGCAGAGAGTGAGACTGGATTTAAAGACACAGTAGATGGGTGAAAAATGATTCAGCAATCAGAGATATATACCATTGCAGAGAGTGAGACTGGATTTAAAGACACAGTAGATGGGTGAAAAATGATTCAGCAATCAGAGATATATACCATTGCAGAGAGTGAGACTGGATTTAAAGACACAGTAGATGGGTGAAAAATGATTCAGCAATCAGAGATATATACCTGTGGAAGAGAGGAGAGTTTGATGTTATATCCATTCAATGTCAAACTGCAGTATCATACTTCTCAGAATATTATTTTACTTAGCAGAATATTATGCTAAGCAAACAAGGAATGCAAGCAACCTGGAATGCAAGCATCCTATACTATCACTAAATTTATACCCAGAGAAGACAAGAGACCAGGCCCTCATTTAGCTCATAAAACAATTAATCTAGGAGACTTAACACATGTGGATCAAGTTCTGAACAGAGAAAAACAAACTCATTGAGGGGCATAGATGAACATTAAATCAGGTAGGACAGAAAAGGGTCAAATGTTACAGCAAGAAACAGACACATGCAATACGAGGGCAATTAGCAGATATATACCATTGCAGAGAGTGAGACTGGATTTAAAGACACAGTAGATGGGTGAAAAATGATTCAGCAATCAGAGATATATACCATTGCAGAGAGTGAGACTGGATTTAAAGACACAGTAGATGGGTGAAAAATGATTCAGCAATCAGAGATATATACCATTGCAGAGAGTGAGACTGGATTTAAAGACACAGTAGATGGGTGAAAAATGATTCAGCAATCAAAGATATATACCATTGCAGAGAGTGAGACTGGATTTAAAGACACAGTAGATGGGTGAAAAATGATTCAGCAATCAGAGATATATACCATTGCAGAGAGTGAGACTGGATTTAAAGACACAGTAGATGGGTGAAAAATGATTCAGCAATCAGAGATATATACCATTGCAGAGAGTGAGACTGGATTTAAAGACACAGTAGATGGGTGAAAAATGATTCAGCAATCAGAGATATATACCATTGCAGAGAGTGAGACTGGATTTAAAGACACAGTAGATGGGTGAAAAATGATTCAGCAATCAGAGATATATACCATTGCAGAGAGTGAGACTGGATTTAAAGACACAGTAGATGGGTGAAAAATGATTCAGCAATCAGAGATATATACCATTGCAGAGAGTGAGACTGGATTTAAAGACACAGTAGATGGGTGAAAAATGATTCAGCAATCAGAGATATATACCATTGCAGAGAGTGAGACTGGATTTAAAGACACAGTAGATGGGTGAAAAATGATTCAGCAATCAGAGATATATACCTGTGGAAGAGAGGAGAGTTTGATGTTATATCCATTCAATGTCAAACTGCAGTATCATACTTCTCAGAATATTATTTTACTTAGCAGAATATTATGCTAAGCAAACAAGGAATGCAAGCAACCTGGAAACATTATATTACTAAGCTGGGGAGCTGTATATGGGATACAGTATATTACTAAGCTGGAGGGCTGTATATGGGATACAGTATATTACTAAGCTGGGGGATGTATATGGGATATAGTATATTACTAAGCTGGGAGGGGGCTGTATAGGATACAGTATGTAAATAAGCTGGGGGGCTGTATATTAGGGGGTGCTATATATTCACATTGGTCAGGGGAGCACTGTATGTAAAATCATGTAACATAATAACAGGGTGGGATATATTAGTTATAGGATACAATAGATTACTTTGCATAATTTAAACTAAATGTTAGGGGTCTGTATTAATAAATTGGGGGTGTTGTATATTGATTGGTGCTGTGTATGCTATAATTCCAGTAGAATATATATAATGAAGGGATGTTTTATATGTGGGGAGAGTGCGATCAGTTGTGTTGTGAGGGGTATATATTATTTAGGAGCACAGTGTTGTTATCCAGGAGACTTCATACTGTAAGTGACTGTGGTATTTTTAGGGACGCCGGGTGGAGATGCTGCACGGAGCTAAAGATATCTGGCCATGAATTCAGCCTTGATACGTCATGGATTGGAGAACCCGGAATAAAGTTCTCCTGATAGATTGTCATCTATAGATGCCACCAATGCCTCTCAGATCCTGTAGTCAGTCACACAGTGTCAGGGAGCTGTCTGTAGGGTTGTTACTTGTTAGTAAAGTTTTCAGCATTTACTTAACAGGGAGCGGGGGGGCAGCATTTTAATATTCGCCTCAGGCAGCAAATATGCTAGAATCGGCCCTGATATTACCACTAAAAATCTGCTTAGGGGATCTGTGACAGTTTCCATCTCTTGGAATGCCACCGAGTTCTTGATTGCAATCATTACCCCTGTACATTTCTTAGAGTAATGTTTCTAATTCTGAAAGTGTCTCATTCTACCACGTGTGTCTCATTAATGAACATTACATTATACGCTAGTGTCTGTGCATCTGCCCATCATCTGGATCTCTTCCAAGGGATATTAAAACCTTTCACATTCATTGACATGATTTTTACTAACATGGATACTGGTAAAAGGAGATGCCATTACTAACTCTATTATATAATATACACATTTTTGTTAGATGCCTGGGAGTTGTATCTTGCAAGAGCCAAATATTCCAAGTCCGTGAGGATGTCTGTGAGACTTGCTAACCTATGTAGAAAAAAGTAACAAAAATGTCCTGTGTGTCTAGACATAAACAATGATATCAGCATAAGTTCAGACTGCTCTGGTGGTGGGGGAAAAAAAGAAGTCATATTTTAAATGAGTCTCTATTGTAGGGTAGGAACCATGGTGGGAGAGCCTGCACAACTTTTTGAAGGCTCCTCAGTTCACTCTGCCTTTTCTTGGTGGGACAACTTTCCATTCATCTTCCACTCCCCACCATCATTCCACTTCCACCAGAGGGGTTGGCGATCTTGAGCTGAGGTGGTGAGTTCCGGAAGTTTTCGATCATCCTCTTTGGTGTTAAGGATACCCACCTTCCTGTTTTGGTTTAACAGGAGCCGGAAAACCTGTAAGGTATCTGATGTTCCCACAGAATGGCAGTAATAGTAGCCAATAGCCTGCGGGCCCGCAGGGTGGCTGCTGATAATTCTATGTATAATGATACATCTTAGAAAAGAGGCAGGAGAGGGATGTTTTTTGGGGCTGCCTCCATTACTTTTTCTTTGGTCTTGTAGAAGTGAATTCTAGCAAGGACAGCACATGGTACAGTCTCATCTAGATTATTTGGCCTAAGCAGTCTGTGGGCCCTGTCTATTTAAAGTTCCTGCATGGAGCAGGTAGGCACCAGGGCGCTCATCAGGTCCTATAACTATTTAGGCAGATTGTTAGAGGACACCATGTCTGGAACACCTCTAAATGTTGTTTTAACGCAATATGTCCTCAAAATCTGCCAGTTAGGCCTCTTTACGATGGACCCCTGATTCCAACTCATAATGGGCCTCTAATAGGTCAGGTGTGTGAGGTAGCTAATTCACTCATTTTGCTCTCAATCTGGTGCACTCTGTCTCAAATTTGGGAAATGTCAGCAGATAATGGGCACAATAGAGCGGTGATGTTGCTCTGAGTGGCGCAATACCCCCAGCATTTGTTTAATTGTGGTCATTGCTTTATCTGATGCTGGCATAAGGGCAAAGGCATCCTGTGTCTCCTCTGGGCTGACCCCAGTTTTCCGGGCAGGCCATGTTCTACAGTGGCCACAGTGTTGCAGCTGACGGGCATCTCCTAGGGTGGCAGGAGGTGTCCCTGGCTCTTTGCGCTGTTAGCATGGAGCACTGCAATGCAGGAAGCCTCTCCTCAAGAGGCCCGTTGTCATCTTGGATTAGCTTCGGGCCTGGAGCGAAGTAGAAATTCAGCTATTTATGCGACCAAACATTGTTTTTCTGCTTCTTCGTCATGCTGCAAGTATGAGACAGTGTTGGCAGCTCAGAGTGTGTAGCTTTCAAGCAGAGATAGCTTTGGATAGGTAGTCCCTTTGTGCAGGGTTTACTGCGGGAGCTCACTCCTCACAAGCCCATGCAGCTCGGCTGCCCGGCCATGCTCCCCCACCTTCTTTTATTTTTAGACATAGATAGAGAATTTTTAGACATAGAGAATGAGATACCCAGTCAAATTAAGCTGGTTGCATCAAGGCCCCCCAAACTGACTCCTGATTATTGCCTCACGGAATCCTAACAACCTGGAACAACTAGAAGACAATCCCTACTTAGGTCTCTATGTAGACAGAAACTAGACAAACAAACAAAAAACTCATTAAGGTGGAGTGGGCAAACCAAGCCCACTGTGGTAGCAAACAATGACAAAATGGAGATCCAAAGAGAGGTAGAGGTTCAAGCCAATGGTCAAGACCAGAAAATAAATCAGAGCAAATGTGAATAGAGCCAGACAGAATTTGACCAGCAGAGTATGGTGTGAGTGGTGAATACTCATAGTGGAAAAGACCTGCTCCAAGTGGAAGGAGCATGCAGTCACAAACACACAGCGTTAACCCTTGCAAGACAAAGCACACAAGAGCACAGTTCCGACTGCAGGACAAGTGAATGACAGAAAAAGTCAATGGGGCACATTTACTTAGAAAGTAAGAAACTTCACTTTTTCCGCGTATAATGCTAGATGTGACCAATTCATTAAGAATGTGCACCAGCAATCATGAATTTGTTGCTTCCCTGCATTGGCTCGACAGAGTTCACCAACTTTTTTGTGGTGCACCTTTAACTTAGAGTGTTAAAGGTGCACTCTAAGAATTTGCATGCTAAATACAGCACTCGGTCCTAATCAGACATGCTCCCTAATTTGTGTTGTATGAAGGCTAGAGCAGCTGCTCCAGAAAAGGATTGCGTGCAACACAATAGCAGCGCAGACACTTCTTAAATACCTGTGCAAGCGTTTTAGCCTAGAAGAACATGCAAAGTCTGACAAATCCCTTAGTAAATGTGTCCCAATGTCTTCTCAACCTACTAGCACAGCACTGCTTCTATGACGAGGTGAGCAGATGCCTGGATGGATGAGCTGCTGTGAATATTGTGTTCTTGGACTTTGCAAAGGCATTTGACACTGTCCCTCATAGACACCTGATGGGTAAAATAAGGTCTGGCTGAAGGATTGTATCCAGAGAGTTGGGGCAATGATTCCTATATTCTGTGCTTGGCCGACTACTATGTAATATATTTATTAACCCCTACTGTAAGTGCTTATAGCTTTGGAACGCTATGAGATATCCAGGGGATTTTGAGATTGTTTTCTCTTGACACATGGTACTTCAAATTCGTTTAAAAATTTGGATGAAATCTTTTGTATTTAGTTATGAAAAAAACCTAAATTTAGCGAAAATTTGGAAAAATTCTTTATTTTCACTGTTCTAAATTCTCTACTTTTGATGCAGATCGTTATAGCACCCAAATAAATTAATAAAACATTTCCCAAATGTCTGCTTTATGTTGGATGGTTTTTTAAGATTCCACATATTAGAATGTTATGAGGCTCAGAATTTAGGTATCATTTTTCCCATTTTTTGTAAAATCACCAAAACCCGTATTTAGATGGACCCGCTCAACTTCTAATTTACTGTGAGAGCCCTAAATAATAGCTAGACTCATAAATTACCCTATTATGGAAACTACACCCCTCAACGTATGAAAAACCACTTTTAAGAAGTTTGTTAACCTTTTAGGTGTTTTATAGGGGTTAAAACAAAATGGAGGTGCAGTCTACAAATTGGAATATTTTTTCACAATACACTCATCTTGGGTGGAAAATTAAACATTTAAAATGGATTAAATAAGAAAAAGGCTCCACAAAGTTTGATACCCAATCTCTCCCGAGTACACTGATACCCTATATGTGGTGGTAACCTGCTGTATGGGCACACGGCCGGGCATAGAAGGGAAGGAGGGGCCATCCAGATAAGAATTGCTGTGTCACATTGTACAGGCTATAATTTTTTTCTTTTTTTAATGTGGACCTATAGGGGCTTATTTCTTTTGCCACATGAGATGCACTTTTCTGGTACGTAATTTTGGGGCATCTATAGCTAATTGGTGAGATTTTATTAACTCTTTGTTGGTGGAGGATATGTAAATCATCAATTTTTAGGAACATTTTTGTGTTTTTTTTTTTTTGGCCATTTACCATACAATAAAAATTGTATATTATTTTTATTCTATGGGTCGCCACGATTAGGAAAATACCTCAATTATATATTGATTTTATTATATTATTAATTTTTTATTTTCTTCCCATTTTTACTGAATAAAAAGTAATTTGGCAAAAATGTTGTTAATTTTAGCATCACCGTCTTTCAGATGCATAACTTTTTTATTTTTCACCTCACAAATCTGTTTAAGGGCTTATTTTTTGCGAGAAGGATTGTTCTTTTTAGCGGTCTTATTGTAGAGTGCATAACATTTTTTAAATAATTTTTTAGAGCATTTATACAGGCGGTCCCCTACTTAAGGACACCCGACTTACAGACAACCCATAGTTACAGACGGACCCCTCTGCCCCATGTGACCTCTGGTGAAGCTCTCTGGATGCTTTAGTATAGTCCCAGACTGCAATGATCAGCTGTAAGGTGTCTGTAATGAAGCTTTATTGATAATTCTTGGTCCAATTACACCAAAAATTTTGAAACTCCAATTGTCACTGGGGCAAAAGAAAAAAAATTGTCTAGAACTTCCATTATAAAATATACAGTTTCGACTTACATACAAATTCAACTTAAGAACAAACCTCCAGACCCTATCTTGTATGTAACCCGGGGACTGCCTGTATAGGGTATTAATTAAAAAATATATTTTTTGGAGATTTTTTTTTTTTTTTTTTTTTTACGGGGTACACTTTGCGGATCTAATAATGATTCTGTTTTATTATGCAGATTGATACGTAGACAGCGATACCAAATATGTGGGGGTTTTGTGTATTTTATTGTACTGAATAAAAACTAAAAGAAAATCTTGTTCATTTTAGCATCACCATCTTTTAATATGCATAACTTTTTAATTTTTTGCCTGATCAATCTGGTTAGGGGCTTATTTTTTGCGAGAAGAGTTGTTCTTTTTAGTGGGCTTATTTTAGAGTGCGAAACATTTTTTATCACTTTTTAGAGCATTTTTTTAAAGGTATTATTTAAAAATGATCTTTTTTCGGAAAGTTTTTTGTGTTTTTTTTCTCCAATGTTTACCATGCGGGTCCAGTAACAATTCTGTTTTATTATACAGATTGTTACGGATGCTGCAATACCAAATATGTGGGGTTTTTTTTGTGTTAAGTGTTTCTATGGGAAAGTGACATTTTAGGGGCTTACATTTTTATGTATTTATTTTTTATTTATTCTAGTGTGTTAACTTTAGTGTTTTAAATTTTTTTTCCTTATACATACTTGAACTTGAACCAGGGATGCTCTGTTCAAGTTCAATACACTGCTTTACAATACTTTGTAGAGTGGTGTAAACTGTCTGAGCACGCTGAAGCTCCGGCGACCGGCTCCGATCGCGGGTGTTACAGCGCGTTGTCAGCTGTGATAGACAGCTGACAGCCGCTGCTTCTGGTGCCGGCTCCGTTTGTGAGCCGGTGCCAGAAGCGTGATGTTATAGTGCGTCCTGGTGCGCTAATGAAGCACTCACCAGGACGTACTATAACATCCTGGTGCGTCTAGGGGTTAATGGTATAGAGATAGGAATTAATAGCACTTTGTCTATTTTTGCAGATGACACCAAGCTGTGTAGTATAATACAGTCTAAGGAGGAGGACAGGCTGCAGGGTGACTTGGACAAGCTTGAGTGTTTGGTCATCCACTTGGCAAATGAGGTTCAATGTGGTTAAATGTAAGGTTATGCACCTGGGGCCAATAATCCACAGGCAACATATGTCCTTGGGGAAGTAAATTTGGGAGAGTCCCTTGTTGAAAAGGACCTAGGGGTACTAATAGATCATAAATTGAATAACAGCATGCAATGTCAACCAGCTGTCTCTAAAGCCAGCAATATCTTGTCAAAAATGGTATGGACTCTCAGGATTAGGATGTAATATTACCATTGTACAAGGCATTGGTTCGCCCTCACCTGGAATATGCTGTCCAGTTCTGGGCTCCAGTCCATAAAAAGGATGCCCTGGAGCTGGAGAGGGTTCAACGTAGAGCCACAAAAATTATAAGGGGTATGGAGGGTTTCAGTTAAAGATTAAAGCAACTAGATTTATTTAGTCTGGAAAAGAGACGACTACGAGGGGACATAATTAATTTATATATATATTTGAATCGTCCATAAAAAAATATGGTGGTAATTAGTTTCAGATTAAATCAAATTAAAAGACAAGGGGGCACTGTCTCTGTCTGGAGAAATAAAGGTTTAAACATCGGAGGTGACATGGCATTTTTACTATGAAAACTGTCAATCTGTGGAATAGCCTGCCTCAGGCTCTGGTCACAGCAGGGACAGCAGAGAGCTACAAGAAGGGTCTAGATGTCTTTTTACATCTAAATAACATTGATGGTTATGTTATATAGAATTGTTTCCCATAAATCTCATTATCCAATCTCTTCCCTTTCTTGGTTGAACTTGATGGACATGTGTCTTTTTTTCAACCGTATAAACTATGAAATTTATATTGATGCTGTCAATTACACATTAATTGAATCAATTAAATCAATTACTGCTTCCAGTTACCAGGGAATGCTAACCACTACCATCTTGACTGTCTTGCTGCAAAAGGGCACTGTCACACATATCCCAGCAGGGAGCCACATATAAAAACATAATAAAATGAGGGGCCCATTTGTATTAATAGTACAAAATATGGGCATCATTTATTGTTTGAAGTCTTCCTTCCTCTCACACATTTAGAATCTGAATAAGCACAGATGTCAGTCAAAACCCAACTCAGCAAGGAAGCCTGCACAGCAAGGGTGACCCAGTTACACACACTGCATCAAAAGAGCGGTCACTCTAGCCAGCATGAAAGAGATATGCTAAGCAGTGTGTGGGGGAGTTTGTCCGAGAGATTTCCTGCTAAATAGGTTCTAAACTAGAACAAGGAACCATCACTATGATACAGGGAAATTACATATCTCTTAATAACTTGGACATTACCAATAGTTATGAGCCCAGTTAACAGGATAGGATCAGGGGAAATTAGTCTACATACCTTTTAAACCTTAGGACGTGATAGGATTATATAACCCCCCCCCCCCCTGATTTATAGACATAGCATCCCAAAATTTGGTAAGTGGTGATAAAGAATGAGGTACCCAATAAACGAGTGACGAGTTATGAGTTTTATAACAATTCACCAACAATAAGAGGGTGGTATAGTTCACCTGAGCATATGAACATCCCTCAGTGATGTCAAGTATAAATTATTGGGCTATTTAAATGCCTATTGTCAGTCATTTTGAGACTCCATCATTTTGAGACCATCTGGGAGGCTGCCGTGAGCAAGTAACTTTTAACTGTTCACTATTAAGGTTATTTGTTTTCATTTTATAACTTTATGTATGTATTGTATGTATGTTCATGTAACCATTTGGATAGGGATAGGGATGTGGATAGGGCCTAACTTGAATTTTAGGAAAGCCCAATTAACCCCTTAAGGATGCAGCCCTTTTGTATCTTAAGGCTCAGTCCTTTTTTTAAAAAATGTGACCAGTGTAAGATATCCCTGTGATTTTGAAGTTTTCTCGTGAGACATTGTCGTTTATGTTAGTGGTATCAATTTGGCAATCCATTCCTATTGGAATGGAAAAATGTTTAAAAAATCTGAAAGTTTCAAATGTTATAATTTTTAGACAAAAACTCACACCACAAATTTTTTGGGGTACAAACCTTTTGCCATTGGGTTTCTTTTTATTTCCATAATTTGTTTTACATTTCCATTTTTCTATGTGAGAAGGATGTAAGAAGGTTTCAAGTTTAAGTAGCAACTTTTTAGTAGCAAATTTTTCTTGAAATTTGAAAAAGGCAAATTTTTAGTGACCAATTCAGTTTGGAAGTGCCCTATAAAGGCTTTTGTACTATACACCCCCACAAGTAACCACAACCATTTTATGAACCTAACATCTCAACCTATTCAAATCAGCATTTGAGAAGCCTGTTAACCCTTTATTTATTTTTCCGGAAGCAAACAAAAATGGATTGGAAATTTTGAAATTTCAATTTTTGATTACGATTATTCTCATTTATCCCTGAAATGGACACATTCAGAAAGAATTTGAGGTAAATATATGCCAAAATTTTTGCCCTACTTCTTCCGAGTACGGCAATGCCAGACATTGCTGTTTCGTCGCACAGCGATGTCCAGAACAGAGTTCGTACTATTGGGTTTTTGGTATGTCAATTTGGCTGCAAATGTTTTGTGGTGCCACAGTGTAATTGAAGAGCCCCTGAAGTAACAGTACAATAGAAACCCCTCAAAGATGTCACCATTTACAAAACTAGACCCCTCAAAGAATTTAACTTGGGTTGGGGTTGAGCATTTTAACCCCCAACATGCTGGCCAAAATCTAATGCAAAGTAAATGGTGTAGAGTAAAAATGTGTTTTTATCTCAAAAATGTCATTTTAGTGCCTAATATATTGTGCCCAACCCACTTTATACAAAAATCCCAAAAATCATTCTGTAGGTTGTTCCAAGGACGACAATACCACACATGTGCCAACAATTGATAGGCTGGGCACACAGAAGGGCTGAGAGGGGAAGCAGTGAAATTTTGCTTTTGCAGCTCCATTTTCATACGTTTGGAATTGGAGTGCCATGTCATGTTCGCAGGGCCCGTGAGGTACCAGTGCCATAGAAACCCCCTAAGAAATTATACCATTTTGAAAACTAGACCACTCTTAGAATTTATCTGGGGTTGGGTGAGCATTTTAACCCCCAACATGCTAGCCAAAATCTAATGCAAAGTAAATGGTGCAGAGTACAAAAATGTGTTTTTATTTCAAAAATGTCATTTTAGCGCCTAATATATTGTGCCCAATCCATGCCACTTTAGACAAATACCCCAAAAGAAATTCTGCAGGTTGTTCTGACATGGCAAAACCACACATGTGCCAATAATTGACAGCCTGGGCACACAGCAGGGCTGAGAAGGGAAGCAGTGGAATTTTGCTTTTGCAGCTCCATTTTCACACATTTGGAATTGGAGTGCCATGTCATGTTCGCAGGGCCCATGAGGTACCAGTACAATAGAAACCCCTTGAGAAGTTATATAATTTTGGAAACTAGACCCCTCAATGAATTTATTTGAGGTTGGGGGTGAGCATTTTAACCCCCAAAATCTAATGCAAAGTAAAAGGTGCAGAGTAAAAAATGTGTTTTTATCTCAAAAATGTCATTTTAGCACCTAATATATTGTGCCCAACCCATACAACTTTAGACATACAACCAAAAAGTCATTCTGCGGGTTTTCCCAAGTATGGCAATACCACACATGTGGCAATAGTTGATAGGCTGGGCACACAGCAGGGCTGAGAAGGGAAGGAGTGAAATTTTGCTTTTGCAGCTTCGTGTTCACACATTTGAAGTGCCATGTCATGTTTGCAAACAACCCATACCCACCATTAACCTCCCCTCTAACCAAAACCTCAGTAGAGGTATGGCGAGCAACCCATAAACTAATTGGCCGCCCAACCCAAGTTGATACTAGCTCCATAAGCCTAGATTTAGCTAAGATGAGTATTCCAGACATCCAGACCATATCATGGGAAAGTAAAGGATTGAACAATATTAAACAGGTGTTAGAATCCACACACATAGACAACTTCACAAAAACACGTATCCAACACTACATTAGGAATTACAGAAACACAAAACAAACATTCCATCAGGGACTTTCAGATCAAGTCCGAAAGCAATCACAAAACCTACGTATATATTATGATATGATCTCACAATCCAGAATATTTAATAAATCACACCCATATAAAAGGAGAGATCAGACGCGGAATGGGTGAGTGCCATAGCGCTAAACGCCAAAGCACTTACATGCATAAGGCATGTAGAAACAGCAACTAAAGTCCTTTTGCGTTGGTATAGAACACCAGACATATTGCACAACATATTTCCACAAACCACAGATAGATGCTGGAGAGGGTGTGGTCTAAAGGGTACCCTGGCACACATTTTATGGGAGTGCCCTCATATACAGAAATACTGGATAGATACATTCCATTTACTATCCTCTCTAGTAGGGAAAGCAATCCAAGGCAGCCTAGCTATAGCTGTAGTATCACTAGACTTAAGCGACATGCATAAATCCCACAGAATCTTGGTAAGCAAAATACTCACCATGGCAAAACTACTTTTAGCACGCAATTGGAAGAGCACTACGGTACCTACTATAGGCGACCTACACAAAGAGATTAATGTCACATATAGCTATGAGAAAACCATTGCATGGGGAAATGGTTCTATAGCCAAACTACAGGAGATCTGGGACTCCTGGACTGGACACGTGGCATACATTAGGATCTAGAGGAAAAACACCCAACCCCCCCCCCCCCCCCCCCATCCATTCAGTTATGCGCTTAAAATACAGCCCAGGAATACAGGAACATACTGTTACTATCGTTAATTTTATTACTGTTCTGTTATTTCACAAGGGATAAATGAGAGTATAGCGATACACAAAATCAGAGACAAGCAAGGGACGCGATAGATATGTTTTATTCGGATGAATAAGGTATAGACGTTCCTATATTCTTTATTTCAGAAACTTAACGTGGTCTATGCAATGCACTCAGTAGCAAGAACAATAACTGTTAAACATAGTGTACAATAGAATTACCACCCTAAGCTACATCATTGTATATAACATACTTGTCTTAAAAAAAAAAAAAAAGTCCCGATCCAAACCTTAGTCCAACACAGACCTGAATGGAGAAAAACCCTATTTATACTATACCCAATGTATCAATTCCGCTACAGGTGGGTTTTAGGGAATTCGCAAAAGTCACTTTTGTGTGCCTCTTTTGTATGGTGTTGATGGGTTATCCCTCTGACTTTTCTTCGCTTTTGGAGAACGGAATTTTCCCACTATCGCCCAGTTTGATGGTTCAGGAACCGCTGGAAGCTGAGAATCTTGATCATAGGGTAACCACGATGCAATGTCCAAAGGCGACATATTGAGCAGCGGCCACGCGGTATCCAAATCTTCTGGTGTTTTGATAATTATCTGTTTACCATTCTTCAAAATTGCTAGCCCAAACGGGAATAGCCACCTGAATGGGGTATTGGAAGCTCTTAGTGCATCCGATAGTGGCTTTAGGGCTCTTCTTTTTGCCAGCGTGGAAGGGGCTAAATCCTGGAAAAGTAGAATAACAGAGTCCTCATATTTCAATTCGCCTTGATCTCTGCAGGCTTTTAGGACTGCTGCTGCATCCGTGTAACTGAGGAAACCACAGATAACATCCCGTGGAGGGTCTCCTGTTCTGGGCTTGGAGCCTAGAGCTCTGTGTATGCGCTCAATTCTTAACTGCCCTGCTTTTTCTTGGCCTATTAAGGGGCTGACCAGCGCTTTGGCTACTTCTGGCAGGGCCTCATGGCTTACAGATATAGGTAGGCCCCTTATCCTTACATTGTTTCTCCTGCTGCGGTTCTCTTGGTCTTCAGCTCTTGTGAGAGCCTCATTAATTAGCGTGTAGTGTGCAGACATTGCAGCTTTCACTTTGGTGTTAAAGTGTAATATGTCACATTGTGCCGCTTCAACTTGCTCGATCCTGTGACCCAGGTGTTTAATATCAGTTTTTATCTCGGCAAGATCTTTTGCCAGCGGGTTCAGGGTTTGGAATAAGACTTTTTTAATAAAAGTGCGCGTTGCCGGTACCTCTGTATGCTCTCCATCTGTGTCTGAGAACTCCCCAGCGCTTTCAACATCAGAGTCCTCCTCTCCCGCATGTTCTGAGGCAGCGTCTGGCGCCATCTTGGAGAGGTGCGCTGGAGACGCACTGGATTTTTTCTTCAGGTATCTTTCTAAATCTGCTTGATTCTTCACGGTTTTCACTTGCCCCGGGGTGTCTTTATGTTTTTCCCTGCCGCCTTTCACCATTTTTTCTCCTCGCTTCTGTGGTGTGTGTGGAGGTATTTCAGTGAGGAGCTGCAGCTCACACAGCCATCACTGTCCGCGGTCAAGCTCCGCCCCCCGTGGAGCAGGCTTTTTTATGTGGTGGAGCAGGATTTTTTTGTGTGGAGAAACAGGCATTTTTGTGTGGATGAGCAGGTGTTTTTGTGTGGAGAAGTAGGTGTTGAGAAGGTGCTTTCATAGAAGTGCCAAAGTGCCTGGGACTTCTGCTGGAGTGCCCGGGACTTCTCCTGAAGTGCTATGGACTTCTGACCCCACATGGGTGACCTCCAGTAACCATGCCCCTCACGTTCCTGATTTACAGCCAGTCCTGGGATAAGCAGAGACACGGCAGTTCTTAGACCAGTGGACAATTTTGAGTATTTTTTAGTGAGGACTAGAGATGAGCGAGCACTAAAATGCTCGGGTACTCGTTATTCGAGACAAACTTTTCCCGATGCTCGAGTGCTCATCTCGAATAACGAGCCCCATTGAAGTCAATGGGAGACTCGAGCATTTTTCAAGGGGACCAAGGCTCTGCACAGGGAAGCTCGGCCAAACACCTGGAAACCTCAGAAAAGGATGGAAACACCACGGAAATGGACAGGAAACAGCAGGGGCAGCATGCATGGATGCCTCTGAGGCTGCTTAAATGCACCATTATGCCAAAATTATGGGCAACAGCATGGCCATGACAGAGTGACAGAATGAAGCTAGATAGCATCTAAAACATCCAATAATTGACCCTGACACTATAGGGGACGGCATGCAGAGGCAGCGGCAGCAGCGGCAGGCTAGAGAGTGTCTTGGCAACATACCCCAAATGGACTCAGGCTTAAAACCAATGGGTGGCAGAGAGGAACCAAAGGAGGTGAGCAAGAAGCGCTCAAATAATATCGGTAAATGATAAAAGTTTGCCAGTATATTTTGTGGATTACACAGCAGGGTGGCGACAAAGTTAACAAGTTTAATGTGGAATGCCCTGTAATAGCTCTTGGGCGGTGTGCCTTTTATAGCCTAGACTCAGCAGTTTGAGCACCGCCTGCTGTCGCTTAGCGACGGCTCTGCTGTTGTGCCTAGAGCTACCGACTGATGGCGCCATGCCCACGGATGGTAATTCGGAGGTGGAGGAGGGGTGGGAGGAGGAGGAGGTATAGTAGGCCTTTGAGACCTGGACCGAGGTAGGCCCCGCAATCCTCGGCGTCGGCAGTATATGACCAGCCCCAGGGTCATACTCGGTCCCAGCCTCCACCAAGTTAAGTGTAGTAGCGTTCTTATAAGTTTGAGATATGGCGGGTGAGGGGAATGTAAACAGATGCGCAAGAAGCGCTGAAATAATATCCGTAAATGGTAAAAGTTTGGCAGTATATTTTGTGGATTACACAGCAGTGTAATCAACAGATGCGCAAGAAGCGCTGAAATAATATCGGTTAATCATTAAAGTTTGCCAGTATATTTTGTGGATAACACAGCAGGGTGGCGACAAAGTTAACAACTTTGATGTGGAATCCATGAAAACAACCCAAATTTCGGCCTGACACACCTCGTTTGATAAGGGGACGATGTATAGAGGCAGCTATATGGACGACTTTTGGAGGTAGCAATGGAGACAACGTGTGGAGGCTGCTATGGAGACAATTTAATTTGGATAGTGCCTGTATGTGGCAGTCCAAAAAAGTTTTCAAACCAGAGGAGCAGGTAGGTGGCCCTCCAGAAAAATGAAATAGATTGAGTGCCTGTATGTGGCAGTCCAAAAAAGTTTTCAAACCTGAGGAGCAGGTAGGTGGCCCTCCAGAAAAATTGAATAGATTGAGTGCCTGTATGTGGCACTCCCAAAAATTGTTTAAAACAGAGGACCGCGTAGGTGGCCCTCCAGAAAAATTAAATGCATAAAGTACTATAGCTAGAGCCAGTGGCCCCTTTCAAAAAATAGCCAGTTTCCTCTGCTTTAGTGTACAAAGAGAAGGAGAAGGAGGAAAATGAGGAGGAGGAGTGCATAAATTATTCAGGTTGAGCTTCCTTCACCTGGTGGAGATTGGAAATTATGAGAAATCCAGGCTTTATTCATCTTAATAAGCGTCAGCCTGTCAGCGCTGTCAGTCGACAGGCGTGTACGCTTATCGGTGATGATGCCACCAGCTGCACTGAAAACCCGCTCGGACAACACGCTAGCGGCAGGGCAGGCAAGAACCTCCAAGGCGTACAGCGCCAGTTCGTGCCACATGTCCAGCTTTGAAACCCAGTAGTTGTAGGGAGCTGTGTGATCATTTAGGACGATGGTATGGTCAGCTACGTACTCCCTCACCATCTTTCTGTAAAGATCAGCCCTACTCTGCCGAGACTGGGGACAGGTGACAGTGTCTTGCTGGGGTGACATAAAGCTGGCAAATGCCTTGTAAAGCGTACCCTTGCCAGTGCTGGACAAGCTGCCTGCTCGCCTACTCTCCCTCGCTACTTGTCCCGCAGAACTACGCACTCTGCCGCTAGCGCTGTCAGAAGGGAAATACTGTTTCAGCTTGTGCACCAGGGCCTGCTGATATTCATGCATTCTCACACTCCTTTCCTCTCCAGGGATGAGAGTGGAAAGATTTTGCTTGTACCGTGGGTCCAGGAGAGTGAATATCCAGTAATCGGTGCTGGAGTAAATTCTTTGAACGCGAGGGTCACGGGATAGGCAGCCTAGCATGAAATCTGCCATATGCGCCAGAGTACCAACGCGCAAGAATTCACTCCCCTCACTGGCCTGACTGTCCATTTCCTCCTCCTCCAACTCCTCCAACTCCTCTTCTTCTGCCCATACACGCTGAACAGTGAAGGACTGAACAATGGTCCCCTCTTGTGTCTCGCCAACATTCTCCTCCTCTTCCTCCTCCACCTCCTCCGATATGCGCTGAGAAACAGACCTGAGGGTGCTTTGGCTATCAACAAGGGAATCTTCTTCCCCCGTCTCTTGTGACGAGCGCAAAGCTTCCGACTTCATGCTGATCAGAGAGTTTTTCAACAGGCCAAGCAGCGGGATGGTGAGGCTGATGATGGCGGCATCGCCACTGACCATCTGTGTTGACTCCTCGAAGTTACTCAGCACCTGACAGATATCAGACATCCACGTCCACTCCTCATTGTAGACTTGAGGAAGCTGACTGACCTGACTACCATTTCTGGTGGAAGTTGACATCTGGCAGTCTACAATCACTCTGCGCTGCTGGTAAACTCTGGATAACATGGTTAATGTTGAATTCCACCTCGTGGGCGCGTCGCACAACAGTCGGTGAGCGGGCAGCTGGAGGCGGCGCTGCGCTGCCCTGAGATTGGTAGCATCTGTGCTGGACTTCCTGAAATGCGCACAGATGCGGCGCACCTTCGTGAGCAAATCAGACAGATTGGGGTATGTCTTGAGGAAACGCTGAACAATCAGATTTAACACATGGGCCAGGCATGGCACATGTGTCAGTCTGCCGAGTTGCAGAGCCGCCATCAGGTTATGGCCGTTGTCACACACAACCATGCCTGGCTTCAGGTTCAGCGGTGCCAGCCACAGATCAGTCTGCGCCGTGATGCCCTGTAATAGTTCTTGGGCGGTGTGCCTTTTATCGCCTAGGCTCAGCAGTTTGAGCACCGCCTGCTGTCGCTTAGCGACGGCACTGCTGCTGTGCCTAGAGCTAGCGACTGATGGCGCCATGCCCACGGATGGTAGTTCGGAGGAGGAGGTGGAGGAGGGGTGGGAGGAGGAGGAGGCATAGTAGGCCTGAAAGACCTGGACCGAGGTAGGCCCCTCAATCCTCGGCGTCGGCAGTATATGACCAGCCACAGGGTCACACTCGGTCCCAGCCTCCACCAAGTTAACCCAATGTGCCGTCAGCGACATATAGTGGCCCTGCCCGGCAGCACTCGTCCACGTGTCCGTGGTCAGGTGGACCTTGTCAGAAACGGCGTTGGTCAGGGCACGGATGATGTTGTCTGACACGTGCTGGTGCAGGGCTGGGACGGCACATCGGGAAAAGTAGTGGCGGCTGGGGACCGAATACCGAGGGGCGGCCGCCGCCATGAGGTTGCAAAAGGCCTCGGTCTTTACTAGCCTATAGGGCAGCATCTCCAGGCTAAGCAATCTGGAGATGTGGACATTAAGGGCTTGGGCGTGCGGGTGGGTTGCACTATATTTCCTTTTCCGCTCCAGCGTCTGGAGTATGGAGAGCTGAACGCTGGTGGATGCTGTGGAGGATCGTGGAGGCGACGATGGGGTTTTTGTGCCAGGGTCCTGGGCAGGGGGCTGACTATCAGCTGACACAGGGGAAGGAGCAGTGGTGTGCACGGCTGGAGGTGAACGGGCTTGGTGCCACTGAGTGGGGTGTTTAGCATTCATATGCCTGCGCATAATGGTGGTAGTTAAGCTAGTAGTGGTGGAACCCCTGCTGATCCTGATTTGGCAAAGGTTGCACACCACAGTCCGTCGGTCATCCGGTGTTTCCTTAAAGAACCTCCAGACTTCTGAAAATCTAGCCCTCGCCGCGGGAGCCCTCGCCACGGGAGCTTCACTACGTGACACATTTGGCGCTGATGCACCTGCTCTGGCCCTGCCTCTCCGTCTGGCCCCACCACTGCCTCTTCCAACCTGTTCTGGTCGAGGACTCTCCTCCGTCTCAGAAGCACTGTGTTCACCCGGCCTCTCAACCCAGCTTGGGTCTGTCACCTCATCATCCTCCGATCCCTCAGTCTGCTCCCCCCTCGGACTTCCTGCCCTGACAACAACTTCACCACTGTCTGACAACCGTGTCTCCTCATCGTCGGACACCTCTTTACACACTTCTTCCACTACGTCAAGAAGGTCATCATCACCCACAGACTGCGACTGGTGGAAAACCTGGGCATCGGAAAATTGCTCAGCAGCAACCGGACAAGTGGTTTGTGGTTGTGGCAAGGGTCCAGAAAACAGTTCCTCAGAGTATGCCGGTTCAAATGCCAAATTTTCCTGGGAGGGGGCAGACTGGGGGGGAGGAGGCTGAGGTGCAGGAGCTGGAGGAGTGCCGATTTCGGTGACATGGGTGGACTGCGTGGAAGACTGACTGGTGGACAAATTGCTCGAAGCATTGTCGGCAATCCACGACATCACCTGTTAGTGCGAACAGGTGATGTCGTGGATTGCCGACAATGCTTCGAGCAATTTGTCCACTAGTCAGTCTTCCACACTGTTCTGGCCTCAACAGTGCTCTACCACGAGTTCCAGTAACTTCAGACATGAACCTAGGGAGTGTAGCTCTACGGCGTTCCCCTGCTCCCTCAATAGCAGGTGGTGTCTCACCCCGCCCAGGAGCACGGCCTCTGACCCCTGCAGTAGTTGGACGCCCACGTCCCCGCCCTCGTCCTCTACCCCTAGCCCTCGGGTTAAACATTTTGAAAATGAAAGTTATAACTTTAATTTTTTTTTTACTTTTTTTTGTGTTTTTTTGTGTTTTTTTTTTGTGTTTTTTAGTTTTTAAAACCAAACGATGCTATCCTCTTGCTATGGCTATTTTCTAGCCAAGTATGAAAGCACACTGCTATGCCAGATGAGATGACGCTGAGTTATGAAAAAATAAACGTAAAATAAAAAGTAAATGGCAGACTGTGCCTAATTGAAATCAAACCCCTAATAAATTGTCCCACTTCGGTCTTTGCGATGGATATGTGCGTCACTAAGCGCTAAACACAACGGTCGCAAGTCTCACTACAAATTCCTCACAATATGGTAGTAGATGCACTACAGCAAGGACAGCCACCAGCAGATCAACCAGAAATAAAATATATAACGCTATTGTAGGCCTAAGTAAGCCGTTTGGATTCTCCTATGGCTATTTTCTAGCCAAATATGAAAGCACACTGCTATGCCAGATGAGATGACGCTGAGTTATTAAAAAAATAAACGTAAAATAAAAAGAAACTGGCAGACTGTGCCTAATTGAAATCAAACCCCTAATAAATTGTCCCACTTCGGTCTTTGCGATGGATATGTGCGTCACTAAGCGCTAAACACAACGGTCGCAAGTCTCACTACAAATTCCTCACAATATGGTAGTAGATGCACTACAGCAAGGACAGCCACCAGCAGATCAACCAGAAATAAAATATATAACGCTATTGTAGGCCTAAGTAAGCCGTTTGGATTCTCCTATGGCTATTTTCTAGCCAAGTATGAAAGCACACTGCTATGCCAGATGAGATGACGCTGAGTTATGAAAAAATAAACGTAAAATAAAAAGAAACTGGCAGACTGTGCCTAATTGAAATCAAACCCCTAATAAATTGTCCCACTTTGGTGTTTGAGGTGGATATGTGTGTCACTAAGAGCTAAACACAACGGTAGCAAGTCCCCCTGCAAATTCCTCACAATATGGTACTAGCTGCAAATAAAAAAAATGTATAAGGCTATTGTAGCCCTAAGAAGGGCTGTTGGGTTCTTGTAGAATCACTCCTGCCTAACACTAGTGTAATAGAACACCCTAACGCTTTCCCTGACCAGCAGCAGCTCTCTCCCTAGCGGCATCCAGACAGTGAATGATCCGTGCAGCGCGGGCAGGGGCTAGTCTATTCCAGGGTCACCTGATCTGGCCAGCCAACCACTGCTATCGACGTGTCATGCTGGGTGGAGTGCAGAGTCTCCTGGCTTGTGATTGGCTCTGTTTCTGGCCGCCAAAAAGCAAAACGGCGGGAGATGCCATTTTCTCGAGCGGGCGAAGTATTCGTCCGAGCAACGAGCAGTTTCGAGTACGCTAATGCTCGAACGAGCATCAAGCTCGGACGAGTATGTTCGCTCATCTCTAGTGAGGACCTAATTGGACTGATGGTGTCCCAGACCAATATCTATGCTGCACAATATATTGCCCAAAACCCAACTTCTTTTTATTTGCAACCTCACAGGTGTCCACCCCTGCCAGTGCAGCAGAGATGGAGAAATATTGGGGCATAGTACTTCTAATGGCAGTCCCCAAAAAGCCAAAAATCAGGAATTACTGGAGCACAGATGCATTGTACCAGCATCTGGCCCATATTAGACTTTTTTAGTGCCCTATTTATGGAAGAGTGGAGGGGTGGATTTGTCAGACCAGGTGCTTCAGCCATACAATGCCATGCGGAAGTCGAGGGTGTGGTACAAGGAGCTGGCCATGCACATCATGCAGATGGCATTGTATAATGCTGACGTGTTACATCAATGTGCAGGCCAGAGGGGAACTGGAATTTCAAGAGGTGGTAATCAAGCAGCAGATTTTCAGAGATCAGGAAGGGGGGGGGGGGGGGAGTGCTAGAAAGTCTGAAAGCAAGGTCACATCATGCATTGTACCAGGGCAGCACTTTCCATGAGAAGTTCTACAAACAGCCATCAAGGAAATGACACAGAAGAGGTGCAGGGTGTGCTCCAAAAGGGGCATAAAAAAACAAACCATATACCAGTGTGACCCACGCCCCGAGAAACCATGGTTATGCATGAAGGAGTGTTTCAGGATTTATCACACGTCCCTGGTACTAATTGTACCCTGATGCACTTTTACACAGCTTATACATCATGCCGCATGCCGCACCTTCCCTGCTGAGCTCTGCCTTATGTCCTGCCTGTAGATTATTGCCACATATGGGGTATTGCCATACCTGCAAGAACCCACATCATGATTTTTGGGGTGTTTACCTCCAGTGGCAGGAGCTGGGCACAAGTTGACATAATGGATAATTTGTACTTTGCACTATCCATTATGCATCATCCTTGGGGTCCACCAGTGAGGTTAAAATGATCACTACACCCCTAGATTTATTTATGGAGGGTTGGCGTTTTCAAAACGGGGTCAGTTCTCAGGGGTTTCTACTGTACTGATCCCTAAGGGCATCTACATATGGTTTATGATGCCAAAAAAAAATGTATTGTCTGTGCTCCAAATGCCATTCTCTTCTGAGCCCTGCATGCCTCCATCTTGTAGCCTATTGCCAAACATGGGGTATTACCATACCCGTTATAACACACAGAATGATTTTGGGGTGTTTATCCACAGTGGCATGAGTTGGGATCATTTCATTTGTCACTACAATAACACATTTGAGAAAAAAATGCAATTTTTACACTGCCCCATTCACTTTGGCCCAGGATCTCAGGGGATAAAATGCTCATACAATTCTTTGAGGGGTGCCCTTTCCTAAAATGGGGTCAGTACTCGGGGGTTTCTATTGCATTGGTACCTCAGAGGCACCGAAACACCAGTCTAGTGAGAAAATCTAAATTTTGCTTGTCCCTTCTCAGCCCGGCCATGTCCCCAGCCTGTAGACTATTGCCACACATGGGGTATTGCCATACCCGTAATAACCTTCAGATTGATTTTTTGGGGTGTTTATCCACAGTGGCATGAGTTGGGCTGATTTCATTTGTCGATACGATGGCACATTTGAGAAAACAATGCAATTTTTACACTGCCCCATTCACTTTGTATTACATTTGGGCCAGCATCTCAAGTGTTAAAATGCTTATACAACCCTAGATCAATTCTTTGAGGGGTGCCCTTTACTAAAACAGGGTTTCTATTGCACTGTTACCTCAGGGGCATCCAAGTGGCAGGGGTTGGGCACAATATATTAGGCACTAAATATTAGGCACTAAAATGAAATTTTTGAGATAAAAACACATTTTTTACTCTGCACCATTTACTTTGCATTACATTTTTGCCAACAGGTTGAGGGTTAAAATGCTCACCCCAACCCCAGATAAATTCTTTGAGGGGTTTAGCTTCCAAAATTATATCATATCTTGGGGGGTTCTATTGCACTTTGGGCCAGGCTATTGACGTCTAAAACGTGAGTTTTAGTGGTAAGGCAAGATGTTTTTCTATTTGGAGCCATGGCTTATCCGTTTGGTCTTGAAACCAGCAAGACATCTGTTTGATACATGATGCTAAATAGTAGTGGTATATGTTAGGTAATCCTATTCCACCCACTAGTCTGTGTTTGTATAGTATAGTTTTATTCAGTCGGGGTGGTTTATTGGCCCACACGTACTTTGTGAGGGCTGCTTGCATGGAGATAAAGAAACTTCTGGGAACCTGGACTAGAAGCGTGTTGAATAGATAAAGCAACCTGGGTAGTAGTAACATTTTAAAAGCTGCTATTTTTCCTAGCCACGAGACTTCAATTTTAGATAATCTTAACATTTCCCCTTTAATAGATTCCAACAGTGGGGCATAGTTTTGTTTGTATATAGAGTCATGGCCGGATTAAGGTTGGTGGGGGCCCCTGGGCGCAAAATCTGGTGGAGGCCCCAACTGAGTGTAGCGTGCATACACGTCCTCCTGCTCACTATCCACTATCCCCCCAGAAACACCGCTACATACACCCGCCTCACCCCCAGTAACACAGATACATACAGCCACCTTATCTCTAGTAACACAGCTACATATAGCCACCTCATCCCCAGTAACACAGTTACATACAGCAGCCTCATCCCCAGTAACACAGCTACATACAGCCGCCTCATCCCCAGTAACACAGCTACATACAGCCGCCTTGCCCCCAGTAACACAGCTACATACAGCCGCATCAACCCCAGTAACACAGCTACATACAGCCGCCTCATCCCCAGTAACACAGCTACATACAGCCGCCTTGCCCCCAGTAACACTGCTACATACAGCCGCCTCATCCATATTAACACAGCTACATACAGCCGCCTCATCCGTAGTAACACAGCTACATACAGCCGCCACACCCACAGTAACACATCTACATACAGCGCCTTGCCCCCAGTAACACTGCTACATACAGCCGCATCAACCCCAGTAACACAGCTACATACAGCCGCCTCATCCCCAGTAACACAGCTACATACAGCTGCCTTGCCCCCAGTAACACTGCTACATACAGCCGCCTCATCCATATTAACACAGCTACATACAGCCGCCTCATCCGTAGTAACACAGCTACATACAGCCGCCAAACCCCCAGTAACACAGCTACATACAGCCGCCTCACCCACAGTAACACATCTACATACAGCGCCTCATCCCCAGTAACACATCTACATACAGCCATCTCACCCCCAGTAACACAGCTACATACAGCCGCCTCACCCCCAGTAACACTGCTACATACAGCCACCTTATCTCTAGTAACACAGCTACATATAGCCACCTCATCCCCAGTAACACAGCTACATACAGCAGCCTCATCCCCAGTAACACAGCTACATACAGCCGCCTCATCCCCAGTAACACAGCTACATACAGCCGCCTTGCCCCCAGTAACACTGCTACATACAGCCGCATCAACCCCAGTAACACAGCTACATACAGCCGCCTCATCCCCAGTAACACAGCTACATACAGCCGCCTTGCCCCCAGTAACACTGCTACATACAGCCGCCTCATCCATATTAACACAGCTACATACAGCCGCCTCATCCGTAGTAACACAGCTACATACAGCCGCCACACCCACAGTAACACATCTACATACAGCGCCTTGCCCCCAGTAACACTGCTACATACAGCCGCATCAACCCCAGTAACACAGCTACATACAGCCGCCTCATCCCCAGTAACACAGCTGCATACAGCCGCCTTGCCCCCAGTAACACTGCTACATACAGCCGCCTCATCCATATTAACACAGCTACATACAGCCGCCTCATCCGTAGTAACACAGCTACATACAGCCGCCACACCCCCAGTAACACAGCTACATACAGCCGCCTCACCCACAGTAACACATCTACATACAGCGCCTCATCCCCAGTAACACATCTACATACAGCCATCTCACCCCCAGTAACACAGCTACATACAGCCGCCTCACCCCCAGTAACACAGCTACATACAGCCGCCTCACCCCCAGTAACACAGTTACATACAGCCGCCTCATCCCCAGTAACACCGCTACATACAGCCGCCTCGCCCCCAGTAACACAGCTACATACAGCCACCTTATCCCTAGTAACACAGCTACATACAGCCGCCTCAACCCCAGTAACACAGCTACATACAGCAGCCTCACCCCCAGTAACACAGCTACACATAGCCACCTCACCCCCAGTAACACAGCTACATACAGCCGCCTCATCCCCAGTAACACTGCTACATACAGCCGCCTCATCCGTAGTAACACAGCTACATACAGCCGCCTCACCCCCAGTAACACATCTACATACAGCCGCCTCACCCCCAGTAACACATCTACATACAGCCGCCTCACCCCCAGTAACACAGCTACATACAGCCGCCTCGCTCCCAGTAACACAGCTACATACAGTTGCCTCACCCCCAGTAACACAGCTACATACAGTCGCCTCACCCCCAGTAACACATCTTTGTATCTACCTTCTCTCCTAACAGATATGCAGTCCCATTTAACATACACCTCAGCCCACACCAGACGTGCAGTCCCACAGTTTATACAATTACACTCATTTATACACTGATATATACACACCTTTATATACACACATAAAGTTCTACACTCGTATGCTTGCACCCATATATATATATACAAGTATACACACACATTTATGTACCCATATACATTTATACATTAAAACACAAACTCATAAAGTATATACACACATACAGTATATATATATATAACACATACAGCATACACATTATATACAATATATATATATATATATATATATATATACACACATACAGTATACACTGACCATATATACACATGCTGCATATACATACATATTATACACACATACAGCAAATACACACACGTTCAGTATATACAGCATGTTCACACACATACGGGAAATACACACACATTCAGTATACCGAACATATACATACATACCACATACACAGCATATAAACATAAACATACATCATATATATATATATATATATGCTTATACAAATATATGTGTGTATAAATACAGTAAATGCATATATACACAGTATATACATATATAGACAGTAAATGCATATGTACACAGTATATACATATATAGACAATAAATGCATATATACGGTATATACAAATATACACAGTAAATGAATATATACACAGTATATAAATTATATATAGAGACAGTAGATGCATATATACACATATACACAGTTTATACACATATACACAGTAGATGCATATATACACAGTATTTACATATATACACAGTAGATGCATATATACACAGTTTATACATATATACACAGTATATACACAGTAAATGCATATATATACAGTATATAAATATATAGACAGTAGATGCATATATACACACAGTATATACACTGTACATACACTGTATATACATAGAATATACATCATATATGCACACAGATAAATACATATGTAGTGTATACTTACCCTTTTTGGATGACCAACAGTCGCGTCAGGCGGGTGTTCGGGGTGGATCCTGTTCGGCGTGGGGTCGGTTGCTGGTTTGGACGGGAGGGGGGATCACCGGTTAGGCCGGGGAGAGAAGGGGGGACGGAGGACGGCGCTTGTTTCAGGTGGGGGGGGGGGGGCGGAGGACGGCGGTTGTTCCAGCGGGGGGCAGGGCGTTAGGAGCGGAGGACGGCCGCTTGTTCCGCCGGGGAAGGGGGGGAGGGCGGCAGGAGCAGAGGATTGACGCTTCTTTCGGCGGCGGCGGCGGCAGGGTGGGCGCTGTGCTGAGCGGAAGACGGACACCTGTTCCGGCGGGGAGGACGAGCGTAGGACACCCGCTAGTTCCGGGGGGGGGGGGGGGTTGGAGCGGAGGAGAGCCGCTTGTTCCGCCAGTGTGGGGAGGGGGGAGGCAGCGGAGGACGGCCGCTTTTCGGTCGGGGTTGGGGAGCAGAGCACGGCCGCTTGTTCGGGCGGGGGAGGAGGGGGTTGAGCGGAGGACGGCCGTTTGTTCGGGCGGGGGGTGGTGTGGTGGAGAGAGCGGAGGACGGCCGCTTGTTCGGGCAGGGGATGAGGTAGCGCGAGCGGGGTTACGAGCGGGCGGGGAAGTTTAGCCATGCAGCGGGATGGGCGGGCAGGGAGGCGGGAACCTTTGCCGGGGGGCGGACGGCTCGGCCATGCAGGGGGATATGCGGGGAGGCGGTCACCTGTGCCGGGGTCCGGCGGACGGCTCAGGAAGGTGGCGGCTCAGGAGTCAGGGCCCAAAGGGGGGGGCGCGATCTGGTGGGGGCCCCCTGGGGGGGCAAGATGGTGGGGGCCCCGGGAGCCCCGCCTATAATCCGGCCCTGTATAGAGTTAAATGGGGTGGATATAGAGGCTCCTAGATATGTTATTTTCTGAGATTGCCAATCAAACTTATATTTTTCTTTCATGGCATATTGTGTGTCTTCATCTATATTCAGGGGGAGGGCCTGAGTTTTTTGTGTGTTTAGTTTATAGAGAGATAGCCTGCCAAATTGGTTTATAAGCTCCATCGCTGCTTCTAAGGATCTTTCTGGATCTGACAGGGTGAGAATTATATCGTCTGCATATAATGATATAGTGTGATATTGGCCTCCTATCTCCACTCCACTCCAGAGGCTCTGGCTTTCCCAGAATCCTCTCCAGAGTCTTTCACATTCCCAGAAGCCTATCCGGTGCCTCTGCAGCTTCCCAAGAGCCGCTCCTGCCTCCGCGGCTTCCCATTGCTGCTCCGGCCTTCCAAGAGCCACTTCAGCCTCCGGCCGTACTGCTTGCAGAGGAGTCTATGCAAGTTAGCAGAGTACTTTTCTTGGCAAAGGACATTCCAGACGTCTCGAGGATATTCCCAGCTTGTTCCCTGCCAGGTCGAAGCACCTCATCGGGGTTTGTCCTGTTTCTGCTTTGCTCCTCAGGTGTCCTGTCACCCAGATGAATTGGAGGAGGTGATAGAAGAGGCTGAAGAAGAAGTACCGGGGTACTGTCACGGGTACACCGGTGCTCCGCTGTGTGCCTGTCCCCATCCTCCTGCCCAGATTTACCTCTCCTGGCTGTGTTTCGGGTCCCAGCGTGAAGGCCACAAGCCTCCTGCCTTCCAGGCCGTGCGCTCCCGCTGCTAGGGCACGCCCGCACTGACTTCTCGCTGCAACAAGACCATCCCACTTTGTTCTGGTGAAGACCAGGGTGCCGCTTAGACTCCAGTCCCGGGTTGCGGTTAATACTCTGTCCATCTCCTGCGGTGGTCCAGAGGGTACACTGGTCCACAGACTCCTCCTTCCAGACTCTTCGCATAGAGACTTTCCTCCTGGGCACTCCCAGGTACCTTCCAGTTGTCTGTGTGACCGATACAGGTACTCAGGCTCGGCATGTTACACATTGGTTTTGCAGATTACTGGGAGAGGCTGGTGAGAATCCAGTTGTCATGGTCCTTAGAAATTATTTCAGGGACTCAGGCCATAAGTTTAGGGCAAGGATCTCAAAGGTAATTTTCTCTGAAATACTGCGTGTACCATGTGCCACACCAGACAGTCTCTTGGACACGACTACATTTCCCATGCTGCAGTCTAATAGCTATGGTTGGGCATATAATATAAAAGATTATAGTCTTTTTAGAAATGACATATAAATAAACAAACCTGTCCCACTTTTTTATATGTAATATCTTGCCTCAAGCTGTATTTTTGTTAATAACAGTGAATTAGAGAATGCGTTCTTTTGTTATCCTGAATATATTTGAGAATCTTGTATTCGTGGGAAAAAACCTTTAACTTTGCTTGACGAAAAAGCATTTGAAGGGTTTGTTTGAAATGCCAGTTTGGACCTGGGGTAGGCTGTGGATGTTGTGTATCTGAACTTTTCCTAGGAATTTGATACAGTGCCACATGAAAGGTTGATACATAACATGAAACTGCTGGGACTAGGCGAAAATTTGTATATTTGGGTAAGCAATTGGCTTAGTGATAGAAAACAGAGTGTCATCATTAATGGCACATTCTCAGATTGGGTTGAAGTTATCAGTCGAGTGCCACAGGGATCAGTATTGTGGCCACTTTTTAAAATAATTTTATTAATGAGCTTATAGAGGGTTTACACAGTCAAGTTTCAATACTTGCAGATGATACAAAGCTGTGTAAAGTAATTAATATCAAGGCCGATGGTATAATATTACAGATTTGTGGAAGCTTGGGGAATGGGCGGAAAAATGGCTTATGATTTTCAATGTAGATCAATGTAAGGTTTTGCACCTGGGCCATGGGAACAAAAAGTACAATTATGTTCTAAACAGTCAATTATTTGGTAAAACTGCAGCTGAAAAAGATTTAAGGATATTGATGGATGGTAAACTTATTTTAAGTTACCAGTGTCAGGCAGCTGCTAATAAAGCAAATAAAATTATGGGATGTATCAAGAGAGGATTAAATTCTCATGATAAGGAAACAGTTTTGTCCTCATACAAATCCCTGGTCAGAAAACACATGACTGGGGAGCATCAACTCAAATCTTTGTACCCCCTTTACTTAAACTGCCGTGACAGCACTCTCACCCCCACATAAAACCTTCCCAAATAATGACATGATGCCAACTTTCTTTTGAAATTTTTGCCACAGCAGGCAATATTTAATAACATATTTATTTATTAACAAACAATATAAAACATTAAATGCAATCAAATGTACATATATAACATGTATATAGATAGGTAAGTGGTCCTCGAGGCCCCAAAGAGGTCAGGCACATAAAAATTATAGTTATATTTCCTTAACAACTCCATTAGCACCAGCCGCCACCACAGGCTCGGCTGCACCGCCAGCCAGCTTAGGTGGCTCCTGTCTATTCCAAGGCTCCCCGAGGACACCCCAAACCAGTATGCCTTGACCCAAAACAACCATTCAACAATTTTGAGGTGTGTCACTCCCTCCCGATTCCACCTCCCGATAGAATTTTTACCAACCCCAAGGACCCTCTACCCGCCACAGTCTGCATGCTCTAGACACCTCAAGCATGTGAGGCCCCCACAAAATCAGGGCCCTCTCGATCCCCTCTTGGATCCTTAAGGTCCAAAGGTCCATTCCCACCGCATCCTGCCATCCGGTCGCACATCAGCCCTTGCTGCTCCCCAGCACACATAAGAATGACCTAGTATCCATACTGATCTTGAGCCATGACCTAAAACGAAAAGCAGAACACATCACAAGTACTATAACACAACATTCGAGCCACCCTCAAGACTGCCCTAACCTCCTTTTACTATAACAATTGAGGGCGAATATATGATCTATACCTCCTAGACTATCTATCTAGGCCCATCTATCTAGGCCCTTCACCGTCTGTTCCCCCAAGCCACAACTGAAAGCCTCCATTGCTGCACCAATTCTGAAAGAATGGGTCCCGTAATCGCCTTTTAACAAACCCAACCTCAAACATTTATAAAAGACTAAAACTGAAACTGAAATTTGGACATATAGGACTCATCCTCGTGACACAAACCTGGACCCGCCCTGTTTCCCTTCAAACTGTTGTACTCCCGCCAGCATGCCACTGGGCACATTCCCGAACCATCAACCCTATGCGAATGTACTCTCTTACCCCTACCCAATTGGTCAGTATTTGATTTTCTCACCCACAATTCTAGCCAGTCTGCTGACCCGACCACATCAAATATCTGCAAACCTCTGCCCCCCTTAGTCGAAGGAGACACTAGCTCACCTATCCTAAATGCCCCAAAAAAGGCAAGGGCAAAACTGGCCCTAAACAACAGTACTTCAAAACTAGGACGAAATACCCTGGGTAATACGGAACTTAAATTAACCAATAATGAAAAGGACACCGGCCTACAGCTATTCAACCCACTGACAACTTTTTAAAAACCCTTCACTGCCTGTATTACCAAGAAGGCTTTTGTCACATCCCTATCCCCCCTTGCATTTAACCCAAACACCACACTAGCCAAAAACGGCTCACCCGGGCAACTGAGTATCCGGCCCTAGCGGCCAGCCACGGCAGCAGCATTCACACCCTATCCTCTTCAATTTCGAGCTCCACAAAAACCTTTAACCAAGCCGACCATTCCCCCCTCCCTGCCTCATACGATTTACAGGAAGCCTCCCCCAATGAACCCTGTATCAGCTCACCTGCTGCACTCACACCAGGTCCCATAAGTCCTGCTGGCAGGGGATTCCCACACCATCTGCCCCCGGGACCAACGCTTGGAACCAATCCCACTGAAATTGAGAGAGAGCATTGGCAATTACATTCTGTACTCCACGGACGTGTACCACCGTCACCCATGTGTTCAACCCCAGGCGCTACAGAAGGTGCCTCAACAAACAAACAACAGATGATGCCACCACTATGGGAAACAATATCAGTAATGTCATGTTTCTGGTGTAACCTTTTTCCACCCAACTATCCGGCCAACTCCTCGCACTCCAGTGACCCTGGTAAAAGGCCCAAAAACCAGCTCACCCTGCCGCATCCATAAAAAGATCGCAATCAAAACTGTTATCTACCGAACCCATTAACAGAGCCCTTCCATTAAAGGTGCCTAAAAATGTCGCCCACACCTTAAGATCTTCCCTGTGTTTCTGCCGCAAGCAAACCAAATGATGAGGCTCAACCACGCCAGATGTAGCTGCGGCTAGCATCCGTGAAAAAATTCTGCCCATCGGCATGACCCAACAAGCAAAATTCAGTTTTCCCAACAACGATTGTAACTCCCTCAAAACTATCTTCCGCAAACGAGCCGCCAACCCCACCAATGCTCTAAGGTCAGATACTTTATCCTCAGGCAGCCTGATCTCCATGAGTTCTGAGTCGATGGTGATTCCCAAGAAACTCAAGCATGTTGTGGGGCCTACAGTTTTGTCTGGGGCGAGGGGAACCCCGAACTAGTCCGCCACCCACCTAACCATACTCAACAATAACTCGCAAACCCTGGACCCGCCGAACCAACACAGAGGAAGTCATCAAAGTAATGCACAATTGACTGAAGACCCACCCGTCTTTAACTACCCACTCTAAAAAGGAACTAAAGGCCTCAAAATACGAACAGGATATGGCGCAGCCCATCGGCAAAAAGCAATCAACAAAGAATGCTCCCTCCCAATAGCAACCCAGCAATCTGACACTATGCTCATGAACTGGTAATAGACGAAAAGCAGACTCAATGCCAACTTTTGTCATCATAGCCCCCCTGCCTGACCTCCTAACCCATTCCAAAGCTGTATCAAATGAGGTTTATTCCACTGAACAGAGGCTATCGACGATGCCTAAGTTAACTGACAGACCTTTTGGATAGGACAAGTGATGTATGAGCCGAAAACTTATTCGACTCTTTTTTCGGTACCATCCCCAGTGGTGAAATAACTAAATCCGAAAAATGGTGAACCGAAAATGGTCCTGCCGTCCACCCCAATTGGACCTCCTTCTCCAACTTTTCCCTCACCACCCCCGGATGCTCCAATGCCGACTTAAGATTCTTAATGCTAAAGGGGACCTGGTGCGAGGGAGCTGGGGTAACAAAACCTTCAGAAAAAACATCCAACAGTAACTTAGCATGTTCCGTGTGTGGTTACCTACTTAGGTACGGCACCATCTCGCTGACCCTCACTGGTATCACTCCCTTGCCCAGCCGCTGCCCCAGACTTACCCTTCCCTTTTTTCCAACACTTTGCAGAGCCGTGGGAAGTCCCGCTGCATGAAGAACACAAATGTTTGAACTTACTTGATCCCAAACTTACACTGGCTCTCATTAAATTGCCAGCAGAGGCCGAGTTTTCCTCCACCCTGGTGACCCCCCAAAGCCCTGGACCCCTGGGAGTTATGACCCCCCCTTCACGAAAGGAATACCCAAAGTTGGCCCCATAACCTTTAATCATAGGCCTATGTCCTTCTGGTCCCACCTAATGCTCGGTCTAACAGCCTTGCATTGTCTAAATTCCTTGTCGTAGCGTAGCCACGCCTGCCCCTCCTGCTGAGCTTCCCCAATGGAGTCCTGATACACAAAAAGTGCCGAGCAGTGCTCTGGCGTTTTTTCCCCAATTACACATGCCAGAATAGAAAACGCTTGGGACCAGTTGGAAGAGGTTTGGGGAATAAGCCTCCACCGCTGCTTTTCTTCCTCTTCCTTCTTCCTCTCATCCCTATTCCCCTTTTATAAATTAAATTCTGACAGAGGCAAAAGAGAAAATATTTCAATGTATCCGTCCTTCCATATCTTCTCTTTTACCTCCTTTTTTCAGCTGCCCCTCAAAGCATACGTATACCTCACCTCTTGCCCGATCATCGAGCCTTACACCATCAACCTGTTCTTTCTCAGTCTGTACGGACACTGTAAACCCTGTCACCCACCCCACCGGTGACCAAGGCCCCCAATCCCACACCCTCCCCATCAGGCGGCACCCAAGCCGTGACAGCCAATGGCGTAAGTCTCCGTTCACACCTAACTAGCAGTTCCCTGATGCTACCCAGCAATTCCCTCACCTTGTCATTACCTGATGTGCCACTAACCAAACTGCCTCCCTATGGCGCACCCGATATACAACTACCTGCTGTGGGCTGAGACATCAAAATTGGCGAAAAAGGACAACACATGGAATACAACTCGCCAATCTGCACAGGGGCTGTGACCCCACCAGCTGTCTGTCCAGAATCCATGCGAACCGGAGACCCGCTGAACAGCAGAGCACCGTGTCTTGAATCCAAACGCAGCGGTGACTGTGCTCCACTCTTATATGCCGCCCCCCCCCAAAACCACTATTCCTCTCCTCACAATTCAAAGGGGCCAATCCCCTCGCTCTGCCCCCAATCATGCTGGCCTTCACCCCACCCACTGCGTTAGGGGGTTCCAGCCCCTTCTTGAAATATTGTGTGAAGTTTGGACACCAGTGTATAAAAAGGACATGGAACAGGAGCAGAGGAGAGCAACCTAGATTATTAGGGGATTGGGATTATTTAGTTTAGAAAAAGACGACGAGAGATGGGGAGACCTCATTACAATGTACAAATTTCTAAATGGTCAGTACAGAGATCCCTCCAAAGATCTTTTTATACCAAGGGCTGTTGCCAGGACAAATGCGTATCCTCTACACCTAGGGGAGAGGCAGTTCTACCATCAACTTGGATTCTTTACTGTAAAAGCAGTGAGATTATGTAATTCTCTGCCACAGGAGGCTGTTCTGGCGGACTCTTTGTACATGTTCAAGAGAGAAATGTCACAGGTTATGGGGAAAACATTTGTTTGGACTTGATGCACTTGCATCTTTTTCCAACCTTACTCTTATGCTGCAGGAGGACTCTGGACTCACACCTGTAAGTAATACTGTAGTAGATTTGTAGCAGTGTATCTAAGCAGAACTGTGACATGCAGGGGATATTTGAGCAGGACTTTTAAGACTGTGATTTGCAATGAGAAAATGCTGATTATGTTACTGGTATGTCTGATGTCTTTGTACCTGATAATGTCCATGCTGAGGAGTCATCCATGGAACAATCTATGGAAACTGGGGAGAGTGAGAAACAATATACTGTTGAGGAGTTCCTACCTTTAGTTACACAACAGGCAGCAGAGACCCATGGTCCAGGTGGTTAGCAGAGTCCCATGGTCCTAATACAGACAGCCTGCAGGCCACACATCCCCCACAGCAGTACATGGGTCAGACAACAGATTCATCATTCTTTTCCTCCAATACCAGTTACAAAGGTCCAGCATTTAAAGGAAAACTACCACTCACGTCGTAGTCATTTAACCAACATATGCTTACCTGTTGGCATCTTTTCCGACACATATCTTCATTAGTCTTGACATGCTGGGATACCTGCAAAAAAAACCTTTTATGTTAATTAGTCTCAAGCACTGTGCCTGTCTCACAGATGTTAATTCAAAACATACAAAAGGCCCCATAGGGGGCCAATATCCCTATTTCCACTAATACTACATTTAGAGTTAAAATATAGCCAGCTTTTAGTATTTTTGTGAATGCCTATATAGGTGTTATATTTAAATAAGTACCAGTCAGCAAATGTGAACAATAAGGTGTCCTTATGAGTAAGATTGAGTATTGGGGACAACACTTTAGGAAGAGTTAACTTCACTTTTTCATATAATTTCCTGACTCTAGGTATATATAATAAAGATTCCTCCCTCTGTATAGATTATCCCAATCAGGATTGAGTTACCAACCCCAAATTAGGACTTCTAGTGTGATTATAAATGCTCCTCTCACTTCTTTAGACACACACTTATCACAAATGGAAACATTACTACTACTACTTCTATGCTAATATTTGTTGGGGGTTGTAGGAAGAAACTATTGTTTTTTCCCTAGTTATTTTGATCATTCACTAAGCACATTTTGTTTTGAGTAAGATATATTGATGATGTGTTCATTCCCTAAAGGTGGTGAGAACACCTTCACTGACTTTGTTGCTTATTTTAACGACAACACCATTGGTATGCATATTGCCCAGACATTCATCCACAGATTATTAATTTTCTTGATTTGGATATAACCATACGGGACATATCCAAACAAAGATATTTAGATAGCCCACAGCTACTAATTGTTTACTAGAGTGGAATAGTTGGCAACCTACTCCTCTCATTTATAAGATTACAGATAGGAATAATGTTACCTCTATCTCCTGTGTTTGTTTATCAGACATGTTCGAGTGGAAAAAAAGAAGAAAAAGAGCAGCCAGTTCCTGAGATGATAAATGGAAACAAACTATATGGTGTTACGTACATAGTTTGTGATCAAGTCATAAGCTTATTGAAATTTTAAGAGAATAGATTTACATGCAATGTTCCAACTTTAACACTTGCCACTTAATATATGCCTATATTTGTACTCTATACCTGCATATATATGCAGGTATAGAGTAATATGGAAGGACATTGTATTTTAGTTCAAAGTTGGCGATTTTGGGTTAATGAGAAGTTCAGTATGCGCTATGGATGGACATTGCCACAAAGTTTAAGTTGATTGTCATGCATGAATAAGAGGAGTATGACAGAGTCGCACGGATGGTTGGTAGAACTATTTATGATGTAGACTTACCTCAATAGTTCTGCTTACACCATCTCCACCTGTTGATTACATTACTAATGGTCGGTAGGGGTGGATCCCTATGATGGTATGCAGGACAGACTCCTTCTCCCTCTGTCCTTCTCACTATCTCTTAGAAATTGGTGGTTGCAATGACTACTTATGACAACACATCAGATTGAAACAGAGTATGAAATGACCAAACAGTGATGTGATCACAGGATTACAAGGTATTAAATACTCAGCCACAAACACGCTGGATTCATTTAGCCCTGGCACCCCTGAGCATGCCAATTTTTTGGTGAAATATGTTGGGGGCCTAATGTTAGTGTTAATACACAGCCCTGTATGAATGATTGAATACTATTAGTTAGTCAGTCTTGTCCTAAGCAGCGTATCGCGACTGCCAGTGATTAGCCATATAGATACCGTGAGGCATATTTATCAGTGCCTCTGTGCCCTGAGATAATCGCAAATGCCTCTTGATGTATTGAGCTGCAAAAATGCAGCTGAGGCAACAAGACCAATCTAATTGTTCACATTTACTAACCATTACTTATTTAAATGGGACTGCTATATAGGGATACACAAAAATACTAAAGGCTGGCTATATTTTAATTCTATAGGTGGTATTTTTAAAGTAATAAATAAAAGTGAAGTTTTTGTGGAAATTTGAATATTGGTCCACTATGGGGTTTTTTGTATGTTTTTGAATTGACAAATGAGGATAGCCCAACCACAACACAGTCCAACCAAGCTGTTAGTTACACATAGGTGTTCTCGGTTAATAATTATACAGTACATGCCTTCTGTGTCATGTCCTCAGGCTCCAGCAGGGAAGAAGAGATAGTTATGGCCACTGGAGGCATGTCTAATTATTAGCCAAGAGAGCTTGTGTGACTAGGCTAATTAGCAAATTTTTAAAAGTCATTTTTTGCAGGGATGTTAAGATTAATGAAGATATGTTCCAGGATCTGGGAATAGACGCCAACAGGTAAGTATATTCTTTTTAAAATTACTATCATGCAAGTGGTAGTTTTCCTTTTCAGAGGAGAAATGTTGTGAGTGTTATATTTTTCTTTGCTCTTGATAAACTTTGTCTATCTAAAAGGAGGTATGTGGTCAGAGATATTTTATTTAACCAGATGGGTTTGGTAACCTTTCCAGATAGAGAGGGACATGATATTAGCTTTAAGATTACTTCTCATCTGGACCCATTCAGGACTCGTATCACCTGGGTCAGAGATACTGAGTTGGGGAAGAAGTTAAAGGGGTATTCTCGTCTGGGCATTCACATTCAGTTTCATTAATCTGCCATATGTAAACATTTCTTCAATTAGATGTTATTAAAAAAAATGTTCCGGTGTGAAGATAATTTCTCATAAATTTAGTCATATGGTCCCTTAGAAACGAGAGAGCTTCCTCGGATACGGCCACCTCTGCTGGAGGGATTGCACAAAGAAATAAAAGGTTTTTGTATATGAAATGTCCAGGATTTACTGCATGTCGCACAGCCACCCTGCGGTAATGATTGCTGAATCCTGGTGGTCCGGCAGGACTCTATAGCGCAAGTCTGGCCACCGCTGCCAGAGTGTGACGTGGTCGTATCCGAGGAAGCCATCTTGTTTCTAAGGGACAACATGGCTACATTTATGAGAAATTATCTTCACACAGGAACTTTTTTTTTATTAACATCCAATTGAAGAACTGTTTACGTAAGGCAAATAAATTTAATTAAATGTAAATGCCCAGATGGGAATACCCCTTTAAGTTTTATTCCTATTTTTAATCCTGATATGTCAGGGTATATTTTGGAATGAGTCTGTCTATCCTCAGGATATTACTATCTGGCTCAGGAGACATTGCACCCGCATATCATACCTGACCAAGACCAAGGATGAAGATGGAGTCTGGGACGGGGGGGTTGAAGGGTACTTGCTAGATTATACTAGCACTAAAACATCACCCATTTCCTCCCTAATTCTTTCTTTATGAGGCAAGTGTCACAGTGCCAGAGACCGCACACATGAGTGATACTGCCTTGGGCCACTAAGAGACAGGAGCACATGGAGGTAGTGACGAAGCCTGGAGAGCAGCTAGTGCCTGTGTCTTCCCTTGCTCAAGCAGCCACCACTGGGAAAGATTCAATGTTAAAAGAAGAAGACCTATTTCAAAAACCTGTAAAAATCTAAGTATAGGGTAAGGCTAATGTTATTATGACAACTAATATGTATAGTGTACAATCAGAGGCAAATGGAAAGGAGGAGATAGAGCGAGAGCTAAATTGTGTGATGGGGGAACATGTGTGATGGAAACTGTAAAAAGCAGAAACAGGTGGGAAAATCAAAAACTTTGAATTTTAAGAGGGCTAATTTCCAGAAATTTAGGGCTGCACTACAGGATAAAGACTGGGATGAGATACTGTCAAATGATGATACTAATTTTAAATGGGAGAAATTCAAATCTATCCTGGGTCATTATACTTCTAAATTTATTCCAATAGGTAACAAGTATAGATGGGCTAGATTACACCCCGCATGGCTTACAGCTACAGTTAAAAGGGCAATTAATGAGAAAAAGAGGGCATTCATAAAAATATAAATCTGACGGGACACCTAAGGCTTTCAATACTTACAAAAAACTTACCAAAATCTGTAAAAAGGAAATCAAATCAGTCAAAATACAAAATGATAGACAGGTGGCCAAATATAGCAAAACAAATCCCAAGAATTTTTTTAAGTATATCAATGCAAAAAAAAATGGGTTGGAACAGGTTGGACCACTTTATTCTGAAAATGGGGCTTACAGTAATAGGTTTTTTAGCTTCATTTATACAATAGAAGAAAGAACTTGGGTGGTGCCAGTGCGGGTCATGCATCCTGATATATTCTAGACTAGTTGAATGTAGACATGATCCAATCTAAGCTAAAATCAATGTGTACAAGGCTCCTGGACTACATGGGTTACACCCCAGAGTTCTTAGAGAACTCAGTTCTGTTATTGCTGTACCGCTGTCTAAAATCTAAAATCTTCAGGGATTCCGTAATGTCTGGTGTGGTGCCAAGTGACTTGCGCAAGGCAAATGTGGTGCCAATATATAAAAGGGGCTCTAGAACTTTGCCAGGCAATTACAGGCCTGTAAGCTTAACTTCCATTGTGGGGAAAATATTGGAAGGGTTAGTAAAAGACTACATACTGGAGTATGTGACATCAAATAGTATAATAAGTGACAGCCAGCATGGTTTACTAAGAATAAAAGTTGTCAAACTAACCTGATCTGCTTCTATGAAGAGGTGAGCAGATGCCTGAATGGAGGAGTAGCTGTGGATATTGTGTTCTTGGACTTTGCAAAGGCATTTGACACTGTCCCTCATAGATGCCTGATGGGTAAAATAAGGTCTATTGGTTTGGCAGAAATAATTTGCAATTGGATTGAGAACTGGCTGAAGGATCGTATCCAAAGAGTTGTGGTCAATGATTCCTACTCGGAATGGTCACCAGTTATGAGTGGTATTCCCCAGGGTTGTGTGCTTGGCCCACTACTATTTAATATATTTATTAATGATATAAAGGTAGGAATTAATAGCACTGTGTCTATTTTTGCAGATGACACCAAGCTGTGTAGTGCAGTACAGTCTATGGATGATGTTCATAGGCTGCAGGGTGACTTTAACATACTGAATGTTTGGTCATCCACTTGGCAAATGAGGTTCAATGTGGATAAATGTAAGGTTATGCACCTGGGGGCTAATAATCCAAAGGCAAAATATGTCCTTGGGGGAGCAAATTTGGGTCCCTTGTTCAGAAGGACCTGGACGTACTAGTAGATCATAAATTGTATAACAGCATGCAATGTCAATCAGCTGCCTCTAAAGCCAGTAGGATCTTGTCATGTATGAAAAGAGGTATGGGCTCTCGTGATATGGATGTAATATTACCACTGTACAAGGCATTGGTTCGGCCTCACCTGTAATATGCTGTCCAATTCTGGGCACCGGTCCATAAAAAGGATGCCCTGGAGCTGGAGAGGGTTCAACATAGAGCCACAAAAATGATAAGGGTATGGAGGGTCTTATGAGGAAAGATTAAAACAACTAGATTTATTTAGTCTGGAAAAGAGACGACATGAGGGGACATGATTAATTTATATAAATATATGAATGGTCCATACAAAAAATATGGTGGTAACTTGTTTCAGATTAAATCAAATCAAAAGACGAGGGGGCACTGTCTCTGTTTGGAGAAATCAAGGTTTAATCACCAGAGCCGACAGGACTTTTTTACTATGAGAACTGTCAATCTATGGAATAGCCTTCCTCATGCGCTGGTCACAGCAGGGACAGCGGAGAGCTTCAAGAAGGGTCTCTATTAGAGATGAGCGAGCACTAAAATGCTCGAGTGCTCGTTATTCGAGACAAACTTTTCCAGATGCTCGAGTGCTTGTCTCGAATAACGAGCCCCATTGAAGTCAATGGGAGACTCGAGCATTTTTCAAAGGGACCATGGTTCGGGAATAAAATGTGTTAATTAATTGAAAAAGAATGTCTTCTGATAAGTTAGCAGATGTATGCAAACATCTGCAATCTATTCTTCACTGTTCCGCGCGTATATTATCTCCCGACAAGTTAGCAGATGTGAAGAACAGTGAAGAATAGAATAAAAACAGTGAACACAGGATCATTTAAGTGAAAAACACAGTGAAGAATAGATTACAGATGTTCTGCACATCTGCTTACTTGTCGGGAGATACGCTGTCCCGGGATCCGCTGCTCTTCTTCCACTGAAGTCTCCCCGATGTCTCCGTGCCCCTCGATGTCTCCGTGCCCCTCGATATCTCCGTGCCCCTCGATGTCTCCGTGCCCCTCGATGTCTCCGTGCCCCTCGATGTCTCCGTGCCCCTCGATGTCTCCGTGCCCCTCGATGTCTCCGTGCCCCTCGATGTCTCCGTGCCCCTCGATGTCTCCGTGCCCCTCGATGTCTCCGTGCCCCTCGATGTCTCCGTGCCCCGATGTCTCCGTGCCCCGATGTCTCCGTGCCGCTCCCTGATGTCTCCGTGCCGCTGCCCGATGTCTCTGTGCTGCCGCTGCCCCATGTCTCCGTGCCCCGCTGCTCTCCGTGCCCCGCTGCTCTCCGTGCCCATGTCTCCGTGCCCCATGTCTCCGTGCCCCGCTGCTCTCCGTGCCCATGTCTCCGTGCCCCATGTCTCCGTGCCCCGCTGCTCTCCGTGCCCCGCTGCTCTCCGTGCCCCATGTCTCCGTGCCCCGCTGCTCTCCGTGCCCATGTCTCCGTGCCCCATGTCTCCGTGCCCCATGTCTCCGTGCTGCCGCTGCCCCATGTCTCCGTGCTGCCGCTGCCCCATGTCTCCGTGCTGCTCCCCGGTGTCTCTGTGCTGCTCCCTTGTGTCTCCGTCCTGCTCACCGTGTTCTGCAATGTCTTCTTCACACATATATATTGTTCTTCACATGCTATTTTGTTCGCACCGTTCCGCGCGTATCTTCCGACAAGTAAGCAGATGTGCCGAACATCTGTAATCTATTCTTCACTGTGTTTTTCACTTAAATGATCCTGTGTTCACTGTGTTCACTGTTTTTATTCTATTCTTCATTGTTCTTCACTGTGTTTTTTTAATTAAATGCTCGATCTCGAGCAGGGGAAATACTCGTCCGAGCAACGAGCCGTCTCGAGTACCTTAATGCTCGAACGAGCATCAAGCTCGGACGAGCATGTTCGCTCATCTCTAGTCTCTATACCTTTTACACCTAAATGACATTGATGGTTATGTTATATAGAATTGTTTCCCCTAAATCCCTTCCTCATGCAATCACTTCCTTGGTTGAACTTGATGGACAAGTGTCTTTTTTCAACCATATAAACTATGATACTATGATACTATGATGACCTAGGGTGGGATCCTCCCACAAAAGGGAGATCCCTTCATGCCAAGTCTCAGTTTGTATGGGATATGGAGACTGGTTGTCAGCAAAACAAATTTGACTCTGACTTATGATGATGAGGTTTATCCTACTTCTATCCTTCTTCTTCTTCCATCTTACAGTGGTCAACAGAACTGTGAATAGCATAGCTAGAAGGACCAGGCATGCTGTATATGATCACTTGAAATATCTGAAAGGCAATGTATTTTTCTTGATGGAGACACCTGTAAAAATCTTAGGTCTCATACAAGAGTCAGGATTTTCCGGATGAGATGCACAAAACCGGATGGTTTAAATGATGCAATATCATTTGCACCTTTTATTTAAATTCTCAGTTTCTAACACATGAATCGATGTCAACGAAGGCATCAGTCTACCTTTTTGTATCAAGACTGATGTGAGAGCAGAAGACATCTATCCGCTCCTCTGTCTCCATATGAGCATGTCTGGTTAATGACTAGTTGATGTCCATAAGACTCCTTTATTTCAGCATTATAAAGGAGTTACTTTCTTTTCCTTGACGCCCACTCCGTGTTCACACTTGGGTGCTCCGTCATTTCTTCTCTCTGCCATGTTAAGCTACTTACCTGTCCGCCGCTATATGAGGGGGCGGGGTTTGCTTATTGGGCTACTGTCGATCACCGCTACTTGCAACCCATTGGCGGGGCCGACTTGTTTTTAGTCCGCACCCAACTCCCCCTGATAGGTGGGCAGCCTTGTGCATCATCCAGTATTCTGTCTCGTATTGGCCGGGGAGCGGAGCTATGCTGAATATAAGGACAGCTGACCCGCTGCGCCAGTGGCTACGACTAATACACGCCGGCGCCAACCATCAGGACGCAGGCGTTCTATGTTTTATGTTGTTTCCGTCTGTATGTGCTAGATTAGACACAACAGTGCTTTGCGTCCCAGCTCTATGTCTCCTGATGAGCCCTCGTATCCTGGGCGAAACGCGTAGAGCTTGAGCATAGGGATTATGAGACTATAAGCTATCTGTAGCTATTCTGAGCCGAGAATTGGGCAATTGGGTTAGAAGCAATACGACCTCAGATCACGGAGGGATCGTATGGCAGCCTAATACAAACTGCAGCTGCTTCAACCCAGACCAAGTTTGCTCATACTAATAATGAGTTAATACAATTTGCCTATATCTGTAGCAATATATAACTCATTATTGGCTCTGCAGAATGTCATCTAACACATTGCACATTCTGGATACATATGTTATGTATATCACACTGGGGTTATTTTAACCGGTTCGCGACCACCCGCCGTGTATTCACGGCGGCGGTCGCGTCACCCTACATGGAGAGGGCTCACGGGCTGCACCGATCGCGGGTGTTTTCACAGCATGGGCTGCCGGCAAAGCTGCCGGCAGCCTCAAACAGATAGCGGCGCATGGGCGCCGCCATCTTACCTGGGATCGCCGCTCCCCGTGACGTCATCGATCCGTCTCCATGGTAGCCTCGGGTCTTCCGAAGACCCGAGGCTATTTCGTTTTAACCCCTTCATTACAATGTACTGATAGCACATTGTAATGAATGAGGAGTAAAATCCCCATATACTGCAATACTGTAGTATGGCAGTATATGATAGGATTGATCAGACAACCTAGGGTTAAAGTACCCGAGGGATTCTGAAAAATAGTATAAATAAAAATAAAAAAAAGTTAAAAAAAAAAATTATAATAAAAAAACCTAAAATTTAAAATCACCCCCCTTTCCCTAGAACTGACATAAATATAAATAAACAGTAAAAATCATAAACACATCAGGTATCGACGCGTCTGAAAATGCCCGATCTATCAAAATATGATAACGGTTTTTCAATGCGTTTAACCCCGTAACGGAAAATAGCGCCCAAAGTCGAAAATGGCACTTTTTTGCCATTTTGAAAAATCTAAAAAAATCTATAAAAAGTGATCAAAAGGTCGTACAGTCCTAAAAATGATATCATTGAACATATTATCAAATTTCGCAAAAAATGACACCACCCACAGCTCCGTGCACCATAGTATAAAAAAGTTATTAGCGCCAGAAGTTGGCAAAATCAAAAAAATTATTTTTGTACAGGAGATTTTAATTTTTGTAAATGTATGAAAACATTATAAAACCTATACAAATTTGGTATCCCCTTAATCGTACTGACCCAAAGAATAAAGTAGACATGTCATTTGGGGCGCTCAGTGAAAGACGTAATATCCAAGCCCACAAGAAAATGGCGCAAATGCGGTTTTTCACCATTTTCATTGCATTTGGAATTTTTTTCCCGCTTCCAAGTACATGGCCTGGAATATTTAATACCATCATTATGAAGTGCAATTTGTTACGCAGAAAACAAGCCATCACACAGCTCTTTACGTGTAAAAATAAAAAAGTTATAGATTTTTGAAGGTGGGGAGTGAAAAATGGACATGAAAAAACAGGAAAGGGCCCGGTCCTTAACCAGTTAAAGACTTCTTTAAAAAAAGTTAAATTTTACTTACCTGTATGACTACTCCAGTTAGAAAAGATCATACAAGAGTCAGAGTGAAAAATAGTCTGGTCCATCTGCTTGGTCGCTGGATGTGGAGCCATTTGCCAGAGTCACTGATTTGTTTAACAGTAGGCCCCTACCAGGCACTGTAAGCTCCTAAACAATATTATTATGCAGGTGGGCTTGACTTATGTTTTTTTACAGGGCGGTAGGAGTCCCAAACTCACTCATACCTGTGCAGGACATACATTTCCTGGTGTTGGTAGAGAGCTATGGAGACTGAATTTTACTCTTTTAGATGATAATTATGTCCAGGAATACATAAAGTCTTTTTTTCCGGAGTGAACTTGACAGAGTGGATATTTACAACAACATGGCCAAGGGGTGGGAGGATTTTAAATATGAGATCTGGTCCTTCTGACAGAAACTGTCAATTAAAAAACAGAAAAGTAAATATCGCCAGTATCTATGACAGCATAAAGAGCTTCCTGGAGCTCCCGCTGGCGGGAGGACATGGAGCCCTGCTGCAGCCATCCCAGCAGCCTCATCTGCCCTGCCCCGTTGACGAGCTACAGCCACAAGGTACGGAGCAGACATGCACCCAGAAGGAGGGAAAGGCCACAAGGAGCGCAGTGGCTTCAAGACAAGCTCCCCACGAGGCTCCGAAAGTGGCACAGGCCCTATCCCAGACACCAGCTAGTGGGGGGCAGAGTGGAAAGCTGGGCCCAAGTGCTTACATGGACCAGCAATAGTGAGGTGGCCCCTGGAGTGGCTATTGCCCCAAAACCCCTGAGGATGCCACGTAAGGTGGTGAAACATGTCGGGGGGATGACGCTAGTTTTTAACACATAGATAGAGAGGAGCCAACAAAACAGCAAGCCAGCTTAGGTTCCTGCAGGGAGGACCCATATACAAAATACGTTTTACAGGGAGACTAGGGGAAAGCCAACAGGTATAGGGTATTGCAGATGGATATAGTGGGATGTGTGCATTGTGTGAACTACCCTACCCCAATCCTAAATCTTCCCTACAAGATTCCCTACTACCCTACAAATATCCTCCGTCTGAATGCTAACCAGAATGATAGATTGCAATACAAGCTAAGACATTTCAAAAGGAATTTGATAGATAAAGAGATCAAAAATTTAAATTGGCTAACCTCTACTCTCTGACAATTTTAAAATAACCGACATTGAGTCAGCAATATAGTCCTTTTATATATATTGTTTTTCCTCTTCACCTTTTTTAATTGGACAAGAATTAAAAGTTATATTTTAAAGAGCACTAAAGGGTTAAAACGGCCGAGTGGCCCTATTCTATTGTACATTGAAAAGGTATTAACCCAGCTTACCATTGGTTCTATGAAAATAAGGATATTGTGGCCCCTGGAGAGACACAGGCTGCTCAACAACATCTTCTCATAGATCTTGCCCCCCCCTGAGGGGCCTGTGGGCCTACTACCCAGCCCCAGTCCAGCAGCTCCCCTATAAGCAAATACCTCACCTGCCATGCCCTTGCCACAGAGGCAGTCCCACACGAGGCAAATAATGAGTCCGCTGATGAACTCGGCCCAAGAAGTAACCGCGTGCTGGGCCTTCCCATCCCAATGCTGGTCACTGGCCTCAGAGAGCTCCCCTACCGGGGTTATGTCACTCCAACCCCCTGCGGATTTGTGGTTCCAATGTTCACCAGCTGCTAACCAAGGCTCTGATAACAGAAGTATAAGAAACATGCAAGTCAGCTATAGCTGAGGTCCGCCAAGATGTACAAATGGTAGCTCAACGCGTAGATACACTTGAAGATGATCATGCAAAAACTTGCAAAGCCATCAGTGTGCTTCACAAACGAACAGACACTACAAGAACTACTGACACTACTACTGATTTGCAGAGTTCTGGAATCAGCGGGCCAGGAAGATGATATTGCAAGAAATTTTTAACACACTCTTGGGGAACCCCCCAGGTGTTCCCATTAAAATGGACAGAGCTCACAGAGCACTTTGCCCGAAATCCTCTACTAACCGTCCTAGAGACATTATTTGTTGTTTAATGATGAGGAAGAAAAAATGATGAGAGCCAGATGTCTGAAGCGCTTTGACTTTCGGGGAACACAAATCCATCTATTCCAGGATCTTTCCTGAGTCACACTACAGCATCGCAAAGTTTTACGCCCACTTCTGAAGTTGTTGCAGGACCGGCACATACTCTATTGTTGGGGTTTCCCCTTCAGCCTTTCGGCCCGGAAAGATTGGGTTACCTTCCTACTCAAAACATTTAAGGATCTTATGGAATTTTGCAGTTCCTGGTTCAGTGTCCACGGTGTGCCTAGTTGCCGGGCTCCCACAAGGGCTGCCTATAGACCGCCTTATGGGAGGGTCGGACTTAACTCAAACAATTTTGAATTGTAGTTCTGAACTTTGCTGTGATTTTTGTTTCCACTGTTATCTTGAAGTTACGGTGTTGCTGTTTTTTGCACTTAATTCCTGTCTCCTGGCTACATCTTTCCAGTGTACAGAAGGATCAGCCTGGCAAAGCTACGCAGGGACATTACCGGAACGGGTCCCTGTTCTTCCTTTGTGGTTCGCAGATAAGCCTTTCCCAGATATTTCGACCCGATGGTGAGAATACTGTCGCTAAATGTTAAGGGGCTTAATTCTAATACTAAACGTAATTTACTACTGCAAGAATTGAAAAAACAGGCCCCTGATATAGCTTTTTTACAGGAAACGTACCTGTATGACTCAGGCGCCTGTAGATTCACAAGGCGTTATTATCCACAAGCCTTCCAAATTAAGAAGGCAGGTATAACAATCCTGATATCTCATACTTGCCCCTTCTCTGCCTCTGATGTGCAAGCGGACCAGGAGGGTAGATATATTATAGTTCAAGGCACTCTAGAGGGACAGCCTATAGTTTTCTGCAATATATACTCACTAGAGATGCTCATTACTCGAGTCAAACTTTTCCCGTTCCTCGAGTGCTCGTTTCGAATAACGAACCCCATTGAAGTCAATGGGAGACTCGAGCATTTTTCAAGGGGACCAAGGCTCTGCAATAAAAAGTGTCATTTTATTGAGAAATAAGAAAGTCAGTCCTGTTTCTTAGTTTTTTTATTCAATGGAATATTCGTGGAACTTCAAAAAGGAAAATGACCCGTGTTAAACATCTGCAATGTGTTCTTCACACATATTGTTCTTCATATATTATTGTGAAGAACACCGTTCTGCACTAATGTCTTCTGATAAGTTAGCAGATGTACGGAAACATCTGCAATGTGTTCTTCACTGTGTTCACTGAGTTCACTGTGTTCTTCAATGTGTTCTTCACGTAAATGATCCTTAATGATCCTTAAATGATCCTGTGTACACTTTGTTCACTGTGTTCTTCACTGTTCTTCACTGTGTTTCCTTAAGTGAAAGCTCGTTATCGAGCAGGCGAAATACTCGTCGGACGAGTATACTCACTCATCTCTAATACTCACACAACTCAGGGCAACTTACTTTTATGTCAAAACTAGCAAGTTATGGAGGTACCCCTACATTGCTGGGAGGGGACTTTTCAGAGTGTCGAGATAGACTCTAAATAACCGGCCACCCCCCACCTCCGCAGACTTTGCCTCTATAACTTGTATGACCTGTGGAGAGTGGAAGCCTACATCGAAGGCCTACACTTTCTTTTCCCACCCACACAACACATACACCAGTATTGACTAGTTTTTTGGCAAAGTCTCCATTTTGAGAACGCTGCAACAATATAGGACCAATAACTATAGGATCAATCACCTGGTCTGAAAATGCCCCCATCCTGCTAGAACTTGATTTCACCACCCCCTTCACCGCCCAGTGCACTGCAGACTTAACAAGGCTCTGATCTCCAACCCGATGATGCACACAGAACTTAATCAATGTCTAGGGAATTACTTTGGGGCCAACACTCCCACTGCCCCCTCTCACGTAATTCTTTGGGAATCCCACAAATCAGTGATATGGGGAGATTGTATTACTGTAGCTTCACGAAAGAAGAAGGTGGCCTTGGCTGCTTGCCAGCAATGTGAAAGGGATTTAAACCCATTAGAAGCTCCGCTTATGTCCGTCCCCTCCTTGAATTTGAGATGGGTAGTCCATGCTAAAGCTAGTCTCCAGGAACTCCTGCTTATGAGCAGTGAGAAACTACTCCGATGCTCCCGTAAGCGATTCTACGAATAAGGCAATAAGGCCCATACTTTGTTGGTTAACCAATTGCGGACACAATCAGCTAATAGCAACCCTTACGGCATCAAAGATGCCTCAGGGACAATTAACTATGATCCAAAGATGGTAGCCCGAATTTTTGAGGAATATTATAGTAGCCTGTACTCTCTCCTTCCTACGGCCCGACCTGACTCCTGAGAGATGACAGACAGTATATCTCAATACATAAATGATTGTAATCTCCCAACTGTTTCAGGGGAGGCATTGAGCTATTTGAACCAGGAGATCACTACGGAGGAACTTGCTGCAGTGGTGCAAGCATTACCAACGGGCAAAGCTCCTGGACCAGATGGTTTTACCTACGCCTACTACAAGACATATTGATATTTAATCACACCATATGGTTCGGTTGTTCAACGCCTTCCTTGGGGGTACTCCTATCCCATCCTCCATACTTTGTTTTTACATTACAGTACCCCCTAAACCTAGCAAGGACTCCCTGGTATGTTCAAGCTACCGTCCGATAGCTCTACTTAACTCCGACCTAAAAATCTTCATTAAGCTATTAGCTTAAGCCAATGGCTCCCACAGTTGGTCCATAAAAACCAAGTCGGATTTATCCGGTTCAGCCAAGCGGGAGCCATGCAAGGAGTAGCCGACCTCCTGGAGGTTACACAACATCAGGGATCAGTGGCACTCTTCCTAAGCTTAGACGCTGAGAAAGCTTTTGACCGGTCAGACTGGTCCTTCATGTTCGCTACCTTACAATGGTTTGTGTTAGAATGGACATTTCTGCAGGCTCTACGACAACTGTACACTACCCCAACTGCAGCGGTTCACCTCCCACATGCTCAATCCCCCTTCTTTTCTATCAAAAACGGCACTCGACAGGGTTGTCCACTCTCCCCACAGTTATATGTCTTGAGCATAGAACCCCTAGTGGCCCATATCAGGGCAAACCCAGATATTAAGGGCATAATGGTCCGCAACACTCTATTTAAAATTACCCTTTTCGCGGACGATGTCCTGCTTACTTTGTCCAACCCCCTTATCACTTTGCCTAATCTTCACATGACGTTAGATCAATACAGTAGCCTCTCAGGCTACAAAATTAATAGCACTAAGACAGAAGCTTTACCAATTAATATCACCCAAAGAAAATTATTGGTCTTACAGTCCACATTCCCCTACGCTTGGAAAACTGCTTTCTTAAAATACTTGCATATCAATCTTACCCCTAGATATGGAACATTATTTGGGGCCACCTTCATGCCTCTTTTGCAGGAAATCATGCCATGTTAGCAAGGTGGAAGCCATTACATGTATCTTTTTTGGCCGTATTGCTACAATAGCAATGTCAATATTACCCAAACTACTGTACCTATTCGAAACGCTACCGGTTAGGGTACCTATGCCGTGGTTGGCCGGACTACAGTTCAGATGCCTTGACCATGTTTGGAATGGGCGGCTAAGTGCCTTGCTCCCTGGAAGAGACCGGCCCGACATCCTCCGCAGACCTTTATTTGACCGTCCAACTGAACGATAAATTAGATGGATTTGATTCCGTCTGGTCTCCATGGGACCTTTATTGTATGAGTATTAGATAAGGATCTTAGGCCATCTGCTCCGGAATTTTTATGTATGCATTTTGCTTTGAGAATCCAGTGTCACAGGGTTTTTTCTGATTTCACATTGCTTCTATGTAACCTTTTTTCATGATACATTACTTTGTACTTATTCATAGCCCGTGTCTGGGCAACTGTTCTTGCCTTGTGATTGTTTCAAAAAGAAAATAAATTAAAATAAAGAGTTGAATAAAAAAAGAATTTGAGGCCAATTGCCCTTAGGTATCTCAACAGGAAGATTTTGGCAAAAATTCTGTTTTCCCTGGAAGTTTTCTTAATCTGACCGGAGCTCACAGTTGTTGTAATCTTCTATTCCAATGAATGTGCATATACATGTCTTCCTTCAGTCCATGAAGATATGTCCAACTAAAGATTTCATTGGGAATAAGCCACTGGTCAGGCACAAAACCGCTGCAGTTCTTTTTCCACAAATATCCTCCGTGATTCACCATGCTAAGAGGAAAATCTGATTCTATACCCCCACTGATGGGAGGAAATGAATGTATTGATACCTTCAAACAGTTAGTCATAAGAGATTTTGAGAAAATGAATAATATCAGGTGGAAGGATAACTTAACAAAAACAGAGAGAATAGCCCTAAAAGACTTAAGAGAAAATAAAAATATAGTTATAAAAAGTGCTGATAAGGGGGAGTGTTAATTCTAAATAAGGAAGACTATAATAAGGAAATGTACAGATTGTTGAATTACACACATTACTTACAAAAAAACTAAAAGGAGATCCCACCAACATATATAAAAAAGGTTTGGGGGAATTGGTAGATTGGGGGGAAAATTGTGGCATTCTAAATAAAAAAGATATTGGAAATAATAAGGATCTGTTCTTGTAATGTTTCATCACTTTACACCTCCATTCCACAAGATCGGGGGGTGTTAGTGATCAAAGAGATATTGGATCAAATTCCAAATAATGGAATATAACAAAAAAAGGTTTATAGTGGGAGGAATACATTTTTGTTTAAAACATAACTAATTTTGGTTTGATGACAACTTTTTTTGTTCAAATTGATGGGAAGTGGGGGCGAAGTTTGCTCCATCATTTGCAAGCCATTTCCCATATGGAAAGATGGGAGGGAGAATACATTTTTAGCGACAGCAATCCTTATAAAAACAATATAATAATGTTTAAAAGATATATTGATGACTGCATCATTATATAGAAAGGAGACAGTACTGAATTGGACGAGTTTATAAGATTCCTGAATATAAATGATTACAACTTAAAATTTACCTTTGAGAAGGGAGACGAAGAAATTTGTTTTCTGGATTTGGAATTATTCATAGATGGGACAAAAATTAAGAGAAGAAATTACTTTAAACCAATTGATGTGAACAGTTTTATACAGTTTGACAGTTGCCACTGCTGACCGTGGATTAACAATATCCCTGGAAGTCATATTAGAAGAATAGAGAGAAATTGTATGGACGAAAAGGATAAAATATCACAGGTGGAGATCATTAAAGAAAGATTTAGGGAAAGAGGGTATCCCGAAAATCTATTTTAAAATAAGAATATAGGAGACAACAAAGAGAAAGATAAAAATATAGAAAATGTGAGGGTGCAAGAAGAAAGGAATGTTAACCCCATATTCCTAACGAAATATTCAAAGGCAGTCCTAGGTTTAAAATCCATTCTACAAAGACACTGGCATACCGTATGTGGGGATCCAAGGTTGTATTTAGAAAGGCTTCCTCACTATTAACCAGTAGCTACAGCAAAAAATCAAAAAAAGACAGAAAAGAAATACTAGCTGATTTTTTCCATTCCCATGCAGGGACACTAGGGAAAATCGGAAACATGAAGGCAAAAATAAAAAGAATCTGGAAATTAATGGTCAGAAAATCAAACTGTTTGACTATATGAATTGTGATTCCTCCAATGTTATATATTTGTTAATATAACAAGGATAGGTGAGCACTTAAGGAATATTAGAAAACGGTTGGTGACACATAGGGGGTCATTTACTAAGGGCCCGATTCGCGTTTTCCCGACGTGTTACCCGAATATTTCCGATTTGCGCCGATTGTACCTGAATTGCCCCAGGATTTTGGTGCACGCGATAGGATTGTGGCGCATCGGCGCCGGCATGCACGCGACGGAAATCGGGGGACGTGGCCGAACGAAAACCCGACGGATTCGGAAAAACCACTGCATTTAAAAAAATAATTGTGTCGCGAAAATTTCACTCACCTTCATCCAGGATAGGCCGGTGTATTTCGAGGCATTCCAGTGGACTGCAGCGCAGCAGCGCCACCTGGTGGACGGCGGAGGAACTACCCTCATAAATCCCTAAGTAAATCTGCCCCATAGTGTATCAGCACATTTTAAAAAAAGCACATAATCCGGAGAAATGAAATTTCGGGCAATTGAGTGGTGACACATTGGAGAGGTGAACATTTGAACACTGTGCTAAGTAGGAGAGAAGGACAGTGGATATATAAGTTAGGTACCCTTGCACCTGGTGGATTGAATATAGAATTTGAATTGAAATGTTTTTTGATGGATAAATAGGAATAAGGACAATTATAATACACTATATTAATCAATATTCATATCCATCACTATTAGAGATGAGCGAGCACTAGAAATGCTCGGGTACTCGTTATTCGAGATGAACTTTTCCCGATGCTTGAGTGCTCGTCTCGAATAACGAGCCCCATTGAAGTCAATGGGAGACTCGAGCATTTTTCAAGGGGACCAAGGCTCTGCACAGGGAAGCTTGGCCAAACACCTGGGAACCTCAGAAAAGGATGGAAACACCACGGAAATGGACAGGAAACAGCAGGGGCAGCATGCATGGATGCCTCTGAGGCTGCTTAATCGCACCATTATGCCAAAATTATGGGCAACAGCATGGCCATGACAGAGTGACCGAATGAGGCTAGATAGCATCTAAAACATGCAATAATTGACCCTGACACTATAGGGGATGGCATGCAGAGGCAGCGGCAGCAGTGGCAGGCTAGAGAGTGTCATGGCGACATACCCTAAATGGACTCAGGTTTCACCAAAGGAGGTGAGCAAGAAGCGCTGAAATGATTTCCTATGTGAACAAAAGGTTGACGGTATATTTAGTCAATAACACAGCATGGTGGCGATATAGTGACCAAGTTCCATAACGTATCTGGTGAAACACCCGAAAAATGAGCCTGACACAGTTCTTTTGATAAGGGGACGACATGTGGAGGCAGCCATGGAGACGACTTCCATGATTAAGAGCGACAGTATGGGGCATTCATATTGCGCTGCTATGATTGCAACTTCAGGTCTCCAGCATGGCGGCGACAGATGGGCTGAGTTCCACTATGTATCTGGTGAAACACCTGAAAATTCTGACACAGCTCGTTTGATAAGGGGATGATGTACTGCATATCCTCTCGTGCTCCAGCGTCTGGGGTATAGAGAGTTTAAAGTTGCGCATGGAGACATTGGTGGACGCTGTGGAGGATCGTGGAGGCAAAATGGACAGGAAACAGCAGGGGCAGCATGCATGGATGCCTCTGAGGTTGCCAAATCTTGGGATGGAGCTGGCGGTCCGCTGCCAGGCGAGCTTTCGCCTGTCCAAGCCCTTGTCTCTCGGCTCCTCCCCACCCAAAATGTGCCTGGGGGGCAGAAGCGTTTTATTTGAAAAAATTATAATTTTCAAAGCAGGCCAGGTCGTTTGAATATTTTACCTAGGAATAGGTTCTATTTTTAATTGTTTTTTCGGAGATGGTTCCATGATTAAGAGCGACAGTATGGGGCATCCATATTGCGCAGCTATGATTGCAACTTCAGGTCTCCAGCATGGCGGCGACAGATGGGCCGAGTTCCACTATGCATCTGGTGAAACACCTGAAAATTCTGCCTGACACAGCTCGTTTGATAAGGGGATGATGTATGGAGGCAGTGAAGTAGTAGTAGATTAAAGGTGCTGTAGTTAAAACTATGTTAATTGGATCTTGGGATGGAGCTGGCGCTCCGCTGCCAGGCGAGCTTTCGCCAATCCAAGCCCCTGTCTCTCGGCTACTCCCCAAACAGCACTTCTAAGAACCTTTTATATAAGATCAAGTGTAGTAGTGTTCTTATAAGTTTGGGTTATGGCGGGTGAGGGGAATGTAAACAGATGCGCAAGAAGCGCTGAAATAATATTGGTAAATGATAAAAGTTTGCCAGTATATTTTGTGGATTACACAGCAGGGTGGCGACAAAGTTAACAAGTTTGATGTGGAAGCCATGAAAACAACCCAAAATTCTGCCTGACACAGCTCGTTTGATAAGGGGACCATGTATGGAGGCAGCTATATGGACGACTTTTGGAGGCAGCTATGGCGATGACGTGTGGAGGTAGCAATGGAGACAATGGGGGTCATTTACTAATGGCCCGATTCGCGTTTTCCCGACGTGTTACCCGAATATTTCCGATTTGCGCCGCTTGTACATGAATTGCCCCGGGTTTTTGGCGCACGCGATCGGATTGTGGCGCATCGGGGCCGGCATGCGCGCGACAGAAATCGGGGGGGCGTGGCCGAACGAAAACCCGACGTATTCGGAAAAACCGCCGCATTTAAAAACCGCAAATGTGTCGCTTGGGGAGCGCTCACCTTTACCTTCTATGGGATGGTGCATTCCGGGGCGTTAAGATTATTTTCGGCGCTGCAGCGCCACCTGGTGGACGGCGGAGGAACTACCATCTTAAATCCCTGCCGGACCCGAATCCTGTGCAGAGAACGCGCCGCTGGATTGCGAATGGGCCGGGTAAGTAAATGTGCCCCAATGTGTGGAGGCAACTAAAAAGACGTGTGGAGGCTGCTATGGAGACAATTTAATTTGGATAGTTCCTGTTTGTGGCAGTCCAAAAAAGTTTTCAAACCAGAGGAGCAGGTAGGTGGTCCTGCAGAAAAATTAAATAGATTGAGTGCCTGTATGTGGCAGTCCAAAAAAGTTTTCAAACCAGAGGAGCAGGAAGGTGGTCCTCCAGAAAAAATAAATAAATTGAGTGCCTGTATGTGGCAGTCCAAAAAAGTTTTCAAACCAGAGCAGCAGGTAGGTGGTCCTCCAGAAAAATTAAATAGATTGAGTGCCTGTATGTGGCACTCCCAAAAATCGTTTAAAACAGAGGACCGGGTAGGTGGCCCTCCAGAAAAATTAAATACATAGAGTACTATAGCTAAAGCCAGTTGAAATAGCAAAAAATAGCCAGTTTCCTCTGCTTTAGTGTACAAAGAGGAGGAGAAGGAGGACAATGAGGAGGAGGAGGAGTGCATACATTATTCAGGTTGAGCTTCTTTCACCTGGTGGAGAATGGAAATTCTGAGAAATCCAGGCTTTATTCATCTTGATAAGCGTCAGCCTGTCAGCGCTGTCAGTCGACAGGCGTGTACGCTTATCGGTGATGATGCCACCAGCTGCACTGAAAACCCACTCGGACAACACGGTAGCGGCAGGGCAGGCAAGAACCTCCAAGGCGTACAGCTCCAGTTCGTGCCACATGTCCAGCTTTGAAACCCAGTAGTTGTAGGGAGCTGTGTGATCATTTAGGACGATGGTATGGTCAGCTACGTACTCCCTCACCATCTTTCTGTAAAGATCAGCCCTACTCTGCCGAGACTGGGGACAGGTGACAGTGTCTTGCTGGGGTGACATAAAACTGGCAAAGGCCTTGTAAAGCATACCAGTGCTGGACAAGCTGCCTGCTCACCTTTTCTCCCTCGCTACTTGTCCCGCAAAAGTACGCCCTCTGCTGTTAGCGCTGTCAGAAGGGAAATACTGTTTCAGCTTGTGCATCAGGGCCTGCTGGTATTCATGCATTCTCACACTCCTTTCCTCTCCAGGGATAAGAGTGGAAAGATTTAGCTTGTTCCGTGGGTCCAGGAGAGTGAATACCCAGTAATCGGTGCTGGAATAAATTCTTTGAACGCAAGGGTCACGGGATAGGCAGCCTAGCATGAAATCTGCCATATGCGCCAGAGTCCCAACGTGCAAGAATTCACTCCCCTCACTGGCCTGACTGTCCATTTCCTCCTCCTCCAACTTCTCCAACTCCTCTTCTTCTACCCATACATGCTGAACAGTGAAGGACTGAACAATGGTCCCCTCTTCTGTCTCGCCAACATTCTCCTCCTCTTCCTTCTCATCCTCCTTTACCTACTCTGATATGCGCTGAGAAACAGACCTGAGGGTGCTTTGGCTATCAACAAGGGAATCTTCTTCCCCCGTCTCTTGTGACGAGCGCAGAGCTTCCGACTTCATGCTGACCAGAGAGTTTTTCAACAGGCCAAGCAGCGGGATGGTGAGGCTGATGATGGCGGCATTGCCACTGACCATCTGTGATGACTCCTCAAAATTACTCAGCACCTGACAGATATCAGACATCCACGTCCACTCCTCATTGTAGACTTGAGGAAGCTGACTGACCTGACTACCAGTTCTGGTGGAAGTTGACATCTGGCAGTCTACAATCGCTCTGCGCTGCTGGTAAACTCTGGATAACATGGTTAATGTTGAATTCCACCTCGTGAGCACGTCGCACAACAGTCGGTGAGCGGGCAGTTGGAGGCAGCGCTGCGCTGCCCTGAGAGTGGCAGCATCTGTGCTGGACTTCCTGAAATGCGCACAGATGCGGCGCACCTTCGTGAGCAAATCAGACAGATTGGGGTATGTCTTGAGGAAACGCTGAATTATGAGATTTAACACATGGGCCAGGCATGGCACATGTGTTAGTCTGCCGAGTTGCACAGCTGCCACCAGGTTACGGCCGTTGTCTCACACAACCATGCCTGGCTTCAGGTTCAGCGGTGCCAGCCACAGATCAGTCTGCGCCGTGATGCCCTGTAATAGCTCTTGGGCGGTGTGCCTTTTATCGCCTAGGCTCAGCAGTTTGAGCACCGCCTGCTGTCGCTTAGCGACGGCACTGCTGCTGTGCCTAGAGCTACCGACTGATGGCACCATGCACACGGATGGTAATTGGGAGGAGGAGGTGGAGGAGGGGTGGGAGGAGGAGGAGGCATAGTAGGCCTTTGAGACCTGGACCGAGGTAGGCCCCGCAATGCTCGGCGTCGGCAGTATATGACCAGAACCAGGGTCAGACTCGGTCCCAGCCTCCAACAAGTTAACCCAATGTGCCGTCAGAGATATATAGTGGCCCTGCCCTATATATCGGCCCTGCAGCACTTGTCCACGTGTCTGTGGTCAGGTGGACCTTGTCAGAAACGGCGTTGGTCAGGGCACGGATGATGTTCTCTGACACGTGCTTGTGCAGGGCTGGGACGGCACATCGGGAAAAGTAGTGGCGGCTGGAAACCGAATACCGAGGGGCGGCCGCCGCCATGAGGTTTCGAAAGGCCTCGGTCTCTACCAGCCTATAGGGCAGCATCTCCAGGCTAAGCAACTTGGAGATGTGGACATTGAGGGCTTGGGCGTGTGGGTGGGTTGCGCTATACTTCCTTTTGCGCTCAAGCATCTGGGGTATGGAGAGCTGAACGCTGGTGGATGCTGTGGAGGATCGTGGAGGCGAAGATGGGGTTTTCGCACGGGAGGTGTTTGGGCCGGGGTCCTGGGCAGGGGGCTGACTAGCAGATGACACAGGGGAAGGAGCAGTGGTGTGCCCGGCCGGAGGTGAACGGGCTTGGTGCCATTGAGTGGGGTGTTTAGCATTCATATGCCTGCGCATACTGGTGGTAGTTAAGCTAGTAGTTGTGGAACCCCTGCTGATCCTGGTTTGGCACAGGTTGCACACCACAGTCCGTCGGTCATCCGGTGTTTCTTTAAAGAACCTCCAGACTTCTGAAAATCTAGCCCTCGCCACGGGAGCTTGACTACGGGAAACATTTGGTGCTGATGCACCAGCTCTGGCCCTGCCTCTCCGTCTGGCCCCACCACTGCCTCTTCCAACCTGTTCTGCTATAGGACTCGCCTCCGTCTCAGAAGCACTGTGTTCACCCGGCCTATCAACCCAGCTTGGGTCTGTCACCTCATCATCCTCCGATCCCTCAGTCTGCTCCCCCCTCGGACTTCCTGCCCTGACAACAACTTTACCACTGTCTGACAACCGTGTCTCCTCATCGATCGACACCTCTTTACACACTTCTTCCACTACGTCAATAATGTCATCATCACCCACAGACTGCGACCGGTGGAAAAAGTGGGCATCGGAAAATAGCTCAGCAGCAACCGGACAAATGGTTTGTGACTGTGGGAAGGGTCCAGAAAATAGTTCCTCAGAGTATGCCGGTTCAAATGCCAAATTTTGCTGGGAGGGGGCAGACTGGGGGTAAGGCTGAGGTGGAGGAGCTCAACAGTGCTCTACCACGAGTCCCAGTAACTTGAGACATGATGAACCTAGGGAGTGTAGATCTGCGGCATTTCCCCGCTCCCTCATCAGCAGGTGGTGTCTCACCCCGCCCAGGACCACGGCCTCTGACCCCTGCAGTAGTTGGACGCCCACGCCCTCGTCCTCTACCCCTAGCCCTCGGGTTAAACATTTTCCAAATTAAAGTGTAAACTTTTATTTTTTTTGTGTGTGTTTATTTTTTTTTATTTATTTTTTTTTTTAAACAAAACGATGCTATTCTATTGCTATGGCTAGTTTCTAACCTACACTGACAGCACACAACTGGATTTTGTGCTGTGCCTGATGACTTTGAGTTATAAAAAGAAATAAACGTAAAAAAAAATAAATCAGCAGACTGTGCCTAATTCAAATCAAACCCCTAATAAATTGTCCCACTTCGGTGTTTGAGGTGGATATGCGTGTCACTAAGAGCTAAACACAACGGTCGCATGTCTCCCAGCAAATTCCTCACAATATGGTAGTAGCTGCACTACTAATGCCAGCAAGCCCAGCCACAAGCAAACAAAAAAAAGGAAAATATAACGCTATTGTAGGCCTAAGTAAGCCGATGGGGTTCTCCTATGGCTATTTTCTAGCCTACACTGAAAGCACACTGCTTTGCAAGATTACTTTGAGCTATAAAAAGAAATAAAGGTAAAAAAAAATAAATCAGCAGACTCTGCTTAATTCAAATCAAACCCCTAATAAATTGTCCCACTTCGGTGTTTAAGGTGGATATGTGTGTCACTAAGAGCTAAACCCAACGGTCGCAAGTCTCCCAGCAAATTCCTCACAATATGGTACTAGCTGCACTACTAATGGCAGCAAGCCCAGCCACAGGCAAACCAAAAAAAAGGAAAATATAACGTTATTGTAGCCCTAAGAAGGGCTGTTGGGTTCTTGTAGAATCACTCCTGCCTAACACTATTGTAATAGAACACCCTAACGCTTTCCCTGACCAACAGCAGCTCTCTCCCTAGCGGCATCCAGACACAGAATGATCCGAGCAGCGCAGGGTCACCTGATCTGGCCAGCCAACCACTGCTATCGACGTGTAAGGGTACCACGTCACGCTGGGTGGAGTGCAGAGTCTCCTGGCTTGTGATTGTCTCTGTTTCTGGCCGCCATAAATCACAACAGCGGGAGATGCCATTTTCTCGAGCGGGCGAAGTATTCGTCCGAGCAACGAGCAGTTTCAAGTACGCTAATGCTCGAACGAGCATCAAGCTCGGACGAGTATGTTCGCTCATCTCTATTGTAGATATGTTCTATAAGTCTTACGTAATGCTTATAATATTAAATGTATTTGTGTTTTTATGAAATGTGAATGTGTTGAGGATATGTATAAATTGTAAGGGAGGACTGACATCAGTCATGTCCCGGAAGAAGCTGATAGGCGAAACCCTGGGTCGGGCAATGTCTGGTGTCCTTGTGGAATAATTATATGCACATTTTTAACAGATTTTATGTAAGTAGAACCAAGAATAAAAAGTTTTCACTTGTTGAAACCATCTACGCTATGTCCATCCTTTTTTCTTCTGAATAGCAAAGCTGAATTAATTATTCATTATTTGTGGAAAAAGAACTGCAGCGGTTTTGTGTCTGAACAGTGGCTTATTCCCAATGAAATCTTTAGTTGGAAATATCTTCATGGACTGAAGGAAGACGTATATGCACATTCATTGTAATAGAAGATAACAACAACAACTGTGAGCTCCGGTCAGATTAAGAAAACTTTTTAAAATTTGCATGTTGGATGTTTGGTGGATCCATCCGGGACCGTTTTTAGTTGCAGCTCTTAATTTGTGTTTGGAAGGTGCAACATCTTTACTTTTTATTTCCCTGGAACTGTTAGCAAGCTATCAAAAAGTGTGGAGCAGTTATCTAGATGAGAGATGCTAAGGTTCAGAGGTGGGGAAGATATGTTTTCAGTTTGGACCAGAATAAAGCTTTTTGACTTGAGTTGATCATGAATTTATTTGGGCCATTTTATCAAAGTATGTTATTTCTTGACAATTTGTAGCTTGGCTAAGAAGATTGTATAGTAAGATTGTTCACTGCATCTTTTGATGTATGTGTTTGCTAATGACCCATCCCTGAGAGATCCTGTGAATTTCAGGAGGTGCTGGTCCCCCACTGCTTACCCCTAAATTTTTTTGCCTGCATGGATGATGTGTATTCCAAGAAAAAGTTCATAGGTTGGGCACAGTCTATGATGAATGATTTCTACCAGGACAATCAAGGATGGAGGCACAACCAGCAGACAAATCCCCATATCGAAAGGTACTCAGCAGAAAGTCCAAGATGCATATGTATAGAGATAGTATAGAAAAAGAATTGCGGCACTCGCCAACTTCTTTGTGGAAACGCTTCTTTATTTTCAAAAGTGACAGTTGCAGAGAGTGTGCACATCATGCTAACGGATCCCTTTCACGCTAAATAGCGCTTTCTCAAGCCAATGGTGCCACCCCTCTGGGACACACCAATTAAAGGTGTAGCAAACAAAGGCATATAGCCATAAGTCCAGCACAAAAAGGTGGAGAGGTAAAAGGATATTCTTTATTGTTCAAGGATTAAAAACCTCCATACAGGACATCACAGGCGGCGTCACAGACCGACGCGTTTCGACACAACAGTGTCTTTATCAAGGTCTAACACAAACACATATGGAATTACTATTTAAAGAGACCGTGTCCAAGAAGCTCCGCCCCGTGTCGCTGAGAAGCTGGTCACGTGACCGGAGCCGATTGGACCGGAGTCAAAAATAGATATAGTAAAACATCACATTATGATAAAAAACATCAGCAAGTTTGGCGAGATAACCATACGGAGAAGGATACAAATTTCGTATGTGATAAGGCAAAATATTACTTATAGCATCTGAAACAAAGCATTAGATATATATTGTTAGTCAAGAGGACTGAAAGAGCATCACAGATCGACATGAATGACCAAAACGTGGAATGAGCTAATGTGTAGGTATGGACTGACATTTGTCAACATTTGTTAACATTTAACATTTGTCAACATTTGTCAACATTTATCAACATTTATCAACATTTGCCAACATTTGTTAACGTTTGTCAACATTTGCTAACATTTATCAACATTTATCAACATTTGCTAACATTTATCAACATTTATCAACATTTGTTAACATTTGTCAACATTTGTCAACATTTGTCAACATTTGTCAACATTTGTTAACATTTGTCAACATTTGTCAACATTTGCTAACATTTATCTGTGCCCATTTTAATATCTTAATATTATTTTAATATCTTAGTAGAATCGATCTCAGTAGCATAGAATGATGTCTTGTCTGGCATTAAGACCTTTGGGTATCCTCGTCTCTAGTGAAAAGATCCAGAAGGATTCCCTATTCAATAACTTTCTCTGATGGTCTCCACCCCTCTTAGGGCGGTTAACCCTTTCAATAGCCTGCCACGTGAAACCTGTGCAATCCCTATCATGTATATTCCTGAAGTGCCGTGAAACAGCAGATACATTAATTGAGTTGCCAGTGACATCGGACAAGTGTCGACGTAATCTAATTTTTAGCGGACCAGTGGTACAACCCACGTATTGGATCCTGCACACAGTGCACGAAATCACATAAACAACATATGTGGTGTTGCAATTAACATAGGATTTCATAGTGTACTGTTTGCCCGTAGAGTAAGAGGAAACTTGATTACCCTGTGTGAGATAGGAACACATTTTACATACCCGATGCCCACATTTGTGATTACCTGGGTATGCAAGCCATGTCGGGGTTACACCAGTAATGTTTTGGTATAAGCTTGGGGAAAGTTGATTTCCTAAAGTAGGAGCCCTTTTTGGAATAAATCTGATGCCACCTTTAACTATATTATACAATTCTGGATCTCTTGTGAGAATAGGGAGATTTTTCTTAACAATGCCTTTTATAGCATTAAACTGCCTGCTGAATGGAGTGCTGAACGTAAGAGTGTTATCAGTCTGTGCCCCACTCCGAGTCCTCTTTTTACTGTCCCCATGCAGGAGTTCCCGTCTACTGACTGCCCCTATCCGATGTTCTGCCTGCCTGATAGTGTCAGGTTGGTAACCTCTCTCCTGTAACCTATTAGAGAGGGATAACATTTCTTGTTTGAGACATTCATCCTCCGAACAGTTTCTCTTGGTCCTAACCAACTCCCCATACGGAATGTTATTTTTAACATGTAACGGGTGACATGAGGAAGCTAGTAAAATTGAGTTTCCAGCAGTCTCCTTACGATATGGGGCCACACATACCCGTTCCTGTGTCCCCCTCAAGATGACATCCAGAAATGGGACACGGTCTCCCCCAAAATGATATGTGAAAACCAAGTTCATATCATTTCTGTTCAGGTAGAGGGCAAACTCCTGGAAGAGAGACCTGCTCCCGGTCCACACCCACACCAGGTCATCTATATACCTCCCCAACCACCTGATAGATGCCCGGTGCGGGTTATCGACCGAGAACACAAATCTCTCCTCCCATTGAATCATATAGATATTAGCAAATGAGGGAGAAAATTTAGCCCCCATGGGAGCACCCTCTACCTGAAAGAAGAACTGGTCATTAAACAAAAAGAAATTGTTTTTAAGCAAAAACTCTGTGGCCAGGAGTAAAAATTCTTTCAACTCACTAGTGTAATTACTATAGGTGTCTAAATGTTTACTGAGATAACATAAACCCAAATTGTGGGGAATGGACGAGTATAGTGCCACTACATCCGTAGTGGCCCAACTATATGTGTCCTGCCACTCTAGTTTGTCTACTATTTGGAGGACATGTTTAGTGTCTCTAAGGAATTTTGGGGAGATTCTGGTGAGGGGTTGTAGAAAGTGATCAACCCAAGCCCCTAATCTTTCCCCTAAACTTCCAATACCTGCCACTATTGGACGTAGTGGTGGTGGGAAGACCCCTTTATGTGTTTTCGGGAGGGAGTGGAAAATGGGTGTGACAGGGTTCTTCACATACAAAAAATCCCGCATTTTGGTGTCTAAGACCCCCATGCTAACACCCTCATGTAAAAGATTCTTTAATTTGAGGAGACAGGTTGAAGTAGGGTCACTGGTGACCTTTCTGTATGTATTGATGTTGTTTAACATGGCCATATTCTCCCTTTCATAAAGGGTGGCATCTAAGATAACCACTGAACCCCCCTTATCTGCTTGGCGTACAACAATGTCCCTGTTTTTCTTGAGTTGAACAAGGGCTCTGGTTTCCTCTCTGGATAGGTTAGAGGACTTATTTCTGGACCTGTCACAAATATTCTTCAATTCAATGAGATCCCTTTCTATGGCCTCTTGAAACCTATCCAGATTGGATGTACGTGACATAATAGGGTAAAATTCCCGGTTACTAGTGAGAAACCTGCTATTCGTAACACCGCTTTTAGGGCAGGATTCACATAGTAACGATTTAAGAATCAGTGCACTTGCTTGCTCATCAAAGTTGGGACAATCATGAGTTAAAGCGGACATTTCCTCTAAACAGGGATTAAGGTTACCAGAAGAAGGGGCATCAGATTCAACAAATATAGGGTCAACAGAGTTACCTTCTAGAAAAGAGGGTTTAGAAAAATGATTTCTCACTGTAATACTGCGAGCAAATCTATTTATATCCAAAATGGTGGCAAACAAATCAAAATCAACAGTTGGAGAAAAATTTAACCCTTTACTAAGGACTAAAGTCTGTTGTTCAGTCAAAGTATAACTGGATAAATTGAGCACAGAAAGTTCTACTTGCGGTTTCGATTTCTCCTGGTGTTCATGCCACCTCCTTTTGTGTTTCCTCCCGGCCCGCCTGCCGCGTTTTTTGAAACCTGTGATGAACCGGTGTTAGGGGGATTCCCTTTTGGTACGGGATCCCCCTCATCCGAGGTGTAAACTGCAGAGCTGGCCGCCGAATCTTCGGTCTCGGAGAACCCCACTTTACTGACATTGCTTGCATTGCGGGGTCGACGTCCATATCTAGACTTCTTTAGGATCGATCTCGGGGTGTCATCCGTCATTCTCCTACGTTGTTACGTGTTACGAATAGCAGGTTTCTCACTAGTAACCGGGAATTTTACCCTATTATGTCACGTACATCCAATCTGGATAGGTTTCAAGAGGCCATAGAAAGGGATCTCATTGAATTGAAGAATATTTGTGACAGGTCCAGAAATAAGTCCTCTAACCTATCCAGAGAGGAAACCAGAGCCCTTGTTCAACTCAAGAAAAACAGGGACATTGTTGTACGCCAAGCAGATAAGGGGGGTTCAGTGGTTATCTTAGATGCCACCCTTTATGAAAGGGAGAATATGGCCATGTTAAACAACATCAATACATACAGAAAGGTCACCAGTGACCCTACTTCAACCTGTCTCCTCAAATTAAAGAATCTTTTACATGAGGGTGTTAGCATGGGGGTCTTAGACACCAAAATGCGGGATTTTTTGTATGTGAAGAACCCTGTCACACCCATTTTCCACTCCCTCCCGAAAACACATAAAGGGGTCTTCCCACCACCACTACGTCCAATAGTGGCAGGTATTGGAAGTTTAGGGGAAAGATTAGGGGCTTGGGTTGATCACTTTCTACAACCCCTCACCAGAATCTCCCCAAAATTCCTTAGAGACACTAAACATGTCCTCCAAATAGTAGACAAACTAGAGTGGCAGGACACATATAGTTGGGCCACTACGGATGTAGTGGCACTATACTCGTCCATTCCCCACAATTTGGGTTTATGTTATCTCAGTAAACATTTAGACACCTATAGTAATTACACTAGTGAGTTGAAAGAATTTTTACTCCTGGCCACAGAGTTTTTGCTTAAAAACAATTTCTTTTTGTTTAATGACCAGTTCTTCTTTCAGGTAGAGGGTGCTCCCATGGGGGCTAAATTTTCTCCCTCATTTGCTAATATCTATATGATTCAATGGGAGGAGAGATTTGTGTTCTCGGTCGATAACCCGCACCGGGCATCTATCAGGTGGTTGGGGAGGTATATAGATGACCTGGTGTGGGTGTGGACCGGGAGCAGGTCTCTCTTCCAGGAGTTTGCCCTCTACCTGAACAGAAATGATATGAACTTGGTTTTCACATATCATTTTGGGGGAGACCGTGTCCCATTTCTGGATGTCATCTTGAGGGGGACACAGGAACGGGTATGTGTGGCCCCATATCGTAAGGAGACTGCTGGAAACTCAATTTTACTAGCTTCCTCATGTCACCCGTTACATGTTAAAAATAACATTCCGTATGGGGAGTTGGTTAGGACCAAGAGAAACTGTTCGGAGGATGAATGTCTCAAACAAGAAATGTTATCCCTCTCTAATAGGTTACAGGAGAGAGGTTACCAACCTGACACTATCAGGCAGGCAGAACATCGGATAGGGGCAGTCAGTAGACGGGAACTCCTGCATGGGGACAGTAAAAAGAGGACTCGGAGTGGGGCACAGACTGATAACACTCTTACGTTCAGCACTCCATTCAGCAGGCAGTTTAATGCTATAAAAGGCATTGTTAAGAAAAATCTCCCTATTCTCACAAGAGATCCAGAATTGTATAATATAGTTAAAGGTGGCATCAGATTTATTCCAAAAAGGGCTCCTACTTTAGGAAATCAACTTTCCCCAAGCTTATACCAAAACATTACTGGTGTAACCCCGACATGGCTTGCATACCCAGGTAATCACAAATGTGGGCATCGGGTATGTAAAATGTGTTCCTATCTCACACAGGGTAATCAAGTTTCCTCTTACTCTACGGGCAAACAGTACACTATGAAATCCTATGTTAATTGCAACACCACATATGTTGTTTATGTGATTTCGTGCACTGTGTGCAGGATCCAATACGTGGGTTGTACCACTGGTCCGCTAAAAATTAGATTACGTCGACACTTGTCCGATGTCACTGGCAACTCAATTAATGTATCTGCTGTTTCACGGCACTTCAGGAATATACATGATAGGGATTGCACAGGTTTCACGTGGCAGGCTATTGAAAGGGTTAACCGCCCTAAGAGGGGTGGAGACCATCAGAGTAAGTTATTGAATAGGGAATCCTTCTGGATCTTTTCACTAGAGATGAGGATACCCAAAGGTCTTAATGCCAGACAAGACATCATTCTATGCTACTGAGATCGATTCTACTAAGATATTAAAATAATATTAAGATATTAAAATTGGCACAGATAAATGTTAGCAAATGTTGACAAATGTTGACAAATGTTGACAAATGTTGACAAATGTTGACAAATGTTGACAAATGTTAACAAATGTTGATAAATGTTGATAAATGTTAGCAAATGTTGATAAATGTTGATAAATGTTAGCAAATGTTGACAAACGTTAACAAATGTTGGCAAATGTTGATAAATGTTGATAAATGTTGACAAATGTTGACAAATGTTAAATGTTAACAAATGTTGACAAATGTCAGTCCATACCTACACATTAGCTCATTCCACGTTTTGGTCATTCATGTCGATCTGTGATGCTCTTTCAGTCCTCTTGACTAACAATATATATCTAATGCTTTGTTTCAGATGCTATAAGTAATATTTTGCCTTATCACATACGAAATTTGTATCCTTCTCCGTATGGTTATCTCGCCAAACTTGCTGATGTTTTTTATCATAATGTGATGTTTTACTATATCTATTTTTGACTCCGGTCCAATCGGCTCCGGTCACGTGACCAGCTTCTCAGCGACACGGGGCGGAGCTTCTTGGACACGGTCTCTTTAAATAGTAATTCCATATGTGTTTGTGTTAGACCTTGATAAAGACACTGTTGTGTCGAAACGCGTCGGTCTGTGACGCCGCCTGTGATGTCCTGTATGGAGGTTTTTAATCCTTGAACAATAAAGAATATCCTTTTACCTCTCCACCTTTTTGTGCTGGACTTATGGCTATATGCCTTTGTTTGCTGTGTCTACGGTCATGCTCCTGACCGGTCCGTGCACATTAGGACAAGAGGGGTCGTCCTCATTTGTGGTGTGAGCCGGGGCTGGAGGTACTTGTTACCGACTGCATACTTTTCCTAATTAAAGGTGTAGACACAGGTGGGTGCTAACCTGACTCAGAGTATACACTGGAGTAAAAGAAGGGTAAGAGATAGTACAAGGCAAGCTTCACCTCAAACATACCCAAATAACCCAAAAATAAGTGAAAAAAAGAGTTAAAACTAGCGTCAGGCGATAAGACCTTAGAGGGTTATTCCTATCTGGGCATTTACATTTAATTGAATTAATTTGCCATATGTAAACATCTCTTCAATTGGATGTTATTAACCCCTAGGCGCACCTGGACGTTAAAGTATGTCCTGGTGGCTAGATGCTAAGTGCACGGGGACGTGCTATAAAGTCCTGCTTCTGGCACCGCCTCACGAACGGAGCCGGCACCAGAAGCAGGGGCTGTCAGCTGTGATAGACAGATGACAGCGTGCGCTAACACCAGCGATTGTAGCCGACTCCTATCGCGGGTGTTAACCACTTACATGTCGTGGTCAAGCAAAACACAAAAAAAACCCACATATTTGGTATTGCCGCGTCTGTAACAATCTGTATAATAAAACAGAATCATTACTGGAACTGCACGGTAAACGCCGGAGAAAAAAAACGCAAAAATCATTCTGAAAAAAGATCATTTATAATTAATATCTTTAAAAAAAATGCTCTAAAAAGTTATGCACTCTAAAATAAGCCCACTAAAAAGAACAACTCTTCTCACAAAAATTAAGCCCTTAACCAGATTTGTCAGCCGGAAAAATAAAAAAGTTATGCATATGAAAAGATCATGATGCTAAAATGAACAAGATTTTCTCCAAATTAGTTTTTATTCAGTACAATTGAATAAAATACACAAAACCCCCACATATTTGGTATTGCTGCGTCCGTATCAATCTGCATAATAAAACAGAATCATTATTAGATCCGCAAAGTGAACTCCGTAAAAAAAACACCCAAAAAAGCTCTAAAAAATAATTTTTAATTAATACCCTATAAAAAATGTTCTAAAAAGTGATTAAAAAAAGATTAAGAACTCTAGCATAAGACCACTAAAAAGAACAATACTTCTTGCAAAAAGTAAGCCCTTAAACTGATTTGTGAGGTGAAAAATAAAAAAGTTATGCATATGAAAGACGGTGATGGTAAAATTAACAACATTTTTGCCAAATTACTTTTTATTCAGTAAAAATGGGAAAAAAATAAAAAAATCTATATAAATGAGGTATTTTCGTAATCGTGCCGACCCATAGAACAAAAAAAATATACGATCTTTATGGTATGGTTAACGGCCAAAAAAACACATAAAAATTTTCCTAAATATTGATGATTTTCATTTCCTCCACCAACAAAGAGTTAATAAAATCTTACCAATTAGCTATAGATGCCCCAAAAGTATGTACCAGAAAAGTGCATCTCATTTGCCAAAAGAAATAAGCCCCTACAGGTCCACATAAAAAAAAATTCATAAATTATAGCCTGTACAATGTGACATAGCAAATCTGATCTGGATGGCGCCTCCTTTCATTCTATGCACGGCCGTGCACCCATACAGCAGGTTTCCACCACATATAGGGTATCAGTGTACTCGGGAGAAATTGGGTATAAAACTTTGTGGAGCCTTTTTCATTTAATCCATTGTAAATGTTTAATTTTCCTCCCAAAATAAGTGTATTGTGAAAAAATATTACAATTTGTATACTGGACCTCCATTTTGTTTTAACCCCTATAAAACACCTAAAGGTTTAGCAAACTTCTTAAAAGTGGTTTTTGATACGTTGTGGGGTGTAGTTTCAATAATGTGGTAATTTACAAGCTGCTATTATTTAGGCCTCTCAGTGTCAATTAGAAGTTGAGCAGGTCCATCTAAATACGGGTTTTGGTGATTTTACAAAAAAAATGACAAATGATACCTAAATTCTGAGACTTAGAACAGTCTAGTAAAATATGTGGAATCTTAAAAAACCATCCAACATAAAGCAGACATTTGGGAAATGTAAGTTATGAATTTATTTGGGTGCTATGACTATCTGCATCAAAAGTAGAGAATTTAGAACATTGAAAATAAAGAATTTTTCCACATTTTTGCTAAATTTAGTTTTTTTTCATAACTAAACACAAACGATTTCATCCAAATTTTTAAACTAATTTGAAGTACAATGTGTCACGAGAAAACAATCTCAGTGACACAGGCCAGATTTGAAAAATGGGGCCGCGTCTTTAAGGCCAAAAGAGGCTGAGTCCCGTAGGGGTTAAAAAAAATGTTCCCATGTGAATATTTTCTCATAAATGTAGTCATGTTGTCCCTTAGAAATGAGATAGCTTCCTCGGATACGGCCACCTCTGCTGTAGTGATTGCACAAAGAAACAAACGTTTTTTGTATATGAAATGTCCAGGAGTTACTGCAGGTCCCACAGCTGTCCTGTAGTAATGAACGCTGCATCCAGGTGGTCAGACAGAGCTCAATAGTGCATGTCTGGGCCACTGCTGCCTAAATGTGAGGTGGTCTTATCTCAGGAAGCCATCTCATTTATAAGGGACAGCATGACTACATTTATGAGAAATTATCCTCACACAGGAACGTGTTTTTAATAACATCCAATTGAAGAAATGTTTACATATGGTAAATGAAATAAATTAAATGTAAATGTCCAGATGGGAATACCCCTTTAAGGTGGGGTTGCCTGGTGCTACATAGGACAAATGTGTCTAAATTAAAAACAACAGTTACAGATTGCACATTATTAATAGAATTATATAAGAACACATATATAAGTAATATTCAAGAAGTGTGGAGAGGGACAGATGAGACTCATAAGTTAAAAAAACCTATCCATTGCTACAAAAAAGTATTCAATAGTAGTCTAGTGAATGCAATACCACTAGAGATGGGAGAATTTGTTAAAATTCGCTTTGTCCCGATTCGCCGAATTTTTCTAAAAAAATGGGGAGTGAGGTGCATGTTCGTTGCCAAGGGGGATGAGGTGCATGCTCATTGTCAAGGGGATTGAGGTTCCCCTTGTTCATTGCAATATTCGTTGCAATAGGAAGTGAGGTACATGCTCGTTGCCATAGGGAGTGAGGTACATGCTCGTTGCCATAGGGAGTGAGGTACATGCTCGTTGCCAAAGGGAGTGAGGTACATGCTCGTTGCCAAGGGGGGTTGCGGTACATGCTTGTTGCCAAGGTGGACTAAAATACTGCGGCATGATGCATATATATATATATATATATATATATATATATATATATATATACATACACACATATATATATATATATATATATATATATATATATACACACACACACATAGATATATATATATATATATATATATATATATATATATACACACACACACATAGATATATATATATATATATATATATATATATACACACACACATACACACATATATATTTATATATATACACACACACATACACATATATATATATATATAGACACACATATATATATACACTCACCGGCCACTTTATTAGGTACACCTGTCCAACTGCTCGTTAACACTTAAAGGGGTATTCTCGTATGGACATTCACATTCAGTTTAATTAATCTGCCATATATAAACATTTCTTCAATTGGAGTGCTGGAGTGATTGCACAAAGGAACAAAAGGTGTTTGTAAATGAAATGTCCGGGAATTACTGTATATCCTACAGCCGTCCTGTGGTAATGATTGCTGAATCCAGGAGGCCAGGCAGGAATCAATAGTGCATGTCTGGCCACTGCTGCCTAAATGTAACGTGGTCGAAACCGAGGAAGCTCTCTCGTTTCTAAGGGACAACATGGCTACATTTATGGGAAATTATCTTCACAAAGAAACATTTTTTTTAATAACATCCAATTAAAGAAATGTTTATATGTGGAAGATTAATAAAACTGAATGTGAATGCTGAGACGAGAATACCCCTTTAATTTCTAATCAGCCAATCACATGGTGGCAACTCAGTGCATTTAGGCATGTAGACATGGTCAAGACAATCTCCTGCAGTTCAAACCGAGTATCAGTATGGGGAAGAAAGGTGATTTGAGTGCCTTTGAACGTGGCATGGTTGTTGATGCCAGAAGGGCTGGTCTGAGTATTTCAGAAACTGCTGATCTACTGAGATTTTCACGCACAACCATCTCTAGGGTTTACAGAGAATGGTCCGAAAAAGAAAAAACATCCAGTTAGCGGCAGTTCTGTGGGCGGAAATGCCTTGTTGACGCCACCCGTAACAACCTAGGTAGGCAGAAGAGCATCTCTGAACGCACAGTACGTCGAACTTTGAGGCAGATGGGCTACAGCAGCAGAAGACCACACCGGGTGCCACTCCTTTCACCTAAGAACAGGAAACTGAGGCTACAATTTGCACAAGCTCATCGAAATTGGACAGTAGAAGATTGGAAAAACGTTGCCTGGTCTGATGAGTCTCGATTTCTGCTGCGACATTCGGATGGTAGGGTCAGAATTTGGTGTCAACAACATGAAAGCATGGATCCATCCTGCCTTGTATCAACGGTTCAGGCTGGTGGTGGTGGTGTCATGGTGTGGGGAATATTTTCTTGGCACTCTTTGGGCCCCTTGGTACCAATAGAGCATCGTTGCAACGCAACAGCCTACCTAAGTATTGTTGCTGACCATGTCCATCCCTTTATGACCACAATGTACCCAACATCTGATGGTTACTTTCAACAGGATAATGCGCCATGTCATAAAGCTGGAATCATCTCAGACTGGTTTCTTGAACATGACAATGAGTTCACTGTACTCAAATGGCCTCCACAGTCACCAGATCTCAATCCAATAGAGCATCTTTGGGATGTGGTGGAACGGGAGATTCGCATCATGGATGTGCAGCCGACAAATCTGCGGCAACTGTGTGATGCCATCATGTCAATATGGACCAAAATCTCTGAGGAATGCTTCCAGCACCTTGTTGAATCTATGCCACAAAGAATTGAGGCAGTTCTGAAGGCAAAAGGGGTCCAACCTGTTACTAGCATGGTGTACCTAATAAAGTGGCCAGTGAGTGCACTGACTTGCCGCCATGTGATTGGCTGATTAGAAATTAAGTGTTAACGAGCAGTTGGACAGGTGTACCTAATAAAGTGGCCGGTGAGTGTATATACAAACCATATATATATACATATATCTACATAAAGCGTATACACACATACAGTATATACACACAGTATATACAGTGTTTACACGCATACTGCATATACACACAGTATATACACACATACATACAGTATATGCAGCACATACACACATGCATACAGTATATGCAGGATATACACACATGCATACAGCATATACACACATACATACAGCATATACACACATGCATGCAGTATATTCAGCATATAAACACATGCATCCAGTATATTTAGCATATACACACACATACATACAGTATATTCAGCATATACACACATACATACAGTATATACACACATACATACAGTATATACACATACAGCAAATACACTCGCAGCATATACACACATACAACATATACACATATAACTGCATATATATATATAAAGTTATACTTGCATTTTTGGCATGCAGGTGGCTGGATCATGTAGGTGGCAGCATCTTTGGGTGTTTAGGTATCAGCGGCCCAGCCGCTGGCTCTGGCATTGTGCGACCAGTGGGCGGGCAGTCGGCTGTGGTCGCAGACAGGGAGGTGGCTGTGGCTGTGGACAGATGGCTGTGTGGTCGGGGAGGCGGGTGGCTGCGGGGTCGGGCAGCCGGCTGTGGCCACGGACAGGGAGGTGGCTGTGGCCGCGGACAGAGAGGTGGCTGTGGCTGCAGATGGATGGCTGTGTGGTCGGGGAGGCGGGTGGCTGCGGAGTCGAGGAGGCGTGTGTGACCGCAGGCGGGGAGGTGGATGCGGCAGCGGACAGATGGCTGTGTGGTTGAGAATGCGGGTGGCTGTGGGGTAGGGGAGGCATCTGTGGCCGTGTGTGGGGAGGCGTCTGTGGCCGCGGGCGGGTGGCTGCGTGGTCGTGGAGGCAAGCGCAGAGGCGGCCGTGGGCGGGTGACTGTGGGAGCGGGAAGGTGCCTGTGTTGTTGAATGGCAGCGTCCAGCGGGAAGTGGGTGGGCATACGAGCAGGCTACAGAGGAGGTGCGTAGACTAACCTGTTTGCTAATCCTCTGCGCCCCTGGGAGGGATGGACCAAGGAGAATAGCATTGATAATTTTGATTCTGCATACTGCAGTCCATCCCGGGCCCCTTAGCAGCTCGGGCCCCGTAGCAGCTGTTATGGCTGCTACATCTGCTACCAACTTCGTTCCCGCGAATCAGTTAGAATCATTAGAATCGATTCGCCCATCTCTAAATACCACACAGTGCTTCCATAAAAGCATCAGGGGAAAACATTTAATTCATCACGGTTATTTAGAGCTAGGGTTCACAGGACATCAAATTTTATAGTCCAATTACTCTCTCATTGTAGGAGGAACGGGGATCGATCCCCTCCTCTGATGGCACTTCCCTCGCCTTTTTCAAGGCTCTGTCATGGGATTGAGGGGGATACCCCCAATCCATCAATCTGGATTTTAATTCTTCCACATGGGTGGAGAATTGTAGTTCATCATGATTGATCCTCCTTAAACAAAGGAAATGGCCAATTGGAAGACTTTCCATATTATGTCCTGGATGAAAACTGTCAAAATGTAAGAGGGAGTTTGTGGCAGTAGGTTTTAGGCATGCCGTGGTGCATAGGTTACCATCTATCTCCCTCACCATGATGGCCAAAAACTCCAAACTTTTACCACCAAAAACTGCAGTGAAACTCATATTCATTTGGATAACATTATTAAGATATTCTGTAAAAGCCAGAAACTCGGATTGGGAGCCTTCCCATACCAGGAAGACATCATCGACATAGCGGTAATATGCCTTCATGTTCAATGCTAATGGGTTGCCAAGAGAAAAGACATACTGTCTTTCAAAACACGCCAAAAAGATGTTGGCAAAAGCGCAGGCTATATGAGTACCCATAGCCGTGCCAGTTTGCTGGGCAAACTAATTGCCATCAAACGTGAAGGCATTATGGGACAGAATCAGAAGGAAGCCCTGGTTTGGTACATTAAGCAAGTGTATTCCCACTGGTAATCATTGTTATGGGCATTGTAACTATTGTTATTCTAATGGTCAACTTAAGATGGTTGTTTTTGAAGGTGTCAGACATGTTGTATGGTCATTTATCACATATTGTTTTGATTTCGTGGTATACATTGTGTACCGCCCTTGTTTTAGATTTTATATATTGGTAAGACCATTATAAAAGTTTTTACCCACTTTGGGGAACACCTGAGAACCATAACAATGGGGAATGGTAGCCCTCGACTTATTGAACATATATGGACATGTCATGAAGGGAACTCAGGGGTCCTGAAGTTTTCAGGGATAGAAAGAGTTAATCCCATCCTGACAGGAAGGGATCAATCCCGGCTCCTCCTACTACGGGAGAGTAATTGGATAATGAAATTTGATGCTATGGGACTGCTAGGTCTAAATTTCACTTATTTTAGGGTTACTTGGGTATGTCTGAGGTGGGGCATGCCTTGCTCTGTCTGTTACTCTTTTTTAACTCCATTGTATACTCCACGTGAGTTTAGCATTGTAAGGTACCACCCACCTGCGTCTACGTGTTTAATTGGTGTTTACTTTGGATTTTTCTAAATTAAGAAGCGTTTCCATGAAGAAGTTGGTGAGTACCGCAAATCTTTCTCTATACTACATGGTTGATGCGACGGTGGTGATAACATCTCCATCTTAAGAGGTTAAGTTATCTGAAGCTATCAGAAGTTACTCAGAGGCCTCTGGATCTCTTGCCAACCTTGAGAAGAGTCAAGCTTTCTGGATATTGGATACAGACACTGGCTTTGACTTTCCCCAGTTTAAAAATACATCCACGCTGAATTCTGGAAGGAAGGAGAGAGAGGAAGTTGAAACCTGGAAATGTAAAGGATCAGCGATGGAAGAACTAGAGGCTGACCTATAGAGAAAGGGTTGAAGTCCCTGTCTTATTGTATGTCTCTTTTGATTTTATTTTGTCAGTATCCTTCTTAGCTAGGCTGTTCTTCCAACTTTCATGGGGAAACATGCTGAACCCTGTTAAAAGAACCTAGAGAGAAAAGAAGGTAGACTGAATATGTGAAATTCAAGGTCTTTCTTTGACTCAATGTTTGTTAAAAGTTGTTTGGTTGCCTGGGCTCAAACAACAGTTCCCTGTGGATTAATTACATAAGAAAGTGGATATTTTCCTTCTGCAGAATTTTGTGAGGGGTTGACTTCTGGCTACCTCCCCGAGTACCTAGAGTATGGGATGTGATTTCTGAAGAAATGGGGTATAATTAGAGATGAGCGAACATGCTCGTCCGAGCTTGATGCTCGTTCGAGCATTAGCGTACTCGAAACTGCTCGTTGCTCGGACGAATACTTCGCCTGCTCGAGAAAATGGCAGCTCCCGCCGTTTTGCTTTTTGGCGGCCAGAAACAGAGCCAATCACAAGCCAGGAGACTCTGCACTCCACCCAGCATGACGTGGTACCCTTACACGTCGATAGCAGTGGTTGGCTGGCCAGATCAGGTGACCCTGGGATAGACTAGCCGCTGCCCGCGCTGCTCGGATCATTCTGTGTCTGGATGCCGCTAGGGAGAGAGCTGCTGCTGGTCAGGGAAAGCGTTAGGGTGTTCTATTAGCTTACTGTTAGGCAGGAGTGAGTCTACAAGAACCCAACAGCCCTTCTTAGGGCTACAATAACGTTCTACTTTTTTTTTTTTTTATTTGCATCTAGTACCATTTTGTGAGGAATTAGCAGGGGGACTTGCTACCGTTGTGTTTAGCTCTTAGTGGCACACATATCCACCTCAAACACCAAAGTGGGAAAATTTAGTAGGGGTTGGATTTCAATTAGGCACAGTCTGCCATTTGTCCTTTTTTATTTTACGTTTATTTTGTTTAATAACTCAGTGTCATCTCATCTGGCATAGTAGTGTGCTTTCATACTTGGCTAGAAAATAGCCATAGGAGAATCCAAACGGCTTACGCCTACAGTAGCGTTATATATTTGATTTCTGGTTGATCTGCTGGTGGCTGTACTTGCTGCAGTGCATCTACTAGCCAATTGTGAGCAATTTGTAGTGAGACTTGCGACCGCTGTGTTTTGCGCTTAGTGACGCACATATCCATTGCAAAGACCGAAGTGGGAAAATTTAGTAGGGGTTGGATTTCAATTAGGCACAGTCTGCCATTTGTCCTTTTTTATTTTACGTTTATTTTGTTTAATAACTCAGCGTCATCTCATCTGGCATAGTAGTGTGCTTTCATACTTGGCTAGAAAATAGCCATAGGAGAATCCAAACGGCTTACGCCTACAGTAGCGTTATATATTTGATTTCTGGTTGATCTGCTGGTGGCTGTACTTGCTGCAGTGCATCTACTAGCCAATTGTCAGCAATTTGTAGTGAGACTTGCGACCGCTGTGTTTTGCGCTTAGTGACGCACATATCCATTGCAAAGACCGAAGTGGGAAAATTTAGTAGGGGTTGGATTTCAATTAGGCACAGTCTGCCATTTGTCCTTTTTTATTTTACGTTTATTTTGTTTAATAACTCGGTGTCATCTCATCTGGCATAGTAGTGTGCTTTCATACTTGGCTAGAAAATAGCCATAGCAATAGGATAGCATTGTTTGGTTTTAAAAACTCAAAAACACAAAAAAAAAAAAAAAACACAAAAAAAAGTTAAAAAAAAATTAAAGCTATAACTCTCATTTTAAAAATGTTTAACCCGAGGGCTAGGGGTAGAGGACGAGGGCGGGGACGTGGGCGTCCGACTACTGCAGGGGTCAGAGGCCGTGGTCCTGGGCGGGGTGAGACACCACCTGCTTATGAGGGAGCAGGGGAACGCCGCAGAGCTACACTCCCTAGGTTCATGTCTGAAGTTACTGGGACTCGTGGTAGAGCACTGTTGAGGCCAGAACAGTGCGAACAGGTGATGTCGTGGATTGCTGACAATGCTTCGAGCAATTTGTCCACCAGTCAGTCTTCCACGCAGTCCACCCATGTCACCGAAATCGCCACTCCTCCAGCTCCTGCACCTCAGCCTCCTCCCCCCCAGTCTGCCCCCTCCCAGGAAAATTTGGCATTTGAACCGGCATACTCTGAGGAACTGTTTTCTGGACCCTTCCCACAGTCACAAACCACTTGTCCGGTTGCTGCTGAGCAATTTTCCGATGCCCAGGTTTTCCACCAGTCACAGTCTGTGGGTGATGATGACCTTCTTGACGTAGTGGAAGTGTGTAAAGAGGTGTCCGACGATGAGGAGACACGGTTGTCAGACAGTGGGGAAGTTGTTGTCAGGGCAGGAAGTCCGAGGGGGGAGCAGACTGAGGGATCGGAGGATGATGAGGTGACAGACCCAAGCTGGGTTGAGAGGCCGGGTGAACACAGTGCTTCTGAGACGGAGGAGAGTCCTCGACCAGAACAGGTTGGAAGAGGCAGTGGTGGGGCCAGACGGAGAGGCAGGGCCAGAGCTGGTGCATCAGCGCCAAATGTGTCAACTAGTGAAGCTCCCGTGGCGAGGGCTCTTGCGGCGAGGGCTAGATCTTCAGAAGTCTGGAGGTTCTTTAAGGAAACACCGGATGACCGACGGACTGTGGTGTGCAACATTTGCCAAACCAGGCTCAGCAGGGGTTCCACCACTACTAGCTTAACTACCACCAGTATGCGCAGGCATATGAATGCTAAACACCCCACTCAGTGGCAACAAGCCCGTTCACCTCCGGCCGTGCACACCACTGCTCCTCCCCCTGTGTCAGCTGATAGTCAGCCCCCTGCCCAGGACCCTGCCACAAAAACCCCATCGTCGCCTCCACGATCCGCCACAGCATCCACCAGCGTTCAGCTCTCCATACCCCAGACGCTGGAGCGGAAACGCAAATATAGTGCAACCCACCCGCATGCCCAAGCCCTTAATGTGCACATCTCCAGATTGCTTAGCCTGGAGATGCTGCCCTATAGGCTAGTAGAGACCGAGGCCTTTCGCAACCTCATGGCGGCGGCCGCCCCTCGGTATTCGGTCCCCAGCCGCCACTACTTTTCCCGATGTGCCGTCCCAGCCCTGCACCAGCACGTGTCAGACAACATCACCCGTGCCCTGACCAACGCCGTTTCTGACAAGGTCCACCTGACCACGGACACGTGGACGAGTGCTGCCGGGCAGGGCCACTATATATCGCTGACGGCACATTGGGTTAACTTGGTGGAGGCTGGGACCGAGTCTGACCCTGGGGCTGGTCATATACTGCCGACGCCGAGGATTGCGGGGCCTACCTCGGTCCAGGTGTTTCAGGCCTACTATGCCTCCTCCTCCTCCCACCCCTCCTCCACCTCCTCCTCCGAACTACCATCCGTGGGCACGGCGCCATCAGTCGGTAGCTCTAGGCACAGCAGCAGTGCCGTTGCTAAGCGACAGCAGGCGGTGCTCAAACTGCTGAGCCTAGGCGATAAAAGGCACACCGCCCAAGAGCTATTACAGGGCATCACGGCGCAGACTGATCTGTGGCTGGCACCGCTGAACCTGAAGCCAGGCATGGTTGTGTGTGACAACGGCCGTAACCTGGTGGCGGCTCTGCAACTCGGCAGACTGACACATGTGCCATGCCTGGCCCATGTGTTAAATCTGATAGTTCAGCGTTTCCTCAAGACATACCCCAATCTGTCAGATTTGCTCACGAAGGTGCGCCGCATCTGTGCGCATTTCAGGAAGTCCAGCACAGATGCTGCCACTCTCAGGGCAGCGCAGCGCCGCCTCCAACTGCCCGCTCACCGACTGTTGTGCGACGTGCCCACGAGGTGGAATTCAACACTGACCATGTTATCCAGAGTTTACCAGCAGCGCCGAGCCATTGTAGACTGCCAGATGTCAACTTCCACCAGAACTGGTAGTCAGGTCAGTCAGCTTCCTCAAGTCTACAATGAGGAGTGGACGTGGATGTCTGATATCTGTCAGGTGCTGAGTAACTTTGAGGAGTCAACACAGATGGTCAGTGGCGATGCCGCCATCATCAGCCTCACCATCCCGCTGCTTGGCCTGTTGAAAAACTCTCTGATCAGCATGAAGTCGGAAGCTTTGCGCTCGTCACAAGAGACGGGGGAAGAAGATTCCCTTGTTGATAGCCAAAGCACCCTTAGGTCTGTTTCTCAGCGCATATCGGAGGAGGTGGAGGTGGAGGAGGATGAGGAGGAAGAGGAGGAGAATGTTGGCGAGACACAAGAGGGGACCATTGTTGAGTCCTTTACTGTTCAGCGTGTATGGGCAGAAGAAGAGGAGTTGGAGGAGTTGGAGGAGGAGGAAATGGACAGTCAGGCCAGTGAGGGGAGTGAATTCTTACGCGTTGGTACTCTGGCGCATATGGCAGATTTCATGCTAGGCTGCCTATCCCGTGACCCTCGCGTTCAAAGAATTTATTCCAGCACCGATTACTGGGTGTTCACTCTCCTGGACCCACGGTACAAGCAAAATCTTTCCACTCTCATCCCTGCAGAGGAAAGGAGTGTGAGAATGCATGAATACCAGCAGGCCCTGGTGCACAAGCTGAAACAGTATTTCCCTTCTGACAGCGCTAGCGGCAGAGTGCGTAGTTCTGCGGGACAAGTAGCGAGGGAGAGTAGGCGAGCAGGCAGCTTGTCCAGCACTGGCAAGGGTACGCTTTACAAGGCTTTTGCCAGCTTTATGTCACCCCAGCAAGACACTGTCACCTGTCCCCAGTTTCGGCAGAGTAGGGCTGATCTTTACAGAAAGATGGTGAGGGAGTACGTAGCTGACCATACCATCATCCTAAATGATCACACAGCTCCCTACAACTACTGGGTTTCAAAGCTGGACATGTGGCACGAACTGGCGCTGTACGCCTTGGAGGTTCTTGCCTGCCCTGCCGCTAGCGTCTTGTCCGAGCGGGTTTTCAGTGCAGCTGGTGGCATCATCACCGATAAGCGTACACGCCTGTCGACTGACAGCGCTGACAGGCTGACGCTTATTAAGATGAATAAAGCCTGGATTTCTCATAATTTCCAATCTCCACCAGGTGAAGGAAGCTCAACCTGAATAATTGATCCACTCCTCCTCCTCCTCATTTTCCTCCTTCTCCTCCTCTTTGTACAGTAAAGCAGAGGAAACTGGCTATTTTTTGACAGGGCCCACTGGCTCTTGCTATAGTACTTTATGCATTTAATTTTTCTGGAGGGCCACTGACCCGGTCCTCTGTTTTAAACAATTTTTGGGAGTGCCACATACAGGCACTCAATCTATTCAATTTTTCTGGAGGGCCACCGACCCGTTCCTCTGTTTTAAACAATTTTTGGGAGTGCCACATACAGGCACTCAATCTATTCTATTTTTCTGGAGGGCCACCTACCTGCTCCTCTGGTTTGAAAACTTTTTGGGACTGCCACATACAGGCACTCAATCGATTCCATTTTTCTGGAGGGCCACCTACCTGCTCCTCTGGTTTGAAAACTTTTTGGGACTGCCACATACAGGCACTCAATCTATTCTATTTTTCTGGAGGGCCACCTACCTGCTCCTCTGGTTTGAAAACTTTTTGGGACTGCCACATACAGGCACTCAATCTATTCAATTTTTCTGGAGGGCCACCTACCTGCTCCTCTGGTTTGAAAACTTTTTGGGACTGCCACATACAGGCACTCAATCTATTCAATTTTTCTGGAGGGCCACCTACCTGCTCCTCTGGTTTGAAAACTTTTTGGGACTGCCACATACAGGCACTCAATCTATTCAATTTTTCTGGAGGGCCACCTACCTGCTCCTCTGGTTTGAAAACTTTTTGGGACTGCCACATACAGGCACTATCCAAATTAAATTGTCTCCATAGCAGCCTCCACACGTTGTCTCCATTGCTACCTCCAAAAGTCGTCCATATAGCTGCCTCCATACATCGTCCCTTTATCAAACGAGGTGTGTCAGGCAGAAATTTGGGTTGTTTTCATGGATTCCACATCAAAGTTGTTAACTTTGTCGCCACCCAGCTGTGTTATCCACAAAATATACTAATAAACTTTTATCATTTACCAATATTATTTCAGCGCTTCTTGCACATCTGTTTACATTCCCCTCACCCGCCATATCCTAAACTTATAAGAACGCTACTACACTTGATCTTATACAAAAGGTTCTTAGAAGTGCTGTTTGGGGAGTACCCTAGAGACAGGGGCTTGGATTGGCGAAAGCTCGCCTGGCAGCGGAGCGCCAACTCCATGCCAAGATCCAACTAACATAGTTTTAACTGCAGCACCTTTAATCTACTACTAGTTTACTGCCTCCATACATGGTCCCCTTATCAAACGAGCTGTGTCAGGCAGAATTTTGGGTTGTTTTCATGGCTTCCATGTTAACTTTGTCGCCACCCTGCTGTGTAATCCACAAAATATACTGGCAAACTTTTATCATGTACCGATATTATTTGAGCGCTTCTTGCTCACCTCCTTTGGTTCCTCTCTGCCACCCATTGGTTTGAAGCCTGAGTCCATTTAGGGTATGTCGCCATGCCACTCTCTAGCCTGCTGCCGCTGCCTCTGCATGCCGTCCCCTATAGTGTCAGGGTCAATTATTGCATGTTTTAGATGCTATCTAGCTTCATTCTGTCACTCTGTCATGGCCATGCTGTTGCCCATAATTTTGGCATAATGGTGCGATTAAGCAGCCTCAGAGGCATCCATGCATGCTGCCCCTGCTGTTTCCTGTCCATTTCCATGGTGTTTCCATCCTTTTCTGAGGTTCCCAGGTGTTTGGCCAAGCTTCCCTGTGCAGAGCCTTGGTCCCCTTGAAAAATGCTCGAGTCTCCCATTGACTTCAATGGGGTTCGTTATTCGAGACGAGCACTCGAGCATCGGGAAAAGTTCGTCTCGAATAACGAGTACCCGAGCATTTTAGTGCTCGCTCATCTCTAGGTATAATGTTTCAAGACCAGGAAAGATCTATAACCCATATCATGTAAGAGTTTCTATTGTCTACAACTGATTCTTCCAGACTGTCAAACCACCACCAGAACAGTCTCAGGTTTCTAAATGGATTAAAGCTGCCCACTAAGTTTTGTAACATCTTCTGGCTGTCATTACAGGGCAAGCTCATTGAAAGGGTGAATCTAAAGTTTCTGAGTGTGTCAGATCATATGTGTGCCCTAGGTTGTCAGAAAGAGGAGACTATGTGGCATTTTATATCAGTGTGCTGGTGTGGGCGTAAAAGCTGGTGTGACATATCACCAAGATAAAAATCCCATCATAACTGTTGCTAAAGTACCCGGGAATCATTTATGGTGTAACATCTACAATAAGTGAATTCAACCAAGAGACCATTTACCTGATATTTTAAGTCATAGAATATTATCACTAGCAGGGTGTCTATCCACATTGAGGCCTTTCACCATACCACTGCTATAACCCTCATTATGACAGGACTTGGTCATTAGAGGTGAGGAAAAAGAGGGGAAATATAAGACTAAGGAGGGTTGTCATCTAGGCTGAATTATGATGTTTTGTATAATGTGATTGCATTAGTATTCTTATTAGAGATGAGCAAGCACTAAAATGCTCGGTTGCTCGTTATTCGAGACAAACTTTTCCTGATGCTCGAGTGCTCGTCTCGAATAACGAACCCCATTGAAGTCAATGGGAGACTCGAGCATTTTTCAAGGGGACCAAGGGTCTGCACAGGAAAGCTTGGCCAAACACCCGGAAACCTCAGAAAATGATGGAAACACCACGGAAATGGACAGGAAACAGCAGGGGCAGCATGCATGGATGCCTCTGAGGCTGCTTAATTGCACCATAATGCCAAAATTATGGGCAACAGCATGGCGATGACAGAGTGACCGAATGAGGCTAGATAGCATCTAAAATATCCAATAATTGACCCTGCAGAGAAAGCGGCAGCAGCGGCAGGCTAGAGAGTGGCATGGCGACATACCACAAATGGACTCAGTCATCAAACCAATGGGTGGCAGACAGGAACCAAAGGAGGTGAGCAAGAAGCGCTGAAATGATTTCCTATGTGAACAAAAGGTTGACGGTATATTTAGTCGATAACACAGCATAGTGACCAAGTTCCATAACGTATCTGGTGAAACACCCGAAAAATGAGCCTGACACAGCTCTTTTGATAAGGGGACGACATGTGGAGGCAGCCATGGAGATGACTTCCATGATTAAGAGTGACAGTATGGGGCATCCATATTGCGCTGCTATGATTGAAACTTCAGGTATCCAGCATGGCGGCGACAGATGGGCCGAGTTCCATTATGTATCTGGTAAAACACCTGAAAATTCAGCTCGTTTGATAAGGGGATGATGTGCTGTATATCCTCTCGCGCTCCAGCGTCTGGGGTATAGAGAGTTTAAAGTTGCGCATGGAGACATTGGTGGACACTGTGGAGGATCATGGAGGCGTAATGGACAGGAAACAGCAGGGGCAGTATGCATGGATGTCTCTGAGGCTGCCTAATCTTGGGATGGAGCTGGCGGTCCGCTGCCAGGCGAGCTTTCGCCTGTCCAAGCCCCTGTCTCTCGGCTCCTCCCCACCCAAAATGGGCCTGGGGGTCAGAAGCGTTTACTTTGAAAAAAATATAATTTTCAAAGCAGGCGGGGGCTACAAACAGCACTTCTAAGAACCTTTTGTATAAGATCAAGTGTAGTACTGTTCTTATAAGTTTTGGTTATGGCGGGTGAGGAGAATGTAAACAGATGCGCAAGAAGTGCTGAAATAATATCGGCAAATGATAAAAGTTTGCCAGTATATTTTGTGGATAACACAGCAGGGTGGCGACAAAGTTAACAAGTTTGATGTGGAAGCCATGAAAACAACCCAAAATTCTGCCTGACACAGCTCGTTTGCTAAGGGGACGATGTATGGAGGCAGCTATATGGACGACTTTGGGAGGCAGCTATGGAGATGATGTGTGGAGGTAGCAATGGAGACAACGTGTGGAGGCAGCTATAAAGACGACGTGTGGAGGCTGCTATGGAGACAATTAAATTTGGATAGTGCCTGTATGTGGCAGTCCAAAAAAGTTTTCAAACCAGAGGAGCAGGTAGATGGTCCTCCAGAAAAATTAAATAGATTGAGTGCCTGTATGTGGCACTCCCAAAAAATTGTTTAAAACAGAGGACCGGGTAGGTGATTCTCCAGTAAAATTAAATACATAGAGTACTATAGCTAGAGCCAGTTGGCCCTGGCACAAAAATAGCCAGTTTCCTCTGCTTTAGTGTACAAAGAGGAGGAGAAGGAGGAAAATGAGGAGGAGGAGTGCATGCATTATTCAGGTTGAGCTTCTTTCACCTGGTGGAGAATGGAAATCATGAGAAATCCAGGCTTTATTCATCTTGATAAGCATCAGCCTGTCAGCGCTGTCAGTCGACAGGCGTGTCGGCTTATCGGTGATGATGCCACCAGCTGCATTGAAAACGCGCTTAGACAACACGCAAGCAGCAGGGCAGGCAAGAACCTCCAATGCGTACAGCACCAGTTCGTGAGACATGTCCATCTTTGAAACCCAGTAGTTGTAGGGAGCTGTGTGATCATTTAGGACGATGGTATGGTCAGCTACGTACTCCCTCACTATCTTTTTGTAAAGATCAGCCCTACTCTGCCGAGACTGGGGACAGGTGACAGTGTCTTGCTGGGGTGACATAAAACTGGCAAAGGCCTTGTAAAGCGTACCCCTGCCAGTGCTGGACAAGCTGCCTGCTCGCCTACTCTCCCTCGCTACTTGTGCCGCAGAAGTACGCCCTCTGCTGCTAGCGCTGTCAGAAGGGAAATACTGTTTCAGCTTGTGCACCAGGGCCTGCTGATATTCATGCATTCTCACACTCCTTTCCTCTCCAGGGATGAGAGTGGAAAGATTTTGCTTGTATCGTGGGTCCAGGAGAGTGAATACTTAGTAATCGGTGCTGGAATAAATTCTTTGAACGCGAGGGTCACGGGATAGGCAGCCAGGCATGAAATCTGCCGTATGCGCCAGAGTCCCAACTCGCAAGAATTCACTCCCCTCACTGGCCTGACTGTCCATTTCCTCCTCCTCCAACTCCTCTTCTTCTGCCCATACACGCTGAACAGTGAAGGACTGAGCAATGCTCCCCTCTTCTGTCTCGCCAACATTCTCCTCCTCATCCTCCTCCACCTCCTCCGATATGCACTGAGAAACAGACCTGAGGGTGCTTTGGCTATCAACAAGGGAATCTTCTTCCCCCATCTCTTGTGACGACCGCAAAGTTTCTGACTTCATGCTGACCAGAGAGTTTTTCAACAGGCCAAGCAGCGGGATGGTGAGGCTGATGATGGCGGCATCGCCACTGACCATCTGTGTTGACTCCTCAAAGTTACTCAGCACCTGACAGATATCCGACATCCACTCCTCATTGTAGACTTGAGGAAGCTGACTGACCTGAATACCAGTTCTGGTGGAAGTTGACATCTGTGCCTAATTCAATCAAACCCCTAATAAATTGTCCCACTTAGGTTTTTGAGATGGATATGTGTCACAAAAAGCTAAATAGAATGTTCCCAAGTCTCCCTGCAAATTACTCACAATATGGTACTAGCTGCACTACTAGTGCCAGCAAGCCCAGCCACAAGCAAACAAACAAAAAAAAATAAAATATAACGCTATTCTAGCCCTAACAAGGGCTGTTGGGTTCTTGTAGACTCACTCCTGCCTAACAGTAAGCTAATATAACACCCTAACGCTATCCCTGCAGCAGCAGCTCTCTCCTTAACGGCATCCAGACAGAGAATGATGCGAGCAGCGCGGGCAGGGGCTAGTCTATTCCAGGGTCGCCTGATCAGGCCAGCCAACCACTGCTATCGACGTGTAAGGGTACCACGTCATGCTGGGTGGAGTGCAGAGTCTCCTGGCTTGTGATTGGCTCTGTTTCTGGCCACCAAAAATCAAAACGGCGGGAGATGCCATTTTCTCGAGCTGTTGAAGTATTCGTCTGAGCAACGAGCAGTTACGAGTACGCTAATGCTCGAACGAGCATCAAGCTCGGACGAGTGTGTTCGCTCATCTCTAATTCTTATGTTTTTTTTCCTTTTTATTTTCTTTTTTATTTATTCCAGTGAAATACATGGAGAAGTATTTCTGTATTTGTTTGTGTTATATTAATAAAAAATTGCCTCCTATGTACAAGAATATAGCTATTATCATACTGCCCCTATGTGCTTTACAAATATATGATTACTATAATACAACCCCTTAAGTACAAGAATATAACTAATATAATACTGCTCCACCCTCCACAGACTGCTAACCTTTTCCAGGGTCTTGTCTCCTTCCTCACTCCCCCGAATGTTTGGAACTCACTCCTCACACAGAACCCCCCCCCCTTCATGTGATTCAAGGTTGTGTAGTACAATGTGCTTCCTGCACACTTTTCATCACACGTTTGCCGAAAATTGGGACACAGCAAATCGCACCAGAACAGTTTCAAAAACTAATGATGTTCTGTGACTGCAACCTTTTTTGTTCTTTAATTCTCTTTTATGTTGATATACTTTGTTAATTTTGCAAAACACTGTTCTTTTGGCATGGTGTACCCTTTACAAAAAAATCCTTAACATTTTGATAAATAGAGAGTGGGATACGAAAAGCTATACACTCAATAGAAACAATGTTGAATTCTTGAATCAGAGATGTAATGGTTTTGCATCTATGTTTAACAGTTTAACAACCCAAATGTCAGGCCAGGTTCACTGTTAAATAGTGACAATAAGTTATTTGCCACAATTAGCACCTATAGATTTTTAGATATTTTACTGATTAACCCCTTAACGCTCTGCGCCGTAGCTCTACGCGCACCGCCATCTTTTTTTCGATCGCCACGCCCCCGAACATCATCGGGGGGTGGCGATCGGTTGCCATGGTAGCCTCGTGTCTAATTTTTATCACGAGGCTATCTGGCAGCTGCAGATTAGTTACAATGAGCCAGTGGCTCATTGTAATGAATGTGCTGCAAAAATGCCATATATTGCAATACAGAAGTATTGCAGTATATGGTAGCAGCGATCTGACCATCTAGGGTTAATGTACCCTAGATGGTCTAAAAAATAGTGGAAAAAAAAGTTTAAAAAATAAAAAAAATTAATAAAATATTAAAAGTTCAAATCACCCCCCTTTCCCTAGAACGGATATAAAACATAATAAACAGTAAAAATCACAAACATATTAGGTATCGCCGCGTCCCAAAATGCCCGATCTATCAAAATATAAAAACGGTTATAGGCGGCGGTGACCTCCGAAGCGGGAAATGGCGCCCAAATGTCCGAAATGCGACTTTTACACCTTTTTACATAATATAAAAAATGAAATAAAAAATTATGAAAATGTCACACAGACCTCAAAATGGTAGCAATGAAAACGTCTCCTCATTTCGCAAAAAATGACCCCTCACACATCTCCGTGCGCCAAAGTATGAAAAAGTTATTAGCATCAGAAGATGGCAAAAAAATTTTTCTCTTTTTTTGTACACATTCGTTTAATTTTTGAAAATGTATTAAAACACAATAAAACCTATATAAATTTGGTATCACCGCGATCGCACCGAACGAAAGAATAAAGTAGGCATGTTATTTGGAGCAAAGAGTGAAAGTCGTAAAAACTGAGCCCACAAGAATGTGACGCATGTGCGTTTTTTTTTTCAATTTTTGCACATTTGGAATTTTTTTCAGCTTCGCAGTACACGGCATGTTAAAATAAATAACATTACAGGAAAGTAAAATTTGTTACGCACAAAATAAGCCCTCACACAGGTCTGTACATGGAAAAATGAAAAAGTTATGGATTTTTGGAGAGCGAGAAATGAGCCGAAAAACCCTCCGTCCTTAAGGGGTTAAATACATAATGATCCAGTAGGGTTCACTAGGGGTAGGCAGGCCCCAGATGAGACTAGAAGAATAATAGATCTGATCTCGGTGATGGAGCCCTCTCGAATGCCCTCTCTGCTCCTCACGCTAGATGTGGTGAAGGCATTCAATAGTGGTATGCTGTAATGGTACATAGACACAGGACTAGAGTCTCTTTGGGAAGAGTCCGGAAGGAGGAGCCTGTGGACCAGTGGACACACTGGACCACCGCGGGAGATGGAGATGGTACTAGCCGACACCCAGAACAGGAGTCTAAGTGGCACCTGGTCTTCACCAGGGCCTGCTGCAAAGCAGGATGGTCTTGCTGCGGTGGGGTGCCAACAATTTGTTCCACGGGTGCAACTAGCCCCACGGTGGCAGCCAGGGAAACAGGGGGTGTTGGACACAGTCCAAGCCTGGGATGACAGCAGGAGTACAGCTTGGAAGGATGAGCTGGAAACACTGGAGGATAGGAGCATCTGGAAACACTGGAGACACCCAGGAACCACAGAGGTGTCTGGAAATGCTGGAGGACAGGAGGGTCTGGAAATGTTGGAGACACACAGAAAACATAGAGGCTGGAAAACTGGAAACAGGAAAGCATCTGGGAACGCTAATGGGCTTTCTCTTTCTTAGGAGCAGCTTTAGGAAGCTAGGTCTGGAAATCCTGGAAGATCCTAGGAGAAGATCCGGCAAGGCAGGAAGGAAGTGCAGGATTATAAGGGATAGCCGGATTAGCCAGCGCCAATCTGGAGGACGCTGGCTTTTAAAGCTAGGAGAGCCAGCTGGCGCATCCTAGAGAGTGGGGGCGCACACGGCCTAGTGAGAGAGGCCTAGTCAGGAAGCAGGAGCGTTGGAGAGTTGAGTCCGGGCCAGGGGGTTGCCACGCCACATGGAAGGGCACAGGTGTACCTGCGATCAGTACCAAGGATCATGGGTGCGGCGGTGACATATGCGTTCTCAGTGCTATCTCAGTATTCACAGTCCCATCTATACTGCCATACAGGTTTTATATTCTTTTTTTTTTTTTATAAGTTTCTTTATTTTTTCCCAAAAGAGAGGTGTACAAAACACAATAATAAGAAGAAATACATATCCAAGATATAAAAAATTACTGTTTACAAATATGTTAATACATAAAAAAACGTACCCTTCCATTCATATTCAATAGATTCAAAACCTCAAGGGATACATGGCTGACTGGCCCAAGAAATAGAGTTAGGGCTAACATGCTATACCCTGCAACATGTATATTCGTAAGAAAGATAATAGGTACATAAATATCTCGACCTTTCCCTACCTCTAGAGTGCACCCCCCCGTTTCCCCTCCACCCCCCACCTCCCCCTCCTACCCATCTTCCGAAGAAGCGCCTCCCTCCCTCCCCTGCCGGGAAAAAAAAAAAAAGTTAACTTTTTTCTACCCCCCATATCTTCTCCCATAGGTCCATTCTATTCTGCTTACCATAGTAAAGTTTTTCATAGAGCTCAATTTTAGCCCGAAGGGCTTCCCATTGTTCTAGGGTTGGAGCGTAGGATTTTATCCAATTCCTTGCAATTAGAACTTTAGCTATTAGTGTCAATCTACAAATAATAATTATTTGGGTCTTTGATAGCTCTCTCTTATGTCTTATCTGTAAATGGTTCAATAGGAGAATCTCCATAGAGAAAGCGATTCTGGAACCCAACCGGTCCTCAATTATTTTGTGCACCTCTTTCCAGAGGGTGTTAATTTTTGGGCATGTCCAGCTAAGGTGTATTATATCTGCATACAGGTATATCTGCATATACCCCCATTTTTTTAAGGCGTACTGGAGTGTAATACAACCTGTGAATAAAGTTAAATTGGAGTTAAAAAGTAATGGTGATAAGGGGCATCCCTGACGAGTTCCTCTTTGTAACTTGATTTTTTCTGATAGAACACCATTAGTGATAATCCTGGCCACTGGATCTTTATATAGCAGCTGGACCCCTGGAAGACAACCCTCAACTTAGCTGGATATATCAATGAGTAGGATAAGTCTTTTTCAATCAATTTTTTTTTTTAGCTCTCTAAACTCTTTTCTTTTCATCAGGGTGTCCTTTGAGAAATCTGGGTATGCTGAAATTTTAGAGCCATTATAAAACGTTTCTCCCCTTTTCCTTAACTCTCGAAGAACCATATCCCTGTCCCTGGAACAAAGTAGTTTGATCAATATGGCGCGTGGGTATGCGCCGGGCACTGGTTTACGACCTGGGACCCGATGAGCTCGTTCTACCACAAAATATGAGTGAATGTGTTCCTTCCCCAGCACTTCCGTGAGCCAGTTATATATAAATTTCACTGTATCCTCTTGTTCCACCCCCTCGGGGAAGCCCACCAACCGCACGTTGCTCCTTCTGGACCGATCCTCTAGATCTGTTATCTTGGCCTGCAATTCTTTTTTTCAGCCTCTATTCTGGACATAAATTTTTGTTGTTTATCTAGTGTTCCTTCAATTTTTGAAAGGCGTTCGCCCTGGTCCTTAATGCGCCCCCTAATTTTATTTAGATCCTCACGGATTCCTAATATATCCTTTCTAGTGTCCTCTAGCTGGTATTTTAGCCCCTCCATGGACTTGTTTGTTTTATTGACGGCTTGAAGGATTTCGTCCCTGATAGGGGGATTACCTTCCTGGGGCTCCTCACTATCCACGACTAGGGGTGAAAATCTAGAGCCTGTTTCGGTTTCTCTAGCGGGCTTTGTCTGCTTCAAAGTTTTATCTAGCTTGGTGTTAGCTTTCTCCTTATGGGAGCTAACCCCAGTGGATTTGCGCGCAGCTTTTGGTGGCATAGTGATTGTCAAAGAAAAAAAAACAGACCACTATTTCCACTGTTGTCCCCCGTACCTCCACCTGTACCCTTACGCTCCCTTGAACCTCCTGAATTGTTTTCAACCTTAATTCAAATCTGTCAGGCACAAAGAGAAAAACATTACATTAAACCAATATTATAATAACAGAAAAAAATCCGATCCAGAGCTGGTAGGCCAGACAGAGTCCCAAAAACAAAACAGGTATAAATCCCTTGGCCGACCTGATTCCAGGACGGAGATCAGAGCCAGAAAAAACTACTACGTAGTCTCCGGGGTAACAAAGTCTCCAAGAAGGTTTAGTCCTTTGTATTGGGCCAAAAAACAGTTTCTCTCCACAAGGGAGTCTAATGTCTCTCTGATCTGTACTCCCGTAATGAGTCAAACAGGACACATCAGTGATAAAGATATGCGGCTACATCTCCTGTAAGGTGGACGGCCAACCAATTGTATCCGTAGTACAAGGCCCAGCAAGGCCGTAGTCTCCCACACCGCCCCCGATATCGAGAGGCAGCAAGTCGCCCTGCAGGTTTTTACATCTCGTTGACCACCATCCGGGTGGCAAAGCAACCTGCTGCCCCCACCAAGTGCCGTTCTGTAGTGGAACGTGGTGGGAAGTGATGGGAAGTGGCCGAGAATACTGTGACCGCACAGAGTTAAAGTAAAATGTATACTCAGGTATCGGCCCCTCCAGAGGGGTACTGCCCTTAGATTAGGCCAGGTCACCTGCGCTCCACAGGGGAATCCAGTGTCTCTCTGATCTGTTTTCCCGTAGTGCATCAAACAGTGCGAACTTGTAGAAGAGATATATGGCCACGCCACCTGCCAACTACTTACGACCGTGCTCCGGGACCGGCAGGGCCCTGGGCCTCCACACCGCCCACCAATACTGAAGGACAGCTAGTCGCTCCACAGCTTCTTATGTTTTGTTAGCCGCCTACCAAATGGCGAGCTGGCCCGCTGCCCCAATCAGACACAGTTCTGTGATGTTGCGTAGTAGAATATAACAGAAAGCGCTGTGTCCACGCAGAGTTAAAGTAGGGTATTTAGATGTTTCCTACGTTACCAAACTCCAGGACGTCCAGGCACACTCCCTCCGAGTCGATGGCGCACTCTCCAGGACAAACACGGTCTCATCTACTCCTGTCGCAGTCGGCCCAGGTAAGCTCCCAGGAGATTGTGAGGAAACCGGTAAACAAAAACGCTCTCGGTGCTCTGTCAAGGCGGCTGGGCGGGTGTCCTCCACAGTCTTCACATTGCGGGCCGATTAATACAGCCAGTCAGTACGACCGGGGGAGCGTCTTTCCTTAATCGCGCAGAGAAGAAGGAAGACCGTATGTGGGGCAGGAGCTCTTAACAGCCGGTTACTGGCTCACGCTCGGAGAGGTCGGTCGGGGAGCTCATCGCCGTGGCAGCTGATACTCCTCAGTGTGGTGGGGGGCGGGGCCGTCTCTGCCTCGCACAATTTTTTTTTTATGAGGTTTTATATTCTTGCTCATCAGCAGACAGTGCTGGCAAATATATATAGATTAGACCCTTTTCACATAAACAGTGGAACTCACCAGGGGTGTCCGCTGTCTCTATTGATTTTTGTGATGGTGATGAAACCCCTGGCTGAGCTCATCCAAACTAATCCGAACATTAGCGGCATCTCAGCAGGCATGGGCAACATAAACTAGAACTACAGTATTTGCATACAATGTTATATTGACCTTGTCCTAAGTACTCTCCTCCTTAAGGGAAACCCAAAGTGTCTTGAAAGAGTTTGCCGCAGTTTCCTATTATAAAGTCAATTTGAGTAAATCCCAAAATTTAGGCATTAATAGCTCCCATGTACTGAAAGAAAATATTAAGAAGGAATTCCCATTCCAATGGGCGGAAGACTATATTCCTTTTTTAGGGATAAAACTCTGCAGCCCACTCAGATCTTTGGCAAACACAATTTTTTATCCTTTAATGTTGGATCTACATAAAGAATTAGAAACATTCACTAAGTAAGAGCCTTTGTGGTTAGGTTAAATTGTGTTATTTAAAATGATGGTGCTCCCAAATTTCGTACCCTCACTATCCCACTCCCACCTAGTATTTCTCTAGACAACGAAAGATGTTTTCAGATTTCATATGGAAATGAGTAGCAGCTAGCATTTTATCAGCAGCAAGGAAGAGAGGAGGTATGGGAGTTCCTAACCTGAAAAACTATTATAGAGCTATAGTTCCTAGAGCTATAGTTCCATCAACTTCGGAAGTGGTGCACCTACTCTAACAACTCAAGCTTGCCAATGATAGAGTCCTACATGTTACTGGGGAAATCTCTACATAATCTATTGATAGCCCACACAAACTTTCTCACACTAGATATTCCTGATATACAAGCCCCCACAATTAGGATGACCATAGAGACTTGGAGGACTTAAGTAAACATGCTAACAGCCACCTTTCCCCACAAAATTCTTCAAGTTTCTCTGGAGAGATGGATAGGTAGTGGAATCACATATGTGCAGGATCTGCATACTCAAGACAAAACATTAACATACCAGAAATTTCACCTTCCTAGTAGCGGTGCTTACTTATTTTCACAAGTGGTGCACTGTCTCAGGCAAAATGATGTGCAGAAGACCTATTTACCGTTGCTGCTATATGATCTCACAGTCTATGGCGGTAAGTAAACATATCAAGGAGAGTTGGTAGCCTTTGCCCTACCTCAGTGATGGCAAACCTTTTAGAGACCGAGTGCCCAAACTACAACAAAGACATACTTATTTATTGCAAAGTGCCAACACAGAAATTTGTGATCTATTCTCCCTTCTTTGTCACAGTTTTCATTGATACCAGACCCCTGAGGACACCAATAGAAGAAAAAAGTCCCAGGTAGAGCTGTCACTTTAAAATAGCTCTGTGCACAGCAAGTCCTGGGCCGTCTGGGCTGCAGGAAGATGCCTGGACTCATCTCTGGTGATGGCCTGAGTGCCCACAGAAAGGGCTCTGAGTGCCACCTCTGGCACCAGTGCCATAGGTTAGCCATCACTGCCCTACCTTCACAGTTAAAGTGGCAGACTGAGATGGATATGGCTGAGATGGATACTCAGTTGCAGAATGCAATATCCCATTGAACCCACGCCTAGTAGTACTGGGGGTATATATACATCCCATTCCCAAAAAAGTATGGTATCCTTTTAACTGCAAAATTGCTAATTGCCAGGGGGTGGAAATCCCATTCTTCACCCACAACCACTGTGCTTATAGACAAGTTAGCCGAACACTGCACTTTCGAATGGATAATCACCCTAAGAAATCACTCATCTGCTTTTCATGCTATGTGGGACCCTTGGATGGCACTTACAGCTGGCTGGTCTCCGTGCACTATAGGGCTATCTGAATAAATTTAGAGCTTTGAATCTGGGGCTAAGAAGAACTAAAAGCTCTCATGTGGTATGTAAAAACACATTTTATAATTGGTTTATCCTGAAATCTCTGAGATATATATATGATATATTCCCTCGGTTACACATGAAGACTGTTAATACAGGACATAATATAACACAACAATTTAACAACAATAGTCTTCATGTGAAACCGAGGGAATATATGCTGCTGAGCAGCAGCTACTGTGCATTGAGATGACAAGGGTGATCATTGTTGTAATGCAAAATACTGTATGATGTAGCTGTAATGCTTTCTGTATAAAATGTTTAAAAGAATTGAAATAACAAAAAAACGATTACTTACTAATTAATAATAATAATAATAATAATTCTTTATTTTATATAGCGCACACAGATTACGCAGCGCTCCACAAAGCATGTCAAATTGGTCTCTGTTCCCATGGGGCTCAGAATCTAAACACTGCTTTTATTGTAAAAAGGCTAAATCATCCAAAAATTTAGCAATATTATTTTAGACTGTATGGGTAAAGATTAGTCTCTAAGAGTTTGAGTTGTCCTACTACCTCTATACCCAAATAATATTCAATATTTGTGTAGAAGTGTGATTATACCCAGTGTCAAAAAGCAATATGACAACTGCCATTGAACCTTGATTGTTCCTGAATACATTCGTCCTTTCTTTCTCATAACTCTATTATCCATCTTCTGTGAGAACAGTTCTCTAAGGACTCTTTCAAATATAGCATAATGTAACCGAAACTTTCAAGTGACAGACCTATGAGCCTCCTACAGCTTCTCCATACAACCTGGTTGTGAAAGGATTAAACAGCTTTATAGAGCTATTGTATTGTCAAAGCTGCTGAGTCTGAATAATTACTTTTTATAGATTATAATATATTAGGTCAACAGACACTTGTAAATGAAAGTTAGTCGAGCTTATAGGCTGTTACTATTCAGCTAAAATCAAGGAGCAGGGAGTATAACTTCAACTGAAAAAAATGATATATTATATATTCTCATATAAGAATGTTAAGACATCTTTTTGGACATCTTTTTCCACCAGTGGAGGAGCAGCGGCAGCCTGTGTGTGCCTGTGTCTCCTCAATCATTATTTATCTTCTTCAAACCACCCCCCTTCCCCATACCTGCTCAATGCATATGGCAGGAAGGGGGAGAGATCTGAGTGAATGTGGAGGAAGGAAGACTGACAAATGCATACACAGGCTGCAGCTGCCTCCTCCCCCCTTCCTTACAGGGACTCCCCACACACTGCTGCTAAGGAACCAGGTAATGCAAAATGAACTATTATTAACTACTGAAATTATTCAGAAAGCTGACAAAGGCACTTTTAAAATCAGCATAGCATAAGTTATTGCAACCAGTCACCAGCTAAAAATGTCATTCTAGGTGGGGCGTTTGCTTTAACACCCTGCCACTTTTCACCTTCCTGAAACAGTCCTGTTTTTCAAATTTGACGTATTACTTTCATATGGCCATAACTTTGTAACGCTTTACCATACTCTGCTGTTTTTAAGAATGTTTTTTCGTGATACATTGCACTTTATGTTAGTTGAAAATTCGGGTGCAAATGGAACAAATGGAAATTTGGTGAAAATGTTGAAAAAGGACATATTTTCAAACTTTGAAAATTTGTTCTTTTAAGGCAGATTGTCATACCCCCAAAATAACTTAATAACTAACATTTACCATAGGTCTTCTTAATGTAAGCATGATTTTTAAGCAGCTACTACATTTTTTAGGAAGAAAGGAGGCTTATAACTTTATAAGTGATTTTTCAGATTTTTGTGAAAATCACCAAAATCTATGTTTTGAGGGACTAAATAAATTTGAGGTGATTTTGAGAGGCCTTTATGAGAGAAAAATCCCTTTAATGCACCACCCCTGCCGATGCATAGGCAGAGGAGTAGTTGCGAATAAGCCCCTTTGTCTGTGTGTCCCCAGCAAGTGAGAATGTACAACTCACTTCAGGGTCATATAGTCAGATAGAGGTAATTATGCAGCAGTAGATACTGCCTGGATAGGCAAGGGTTAATCTTATTTAATGTTATTATCCAATGATGTTCCACCTTTGTAACTGGAGTGTGATTGAAGAGTGAATACAGTTTAAAATAATAACCCTCATTCAAAAAGCTCTGTATAATGCTGCACCCCCCTACCTCTCCTCTCTTATCTCAGTCTATCGCCCAACTCGTGCTCTTAGATCCGCCAGTGATCTTAGATTAACCTCTACCCTAGTGCGGACCTCCCACTCGCGTCTCCAAGACTTCTCTAGAGCTGCACCCATTCTATGGAATGCTCTGCCCCGGACTATCAGCCTAATACCTAACCTCCAAAGTTTCAAACGTGCTCTTAAAACCCATTTCTTTTTGCAAGCCTATAACACTCACTAACTGCATGAAGTTTGAACTCTTCTACTAACCCGTCCTGTGTCCTCCTCCCATCTGTTATCCAGCAACCAACAGGCACCAGACTTCTCTGCAGTCCCATTCACCCTGGACCTTGTATATAAGATGACGGCTGATTGGTTCAAGCGACAGCAATTCCATTTATTATATTTTGTTCTATTCCCTAAGAAGAATGGCTTGACCATTATATATTCTTTTACTTCTTGGGTCTCCCCACTCCTCCTCATAAACTGTAAGCTCTTGCGAGCAGGGACCTCACTCCTGTTGTTCCATACGAATGTTATATTATATTTGTACTTGTCCCCTATGATTTGTAAAGCGCTACGTAATATGATGGCGCTATATAAATAAAGATTATTATTATTATTATTAGAGTGAGACCACCTGACCAGAGTGTAAAAAAAACCCTGGACAGGAAGTGACAAACTCCCTTGGGATCCAGATCCTGACAGAGGAGCATCTCTTTAGGCCCAGCTCTCACCACATGAGAAGCTCTTAGGCCCCAGCTCCTGACACAGGAACACCTCTTCCACAACACTGAGTGACCAGAGACAGTGTGAGATACACCTTCAGTGTCTCACACAGAGCTAGCTCCTAAGATTAACCCCTTAACGCTCTGCGCCGTAGCTCTACGGCGCAGAGCTATAAGGGATGTATGAAGAGGGCTCACGGGCTGAGTCCTCTTCATACAGAGGTGGGGGTTTTTGCATTTTGCACAAAACCCCCACCGCTAATAACCGCGGTCGGTGCTTGCACCGATCGCGGCTATTAACCCCCTAAACGCCGCCGGCAAAGTCGCCGGCGGCGTTTAAAAGACGGCGGCGCGCGGGCGCCGCCATCTTTTTTTCGATCGCCACGCCCCCGAACGTCATCGGGGGGCGGCGATTGGTTGCCATGGTAGCCTCGTGTCTTCTTTTGACACGAGGCTATCTGGCAGCTGCAGATTCGTTACAATGAGCCAGTGGCTCATTGTAATGAATGTGCTGCAAAAATGCCATATATTGCAATACAGAAGTATTGCAGTATATGGTAGCAGCGATCTGACCATCTAGGGTTAATGTACCCTAGATGGTCTAAAAGATAGTGAAAAAAAAAATAAAAAAAAAAGTTTAAAAAATAAAAAAAATTAATAAAATATTAAAAGTTCAAATCACCCCCCTTTCCCTAGAACGGATATAAAACATAACAAACAGTAAAAATCACAGACATATTAGGTATCGCCGCGTCCCAAAATGCCCAATCTATCAAAATATAAAAACGGTTACGGCCGGCGGTGACCTCCGAGGCGGGAAATGGCGCCCAAATGTCCGAAATGTGACTTTTACACCTTTTTACATAACATAAAAAATGAAATAAAAAATGATCAAAATGTCGCACAGACCTCAAAATGTTAGCAATGAAAACGTCGCCTCATTTCGCAAAAAATGACCCCTCACACATCTCCGTGCGCCAAAGTATGAAAAAGTTATTAGCGTCAGAAGATGGCAAAAATTTTTTTTTCTTTTTTGTACACATTCGTTTAATTTTTGAAAATGTATTAAAACACAATAAAACCTATATAAATTTGGTATCACCGCGATCGCACCGAACCAAAGAATAAAGTAGGCATGTTATTTGGAGCGAAGAGTGAAAGTCGTAAAAACTGAGCCCACAAGAACGTGACGTGCGTTTTTTTTTCAATTTTTCCACATTTGGAATTTTTTTCAGCTTCGCAGTACACGGCATGTTAAAATAAATAACATTATGGGAAAGTAAAATTTGTTACGCACAAAATAAGCCCTCACACAGGTCTGTACACGGAAAAATGAAAAAGTTATGGATTTTTGAAGTTGGAGAACGAGAAATGAGGCAAAAAACCCTCCGTCCTTAAGGGGTTAAAGCTGCAGCTTCCAGCATTGGACACAGCTACCTCCAAGCCTGCATCTGCAACCAGGCTGGTGAACAAACTCTTGTGGTTCACTCTCCAGTAATCCGGATTATCCAATAATCCGATATCTGTACAAGATCGTTTGGCTTGTTACCTGCTGTTGTTCGATTAAAGAACTGTAAGTTATTTTTGCACAACCTTGCCTCCGTCTGGTCCCTAATATGACTGTAACATCAAGGGCTTCCCCATTCCCCACCCAGGGACTCATACTACGGACATTAAGGGGTGCCCCAGGGAGATTCAGTACATCAGCCTCTCCCTCATTTAATTTCTTGCATACACCACCTGCTGGAGACGTGCCAGGCTGTGGGACAGCCCTCCTGTCCCCATACCAAGAACCGTAACACTAGCGTGCTTAGGCCGCAACCACTAGCCACTCCAGGCCCCAAGAAAAGGCTAGGCCCCGGTGGGGGATGTTGCAACCACATTTCAGAAATTGTACCCCCTCAAAGAATGTAAAACAATTTTTATGAAATGTGTTACCCTTTTAATTGTTTCACAGTGTTAAAACAAAAAATTTCCATGTTCTCAGTGGATAAAATACCAAAATGCTCCACAAAGTTTGATACCCAATTTCAACCGAGTATGTGTTTGCATATGTGTTTGCAAACTGCTGTATCAACACACAGCAGATTATAGAAAGGAAGGAGCACCACCAGGTTTTGCAGAGCAGATTTAGCTGGAATACCTTTCTGTTATCATGATACATTTCAAGAGCCCCTGAGTTAGCTGAATATTGGAAACCCCAAAAAAGAACCCCATTTTGGAAACTACACAGTTTAAAGTGTATAATGAGTATTTGGACCCCACAGGTGTTCAAAAAGTTGGCCTGAAACCTGGAAAAATTCATATTTTTTTCTCAAAAATGTATTCAATGGGCTAAAGGAGAACTTGCACCACAGCAATTGTTCATGAATTTCTCCTGAACATGGAGATAACCCACGTGAAGAAGTGGTGGTATGTACCAGTGCAGATGGGTATAAGGAAATGGTACCTAGGGTAAAGAAATAATAACTGAAACATAGGTGAATGATAGATTCTGAAGCACTCTTTCATAAAGAGCCCAGGTTTTTAGGGACAGGCGTGACAAGTCCTTCCTTTTCCCCATTTTGTAACAGACACTGCATGTTTTTTGAGTCCTTTCTTGTCCTCCAGTTTGGGGTACCTTTTTGGGGAAATGTTGCCCTGGTACAAATACGGGGGACATCAGAGGTACTGAAGCCTTGATCAACACCCCTTGAAAGTGAAGAAATGATACAGCATGACCTGGACATTGGTATAGCACATAGGAATTATACGGTGCCATCTGTACAATTTGTACGTCCAGCTTTTTGGACCACACTTTTGATTTTCTTGTGGCAGTGTATGGCTTCAGCACCTGATCTGATAGATCTACCCCACCCATGTACTTATTGTAAGCCAGATCACCGTCTGGCTTGGGGGAAGTGGTGGTGGTACCTCTACAGGGGTGGGGGTGTTTGTGTCTTTATGAATTGTGGTTAAAATAAGGACATCCTTCTTGTCCTAATACTTGACCAACAACATGTTCTCATGGCAGAGAGCCCTGATGTCCCCCTTTTTTATTGGGACCAGAGGCCTCTCTGGTTTTTGTATACAATGCTGCACACAACAGTACCCCTGAAAACCATTATCCAGCAGTGGGTGCAACACATCCCACACAAGCTTCTGAGTAAACATTTTAATTCCATACCTTGCCCCCTTGCTGGGCAGGTACTGGCATTTACTTACCGTATTTTTTGGACTATAAGACACACTTTTTTCCCTAGAAAATGGGGGAAAAACAGTGGTGCGTCTTATAGTCCGGATGCAGCTGCAGGAGGGAAGGAGGGCACCTGGCTGCCCTCTGCCAGCTAATGCTGGCATAGCGCAGCCCTTCACAGTAAAGCGCAGGGGCTGTAGCAAGTGTCGCTGTGCTCCTCTCCTCCTCTCTTGTATGTGTGCAGCCCGCATGCACATCGCTCCCTGAGAATGGGACAGTTGGTGGGCAGTGAGCTGGCTGGCTGCACAGCGCTGCCCTGAGTCTTGTACAGTCAGCTGTGAGCTGAGTGTCTCTGGCTGGAGCAATGCTCTGCAGTGCTGCTGCAGGGCATTGCTCCACATCGGAGATGCTCAGCTCACAGCATAAACACAAGAGACACAGACTTCTCACAGATCCTCCGGTGTGAGAATATCAGCTGACCCCATGTTGTCACGGAAAGGGGTGTGGCCTCCCAGAAAAAGCAGGAAGTAAGTGAGGTGCCAAGTGGAGAACAGAAACCTCCCAGGAGCAGTGTTATTCATATGCATGGAGGTGAGAGCCTGACAGGACACAAGAACATAATGATTGCTTAGTATCAGGGGAGCTCAACTGGAACCAGATATGTATGTTTTGTGGGACTGCATGGCTGGTGTGGCTGAGGTGTAAGTTACATGGGACTGCATGGCTGGTGTGGCTGAGGTGTAAGTTACATGGGACTGCATGGCTGGTGTGGCTGAAGTGTATGTTACATGGGACTGTATGGCTGAGGTGTATGTTACATGGGACTGCGTGTCTGGTGGGGGGTCTGAAGTGTATATATATTTTATTGGTGGGAGGTCGACTGCATTTATGTATTACTGGGGGTATTACTGGGGGTATGGCGGCTGTATGCGGATGTATTACTGGGGGGTTGGCTGTATGCGGATGTATTGCTGGGGGGATGGCAGCTGTATATAGATGTATTACTGGGGGGATGGCGGCTGTATGCGGATGTATTGCTGGGGGGTTGGCTGTATGCGAATGTATTGCTGGTGGTGCGGCAACTGTATGCGGATGTATTGCTGGGGGGATGGCGGCAGTATAGAGATGTATTACGGGGGGGGATGGCGGCTGTATGCGGATGTATTGCTGGGGGGTTGGCTGTATGCAAATGTATTGCTGGGGGTTGGCTGTATGCGGATGTATTGCTGGGGGGTTGTCTATATGCGGATGCATTACTGGGGGGATGGCGGCTGTATGCGGATGTATTACTGGGGGGATGGCGGCTGTATGCGGATGTATTACTGGGGGGATGGCGGCTGTATGCGGATGTATTACTGGGGGGATGGCGGCTATATGTGGATGTATTACTGGGGGGATGGCAGCTGTATGCGGATGTATTACTGGGGGGTTGGCGGCTGTATGCGGATGTATTACTGGGGGGTTGGCGGCTGTATATAGATGTATTACTGGTGGTAGGGTGGATGTATTACTGGGGATTTAGCATCTGTATGCGGATGTATTACTGGTCAGAAAGTAGATAGTGAGCAGGAGGATGTGCATGTATGCTACATTCAGTGGGGCCTCCACAAGATTTTGTGCCCAGGGGCCCCCACCAACCTTAATCTGGCCCTGGCTCTGTCAGTGAAAGCCATTGGCAGTAAGCGCAGCCGTGAAAACTGAAGGCAGCAGCAGCATGCAGTGCAGCTGAATGTACTATTCTGCCCCCAACACTGGTTGGCTGAGCTTGCTGCTAGCCAAGCCCTAGCCAATCAGTGTTGGGTCAAAGTAACAACTCTCCCCCGACCACCAAGTGTTCTGTATACGGCTAAATCTGACAGAACACTTGTAGTATCTGCACTGGAGTCATCCTTCAGCACCAGGTAACAGTGCCCCATAAAATGTCCCCTAATAAAGTCTTCCCATTAATTCTCCCTGAACACAGTACACTATTAAAACTTCACCAAATGTCACACAATGACCCCTACTAAAAGTATCTCATACACAGCCCCCGTAGGCTACATTCACAGCGGGCACACGTCGGTGCCCAGGAGAGGAAGTGGTGAGCGCTGCTTGCCCCTGCCCCTTTCCAAAGAGAAACATGGCTGCACAGCACCGCTCCGTACGGTGCCGTTACTTTACTGTTACTTTATTAAATATTTTAGCACACTATTTGGGGAAAAAAACATTTTTTCTTATTTTTCCTCCTCTAAAACCCAGGTGCGTCTTATGGTCCAGTGCGTCTTATAGTCCGAAAAATACGGACTTCCTTTAAAATGTAACAGTGATTCTTCTACATAAATACATTTTTCAGGGGTGTAGGCCTTGACAAACTTGGTGCTAAAGTAATTGAGGATTGTTCTAATTTTGTGAAAACGGTCAAATGACAGGCCACTTTGAGGCGATTAAAATTTTATAATGGCCTCAAAGCGTGAGCAAATCATCACTGTATGGTAAATTGGAGTGATCTAGAAAATATCAGAACTACAATACAATACAATTTTTTTGACAATTCCCATATGTAGCACAAGACCCCAAAACGTCATCATTTCTAACGAATCTACAGGGGTCCACCTGATGTTGGGTTTTATGCAAAAAACTGTTGGGCATCCAAGTTTGTTTCTGACACCATTAAATTTACAAGATCCTTAGAGAAAAAGACTTTGAAAACGTCAATATCCGTGAGGCCTTCTGTCTCAAAATGAATTTCACAAATTCAGGAATTTGAGGCTCATAATTATAAGGGGGGCTGGGGGAGCATATGCCTCCTCTGCTGAAAAGGATCTTTGGGCTGAATGGCAATTTTTTATTGGCAGGGGTCTGTGATTTAACACGTGTATGGGAACCAATAACACTGTAGTTTTATTTTATACAAAAAAACACAAAAAAGATGACTTATGTATTTTCTAAAAACCTCAATGTGCTCTGTGATCATCAGGGTATAGATAATGTTATCCATTTGCTTTAATTGCACATAAGGACGGCCGCTCAGTGATGCTGCATACACATGCTGATGCACTGTAAAGCAGTGGGGATCCCTGAGCCCCATCTCTCAGTTTCTGTCGGAAGATAGTTCACTCATCCTCCTCTGGAGGTCAGACTGACATTGTTTCCCCCTCTGGGATTCTGTTGGTCTATTTGCTATCAATAGCTATCAGGAGATGTTTCTGTTATTTGTCTTGTCTAGTGTTTTCTTATGATTCCCCGATCCTTTTGTTTTTCCCTCCCCCTAGGCACTGCAGTCTTACAGGAATGCTCTATGAGGTACCGGCTGGCCTGGTATGCAGCAGGTGATTTTCTCTTCATTGTGGAATTTGGTGGCTAAGCATGACCTGGGCAACACACTCCAATTATGGAGTGCCACCTTTTGAATTTACTCTGGGACCAATAAGTATTCCACTCTACATCCGCTCTTGCCTCTAAAGTAAACTCCTTGTCACACCACTAGATATGCATGCTTAGTACTCTAGCAACCACACAGATAATCACACTTCAAATCAAGGCTTTGAATTTGCAGAGCATACTGGGACCAAAATTAAAGTGAAAAGCTTTAATACAAAAAGGAGTTCAGTGCTTTCAAAAGGATGTTAAAAAAGTTACAAAAATAATACAGGAAAAACATATAATATTGCTTTATATGTTCTCTGTTTGGCTCAGGTTTCAGAACCTCCCATTCATTAATTAGTCCACAGGGTCTTTTAGAATTGGAGAAAGTGTTAATGAGGGGGAGAGCCCAGGAATATTTAAACAGTTTCTTTGTTTTCAAGTCCAAATGGAGGAGTGGGGGGGGCTCACCATGTGTCTTTTGAGGTTTACACAGACCAGTCATCAGGTCAGAGTTTATCAAGCTGTAAAACATCCAGGATGTCATAAAAGCTGCCTGGACATTTCAAAAGATGGCAGTTGTCCTATAGTTCAACAATTCTACACATTTACTATGAATTTTCCCATGTCATGAACGGCCAAAAGCAAAAAATTCTTACCAAAAGTTGATGACTTTCATTTTTTCCACCAACAAAGAGTTCATAAAATCTCATCAATTTGCTATAGATGCCCCTAAATTATGTACTAGAAAAGTACATCTCATGTAGAAAAAAAAGCCCCTTGACAATGCAAATCTTCTCTGGATGCAGCTCATAAACAAGTTTACCATCACATATGGGGTATCTGCATACTTGAGAAATAATGGATATCAAATTATGTGGAACTTTTTGTTATTTGATCTATTTGCAAATGTTTCTTTTTCTGCGCTAAATGATTGTATTATCCAAAAATATTACAATTTTAGACCTCACCTCCATTTTGTTTTAACCCCTATTAAAAACCTAAAGGGTTAAAGGACTTTTTAAAAGTGCTTTTTTTGAGGGGTGTAGTTTGTGTAACTCCTACTCCATTCGGCCTTCAGTCCTGGGATTTTGCATAGCTCACATGTACAGGTCAAAGAACTTGTTAGAGCCTGATTTAGCCTGCAGGCCAGAATCAGTACCGGGAGGAAGTACCGGTAGAGCTGAATGCTAGACTGTGTTCATACAGGAAAAGTTACTTAGGCCCCTTCCACACTAGCGAGTGTGATGCGATGAACTCGCATCACACTCGCAACGCAAGCTGCCGGGAACGCACGGCCCGAACGCTGCACCGCGGGAGTGAACTGACATGCTGAGTTCACTCCCGCGGTGCAGCGTTCGGGCCGTGCGTTCCCGGTAGCTTGCGTTGCGAGTGTGATGCGAGTTCATCGCATCACACTCGCTAGTGTGGAAGGGGCCTTAGTGCCTCCATATTTCCTGCTGGACAAGAGCAGGCTGGGAACCAGGTGCACATATAGATAGGGATGTGCTATTGTATTTGTAGGATTTGTTTCAGTTTATGGCCGCGGCTGAATTTAATTTTTATTTTACACAAAGTGTGAATTAAACACTTGATTTGGACTATATCCTGTGTCTGTCCCTGCTTCCTGCACCTAGCATCTGCCAGAGTGATTCCCAACATTATTTACTTTTTTATTGCTAGTGACCCATCATTTTCTTCTTTACTGCTGTAAACAACAGCTGCAAATGACGGCTCTGAAGCCATCAAACATGATGAAATTATCACGTCTGCTGGCTTCAGAGCCGCTGCGTACAGCCATTGTTCACAGCAGTAGAGAAGATGATGGATGCTACTTTGGGGAGTTGAGAGAGGGGAGTAAAGTTTTATATTTTCACTGTGGCACTGTGGGGGGGGGGCATGGTGGCTGCACTGGGTGACACTGTGACTACTATCGGGGCATGCTAAAAGTTGTAGGGGCACTGTGGCAGCTTTGGGGGGTGACTGTGGTGGGCACTGTGGCTACTATGGGGGTACTATGGCTATTGTGAGGGGCACACATAAACATCTTAGGTATTCCTGCATCCCAAAATTTCCAATCTATGAAAAAGTAATGACAGTTATTGCCGGCATGTAGACCCATAGCAGAAAATAGCATTAAATGTCTGAAATGCCACGTTTTTGGCATTTTACAACATATAAAAAATTTAATAATAAGTGATCAAAAGGGAGTACAGTCCTCAAAATGGTAGAAATGATCATCTAATCTTGGAAAAAAAAGACACAGTTCCGTAAACCAAAGTATGAAAAAGTTAGTAGCGGTAGAAGATGGTGAAATGAAGATACATGTTTTTTACAGAAGATTTTATATTAATATCAGATCTAATTTTTTTTTATTTATACCATATATGCCTTGGAATATGGGTCATATTATATGGAAAGTATATCCCAAACTTTAGATTAGAACTGGAAAAGTTGAGGGTTGTCTTATGCCAGTCATCTTATGCGCCGGAGAATGTGGTATATGAAATACATAATTCTTTATCACAAGGATAAATAATTTATTATGGTTATCAGTTTTCTGATTTAATAAAATTGCCTCAACTGCTGATTGTCTCAACTGCTTATTTGCGCAAAAATTTGCAATATTTGCCAACCTTCTCCATTTTTCATCTTACTACTACTATTACTACTCAGGTTGCCAAAACCACTATGACAAATCTGTCATACAAAATGCTCCTAAGACAGTCTAAAAAAAAACTGGCCCAAGAAACCCACTTAATGATACTTTACATTTACAATCAAAATTTATGTGTATGAAAATACATTAAATTATATTTATATACATTGTTTTGTTAGTTTCTAAATATATCTTTTTATCTTTCAATAATTCGAGCATTGTTTAGCTGATTAAGGAGCTAGAGCACATATAATAATTTAGTATAATTCTTGTTAGAGTTTTGAAGAAAGGGGAAACAAGTTTTAGTATACATGTTAACATATTGTCCAATTTTCGGCAACAAGAGCCACTGCTTTATTTGTAATATTTTCTTCTTTGTGTTATTAATTCTAATCCTTTGCTTCCATTTGGTTCATAAATCTTTATTGTGGGATGAGGAACAAACTTGTGATCTCTTTTTATGCATTTCAATGCTGTTTGAAGGTTGAAATAATCAATAGCTTTGAACTAAAATTACTTTGAACTTGAGGACCACTTTTGCTAATAGTGGATCAAAGAAAAAATACAGCATGGAAATAAAGCAAGAAGGACACTGTAATAAAAAGAAGCAAATAGCAACACAATAATAAAAGCAACAATTTGTACTCTACAGGCTAATTTGAGAGGAAATGATAGGAATATGAAATGGTAGAGGTTTTATAGAGATAAAGAGTAAACTATATAATATACACACACAGAAAGACATAAACATATAGAGACTAGAGATGAGCAAACATACTCGTCCGAGCTTGATGCTCGTTCGAGCATAAGCGTACTCGAAACTGCTCGTTGCTCGGACGAGTATTTTGCCAGCTCGAGAAAATGGCATCTCCCGCCGTTGTGATTTTTGTGGCTGGGCTTGCTGCCATTAGTAGTGCAGCTAGTACCATATTGTGAGTAATTTGCAGGGAGACTTGCGACCGTTGTGTTTAGCTCTTAGTGACACACATATCCACCTCAAACACCGAAGTGGGACAATTTATTAGGGGCTTGATTTAAATTATGCAGTGTCTGCTGATTTATTTTTTTTTTACGTTTCTTTTTATAACTCAAAGTCTTCTGGCAAAGCAGTGTGCTTTCAGTGTAGGCTAGAAAATAGCCATAGGAGAACCCCAATGGCTTATTTAGGCCTACAATAGCGTTATATTTTCCTTTTTTTTGGTTTGCTTGTGGCTGGGCTTGCTGCCATTAGTATTGCAGCTAGTACCATATTGTGAGTAATTTGCAGGGAGACTTGCGGCCGTTTTAGTATACATGTTAACATATTGTCCAATTTTCTGCAACAAGAGCCACTGCTTTATTTGTAATATTTTCTTCTTTGTGTTATTAATTCTAATCCTTTGCTTCCATTTGGTTCATAAATCTTTATTGTGGGATGAGGAACAAACTTGTGATCTCTTTTTATGCATTTCAATGCTGTTTGAAGGTTGAAATAATCAATAGCTTTGAACTAAAATTACTTTGAACTTGAGGACCACTTTTGCTAATAGTGGATCAAAGAAAAAATACAGCATGGAAATAAAGCAAGAAGGACACTGTAATAAAAAGAAGCAAATAGCAACACAATAATAAAAGCAACAATTTGTACTCTACAGGCTAATTTGAGAGGAAATGATAGGAATATGAAATGGTAGAGGTTTTATAGAGATAAAGAGTAAACTATATAATATATACACACAGAAAGACATAAACATATAGAGACTAGAGATGAGCAAACATACTCGTCCGAGCTTGATGCTCGTTCGAGCATAAGCGTACTCGAAACTGCTCGTTGCTCGGACGAGTATTTTGCCAGCTCGAGAAAATGGCATCTCCCGCCGTTGTGATTTTTGTGGCTGGGCTTGCTGCCATTAGTAGTGCAGCTAGTACCATATTGTGAGTAATTTGCAGGGAGACTTGCGACCGTTGTGTTTAGCTCTTAGTGACACACATATCCACCTCAAACACCGAAGTGGGACAATTTATTAGGGGTTTGATTTGAATTAGGCACAGCCTGCTGATTTATTTTTTTTTACGTTTATTTCTTTTTATAACTCAAAGTCATCTGGCAAAGCAGTGTGCTTTCAGTGTAGGCTAGAAAATAGCCATAGGAGAACCCCAATGGCTTATTTAGGCCTACAATAGCGTTATATTTTCTTTTTTTTTGGTTTGCTTGTGGCTGGGCTTGCTGCCATTAGTATTGCAGCTAGTACCATATTGTGAGTAATTTGCAGGGAGACTTGCGGCCGTTGTGTTTAGCTCTTAGTGACACACATATCCACATCAAACACCGAAGTGGGACAATTTATTAGGGGTTTGATTTGAATTAGGCAGAGTCTGCTGATTTATTTTTTTTCACATTTCTTTTTATAACTCAAAGTCATCTGGCAAAGCAGTGTGCTTTCAGTGTAGGCTAGAAAATAGCCATAGGAGAACCCCAATGGCTTATTTAGGCCTACAATAGCGTTATTTTTTCCTTTTTTTTGGTTTGCCTGTGGCTGGGCTTGCTGCCATTAGTAGTGCAGCTAGTACCATATTGTGAGGAATTTGCAAGGAGACTTGCGACCGTTGTGTTTAGCTCTTAGTGACACACATATCCACCTCAAACACCGAAGTGGGGCAATTTATTAGGGGTTTGATTTGAATTAGGCAGAGTCTGCTGATTTTTTTTTTTTTACGTTTATTTCTTTTTATAACTCAAAGTCATCAGGCACAGCACAAAATCCAGTTGTGTGCTGGCAGTGTAGGTTAGAGACTAGCCATAGCAATAGGATAGCATAGTTTTGTTTTAAAAAAAAATGTAAAGTTTACACTTTAATTTGGAAAATGTTTAACCCGAGGGCTGGGGGTAGAGGACGAGGGCGTGGACGTGGGCGTCCAACTACTGCAGGGGTCAGAAGCCGTGGTCCTGGGCGGGGTGAGACACCACCTGCTGATGAGGGTGCAGGGGAACGCCGCAGAGCTACACTCCCTAGGTTCATCATGTCTCAAGTTACTGGGACTCGTGGTAGAGCACTGTTGAGGCCAGAACAGTGCGAAGAGGTGATGTCGTGGATTGCGGACAATGCTTCTAGCCATTTGTCCACCAGTCAGTCTTCCACGCAGTCCACCCATGTCACCGAAATCAGCACTCCTCCAGCTCCTCCACCTCAGCCTTCTTCCCCCCAGTCTGCCCCCTCCCAGCAAAATTTGGCATTTGAACCGGCATACTCTGAGGAACTGTTTTCACAGAGCTGATGCAGAGCTGGTGCATCAGTGCCAAATGTTTCCCGTAGTCAAGCTCCCGTGGCGAGGGCTAGATTTTCAGAAGTCTGGAGGTTCTTTAAAGAAACACCGGATGACCGACGGACTGTGGTGTGCAACCTGTGCCAAACCAGGATCAGCAGGGGTTCCACCAATACTAGCTTAACTACCACCAGTATGCGCAGGCATATGAATGCTAAACACCCCACTCAATTGCACCAAGCCCGTTCACCTCCGGCCGGGCACACCACTGCTCCGTCCCCTGTGTCATCTGCTAGTCAGCCCCCTGCCCAGGACCCCGGCCCAAACACCTCCCGTGCGAAAACCCCATCTTCGCCTCCACGATCCTCCACAGCATCCACCAGCATTCAGCTCTCCATACCCCAGACGCTGGGAGAGTAGGCGAGCAGGCAGCTTGTCCAGCACTGGCAGGGGTACGCTTTACAAGGCTTTTGCCAGTTTTATGTCACCCCAGCAAGACACTGTCACCTGTCCCCAGTCTCGGCAGAGTAGGGCTGATCTTTCCAGAAAGATGGTGAGAGAGTACATAGCTGACCATACCATCGTCCTAAATGATCACACAGCTCCCTACAACTACTGGGTTTCAAAGCTGGACATGTGGCACGAACTGGCGCTGTACGCCTTGGAGGTTCTTGCCTGCCCTGTCGCTAGCGTGTTGTCCGAGCGGGTTTTCAGTGCAGCTAGTGACATCATCACCGATAAGCGTACACGCCTGTCTACTGACAGCGCTGACAGGCTGGCGCTTATCAAGATGAATAAAGCCTGGATTTCTCAGAATTTCCATTCTCCACCAGGTGAAAGAAGCTCAACCTGAATAATGTATGCACTCCTCCTCCTCATTGTCCTCCTTCTCCTCCTCTTTGTACACTAAAGCAGAGGGCCAACTGGCTATATCTATAGTACTCTATGTATTTAATTTTTCTGGAGGTCCACCTACCCAGTCCTCTGTTTTAAACAATTTTTGGGAGTGCCACATACAGGCACTCAATCTATTTAATTTTTCTGGAGGACCACCTACCTGCTCCTCTGGTTTGAAAACTTTTTTGGACTGCCACATACAGGCACTCAATTTATTTAATTTTTCTGGAGGACCACCTACCTGCTCCTCTGGTTTGAAAACTTTTTTGGACTGCCACATACAGGCACTCAATCTATTTAATTTTTCTGGAGGACCACCTACCTGCTTCCTGGTTTGAAAACTTTTTTGGACTGCCACATATAGGCACTATCCAAATTAAATTGTCTCCATAGCAGCCTCCACACGTCGTCCTTTTAGCTGCCTCCACACGTTGTCTCCATTGCTACCTCCACACGTCATCGCCATAGCTGCCTCCAAAAGTCGTCCATATAGCTGCCTCCATACATGGTCCCCTTATCAAACGAGTTGTGTCAGGCAGAATTTTGGGTTGTTTTCATGGCTTCCACATCAAACTTGTTAACTTTGTCGCCACCCTGCTGTTTAATCCACAAAATATACTGGCAAACTTTTATCATTTACCAATATTATTTCAGCGCTTCTTGCGCATCTGTTTACATTCCCCTCACCCGCCATAACCCAAACTTATAAGAACACTACTACACTTGATCTTATACAAAAGGTTCTTAGAGGTGCTGTTTGGGGAGGAGCCGAGAGACAGGGGTTTGGATTGGCGAAAGCTCGCCTGGCAGCGGAGCGCCAGCTCCATCCCAAGATACAACTAACATAGTTTTAACTGCAGCACCTTTAATCTACTACTAGTTCACTGCCTCCATACATGGTCCCCTTATCAAACGAGCTGTGTCAGGCAGAATTTTGGGTTGTTTTCATGGCTTCCACATCAAACTTGTTAACTTTGTCGCCATCCTGCTGTGTAATCCACAAAATATACTGGCAAACTTTTACAATTTACCAATATTATTTCAGCGCTTCTTGCGCATCTGTTTACATTCCCCTCACCCGCCATAACCCAAACTTATAAGAACACTACTACACTTGATCTTATACAAAGGGTTCTTAGAAGTGCTGTTTGGGGAGTAGCCGAGAGACAGGGGCTTGGATTGGTGAAAGCTCGCCTGGCAGCGGAGCGCCAGCTCCATCCCAAGATCCAACTAACATAGTTTTCACTGCATCACCTTTAATCTACTACTAGTTCACTGCCTCCATACATGGTCCCCTTATCAAACGAGCTGTGAATTTTCAGGTGTTTCACCAGATACATAGTGGAACTCGACCCATCTGTCGCCGCCAGGCTGGAGACCTGAAGTTGCAATCATAGCAGCGCAATATGGATGCCCCATACTGTCACTCTTAATCATGGAACCATTTCCGAAAAAACAATTAAAAATAGAACCACTATGCTATTCCATTATTCCTAGGTGAAATATTCAAACGACCCGGCCTGCTTTGAAAATTATAATTTTTTCAAAGTAAACGCTTCTGGCCCCCAGGCCCATTTTGGGTGCGGAAGAGCCGAGAGACATGCGACAGGGGCTTGGACATGCGAAAGCTCGCCTGGCAGCGGACCGCCAGCTCCATCCCAAGATTAGGCAGCCTCAGAGGCATCCATGCATGCTGCCCCTGCTGTTTCCTGTCCATTTTGCCTCCATGATCCTTCACAGCGTCCACCAATGTCTCCATGCGCAACTTTAAACTCTCTATACCCCAGACACTGGAGCACGAGAGGATATGCAGCACATCATCCCCTTATCAAACGAGCTGTGTCAGGCAGTGTTTCACCAGATACATAGTGGAACTCGGCCCATCTGTCACCATGCTGGAGACCTGAAGTTTCAATCATAGAAGCAATATGGATGCCCCAGTAGTCACTCTTAATCATGGAAGTTGTCTCCATGGCTGCCTCCACATGTCGTCCCTTTATCAAACGAGCTGTGTCAGGCTCATTTTTCGGTTGTTTCACCAGATACGTTATGGAACTTGGTCACTATGTCGCCACCATGCTGTGTTATCGACTAAATATACCGTCAACCTTTTGTTCACATAGGTTTCATTAAAGGAGTTGAGCAAGAAGCGCTCAAATGATTTCCTGAGTCCATTTAGGGTATGTCGCCATGACACTCTCTAGCCTGCCACTGCTGCCGCTGCCTCTGCATGCCGTCCCCTATAGTGTCAGGGTCAATTATTGTATGTTTTAGATGCTATCTAGCCTCATTTGGTCACTCTGTCATGGCCATGCTGATGCCCATAATTTTGGCATAATGGTGCGATTAAGCAGCCTCAGAGGCATCCATGCATGCTGCCCCTGCTGTTTCCTGTCCATTTCCGTGGTGTTTCCATCCTTTTCTGAGGTTCCCAGGTGTTTGGCCAAGCTTCCCTGTGCATCGGGAAAAGTTTATCTCGAATAACGAGTACCCGAGCATTTTAGTGCTCGCTCATCTCTAATAGAGACGTAAGGCGTAGGGCTTGGTGGCCCCTCTCTGTGTAACATAAACTTCAGTAATTTTTCTGGTTAGCCAGTAAATGTATCATTCCTAAAGAACTTTTGTAGTTTTTACACCAAAGTATTGAAATCACATTTTTAAATTTTTCCTGGCTAACACTGCACTTCAACAATTTTCTCAACATACCAGTTCCCTCTGGGCATATGTGCTGTAACTTTTTATTGAACACATCATAAACGGCAAGCAGAGAATAAGAACATTGCTAATAAATGTATTAAAGGGCGAAACCTACTTAAATAAATCTGACTGGCTGCAGAGCTCCATAGCCAGGCATAAAACTGTCTCAAAATCTGGGTTAATGATAAATACCCCCTATATGTGTATATTTTATGTGCAAACATTGTTGTGAATAAAAAAAACAAGACTATACTATGACAAATATAAAAATAGTTTATTTCCAATGTTGAGTTAATGGCTTATCTGCACTGTGCACAAAGTGTACAAGGTGGGGGAGGGTAGCAGCCTGAGGTGCAGTGAGAGTCAGAGAAAGTTCTGTATAATCACAGTGTGGGATAAAGGAACTGATAAGGAACAGGGGAGATCTTGTATCTCACTATTCTGTGCAGGGGACATCTGTATCTACAGTCTTGAAGACATCCAGCTCTGCTAAATACACAGTGAGAGCTCTGTCACATGACTCCCCCCCCCCCACCCCGTGAGCAGGGAGTAGCAGCCCCTCTCCTTCCATGAAACCATTTACACTCATCGTTATATGGTTCTTTTAAGGATTGTTAATATGTTCAAACCATTTTTTTCTTAACACTAATGTGATGCTATCCTTTATAAGGAACCCTGGAGCTGGAGAGGGTTCAACAAAGAGGCATAAAAAATTATAAGGGATATGGAGGGTCTCAGTTATGAGGAAAGATTAAAACAACTAGATTTATTTAGTCTGGAAAAGAGACAACAAGAGGGGACACGATTAAGTTATATAAATAAATGCATTGTCCTTACAAAAATTATAATGGAATGTTGTTCCAGGTTACATAAAATCAAAAGACAAGGGGGTACTGTCTGTGTCTGAGGAAAACAAGGTGGCAGGGATTTTTTACTATGAGAACTGCCAACCTGTGGAATAACCTGCCTTAGGCGATGGTCACAGTAGGGACAGCAGAGAGCTTCAAGAAGGGACTAGATGCCTTTTTACATCTAAACAACATTGATAGTTATGAACATATAGAATTGTTTCTCCTAAATCCCTCCATCATCCAATCCATTCCCTTTCTTGGTTGAACTTGATGAATATGTGTCTTTCTTCAACTATGCATGGCTGACCTAGAGGTTATTTTAGTAGAACAAATAACACTAAATCAAATGGCCTTTTAAGAAAAAGTGGTTTCCAGTAAAAGTTATATGATTATATACCGGTAAGTTGTATATAAACTATCATTTGATGCTTTATATGCTTATTGGAGTTCAAAATGGCTTAAAAGATCTCCAAACAATACCAGCCTTAACACAGTTAAAAGCTACTCCCACCATTTAGGAAAGCTTACTTGCTGAAAAAATAGACAGTGTGTTTTACTATTGTTTACTCATTAAGAAGCCTGAGAAGAGCTATCTGCTCCATTTCGATTCCCGCTAAAAGAGAACACGAATATATCATTTACGAATGTTTTCGATTACATCTCGTACCCGCAATAGGGGAGAATTGCGCTCTTACCTGTCACCATGACAATGTAAACATCCTAGTCCCTGACATTCCGGAAGTTGTGACGCACATCCGGTCACATGATCGAGTGACTCGGACGGGACCAAGGGCGCATCGGGTCACCCTGACCACAGTGGGAGACGTCACACTCTGAGGGTATGACTACTGGGTTTAAATAAGCCTACACACGGTGAGCCGGCATCACATGCCACATCACCATGGGTATGATAGATCGGCTTCTCGTGTGAGCCAGTGACGTGCTGGCACTCCATCCGTCGCAGTAACCACTAATTGGTAAGTCTTGAAGTCATAGCTCCACGGGTCTTTGTGTATAAGATTGTCACAATTTGACTGATCCCACGTTTTGAATGTGTTTACCTTTTAGAGCACTCCTAATGATTCCCTCTGATGTTACAAGATATTTGGAAACGTGTCAGGGAAGGTAGATGCAAGTGATCTGTTAGGGACAGTTCGTTCTTTGGGACCGCCCTTGTTAGGGCAGGAGCTACAAGGGGATATAGGGAATTGAGTGACACATTTGCATCAGCCTGTACCCCTTTGAAAGGTGGATGACCAAACCTTATGTCTGAATATAGATCCACTACCTGTGGGAGTGTAAATCCACCACTACAAAGTAAATTGGTAGGATCTACCTTATGTTGTCTATGGTGATTTTGATATGTATGGTGAATTCATATGTAGATGCACTTTATATAATATGACTATACTTTTCAAAACATTTGCTATTTGAATACCCTGCACATAGTTTTTATGTGGCTCACTATATGAATGTGGGTGTTCTATGTTTTTTCTTTTGATTGTCTATTAATAAAATTTAAGTTTTAACTGCACTCCATTTTGCTGGAAATAGTATTAATAATGTTACATAAACAAAAATAGAAGAGGCCACAACATCCGATGAGGTGAAGAAGGTGAAAGCTTTATTCACATTAGCATAACAACTGCAATGTATTGATTCGCCATGAATCTTTGTCATGCTGATAATGGGCCACATTTCCTAAGCCGTCTGAGCCAAAATTCTTGCGTTGACTGCATATAAATATATGTGCAAACTGGTCGCGCTAGTATTGTGTCACTGCTGCACTATGCACATCGCGACACAGTCCAGTGCACAGAAAGGGGCGCTCCGGCACATACTCACACCAGCTTCCACATGTATGTTGGCAAGTCCAACAGAGATGTGCATGCCCCTTGAAAAAACCTGGTGCACACAGTTCCTGCAGCGCACACCACATTCATGATGAACGAGCTCACATAGTGCAGTTTGCCTTACTAATAGTAAATGTGGGCCATTGTGTTTCGTTTCTTGGCATAAGAAAGTACATGGATGGTCACCTTCACCGTTTCCTCAATCACACATCCTAAAATTTTCAATTATACCTGGGCAACCATTACCTGAAAATATAGATCTATGATGTTCCCTTAACCGTGTAAACAAGTTACAAATTGTTTTTCCAATATAAAATCATCCACAGGGACACCAAATAGCATAAACAACATGGTCCTTCATGTAATAAACCCAGATTCACAAACTTTGCATTTCTGTTAACCCCTAGGTGCACCAGGATGTTACAGTACGTCCCTACAGCTAGAAGCTATGTGCACGGTTATGTGCTATGACATCCTGCTTTTGGCAGAAGCAGCGGCTGTCAGCTGTCTATCACAGCTGACACCACGCTGTAACACCCGTGATCGGAGCTGTCTCCGATCGTGGGTGTTAATCCCTTACACGCCGCGGTCAAGCATGACCGCTGCATGTAAGGGGGTTCCTGTTATGGATTGGATCCCCCATGCCGCTTACCGGGGGATCTGATCCTCTTCTGGGCAGACCCGGAGTCTGCTGAGTGCTCCAGGGCTGCCCGATCTCTGAGGCAGTCAGACCCCTTCCGGGTCTGACTGTAAACTGTCTGAACATGCGCCTGAATGCTCAGACAGTTTACACTGCTCTACAATAAAATAGTATTGTAGAGCAGTGTATTGAACTTGAACCAGAGATCAGAGCATTGCTGGTTCAAATTCAAGTATGCAGAAGTTAAAAACACGTAAAAACACTAAACACTGCACATTAGAATAAATTAAAAATAAATACATAAAAATATAAGCCCCTAAAATGTCACTTTCCCATAAAAACACTTAATAAAGTGTGTCCGTAACAATCTGTATAATAAAACAGAATCATTACTGGACCCATACGGTAAACGCCGGAGAAAAAAACTTTCTCAAAAAAGATCATTTTTAATTAATACCTTTAATAAAATGCTCTAAAAAGTCATAAAAAATGTTCCACACCCTAAAGTAAGCCCACTAAAAAAAAGCAACTCTTTAAGAATCTCCAAGTTTTTATGAATGGCTGCTTGCATCGCCTTTTAATGCGGACTAAACTGAAAAGACAGGGCAAATCATTATTGACTTTTCCCTGTGCTGTCGTTTTCTCTCTAATGCTTTCTCTATCAAATGTACTGGATGACCACATTCTAATAGTCTAGACATGTCTGGACTAGTCTAAACTTTTTAGTCTAGACTTTTTTTGTGTGTTATGGATGAAAGCTATTGTACCTTAACAAAGAATTAGTTGCAGTTGGCTTCCTTTGTGAGGTGATTATTAATGTTCAATCTTTTACCTTAACATCTAAAAACTCAAACGCAGAGGTAAAACACATGATCATATCATTAGTCTGGTTCAGGTAGTCCACAAATTCATCTACAAACTTCTGTTTTGGACCATCCCAAAAATGTCATCCATAAGCCTTAAAAATATTTTGTGTCTGATGTAGGGGTTGTCCAGAGAAAAGATGTAATGACTCCCGAACACAGAGAGAAAGAATGTTTGCCAAAGTACAGACTACAGGAATTCCCATTTTTGAGATGGTTCTCTGGCCCTACCACCTATCATCAAACACAAACACTTGTTTGGGGCTTATTTACTAAGGGTCTTTCAAGTTGTGTTGCAAGAACAAGCATTTACATGCACCAGACTCTGTCGGATATTAGCGGGGAAGCAACACATGCAGGATATCAGGCGCACAATCTTAGTGAATCACGGCACAGTGCATTATCGTCGGACAATGCACTTTAGATAAACTCCTCCTGATGGGTAAGTAAATGTGCCCCATTGGCCCACATTGGTTTTGTACTAGAAAAAAATTCAAACTGCTTGTAGATGTATTTAAGAAGAGGCTGCGACACAAATTTCTGCACGCAAAGGGGTGTTTCGATGCAGAGTCACATTTATCACCGTGACTCTATATAGAATTGTGTCGTACAATCTTTGTTAAAGATGCACCAAAGAAAAGTTAGTTTACACTTCCTGAGCAACACAGGGTGCAACAAATGAAAACATTTGGGGCAGATTTACTTACAACGTCACTTGAGTTCAATTAAAGTAGATTGTCTCTGTATAATGCTGCGTGCAGCGATTCACTAAGATCGTGTTCCAGAAATCATGAATCTGTGGCTTCCCCACAGTGGTCCGACAGAGTTCCCAATCTTTTTTGTGGTGCACCTTTAACATAGGGCCTGCAACACAATTTCAAAGTTCAATATGGCACTCTTTCTGAATCAGTCGGACCGTCTAACGGTCGCATGGCAGCTGTGCCACAAAAGGGTTGCATGAGACAGACTTGCAGTGCAGACACTTCTTCAATACCTGTGCAAGCCGTTTTAGCCATGAAGAACGTGCACAGTCCGACAAAAGTACACTCCACAGGCGGCACTTTGTGCAGTTTGCACTACTTTTGATAAATGTAGGCCATTATTTATAAGTATGAAGCGGAGACCCTCACATAACGAACCAAATGAAATTTTGTTCTTTTTGTGCATTCAACAGCACCATATGAATGCTCTCCACCTTAGGTTCTGTGGGAAGCAGGACAATGCAATAGTAGCCAATAAACATTTATAACATATAATATACATTTGCAGTTGCTATAAATTGATTGACCAAAAGAATAGAAATATCATGCAGTTATTAATGCATGTGAAGGTACAGTGGCTTGCCAAACTATTCAACCCCTTGCCATTTTTCTTGTTTTGCTATCTGTAATTACCAACAACCTGTAATTAAGCTGTATTTTTAACTCAGAAACCTACATTTTGGAGGATTTGCATACTTTTTAACATACCAACAACTTTGAATACTTTTTTGTGAAGCAAACAACAAATAGGACAAAATAACACAAAACATCAGTGTGCATACATGTTCACCCATCTTACAGGGGTTTGCCCATGAAAGAAAGTTCTCAAATTTCAATCCCATAGTGATGTTAACACAATAAAGATTATTCTTACTTTTACTTTACAATTGTACTCAGTTTTATTGCTGGTTTAGTTCCTATCACTCTCTAGGCTTGTCAGTGCAAAATTCCAGGGTGTGGCAAATTACCTGGAGGATAAGGCATGGAAAGATGATAATGTATAGAGTTTTCCGAACTGAACCAGGCCATGTGGCCATTTCACTAATTTAAACACAGTGAGTTTTTGACCCCCACCCCTGCTTAAGATGTCACTATGGGGGGGAGTCTATCCCCCTACCATCTGTGGTTTTATCAAAACCCCATAACTTTTGATTGGATGATGGTACAACTGTGCCATTGCTTCCAAAAAACAGGGTACTTTCCTACCTTCCACCCCATAAATTGGGGTGTCTAGGCCTAACATTAGGGATGTTCTGCAATTGGCTATGTTCCCCTGCAGCTAGGCTTTTGATATTCGGGTTATGAGGGTATCTATATTATATAACTCTCCCCTGTAACTAGGGATCCCATAATTATGAATTATGCCACAGTTATGGGCAGCTACGATATTCCTTTGTGTTTTTGTAGGGAAAGTAACACACAAGTCCACTTTTCCTTTGTCTGGTTTTGGAGGGAAAGTAACACAGTCTGCCATTCTGTTGATCTCTTTGTCCCCAGAGATGAACTAGCAGAGGTGTGGAATTTTACACTTGCTCTGTGGTCATTGAGGGAGCTCCTGGGGTTTCAGGCTCCACATAATTTGTAAGAATAATTAGCATTTGCTCCTTCAGTCATAAAGAAGATGCAATAAAATAAGAAAAAAATGGTGCAATATTATCACACACACAATGACATAGTCAGCTCTCCTTCATCTCTGCTATTCCATAACACACTGCTAGATCTGCTGTGCCTTCCCCTCCCCATATAAAGAACTTGTCTGCCTGTAGCTTTACACTTCTCACACTGCCGGCAGAAAGTCAGTGTCTTTGTAGCATTGAGAGCTCTGTCCTGGAAAGCAAAGGGAAAGGCTAGAGGCAGAGAGAAGAGAATATCTCAATTCCACAGCCATCAGACAAAAAAGCAAAATGGCTGCCAACACTAAAATCAGAAGATACAGGGTTGGTAACCAAGTGCAAATGAAATTGTGTACACCAGGACTGTTTGAGACAGGTTGTGAAATGCAGTATTTTTGTTAATTACAGTGAATTAAAGAATGTGTTATTTTGTTATCCTGACTACAATTAAGAAACTTGTCTTTGTGGGAATACCCCTTTAAAGGAAATCTATCATCAAAATCAAGCATGGTAAACCATGGGGCACCGTGGCATGAGGCACCATGGCTGTGGTAATCTTCTTATGGTAGTTACCCATGGCTTCCTTCCTTCTAAAATCAACTTTTAAATTATTCTAAGGAGCCTGAAGGTGGGTGTTTCCCAAGCCCCTCAGTGATGTAGCTTCAAGGAGCAGAGCAGGTCTCCCCTCCCTTTAGGAAAAACAAACAAAAAAAAATAATAGAAAACTGTTTTTTCAGCTCACCAAGGGATCAAACCAAGGTACAAAAGACTCCAGCGTGGATACAGGTAATCTTTCAAAAAATAAGGAAATACAACATTAAAAACTAACTTTTGATCCGAATGGTTAAAAAATCCATGTGCACATGGAGAGAGAGGAAAAAACAACAAATATCAAAGGATAATAAAAAATGAAAAATGCAAGAGAATGTATATGTACATATGGAAAAATGACCTAGGAATCAATGTGTTATCCAAGGGATACATTAATAAAAATTCACGAGATCGCATCTCGAGTTTAGGCCATGGGGATGGCTCGTGTTAGGGTGAGTATCCAGAAAGCATCCCTAGTGAGTAAAATTTTGCGCCAGTCACCTCCACGTTTAGGTGCAGATACTTTTTCAATAATGGCAGCTGACATGTGCATAAAGGAACCATTATGGGTTATTTTAAAGTGTTTAGCTACATTAGACATGTTACGGAAAGATGCTTTATTGGCGTTGTTTACATATTCGTGTAGGCGAGTTTTGAATTTTCTGACTGTTCAGCCTAAATATTCTAAACGACAGTAATTACAGCTGATTAGATATACTACAGCTAACATATTTGTTAATGTTAAAAGACATGTGATTGGAAGTAGCATAACTCTGAAATAGTTCATTTATGCAAATGTCAGTTACATCTTTTGAAAGATTACCTGTATCCATGCTGGAGTCTACCCTTTTTTTATCCCCTCCCTTTTACTTCCTACTACTGTTAGATTACACATATATAGGAAGGTAGGGAAGAGTAGGGGGTTGAGTGACATGTTCTGCTCAATGTGAATCTGCAGCACTGGGGGCTATGGTAATGCATTCAGAGATGTTTATTCTCATTAGCATAATATGAAAAGTTGTTTTTGAAAGCAAGCAGGCCATAGATGAATAAATAAAAGAGGTTTGCCATGGTGCCTGGATGTATGAGTATGTGTCACGGGTTTATCATGCTTGATTTTTATGGTAGATTTTCTTTAAGTCAAAACTTTGTAGTGTCACTTTTTGCAGCTGGTCACTTTGGATAACTATCAAAAATCTAACCACATCTTGCCTATGGGATTGCTTTCCATTCCTTAAGGAAAACTTCTCCAGCTATCAAGCAGGATGGTTTCTGCAATGAACAGCAATTTTCAAGTCTGACAACATATTCTCAATTGCACCATTTGTGCAGATACATCACACATAATTCAGATAACAAATAAACATTTTTTTTTTTTTTTTTTTTTTTTTTTTAAATTTTCTTTTTCCAGAAAAGGTTTTTTTAAAAAAAATTTTTTATTTACCAATAACAAACATGAAAAAATAAGTACATATCAGACATCGGTCAGATTCCGTATCTACCATTACGACTTCAGAAACTACTACTTGTTCTGGAGCCCAATTAGATAATTCCATACTTTCCTTATGTGTATTGGAATCTGTCACCTACATTTTATTACGTTTTTATCCCCAATACTCCTCCCCCCTCCCCATTCCCAGTTCCCTCTGCCCGAGGGGGGAGACAAAACAAAAAAAAAAAAAAAACAAAAAAAAAAAAAAAAGGCAGAAGAAAAGAAAGATATAAATAGATATATAAATATCGGATTAGGATAAATAAATAAATCTTCCCCTTACTCTCTCCAGATCTCTTCCCATTCCTTCAACCTATTACGTTTGTCATAGTAGGGTTTTTCAAATGATTTAATTCTTTTATATAATGTCAACCAATTTGTGAAGGTCAATGCACGTTGATCTTTCCATTTTGTAGCGATCAAAATCTTTGTTATCATAGATAACCTACAGATAATGGATTTTTGTGTTCTAGACAGTGGTGAATTGTTGTCCAGTGAGAGGTCATTAAGGATTAATACCTCAATGGAGCACGGAATTACGGATCCCAACAAGTGTTCAATCTTATGGTGTACTTCCTGCCAAACCGTGTATATGTGGGGACATGCCCAACACATGTGAACAAAGTCAGCTTCTGGGTTCTTACATCGTGGACATGTGATAATCTCCTTTGTGTTAGTGTTCTTGAATGTATTCAATAAAAGTGGGGTGTAATACAATCGTTGTATAAAATTAAAGTGTATCATCCTGTGGTTCATATTCAAGGATGAGAGGGGGGTGTTTTGGTACACTCCTTTCCATTGTTTTTGCGTGAGCTGAACGCTATCTCTTTCCCATTGTGCATTGTCTTTAAATACTAATTCTCTTGTGGACTCATTTAACAGAAACTTATATATTTTAGAGACTGTAATTTTCCCTTTCCATCTAAAAAACATTTTATCAATTATTGTGTTTTTGTGAACTATAAAACAGGTTTTGTCCACTGTCTTTATATAAGCATCTCTCAATTGTGCATAAAAAAAAAGAAAATTCCTTCCTATTCCAAATAGTGTATCTATGTTCCTAAACTCTAACAGTGTCCCATTATCAAAAAGTTAATTAACAAATAAACAAATAATTAACAAATAAAAAAATGTGATGCAGTAAGTAATAAATGTGGAGCAGTCAGTATTAAATGTGAAGCAGTCATTAATAAATGTGGAGCAGTCAGTAATAAATGTGATGCAGTCAGTAATAAATGTGGAGCAGTCAGTAATAAATGTGGAGCAGTCAGTAATAAATGGGATGCAGTCAGTAAAAAATGTGGAGCAGTCAGTATTAAATGTGGAGCAATCAGGAATAAATGTGATACAGTCAGTAATAAATGTGGAGCAGTCAGTAATAAATGTGATACAGTCAGTAATAAATGTGATACAGTCAGTAATAAATGTGGAGCAGTCAGTAATAAATGGGATGTATTCAGTAATAAATAAGTAGCAGTCAGCAATAAATGTGATGCAGTAAGTAATAAATGTGATACAGTCAGTAATATATGTGGAGCAGTCAGTAATAAAAGTGGAGCAGTCAGTAATAAATGTAGAGCAGTCAGTAATAAATGTAATACAGTCTGTAATAAATGTGGAGCAGTCAGTAATAAATGTGGAGCAGTCAGTAGTAAATGTGATGCAGTAAGTAGTAAATGTGGAGCAGTCAGTAATAAATGTGAAGCAGTCAGTATTAAATGTGGAGCAGTCAGTAATAAATGTAGAGCAGTCAGTAATAAATGTGGAGCAGTCAGTAATAAATGTGATGCAGTAAGTAATAAATGTGGAGCAGTCAGTAATTAATGTGAAGCAGTCATTAATAAATGTGGAGCAGTCAGTAATAAATGTGATGCAGTCAGTAATAAATGTGGAGCAGTCAGTAATAAATGTGGAGCAGTCAGTAATAAATGTGATGCAGTCAGTAAAAAATGTGGAGCAGTCAGTATTAAATGTGGAGCAGTCAGGAATAAATGTGATACAGTCAGTAATAAATGTGGAGCAGTCAGTAATAAATGTGGAGCAGTCAGTAATTAATGTGAAGCAGTCAGTAATAAATGTGATACAGTCAGTAATAAATGTGGAGCAGACAGTAATAAATGTGGAGCAGTCAGTAATAAATGTGATACAGTCAGTAATAAATGTGGAGCAGTCAGTAATAAATGTGATACAGTCAGTAATAAATGTGGAGCAGTCAGTAATAAATGGGATGTATTCAGTAATAAATAAGTAGCAGTCAGCAATAAATGTGATGCAGTAAGTAATAAATGTGATACAGTCAGTAATATATGTGGAGCAGTCAGTAATAAAAGTGGAGCAGTCAGTAATAAATGTAGAGCAGTCAGTAATAAATGTAATACAGTCTGTAATAAATGTGGAGCAGTCAGTAATAAATGTGGAGCAGTCAGTAGTAAATGTGATGCAGTAAGTAGTAAATGTGGAGCAGTCAGTAATAAATGTGAAGCAGTCAGTATTAAATGTGGAGCAGTCAGTAATAAATGTAGAGCAGTCAGTAATAAATGTGGAGCAGTCAGTAATAAATGTGATGCAGTAAGTAATAAATGTGGAGCAGTCAGTAATTAATGTGAAGCAGTCATTAATAAATGTGGAGCAGTCAGTAATAAATGTGATGCAGTCAGTAATAAATGTGGAGCAGTCAGTAATAAATGTGGAGCAGTCAGTAATAAATGTGATGCAGTCAGTAAAAAATGTGGAGCAGTCAGTATTAAATGTGGAGCAGTCAGGAATAAATGTGATACAGTCAGTAATAAATGTGGAGCAGTCAGTAATAAATGTGGAGCAGTCAGTAATTAATGTGAAGCAGTCAGTAATAAATGTGATACAGTCAGTAATAAATGTGGAGCAGACAGTAATAAATGTGGAGCAGTCAGTAATAAATGTGATACAGTCAGTAATAAATGTGGAGCAGTCAGTAATACATGTGATACAGTCAGTAATAAATGTGGAGCAGTCAGTAATAAATGTGATGCAGTCAGTAATAAATGTGAAGCAGTCATTAATAAATGTGATGCAGTCAGTAATAAATGTGAAGCAGTCATTAATAAATGTGATGCAGTCAGTAATAAATAAAGAGCAGTCAGTAATAAATGTGATACAGTCAGTAATAAATGTGGAGCAGTCAGTAATAAATGTGATGCAGTCAGTAATAAATAAAGAGCAGTCAGTAATAAATGTGATACAGTCAGTAATAAATGTGGAGCAGTCAGTAATAAATGTGATGCAGTCAGTAATAAATGTGAAGCATGGCTGACTGAAACATTGGGTAAAGACCAGATATCCCCAACATTTGTCATTGAGCGGGCCCATAGGGTCCCTGGTCGTCGACCCATTCCCGGTTCCCCCCCTCGTACAATCTTGATCAAACTTTTATGTTCTAGAGACAGGGACATGGTCCTAAGGGGGTTACGAAACAAGGAGGAAGCCTCCTATAATGGATCTAAAATATCAGCCTACCCAGATTTTTCCAGAGAGACACTGATGAAGAGGAGAGGGTTCCTAGACTTAAAGAAAAGGTTAGCTGGAAATGAGGTTCCCTACTCATTATTGTACCCCGCCAAGCTGCGAGTGATACATCAGGGGAAAACAGTGTTTTTTTCAACTCCAGAGGAAGGGTTCCAATGGTTAGAATTAAAGGGAATGTAACAATCACTTATGCGGTTATCCTAATTCCTGTATTATCGAGGGGATGATGGGGCTCTGTGAGATTGCTAGGGGAGAAGAGTATTACAGAGTTCTGTATACATTTGGGTGGTGGGGAGGGTGGGGGAGGTGGGGAGGGATTTGGAGGGGGCTCGGTGGTCTGCCAGGGGTTTTTTTTTTTTTTCTCTTCCTCTTTCTTCTTTCCCCTCTCTGAATTTCAATCATAAATGATCTCTGTTGTAACATGGAACGTACGGGGACTGGGGGATATGATTAAGCGAAGAATAGTATTTGACATAGTACAAAGACATTTACCGGCAATAATATGTTTATTAGAAACTCATTTAGATAGGGAAACCATTAAAAAGGTCAGCAGGAAGTGGGCAATCAGGGAATTCCATGCGGTATTCTCTACCTACTCAAGGGGGATTAGTGTATTTATACACAAAGCAGTCGATTATCAAATAATATCAAACCAAATTGACCCCGAGGGTAGATATATTTTTCTATATGGGAAGCTGAGTGGAATGGTGTGTATGCTTGCTTTTGTTTATATCCCCCCCCCCATTTTCCCTTCAAGTACTTAAGGCTTTGTTAACATTTAGGGAGGCAAAAGGTGAATGCCCACTCTGGATCTTCGGTGACCTCAATTGTGTCATGAATCCATCTGTGGATAGGTTCAGCGAAAGTAGAGTTAGCGATGTGACGACATCCCCACTTTCTAAATTTTGTACTGAAATGCATCTGAGAGACGTCTGGCGCATTAAATATGGAGATAAAAGAGCATTCTCCTGCTTTTCAAAATCTCTCAGGGCAATGTCCAGAATTGACTTAATATTGGCATCTGATAGCGCTCTTCCCTACACAAAAAAAATGAAATACGAACTTGCCAGCCGTTCGGACCACTCTTTGATAGTCCTACAAATGGAAATCGTAAAATTAAATAGGGGGAGACTCCCGAAAATCAATCCCCATTGGTTTACTCTTTTAGCAAATGATCAAGAGGTTAGGGAGGAGATCCAAAACTTTTGGAAAGACAATAGTGGGTCCACAAGTGTCGGTATGGTGTGGGATGCTTTGAAAATGCATATGAGGGCCTGGTGGCAATATAAAATAACATGTAAGAAAAGATCTTATCGCTTGAAAGAGGAAGCATTAAAAAAGAAAATGGAGAAAGCCCAGGAAGAATATAATAACTCCCCCACAGAAAATAGAATGGAGCTTCTCAGGAACAGTAGAATTCAATACGATAAGCAGATAGGGGAAAAGATACAGCAGAGAGTGTTCTTCCAAGGACAGAGATATTACACTGAGGCAGGAAGACCAGGAAAGCTACTCGCCGAACTGATACAAAACCAAGCCGAAAGTAAACGCATCCATCAGCTACGAAACGAGAAGGGCCAGCTGGTAGAGTCTAATGCGCCTATCAGTAAGGTATTTGTGAATTTTTTTTCCAGCCTATACTCCTCTGAATCCGAGATAGAACAAAAACAATTGGAGGAATATGTAGCTAAAATACCTTTACCCCAAATCGCGACACTAGAAAAGGAAATACTAAACCGCCCCATATCACTAGGAGAGATTACTCTTACTGTAAAATCTATCCTAGGCAATACCAGCCCAGGGATGGATGGTTTACCATTTGAAGTATATAAAAGATATAGCGATATACTGCTTCCGCTCCTTTTGGAAGTATTAAATACCAGTATCTCCCTAGGGAAACTTCCTAACTCCATGATGGAAGCCTTGATCGTCCTTATCCCTAAAAATAAACAAATAAACATTTAAATAATGGTTCACAAGCAACTGTACATGACTGAGAGCATGAAAAGAAAATGGAATACAGTAATGGTTGTTTGTGGCACCAACATGCAATAATCTAAATGTTAAATCATTGTGTTGATTCTATAATACATATTATATTCTCGTGTTCTTTTCTTTATTTTAGACCGCATAGATATACAAAACTAGAATTGGTGAATGTTTTCTGCAAGAGCTAAACGTCAGCTTACATTTATTGTCAGTTAGCAATATGAATCCAACTATTAAAAATATATTACAGGTTATTTTAAGACTTTTAACTTGGTTTGGAGTAGATCTTTAAAAAAATATATAAAACAGTTGTTTCTAACAAAATTAGAATAGAATATATGCATTAATGAAAGCTATGTGATAAACAATGAGCACCTTTTTATGTTTGCCTATATTTTTCATTATTACCAAACAGATGTACTTTTTATTGAACTGTAAACAGATTGCATTTTGTACACAACCAAAATTTTGTGATTGAAGATCTGTAAGATAAAATTTTGTTGGCAATTTTAATTACATCCCTATGTTAATTAGTAAGCACATAAACACCATCTGTCTGAGACAGGAAATGTTATATGATGTTTAGTCATCTTACATGTCATTACACATGTTTAGTCAGCTTACATGTATTTATAACCCTAATCCCTTCTGCAGAAAAAGGTCACAAGGTTCAAGGGGTCTTCACCTTTTAACATCCCAATTCATTATCCTTAAATCTAATTCATCTTTCAACACTTCTTGAACAAAAGTTCATGTAATCCCTACATATATATCACTACATCAGTTATACAGTCCCCTGAAAATCATAATCATTCTTTTACATTCACTACCATTCATTACATTCTTTTTACTCATTGTGTGCTATTCAATCAAAATAACTTGTACAAATTAAATACTACAACCTTCTCAGTTAACAGAGGTTAACAGCTGAAGCTGTGTTCAGTAACACATGGCATTTGAACATTGTAAATTTTAGGTTTGTTTAGACATATGCACTACAGACTTGGACAGTTTTAAACTTCCTTTTAAGAACACCTGCACAACCAACAACTAACATTAATCCATAGGCATGTTATTTTGTGTTAAATTTATGACTTGAAAAATAAAGATGATATTGTAATCTTCATGTAACTTGGCGCATCTGTTCTAAGTTGACTTTCAACTGCATCCCTGTAGATTTATAAAGCTGATTATTCTTTACATACTTGTAGAGAATATTGTGAATTGTGTATAAGAGACAACACAGTTTATATAATTTTAAAAATAGAAAATGTGGGGCGTGGCTTGGCCGCTGAGGAAAATGGCCGCGTGAGAGGAGAGCTCCGGCCCGAGCCAGGATTAAACAGCGGCTTAACAGAGCGACAGGCTTAAAAATGCCCAGCAAACTGGCAATCTCAGCTCCGGGAGCGGTGCCGAGGAAAAGGGGAGTGAAAGACCCGACCAGCAAGCCAATCGGGCACTACTTTCCCCCGGACGCCACACGAGGCAAAGATGGCGCCGGACTAAGATACAGCGCGACAGCCCGCGCATCGGCGGGAAGTGGAGCAAGGCTGGCAAAGACGGGCACAGGGGGTAAGAACTCACCCTTTACATTTGAAGTGCCGGGTAGATGGAGCTTGGGATCCCCGACAGAGCGGTCGCCAGAGGGAAGGTCGCCAGCTTGCAGGGAGGAGGAGAGCAGTATGCCCCCCCTGATGCTGCAATCCAACGGCAGCTCGTCAGCCTCTAACTCCCCTTTACAGCACTCCTCAGGAGATTCTAGATCCCCCACAAGTAGCCCAGCAAAACAGAGGGCAAAACATCAAGCAGAACCTCATAACACAGAGGAGCAGGAGGGGAGTGAAAATGAAGAAAACCACACAACAGACAGTTTTGCAGCATTCCAAGCTACAGATAAAGTAGTCTCAGAATTCACTCTCAAATCAATGCTAGAAGCTTTCCGTACCTCTTTGCAAAGTGATATCACCTCCCTAGTAAAGCCACTACAGTCATCAGTGAGTGAATTGGGAGAAAGGGTAGCTCATTCGGAGGAAAAAATGACTGCATTCATTTCAGCCCACAATGAGCTGGTAGATTCGCATAACAAACTAGAAGACACAGTGGCGTCTATGCAAGCAAAAATCATCGATTCGGAGGATCGAGATAGACGTAACAACGTCAAATTTAGAGGCATCATGGAAATAGTGCCAAATATCCATCTTAAAAAGTATGTCCAGCAACTTACCAAAGCTTTACTTCCTGAACTGGAGGAGTATGAACTAAGCATTGATAGGGCCCATAGGGTCCCGGAACCACCAAATCTGCCGGACTCGGTGCCAAGGGATGTCTTGGCCAGATTCACCTTCTTCCATGTGAAGGATCAGCTTCTAGCTCAATCCAGGAAGCTTCAAACCCTCCCCTCACCATACGATTCAGTGAAGCTTTTTGTAGACCTTTCAGCAGCAACCCTACAGCACAGACGACAGTTTCAGCCGATCACGACAATTCTCAGAGAGAATGAAATTCCCTACAGGTGGGGGTTCCCAACTAAAATTCTAGCAAAGCGGCAAAATATTATAACGGCAATTAAATCCGTAGAAGAAGGATGGCAAGTTCTGGAAAATTGGGGAATCCTCAAGGAAAACACATCGTCTCCTGGAAGACCAATACCTGAGAGGCCGCCGCGTCAACTCAACGTGAACCCTGACTGGAGAACAAAGGGGCGCACATGAACAAAGCTCTAATGCATAAATCCTAGGCCGGGCGAGGGCCGGTCAACTCGTCTCACGTTTCCACTGGGACATATACCCCGTTGAAAGTACTACGAATTTCGTGGGTACCAAAATTTTTATGTTTTGTTTGAAGTGGTTAACATTTTGGTTTACTTGTTTCTCTATAGGTCTAATTAGAAAGATGCTTGTGGTATTAACATGTACAAATGTAGTATATATAATGTTCTCTAAGGATCAACCAGAATACTTATACTTATATTTACAGAGCTACAAAGTATATAGGGCAAATGGGTGTTACATTGCTATCACTTAATGTTAAAGGGATAAACAGCCCTTTCAAACGCTCTCTCTTGTGGAAGGAAGCGATAAAAGAAAAATGCAACATCTTATGCATACAGGAGACGCATATTGGCTCCTCTAATCCGCCTAAAATGTCCCACCCGCAATATCCACATATCTTCCTCTCTTCCTTCCAGAAGAAAAAAAGAGGAGTAATGATTGCTTTTAGGTCCACATTAGCAGTGTCAATCTCCCACGTAGATGTTGACCCCGCAAGCCGCTACATAGTCATAGTGGGCGAAATCAATAATAAAACATACACTATAGTGAACTTATACTCCCCCAACAAGGGACAAAAATCCTTTCTCAAGAAACTATTGAAGAAGGTGGAGAGGGTCAGGAAAGGGTCCCTCCTGATGTGTGGGGACTTTAATGCTATAAATCACCATTCAGAAGACACCACCTCAAAATCTGTACATGTATCAGCCACATTAAACAAATTTCTATGGGAGAACTCCCTGTATGACATTTGGCGAATTCAACACTCAACAGAAAAGGACTTCACATTTTTTTCCCATAGACACAGGATATACTCCCGAATAGACATGATAATGGTAGACAAACTAACGATAGACAGGGTTAAGGATTCTACAATAGGGACGATAAAATGGTCGGACCATGCACCAGTGAAGGCGACAATATCAGATAGTTTCTCTGAACACAATGACTTCATATGGAAGGCAGATATGGCGACCTTAGCTCACCCTACCCATTCTGCCAAAATAGAGATGGCTCTCAGAGAGTTTCTCCAGTTTAACGACAACGGGGAAGCCGACATCTTCTCAGTCTGGATAACTCATAAGGGTTATATAAAAGACGACATGGTGAAGCTGTGTAGTAAAATCAGGAAAGATAGAGAAAGAGAAATCAACTCCTCCTTATTTAAAATACAAAAACTAGAGCTAAAGAATAAAAAAGAGACCTCACAACTACACATAGAATCCTTAAAAACTGAAAGGGATCACCTGCGCAACCTTCTCCTCCACAGATATGCACGGGCCATGCAAACACTCAAAACCAAGTGGTACTCTCAGGATCAGAAAGCGGGATCACTGCTAGCAAATAAATTGAAGCGTAGGGCTATCAAATCTAAAATTCCATATTTATTCCACCCACACTCAGGAGAAAAAATTACTTCACCAAGAGAAATAGCAAATGCATTTATGTCATACTACGCTGATTTATACAATCTGGGAAAGGATAAGGCATCCTCTATACCCACTCCTTATACTATTAACACATTTCTAGACAAAATCCGCCTCCCTAAGGTGTCGGAAAAGCAGCTAGAAGAATTAAATACCCCGATTACAGAAAAAGAGATCCTAAAATCTATTAAAGACTCCCCATCTAACAAAGCCCCAGGACCAGATGGCCTACCTGGGCTGTATTATAAAAAATACGCCCATATCTTAACCCCGTACTTAAGTAAAGTGTACGAGAAAGCGGCAAAAACAGGGAAATTTCCAGAGGAAATGCTCTCTGCCCTTATTGTGACCCTTCCCAAACCGGGGAAACAAGCAGACAGACCGGCGAATTTCCACCCTATATCGTTACTTAATGACGATATAAAACTATACGCCAAAATACTGGCAAATAGGTTGAAGACTGTTCTCCCATCACTCATTGGCTTTGATCAATCAGGCTTTACCCCAGGAAGACAGGCCTCGGACAACACGAGGAAGTTGATTGACCTGCTTCAGCACTGTGAAATTAGCAACACCCCTGCAACTTTCCTTACAGTAGATGCCGAAAAGGCGTTCGACAGGGTGAATTGGGATTATATTTTTATGACACTGCAGAAATTTGGCATTACTGGTCATATATTCATGGCTATAAAGGCATTATATTCCTGTCCATCTGCAAAAGTTTTTACAAACGGAACGTTGTCCCAAAAATTCACCCTGTCAAACGGCACGAGACAGGGATGCCCCCTGTCCCCTATAATATTTGTACTCTCAATAGAGCCACTAGCTGAAACTATCAGAACACACCCAGAAGTGGAGGGAATACGGATAGGCAAACAGGAGCATAAAATAGCTTTGTTTGCAGATGACATTATATTAATTAACATCTACTTCCCCCGAGACTTCATTACCCAGAATTTTTGAGACTCTAACAGAATTTGGTAAAGCCTCCTTTTACAAAATTAACACAGCTAAATCCCAAATTCTGCCAGTAAATCTGACCCGAGAGAGACTAAATAGATTAAAAAGAGAACACCCAGTAGACTGGCAGATGGAACATGTAAAATACCTGGGAATAGAGCTAGCTTACCCGACATCTGAACTATATAAACACAACTTTCCCCCACTGCTAGGACAAGTAGAAAAGGAGCTTAAAGAATTTACTAAAACCATTTTGTCATGGTGTGGAAGGATAGCCTCATATAAAATGATGACACTTCCTAAATACCTGTACCTCTTTAGGACCATTCCAATCCCCTTGCCAGAAACATTCTTTAAAAAAGTAAGAGCACAACTGAGGAAATTTATATGGAATGAAAGTAAACCAAGGGTCGCATTCAACACATTAATTAAAACTAAGTATAATGGGGGTTTAGGAGTTCCAGAGCTTAGAGATTATTATTTAGCAGCTATATTAGACCAATCGGGAGCCTGGTGGATGGAGGACCCCAACAATAAATGGGGCTTAATAGAGGAATACTACAATAAAGGGAAGTCACTTAAGGCTAGAATCCTCAATGCGGTATGGCAATTGAACCCTCCCCATTCCCCCCTGCTCACAATGCAGGCCACAGATTTTGCATGGAAAAGCTTACTCAGAAACATGGGAGAGAATCCTGAAAGCTTCCCGCTGGAATTGACACCTATAAGCTTTCTAGATCTTAACATACAGAATATTAACTTACGAACGTGGCACTCCCAGGGGATACATAATCTGGCTACCTTAATCAAAGAGGGGAAACTGACACGCTTCACCACCCTAACAGAAGAATTTTCACTTCCACAAGGAGAGATCTATAACTACCTTAAAGTGCGCAACTTTTTGCAGAATAAAATGGGAGACACCCCTAAGATAGACAAACAAATATCTAAAAAGCTGCAATCACTAGGCAGATGGAGTAAAGGAATAACGTTTTTCTATAATTACTTAGGTAACAAAAAATCCTTGCTCACACTTCCTTATATGGGAGCATGGGAAAAGGACTTGAACCAACAAATCACCACCATCCAGTGGCAAAAGGCCTTTTCACTCGCCAATAGTACTTTCAGATGCGTAACATATATGGAAGCAGTAGTTAAGACACACATGAGATGGTACTACACCCCATCTAGACTCTGCAAGATGTTTCCCTCTTCATCTTCAGGATGTTGGAGAGAATGCGGCCAAAAAGGCACGCTTTTGCACACACTCTGGGCATGTCCGAAGGTTCAGAGCATTTGGAGACAAGTATATGACATTATCTCCAACATTGGTATACCCTCTACAGAGTTTTGTCCAGCTACAGCACTACTACTGATAAACTTAGAGGGCCACACATCAAAAACTAGAGCCCTATTAGCCTTCATTCTAGTATCCACTAAACTGGTCATCACCAGACACTGGAAGGAAAAGAATAAACCCGAAATCAGTGAGGTGATCTCACAAATAAACCAAACCTGCCAATATGAGAAGTCTATCTCCCTTCAAGTGAATAGGTACAACAAATTCAAACTCCAATGGGATCTATGGATAAATAGTTCATACTACAAAGAGTAATGTATTAGGTATGGATCTAATAAGAGGCCTTAGAGTAGTTCAAGGTTTGTGTTTCAAGTTCTTTCTTTGTTAAAAGTTTTTTTTTCTTGTCTTTGTGAAAGTAATGAAACGCGAGGATTGAAACTAGAGGATTGAAACTTAATTTTCAAGAAGTAAAAGTAAAGGGATGCTACTAGAAAACAATAACGGTATTGCTGATTTCTTAATGTTATACATATCATACAGTTAGTCTAACCACCCAAATTGATTGTTAATTAACATAACTTGAGATGGGCGAACTGATTCTAACAAAGTGGAATTCGGTCCGGATTTCATGGAAAATTCTATTTGTCACAAATCCGAAGTTTACAGTGATTCGTGGGTACAAAGTTTTTTTCCCTCCTTTATTACCAAAAAGAACACCCTCGATGACATCTGCAGACCTGTAAGCAAATCAGCGACTGGCAGGCTTATGTGATGTCACACAGCTCTATAAAAACAAGCAGTCATTTCAAATCGCAGCATTTCACACTGCATGTCTCCAGCATGTAGCTAGTTGCACTGAACTGTGCTGTAGCGATTTCTGCTCCAATCCCAGGGTGTCCATTTTGTGGGATCTGTATACCCCTAATAGCAGTTCTTTTTTGTTGCTGAAGTGAATAGGAAGAAATTTTGTTGCTAAAGTTGAGAACAAGAAATACTTGTCAAATCCAAGTAGTTGCTGGAGTGATTTTTGCTCCATTTCAAGGATGTCAATAAATTTCAATAGTTTTTTATTACTAAAGTTGAAAGCAATACACATGTGTCAAATCCCTGTAGTTAATTTACCACTATGTCAGACAGAAAAGTGGAGCAGGCAGAGGTCGCAGCACAGTAAGGGAACGTCGCAGCAGGGGTCAGTCTGTGAGGCCAGAACTGCCATTGTCATCTAGCGGCAGTGTGTTGTTGATTGGATGACTAGGTCATCTACTTCCTCCCAAATAACATCTGACAACCCCAGCCTAGAGTCCTTGGGTTAGTCAGATACAACACTTAGTTGGCATGGCCCAGGAGCAGTTCAGCGGCTCTCACCTGTCCTAAACCAGCCTTTGTCCTGTTTATTTCCCTCAGCCAGAGATCTACTAGGTCGTCTGGGCTCAGCGCCACTATACAGCGAGGACGAAGTGTTTGAGGACAGTCAGCAGCTGCTTGGCAGTGAAAAGGTGGGGCAGACATCCGCTGCTTCATGCAGTAGGCGGGAAAGTAGAGATGTGGAAAGTGGCACGTGAGGTTATGTTGCTCTTGCAAGTAGTCAGGCCGTGCATACTGAGACAGTTGAGGAGAATAGCAGTGACTGGGAAACACAATTCGATGATGATGTAGCCGATTGCACTTGGGAGCCGGATGAAGCAAGGGCTTCATCATCATCGTCGGGAGAAGAGTGAGTCAGCTTGTGCATTAGGCAGCGAAGCAGGCAGCAAGTCGCTACTGTGGCCATGAGTCAGCAGGGTGGCAGCAGTGAGATGACGGGAGCCATTCGGCCGCGGGGTACAAACCTGCTTCACAAACATACAAGACAAATATCACGGAGGCAACAGGTTCCTCCACGCCCAGCTCTCACCCAAGTAGGATCCTAATCAGCCTCTAGTGGTGCACATGGACATGTCCGGAGCTTGACATGTAGTAGACAAAAGTAAGGAAATGATCCATTAGTCTAGCACGGCACACTGTAGGCTTTAAAATCTCATGTGTTTATTCTTCATTTAAAATAACACACACAATAGTATACAGCTTAAGTGTCACAGACCGACACTTTTCGACACATCGTGTCTTTCTCAAGGTCTGAATAGAATACAGGCAAACACAGATTTAAACATACCTGGGTAGAAAGCTCCACCCCCACCCTCCTGCAGCCGGAAGTTTTAAATAATCGATCACATGATAGGAAATTAGAGCAAGTATAGACTAAAAGGAGATTTAATTTAGTTGGCATAAGAGAACAGACAGCATCATTATGAACACCTGTTTAAAGCATGGGGTAAAGTAGTCTAAACTCCAATGGATAATAGATTCAATAACATAAAATGATATCCTTCGGTACTCGTGTCCAGGGTGAAAATCCAGAATGATTCTCTATTCAAGAGCTTTCTGTGATGATCACCACCCCTTATTGGTCGGCTAACTCTCTCTACAGCCTGCCATGAAAAACCAGAGCAATTTTTATTATGTACGTCCCTGAAGTGACATGATACAGCAGATATATTAAAGGCATTACTGGTGACATCAGACAGGTTTCTTCGTAGTCTGGCTTTCAAAGGGCCCATGGTACACCCCACCTATTGTATTTCACAAAATGTACAAGAGACCATATACACCACATGCGTGGTATTGCAATTTATGTAAGATTTGACTTTATGTGTGCCCCCCCGTAGTGTATGATTTAACCGAATCGCCCTGCAACACGTAGGAACACAGCTTACAGATCCGGTGTCCACGTCTGTGGACACCCGGAAAAGCCAGCCAGGTATAATTCTCCATCTTGTTGTTAGGCAGAAATAGGCTAGGAGAAGGCTAATTCCCCAAGGTAGGGGCCATTTTCGAGTCTTGTGTCAAAATAGGAAGATTTTTGTTAATAATTCTTTTAATCTGGTGGTACTGTTTACTAAACGGAGAACTAAACATAAGTCTAGACTCTTTCCTGGCGTTTGTCGTGTGGCTAGTGTGGCTTAATAAATCGTTTCTACTAATATTAGTAATTGTTTTCTTCGCCCTCCTAATGACACCCCAACTGTAACCTCTTTCCTAAAGTCTAGCTGACAAGGACTGCATTTCACTAGAAAATTCTTGTTCATCCATGCAGTGGCATTTTATTCTGACCAATTCACCATAAGGGATGTTATCCTTAACATGAATGGGGTGGCAGGAAGAGGCTAACAGAATAGAATTACCCGCACTCTTCTTACCGTATGGCAGAACACACACCGACTCTTGTGCCCCCTTAAAAATGATGTCTAAGAAGGGAACACTATCCCCTCCAAACAAATATGTGAACTCTAAGTTCATATCATTATCATTAAGGAAAAAAACAAACGCGGAGAAGAGAGATTCAGACCCAATCCACACCCATACCAGGTCGTCTATATATCTCCCAAACCACCTAATAGACTCCCGGTATGGGTTGTGGACCGAGAACACGAACCTCTCCTCCCACTGTATCATATATATGTTGGCAAACGAAGGGGAGAACTTAGCAGGTTACAAACCTGTTTTACAGACCTGCTTCACAGGTCCAAGTAATCAGTGGCACAAGGGCTCAGTGAGGCAGCGGTGCTAGTAGTTAATCAGTGTTGACGGTAAAATCACCAACTCGGCAGTGTGGCAGTTTTTTGTTGAGACATCAGAGGAGCCGAGCGTGTGTATATGTAGAATCTGCGGGTAGAAAGTGAAGCGTGGCCAGGGAGCTAACGTTGGCACCATGGCCCTGTGTCAACACATGCAGCGTCACCATCCAATGGCCTGGAAAACGTGGCTCAGATGTGGTGGCCCATCCTGCCGCCGCAGCAACAGCAGCAGCACCTAGTGGCACAAATGCCATTTCAGCTAGTCAAACCACTGCCGAAGGGAGCTGTTTGTCTTTGACATCATCTCCTGGTCCAGATGCTCCTGCTCCTCGGTACGGAATGGCGCTAGCAGTCTTTGAACAAAGCGATTACAAAGAGACAGCTGTATGCGTCCAGCCATCCTAAGATGCAGAAGCAGACCTTGCTCCTGTCCAAGTAGTTGGTACTGCAGTCCCTTCCTTTTCAAGTCGTGGACTCTGCACCCTTCAGAGAAATAATGTGCCAAACCGAGGTGGAGAGTACCAAGCCGAAATTTTTTTTCCAAAAATGCAGTACCAGCCCTTCACAAATATGTAGAACAGAAGGTGGGCCAGTCCTTGAGCATATCGGTTTCTTCCAAGGTGCCTGGCAGCGCTGATGTGTGGAGCTGTAACTACGGTCAGGGCCAGTACATGTCCTTTATGGCCCACTGGGTGAATGTGCTTCCCGCTTAGCCACACCAGCAACTTGAAAAGGAGACGTCGCTTTCTCCTCCATGTTGTCAAACTGCTGCTCCTGCGCCAATGTTCGCCTCCTCCTCTTTCTCCACCACCACCTCAGCCTCCACAAGTGCTGCTCCATCATACCACATGTGAAGGGCACAACGATGTCACACAGTTCTACACCTGGTTTGCCTGGGCAAATGAAGTCACACAAGGGATGAACTTCACCGCGTCATGCAAGAAGAAATCAATGTATGGCCTTCTCCGCTATAAATACAAATCGAAACCGTGGTGACAGACAATGGGAGGAACATGGTGTCTGCGCTGCACCGAGGAGTGATGGTCCATGTGCCCTGCATGGTGCATGTGTTCAATCTGGTTGTCAACAGGTTCCTGAAGTCTTCCACCCATCTGCCAGACATTCTAAAAATGGCCAGGAAACTGTGCATGCACTTTAGCCATTCTTACAAAGCCAAGCACACCCTCCTCGAGTTGCAGCAGCAGAACTGCCTCCCCCAACATAGACTGATATGCGTAGTTTCTACCCATAAGAACTCCAGCCTCCATATGTTAGACCCCTTGTATGAACAGATAAAAGCCATTAATGACTTTTTGATTATGCAAGCGGACCGGAGTACTCCCCTGTGTAACTTTGATGTCAGCCACTGGTAGCTCATGCGTGACACCTGCCATTTGCTTAGTCACCAGGACTGTGGGATGAATAATGTCATTCCACCGCTTCATGTCCTGGAACTGATGCTGCAAAATCTGTCTGGTCATGGCACTGGAGAAGCAGCGACTATATCTCATGGCCACATGAGTCCAGTGGGGGCTGAACTGGAGGAGGAGGACATTGGAGCACTAGCAGAGTCTGGTAGAAGATGAGGCAGATGACCCAGAAGTACCGTGGCAGTATACAGTGGAGATGGAGTCACTTGCGCAGATGGCCTACATCATGCTGTTTTGCCTAACTAGTGATGACTTTTGGCTCTCCACCCTCTTGGACCCTCGCTACCGGTCCAAAATGGGTGACTTTTTTCCAGCTGCCGAGAGGGAGGAACAACTGGCATACTATAGAGAAATACTGTGCAGAAAGTTGGCCGCTGCCTATGTGCGCCATTGTCCATCCTCTGTCAGATCTGACAGCAGCTTAAGTCTGGATTCCTTAATTAGCAATTTCCTTCACCCGCCTAGTGAGAAGGGTAGCTGCCACCAGCAGCAGGACATGGAGCAGACCCTGCACCTACTTGGACAGCACTTTAGCACCCCAGGTAGAGGATCCCCTGGACTACTAGGCAGCCAAACTTGATGTGTGGCCGAAACTTGCGGGTTTGCAGAAGAGAAGCTATCCTGCCCGACCAGAAGTGTGGCATCAGAGTGGGTGTTCAGTGAAGCGGGGGCCATCGTTACCCCAAGGAGAACCTACTTGTCCTCCCATAATGTGAAGAGCCTGACCTTTGTCAAGATGAATCAGGCATGGATCGGCCAGGATTTCAACACACCAATGCCCTATGCATCAGATTAGATCCGCCATGACACCTCCCCCAAACATTGAGAAATGAGTCTGGATTCTAACAACCTGCCTCAGCCATTATTCGATGATGCCACCCGACTGATGCCACACATCTGCTGCCAGTTGCTCCATCTGCCTCCCACCATCTTTACCAGGGACTGGAATTGTCCCACCTCCATACTCATGTCATTGTGCCACACTGTGGCCTACCATGTTGCTGCCACCACCAGAATTTGTCATTATGCCACTCTCTGGCCTCATGCTGCTGCTGCTGTGGGCACCTCCACACTTTGTCATTGTGCCACACTGTGGCCTATGATGTTGCTGCCACCTCCATTATTTGTCATTGTGCCACTCTGTGGCCTACTCATGCTGCTGCCAACTGACCGCTGTCTCCCTGGAACACCATGTGATTTCCATAATGCTGTTTTCACCCTCCACCACGCTATGACGTTGCCACTATGTTTGGTTTTCCTCTTCATTTCATCTGCCAGAAGGAATGAAAAGCTTCAGGATTGATAGCCAAAAGCAGGAGTGGATACAGAACAAAGAGGATATGCACATATCCCATTTACCGGTCATCTCTCTTTTGGATCAACTCCTGTTTGTTTTTGGCTTTAGAAATACTGATGGATTATTGACTGATTGAAAGTGGACACTGATGGATGATAAGAAGGACAAAATAATCAGTGACGTCAATGCAAAATTACTGCCGACAACCTCACCTTTCTACAAATATCTGGGTTTAACAGAACAGGTTCTGTCGTAATCTAAAGGAATCATCTGATGTCAGTGTAAAAAGAGTGTATTCTTTGATGTTATAGTGGGATCTTGGCTCTCAGCTCAGTCTTTTTGAGCTGGCACAGACGTTACCTTGTCAGGCTGCGTTCCTGCTTCACTTATTGCATCAAGTTGGCCCCTGTTAGTGCCAATAGTATTGAAGAGTTCTAAGCGATTCTAAGAGTGGTGGCTGTCATGTGCGTGTCACACTAAAACACGCTAATACCAAACCACGCTCCCTATGCAAATTTTTGAGCAATACACAGACTGTACAGACTGGCCAATGGCAGTTATCGCCATCGCAGGACCAATCAGATGGGTCCTGTGATGTAAGAGGGGGAAATCCCCCTGTGATTCCGGCTTGCCATGCCTGTCTGTAATTGGGATAATTTTTGCAGGCAGCACTCAGTGGCGGATACATCACTGCGTATATCACTGCACTCAGAGGCAAATATATCCGTTGCAGAGCATGAAGGGTTTAAAAAGGTCCACACATCTCCATATATTCATTCAAGTATACATATAAAATCCATGTCACTATATATATAGAGTAATTAGACAACTACTAAGTAATATAAATAACATCCAATGATGAATATTCTATCTATATTTACTATGATGTACAGTCAGGAATAAAATCGATTACTGGTCTGAAAACATAATCACTACAGTCCACTAACCTGGTTATTTCAAACTGTTAATAATAAAGTTAGCTAATAGCCACCCTTAGTCAATAACCCTTATAACATAGTAATATTGCATTTTAAAACTATATATTAATCTTCATGATATAAAAACATTGTGCTCCAAATCCTTTGAGAAAACTGTTAATACAATAGAAAACTTTACCAATGATCATTATAACTATCACGATAACTTAACAGTACCAATCACCATCCTAACTATCGTGATAATCTAGCAGTGTTAAATTCCAAACTTGCAACACGAATTTCTTCTGGGGACATGCTTCCTTTTCCAGACCTGTTATAACACTATTATTGTTAAGCACTTACTTTATGTATATATTAAGTATTTGTATTAATCTGAGTGAATATAGCCTGATTATGGCTTCAAAATGATGGACATATTGAACATTGGCTACTGATTGTGTCATCCTCTTGACGTATTTCCTACATTGAGAAAGATGTTTGTGTGTATAAAAGTGTTATGTAATGGAGTCCATAATATACCATATATAATTTGAAACTTGATGATGGCACTTGATCAGTGCCAAAACGCGCTACCCTTTTCACTCTTGCATGAACTCCAATATTATCAACTAATGGAGTTTACTTAGGAACGTTTATCCTGTGGTTTTCCTCCACCGCATTCTGCTCTCCAGTGAATAAGTATATTATATGTGCAATACCCCTGCCAATACATGATAGAGGAGTAGTTGCGAATACCGGCCTCTCCAGGTTAGAAGCTGTCTGAAGGAGTCATGAACCTTCTAGTAAGTTCTAACACCGGGTTATTAGGTAACCAGCAGCCGTAGATTCTGCCTGAATGGGCAAGGGTAAAGTGGATGTGAGTTCTCAACCAGCTGTATTGCACCATGTACACTGGAGTGTGATTGGAGAGTTAGCCACCACCTGACCAGGATAACAAAACCTCTGGACAGGGAGGGGCTAGGTCTCTTAGGCCCAGGTCAGTTTCAGAGAGATCTTAGAGCACATGCTCTTACCATAGGCCTCAGCTCTCACTATAGATCACATCCTGTCACAGAGTGAAGAGAGGGAAAGTGTCTGTGCATCATCAGCCCTAACACTTAGCTAAACCCAGGACAAGAGCTGCAGCATTCACAACTGAACACACCTCCATCCCAGCCTGCATCTACTACTACCCTGGTGAACCATTCCTCAGGACCACTCTCCATGACCACTCCAGTAATCCGGAATCTCCAGTAATCTGGAATCTGTTCCAAGATCGTTTTGACCATTTGCCTGAAGTTGTTCTAATAAAGAACCATGAGTACTACGTTGCCTCAATCTGTGCCCTGGATAAGGCTGTACCACCAAGGGCTCCCCATCCATCACCCAGGGACATATATTACGGACACTCAGGGGTTGCCCCAGGGGGAACTAGTACATCAGCCTCTCCCTCCATATTTCTTGGACACACCACCTGCTGTAGACCTGCCAGGCTGTAGGTCAGCCCTCTGGTCCCCATACCAAGCACCATGACATCGAAAAACCCTAGGCTGCAATCGTCAGTCACCCCGGTATTTTTATTGAGTATGTATATCATATATATATACACACACAATCAGAACTGTCACCATCCTGTATGTTTTGAACATCTTTATACTTCTAATATGATCGGGAGGCATTGTTGTTTAATGTGCATTATACTTCACTAGATTATTGATATACATCGCCTGGTGAATCCTCAGTGTTATACTTTCCTGCCTCGATTTGACATCTTCTTCTATCACTTGTTATTTACTGTGGGATCCTCCGTATTAGCTCCTCCTCTACCGATGCATGATTGAACACCTCACCTGAACCAATTGGCGTCATTGCTCATGTCACACACTGGGTGGGTTAGGGGACGGAGTCTTGTCTTTTTATACTCAGCGTCCTCCCTCCGTGATTAGTGGCATACAAATTTGCTGGCATCCACTATCAGGATGTCACCTACAATCTTTTGTGTTTTCTTTATGATATAAATGTAAATAAGAAAATAAGATCTCTCTTAATGATCCCATGCATTCTGGGAGAAACGTGTTGAGATAATGTACTTTCCAAGCCAGAAACCTTGCCTTAGCTACTGTAATGCCACTGTCCCGATGATTGTCACTGCTGTTATCTGCGTCAACTGCTGTTGTCATGCCGTTGCTACCAATGGCACTGCAGCATCTGCATCTCCTGTTGCTGCTACTATGTTATGCCGATGATAAGGGCATTGCTGCCATCTAAACCTGCTTGTCAAATTCCATGACCATGATCATGGTTCTTCTCCCACCTGCACCTCCTGCTGTTGCCCAGCCAAGGCAACAAATGCTATTGCTGCTATCTGCACCTTTTTGTCATGCTACACCAACAGTCATAGCACAGCTGACATCAACATATACATCTGGCCTCCAAAGGCACTTTTGCCATCTGTATCTACTGTTGCTGCAACGGCTGTCATGCAATGCCCACAAATACAGCATTGCTGTAATCTGAAGCTGCTGTTGTACTAAGGCCACAATCATGGCACTGCAGCCATCAGCTTCTCCAGCTGTTGTCCTTCCACAGCTACAATCATCTGACATCTGAGTGCTGTGGTATATTCTAATAATAGCTGATGATGCTGTTTTTGCCACAATTGCTATTCCAGGAATTACTCTGTTCTGTCAATCCCTAACTGCCTCTGCTTCCACTAAAACCACCAAAGATGTAGATAGGGCTTCAGCATAGGGGGCCAAAACCCACTTGAGTGGGACTCTAACCAAGGTATAGCAATATTAGCACCATACAGTCACCATATATTGGTAGATACTAGTTCTCCTCAACACTCAGCATATCCTATAAATAATCAAATTACATAGAAATGTAATTACGTACAGGTGACATTTCACATTTTTTGTCTCTTTCATTTGACCAGGGCCAATCTGGATTCGTCAAGCTTATAACAAAATATATTTAGTTCTATACCTCAAAAAGCCCCCAAATACCTCATGTAAAAAATATTATCCATAATTGCCATGCACATATATACAGGCTAGGAGTTAGTAGTATTGTGCCCATATATACATGATGGGAGTATTAGTAGTGTGCAGTGTCAAAATATACAGGTTAAGATTAGGAGTACTGTTCGGTACCCATATGGGTATGAATTACAGTACTGTGCTGTGCCCATATATAACGGATAGGCGTAGTAGTACTGGAGTGTAAAATAGCTACAGTGATACTGTGAAATGCCAAGATGTAGGATAAGGAGTACCTGTACTGTGCTATAGCCTGGTATGAAGTATAGAAGTAAAGTCTCATTTACACAGGCGGTGGGGGACGTCAAATGGCCGACATATATATGTCTGAGCGGCTCTCACGTATGGCGGGCACACATTCATGTGAATTTAGCCTTATAGTACTGTGCTGTTGCCTAGCATATAGAATTGTAGAGTAGAAGTGCTTTGGTGTTCCCATAAATGCAGAGTAGTAGTATGTTATTCTCAAACAATGTAAGATAGGAGCAGTATTGTTTGGTGCCAAGATAATGTATTAGTGCTGTGCAGTTCTCATATATACAGGACAGTAATTGTGATATGCTATGCCCAGATAATGTAGGATAGGAGTAATATTGTTTGGTTCCAAGATAGTATAGGATAGGAGTATTAGTGCTGTGTTATGTCCAAATTAGGAAAAGAGTCACAATGGATTGACTATGAATTGAAGAAAAGAATTAAGTGGCACAGCTACAAATCTTTCAATGCTGCGACATCTAAAGATTCAACCACATGCCGCCTCTTTTCCAGCTCTGCGCCTGTAGCTGGCATACTACTAACATCAAATGGGGAGCTTTACCGCAAGATCGTGATCCTGCCTGTCCTGTGCCATATTGATTCCAGGTAATCATGAAGTGAACAGGCAGCATGGTGGCAGCAAGGGGTTAACCCTTTTATGTTTTTGCATTTTTTTTTTCACTCCCCACTGTCAAAAATCTATAACTTTTTTATTTTTCCATGTAAAAAGCTGTGTATGGGCTTGTTTTCTTTGTAACAAATTGCACTTTATAATGGTGGTATTTAATATTCTATGCTATATACTGGCAAGCGGGAAAAAAATCTGAATGCAGTGAAAATGATGAATAAACACATTTGTGCCATTTCTTGTGTGCTTGGATTTTACGGCTTTCACTGTTCACTCCAAATGACAGGTCTACTTCATTAATTGAGTCAGTACGATCACGGGGATACCAAAAAAATGCCATTTTTTATTTTGGACGCTATTTTTCGTTACGCGGTTAAACGCAGTGAAAAATCGTTATTATATTTTTATATATCAGGCATTTTTGGACATGGCAATTCCCTAATTTGTTTATGATTTTTACTGTTTATTTATATTTATATGACTTCTAAATGTTTAGGTTTTTTTAAATATAATTTTTTTTAACTTTTTTTATTTATGTTTTTTTTACTATTTTTCAGATTCCCTAGGGTACTTAACCCTAGGTTATCTGATTGATCCTACCATATAGTGCCATACTACAGTGTGGCAGTATATGGGGATTTTGTACACCATCTATTATAATGTGCAAATCGCACATTGTAATAGATAGCCTAAACATGATAGCCTTGGATCTTTGTGTGACCGGAGGCTGTCATGGTAACGGATCGCCGCTCCCTGTTGACGTCACGGGGAGCGACGATTGGAGCCAAGATGGCGGCGCCCATGCACCCGGCGAGTATGAAGAGGGCTCAGCCTGTGAGCCCTCTTCATACTCCCCCATACGCAACAAGACAACACTAAACCACCCACCTGTTCTTTATCACCAGTGATTCACAGTCCCAATCACCCTATATGAGTTTTCATATGTTGGCAAAAAAACATTTATACTTTCTTTGTTCTGCTCAGTGCATATCTCATATCTAATATCTCATATCATATGATCTCATATGATATATGATATCTATCTCATATCAATGTATCTATCTATCTAGCTCATATCTACCTACCTACCTACCTATCTATCTATACCTTCAGCACAGCACATGAGGGGACAGCTAGAGAACTTGGAGTATCTCCTGCCACTTCCTGCTGTGGAGTGTGAGCTGATGGGAGAGGGGGATTGTGATCGCTTTGCATCTTGTGTCTGTGTGTATTATTTGTAAATATACAAGTGTAGGGAAAGCTGAGGGAGAGATAAGTGTAGTTATGTGGTTATTACATTATTGACGGCTCCTGGCAGCACATGACTGAGTGCTGTAGCACTGAACCATGAGGTAAACAGCTAATAGCAGGGAGAGAGGGGTGCATTTCTCCCTCCATAGTCAGCTCCTGAAGACGGAATTTGCCCACAAACAGCAATCTAAGGAGTCTCTAGCAACAGGGGAAAGGCTTCAGAATACAAGAGAAAGGAGCATGATTCGGGTAACTAAACCAGTTACAAAAGGGCTTAAAGGGCCTACAACATATCAAAAGTTTTTGGAAATGACAGTTAATCTTTTACCCCTACGCGTACCAAGACGTTATAGTATGTCCCTGAGGGTAGACAAACGGAGCCGGCACCAGAAGCAGCGCTTGTCAGCTGTCTACTACAGCTGACACCATGCTGTAACACCCGCGATCAGAGCCGGCTCCAATCGTGAGTGTTAACCCCTTACACGCCACGGTCATGCATGTAATGTAAGGGTCTTCCCCCTATGGATCGGATCCCCCGTGCCGCTTACCGGGGGATTCAATACATTTCTGGATAGCCCCGAGATCTGCCAAGTGCCCTGGGGCTGCCCGATGTCCTGAGCAGTCAGAACTCTTTCGGGTCTGACTGTTAACTGTCTGCGCATAAGTCTGCATGTCCAGACAGTTTACACTGCTCTACAATGAATAAGTATTGTAGAGCAGTGTATTTGACTTGAAAAAAGCAATCAGAGCATCGCTAGTTCAAGTATGAATAGGTAAAGGTAAGTTTAAACAAATAAAAAATAAACACATAAAAATATAAGCCCCTAAAATGTCACTTTCCCATAAAACACTTAATAAAATATAAAATACACAAATACACAAAAAACTCCCCACATATTTGGTAAAAAAAAAACCTATAGGGGTTAAACAAACTTCTTAAAAGTGCTTTTTTCATTTGTTGAGGGGTGTAGTTTCCATAATGGGGTAATTTATGAGTCTAGCTATTATTTCGGCCTCTCAAAGTCAATTAAAATTTGAACAGGTCCATCTGAATACAGGTTTTGCTGATTTTCCAAAAAATTAGAAAAATGGCACCCAAATTATAACATTCTAGTAAAATATGTGGAATCTTAAAAAACCATGCCAACATAAAGCAGACATTTGGGAAATGTAAGTTATGAATTTATTTGGGTGCTATGACTATCTGCATCAAAAGTAGAGAATTTAGAACTTTTTTTTGCCAAATTAGGTTTTTTTTCATAACTAAACACAAAAGATTTCATCCAAATTTTTAAACTAATTTGAAGTACAATTTGTCACGTGAAAAAAATTCTCAAAATCCCCTGGATATCTTATAAAGTCCCAAAGCTATAACCACTTATAGTGACACAGGGCAGATTTGAAAAATGGAACCGCGTCCTAAAGGCCAAAATAGGCTAAGTCCCGTAGGGGTTAAGTGACTTAAAAGCTGTGGTGGTGGTCAATTTTCTCTCCTACATTTTGCATGATGTAACGCCTGGGTGGGTAATATGAATTTGTATACTTTTGGTTGTGTCTATTTGATATAGGAAGATTTGATATAGGAGATGCATATGTATTTGTCTATTTAGGACCACCACCACATTTCTTTGTGCTTTTGTGGAATTTTTATCATAGTTTTTAATAATGTGTTCTTGATTGCTGTATTTTGTGTAAATTAAGATTGATACTATGATCTTATTACAAGTTGTGTCATAGTTTATGGTCTATGACCTTTTGGTGATCTTTGTCCTATATACCCATATTGGTAATGCAAATTACTTAAAAGCTCCAGCAACAAATGACTGCTGAACATTGTATAATACAAAAATGTGTTTAAAGGAAGCAAATGGAGGAACTTTAAAACTTTATTACTATGTTAGCATTTTTGACACATAAAAAACAAATTAAAACTAGTTAAAAGGAACCCTAACATCAACACTTTCTTTTATGGGTTTTTGGCCTTCTAACTTTACATCTTCCAACTTCTAAAATAAAATAGAACATTAATATCCAAGTGTGGGGTGCACATATTAATCTTTTTTGCAGCTACAAATAAATATCTTGTTCTCACCAAACCATTCAGAGGTTGGACAGTAAATTCTAAAGTAAGATCAACACACATGTTGATGTTCTCGAGGGAAAGAGGTTATACTATGTGAAACATATTATCGGTATACTTTTTACCATTCCATTACATTCAATGAACCTTATAAAACAATCACTATCAGAGTAACAGTGACCGAAGAGAAACTCTAAAATGCATGTATGACTCTTGATAATTAGAGCTTGATATCCATACATCCCATTCTTTTTTATATTTGTGATAACTATTTTCTTGTAGAGAAATATAATATGATATATAATATATAATATATAATAAATATAATTCTCATAAATGCAATTGGTGTTAACTGGATTAGTGACTTCATTTATGTTGGGGCAGCGTAGGTTGCCCGCTCCTCTCAGGAGTATGGCTGTGGCTGGTGATAAATGTAAGCTTTTTTTTTTTTTTTTTAAAGAGTGAATAGTAACTGGAAAGATTTTTGCCAGAGAGAGTGTATCACCGAACATGACCAGAGAGCATGTATTAGGGAACCCCTTCCACTGCAATTTCTCCAGCATAGTGGTGAGGTGGTGGGGCACATTTTGTTTAATAGTGAGGGGGTAAAGTACCATCTCATGCGTGTTTTAGTCATAGCCTCCTGGTGGGAAGAGCATCTAAGCAAAGAGCATGTAGGGGAGCTTTAAGAATACTTTCTTGTTTTCCAGTATATTTTATGTTATGTTATGCCTTTCTTTAATTCTGTAGTTTCTTGTCGTTTTATATGTAAAACAGAGCCTATAGTTGGGAGCTGGTTTTAGGTGTTTTTTAATAAGCTACTTTTTCTCTGAGACTGGGATGAAATATTTCTGCAAAAGTGAGTTAAATGAGGATATCCTCCCATTTGTAAATAATTCTGCAAAATAATGTATGCCTTTTATATACCATGAATTGATATTCAGGTTATCTCCAGCAGATTTATTGGAATTTTTGAGGGGGATGTTAACGAATACCAGGCAGTGTCAGTAGCTTGTATTGTTATCACCTTAGAAGGGAGGGGGTTTAAATCTCCACAGGTGAGTTATGTCTATTTTAAGGTGGACATTTTTTGTTATGTTTTCTCTATGACACGCCATGTTTTATGTGATGATTCCGGACACCAGTGTTGCGATTGTTGAGTATGGCTGCAAAATAGTAGCCTTTAAGATCGGGGAGACCTAAACCTCCACTAATTTTATGTTTTGATGTCTTGAAGGCAATGCTAAGATGGTTTCCTCACCATATAAATTTATTGAGTTGCGCTTTAATTTTGTTAAAAAAGGAGTTGGGAACTGGTATAGGAAGGATTCGAAATTAGTACAGGTATTTTGGTAATATCATCAACCTTCCAGTTAAATTATTACCAAAAAAGAAACGGAGTTGCATCGTTCATTAAAATCAATACATATAAATCTTTATTTTTTAATACAAGACAACACAAAATTGTACTGTCATTCAAAATGATGTAATTAATAAATTTTGTGCAAAGGAAGTCCAATACAAAAAGGTCCAGTGAGACAAAAAACTCATGACCACATGCCAGGGTACATTGCTGAATTCTATAGTAAGTGCATCAATAAAACGTAACGGACAAGTGTCCTACCCATTGTCTGTCGTCTGTGGCTGCCTCCTGGACTCCCCAAAGCGCGTTTCGCCCACGCTTCCTCAAGGGGTACGAAACTGACGCTGGGAGGCCGGTTTTTATACATATGGACAGGTGAATTTGGCGCACGCGCTGTGATCAGCTTCCGGGTCCGACTCATGCCCCATTTCCGGCGGCACGGCACTGGCGCGCATGCGCCGGGTCCGACAGCGCTATCGGATACCCGGTCATGCGCAGTGCGCCACAATGCCGCCGGCTGGGACAGTGGCGGAGCCGCGCCAATCAGTGCGCGTGCGCACCTCTGTCCGTGAATGTCAAGATGTGTGTCGCTGTATTCTGGAAAAAGAGGAAGAGGTGAGAGAACATAAGGAGGAGGGCGGAGGGACCAGAGATGGGAAGTGCCGAGGGAGTTTGGAGAGGAAAAGCTGGGCCTAAAAGAAAGGTAAGAAAGGAAATAGAAGATAGAATGCGCCACAGGGGGGCACAGGGAGAAAGAAGAGAAAGAAAAAAAGGTGTCATATTGCTAGTTATCATTCTTACGTTGACATATGAGCAAAGATGTGCTTCAGTGAAACGTGTATACTTTGTGATCAGATTATGACAAAGAACGTGAAGAAAAGGAAGGAAAGAAAAGAAAAAAGAAAGAGGTAAGTAAGTGTATTAAAATAGGTTGCAGTACATTGTATGCCTACAATGATATATATATAAAGTGCAGAGTGCGCAATAAAGTGCAATAAGCCAAGTTATCAAAAACAAATAGGAGCATCTGTGCCCCACTCCATATTTACATACCAATATTTGATCCAAAACTGGATCAAAAGGCTTAGACCCCCCCCCCCTTTTTTCCCATTTTTTTTTTAAAAAGACAAGAAAAATGTATATCGTGAATTTTAAAAAGGCACAAAAAGGACCAAAGTGTTGTGAAAGACAAAAATTGTATATAGTGATAATTAAAGGCCCCTTAAGACTCAATTTCTAAACACCTATAATATTCAAGCCTCTATTTAAAGTGCAGGTCGTGCAAATGTGTTGCATATGTCGCAGCGCCTCTATAAAAACTGCTTCTTTTGATGTCGATGTTGGATGTCCTCCATCAATGTATCCAATGGATGCCATCCTCCTATCTTCGTAGCATATGATGTCCTTGGTATAAGTAATTATTCTTTCTGGTCCAAAGGACTACATAGATATTAGTTATTCTTCTACCCGTGTTCTCCCAGATTACAGGATACCTCTTCGTGTGGTACTTCTTCATTTTTTTATGCATAACATCCGACTGTTCCCAACGTGTTGTATAGTACTTCTAACAAGACAATACAAATATACAGTTAAAATCAAATGGATGGTAGAGATATATCTAGCTGTTATCTACCCGGGATATTCCTAATTTATAAGAATGGAACAAAGCTGAGTGCCTCATTAAGGCCAGTTGGGTACATAGTCCCCAATTGGACTATCCACCTACATTCCCTTTGTGCCAAGATCTTTTTCAGGTCTCCCCCTCTAATTCCACAACGTATCACTTCAATGCCTCTTACAGAAAGGCCTCGGGGATCACATCCATGGTGGTGGAAGAAGTGTCGCGGGATTGGTTTGAGTTCTCTAGGATTGATCGTACCCTTCGCCTTGATGATGTCTCGGACGTGTTCTCTTACCCTAGTGCCTAGTTCTCTTGCGGTAAGTCCCACATATATTTTCGGACAGCTGCATGTAGCATAATACACAACCCCGGTAGTATTACACGAGATGTAATCTCTGATTGTGAATGTGCGTTGTCCGTCAGCCGAGTTGAACGTGTGGGAGCGTAGCATATTAGGGCAGGAGATGTAGTGACCACACGGGAAACTGCCGATCTTCTTTGTCCTCTGTCCAAAGGGGTTTTCTATTTTAGGGATGTAGTGACTTTGCACTAATATATCCTTTAAGTTTTTACTTCTGCGAGCCGTTAGGAGGGGTTTTTCTGTTAAAATTGTTTTTAAAGTCGCGTCAGTCCGTAGGTCACTCCAATGTTTATTTAATGCGGCCCGTAATTCATCCCATTGTTTGTTATAAGTCGAAATGAAGCGAATTTTAGAATCCCCCTTTCCTTTCCTTTTAGTTTGTAACAGTTCTGTACGTGTTTGTTTTTTTGCGTTCTGGTACCCTGCCTTTATGCATTGGCCGCTATATCCTCTATTTAAGAATCTCTCTTTGAGATCTCTTGCCTGGTATTCGAATTTGGCATTTGTAGAGCAGATGCGGCGTGCTCTCAGGAACTGTCCCCCGGGTATGGCTTTAATGGTAGACGGTGGGTGGGCCGACGAGGCATGCAGGAGTGCATTTACAGACGTCGGCTTCCTGAACATATCCGTCTGAAGGTAACCATTCTCATCAGTTTCAATTGTAATGTCCAGAAAGTCGACTTTTTTAGAACTATATGAATACGTTAATTTGATGTTGAATGAATTATTATTTAATTCCTGCATAAACTGGATCAGCTCAGTCTCCGTCCTTTGCCAAATCACCAAGACGTCGTCTATGTACCGAAGCCAGCACTGCACATGGGAAGACCGCCCGGCGCCGCCATCGCCAAAGATGGTTCTCTCCCAATATCCTAGGAAGAGGTTGGCGTATGACGGCGCACAGGCGGCCCCCATGGCAGTGCCCTGCCTCTGCACATAGAACTGGTCTTTAAAAGTAAAAAAATTGTGGGTCAAAATAAAGGATAATAATTCCAGTATGAGGGATTGTAGTTCTGTCTCCAGAGTACTTCCTGAAAGGAAGAATTTTGTCGCTTCCAAGCCGTCCTGGTGCCTGATGCAGGTATACAAGCTTTCTACATCGATTGTCACAAGCAACATGTCGGCTTTGATGCAGATCCCGTCGATCCTCAATAGGGCGTCCATACTGTCCCGGACATAGGATGGCAGAACCTCAACTAGTGGTTTTAAATAGTGATCTATGAATTTACAACTTGGGTCACATATACCACCGATGCCAGAGACAATAGGACGCCCCGGAGGGTCGACGGGATCTTTGTGTATCTTAGGAAGCAGGTAAAACGTTGGAACCTTAGGTTCCTTTACTGTTAACCCGTCAGACGCTTTTTTTGGGATAATCCCTTCTTCTACGGCAGAGTCCAAGATGGAAATAATTAGATTTTTATATCCAAGTATTGGGTTGAAAGCTAATTTCTCGTATGTGTCTCTTTTCCTGAGTTGGCGCAAGGCTTCCCTTTCGTACTTATCTTTTGGCCAGACCACGACGTTCCCCCCCTTATCTGCCGCCTTAATGACGATGTCATCAAGTGACTGCAGCTCCTTAAGAGCTCTCCGTTCTGATACAGTCAAATTGTCACGTTTTTTATCCCTGGAGTGTACCAAAGTTTTAAGTTCTTCCGTTATCAGTTTAGTAAAAATCTCAATTTGAGGGCATAGAGACAGGGGGGGGGGGGCATCCTGGATCTGGGTATTATGGCCGGAGGGAACTTACCTTGATTTCCAGATACTTGTTCCTGTTGGAGCTCCTCCAATGCCTGTAATGCTTCTCTCTCATTTTCATTTGAAATTTCCAATTCGACTTCTCCACCACCATGGAGTTTCCCCAAAAGCAACTTCCTTGAAAAGAGGTGCAAGTCCTTCAATGCTGTAAATAGAGATGAGCGAGCACTAAAATGCTCGGGTACTCGTTATTTGAGACGAACTTTTCCCGATGCTCGAGTGCTCGTCTCGAATAACGAGCCCCATTGAAGTCAATGGGAGACTCGAGCATTTTTCAAGGGGACCAAGGCTCTGCACAGGGAAGCTTGGCCAAACACCTGGAAACCTCAGAAAAGGATGGAAATGGACAGGAAACAGCAGGGGCAGCATGCATGGATGCCTCTGAGGCTGCTTAAACGCACCATTATGCCAAAATTATGGGCAACAGCATGGCCATGACAGAGTGACAGAATGAAGCTAGATAGCATCTAAAACATGCAATAATTGACCCTGACACTATAGGTGACGGCATGCAGAGGCAGCAGCAGCAGCGGCAGGCTAGAGAGTGTCTTGGCAACATACCCCAAAAAGCGCTCAAATAATATCGGTAAATGATAAAAGTTTGCCAGTATATTTTGTGGATTACACAGCAGGGTGGCGACAAAGTTAACAACTTTGATGTGGAATGCCCTGTAATAGCTCATCTCATCTGGGTCTGGGTCTCAATCAGCGTCATCTCATCTGGCATAGCAGGGTGCTTTCATACATGGCTAGAAAATAGCCATAGGAGAATCCAAACGGCTTGCTTAGGCCTACAATAGCGTTATATATTTTATTTCTGGTTGATCTGCTGGTGGCTGTCCTTGCTGCAGTGCATCTACTACCATATTGTGAGGAATTTGTAGTGAGACTTGCGACCGTTGTGTTTAGCGCTTAGTGACGCACATATCCATCACAAAGACCGAAGTGGGAAAATTTATTAGGGGTTTGATTTCAATTAGGCACAGTCTGCCATTTACTTTTTATTTTACGTTTATTTTTTCATAACTCAGCGTCATCTCATCTGGCATAGCAGTGTGCTTTCATACTTGGCTAGAAAATAGCCATAGGAGAATCCAAACGGCTTACTTAGGCCTACAATAGCGTTATATATATTTTATTTCTGGTTGATCTGCTGGTGGCTGTCCTTGCTGTAGTGCATCTACTACCATATTGTGAGGAATTTGTAGTGAGACTTGCGACCGTTGTGTTTAGCGCTTAGTGACGCACATATCCATTGCAAAGACCGAAGTGGGAAAATTTATTAGGGGTTTGATTTCAATTAGGCACAGTCTGCCATTTACTTTTTATTTTACGTTTATTTTTTCATAACTCAGCGTCATCTCATCTGGCATAGCAGTGTGCTTTCATACTTGGCTAGAAAATAGCCATAGCAATAGGATAGCATCGTTTGGTTTTAAAAACTAAAAAACACAAAATAACACAAAAAAAAGTAAAAAAAAAATTAAAGTTATAACTTTCATTTTCAAAATGTTTAACCCGAGGGCTAGGGGTAGAGGACGAGGGCGGGGACGTGGGCGTCCAACTACTGCAGGGGTCGCACATATCCATCGCAAAGACCGAAGTGGGAAAATTTATTAGGGGTTTGATTTCAATTAGGCACAGTCTGCCATTTACTTTTTATTTTACGTTTATTTTTTCATAACTCAGCGTCATCTCATCTGGCATAGCAGTGTGCTTTCATACTTGGCTAGAAAATAGCCATAGGAGAATCCAGAAAATAGCCATAGCAATAGGATAGCATCGTTTGGTTTCAAAAACTAAAAAACACAAAAAAACACAAAAAAAGTTAAAAAAAAATGAAAGTTATAACTTTCATTTTCAAAATGTTTAACCCGAGGGCTAGGGGTAGAGGACGAGGGCGGGGACGTGGGCGTCCAACTACTGCAGGGGTCAGAGGCCGTGGTCCTGGGCGGGGTGAGACACCACCTGCTGATGAGGGAGCAGGGGAACGCCGCAGAGCTACACTCCCTAGGTTCATGTCTGAAGTTACTGGGACTCGTGGTAGAGCACTGTTGAGGCCAGAACAATGCGAACAGGTGATGTCGTGGATTGCCGACAATGCTTCGAGCAATTTGTCCACCAGTCAGTCTTCCACGCAGTCCACCCATGTCACCGAAATTGGCACTCCTCCAGCTCCTGCACCTCAGCCTCCTCCCCCCAGTCTGCCCCCTCCCAGGAAAATTTGGCATTTGAACCGGCATACTCTGAGGAACTGTTTTCTGGACCCTTCCCACAGTCACAAACCACTTGTCCGGTTGCTGCTGAGCAATTTTCCGATGCCCAGGTTTTCCACCAGTCGCTGTCTGTGGGTGATGATGACCTTCTTGACGTAGTGGAAGAAGTGTGTAAAGAGGTGTCCGACGATGAGGAGACGCGGTTGTCAGACAGTGGTGAAGTTGTTGTCAGGGCAGGAAGTCCGAGGGGGGAGCAGACTGAGGGATCGGAGGATGATGAGGTGACAGACCCAAGCTGGGTTGAGAGGCCGGGTGAACACAGTGCTTCTGAGACGGAGGAGAGTCCTCGACCAGAACAGGTTGGAAGAGGCAGTGGTGGGGCCAGACGGAGAGGCAGGGCCAGAGCAGGTGCATCAGCGCCAAATGTGTCACGTAGTGAAGCTCCCGTGGCGAGGGCTCCCGCAGCGAGGGCTAGATTTTCAGAAGTCTGGAGGTTCTTTTAGGAAACACCGGATGACCGACGGACTGTGGTGTGCCACCTTTGCCAAACCAGGATCAGCAGGGGTTCCACCACTACTAGCTTAACTACCACCAGTATGCGCAGGCATATGAATGCTAAACACCCCACTCAGTGGCACCAAGCCCGTTCACCTCCGGCCGTGCACACCACTGCTCCTTCCCCTGTGTCAGCTGATAGTCAGCCCCCTGCCCAGGACCCTGGCACAAAAACCCCATCGTCGCCTCCACGATCCTCCACAGCATCCACCAGCATTCAGCTCTCCATACCCCAGACGCTGGAGCGGAAACGGAAATATAGTGCAACCCACCCGCACGCCCAAGCCCTTAATGTCCACATCTCCACATTGCTTAGCCTGGAGATGCTGCCCTATAGGCTAGTAGAGACCGAGGCCTTTCGCAACCTCATGGCGGCGGCCGCCCCTCGGTTATTCAGTCCCCAGCCGCCACTACTTTTCCCGATGTGCAGTCCCAGCCCTGCACCAGCACGTGTCAGACAACATCATCCGTGCCCTGACCAACGCCGTTTCTGACAAGGTCCACCTGACCACGGACACGTGGACGAGTGCTGCCGGGCAGGGCCACTATATATCGCTGACGGCACATTGGGTTAACTTGGTGGAGGCTGGGACCGAGTCTGACCCTGCGGCTGGTCATATACTGCCGACGCTGAGGAGTGCGGGGCCTACCTCGGTCCAGGTCTTTCAGGCCTACTATGCCTCCTCCTCCTCCCACCCCTCCTCCACCTCCTCCTCCGAACTACCATCCGTGGGCATGGCGCCATCAGTCGCTAGCTCTAGTCACAGCAGCAGTGCCGTCGCTAAGCGACAGCAGGCGGTGCTCAAACTGCTGAGCCTAGGCGATAAAAGGCACACCGCCCAAGAACTATTACAGGGCATCACGGCGCAGACTGATCTGTGGCTGGCACCGCTGAACCTGAAGCCAGGCATGGTTGTGTGTGACAACGGCCGTAACCTGGTGGCGGCTCTGCAACTCGGCAGACTGACACATGTGCCATGCCTGGCCCATGTGTTAAATCTGATAGTTCAGCGTTTCCTCAAGACATACCCCAATCTGTCTGATTTGCTCACGAAGGTGCGCCGCATCTGTGCGCATTTCAGGAAGTCCAGCACAGATGCTGCCACTCTCAGGGCAGCGCAGCGCCGCCTCCAACTGCCCGCTCACCGACTGTTGTGCGACGTGCCCACGAGGTGGAATTCAACATTAACCATGTTATCCAGAGTTTACCAGCAGCGCAGAGCGATTGTAGACTGCCAGATGTCAACTTCCACCAGAACTGGTAGTCAGGTCAGTCAGCTTCCTCAAGTCTACAATGAGGAGTGGACGTGGATGTCTGATATCTGTCAGGTGCTGAGTAACTTTGAGGAGTCAACACAGATGATTAGTGGCGATGCCGCCATCATCAGCCTCACCATCCCGCTGCTTGGCCTGTTGAAAAACTCTCTGATCAGCATGAAGTCGGAAGCTTTGCGCTCGTCACAAGAGACGGGGGAAGAAGATTCCCTTGTTGATAGCCAAAGCACCCTCAGGTCTGTTTCTCAGCGCATATCGGAGGAGGTGGAGGAGGATGAGGAGGAAGAGGAGGAGAATGTTGGCGAGGCACAAGAGGGGAGTATTGCTCAGACCTTCACTGTTCAGCGTGTATGGGCAGAAGAAGAGGAGTTGGAGGAGTTGGAGGAGGAGGAGATGGACAGTCAGGCCAGTGAGGGGAGTGAATTCTTGTGAGTTGGGACTCTGGCGCATATGGCAGATTTCATGCTAGGCTGCCTATCCCGTGACCCTCGCGTTCAAAGAATTTATTCCAGCACCGATTACTGGGTATTCACTCTCCTGGACCCACTCTCATCCCTGGAGAGGAAAGGAGTGTGAGAATGCATGAATACCAGCAGGCCCTGGTGCACAAGCTGAAACAGTATTTCCCTTCTGACAGTGCTAGCGGCAGAGTGCGTAGTTCTGCGGGACAAGTAGCGAGGGAGAGTAGGCGAGCAGGCAGCTTGTCCAGCACTGGCAAGGGTACGCTTTACAAGGCTTTTGCCAGCTTTATGTCACCCCAGCAAGACACTGTCACCTGTCCCCAGTCTCGGCAGAGTAGGGCTGATCTTTAAAGAAAGATGGTGAGGGAGTACGTAGCTGACCATACCATCGTCCTAAATGATCCCACAGCTCCCTACAACTACTGGGTTTCAAAGCTGGACATGTGGCACGAACTGGCGCTGTACGCCTTGGAGGTTCTTGCCTGCCCTGCCGCTAGTGTGTTGTCCGAGCGGGTTTTCAGTGCAGCTGGTGGCATCATCACCGATAAGCGTACACGCCTGTCGACTGACAGCGCTGACTGGCTGACGCTTATTAAGATGAATAAAGCCTGGATTTCTCATAATTTCCAATCTCCACCAGGTGAAGGAAGCTCAACCTGAATAATTTATTCACTCCTCCTCCTCATTTTCCTCCTTCTCCTCCTCTTTGTACACTAAAGCAGAGGAAACTGGCTATTTTTTGACAGGGCCCACTGGCTCTAGCTATAGTACTTTATGCATTTAATTTTTCTGGAGGGCCATCTACCCGGTCCTCTGTTTTAAACAATTTTTGGGACAGCCACATACAGGCACTCAATCTATTCAATTTTTCTGGAGGGCCACCTACCTGCTTCTCTGGTTTGAAAACTTTTTTGGACTGCCACATACAGGCACTCAATCTATTTCATTTTTCTGGAGGGCCACCTACCTGCTCCTCTGGTTTGAAAACTTTTTTGGACTGCCACATACAGGCACTCAATCTATTTCATTTTTCTGGAGGGCCACCTACCTGCTCCTCTGGTTTGAAAACTTTTTTGGACTGCCACATACAGGCACTATCCAAATTAAATTGTCTCCATAGCAGCCTCCACACGTTGTCTCCATTGCTACCTCCAAAAGTCGTCCATATAGCTGCCTCCATACATCGTCCCCTTATCAAACGAGGTGTGTCAGGCAGAAATTTGGGTTGTTTTCATGGATTCCACATCAAAGTTGTTAACTTTGTCGCCACCCTGCTGTGTTATCCACAAAATATACTGGCAAACTTTTATCATTTACCGATATTATTTCAGCGCTTCATGCGCATCTGTTGATTACACTGCTGTGTAATCCAAAAAATATACTGCCAAACTTTTACCATTTACGGATATTATTTCAGCGCTTCTTGCGCATCTGTTTACATTCCCCTCACCCGCCATATCCCAAACTTATAAGAACGCTACTACACTTAACTTGGTGGAGGCTGGGACCGAGTCTGACCCTGCGGCTGGTCATATACTGCCGATGCCGAGGATTGCGGGGCCTACCTCGGTCCAGGTCTTTCAGGCCTACTATGCCTCCTCCTCCTCCCACCCCTCCTCCACCTCCACCTCCTCCGAATTACCATCCGTGGGCATGGCGCCATCAGTCGGTAGCTCTAGGCACAGCAGCAGTGCCGTCGCTAAGCGACAGCAGGCGGTGCTCAAACTGCTGAGCCTAGGCGATAAAAGGCACACCGCCCAAGAGATATTACAGGGCATTCCACATCAAACTTGTTAACTTTGTTGCCACCCTGCTGTGTAATCCACAAAATATACTGGCAAACTTTTATCATTTACCGATATTATTTCAGCGCTTCTTGCGCATCTGTTTACATTCCCCTCACCCGCCATATCCTAAACTTATAAGAACGCTACTAAACTTGATCTTATACAAAAGGTTCTTAGAAGTGCTGTTTGGGGAGTAGCCTAGAGACAGGGGCTTGGATTGGCGAAAGCTCGCCTGGAAGAGGAGCGCCAGCTCCATCTCAAGATCCAACTAACATAGTTTTAACTGCAGCACCTTTAATCTACTACTAGTTCACTGCCTCCATACATCGTCCCCTTATCAAACGAGCTGTGTCAGGCAGAATTTTCAGGTGTTTCACCAGATACATAGTGGAACTCGGCCCATCTGTCGCCGCCATGCTGGAGACCTGAAGTTGCAATCATAGCAGCGCAATATGAATGCCCCATACTGTCGCTCTTAATCATGGAAGTTGTCTTCATGGCTGCCTCCCCATGTCGTCCCCTTATCAAAAGAGCTGTGTCAGGCTCATTTTTCGGGTGTTTCACCAGATACGTTATGGAACTTGGTCACTATGTCGCCACCATGCTGTGTTATCGACTAAATATACCTTCAACCTTTTGTTCACATAGGAAATCATTTCACCTCCTTTGGTGAAACCTGAGTCCATTTAGGGTATGTCACCATGAGACTCTCTAGCCTGCCACTGCTGCCGCTGCCTCTGAATGCTGTCCCCTATAGTGTCAGGGTCAATTATTGCATGTTTTAGATGCTATCTAGCCTCATTCAGTCACTCTGTCATGGCCATGCTGTTGCCCATAATTTTGGCATAATGGTGCGATTAAGCAGCCTCAGAGGCATCCATGCATGCTGCCCCTCCTGTTTCCTGTCCATTTCCGTGGTGTTTCCATCCTTTTCTGAGGTTCCCAGGTGTTTGGCCAGGCTTCCCTGTGCAGAGCCTTGGTCCCCTTGAAAAATGCTCGAGTCTCCCATTGACTTCAATGGGGCTCGTTATTCGAGACGAGCACTCGAGCATCGGGAAAAGTTTGTCTTGAATAACGAGTACCCGAGCATTTTAGTGCTCGCTCATCTCTAGTGATGATGCCACCAGCTGCACTGAAAACCCGCTCGGACAACACGCTAGCGGCAGGGCAGGCAAGAACCTCCAAGGCGTACAGCGCCAGTTCGTGCCACATGTCCAGCTTTGAAACCCAGTAGTTGTAGGGAGCTGTGTGATCATTTAGGACGATGGTATGGTCAGCTACGTACTCCCTCACCATCTTTCTGTAAAGATCAGCCCTACTCTGCCGAGACTGGGGACAGGTGACAGTCTCTTGCTGGGGTGACATAAAGCTGGCAAAAGCCTTGTAAAGCGTACCCTTGCCAGTGCTGGACAAGCTGCCTGCTCGCCTACTCTCCCTCGCTACTTGTCCCGCAGAACTACGCACTCTGCCGCTAGCGCTGTCAGAAGGGAAATAGTGTTTCAGCTTGTGCACCAGGGCCTGCTGGTATTCATGCATTCTCACACTCCTTTCCTCTCCAGGGATGAGAGTGGAAAGATTTTGCTTGTACCGTGGGTCCAGGAGAGTGAATACCCAGTAATCGGTGCTGGAATAAATTCTTTGAACGCGAGGGTCACGGGATAGGTAGCCTAGCCATATGCGCCAGAGTACCAACGCGCAAGAATTCACTCCCCTCACTGGCCTGACTGTCCATTTCCTCCTCCTCCAACTCCTCCAACTCCTCTTCTTCTGCCCATACACGCTGAACAGTGAAGGACTGAACAATGGTCCCCTCTTCTGTCTCGCCAACATTCTCCTCCTCTTCCTCCTCATCCTCCTCAACAAGGGAATCTTCTTCCCCCGTCTCTTGTGACGAGCGCAAAGCTTCCGACTTCATGCTGATCAGAGAGTTTTTCAACAGGCCAAGCAGTGGGATGGTGAGGCTGATGATGGCGGCATCGCCACTGACCATCTGTGTTGACAGATATCAGACATCCACGTCCACTCCTCATTGTAGACTTGAGGAAGCTGACTGACCTGACTACCAGTTCTGGTGGAAGTTGACATCTGGCAGTCTACAATCACTCTGCGCTGCTGGTAAACTCTGGATAACATGGTTAATGTTGAATTCCACCTCGTGGGCACGTCGCACAACAGTCGGTGAGCGGGCAGTTGGAGGCGGCGCTGCGCTGCCCTGAGAGTGGCAGCATCTGTGCTGGACTTCCTGAAATGCGCACAGATGCGGCGCACCTTCGTGAGCAAATCAGACAGATTGGGGTATGTCTTGAGGAAACGCTGAACTATCAGATTTAACACATGGGCCAGGCATGGCACATGTGTCAGTCTGCCGAGTTGCAGAGCCGCCACCAGGTTACGGCCGTTGTCACACACAACCATGCCTGGCTTCAGGTTCAGCGGTGCCAGCCACAGTTTAGTCTGCGCCGTGATGCCCTGTAATAGTTCTTGGGCGGTGTGCCTTTTATCGCCTGGGCTCAGCAGTTTGAGCACCGCCTGCTGTCGCTTAGCGACGGCACTGCTGCTGTGCCTAGAGCTAGCGACTGATGGCGCCATGCCCACGGATGGTAGTTCGGAGGAGGAGGTGGAGGAGGGGTGGGAGGGGATGGAGGCATAGTAGGCATGAAAGACCTGGACCGAGGTAGGCCCCGCAATCCTCGGCATCGGCAGTATATGACCAGCCGCAGGGTCAGACTCGGTCCCAGCCTCCACCAAGTTAACCCAATGTGCCGTCAGCGATATATAGTGGCCCTGCCCGGCAGCACTCGTCCACGTGTCCGTGGTCAGGTGGACCTTGTCAGAAACGGCGTTGGTCAGGGCACGGATGATGTTGTCTGACACGTGCTGGTGCAGGGCTGGGACGGCACATCGGGAAAAGTAGTGGCGGCTGGGGACTGAATACCGAGGGGCAGCCGCCGCCATGAGGTTGCGAAAGGCCTCGGTCTCTACTAGCCTATAGGGCAGCATCTCCAGGCTAAGCAATCTGGAGATGTGGACATTAAGGGCTTGGGCGTGCGGGTGGGTTGCACTATATTTCCGTTTCCGCTCCAGCGTCTGGGGTATGGAGAGCTGAACGCTGGTGGATGCTGTGGAGGATCGTGGAGGCGACGATGGGGTTTTTGTGCCAGGGTCCTGGGCAGGGGGCTGACTATCAGCTGACACAGGGGAAGGAGCAGTGGTGTGCACGGCCGGAGGTGAACGGGCTTGGTGCCACTGAGTGGGGTGTTTAGCATTCATATGCCTGCGCATACTGGTGGTAGTTAAGCTAGTAGTGGTGGAACCCCTGCTGATCCTGGTTTGGCAAAGGTTGCACACCACAGTCCGTTGGTCATCCAGTGTTTCCTTAAAGAACCTCCAGACTTCTAAAAATCTAGCCCTCGCCGCGGGAGCCCTCGCCACGGGAGCTTCACTAGTTGACACATTTGGCGCTGATGCACCTGCTCTGGCCCTGCCTCTCCGTCTGGCTCCACCACTGCCTCTTCCAACCTGTTCTGGTCGAGGACTCTCCTCCGTCTCAGAAGCACTGTGTTCACCCGGCCTCTCAACCCAGCTTGGGTCTGTCACCTCATCATCCTCCGATCCCTCAGTCTGCTCCCCCCTCGGACTTCCTGCCCTGACAACAACTTCACCACTGTCTGACAACTGTGTCTCCTCATCGTCGGACACCTCTTTACACACTTCTTCCACTACGTCAAAAAGGTCATCATAACCCACAGACTGCGACTGGTGGAAAACCTGGGCATCGGAAAATTTCTCAGCAGCAACCGGACAAGTGGTTTGTGACTGTGGGAAGGGTCCAGAAAACAGTTCCTCAGAGTATGCCGGTTCAAATGCCAAATTTTCCTGGGAGGGGGCAGACTGGGGGGGAGGAGGCTGAGGTGCAGGAGCTGGAGGAGTGCCGATTTCGGTGACATGGGTGGACTGCGTGGAAGACTGCCTGGTGGACAAATTGCTCGAAGCATTGTCGGCAATCCACGACATCACCTGTTCGCACTGTTCTGGCCTCAACAGTGCTCTACCACGAGTCCCAGTAACTTCAGACATGAACCTAGGGAGTGTAGCTCTGCGGCGTTCCCCTTCTCCCTCATCAGCAGGTGGTGTCTCACCCCGCCCAGGACCACGGCCTCAGACCCCTGCAGTAGTTGGACGCCCACGTCCCCGCCCTCGTCCTCTACCCCTAGCCCTCGGGTTAAACATTTTGAAAATGAAAGTTATAACTTTAATTTTTTTTTAACTTTTTTTTGAGTTTTTTTGTGTTTTTTTTTGTGTTTTTAAGTTTTTAAAACCAAACGACGCTATCCTATTGCTATGGCTATTTTCTAGCCAAGTATGAAAGCACACTGCTATGCCAGAGGAGATGACGCTGAGTTACGAAAAAATAAACGTAAAATAAAAAGTAAATGGCAGGCTGTGCCTAATTGAAATCAAACCCCTAATAAATTTTCCCACTTCGGTCTTTGCGATGGATATGTGCGTCATTAAGCGCTAAACACAACGGTCGCAAGTCTCACTACAAATTCCTCACAATATGGTAGTAGATGCACTACAGCAAGGACAGCCACTAGCAGATCAACCAGAAATAAGATATACATAACGCTATTGTAGACCTAAGTAAGCCGTTTGGATTCTCCTATGGCTATTTTCTAGCCAAGTATGAAAGCACACTGCTATGCTTGATGAGATGACGCTGAGTTATTAAAAAAATAAACGTAAAATAAAAAGAAACTGGCAGACTGTGCCTAATTGAAATCAAACCCCTAATAAATTTTCCCACTTCGGTCTTTGCGATGGATATGTGCGTCAGTAAGCGCTAAACACAACGGTCGCAAGTCTCACTACAAATTCCTCACAATATGGTAGTAGATGCACTACAGCAAGGACAGCCACCAGCAGATCAACCAGAAATAAAATATATATAACGCTATTGTAGGCCTAAGTAAGCCGTTTGGATTCTCCTATGGCTATTTTCTAGCCAAGTATGAAAGCACACTGCTATGCTAGATGAGATGACGCTAAGTTATTAAAAAAATAAACGTAAAATAAAAAGAAACTGGCAGACTGTGCCTAATTGAAATCAAACCCCTAATAAATTTTCCCACTTCGGTCTTTGCGATAGATATGTGCGTCAGTAAGCGCTAAACACAACGGTCGCAAGTCTCACTACAAATTCCTCACAATATGGTAGTAGATGCACTACAGCAAGGACAGCCACCAGCAGATCAACCAGAAATAAAATATATATAACGCTATTGTAGGCCTAAGTAAGCCGTTTGGATTCTCCTATGGCTATTTTCTAGCCAAGTATGAAAGCACACTGCTATGCCAGATGAGATGACGCTGAGTTATGAAAAAATAAACGTAAAATAAAAAGTAAATGGCAGACTGTGCCTAATTTAAATCAAACCCCTAATAAATTTTCCCACTTCGGTCTTTGCGATAGATATGTGCGTCAGTAAGCGCTAAACACAACGGTCGCAAGTCTCACTACAAATTCCTCACAATATGGTAGTAGATGCACTACAGCAAGGACAGCCACCAGCAGATCAACCAGAAATAAAATATATTACGCTATTGTAGGCCTAAGTAAGCCGTTTGGATTCTCCTCTGGCTATTTTCTAGCCAAGTATGAAAGCACACTGCTATGCCAGATGAGATGACGCTGAGTTATGAAAAAATAAACGTAAAATAAAAAGTAAATGGCAGACTGTGCCTAATTGAAATCAAACCCCTAATAAATTTTCCCACTTCGCTCTTTGCGATGGATATGTGCGTCACTAAGCGCTAAACACAACGGTCGCAAGTCTCACTACAAATTCCTCACAATATGGTAGTAGATGCACTACAGCAAGGACAGCCACCAGCAGATCAACCAGAAATAAAATATATATAACGCTATTGTAGGCCTAAGTAAGCCGTTTGGATTCTCCTATGGCTATTTTCTAGCCAAGTATGAAAGCACACTGCTATGCCAGATGAGATGACGCTGAGTTATGAAAAAAATAAACGTAAAATAAAAAGTAAATGGCAGACTGTGCCTAATTGAAATCAAACCCCTAATAAATTTTCCCACTTCGGTCTTTGCGATTGATATGTGCGTCAGTAAGAGCTAAACACAACGGTAACAAGTCCCCCTGCAAATTCCTCACAATATGGTACTAGCTGCAAATAAAAAAAAAAAATGTATAACGTTATTGTAGCCCTAAGAAGGGCTGTTGGGTTCTTGTAGAATCACTCCTGCCTAACACTATTCTAATAGAACAGCCTAACGCTTTCCCTGACCAGCAGCAGCTCTCTCCCTAGCGGCATCCAGACACAGAATGATCCGAGCAGTGCGGGCAGTGGCTAGTCTTTTCCAGGGTCACCTGATCTGGCCAGCCAACCACTGCTATCGACTTGTAAGGGTACCACGTCATGCTGGGTGGAGTGCAGAGTCTCTTGGCTTGTGATTGGCTCTGTTTCTGGCCGCCAAAAAGCAAAACGGCGGGAGATGCCATTTTCTCGAGCGGGCGAAGTATTCGTCCGAGCAACGAGCAGTTTCGAGTACGCTAATGCTCGAACGAGCATCAAGCTCGGACGAGTATGTTCGCTCATCTCTAGCTGTAAAATAATCAATATTGTTAGTGGGGGAAAAATTAAGGCCTCTCCCCAGGAGGCTAAGTTGGGAATCAGAGAGGGATCTGGAGGAGAGATTAATCACCTCAAGTTGGTGTTTTGATCTCTTGTCAATCTGGTTGTTTGCTGTCCATTTTATTTTTGCTCCGGTGTTTTGGGGTTCATTTTGTGTATTTGACCCTGTATTATTAGAGGGAATAGTTCCTGTCTGTTTCTTAGTGTTACTTCTTGTTTTTGGTTTTTCATGGCCATTGTTAGATCCCTGAGACCGACATTGATCGAGACCTAGATCTAAATCTACTTCGGCCTCTGCCGTGTGTCCACTTATAAACACGGCCTAACTGATAATCTGTAACATCTCTGTGGAATTTATCCGACTTCGTGTGACAGGCGTCTTTTTCCCATCTCTCAAAGGTGTTTAGAAATTGAGTCTTAAGGGGCCTTTAATTATCACTATATACAATTTTTGTCTTTCACAACACTTTGGTCCTTTTTGTGCCTTTTTAAAATTCACGATATACATTTTTCTTGTCTTTTTAAAAAAAAATGGGGAAAAAAAAGGGGGGGGTCTAAGCTTTTTGATCCAGTTTTGGATCAAATATTGGTATGTAAATATGGAGTGGGGCACAGATGCTCCTATTTGTTTTTGATAACTTGGCTTATTGCACTTTATTGCGCACTCTGCACTTTATATATATATCATTGTAGGCATACAATGTACTGCAACTAGAGATGAGCGAGCACTAAAATGCTCGGGTACTCGTTATTCGAGACGAACTTTTCCCGATGCTCGAGTGCTCGTTTCGAGTAACGAGCCCCATTGAAGTCAATGGGAGACTCGAGCATTTTTCAAGGGGACCAAGGCTCTGCACAGGGAAGCTTGGCCAAACACCTGGGAACCTCAGAAAAGGATGGAAACACCACGGAAATGGACAGGAAACAGCAGGGGCAGCATGCATGGATGCCTCTGAGGCTGCTTAATCGCACCATTATGCCAAAATTATGGGCAACAGCATGGCCATGACAGAGTGACAGAATGAAGCTAGATAGCATCTAAAACATCCAATAATTGACCCTGACACTATAGGGGACGGCATGCAGAGGCAGCGGCAGCAGCGGCAGGCTAGAGAGTGGCATGGCGGCATACCCTAAATGGACTCAGGCTTCAAACCAATGGGTGGCAGAGAGGAACCAAAGGAGGTGAGCAAGAAGCGCTCAAATAATATCGGTACATGATAAAAGTTTGCCAGTATATTTTGTGGATTACACAGCAGGGTGGCGACAAAGTTAACATGGAAGCCATGAAAACAACCCAAAATTCTGCCTGACACAGCTCGTTTGATAAGGGGACCATGTATGGAGGCAGTGAACTAGTAGTAGATTAAAGGTGCTGCAGTTCAAACTATGTTAGTTGGATCTTGGCATGGAGCTGGCGCTCCGCTGCCAGGCGAGCTTTCGCCAATCCAAGCCCCTGTCTCTAGGCTACTCCCCAAACAGCACTTCTAAGAACCTTTTGTATAAGATCAAGTGTAGTAGCGTTCTTATAAGTTTAGGATATGGCGGGTGAGGGGAATGTAAACATCTGCGCAAGAAGCGCTGAAATAATATCCGTAAATGAAAAAAGTTTTCCAGTATATTTTGTGGCTTACACAGCACGGTAGCGACAAAGTTAACAAGTTTGATGTGGAATGCCCTGTAATAGCTCTTGGGCGGTGTGCCTTTTATCACCTAGGCTCAGCAGTTTGAGCACCGCCTGCTGTCGCTTAGCGACGGCACTGCTGCTGTGCCTAGAGCTACCGACTGATGGCGCCATGCCCACGGATGGTAATTCGGAGGAGGAGGAGGTGGAGGAGGGGTGGGAGGAGGAGGAGGCATAGTAGGCCTGAAACACCTGGACCGAGGTAGGCCCCGCAATCCTCTGCGTCGGCAGTATATGACCAGCCCCAGGGTCAGACTCGGTCCCAGCCTGCACCAAGTTAAGTGTAGTAGCGTTCTTATAAGTTTGGAATATGGCGGGTGAGGGGAATGTAAACAGATGCGCAAGAAGCGCTGAAATAATATCCGTAAATGGTAAAAGTTTGCCAGTATATTTTGAGGATTACACTGCAGGGTGGCGACAAAGTTAACAAGTTTGTTGTGGAAGCCATGAAAACAACCCAAAATTCTGCCTGACACAGCACGTTTGATAAGGCGGCCATGTATGGAGGCAGTGAACTAGTAGTAGATTAAAGGTGCTGCAGTTAAAACTTTGTTAGTTGGTTCTTGGCATGGAGCTGGCGCTCCGCTGCCAGGCGAGCTTTCGCCAATCCAAGCCCCTGTCTCTAGGCTACTCCCCAAACAGCACTTCTAAGAACCTTTTGTATAAGATCAAGTGTAGTAGCGTTCTTATAAGTTTAGGATATGGCGGGTGAGGGGAATGTAAACATCTGCGCAAGAAGCGCTGAAATAATATCCGTAAATGGTAAAAGTTTGCCAGTGTATTTTGTGGATAACACAGCAGGGTGGCGACAAAGTTAACAACTTTGATGTGGAATCCATGAAAACAACCCAAATTTCGGCCTGACACACCTCGTTTGATAAAGGGACGATGTATGGAGGCAGCTATATGGACGACTTTTGGAGGTAGCAATGGAGACAACGTGTGGAGGCTGCTATGGAGACAATTCAATTTGGATAGTGCCTGTATGTGGCAGTCCAAAAAAGTTTTCAAACCAGAGGAGCAGGTAGGTGGCCCTCCATAAAAATGGAATAGATTGAGTGCCTGTATGTGGCAGTCCAAAAAAGTTTTCAAACCAGAGGAGCAGGTAGGTGGCCCTCCATAAAAATGGAATAGATTGAGTGCCTGTATGTGGCAGTCCAAAAAAGTTTTCAAACCAGAGGAGCAGGTAGGTGGCCCTCCAGAAAAATTGAATAGATTGAGTGCCTGTATGTGGCACTCCCAAAAATTGTTTAAAACAGAGGACCGGGTCGGTGGCCCTCCAGAAAAATTAAATGCATAAAGTACTATAGCTAGAGCCAGTGGGCCCTGTCAAAAAATAGCCAGTTTCCTCTGCTTTACTGTACAAAGAGGAGGAGAAGGAGGAAAATGAGGAGGAGGAGGAGTGGATAAATTATTCAGGTTGAGCTTCCTTCACCTGGTGGAGATTGGAAATTAGGAGACATCCAGGCTTTATTCATCTTGATAAGCGTCAGCCTGTCAGCGCTGTCAGTCGACAGGCGTGTACGCTTATCGGTGATGATGCCACCAGCTGCACTGAAAACCCGCTCGGACAAGACGCTAGCGGCAGGGCAGGCAAGAACCTCCAAGGCGTACAGCGCCAGTTCGTGCCACATGTCCAGCTTTGAAACCCAGTAGTTGTAGGGAGCTGTGTGATCATTTAGGACGATGGTATGGTCAGCTACGTACTCCCTCACCATCTTTCTGTAAAGATCAGCCCTACTCTGCCGAGACTGGGGACAGGTGACAGTGTCTTGCTGGGGTGACATAAAGCTGGCAAAAGCCTTGTAAAGCGTACCCTTGCCAGTGCTGGACAAGCTGCCTGCTCGCCTACTCTCCCTCGCTACTTGTCCCGCAGAACTACGCACTCTGCCGCTAGCGCTGTCAGAAGGGAAATACTGTTTCAGCTTGTGCACCAGGGCCTGCTGGTATTCATGCATTCTCACACTCCTTTCCTCTCCAGGGATGAGAGTGGAAAGATTTTGCTTGTACCGTGGGTCCAGGAGAGTGAACACCCAGTAATCGGTGCTGGAATAAATTCTTTGAACGCGAGGGTCACGGGATAGGCAGCATAGCATGAAATCTGCCATATGCGCCAGAGTACCAACGCGTAAGAATTCACTCCCCTCACTGGCCTGACTGTCCATTTCCTCCTCCTCCAACTCCTCCAACTCCTCTTCTTCTGCCCATACACGTTCAACAGTGAAGGACTCAACAATGGTCCCCTCTTGTGTCTCGCCAACATTCTCCTCCTCTTCCTCCTCATCCTCCTCCACCTCCACCTCCTCCGATATGCGCTGAGAAACAGACCTAAGGGTGCTTTGGCTATCAACAAGGGAATCTTCTTCCCCCGTCTCTTGTGAGGAGCGCAAAGCTTCCGACTTCATGCTGACCAGAGAGTTTTTCAACAGGCCAAGCAGCGGGATGGTGAGGCTGATGATGGCGGCATCGCCACTGACCATCTGTGTTGACTCCTCAAAGTTACTCAGCACCTGACAGATATCAGACATCCACGTCCACTCCTCATTGTAGACTTGAGGAAGCTGACTGACCTGACTACCAGTTCTGGTGGAAGTTGACATCTGGCAGTCTACAATCGCTCGGCGCTGCTGGTAAACTCTGGATAACATGGTCAGTGTTGAATTCCACCTCGTGGGCACGTTGCACAACAGTCGGTGAGCGGGCAGTTGGAGGCGGCGCTGCGCTGCCCTGAGAGTGGCAGCATCTGTGCTGGACTTCCTGAAATGCGCACAGATGCGGCGCACCTTCGTGAGCAAATCAGACAGATTAGGGTATGTCTTGAGGAAACGCTGAACTATCAGATTTAACACATGGGCCAGGCATGGCACATGTGTCAGTCTGCCGAGTTGCAGAGCCGCCACCAGGTTACGGCCGTTGTCACACACAACCATGCCTGGTTTCAGGTTCAGCGGTGCCAGCCACAGTTTAGTCTGCGCCGTGATGCCCTGTAATAGTTCTTGGGCGGTGTGCCTTTTATCGCCTAGGCTCAGCAGTTTGAGCACCGCCTGCTGTCGCTTAGCGACGGCACTGCTGCTGTGCCTAGAGCTACCGACTGATGGCGCCATGCCCACGGATGGTCGTTCGGAGGAGGAGGTGGAGGAGGGGTGGGAGGAGGAGGAGGCATAGTAGGCCTGAAACACCTGGACCGAGGTAGGCCCCGCAATCCTCGGCGTCGGCAGTATATGACCAGCCGCAGGGTCAGACTCGGTCCCAGCCTCCACCATGTTAACCCAATGTGCCGTCAGCGATATATAGTGGCCCTGCCCGGCAGCACTCGTCCACGTGTCCGTGGTCAGGTGGACCTTGTCAGAAACGGCGTTGGTCAGGGCACGGATTATGTTGTCTGACACGTGCTGGTGCAGGGCTGGGACGGCACATCGGGAAAAGTAGTGGCGGCTGGGGACCGAATACCGAGGGGCGGCCGCCGCCATGAGGCTGCGAAAGGCCTCGGTCTCTACTAGCCTATAGGGCAGCATCTCCAGGCTTAGCAATCTGGAGATGTGCACATTAAGGGCTTGGGCATGCGGGTGGGTTGCACTATATTTGCGTTTCCGCTCCAGCGTCTGGGGTATGGAGAGCTGAACGCTGGTGGATGCTGTGGAGGATCGTGGAGGCGACGATGGGGTTTTTGTGGCAGGGTCCTGGGCAGGGGGCTGACTATCAGCTGACACAGGGGAAGGAGCAGTGGTGTGCACGGCCGGAGGTGAACGCGCTTGTTGCCACTGAGTGGGGTGTTTAGCATTCATATGCCTGCGCATACTGGTGGTAGTTAAGCTATTAGTGGTGGAACCCCTGCTGATCCTGGTTTGGCAAATGTGGCACACCACAGTCCGTCGGTCATCCGGTGTTTCCTTAAAGAACCTCCAGACTTCTGAAAATCTAGCCCTCGCCGCAGGAGCCCTCGCCACGGGAGCTTCACTAGTTGACACATTTGGCGCTGATGCACCAGCTCTGGCCCTGCCTCTCCGTCTGGCCCCACCACTGCCTCTTCCAACCTGTTCTGGTCATGGACTCTCCTCCGTCTCAGAAGCACTGTGTTCACCCGGCCTCTCAACCCAGCTTGGATCTGTCACCTCATCATCCTCCGATCCCTCAGTCTGCTCCCCCCTCGGACTTCCTGCCCTGACAACAACTTCCCCACTGTCTGACAACCGTGTCTCCTCATCGTCGGACACCTCTTTACACACTTCTTCCAGTACGTCAACAAGGTCATCATCACCCACAGACTGCGACTGGTGGAAAACCTGGGCATCGGAAAATTGCTCATCAGCAACCGGACAAGTGGTTTGTGACTGTGGGAAGGGTCCAGAAAACAGTTCCTCAGAGTATGCCGGTTCTAATGGCAAATTTTGCTGGGAGGGGGCAGACTGGGGGGGAGGAGGCTGAGGTGCAGGAGCTGGAGGAGTGCCGATTTCGGTGACATGGGTGGACTGCGTGGAAGACTGACTGGTGGACAAATTGCTCGAAGCATTGTCGGCAATCCACGACATCACCTGTTCGCACTGTTCTGGCCTCAACAGTGCTCTACCACGAGTCCCAGTAACTTCAGACATGAACCTAGGGAGTGTAGCTCTGCGGCGTTCCCCTGCTCCCTCATCAGCAGGTGGTGTCTCACCCCGCCCAGGACCACGGCCTCTGACCCCTGCAGTAGTTGGATGCCCACGTCCCGCCCTCGTCCTCTACCCCTAGCCCTCGGGTTAAACATTTTGAAAATGAAAGTTATAACTTTAATTTTTTTTTTAACTTTTTTTTGTGTTTTTTTTTTTTGTGTGTTTTTTAGTTTTTAAAACCAAACGATGCTATCCTATTACTATGGCTATTTTCTAGCCAAGTATGAAAGCACACTGCTATGCCAGATGAGATGACACTGAGTTATTAAAAAAATAAACGTAAAATAAAAAAGGAAATGGCAGACTGTGCCTAATTGAAATCCAACCCCGGGCCCTAATAAATTTTCCCACTTCGGTCTTTGCGATGGATATGTGCGTCACTAAGCGCAAAACACAGTGGTCGCAAGTCTCACTCCAAATTGCTCACAATTTGCTAGTAGATGCACTGCAGCAACTACAGCCACCAGCAGATCAACCAGAAATCAAATATATATAACGCTACTGTAGGCGTAAGTAAGCCGTTTGGATTCTCCTATGGCTATTTTCTAGCCAAGTATTAAAGCACACTACTATGCCAGATGAGATGACGCTGAGTTATGAAAAAAATAAACGTAAAATAAAAAAGGAAATGGCAGACTGTGCCTAATTGAAATCCAACCCCGGGCCCTAATAAATTTTCCCACTTCGGTCTTTGCGATGGATATGTGCGTCACTAAGCGCAAAACACAGTGGTCGCAAGTCTCACTCCAAATTGCTCACAATTTGCTAGTAGATGCACTGCAGCAACTACAGCCACCAGCAGATCAACCAGAAATCAAATATATATAATGCTACTGTAGGCGTAAGTAAGCCGTTTGGATTCTCCTATGGCTATTTTCTAGCCAAGTATTAAAGCACACTACTATGCAAGATGAGATGACACTGAGTTATTAAAAAAATAAACGTAAAATAAAAAGAAACTGGCAGACTGTGCCTAATTGAAATCAAACCCCTAATAAATTTTCCCACTTTGGTGTTTGAGGTGGATATGTGTGTCACTAAGAGCTAAACACAACGGTAGCAAGTCCCCCTGCAAATTCCTCACAATATGGTACTAGCTGCACTACTAGTGCCAGCAAGCCCAGCCACAAGCAAATAAAAAAAAAAAGTATAACGTTATTGTAGCCCTAAGAAGGGCTGTTGGGTTGTTGTAGAATCACTCCTGCCTAACAGTAAGCTAATAGAACACCCTAACGCTTTCCCTGACCAGCAGCAGCTCTCTCCCTAGCGGCATCCAGACAGAGAATGATCCGAGCAGCGCGGGCAGCGGCTAGTCTATCCCAGGGTCACCTGATCTGGCCAGCCAACCACTGCTATCGACGTGTAAGGGTACCACGTCATGCTGGGTGGAGTGCAGAGTCTCCTGGCTTGTGATTGGCTCTGTTTCTGGCCGCCAAAAAGCAAAACGGCGGGAGCTGGCATTTTCTCGAGCGGGCGAAATACTCGTCCGAGCAACGAGCAGTTACGAGTACGCTAATGCTCGATCGAGCATCAAGCTCGGACGAGTATGTTCGCTCATCTCTAACTGCAACCTATTTTAATACACTTACTTACCTCTTTCTTTTTTCTTTTCTTTCCTTCCTTTTCTTCACGTTCTTTGTCATAATCTGATCACAAAGTATACACGTTTCACTGAAGCACATCTTTGCTCATATGTCAACGTAAGAATGATAACTAGCAATATGACACCTTTTTTTCTTTCTCTTCTTTCTCCCTGTGCCCCCCTGTGGCGCATTCTATCTTCTATTTCCTTTCTTACCTTTCTTTTAGGCCCAGCTTTTCCTCTCCAAACTCCCTCGGCACTTCCCATCTCTGGTCCCTCCGCCCTCCTCCTTATGTTCTCTCACCTCTTCCTCTTTTTCCAGAATACAGCGACACACATCTTGACATTCACGGACAGAGGTGCGCACGCACACTGATTGGCGCGGCTCCGCCACTGTCCCAGCCGGCGGCATTGTGGCGCACTGCGCATGACCGGGTATCCGATAGCGCTGTCGGACCCGGCGCATGCGCGCCAGTGTCGTGCCGCCGGAAATGGGGCATGAGTCGGACCCAGAAGCTGATCACAGCGCGTGTGCCAAATTCACCTGTCCATATGTATAAAAACCGGCCTCCCAGTGTCAGTTTCGTACCCCCTGAGGAAGCGTGGGCGAAACGCGCGTTGGGGAGTCCAGGAGGCAGCCACAGATGACAGACAATGGGTAGGACACTTGTCCGTTACGTTTTATTGATGCACTTACTATAGAATTCAGCAATGTACCCTGGCATGTGGTCATGAGTTTTTTGTCTCACTGGACCTTTTTGTATTGGACTTCCTTTGCACAAAATTTATTAATTACATCATTTTGAATGACAGTACAATTTTGTGTTGTCTTGTATTAAAAAATAAAGATTTATATGTATTGATTTTAATGAACGATGCAACTCCGTTTCTTTTTTAGTAATAATTTAACTTTGGTGGAGTAGTTCTAGATTCTGAAGATGGCAGGCTATGTGCCAAGCTCATAACCACAGCAATATGAAGATAAGGTATTTATTAACCTTCCAGTTAGTTGGTAGCAGGCTTGGACTGGCCTGTCGGGATACCAGTCAAAACCCTGGTGGGCCCTTATCATAAGTCACCATCTCTTATCTGTGTCTGTGAGCAGGCACATTCAGCTGAGGCTGGAGGAGGGGGGGATCAGGGGGGACAACGAATTCCTGCAGAAGGGAGAGACAGGTTCTCTGTTCTTCCCACAGCTTCGCTGGGGCAGTGAGTAAGACATTTGTTCCTCACTGCACTGAGCACCTCAGCCCCTGCATCACTGCAGGAGAACATGGCCCCTGATTCATTGCTGCTGCATAACTGGAGGGGCAGACAGTGAGCTGTCACTACTTACAAACCAGAGGACGTGGGCCTCCTAGTTGTCCCAGTGGGCCCCCTTCCTCCTGGTCATGACAGACACCAGAGGCCACCAATCAACTAGCAGCTGCTGCTGGAGGTCATCCCCCTGGCACAGCAGAGGCTGCCCTCATGTGCAGGAGATCAGGATCGATGAGGAGCTGCTGCTCCCCCCATGATGGCTTCCAGCACAAGAAAAAGGTATTTCTTACAAAATAAAAGTGTATCACATTTACACACACACAGTGCACCTCTTTACATCCCTGCAATGTGTACATACATAAAGAATAACAGTGGACTCAAGAACTTCAACTCCCAGCAATTGAATGAGATGCTGAAAGTTGTAGTTCTTCAATTGACTGTATTAAGTATTGATGTAGAGTAAGGAGTAAAGTCACACGTAACTCGCCGACTGTGTTTAACTCGCACGGGGACGGGATGCACTTCTATGCAAACGCATGCGATGGGTAACCCGCACCCGGTGTCCTGTATTGTCCAAATGCAAGGGCTGAAGGAATTAAAGCGTTACGTGGGACCCCAGCCTCACTATTGCCAGAGTACCCTGCGTTATGTGTGACCCCAGCCTCAGTATTACCAGCATACCCGCGCTATGTGTGACCCCATCTTCAGTAATACCAGTATACCCGGGCGTTACGTGTGACTGCAGCCTCAGTGATATGGCTGGTAATACTGAGGCTGCAGTCACACATAACCTAAGTATTACCGGCATAGCCTGCGTTACGTGTGACTGCAGCCTCAGTATTACCGGCATAGCCTGTGTTACGTGTGACCACAGCCTCAGTATTACCAGCATACCCTGCGTTACATGTGACCGCAGCCTCAGTATTACCAGCATACCCCGAGTTATGTTTGACCGCAGCCTCAGTATTACCAGCATACCCCGCGTTATGTTTGACCGCAGCCTCAGTATTACCAGCATACCCCGCGTTACGTATGACTGCAGCCTCAGTATTACCAGCATACCCCGCGTTACGTATGACCGCAGCCTCAGTATTCCAGGCTCCTCCAGGCTGTCAATTGCATATTTGTTTGTATGAAAACACATGCGATCGACAATCTGCACCCAGTGTCTTGCATATACACAATACAAGACAACGGCGCTGATTGCCCATCACATCTGTTTCTATACAAACAAATATGCAATTGGTCGCTGGCCGCCCCAGTGCGTTTTGAATCCGTTACAAATTGGAATCAAAACCCTAACATGTGACAGCACCCTGAAGCCTCTTGATGTATCTGCTGGAAAAAGCAGCAGCCGGGCAAAACCAAACCAGGTCCGTCCTGGTGTAGTTTTGTGTAAAAACAGCAAACAAAAGTTTGCAGGTTTTTCAAAACAATTCAGGCGCGCCCTGTGCCCAACCTACACCCCTTCACGCCCACATGTCATGGAGGTGGCATAGTTGCTTTTATAACCGAAAATTCTTTATACACCCGCACTGTATGTATGAAGAGGACTCAGCCTGTGAACCTTCTTCATATACAGACAGTCCCTGGGTTATTTACAAGATAGGTTTCTTAGGTTTATACTTAAGTTGAATTTGTATATAAGTCAGAATTGTATATTTTATAATTGTAGATTCAGACAAAATTTTTTTGACCCAGTGACAATTAGATTATCTAAATTTTTTGCTGTAATGAATAAAGCTTCATTACAGACACCTTACAGCTGATCATCTAGGACTATAGTAACATCCAGAGAGCTTTACCATAGGTTACAGTGGGCAGAGGGGTCCGTCTGTAAATAGGGGTTGTCTGTAAGTCGGGTGTCCTTAAGTAGGGGACCGCCTGTACGTGACACCTTTTAAGGACATACATTTACCATGTGCAGTCCTTAAAGGACATCTATCACCAGATCATGTGCGCCCCCTCAGGATCTGCTCTTCTTTTAGCTTCTTATTCCCTTGTTTTTACCAAAAAAAAAAGTTTTTTAATTATGCAAATGAGCCTGAAGGGCTCAGGCTTCATAGGAGTTAATGGAACCTGGAGCCCCTCAGACTAATTTGCATACTTTTTAAAGCCCTTTTTTCTTAAAAATAAGGGAGAGTAGATCCTGTCAGTATGTCTGTATGTTTGGTTTACAATCCTTGATCTGGTGATAGATGTCCTTTATAAGGTTAAAAACTGATTCCAGGAAGTTAAACAGTCCGGCAGATAACAAGCCCCAGGCCCCATTCACACGCTGCAGTTCTTGATCTGTTTTAATTCCATTTAAAAAAACGCAACAGGGAGGGATTCATTCCAGAACAAAAGCGTTTCAGTAGAAAGCCCCTCCCTTTTGAGGTTTCCAAAGCAGTTAAAACTCATCAAAAACAAAGTGTGCATGGGGTCTGAGGCTAGTTTTCTGCAGGATTGTTTTACACATCCTCATTCACTTCTATGGGCTCATGCACATGACTGTGGATTTCACAGCCCTGAGTATGAGCCGACTGCCTGAGCTGCAAATGACAGAGCAGGTCCTAACCATGTTTGCGGTTCAGGCTATTATTATGTACTTACATCCCGATGACAAGCAACTAGAGATGAGCGAGCACATTTCAATGCAGGGATATCAACCTTCTACTTGCGTTGGTGGAGGAGGAGCATGGTGCGCGCAGCGTGTCACGTAAGCACGTGAGCACGCGACGGAATGCGCGCGGTACTGGAGTGAGCGTGCCGATGCCGAAGCCCGACGTTCTTCTCCCCGCTGTCGTGGTGCGAGCGCCAAATGTGGCGCATAGGTAGCAGTGGACTGGCGGAGCTCGCGGCGCTGTACTCCTGAAGTGTCCTCCGTGTAGTGCAGCACGGATTTTTGCGATGGCAACACATCTCTTTTCTCTGGAGTTCTAATGGAGCCTCAATCGACGGTGTATCCCCTAAAGAATACCGGTGTAAGAGGAACGTGGATCTTCTGTGTCTGGGACGGCCCGCCTGTGAGTGAACCTCGCCGATGTGGTCTTCTCAGCTGGAGTTAAAATCTTCATCCCGGATGGTTATGTGGAGAACACCTTCATATGAAAAGTTGCTTCAGCGTTAACGATTGTGGGGAAACGTGTCGCCACGTGAGATTTTGCATTGAAGTCTACTGCTACATGGATACAGATTGCACTTGTACCGCTCCCTCTGCCGCTTGGATAAATCTTGTGTGGAAAAAAGCGGCTTCGATGCGGGAAGTCCAGGAGTGGTGAGATATATGTCCCATGCTTACGCTTCTACCTTACATGTCTTCGACTAGGCTACCTAATCTTGCTTAATGAACTATTTGCCTTTCAGCTAACTGACTAACTAAACTGTGAATCCCCTCAGGGAACCTAACATCTCCCCTCCCTTCCCTGGAAACTAACAGTAATTCATTACTAACTCTGCAGAATAATACTCTCTACGCATTATCTATCACCTGCCTGGCCACGAAGTGTGCTATATGTGTGCTTCATACCCATTCTACTTGTTGTGCTATTAACTGTGCCATTATTTGTGCTATCTAATGCTAAATGGACGTTTTCTGGGACTTTTTGTATCAAGATAATTATATATAGCGCTGTGGGAAACATCAACGCTAGTACATCTGTTAAATAGTATGGTTGTTAATAAGTTCATAGGGGTTCTGATGATATTTATTTGCTGGTATAGGCAACTGTTTAACCCTAGTTATCTATTGCTGTCTGTCAATTTAATACCGTGACTACTGAATAGAGTTTTTTTTTTTTTCTCTTGTGTACATCTTATATCTGCAATACCATACGCATAGAATCCTTAGGTGCTTGGCCATAAATGATAAGATGGCAAGTAAGAGACAGACCAAAAATAATAACTCCAAATCCAGACTCTCTGAGGGGGGGGGGCGCTCCCCGGGAGAGAAAAGGAAAGATGGTAAAATGGATAGTTTCCTCCAGTCGCCAGGGCCTTCACAGAATAAGGCAAAAAAAATGGGTGAAAAGAACAAGGGTCCAATTGCTTCGCAATTGGAGGATGACACTATAGAAAATACAAACATTGAGAGTAACATAGATGCTGGGGAATCGAGAGAGCCGGAGATCTCACTGAAGGATATATCCTCTCAACTAACCCAATGTCTCAATGCGGTTGGTAATGTCCTAAAAGAGATTGGGTCTTTAAAAACAGATGTAACTTCCATAAAGGAAGAGATGCAGAACCTTAGGAAACGCACAGAAGAAGCCGAAGTAAGGGTGGGAAACGTTGAGGACAAGGTCGAGGTGCTTATTTCTAAAGTTAAAACGATGGAGAGTAACGAGAAGGGACTTAGGGAAAAGATTTTGGATTTAGAAAACCGCTCACACAGAAATAATCTGCGTATAGTTGGGATCCCGGAGGGATCGGAAGGGAAAGACGCTACTAAATTTGTCACTGACTGGTTAGAGGCAACTTTTTCTGAGGAGGTTCGCACCAGGGTATTTCTGGTCGACCGTGCACATCGCGTTCCTGCTAGAGCCCCTCCTGTAGGGGAACGACCTAGGAATATCCTGGTGCGCCTCCTCTCTCCAAAAGATAGAGACAACATTCTTAGGAATGCTAGAACCATACCTCAACTACATTACAACAATGCCCCAATCATGTTATTTCCGGACTACCCTCAGGAAATTCAAAAGAGGAGGATGAGCTACAATGGTATCAAAAAACGATTAAGAGAAAAGGGGGTTAACTACTCTTTATTATACCCCGCAAAATTGAAATTGATCCATGAGGGGAAAGCTCTTTTCTTTGAAAACTCTGGTGAGGCAAATGAGTGGCTAGAGAGAGTTCTAAAAATTTGAGGTGGTCCAGATGCATTTTTCAAAGCATGAAAGGTATTTTCTCTTGGAAAAGAAAATTAGTTGGCTAGAAAGGCTCTGGCTGGAGCATGATTACTCCAGTATGTTCTTTGCTCTAAGAAGATTTCAGGGTTGTACAGTCCCTGGACAAGAGGATGGGGGGTTAAGGGTGGGAGGAGGGGTGGGGTTAAGGGTGGGAGGAGGGGTGGGGTTAAGGGTGGGAGGAGGGGTTGGTGGTTGACGACAAAGAGCTATTATTTACATCATGTACTGCAACAAATAGTTTTTTTATTTAGACAAGACATAAATGACTAAAATTCTATCCTGGAATGTGCGGGGATTAAATGACAAATTGAAGCGGAAAGCTATACTTGATCTTTGCTGGTCTTACCGTCCTGACATTATCTGCCTACAGGAAACCCACTTGATAAAAGAAACATGTGGGTCGCTATGCAAGTCCTGGTTGGGACATTATTATAATACTACATTTTCTTCCTATGCCCGTGGTGTGAGTATACTAATCAGGAAAAATGTGGATTTTCAAGAATTAGATGTCATAATAGACTCCCTTGGTAGATATATAATTCTGCATGCTAGGGTAAATGGGGTAAGGATGGTATTAATAGGCACTTATCTCCCGCCTACTGCCCCTCTGGAAGTACTGACTAACATTGCCGAGCAGGCCGAGAAATATGAGGGGGCTCCCATCCTTTGGGTGGGTGATTTTAATCAAGTATTTACCAAAACCCTGGATAGAGGAAAAACAGGGCACTTGGTAACTCACCAGTATACGCAACACAACACTATATTTGGTAGATTAATGGTTGAATTGGGCTTTAGGGATATATGGAGAGAGAGAAACCCAAAAAAAAGGGTGTTTACTTGCTACTCAAAGTCTCATGATACCCTCTCTAGAATAGATTTTATCCTGGCCAATAATACGGGTTGCGATATGATAGCGGGAATAGGAATGGGAGCTAGGGGTATGTCTGACCATATTCCATTATGGGCTGTAATTAAGAAAACCGCATTAACTGGCTTGGTTTTTTATAAAATCAAACCCTTTTGGTTCGACTTGGTGAAAGAGAGCATAGATATCCATGCTGAGATCCAGAATTTTTTGAAGATAAATATGAATCCACGGAACATTGATATGGTGTGGGATGCATTAAAGGCATACCTAAGAGGGCTTATCAAAGGACAGATATCCTACTTCCAAAAAAATAAAGCCCAGGTTCTGGAAGACCTTAAAGCGAAAGTTATGGTCCTAGAAAAGGAATTTGTAGATAGCCCCACGGCGGTGAATAAGGGATTATGGATAGAGGCACAGAACTGTGTAAGAATGCACTGTATAGAAAAGGTGGTTAGAGATGATAGGCTCCGCTGTCAGAAGAGTATCCTGGGACAGTACTCATCAATGAAGAAACTAGCCAGATTATTAAAAAGACAGCAAGAAAATAATACCATTATAGCAATTAAAGGGAAAGAAGGCAATATAGTAACATCACAAGAAGGGATAAGGGAACAATTTAAACAATTTTTTGCAGATTTATACACCTCAGGCAGCTCAGCAACAGTAGATGAGATAAAAGAGGTACTATCTAACTTAGAAATCCCCCGGTTGTCAGTAGAAGAAAGAGCTCTACTGGATCAGCCATTATCTTTAGAAGAACTAGCATCTGCCCTTAGAAGCTCCCCGAAAGGGAAAGCGGTAGGTACAGATGGAATACCTTTAGAAGTAATAATAAACTATGCTGATATTTTACTACCTGTATTGCTGGGGGTTTATAATTACTCATTTGAGAAGGGTCAATTGCCAGAGTCTATGAGGGAGGCAATTATTATACTAATCCCCAAAGAGGGTAAAAACCCACTGGAGCTAGATGCGTATAGACCGATCTCCCTGCTGAACTCCGACTACAAGCTTTTAGCTAAGATCTTGGCAACAAGACTGATGAGTGTAATCAAATCGATCGTGCATGGCGATCAGTCGGGGTTCATGCCGGGGAGATCGGTCCGAGATAATATCTTGCGGCTATGGTGGAGCTTACAAACCCCAGGCGAGCCTGGGAGCGGGCGGATGGTGGTTTCACTCGACGCGGTCAAGGCATTTGACCGCGTCAAGTGGAACTACGTCTGGGCCACCCTGGAGAGGATGGGATTTGGTTCCCGGTTTATCGACTGGGTTAGAATCCTTTATAAAGGGGTGTCGGCGAGAGTCAGTGTTAATGGGAGGGCATCCGCGGCTCTGCAATTATACAGGGGTACGCGACAGGGGTGTCCCCTCTCTCCACTCCTGTTTGCATTGGCACTTGAACCCTTAGCGTGCAATATAAGAGCGTCAAATAGAATCTCGGGTTTTAAGTGGGGGACTAGAGAATGTAAACTCCTGTTATATGCAGACGATATGCTACTCTTTTTAAACGATTATGAGGAAAGTATGAAAGAACTGTTCGAACTGATCAGACAGCATGGCAAATTCTCGGGCATTTGTATCAACTGGAGCAAATCATCGTGTCTACCCCTGGATTCAGTTGCTCAATCAGATTTGATGTTGGGTCAACTTCCAGTGGTGGATAAGATGAGGTACCTGGGAATTACTATCAGTAAAAATGTAAAGGATTATATCCCTTTAAACATCAAACCCTTGATCCAAGACATAAGACATAAGATTGCAGTTTGGAGGAAAATTAATCTACCAATGGCCGCTAGAGTGGTGGTGTTCAAAATGATGGTGCTGCCTCAGATACTCTTTAGATTACAAAACAGCCCTGTTATTATCTCAGCCAAAATTAGGAATACACTAAACAGTTTATTGAGGGAATTTATTTGGAACGGGAAACCCGCACGTATAAAGTTAAGTAAACAACACTCACAAATTGATGAAGGAGGACTGGCCCTTCCGGACTTCTCTTCTTATTTTATAGCCCCACACTGGCAAAACATGTTGGATCATGATATATTAATGATAAAATTTATATTAAATGTAAATCACAGGATACTGCAAAGATATAATATTTGGTCACTATTAGAAACAGGTGTTTTTGCAAAAAAAGAATTTAGAGCACAATATCCTATATTTAAATTGATGAACTGGGTTTGGGAAAAATCTAAAGAAAAATTACACTATAAAGGATACCTAGATTGTTCACCGCTGTGGGGTTACACAAATAGAAATTTAAAACCGTTGGACTACTCCAGATTTTGGGTGGGGAAAGGAGTGTGTTTCCTAGCTCAAATACAAAATAATGGCGGCCTAAAATCCTTTGAGGAGTTGGCCAAGGAATTTAATTTGGACGGAAGAGATTGGTATTTTTATGCACAACTTAGGTGTGCCTTTAAAGGATATAGAATAAGAGATACATTTCTAATGGAAAAGTATCCATTGGATTTTCTTTTTGATAATAAAGTAAGGAGAAAAGGTCTAGTGTCTAGAGTATATAAAGCCCTATTAAACAATCATGGGACACTTCCAGCTAAAATTGGATTCGACGAATGGAAAAAAGAGATCCCCGATTTAACCACGGAAGTATGGGTAGATGCACTCAAAATGAATAAAAAGATCACAAGAAACTTGTCTCATATAATCTCCCAGATATTTATTTTCCACAAAGCTCATTATACCCCAAAAAGAGTGAATAGATTTAGGAACACAACAGTTGAAAAATGCCCAAAATGTAACTTAGTGGATGCAGATCTAATACACATGTTGTGGCGATGTCCCAAACTTCATATATATTGGAATCAAGTATTGGAAAGATTAACATCGCTATTTAGCTGCATAATTCCAGTTAAGGAGGTGGTGTGTATCCTGGGTTCAAAAATTGGAGTGATAGGATCTTCTGGTAGTGTGCTTTATGTGATGAAGGGCATGCTATTGGCAAGAAAATTAATTCTATTCAATTGGAAGAAAAACAATACTCCAAGCGCGCAAGATTGGGAAGAGAGAATGGATGTTTTATTACATGCAGAGAAGTTAGAAAAAATTGGTTTAGGAACGGAAGTGGAAAAAGTAAGGGCAAAGTGGCTTACAAGAGCCCATAGGAATTAAAAACAATTAGGGAAAAAAAAAAAAAAAAAAAAAAACGAGATAATTAGATGACACTTGGGAGTATTAATTACTTTTATTTGTTGCAGTTTCTCAAAGGAATAGATATAAAAGGTCGTCAACCACCAAGGGTGGGGGAAGGGAGGGAATATATAGTTAAATAAATAGTAACTGTAAGTTGTTATATATTTATTAATGTCAGCAAGTATTGGTGATTATCATTTTATGTTACATTGCTGTAATTTTGCATATTGAATAATAAAAAAATTAAAAAAAAAAAAAAAGAGATGAGCGAGCACTAAAATGATCGGGTACTCGTTATTCGAGACAAACTTTTCCCAATGCTCGAGTGTTCGTCTTGAATAACGAGCCCCATTGAAGTCAATGGGAGACTCGAGCATTTTTCAAGGGGACCAAGGCTCTGCACAGGGAAGCTTGGCCAAACACCTAGGAACCTCAGAAAAGGATGGAAACACCCTGGAAATGGACAGGAAACAGCAGGGGCAGCATGGATGGATGCCTCTGAGGCTGCTTAATCGCACCATTATGCCAAAATTATGGGCAACAGCATGGCCATGACAGAGTGACCGAATGAGGCTAGATATCTAAAACATGCAATAATTGACCCTGACACTATAGGCGATGGCATGCAGAGCCAGCGGAAGCAGTGGCAGGCTAGAGAGTGTCATGGCGACATACCCTAAATGGACTCAGGTTTAACCAAAGGAGGTGAGCAAGAAGCGCTGAAATGATTTCCTATGTGAACAAAAGATTGAGGGTATATTTAGTCGATAACACAACATGGTGGCGATATAGTGACCAAGTTCCATAACGTATCTGGTGAAACACCCGAAAAATGAGCCTGACACAGCTCGTTTGATAAGGGGACGACATGTGGAGGCAGCCATGGAGACGACTTCCATGATTAAGAGCGACAATATGAGGCATTCATATTGCGCTGCTATGATTGCAACTTCAGGTCTCCAGCATGGCGGCGACAGATGGGCCGAGTTCCACTATGTATCTGGTGAAACACCTGAAAATTCTGCCTGACACAGCTCGTTTGATAAGGGGATGATGTGCTGCATATCCTCTCGTGCTCCAGCGTCTGGGATGTAGAGAGTTTAAAGTTGCGCATGGAGACATTGGTGGATGCTGTGGAGGATCATGGAGGCAAAATGGACAGGAAACAGCAGGGGCAGCATGCATGGATGCCTCTGAGGCTGCCTAATCTTGGGATGGAGCTGGCGGTCCGCTGCCAGGCGAGCTTTCGCCTGTCCAAGCCCCTGTCTCTCAGCTCCTCCCCACCCAAAATGGGCCTGGGGGCCAGAAGCGTTTACTTTGGAAAAATTATAATTTTCAAAGCAGGCCGGGTCGTTTGAATATTTCACCTAGGAATAATGGAATAGCATAGTGGTTCTATTTTTAATAGTTTTTTCGGAAATGGTTCCATGATTAAGAGCGACAGTATGGGGCATCCATATTGCGCTGCTATGATTGCAACTTCAGGTCTCCAGAATGGCGGCGACAGATGTCTCCACTATGTCTCTGGTGAAACACCTGAAAATTCTGCCTGACACAGCTCGTTTGATAAGGGGACCATGTATGGAGGCAGTGAACTAGTAGTAGATTAAAGGTGCTGCAGTTAAAACTATGTTAGTTGGATCTTGGGATGGAGCTGGCGCTCTGCAGCCAGGCGAGCTTTCGCCAATCCAAGCCCCTGTCTCTCGGCTACTCCCCAAACAGCACTTCTAAGAACCTTTTGTATAAGATCAAGTGTAGTAGTGTTCTTATAAGTTTGGGTTATGGCGGGTGAGGGAAATGTAAACAGATGCGCAAGAAGCGCTGAAATAATATTGGTAAATGATAAAAGTTTGCCAGTATATATTGTGGATTACACAGCAGGGTGGCGACAAAGTTAACAAGTTTGATGTGGAAGCCATGAAAACAACCCAAAATTCTGCCTGACACAGCTCGTTTTATAAGGGGAACCATGTATGGAGGCAGCTATATGGACGACTTTTGGAGGCAGCTATGGCGATGACGTGTGGAGGTAGCAATGGAGACAACGTGTGGAGGCAGCTAAAAAGACTACGTGTGGAGGCTGCTATGGAGACAATTTAATTTGGATAGTGCCTGTATGTGGCAGTCCAAAAAAGTTTTCAAACCAGAGGAGCAGGTAGGTGGTCCTCCAGAAAAATTAAATAGATTGAGTGCCTGTATGTGGCACTCCCAAAAATTGTTTAAAACAGAGGACCGGGTAGGTGGCCCTCCAGAAAAATTAAATACATAGAGTACTATAGCTAGAGCCAGTTGGCCCTGGCAAAAAAATAGCCAGTTTCCTCTGCTTTAGTGTACAAAGAGGAGGAGAAGGAGGAAAATGAGGAGGAGGAGTGCATACATTATTCAGGTTGAGCTTCTTTCACCTGGTGAAGAATGGAAATTCTGAGAAATCCAGGCTTTATTCATCTTGATAAGCGTCAGTCGACAGGCGTGTACGCTTATCGGTGATGATGCCACCAGCTGCACTGAAAACACGCTCGGACAACACGCTAGCGGCAGGGCAGGCAAGAACCTCCAAGGCGTACAGCGCCAGTTCGTGCCACATGTCCAGCTTTGAAACCCAGTAGTTGTAGGGAGCTGTGTGATCATTTAGGACGATGGTATGGTCAGCTACGTACTCCCTCACCATCTTTCTGTAAAGTACAGCCCTACTCTGCCGAGACTGGGGACAGGTGACAGTGTCTTGCTGGGGTGACATAAAACTGGCAAAGGCCTTGTAAAGCGTACGTGGAAAAGCTGCCTGCTCGCCTACTCTCCCTTGCTACTTGTCCCGCAGAAGTACGCCCTCTGCCACTAGCGCTGTCAGAAGGGAAATACTGTTTCAGCTTGTGCACCAGGGCCTGCTGGTATTCATGCATTCTCACACTCCTTTCCTCTCCAGGGATGAGAGTGGAAAGATTTTGCTTGTACCATGGGTCCAGGAGAGTGAATACCCAGTAATCGGTGCTGGAATAAATTCTTTGAACGCGAGGGTCACGGGATAGGCAGCCTAGCATGAAATCTGCCATATGCGCCAGAGTACCAACGCGCAAGAATTCACTCCCCTCACTGGCCTGACTCTCCATTTCCTCCTCCTCCAACTCCTCTTCTTCTGCCCATACACGCTGAACAGTGAAGGACTGAACAATGGTCCCCTCTTGTGTCTCGCCAACATTCTCCTCCTCTTCCTCCTCATCCTCCTCCACCTCCTCCGATATGCGCTGAAAAACAGACCTGAGGGTGCTTTGGCTATCAACAAGGGAATCTTCTTCCCCCGTCTCTTGTGACGAGCGCAAAGCTTCCGACTTCATGCTGACCAGAGAGTTTTTCAACAGGGCAAGCAGCGGGATGGTGAGGCTGATGATGGCGGCATCGCCACTGACCATCTGTGTTGACTCCTCAAAGTTACTCAGCACCTGACAGATATCAGACATCCACGTCCACTCCTCATTGTAGACTTGAGGAAGCTGACTGACTTGACTACCAGTTCTGGTGGAAGTTGACATCTGGCAGTCTGCAATCGCTCTGCGCTGCTGGTAAACTCTGGATAACATGGTTAATGTTGAATTCCACCTCGTGGCCACGTCGCACAACAGTTGGTGAGCGGGCAGTTGGAGGCGGCGCTGCGCTGCCCTGAGAGTGGCAGCATCTGTGCAGGACTTCCTGAAATGCGGCGCACCTTCGTGAGCAAATTAGACAGATTGGGGTATGTCTTGAGGAAACGCTGAACTATGAGATTTAACACATGGGCCAGGCATGGCACATGTGTCAGTCTGCCGAGTTGCAGAGCCGCCACCAGGTTACGTCTGGCTTCAGGTTCAGCGGAGCAAGCCACAGATCAGTCTGCGCGGTGATGCCCTGTAATAGCTCTTGGGCGGTGTGCCTTTTATCGCCTAGGCTCAGCAGTTTGAGCACCGCCTGCTGTCGCTTAGTGATGGCACTGCTGCTGTGCCTAGAGCTCCTGACTGATGGCGCCATGCCCACGGATGGTAATTCGGAGGAGGAGGTGGAGGAAGGGTGGGAGGAAGAGGAGTAGGCCTGGACCGAGGTAGACCACTGCCTCTTCCAACCTGTTCTGGTATAGGACTCGCCTCCGTCTAAGAATCACTGTGTTCACCCAGCCTATCAACCCAGCTTGGGTCTGTCACCTCATCATCCTTCGATCCCTCAGTCTGCTCATCCCCTCGGACTTCCTGCCCTGACAACAACTTCACCACTGTCTGACAACCGTGTCTCCTCATCGTCCGACACCTCTTTACACACTTCTTCCACTACGTCAATAATGTCATCATCACCCACAGACTGCGATCGGTGGAAAACCTGGGCATCGGAAAATAGCTCAGCAGCAACCGGACAAGTGGTTTGTGACTGTGGGAAGGGTCCAGAAAACAGTTCCTCAGAGTATGGCGGTTCAAATGCAAAATTTTGCTGGGAGGGGGCAGACTGGGGGGAAGGAGGCTGAGGCGGAGGAGCTGGAGGAGTGCTGATTTCAGTGACATGGGTGAACTGCGTGGAAGAGTGACTGGTGGACAAATGGCTAGAAGCATTGTCCGCAATCCACGACATCACCTCTTCGCACTGTTCTGGCCTCAACAGTGCTCTACCACGAGTCCCAGTAACTTGAGACATGATGAACCTAGGGAGTGTATCTCTGCGGCGTTCCCCTGCTCCCTCATCAGCAGGTGGTTTCTCACCCCGCCCAGGACCATGGCCTCTGACCCCTGCAGTAGTTGGACGCCCACGTCCACGCCCTCATCCTCTTCCCCTAGCCCTCGGGTTAAACATTTTCAAAATTAAAGTATAAACTTATTTTTTTTTTTTTTTAAACAAAACGATGCTATCCTATTGCTATGGCTAGTTTCTAACCTACACTGACAGGACACAACTGGAGTTTGTGCTGTGCCTGATGACTTTAAGTTATAAAAAGAAATAAACTTAAAAAAAAATAAATCAGCAGACTGTGCCTAATTCAAATCAAACCCCTAATAAATTGTCCCACTTCGGTGTTTGAGGTGGATATGTGTGTCACTAAGAGCTAAACACAATGGTCGCAAGTCTCCCTGCAAATTCCTCACAATATGGTACTAGCTGCACTACTAATGGCAGCAAGCCCAGCCACAAGCAAACCAAAAAAAAGTAAAATATAACGCTATTGTAGGCCTAAATAAGCCGTTGGGGTTCTCCTATGGCTATTTCCTAGCCTACACTGAAAGCACACTGCTTTGCCAGATTACTTTGAGTTATAAAAAGAAATAAACGTAAAAAAAAAAAAAATCAGCAGACTGTGCCTAATTCAAATCAAACCCCTAATAAATTGTCCCACTTCGGTGTTTGAGGTGGATATGTGTGTCACTAAGAGCTAAACACAACGGTCGCAAGTCTTCCTGCAAATTCCTCACAATATGGTACTAGCTGCACTACTAATGGCAGCAAGCCCAGCCACAAGCAAACCAAAAAAAAGTAAATATATAACGTTATTGTAGCCCTAAGAAGGGCTGTTGGGTTCTTGTAGAATCACTCCTGCCTAACACTAGTGTAATAGAACACCCTAACGCTTTCCCTGACCAGCAGCAGCTCTCTCCGTAGCGGCATCCAGACAGTGAATGATCCGTGCAGCGCGGGCAGGGGCTAGTCTATTCCAGGGTCACCTGATCAGGCCAGCAAACCATTGCTATCGACATGTAAGGGTACCACGTCATGCTGGGTGGAGTGCAGAGTCTCCTGGCTTGTGATTGGCTCGGTTTCTGGCCGCCAAAAATGGGAGATGCCATTTTCGCGAGCGGGCGAAGTATTCGTCCGAGCAACTAGCAGTTTCGAGTACGCTAATGATCGAACGAGCATCAAGCTCGGACGAGTATGTTCGCTCATCTCTACAAGCAACCCTTAAACAATGCCATGGGACCATTGTTTGCATCCCAAAAACTGCAAAAGTGTAGTGTTCAGGAAGCCTGGGGCTGTGTTCACGCATTACGGTTTTTTTGTTGCAGAAATTTAAAATTAGTGTGCTGAATGGCAAAAAATACATGCATTCAAATGGAAGAGGAACAGATCGTCTTTCCAAAGTGTTGAACAAAAAACGCAATGTGTGAACATGGCCACAGGCTGCATTCACACCTTGCATTTGCAGCACGTTCAAAAACACTATGAGAATATACATGGGGGTGGCTCGCACGTATCATTGAAGCAGCTGGTGGGCCCCTAGAATTAATTTCACTGGTGGGTCCTTGGCACCCCAATCCGACCCTGGGTGGTAGTATTAAATGGATTAGATAAGTGGAAGGTGATTCATGTGAAACAGTTTATTTACTGGATATGTTAGGTATAAGTTATTTTTTTCCTTTCTCCAGTCTAAGGTCCCTTCCACACTTGCGTTTCCACACACTCTAAGGCCCCTTCCAACTCTAAGGCCCCTTTCACACTTGTGGTTTTCTGCGCGTGCTTTTGAGGCGTAGAACTTGCATTGCACTCTGACCCATTGTAACCAATGGGTCTTTTCAGACTTGTATCTTTTTTCACACACACACGCGCGTTTCTTTTAACGCGCGTTTAAATCTCGACATGCTCTACTTTTGCAAGTTGATCTGCAACGCAAGTGTGGAAGGGGCCTTACAATCACAAGTTTTCCTGGTAAATATCCCCACAACTCTCCTAAGAAATATGACTTAGGCCCCTTCCACACTTGCGTTGCAGATCACGTCAGAGTTTGATTAGAGAGTGAACAGGGTTTGGTCAGTGAAAAACGCACATTTTGCATCAGAGTGCAATCAGTTTTCAGTCAGAGTTTGTTCAGTGTCTCAGTTTTTCATGCAAGTTCTGCACCTCAAAAGCACGCGCAGAGAGCGCGCGTGAAAAACGCAAGTGTGAATGGGGCCTTAGAGTTGGGTAACACAGAAGACAGGGGATAGTGTGCCCTGAGATTGCCCCAACCTCTGTCCCTTTCTATAACTTCCCCCACGCTAAACCGTGGGGCGACTACTTGAAGACTCGAATTACACTAGATAAGTGTGGGAAGGGAAAACACGAACAGACTGACAAACATACAACACAAAAGAGTGGTAAACTAGCCGGAGTCACAACGAGAGGGTACGTCAAGAGCAAAATCAGTAAGAAAAGAGTCAATGTCAAAAACTAGCTGAGATCACAACAATACAGACACAGAGCAAGTGAAAACTATAGCAGAGAGCAAACGATGAAAGGGAATTCAAACACTGGCACAGGTGACTAGTGAAGCTGCAATTTATGCAGCTAGAACCCCACCTCCAGACAGAACCCCACCTCCAGAACCTGATAGGAGCTGGACAATTTCTGGGAATTAACCCCTCATGGTGCAGAATAACCAAGCACAATAGCAGGCACCATGCAGAAGTACCACAAGTCCCAGCAGTTCAGAACCCAACTGCTAGACAGCACGAGGTCTTAGCAGCCGCTGCCCGGGGCGCACGCCAGAGACAGCTGGTAGCGGATGAGAGGTGGAGTTTGCGCAGATACGCGCCGGAGGTCGGAGAACGCTGCTAGCACCACCATAAGAACCAGAAGTCCCAGCATTCTCCCCAGCGAATATTGTTTTAGCTTTCAATTAAATCAAAGATGTAGGTAAGGGATTGTTCTCAGTAACAATAAGATAATGGAGCACATTTACTTATCTGTCCTGTGTGATTCCTGAAAGTGCATTGCCCGACCGGAATGCACTCTGCCGCGATACACTAAGATTGTGCACCTGATATCCTGCATGTGCGGCTTCCCTGCTCAGGTCCGTCGGACTTCACCTTCTTCTTCCCAGTGCATTTGAAAATTAAATACTGCGCTCAGTCTGAAGCAGTCGGACGGCATGCCCCACCGATTTTTGTCGCATGAAAGCCAGCGCAGCTGCACCACTATACGATCGTGTACGACACAATTCAAGCAAAGACACCTGTTAAATACCTGTCAAAGCTACGCAAATCCCGAAAATCGTGAACAGTACAAAGAAAGTGTGATCCGCAACCCATAGTAAATAAGCCCCAATATCGTCGGTGCAACTTTATGATCTAAATTTCCTATTGTAATTACTTTAATTCCTTTACTTTGATTACTGTGATTCCTGTAAGAGGCTCAATTGATAGTATGAACATAATGGGGGATAAGGATCATCTGCCTGCGGTTGAAAGGGTAAATTCTCTAGAATGTACTCTAATTACAAATACAATGGCTAATGGGGAAGAATATAGCGCTTTTATGGCCATAAAAATATGTCCTTTTAAGCCGAATTTGCGCATTATTGAGAATAAATATTCTCAGCTCACTCTGCTTTTTCACCCTCAACAGTTATAAAGGCAGCTGGGGTATTATTTATTTCAAAATGTTGTAGTAAACTTATGGCCCGTCTGGTATTATCGGATGCTTGCCTGGAGGGAGTGAATCCTGATGGTCATGGTTAATTAAAATATGTAGTATTTCTTTAAGCTTATTGGCTAAGAACCTATGGTTATACACTCACTGGCCACTTTATTAGGTACACCATGCTAGTAACGGGTTGGACCCCCTTTTGCCCTCAGAACTGCCTCAATTCTTCATGGCATAGATTCAACAAGGTGCTGGAAGCATTCCTCAGAGATTTTGGTCCATATTGACATGATGGCATCACACAGTTGCCGCAGATTTGTCGGCTGCACATCCATGATGCGAATCTCCCGTTCCACCACATCCCAAAGATGCTCTATTGGATTGAGATCTGGTGACTGTGGAGGCCATTTGAGTACAGTGAACTCATTGTCATGTTCAAGAAACCAGTCTGAGATGATTCCAGCTTTATGACATGGCGCATTATCCTGCTGAAAGTAGCCATCAGATGTTGGGTACATTGTGGTCATAAAAGGATGGACATGGTCAGCAACAATACTCAGGTAGGCTGTGGCATTGCAACGATGCTCAATTGGTACCAAGGGGCCCAAAGAGTGCCATGAAAATATTCCCCACACCATGACACCACCACCACCAGCCTGAACCGTTGATACAAGGCAGGATGGATCCATGCTTTCATGTTGTTGACGCCAAATTCTGACCCTACCATCCGAATGTCGCAGCAGAAATCGAGACTCATCAGACCAGGCAACGTTTTTCTACTGTCCAATTTCGATGAGCTTGTGCAAATTGTAGCCTCAGTTTCATGTTCTTAGCTGAAAGGAGTGCACCCGGTGTGGTCTTCTGCTGCTGTAGCCCATCTGCCTCAAAGTTCGACGTACTGTGCGTTCAGAGATGCTCTTCTGCCTACCTTGGTTGTAACGGGTGGCGATTTGAGTCACTGTTGCCTTTCTATCAGCTCGAACCAGTCTGCCCATCCTCCTCTGACCTCTGGCATCAATAAGGCATTTCCGCCCACAGAACTGCCGCTCACTGGATGTTTTTTCTTTTTCGGACCATTCTCTGTAAACCCTAGAGATGGTTGTGCGTGAAAATCCCAGTAGATCAGCAGTTTCTGAAATACTCAGACCAGCCCTTCTGGCACCAACAACCATGCCACGTTCAAAGGCACTCAAATCACCTTTCTTCCCCATACTGATGCTCGGTTTGAACTGCAGTAGATTGTATTTACCATGTCTACATGCCTAAATGCACTGAGTTGCCGCCATGTGATTGGCTGATTAGAAATTAAATGTTACCGAGCAGTTGGGCAGGTGTATCTATTAAAGTGGCCGGTGAGTGTAGCTTCTAAAAGGTCCATCTGGCCCTGGAGTTTTGTTGCATAATCTGACCATTGGATATTTCCAATATTGGAAGAGAGCATTCTATCCAATAGAAATCTTTCTGTTATAACCATGTCAATACGATAATATGTACCTTGTCATGGTGAGTAGTATGTGAAGTATTTTTCAGTGATATGATGGACCCTCCATAGGTAGTGTCTTAGTTAACATGGCCTAAGGTATTAAAATCTCTGCACAAAAGCAATGCACCTTTTTAACTTTATCTAACGTGCACAGTAGTTTGGAGCATATAAATTCACTAGGGTGGTATGCACTGAAAGTGCTGGGGTCTTTAAATGAAATAAGGACTACCTGTTTTTTTTTTCCCCATATAAAGAAATAAATATTTTATGGAATAGTGCATGTGCTATTTTGGGAGAGTTTTTTACACTTACATGCGTTTCTTGTATGCATATTATATATTCCCTTTGATACTCAATGCCTCCTTCTACATCATAAATTTCTAGAAAGGGCTATTTAGGACCTTAGCGTTTAGGAATATTAGTTTGATACTCATGAAAGGAATATAGAATTATGCTGTGGGTTAGGGGTATACTCAGGCTCTCTCTTTTAGGTAAGCTCTTTGCCCGTATAATAATTACTTTATTTATATAGCGGCTATGGAGAGTGCTCGGCCCACGAGCCCTCTCCATGCATCGGAACGCGACCGCCGCCGTGAATACACGGCGGGCGGTCGCGAACCGGTTAATTGACTTAATATGCTGTTGGTAGAGCTTGAAGCTTCCCTGAGTGTTATAGTGAATAGTTGTTCTTTCAAGTGGTAGAATGTGAATCTGGCTAGTACATTACATGGAACTGGCTCTGGAAGATTGTTTGGCTTTGTTATACAGTGATCTAACGATCTATGCTGAGCTCATATTCTACAAGGTGTGGTAGTAACATTTTCATCATCTGCAGTATTTAGGACCGTAGCTGTGAGTTTGGGACGATCTCTAAAATTCCTCTAATTTTCACATTGTTTTGCCTGTTGAGATCCTCTGGGGCAAATTTACTTACCCGGTCCTGTCGCGATCCCCGATCCGGACAGTCTGACCAAGATGAAGTCCGGAGCGTGTGCCCGATTTCCTGCATCTGTTGTTTCCCCCGCTGAGGTCCGCCGGAGTTCATCTTCTTCTTCCCGGTGCTTGTAAGTGCGTGTCTTGCGACACAAACTGCTTTGTTAAATCCTGTGCGTTGTCCGAATCCGTCGGATCGTCCGCCTCCCGATTTGTGTCGAGTGAAAGCCGGCGCCGATGTGCCAAAATCTGATCCTGTGCGCCAAAAACCCTTCCTAAATGCGCCGCACATCAGAAATCGGCAGGTATTCCGATGATAGTGCGGATCTCCCTTAGTAAATGATGTTTTTAGCCTGGATAGCAGAGACTGCATCTTCAAGTGATTTATAAGAGTCTGCTAGATCATTAAAAGTGTTGGTGAATTCCGTCATTTTGTTTTCTGTGTGAGAAACTATCTCCAAGCTCATCTATGGAACCCTGGAGAAGTTTAATCAAAGTGGAGAAATCTTTCTAAATAGATGATCTCAGCATTTCCAATCTAGCTTTCGGGATAATTTCTGATGCATATTCTTTCAAAGCTTGGAAGGTGGCAAACATATCTAAGAGCGTGTGCCTGCATGTTAGTGGGGAGCCGTTACCTTGTTTTCTGGCCAGGCCGGCATTAAAGTACTGTTTTAATAAGCTTTATAGCCTGTTCTTTTTCCCCTCACATATGACCTTGTTGTGCCCTGATGTCTGTGGGCATTTTGCTCAGTGTGCTGGCGTTTGTAGCTAGTTTTGCCTGCTTTATCGGCGGTGGGTGCTGCAGAGCTCTGGTCTCACATGGCGCATGTTATAGCCACATAGCCACGCCCCACTCAATGCTAACTTCTAATCACTATTTGAATTCAGCTTCTTTCCATTTAATTTATACGGCTGATGATTTTTATCACAGAAAAAATATCAGATTAAGGACCCCCAGAAAGTAGTTCAATATCAACAAAGGAGGACTATTCGTGTAGTCAGTCATTTACTAGTATAATCAGTATGATTTAAATGAGGGAGATATAAGGTAAGCTGCACCCTACCTGTCAATAACAGTTGATTTAATGTCAAAATATGTACAAAATGAATGAATATGGGCATGTATTGGCTGCTGAGCTGAATGGCTGCCTGATTCTTGAGCTCTTCTGACCCCATCACAAAGCTACAGGAAAAACGACACTGCATGCTGTGCATTCTCACCTGCATTTGGGGACCGAAGTCCTAGCCACCCATGACGAGGTACAGGGCCAGAAGCAGTGTAAACTGGAGTTTTATTTTGAAAAGGAGCTCAACAAAGATAGTGCACACTTTCCGATGAGAGCTGCTTCTCCTCGCTCCAGTGGTGCCCTGGTCTCTTCACCATCTTCCCACCGCAGGAATGGTGCTAGTATCCTCTCCACACCAGGTCAAGATTCTCACCACCCACACAGTCCATGGCAAAGGGCTCTTCTAACAAAGGGAACAACGGTCTGCCGCCAACCCCTCATGCCAGAAGGACATGGAATACCTAAAGAGATCCTGTCACAAGATCTAACTACTGATATCCAAAACTTAATCAAGATACTACTATCGGCTTGCTTGGCTTTGGTTCTCATTAATGATAGGGCTCCTCTGATCCAAGCACAAAGCTGGTCTATCCCACCTTCCAGATTAGACCCCTAGAGACATATTGGCCTGGACACACTTAGGTGAACTGCTGTCCCCATACCAAGAGCTTAAAATTTTACTGGCCTCGGGGGGCATGGCTAGCGACGCATAGAGCCAGACGTGTGAAGCGGGCTCCGCTGTCTAGTGGTCTCCAGCGGCACAAAGCCGCATGCACACCTCAGCAAAACCACCCTCCGGGACCTCAGAAGTAAGTGGACACCGGGAGAATGGCAAAGGGTCAAAAAAAAAAGAGCACACTGAAGCTCACCAAGTTCTTTCCAGCGGCGGAAATATTCAAAGATGGTGGAGGCCTCTAGACAGCGGAAAGTTGCAGACATGGAGGATCGTAATAGGAGAAATAACTTCTGCCTCAGAGGAATTCCCGAAGCAGTAAAGCCTGAGGCCTTGTCTGAGTACCTTCTCTACTATTTTGCTTGTTTGCTACCTGAGGCGTCACAAACAGATTTGATTATTGATAGAGCACACACAGGGCTGATTCTAGCCTATTTGCTGCCTGATGCGAAAATGGAAGTTACGCCCCAAGCCACTCCCCTACTCTTTGGAGGAAATATTGCAGCAGCAGAAAGTTTATTGCGCGCTCAATTGTTGAAAGTAAAAGATCCCAAACAAGTGCAGGTGTGTTCTCTGATTATTTTGGGTAGGATGGAGTTAATAACATGAGCATAAGTGTTGTCAAAGATAAGATTGTCCACATAAGGATTGTAATGTGTAAGTGCCACAGAACTGGACATATTAACAGTTGAAGTAGCAAGTTCGAAATGGGGGTCCGTATATGAAGATCAAATTGCTGATTGTAAATATAATGGTACATATCTCCTATTCTCCTGCACAAAGAAACAAAACTTCTTTAAACTCAACTCCTCTTTCAGGTGACACTAAGACTGTTGGTGTATATTAGCTTTTGCCGTGTCTGAAAATGCACAATCTATCAAAATATAAAAACATTGTTTCACTGCCCTTAACCCCGTAACGGAATTAAAAAGTTATTACCGCCAGTTGTCCCTCAAAATGTGAGTTTTGGGGATTTTCATGAAAATGAGAAAAATGGCACCCAAAGTTCTGCGCATCATAACATCCTAGAAAAATGAGAGGACACATAAAATATCATCTCAGCATAAAGCAGACATTCCGTGAAAGAATTTTTACAAACTTTTGCCAAATTTTCACTTTTTTTCAGAGTGAACGTAAAACTTATCACTTAAATATTACAAGTATCATGAAGTACAATGCTTCATGAGAAAACATTCTCAAAATCACCTGGTTATGTTAAAGTGTTCTGAAGTTATAACCAATTATCGTGAGACAGGGCAGATTTGAAAAATCGAGTCTGGTCATTGAGCTGAAAACTAGTGTCGGTGATAAGGGCTTAAAGGTAGATATACCTATAAAGGTAGATTGGGCGGTAGGTTGATCAATGGGACGTGAGGAGAGCTCTTTTAAGGGCTAATCCTCATGTCCCTGCACTTTTTTGATAACTTTTATTAGATATATATTCAAATTTACTTATGCGGCTACTGGGGCGTGGAGTAGCCGCATCTGAGGTTACACGAGGCGGCTACTCCACACCCCGGTAGCCACTTTACCCCTCCTACTCACCCATCTTCGGCGCGCAGCTCCGCGTAGCTGCGCGCCCTCGTCCGGTGATCCTGCCGTCTGCGCAGGCGCAGAAGAGCAGGCCCGCGCCTGTTTCGGAGCAGTGACCGCGCAGGCGCGGGCCTGCTCTTCTGCGCATGCGCAGACGGCAGGATCGCCGTACGAGGGCGCGGTGCTGCGCGCCGAAAAGGGCTATCCTCACGTCCCATTGATCCACCTACCACCCAATCTACCTTTATAGGTAGATTTGTGGTGGTAGGTGGCCTTTAAATATCTCACCCCTCTAACATACCATTGCGCTCCATTATGTGAAATGCACTTCACAGTGGTGTGGTGTGGGGAATAGAGCTGGCTATCATGGCAGGTTGGTAACGCAGTCTGTTGGGGATATCATATGCATTAGTGTAGGTATACCTATAAATACAAATATATATATATATGCAATAATGCAATAATGTTCAAGTGCCATATTTAATTACAGGCAGTCCCCTACTTAAGAACACCCGACATACAGACAACCACCAGTTACAAACGAACATCTGGATGTTGGTAATTTACTGTAATTTATCCTTAGGCTACAATACAAAGCTATAACAGTTATCAAAGGTGTCTGCAATGAAGCTTTATTGTCAATCCTAGTTTTTATGACAATCTAACATTTAAAAAATTCAATTGTCACAGAAACCAAAAATTTTTTGGTCTGGGGTTGCAATTACAGATGTATGAATTTATGTAAATTCGATTTGACCTGGTTAGCCGACCTGGTTCGTGATCGGCACATGAATGAGGAGAGAAATCCCCAAACCCCAATACTGTAGTATGGCAGTAGGCAGTATATGATAGGATTGATCAGACAACCTAGGGAGTCTGAAAAATAGTAAAAATAAAAAAAAAAAAAAGTAAAAAAAAAAATTATAATAAAAAAACCCCTTAAAATTCAAATCACCCCCTTTCCCTAGAACTGATATAAAATAAATAAACAGCATAAATCATAAACATACAGTATTAGCTATTGCCGTGTCTGAATATAATAACATTTTTCACTGCGCTTAACCCCGTAATGGAATTAAAAAGTTATTACCGCCAGAATATGGCAAAATAAAACAAACATTTTTTGAACAGGAGGCCATACAGTGAGGGACACTACCGCCATAGAGTGAGGGACACTACTGCCACACAGTGAGGAATACAGCCATACAGTGAGGAATATAGCCATACAGTGAGGGACACTACCGACGTACAGTGAGGGACACTACCGCCATACAATGAGTAAATCTACAGCCATACAGTAAGAGACACTACCACCATACAGTGAGGGACACTACCACAGTACAGTGTGGAACACTACTGCCATACAGGAGGAACACTACCGCCATACAGTGAGGAACACTACCCCCATACAGTGAGGGACACTACCCCCATACAGTGAGGAACACTACCACCATACAGTGAGGGACACTACCGCCATACAGTGAGGAACACTACCTCCATACAGTAAGGGACACTACCGCCATACAGTGAGGGACACTACCCCCATACAGTGAGGGACACTACCCCCATACAGTGAGGAACACTACCTCCATACAGTGAGGAACACTACCTCCATACAGTGAGGAACACTACCCCCATACAGTGAGGAACACTACCCCCATACAGTGAGGAACACTACCTCCATACAGTGAGGAACACTACCCCCATACAGTGAGGGACACTACCACCGTACAGTGTGGAATACTACTGCCATACAGGAGGAACACTACCGCCATACAGTGAGGAACACTGCCCCCATACAGTGAGGAACAGTACCCCCATGTTCCTTTCTTCTTCCCAGAGTTCTCTGCCCCATGTAACACATTGTGCTCACTGCCATTTTGCTAATAACGCGAAAAAAAAAAATGTAAAGAAAAATTGTGAAATTCGTTCCCATGAATCACTGTAAACTTCAGATTCGTGACGAATCAAAGTTTTCCTGAAATTCTAAATAAATTTAGAATCGTTAGAATCGATTTTCTCATCTCTAGTTACAATTATAAAATATATAGTTTCGACTTACATACAAATTCAACTTAAGAAAAACCTCCAGAACCTATCTTGTAAGTAACTCTGGGACTGCCTGTACATACATTACACTATAGTGCATTTGTAGCATATTGGCTGGCTGCATTTTTTGGCATTTGTTTAATAATGTCATAGTGTAAATTGTTGAAAATAGACCAATGTCCATCAAGTTCAAAGAAGGAAGGAAAGGGAATGGACGAGGAAGAGATTTAGGGGAAACAATTCTATATAACATAGCCATCAATGTTATTTAGGTGTAAAAAGGCATCTAAGTCCTTCTTGAATCTCTCTGCTGCCTGTGCTGTGACCAGAGCCTGAGGCAGGCTATTCCACAGATTGACAGTTCGTGTGTGTGTATGTGTCTGTATATATGTGTATATGGTGTGTGTGTGTGTGTATGTATGTGTCTGTGTATATGGTGTGTGCGTGTATGTATGTGTCTGTATATGTGTGTGTATGTGTGTGTGTATGTGTCTGTATATATGTGTATATCAGGGGCATAACTACGGTGGTAGCAGTCATAGCAGCCGCTATGGGGCCCACAGTGTCAGGAGGCCCCGTCATCCTACCTGACATACTAAAGAGTGGAGGATGTGCACCATTATATACGTATTATGCTGCACATTGCACAGCATAACATGGATATATATATATATATATATATATATATATATATATATATATGCTCTATATGTGTGTATAAATGTGTGATTATAACTTGCATGTGTGAGTATACAAATATGTATATTTCTTTAGTGAGAAGGGGGCCCCATGCAGAAGCCTGCTATGGGGCCCTGCTTCTCCTAGTTACGCCACTGCTGTCGCCTCTGATTAAACCTTCTTTTCACCAGACGAAGACAGTGCTCCTCGTCTTTTGATTTGATTTAATCTGGATCAACTTACCACCATATTTTTTTGTATGGACCATTCATATATTTATATAAATTAATCATGTTTCCTCGTAGTCGTTTGTTTTTCAGACTCAAAAAATGTAGATGTTTTAATCTTTCCTCATAACTAATACCCCCCCATACTCCTTATCATTTTTGTGGCTCTTTGTTGAACCCTCTCCAGCTCCAGGACATCCTTTTTATCGCCTGAAGCCCAGAACTGGACGGCATATTCCAGGTGAAGCTGAACCAGTGCCTTGTACAGCGGTAATATTACATCCCTATCACGAAAGTCCATACCACTTTTGGTACATGACAAGATCTTGCATGCTGTAATTTAATCTATGATATACCAAGTACAGGCGGTCCCCTACTTAAGAACACCTGACTTACATAAGACTTATAGTTACAAACGGACCTCTAGATGTTGGCAATTTACTGTACTTTAGCCTTAGGCTACAATAAACAGCTGTAACAGTTATCATTGGTTTCTACAATGAAGCGTTATTGTTAATCCTGGTTCTTATGACAATCCAACATTTTTAAAATCCAATTGTCGCAGAGACCAAAAAGAATTTGGCTGGAGGTTACAATGATAAAGTATACAGTTCCGACTTACATACAAATTCAACTTAAGAACAAACCTACAGACCCTATTTTGTATGTAACCCGGGGACTGCCTGTAATCCAAAGAAAAGAAAATCTGTGGCACTTCCGATAAAAATTCAAAAAGAATTTTGTTCTTCTTCCATTAAAAATATACATACAGTGTGTCATGTAGGTAAGCCACCATACTATGATATACTAGTATGCCCAGGTTCGAGCATTAGTTTACTCGAAACTGCTCGTTGCTCGGACGAATACTTCGCCCGTTCGGGAAAATGGCATCTCCCGCCGTTGTGATTTTTGGCGGCCAGAAACAGAGCAAATCACAAGCCAGGAGACTCTGCACTCCACCCAGCATGACGTGGTACCCTTACACGTCGATAGCAGTGGTTGGTTGGCTGATCAGGTGACCCTGGAATAGACTAGTCCCTGCCCGCGCTGCTCGTATCATTCTGTGTCTGGATGCCGCTACGGAGAGAGCTGCTGCTGGTCAGGGAAAGCGTTAGGGTGTTCTATTAGAATAGTGTTAGGCAGGAGTGATTCTACAAGAACCCAACAGCCCTTGTTAGGGCTACAATAACGTTTTATTTTAATTTTTTTTGGTTTGTCTGTGGCTGGGCTTGATGCCATTAGTAGTGCAGCTAGTACCATATTGTGAGGAATTTGCTGGGAGACTTGCGACCGTTGTGTTTAGCTCTTAGTGACACGCATATCCACCTCAAACACCGAAGTGGGACAATTTATTAGGGGTTTGATTAGAATTAGGCAGAGTCTGCTGATTTATTTTTTTTTACCTTTATTTCTTTTATAGCTCAAAGTCATCTTGCAAAAAAAATTTGCTTTCAGTGTAGGCTAGAAAATAGCCATTGGAGAACCCCAACGGCTTACTTAGGCCTACAATAGCATTATATATTCTTTCTTTTTTTTGTTTGCTTGTGGCTGGGCTTGCTGGCATTAGTAGTGCAGCTAGTACCATATTGTGAGGAATTTGCAGGGAGACTTGCGACCGTTGTGTTTAGCTCTTAGTGACACGCATATCCACCTCAAACACCGAAGTGGGACAACTTATTAGGGGTTTGATTAGAATTAGGCAGAGTCTGCTGATTTATTTTTTTTTACCTTTATTTCTTTTTATAGCTCAAAGTCATCTTGCAAAGCAGTGTGCTTTCAGTGTAGGCTAGAAAATAGCCATAGGAGAACCCCAACGGCTTACTTAGGCCTACAATAGCGTTATATTTTCCTTTTTTTTGTTTGCTTGTGGCTGGGCTTGCTGGCATTAGTAGTGCAGCTAGTACCATATTGTGAGGAATTTGCTGGGAGACTTGCGACCGTTTTGTTTAGCTCTTAGTGACACACATATCCACCTTAAACACCGAAGTGGGACAATTTATTAGGGGTTTGATTAGAATTAGGCAGAGTCTGCTGATTTATTTTTTTTTACCTTTATTTCTTTTTATAGCTCAAAGTCATATTGCAAAGCAGTGTGCTTTCAGTGTAGGCTAGAAAATAGCCATAGGAGAACCCCAACGGCTTACTTAGGCCTACAATAGCGTTATATATTCTTTCTTTTTTTTGGTTTGCCTGTGGCTGAGCTTGCTGGCATTAGTAGTGCAGCTAGTACCATATTGTAAGGAATTTGCTGGGAGACTTGAGACCGTTGTGTTTAGCTGTTAGTGACACACATATCCACCTCAAACACCGAAGTGGGACAATTTATTTGGGGTTTGATTAGAATTAGGCAGAGTCTGCTGATTTATTTTTTTTTTACCTTTATTTCTTTTTATAGCTCAAAGTCATCTTGCAAAAAAAAATTGCTTTCAGTGTAGGCTAGAAAATAGCCATAGGAGAACCCCAACGGCTTACTTAGGCCTACAATAGCATTATATATTCTTTCTTTTTTTTGTTTGCTTGTGGCTGGGCTTGCTGGCATTAGTAGTGCAGCTAGTACCATATTGTGAGGAATTTGCAGGGAGACTTGCGACTGTTGTGTTTAGCTCTTAGTGACACGCATATCCACCTCAAACACCGAAGTGGGACAATTTATTAGGGGTTTGATTAGAATTAGGCAGAGTCTGCTGATTTATTTTTTTTTACCTTTATTTCTTTTTATAGCTCAAAGTCATCTTGCAAAGCAGTGTGCTTTCAGTGTAGGCTAGAAAATAGCCATAGGAGAACCCCAACGGCTTACTTAGGCCTACAATAGCGTTATATTTTCCTTTTTTTTGTTTGCTTGTGGCTGGGCTTGCTGGCATTAGTAGTGCAGCTAGTACCATATTGTGAGGAATTTGCTGGGAGACTTGCGACCGTTGTGTTTAGCTCTTAGTGACACGCATATCCACCTCAAACACCGAAGTGGGACAATTTATTAGCGGTTTGATTAGAATTAGGCAGAGCCTGCTGATTTATTTTTTTTTACATTTACCGGTATTTCTTTTTATAGCTCAAAGTCATCTTGCAAAAAAAATTTGCTTTCAGTGTAGGCTAGAAAATAGCCATAGGAGAACCCCAACGGCTTACTTAGGCCTACAATAGCATTATATATTCTTTCTTTTTTTTGTTTGCTTGTGGCTGGGCTTGCTGGCATTAGTAGTGCAGCTAGTACCATATTGTGAGGAATTTGCAGGGAGACTTGCGACTGTTGTGTTTAACTCTTAGTGACACGCATATCCACCTCAAACACCGAAGTGGGACAATTTATTAGGGGTTTGATTAGAATTAGGCAGAGTCTGCTGATTTATTTTTTTTTTACCTTTATTTCTTTTTATAGCTCAAAGTCATCTTGCAAAGCAGTGTGCTTTCAGTGTAGGCTAGAAAATAGCCATAGGAGAACCCCAACGGCTTACTTAGGCCTACAATAGCGTTACATTTTCCTTTTTTTTGTTTGCTTGTGGCTGGGCTTGCTGGCATTAGTAGTGCAGCTAGTACCATATTGTGAGGAATTTGCTGGGAGACTTGCGACCGTTGTGTTTAGCTCTTAGTGACACGCATATCCACCTCAAACACCGAAGTGGGACAATTTATTAGGGGTTTGATTAGAATTAGGCAGAGCCTGCTGATTTATTTTTTTTTACATTTACCGATATTTCTTTTTATAGCTCAAAGTCATCTTGCAAAAAAAATTTGCTTTCAGTGTAGGCTAGAAAATAGCCATAGGAGAACCCCAACGGCTTACTTAGGCCTACAATAGCATTATATATTCTTTCTTTTTTTTGGTTTGCCTGTGGCTGGGCTTGCTGGCATTAGTAGTGCAGCTAGTACCATATTGTGAGGAATTTGCAGGGAGACTTGCGACCGTTGTGCTTAACTCTTAGTGACACGCATATCCACCTCAAACACCGAAGTGGGACAATTTATTAGGGGTTTGATTAGAATTAGGCAGAGTCTGCTGATTTATTTTTTTTTTACCTTTATTTCTATTTATAGCTCAAAGTCATCTTGCAAAAAAAAATTACTTTCAGTGTAGGCTAGAAAATAGCCATAGGAGAAGCCCAATTGCTTACTTAGGCCTACAATAGCGTTATATATTCTTTCTTTTTTTTGTTTGCTTGTGGCTGGGCTTGCTGGCATTAGTAGTGCAGCTAGTACCATATTGTGAGGAATTTGCAGGGAGACTTGCGACCGTTGTGTTTAGCTCTTAGTGACACGCATATCCACCTCAAACACCGAAGTGGGACAATTTATTAGGGGTTTGATTAGAATTAGGCAGAGTCTGCTGATTTATTTTTTTTTACCTTTATTTCTTTTTATAGCTCAAAGTCATCTTGCAAAAAAAATTTGCTTTCAGTGTAGGCTAGAAAATAGCCATAGGAGAACCCCAACGGCTTACTTAGGCCTACAATAGCGTTATATTTTCCTTTTTTTTGTTTGCTTGTGGCTGGGCTTGCTGGCATTAGTAGTGCAGCTAGTACCATATTGTGAGGAATTTGCAGGGAGACTTGCGACCGTTGTGTTTAGCTCTTAGTGACACGCATATCCACCTCAAACACCGAAGTGGGACAATTTATTAGGGGTTTGATTAGAATTAGGCAGAGTCTGCTGATTTATTTTTTTTTACCTTTATTTCTTTTTATAGCTCAAAGTCATCTTGCAAAAAAAATTTGCTTTCAGTGTAGGCTAGAAAATAGCCATAGGAGAACCCCAACGGCTTACTTAGGCCTACAATAGCGTTATATTTTCCTTTTTTTTTGTTTGCTTGTGGCTGGGCTTGCTGGCATTAGTAGTGCAGCTAGTACCATATTGTGAGGAATTTGCTGGGAGACTTGCGACCGTTGTGTTTAGCTCTTAGTGACACGCATATCCACCTCAAACACCGAAGTGGGACAATTTATTAGGGGTTTGATTAGAATTAGGCAGAGTCTGCTGATTTATTTTTGTTTACCTTTATTTCTTTTTATAGCTCAAAGTCATCTTAGAAAGCAGTGTGCTTTCAGTGTAGGCTAGAAAATAGCCATAGGAGAACCCCAACGGCTTACTTAGGCCTACAATAGCGTTATATTTTCCTTTTTTGTGTTTGCTTGTTGCTGGGCTTGCTGGCATTAGTAGTGCAGCTAGTACCATATTGTGAGGAATTTGCAGGGAGACTTGCGACCGTTGTGTTTAGCTCTTAGTGACACGCATATCCACCTCAAACACCGAAGTGGGACAATTTATTAGGGGTTTGATTAGAATTAGGCAGAGTCTGCTGATTTATTTTTTTTTACCTTTATTTCTTTTTATAGCTCAAAGTCATCTTGCAAAAAAAATTTGCTTTCAGTGTAGGCTAGAAAATAGCCATAGGAGAACCCCAACGGCTTACTTAGGCCTACAATAGCGTTATATTTTCCTTTTTTTTGTTTGCTTGTGGCTGGGCTTGCTGGCATTAGTAGTGCAGCTAGTACCATATTGTGAGGAATTTGCAGGGAGACTTGCGACCGTTGTGTTTAGCTCTTAGTGACACGCATATCCACCTCAAACACCGAAGTGGGACAATTTATTAGGGGTTTGATTAGAATTAGGCAGAGTCTGCTGATTAATTTTTTTTTACCTTTATTTCTTTTTATAGCTCAAAGTCATCTTGCAAAAAAAATTTGCTTTCAGTGTAGGCTAGAAAATAGCCATAGGAGAACCCCAACGGCTTACTTAGGCCTACAATAGCGTTATATTTTCCTTTTTTTTTGTTTGCTTGTGGCTGGGCTTGCTGGCATTAGTAGTGCAGCTAGTACCATATTGTGAGGAATTTGCTGGGAGACTTGCGACCGTTGTGTTTAGCTCTTAGTGACACGCATATCCACCTCAAACACCGAAGTGGGACAATTTATTAGGGGTTTGATTAGAATTAGGCAGAGTCTGCTGATTTATTTTTGTTTACCTTTATTTCTTTTTATAGCTCAAAGTCATCTTAGAAAGCAGTGTGCTTTCAGTGTAGGCTAGAAAATAGCCATAGGAGAACCCCAACGGCTTACTTAGGCCTACAATAGCGTTATATTTTCCTTTTTTGTGTTTGCTTGTTGCTGGGCTTGCTGGCATTAGTAGTGCAGCTAGTACCATATTGTGAGGAATTTGCTGGGAGACTTGCGACCGTTGTGTTTAGCTCTTAGTGACACGCATATCCACCTCAAACACCGAAGTGGGACAATTTATTAGGGGTTTGATTAGAATTAGGCAGAGTCTGCTGATTTATTATTTTTTACCTTTATTTCTTTTATAGCTCAAAGTCATCTTGCAAAAAAAATTTGCTTTCAGTGTAGGCTAGAAAATAGCCATAGGAGAACCCCAACGGCTTACTTAGGCCTACAATAGCATTATATATTCTTTCTTTTTTTTGGTTTGCCTGTGGCTGGGCTTGCTGGCATTAGTAGTGCAGCTAGTACCATATTGTGAGGAATTTGCAGGGAGACTTGCGACCGTTGTGCTTAACTCTTAGTGACACGCATATCCACCTCAAACACCGAAGTGGGACAATTTATTAGGGGTTTCATTAGAATTAGGCAGAGTCTGCTGATTTATTTTTTTTTTACCTTTATTTCTATTTATAGCTCAAAGTCATCTTGCAAAAAAAAATTACTTTCAGTGTAGGCTAGAAAATAGCCATAGGAGAAGCCCAATTGCTTACTTAGGCCTACAATAGCGTTATATATTCTTTCTTTTTTTTGTTTGCTTGTGGCTGGGCTTGCTGGCATTAGTAGTGCAGCTAGTACCATATTGTGAGGAATTTGCAGGGAGACTTGCGACCGTTGTGTTTAGCTCTTAGTGACACGCATATCCACCTCAAACACCGAAGTGGGAAAATTTATTAGGGGTTTGATTAGAATTAGGCAGAGTCTGCTGATTTATTTTTTTTTACCTTTATTTCTTTTTATAGCTCAAAGTCATCTTGCAAAAAAAATTTGCTTTCAGTGTAGGCTAGAAAATAGCCATAGGAGAACCCCAACGGCTTACTTAGGCCTACAATAGCGTTATATATTCTTTCTTTTTTTTGTTTATCTTGTGGCTGGGCTTGCTGGCATTAGTAGTGCAGCTAGTACCATATTGTGAGGAATTTGCAGGGAGACTTGCGACCGTTGTGTTTAGCTCTTAGTGACACGCATATCCACCTCAAACACCGAAGTGGGACAATTTATTAGGGGTTTGATTAGAATTAGGCAGAGTCTGCTGATTTATTTTTTTTTACCTTTATTTCTTTTTATAGCTCAAAGTCATCTTGCAAAAAAAATTTGCTTTCAGTGTAGGCTAGAAAATAGCCATAGGAGAACCCCAACGGCTTACTTAGGCCTACAATAGCGTTATATTTTCCTTTTTTTTGTTTGCTTGTGGCTGGGCTTGCTGGCATTAGTAGTGCAGCTAGTACCATATTGTGAGGAATTTGCTGGGAGACTTGCGACCGTTGTGTTTAGCTCTTAGTGACACGCATATCCACCTCAAACACCGAAGTGGGACAATTTATTAGGGGTTTGATTAGAATTAGGCAGAGTCTGCTGATATATTTTTTTTTACCTTTATTTCTATTTATAACTCAAAGTCATCAGGCACAGCACAAAATCCAGTTGTGTGCTGTCAGTGTAGGTTAGAAACTAGCCATAGCAATAGGATAGCATCGTTTTGTTTAAAAAAATAAATAAATAAAAAAAATAAACACAAAAAAAAAAATTTTAAGTTTACACTTTAATTTGGAAAATGTTTAACCAGAGGGCTAGGGGTAGAGGACGAGGGCGTGGACTACTGCAGGGGTCAGAGGCCGTGGTCCTGGGCTGGTTGAGACACCACCTGCTGATGAGGGAGCAGGGGAATGCCGCAGAGCTACACTCCCTAGGTTCATCATGTCTCAAGTTACTGGGACTCGTGGTAGAGCACTGTTGAGGCCAGAACAGTGTGAAGAGGTGATGTCGTGGATTGCGGACAATGCTTCTAGCCATTTGTCCACCAGTCAGTCTTCCACGCAGTCCACCCATGTCACCGAAATCAGCACTCCTCCAGCTCCTCCACCTCAGCCTCCTTCCCCCCAGTCTGCCCCCTCCCAGCAAAATTTGGCATTTGAACCGGCATACTCTGAGGAACTGTTTTCTGGACCCTTCCCACAGTCACAAACCACTTGTCCGGTTGCTGCTGAGCTATTTTCCGATGTCCAGGTTTTCCACCGGTCGCAGTCTGTGGGTGATGATGACATTATTTACGTAGTGGAAGAAGTGTGTAAAGAGGTGTCGGACGATGAGGAGACACGGTTGTCAGACAGTGGTGAAGTTGTTGTCAGGGCAGGAAGTCCGAGGGGGGAGCAGACTGAGGGATCGGAGGATGATGAGGTGACAGACCCAAGCTGGGTTGATAGGCCGGGTGAACACAGTGCTTCTGAGACGGAGGCGAGTCCTATAGCAGAACAGGTTGGAAGAGGCAGTGGTGGGGCCAGACGGAGAGGCAGGGCCAGAGCTGGTGCATCAGCGCCAAATGTTTCCCGTAGTCAAGCTCCCGTGGCGAGGGCTAGATTTTCAGAAGTCTGGAGGTTCTTTAAAGAAACACCGGATGACCGACGGACTGTGGTGTGCAACCTGTGCCAAACCAGGATCAGCAGGGGTTCCACAACTACTAGCTTAACTACCACCTGTATGCGCAGGCATATGAATGCTAAACACCCCACTCAATGGCACCAAGCCCGTTCACCTCTGGCCGGGCACACCACTGCTCCTTCCCCTGTGTCATCTGCTAGTCAGCCCCCTGCCCAGGACCCCGGCCCAAACACCCCCGTGCGAAAACCCCATCTTCGCCTCAACGATCCTCCACAGCATCCACCAGCGTTCAGCTCTTCATACCCCAGACGCTGGAGCGCAAAAGGAAGTATAGCGCAACCCACCCACACGCCCAATCGCTCAACGTCCACATCTCCAAGTTGCTTAGCCTGGAGATGCTGCCCTATAGGCTGGTAGAGACCGAGGCCTTTCGAAACCTCATAGCGGCGGCCGCCCCTCGGTATTCGGTCCCCAGCCGCCACTACTTTTCCCGATGTGCCGTCCCAGCCCTGCACAAGCACGTGTCAGAGAACATCATCCGTGCCCTGACCAACGCCGTTTCTGACAAGGTCCACCTGACCACGGACACGTGGACGAGTGCTGCCGGGCAGGGCCACTATATATCGCTGACGGCACATTGGGTTAACTTGGTGGAGGCTGGGACCGAGTCTGACCCTGGGGCTGCTCATATACTGCCGACGCCGAGGATTGCGGGGCCTACCTCGGTCCAGGTCTCAAAGGCCTACTATGCCTCCTCCTCCTCCCACCCCTCCTCCATCTCCTCCGAATTACCATCCGTGGGAATGGCGCCATCAGTCGGTAGCTCTAGGCACAGCGGCAGTGCCGTCGCTAACCGACAGCAGGCGGTGCTCAAACTGCTGAGCCTAGGCGATAAAAGGCACAACGCCCAAGAGCTATTACAGGGCATCACGGCGCAGACCGATCTGTGGCTGGCACCAGCCACAGCTGGCGCAGACCGATCTGTGGCTGGCACCGCTGAACCTGAAGCCAGGCATGGTTGTGTGTGACAACGGCCGTAACCTGGTGGCGGCTCTGCAACTCGGCAGACTGACACATGTGCCATGCCTGGCCCATGTGTTAAATCTCATAGTTCAGCATTTCCCCAAGACATACCCCAATCTGTCTCATTTGCTCACGAAGGTGCGCCGCATCTGTGCGCATTTCAGGAAGTCCAGAACAGATGCTGCCACTCTCAGGGCAGCGCAGCTCCGCCTCCAACTGCCCGCTCACCGACTGTTGTGCGACGTGCCCACGAGGTGGAATTCAACATTAACCATGTTATCCAGAGTTTACCAGCAGCGCAGAGCGATTGTAGACTGCCATATGTCAACTTCCACCAGAACTGGTAGTCAGGTCAGTCAGCTTCCTCAAGTCTACAATGAGGAGTGGACGTGGATGTCTGATATCTGTCATGTGCTGAGTAACTTTGAGATGTCAACACAAAGGGTCAGTGGCGATGCCGCCATCATCAGCCTCACCATCCCGCTGCTTGGCCTGTTGAAAAACTCTCTGGTCAGCATGAAGTCTGAAGCTTTGAGCTCGTCACAAGGGACGGGGGAAGAAGATTCCCTTGTTGATAGCCAAAGTACCCTTAGGTCTATTTCTCAGCGCATATTGGAGGAGGTGGAGGAGGATGAGGAGGAGAATGTTGGCGAGACAGAAGAGGGGACCATTGTTCAGTCCTTCACTGTTCAGCGTGTATGGGCAGAAGAAGAGGAGTTGGAGGAGGAGGAAATGGGCAGTCAGGCCAGTGAGGGGAGTGAATTCTTGCACGTTGGTGCATATGGCAGATTTCATGGTAGGCTGCCTATCCTGTGACCCTCGCGTTCAAAGAATTTATTCCAGCACCGATAACTGGGTATTCACTCTCCTTGACCTACGGTACAAGCAAAATCTTTCCACTCTCATCCCTGGAGAGGAAAGGAGTGTGAGAATGCATGAATACCAGCAGGCCCTGGTGCACAAGCTGAAACAGTATGTCCCTTCTGACAGCGCTAGCGGCAGAGGGCGTACTTCTGCGGGACAAGTAGCGAGGGAGAGTAGGCGAGCAGGCAGCTTTTCCAGCACTGGCAGGGGTACGCTTTACAAGGCCTTTGCCAGGCTGACGCTTATCAAGATGAATAAAGCCTGGATTTCTCTGGATTTTCATTCTCCACCAGGTGAAAGAAGCTCAACCTGAATAATGTATGCACTCCTCCTCCTCATTGTCCTCCTTCTCCTCCTCTTTGTACACTAAAGCAGAGGAAACTGGCTATTTTTTGCCAGGGCCAACTGGCTCTAGCTATAGTACTCTATGTATTTAATTTTTCTGGAGGGCCACCTACCCGGTCCTCTGTTTTAAGCAATTTTTGGGAGTGCCACATACAGGCACTCAATCTATTTAATTTTTCTGGAGGACCACCTACCTGCTCCTCTGGTTTGAAAACTTTTTTGGACTGCCACATACAGGCACTCAATTTATTAAATTTTTCTGGAGGACCACCTACCTGCTCCTCTGGTTTGAAAACTTTTTTGGACTGCCACATACAGGCACTATCCAAATTAAATTGTCTCCATAGCAGCCTCCACATGTCGTCTTTTTAGCTGGCTCCTCACGTTGTCTCCATTGCTACCTCCACACGTCATCGCCATAGCTGCCTCCAAAAGTCGTCCATATAGCTGCCTCCATACATGGTCTCCTTATCAAACAAACTGTGTCAGGCAGAATTTTGGGTTGTTTTCATGGATTCCACATCAAACTTGTTAACTTTGTCGCCACCCTGCTGTGTAATCCACAAAATATACTGGCAAACTTTTATCATTTACCGATATTATTTCAGCGCTTCTTGCGCATCTGTTTACATTCCCCTCATCCGCCATAACCCAAACTTATAAGAACGCTACTACACTTGATCTTATACAAAAGGTTCTTAGAAGTGCTGTTTGGGGAGTAGCCTAGAGACAGGGGCTTGGATTGGCGAAAGCTCGCCTGGCAGCGGAGCGCCTGGCAGCTTAGCGCCAGCTCCATCTCAAGATCCAACTAACATAGTTTTAACTGCAGCACCTTTAATCTACTACTAGTTCACTGCCTCCATACATGGTCCCCTTATCAAACGAGCTGTGTCAGGCAGAATTTTGGGTTGTTTTCATGGCTTCCACATCAAACTTGTTAACTTTGTCGCCACCCTGCTGTGTAATCCACAAAATATACTGGCAAACTTTTATCATTTACCGATATTATTTCAGCACTTCTTGCGCATCTGTTTACATTCCCCTCACCCGCCATAACCCAAACTTATAAGAACGCTACTACACTTGATCTTATACAAAAGGTTCTTAGAAGTGCTGTTTGGGGAGTAGCCTAGAGACAGGGGCTTGGATTGGCGAAAGCTTGCCTGGCAGCGGAGCGCCAGATCCATCTCAAGATCCAACTAACATAGTTTTAACTGCAGCACCTTTAATCTACTACTAGTTCACTGCCTCCATACATGGTCCCCTTATCAAACGAGCTGTGTCAGGCAGAATTTTGGGTTGTTTTCATGGCTTCCACATCAAACTTGTTAACTTTGTTGCCACCCTGCTGTGTAATCCACAAAATATACTGGCAAACTTTTATCATTTACCGATATTATTTCAGCGCTTCTTGCGCATCTGTTTACATTCCCCTCACCCGCCATATCCCAAACTTATAAGAACGCTACTACACTTGATCTTATACAAAAGGTTCTTAGAAGTGCTGTTTGGGGAGTAGCCGAGAGACAGGGGCTTGGATAGGCGAAAGCTCGCCTGGCAGCGGACCGCCAGCTCCATCCCAAAATCCAACTAACATAGTTTTAACTGCAGCACCTTTAATCTACTACTAGTTCACTGCCTCCATACATGGTCCCCTTATCAAACGAGCTGTGTCAGGCAGAATTTTGGGTTGTTTTCATGGCTTCCACATCAAACTTGTTAACTTTGTCGCCACCCTGCTGTGTAATCCACAAAATATACTGGCAAACTTTTATCATTTACCGATATTATTTCAGCACTTCTTGCGCATCTGTTTACATTCCCCTCACCCGCCATAACCCAAACTTATAAGAACGCTACTACACTTGATCTTATACAAAAGGTTCTTAGAAGTGCTGTTTGGGGAGTAGCCTAGAGACAGGGGCTTGGATTGGCGAAAGCTTGCCTGGCAGCGGAGCGCCAGATCCATCTCAAGATCCAACTAACATAGTTTTAACTGCAGCACCTTTAATCTACTACTAGTTCACTGCCTCCATACATGGTCCCCTTATCAAACGAGCTGTGTCAGGCAGAATTTTGGGTTGTTTTCATGGCTTCCACATCAAACTTGTTAACTTTGTTGCCACCCTGCTGTGTAATCCACAAAATATACTGGCAAACTTTTATCATTTACCGATATTATTTCAGCGCTTCTTGCGCATCTGTTTACATTCCCCTCACCCGCCATATCCCAAACTTATAAGAACGCTACTACACTTGATCTTATACAAAAGGTTCTTAGAAGTGCTGTTTGGGGAGTAGCCGAGAGACAGGGGCTTGGATAGGCGAAAGCTCGCCTGGCAGCGGACCGCCAGCTCCATCCCAAAATCCAACTAACATAGTTTTAACTGCAGCACCTTTAATCTACTACTAGTTCACTGCCTCTATACATCGTCCCCTTATCAAACGAGCTGTGTCAGGCAGAATTTTCAGGTGTTTCACCAGATACATAGTGGAACTCGGCCCATCTGTCGCCGCCATGCTGGAGACCTGAAGTTGCAATCATAGCAGCGCAATATGGATGCCCCATACTGTCGCTCTTAATCATGGAACCATTTCCATAAAAACAATTAAAAATAGAACCACTATGCTATTCCATTATTCCTAGGTGAAATATTCAAACGACCCGGCCTGCTTTGAAAATTATAATTTTTTCAAAGTAAACGCTTCTGGCCCCCAGGCCCATTTTGGGTGGGGAGGAGCCGAGAGACAGGGGCTTGGAGAGGCGAAAGCTCGCCTGGCAGTGGACCGCCAGCTCCATCCCAAGATTAGGCAGCCTCAGAGGCATCCATGCATGCTGCCCCTGCTGTTTCCTGTCCATTTTGCCCCCACGATCCTCCACAGCATCCACCAATGTCTCATTTCAACTCTCTATACCCCAGACGCTGGAGCACGAGAGGATATGCAGCACATCATCCCCTTATCAAACGAGCTGTGTCAGGCAGAATTTTTAGGTGTTTCACCAGATACATAGTGGAACTCGGTCTATCTGTCGCCGCCATGCTGGAGACCTGAAGTTGCATTCATAGCAGCGCAATATGAATGCCCCATACTGTCGCTCTTAATCATGGAAGTCGTCTCAATGGCTGCCTCCACATGTCGTCCCCTTTTTAAAAGAGCTGTGTCAGGCTCATTTTTCGGGTGTTTCACCAGATACGTTATGGAACTTGGTCACTATGTCGCCACCATGCTGTGTTATCGACTAAATATACCGTCAACCTTTTGTTCACATAGGAAATCATTTCACCTCCTTTGGTGAAACCTGAGTCCATTTAGGGTATGTCGCCATGAGACTCTCTAGCCTGCCACTGCTGCCGCTGCCTCTGCATGTCGTCCCCTATAGTGTCAGGGTCAATTATTGCATGTTTTAGATGCTATCTAGCCTCATTCGGTCACTCTGTCATGGCCATGCTGTTGCCCATAATTTTTGCATAATGGTGCAATTAAGCAGCCTCCGAGGCATCCATGCATGCTGCCCCTGCTGTTTCCTGTCAATTTCCATGGTGTTTCCATCCTTTTATGAGGTTCCCAGGTGTTTGGCCAAGCTTCCCTGTGCAGAGCCTTGTTCCCTCATGAAAAATGCTCGAGTCTCCCATTGACTTCAATGGGGCTCCTTATTCGAGACGAGCACTCGAGCATCGGGAAAAGTTTGTCTCGAATAACGAGTACCCAAGCATTTTAGTGCTCGCTTATCTCTATTAACCACCAAATACAAAAGTCATTTTCTGCTGCTGTGGCAGTTGGAGGCTGAGCTGTGATTGGTTACTATAGGCAATGAGTAGAAGACATTTTATGTGTGAGATAAGATGGATACAGAGATAGGGAGATTTATCAGAAATGTCTGAGGTAAAACTGTTCCAGTTACCCTTGGAAACAAATCAGAGATTAGCTGTAATTTTATAAACAGCTTTGCAAAAATGGAACTTGAGCTCTGATTGGTTGCCATGGGAAACTAGAGCAGTTCTGCTCTCAGACACTTCTGATAAATCTCCCCATAGACAAATTGACTGTCAGAGAAAGACTGGAATGAGAGCGACAGGGACAGACAGTCATTGGAATGAGAGCGTCAGGGACAGACAGTCGCTGGAATGAGAGTATCAAAGACAGACAGTCATTGGAATGAGAGCGTCAGGGACAGACAGTCACTGTAATGAGAGTGTCAGGGATAGACCTTCGCTGGAATAAGAGCATCAGGGAAAGACAATTAATGGACTGAGAGCGTCAAAGACGGACAGTCGTTGGAATGAGTGACAGTCTGAGACAGTATATAGATACATTTTAAATATTGTTTTAATCTATTCTATTTTGTTAAAGCTAAGAGCAGTTATTTACTATCCCGGGCAACGCCTGGAGATACTGCTAGTATACAATAAAATGTATTCCTCCCCAGACCACTGTGAGCGACATGTTTTTAAAATTGTCTTTTGTCATAAATGTATTATTTTTAACCCTGTGTGTTTGTACTGTGTAGTGATTGTGCCCTGTGAGATTGTGCTTATTAATAAATATTTTTGTGATTTAATTTCTTTGGCATTATTTTAATGCTGAGATATTTTGTAAGTTCATATTTTTATAGGGTGTACTGTTGAGATAACTTCTGATTATATACTTTCTAAATTATTGTATGTTCATATACATCACATTTTTTTTTATTTTTCCTATTCAAAAAGTGTTTATTGAACCTCAGTAAAATAGTGAAATTCAGAAGGATCTGTATCTTTGCAATGCAAAGGTTAAATTCTACACCTTGATTCTGCATGAACTTGCTACATTGTATATTGCTGCAGGCTACACAAGTCAAATGCAACAGGAAGGGACTTGGCCCGATCGCATATGGGTTTACACAGAAGCACATGATTGGTAACATTGTTTACATGCAAAAAACCTGGTGCTTCTTTCCGATTGCATGTATTTCAGTCGAAACTCATATGTGATTGGGCCAAGGCCCTCCCCTTTGTGTGAATGTGGCCTTCACACATGGCATATGCCTTGCATTTTGAAACACATTTTAATAGCTATGGAGAGGAAATGTACCCGATTGCATTGTGTTTACATTGTGTTTGTACAAAACCCCACGTTAAAGAACCTGCCAGAATCTTTATCATAAATTCAGGTATACTATCATAAGATCCTGTCATTGTTCATGGACAGATAGAAATCAAATGACCATCCATCTGCGGCCATTTTATGGTCAGGAATCTTTGGCTGGTGATGTAAAACACAGGAGGCTTGAATTTACGTATAAAAAAGCGGTGCAGAACTTTTAGCAGATATATTTAGGTAAATTACTCAATATCCTGTCCCCACACATTACAAAAAAATGAGGTAAAGTGTCCAACACCTTTAACATGATACATTTGTGTTTGTGCAAATACATTTGGGGGGGGGGGGGGGTTGTCAACCTGCCCCTGCCAGAATTCTGGAGTAATGTCCACCTGAAATGTAGTTCGCGACATTTATTGAGTTTTAGGCCATTTTCAGGCCACTTTCCGACTCAATTTAGTCTGAGCTAAATCTAAAGTATGACTCCTCCACAGTTAAACAACTCCAGATAAATCAACCAGCATGATTTATCTGGTGCAGAATGAGGGCTCTTTTACACTGGCATTGTTTTTTATGTTCTGTTATTTTCACGGATGCCTTTTCCACTGATCTGTTATCGTTGAAAAGAAATGTAAAACTTGTCCAATTTTTTTTCATAGGTAGGGATCATGGAGGGCAAAATAAATCAATGGGACTCAAGTAGTTTTTCGGTTGGCACTTTTTCAAGTTTCCTGAAGTTGACCTACTTAATCATTGCAATGTATCTTAAGTTTTTTCCCTTTTTATAACCATGTGATGAGTTGCCTGTTTAGTCTCACTTTTGAGACTTTTTGTGGTGTGTGACTTTGTATTCCCAAATAGTAGTTTACCAAAAGTAAGTGTGGGTCTAGCATGCTCTGTTTTGTGACTTATTAGGTGCAAAAATGGGATAATTTCAAGCCTTAAAGCCTTGTCTGGGGTACAAAGATGAATACGGCACACTGCATTCAATCCTTGAGGCAGCTAATTTGGTACACTGCTTGATTCTGCACCTACAAAGTTGCAAAATGCAAAAAGTTGCACAAACGTTTGCATGAAAAAAAGGAATCAATAAGATTGATACATGTCCCCGTATGTATCACTCCTATTGCTTTCTTTTTCATGTATGACTTTTTGCAGTTTGCAACTTTTTTAAGCAGCATACCAAAGTTAACTGCCTCAAGGCTCTAATGCAATACGTTATAGGTGTCAGGGTCTTGCCACATCAAGATGAACTACTACATCCCGCTTCCAGAATCTATGGGTGTCAACTGTATATTACAGCCAACACCCGCCTCTAAGACCCGCGATTTGAGATTCCTCTGATCGCGGGTGTTAACCCCTTACATGCTGAGGCAACGCATTACTGTGGTATGTAAGAGTCTTCTGCTCTTACAACGGTCCCCTATTACTGGGTCTGCCGGTGCCCAGTCGCTGCTCAATGTCCCGCGTGAGCAAGGTCCTGCCTCCTAGCATGGCATGCTCAGTGTGTTACAGATGTATTACACTATGTAAGTTGAAGAATAATTGAACAAGTGATCAGAGCATCACTTGTTCAAGCCAACCTGTAAAAATAAAAATAAAAAATGTAAACAATTAAACTTTTTAATAAAATGTATTAATTGAAAAAAGTGAAAGACCCCTAAACACTAACAGTCCCTATAGACATTAAATAAAGTACAACAAACACAAAATCATGGAACCCCCCACGTATTTAATATCGCTGCAACAGTAACAATATGTACAATAAACGCCTTAGAAACAGAACTGCATTCTTTACAAAAATGTTCCAAAAATTGATCAAAAAAGCTATGTGCACCAAAGTGGTACCACTGAAAACAACAACTCAGCGTGTAAAAATACGCCCTAAACCAGCTCTGTCAACCAAGAAATATTAAAGTTATGTCACCGAAAAGATTCTTCAGTAACATAGTAAAAATATATTAGAAAACTATATAAATAAGGCATCACCATAATCGTAGTGATCTGTAGAATTAAGATAATGGGGCAGATTTACTTACCCGGTCCTGTTACGATCCAGCGGCGCGTTCTATGTGGAGGATTCGGGTCTTCCGGCGATTGACTAAGGTAGTGCGCCCGATGTCCACCAGGTGTCGCTGCTGCGCTGAAGTCCGTCGGAGTTCACTGGAGTTCACCAAGCTATCCTGGGTGCAGGTAAGTGCGTGTCAAGCGACACTTTTTAAAAAAAAAATACGGCGTTTTTTCCAAATCCATCGGGTTTTCTTACGGCCACGCCCCCTGATTTCCGTTGCGTGCATGCCGGCGCCGATGCGCCACAATCCGATCGTGTGCGCCAAAAACCCTGGGCAATTCAGGGAAAAAGGCGCAAAACGGTAATATGCGAGTAACCCGATGGAAAAACGCGATTCGAGCCCTTAATAAATGACCCCCAATATATCATTTTTATAGTGCAGTGTATGGCCTCCCAAAAAATACAAAGATAAAGGAAACCAAAATTGATAAAAAATTTTTCCTCCATATATTCAAGAGTTAATAAAATCTCATTAATAAGCTAATACCCAATAAAAATAAAGTTTTTGTAAAGTGCATCTAATGTTGCAGAAAAGAAGCAGTATGATTGTATAGCCATTAAAAAGTGTCAAAGAAAAGCTGCTCTGAGTGGCCCACCTTCCCTTTAATGCCATGACGTGGGTATCAAACTTTGTGGAGTGTTTTGGTATTTTATCCATGTTTTCGGCGGAAACATGCTATGCCACAGAGTGGCACAATGACAGAGTGTGGAGGTGGCTGCAGAAGGCCACAAAGTGGCACAATGATAAGAGTGTGGAGGTGGCGGCAGCAAAAGCAGCAGCAGGAGCCAACAGACAGCAGCAACATGGTGGCAGCAACATGGAAAACCACAGAGTGGACCAATAATAGAGGGCGGCGGCAGCAGAAGCAGCAGGAGCCCACAGGTGGCAGCAACATGGTGGCAGTACCAGGGAAAGCCACAGAGTGGCCCAATGACAGAGCGTGGAGGTGGCGGCGGCAGCAGGAGCCCACGTAGCCCACAGCAGAGGAGGCCACATTGTGGCACAATGACGAAGTTTGAAATGAATTACAAGTTGAAATTTTCTATTTAACTTTGAATTTGAAGATTTGAGATGCTACATCCATATTACAGTTTTCCTGAAAATATCAGGTATTTGCCAAAAACTGCAAAGGTGGCACCAGCAGCATAAAGTCAGAGGTGTGGAGGTGGCATCAGCAGCAGCAGGAGCCCACAGAGTGGCACAATGATATAGTGTGGAGTTGGCGTCAGCAGCAGCAGTAGGAGCCCACAGAGTGGCACAATGATATAGTGTGCATGTGGCGTCAGCAGCAGCAGCAGGAGCCCACAGAGTGGCACAATGATTTAGTGCGGAGGTGGCGTCAGCAGCAGCAGGAGCCCACAGAGTGGCACAATGATATAGTGTGCAGGTGGCATCAGCAACAGCAGGAGCCCACATAGTGGCACAACGATTTAGTGCAGAGGTGGTGTCAGCAGCAGGAGCCCACAGATTGGCACAATGATTTAATGTGGAGCTGGCGTCAGCAGCAGGAGCCCACAGAGTGGCACAATGATTAGTGCGGAGATGGCATCAGTAGGAGCCCACAGATTGGAACAACGATTTAATGCAGAGGTGGTGTCTGCAGCAGCAGGAGCCCACAGAGTGGCACAATGATATAGTGTGGAGGTGGTGTGAGCAGTAGAAGGAGCCCACAGAGTGGCACAATGATTTAGTGCGAAGGTGGCCACGCCCCCTGATTTCCGTTGCGTGCATGCCGGCGCCGATGCGCCACAATCCGATCGTGTGCGCCAAAAACCCGGGGCAATTCAGGGAAAAAGGCGCAAAACGGTAATATGTGGGTAACCCGACGGAAAAACGCGATTCGAGCCCTTAATAAATGACCCCCAATATATCATTTTTATAGTACAGTGTATGGCCTCCCAAAAAATACAAAGATAAAGGAAACCAAAATTGATAAAAAATTTTTCCTCCATATATTCAAGAGTTAATAAAATCTCATCAATAAGCTAATACCCACTAAAAATAAAGTTTTTGTAAAGTGCATCTAATGTTGCAGAAAATAAGCAGTATGATTGTATAGCCATTAAAAAGTGTCAAAGAAAAGCTGCTCTGAATGGCCCACCTTCCCTTTAATGCCATGACGTGGGTATCAAACTTTGTGGAGTGTTTTGGTATTTTATCCACTGAGAATATGCAAATTTTTTGAAAAATACCCTCACTTTGCCAAAAAAAATGAAAATTTCAAAATTGCACCCAATTTTGTTTTTACCCATGTAATACAATTAAAGGGATAACAAACTTCATAAAAGTTGTTTTACACACGTTGAGTAGAGATGGGCGAATTTGTTAAAACTTGGTTCGCCCCAATTCGCCGAATTAAAAAAAAAAAATGATGAATCACGTTAAAAAACAGGTATTTCCTGGCTACAAAGAGCCTGTAGGGTGTTGTAGAACATTGTGCCATGCTTAAATATGCATAGGGATCATGGTTTTGTCTTTTAGTCTTTTGTGTTTTAGTATGACATGCACATAATAGTTGCCGTTCTTAGAATCACTTCATTCTTCAATTCCATGTGCACTTACAGAGGCCAACTTCACTAAATAAGAGAAGCGGGAATGCAGCCTGGCAAGGTAACGTCTTTGCCAGCTCAAAAGGACTGAGCTGAGGGCCAAGATCCCACTATTATATCAAAGAGTGCACTCTTTTTACACTGACATCAGATGATTCCATAGATTACAACAGAGCCTGTTCTGTTAAATCCTGATACCTGTAGAAAAGAGTGGAGAGGTTGTCTGCAGTAATTTTGCATAGATGTCACGGATCGTTTGGCCCTTCTTTTCATCTGTCAGTGTCCACTTTCAATCGGTCTATAATCCATCATCAGTATTGCTAAAGCCAAAAACAAGCAGGAGTGGATTCAAAACAGAGATGACCAGTAAATGGGATATTTGCATGTCCTCTGTGTTCTGTTTCCACCCCTGCTTTTGGCTATCAATCCTGAGGCTTTTCATTCCTTCTGACAGATGAAATGAAGGTGAAAACTAAATATAGTGGCAACGTCATAAAGTGATGGAGGGTGAAAACAGCATTATGAAAATCACAGGGTGACACAATGACAAATTATGGAATCGGCGGAAACATGCTATGCCACAGAGTGGCACAATGACAGAGTGTGGTGGTGGCAGCAGAAGGCCACAAAGTGGCACAATGATAAGAGTGTGGAGGTGGCGGCAGCAAAAGCAGCAGCAGGAGCCCACAGGTGGCAGCAACATGGTGGCAGTACCAGGGAAAGCCACAGAGTGGCCCAATGACAGAGTGCGGAGGTGGCGGCGGCAGCAGGAGCCCACATAGCCCACAGCAGAGGAGGCCACATTGTGGCACAATGACGAAGTTTGAAATGAATTACAAGTTGAAATTTTCTATTTAACTTTGAATTTGAAGATTTGAGATGCTACATCCATATTACAGTTTTCCTGAAAATATCAGGTCTTTGCCAAAAACTGCAAAGGTGGCACCAGCAGCATAAAGTCAGAGGTGTGGAGGTGGCATCAGCAGCAGCAGGAGCCCACAGAGTGGCACAATGATATAGTGTGGAGTTGGCGTCAGCAGCAGCAGTAGGAGCCCACAGAGTGGCACAATGATATAGTGTGCATGTGGCGTCAGCAGCAGCAGCAGGAGCCCACAGAGTGGCACAACGATTTAGTGCGGAGGTGGCGTCAGCAGCAGCAGCAGGAGCCCACAGAGTGGCACAATGATATAGTGTGCAGGTGGCATCAGCAACAGCAGGAGCCCACATAGTGGCACAACGATTTAGTGCAGAGGTGGTGTCAGCAGCAGCAGGAGCCCACAGATTGGCACAATGATTTAATGTGGAGTTGGCGTCAGCAGCAGGAGCCCACAGAGTGGCACAATGATTAGTGCGGAGATGGCATCAGTAGGAGCCCACAGATTGGAACAACGATTTAATGCAGAGGTGGTGTCAGCAGCAGCAGGAGCCCACAGAGTGGCACAATGATATAGTGTGGAGGTGGTGTGAGCAGTAGAAGGAGCCCAGAGAGTGGCACAATGATATAGTGCGAAGGTGGAGTCAGCAGCAGCAGGAGCCCACAGAGTGGCACAATGATATAGTGTGGAGTTGGCGTCAGCAGCAGCAGCAGGAGCCCACAGAGTGGCACAACGATTTAGTGCGGAGGTGGCATCAGCAGCAGCAGGAGCCCACAGAGTGGCACAATGATATAGTGTGCAGGTGGCATCAGCAACAGCAGGAGCCCACATAGTGACACAATGATTTAGTGCGGAAGTGGTGTCAGCAGCAGCAGGAGCCCACAGATTGGCACAATGATTTAGTGTGGAGTTGGCATCAGCAGCAGGAGCCCACAGAGTGGCACAATGATTAGTGCGGAGATGGCATCAGTAGGAGCCCACAGATTGGAGCAACGATTTAATGCAGAGGTGGTGTCAGCAGCCGCAGGAGCCCACAGAGTGGCACAATGATATAGTGTGGAGGTGGTGTGAACAGTAGAAGGAGCCCACAGAGTGGCACAATGATTTAGTGCGAAGGTGGCGTCAGCAGCAGCAGGAGACCACAGAGTGACACAATGATTTAGTGTGGAGATGGCATCAGTAGCAGTAGGAGCCCACAGAATGGCACAATGATTTAGTGTGGAGTTGGCGTCAGCAGCAGTAGCAGGAGCCCACAGAGTGGCATAATGATATAGTGTGGAGTTGGCATCAGCAGCAGCAGGAGCCCACAGAGTGGCACAATGATATAGTGTGGAGTTGGCGTCAGCAGCAGCAGGAGCCCACAGAGTGGCACAATGATTTGTGTGGAGATGGCAGGAGCAGGGGCCCACAGAGTGACACAAAGATATAGTATGGAGGTGGCGGACAATTCCAGTCCCTGGTAAAAATGGTAGGAGGCAAATGGCAGCAGATGTGTGGCATCAGGCTGGTGGCATCATCCAAATAATAGCAGTTTGTTAGAATCCAGCGTCATTTCTCAATGTTTGGGGGAGGCGTCATGGCTGATCTAATCTGATGCATAAGGCATTGGTGAGTAGAAATCCTGGCTGATCCAAGCCTGATTCATCTTGACAAAGGTCACTCTCTCCACATTATGGGTGGACAAGCGGGTTCTCCTTGGGGTAACGATGGCCCCCGCCGCACCTGCTCTGATGCCACACTACTGGCTGGGTAGGACAGCTTCTCTACTGCAAACTCTGCAAGTTGCAGCCACGCATCAAGCTTGGCTGCCCAGTTGTCCATAGGATCCTCATCCTGAGTTGCTAAAGTTCTGTCTAAGTAGGCCAGCACCTGCTGGTGCAGAGTCTGCTCCATGTCCTGCTGCTGCTGGTGGCAGCTACGCTCCTCACTAGGCAGGTGAAGGAAGTTGCTCAATAAGGAATCCAGACTTAAGCTGCTGCTGATGGAGCTTCTACTGCTCTTACCCCCCCCCCCCCAGCTCCCCACAGCAGGCGTGGCAGTAGCATGTGACCGATGACTGCCAGGAATCTCCTGGTCAGACCTGACAGAGGATGGACAATGGCGCACATAGGCAGCGGCCAACTGTGTGCACAGTATTTCTCTATAGCATGCCAGTTGTTCCTCCCTCTCAGCAGCTGGAAAAACTTCACCCATTTTTGACCGGGGGAGAGGGAGGAGAGCCAAAAGTCATCCCTACGCCGGATGTTGACTATTCGGCTGTCACTAGTTAGGCAAAGCAGCATGCTGAGGGACTCCCGGCCTCCATCTCCACTGTATACTGCCACGGTGCTTCTGGGTCATCTGCCTCATCTTCTACCTCCTCCGGATGCTCCTGTTCCTCCACTCTTGTCACCCGAGTGGAAAAACCACTGATTTCACCAGACTCTGCTTGTGTTTCAATGTCCTCCGCCAGTTCAGCCACCACCAGACTCATGTGGCCATGATATGTAGTCTCCACTTCTCCAGTGCCCAGACCAGAAAGATTTTGCAGCATGAGTTCCAGGACATGAAGCAGGGGATTGACGTTATTCATTCAGCAGTCCTGGCGACTGACAAATAACATGGCCTCTTCAAAGGGCCTGAGCAAACGGCAGGTGTTACGCATGAGCCACCAGTGGCTGACATCAAAGTTACACCGGAGAGTACTCCATTCTGCTTGCATCATCAAAAAATCATTAATGGCTTTTCTCTGTTCGATACAAGTGGTCTAATCCCTCCTCGGTGCAGCACGGACACCATGTTCCTCCCATTGTGTGTCAACATGGCTCCGATTTTTAGTTGTTGCGGAGAAAGCCACACATTCATTTCTTGTTTCCTGACATGGAGCAGTTCCTCTCCTGTGTGACTTTGTTCGCCCAGGCAAACCAGGTGTAGGACTGCGATGTGCCCTGCACATGTGGTATGATGTGGCAGCACTTGTTGAGGGTGAGGTGGTGGTGGAGAAATAGGTGGGGGAGGCGGACACTGGCGCAGGAGCAGCAGTTTGACAACATGGAGGAGAAAGCGGCATCTCTTTTGGAAGTTGTTGGTGAGGCTGGGTGGGAAGCACATCACCCAGTGGGCTGTAAAGGACATGTACTGGCCCTGACCGCAGTTACAGCTCCACACATCCACGCTGCCGTGCACCTTGGAAGAAACTGATAAGTTCAAGGACTGGCCCATGGTGAAAGGCTGGCAGTGCCTTTTTGGAAAAAAAATTGCGGCTTGGAACTCTTCACCTCGGTTCGGCACAAGCCATTAGTTCTCTGAAGAGTGCAGAGTCCACGACTTGGAAAGGGAGGGACTGCAGTACCAACAACTTGGACAAAAGCATGGTCAGCTTCTGCACCTTAGGATGGCTGGACGCATATCGTTGTCTCTTTGCAGGAGCATATGGACCGGGAGATGATGTCAAAGACAAACGGCTCCCTTTGGCAGAGGTGCTGGAGCCTTGACTGGTTGAAATGGTATGTGTGCCACAAGGTTCTGTTGCTGCGGTGGCAAGATGGGCCTTGATGAGGGGTGGGTGGTGAACTGTTTGTTGTCTGTGTGTTTGTACCTTTTCTTCTTTTTCTTCTCCTTCTGGCCAGCAAACCTTTGTCTCTGTCCACTATTGTTTCAACAGACAAACCAGTTCAGCAGTCACCACTCAGCATTACCTGATCTTACCTGTGTGTGTGCAAAACCTGAGCAGAGGGTGAGCTGGGGTTATATAGCCTGTACCTGATTACTGCCAGGTATGCAGAGCTGGAGCCATGCGGTTTATGTTTGTATTTCTTACTTTGGTTACTTTGTGTATATTGTAAACTCCCCTTTATTTTTATATTGTGTATTATACTGTATTGTGATGTTATTTATATTAAGAAATATATTTGTGTGTGATGTTTGTTGTTAAAGGTGCAACCCAGGGGTGTATCCCTTGACTCAAGGGAAATAGTTGGGTATTTAATGACACCTGTGTGTACATGGATTGTCTCTAGGTCAGAGTGTCTGATCTGACCACAGGGGAGCTGCTTGTTCTAAGGTAGCTGCAACCTGACCCCTGAATTATCTGCATTTTTGTTCTGTACATTTTATTTTTGTGCAAATAAATGCAAGCCTTTTCTTTGGACCTGAAGCCTGAGTAAAGATTTCTTTTTTTTAACGGCCAGAAGACCCCACATCTCAACAGGCCTTCACATCTGTTCCACATTTCTCCCAGGCCATTGGATGGTGACGCTGCATGTGTTGACACAGGACCGTGGTGCGAACGTTAGGGCCATGGCCACGCTTCACTTTCTGCCCGGAGATTCTATATATACACACACTCCGCTCCCCTGGTGTCTTAATAAAAAAATTGCCGCACCGCCGAGGTGGTGATTTTACTGCCAACACTCTACACTGAGCGACTACTAACATCGCTGCCTCACTGAGCCCCTGTACCACTGCTTACTTTTTTTTATATATAATTGTCTTTTTATTGATTTTAAGTCTTAACAATACACAAATCATTGAAACATGGAGTGCATACACTGGTAGAGATAGCAATTATTTTTTCAATTCACAGTTAAGGGCTCAAGGCGTGGCATTCCGTTAACATTTCTTTATTAGATAAACATCATACAATTCAACATAAATCCTGGGGTACAAAAGTTCCCCCATCAACCAGTATAAATGACAAGACAAGGGAAAGACACATAAGGAAAGGAGGGGGATGGGGGGAATGGCAGGTACCATTAGCTGTTCTCATATACTCAGCTCGAATGAGTGTATGACACTTTACGTGTCCTTAATTGTCCTTATTCCTCCAGAAGTCATCCCATGGGACCCATAGTAAGTTGAAATGCTCTAATTTGTTATTTAGGATGGCTGTTAAGCGTTCCATGGTACGTACCTCTAGGACCCGGGCACTAAAATCTGTTCGGGAGGGGGAGGTCGCTTGTTTCCATTTCGAGGATATGAGACATTTTGCAGCTGTGAGGAGGTGTAGGAGTAATAGTAATAGAGTAATAGAGTCGGAGGGGTAATATTCAAGAGATAGGTACCAGGGTCTAGGGGAACCTCACAACCTAATACTCGTCCTATGATGGAGCTTACAGATCGCCAGTAACCCTGTATCCTAGGGCATCCCCAAAAAATGTGGGGAATATCCGCCTCTCGGGTTCCACATCTCCAGCAGGCATCACTGGTGGCAGGGTAAATTCTGTGTAGTATAGCTGGGGTGTGATACCACCACATTAATATTTTATATTGGTTCTCTTTAAACTGTGCACATTGTGACGAATTGGCTGCTTTCTCCCAGACCCCCTTCCACACCGAGGGCGGCATATCCTTGCTCAGAAATCTCTCCCACTTTCATGTCTGGGGTGAGTGCCAGGGTGGGGGTCGCTCAATATGGCATATTTAGCCGAAATAAGACCCTTCGTACCCGGTCCTTCTTTGCAAAGTATTTCAAACGGAGTAGGCTGTGACACCACGGGAGAGTTGTATAGGGAGAGATGGTATGATTTGATCTGTAGGTAGCTGTAGTGGGCGGTTAGGGGAAGTGAGAATTTATTTCTCAGATAAGAAAAACTCCATAGTTCCCGATTGCTATAATCTGCTACTTCCGCAAAGCGGAATAGGCCTGCTGTGTGCCAGGGTCTTGTCATGGCTCCCGTGAGACTGGAGGGCAGTGCCGGGTTGTATAAAAAGGAAGTTATGGGAGATTGTTCAGAGCACAGTGGGAATTTTTGGGTACATTTTGACCAGACCGTCCTTCTATGGGACATGCGAAAAGTGATAATTTAAATTCCTTATCCCTCACCATGATTTCCTTTATGTTTGTCGATCTTCTGATGGCCGCTGCCAGGGGTTCTTTGCATAGCACGAGCAGCAGCGGGGACAGCGGGCATCCTTGCCTAGTTCCATTATGAATCTGAAAACGGGGTGATATCGAGTGGTGTAGTTTAATGGTCGCTGAGGGAGTGTTGTATAAACTCCCAATAGCCTGCATAAAGGGCCCTCTTAGGCCATAGGTCTGCAGGGTTCGAAACATAAATGAACAACCTAGGCGGTCAAACGCTTTTTCTGCGTCGAGACTCAAAAGTACAGCCTCCGTCGCCGTTTTAACTACTTCAATGAGGTCTATTGTGCGCCTCGTATTGTCCCCCCCTTGTCTACATGGCACAAAACCCACCTGGTCCTTGTGAATTAGTTGTGGGAGCCATTGGATCTGTATATTTGCCAGGATTTTAGTAAAGAGTTTATAGTCTGTGTTTAGAAGCGCTATAGGTCTATAGTTGGAGCTTTCAGTATGGTCCTTATGGGGTTTGGGGATTAGAGTGTGTCATATTAGAGGAGTGTGTCATATTTCCTGGAAATGGGGATCCCTCCAGGAAAGAATTAAACAGTGGGAGCAGGTAAGGGAGTAGGATACGTCTGGTAGTATAAATAGGTTAGGTCATCCGGCCCAGGTGTCTTATCCCCCGGTAGTGTCTTCAGGTTGTCCGTTATCTCCTCCGCCTCAATGGAGGCATTTAGCGCCACAATCGCACTATTTCCCAGCTCTGTAGGAAGGCATCCAAGCGAGCATCTCTTAAGGTCTGGTTGACCGGTAGGGTGTTGGGCAAGTGGTATAGTTTAGAATAATATTTATGAAAAATGTCTGCTACTTCTTTGGGATCATAAGTAAGTGACCCGTCCGCACGTTTAAGGGAGTGCGCTTGAGTTTAGGTCCCTAAGTTGCCGCGCTAGAATAGTGTGGGCCTTATTCCCCCTCTCATAATACTTTTGTTTTGAATACAGCAGTAGTTTTTCTGTACCGATCATTGCCAATTATTTTAGTTTGGCTCTTGTCTCCACTATTTGCTTGAGAGTAGCTCTAGAGGGGGATTTGGCTAACGCCTGCTCCAGCATGACAAGCCTGACACGGAGGGAAGACTCCTGCTGTATCCTATCTTTTTTCATGGCTGTGGCTAGGGATATGCACTGCCTGCGGACCATCTTTTTTTGGGCTTCCCATAACGCTGGCAGGGTGACATCTTTTTCATTAGACTAAAAAATTCTGTGATGGCCGAAGACAGCCCCTCCCGTTGCACTGGCTTTCTAATTAATGATTCATTTAAGCGCCAGTGGCAGGTCCAGGAAATCGAGAAATTGTCTGCAGTGTCTACCGTCAATGAGCATGGTCTGACCAAGTAATGGGGCCTAAATCAGATTTTCTCATCACCCGGAGGAGTTGTATCGTGCCAAAAAAATAATCTATTCTTGTATGTGTGCCGTGAGGTGGGGAGTAGAAGGAGAATGTTCTGTCCCCTGGGTTATCTATCTATATATCTAATCCATAGGTCGTATAAGAGATGTAAGCGAAGGAGCTTGCAAAATTCTCTGGTCATAGATAGTAGCGCTGGGGGCGGGGGGTTGCCGCCAACTGCCAGTCTGTCTGTGCTGAGAAGGGTACATTGAAATCCCCTCTCACTAGCTGTGCTGCTTTAGGTAGCACTGCTAAGCGGTTGAGTACTCGTTTTATAAATCAAATTTGTACTTTATTGGGGGCGTAAACATTGCAGAGCGTGAGCGGCATGCCCTGTAGAGTGCCTTGTACAATAAGATACCGCTCCTCTGGTTCAGGGATTACATTTGTCACTTGAATCCCCCCGAGGGGATTACATTTGTCACTTGAATCCCCCCGAGAAAAGGCGGTCAGGATTGCTACACCGTTCTTTTTCCTCTCCCTTGATGCCACATAAGAATTTGGGTAACTCCCTTTAGGGAAAGCGCAGGAGCCTGACGCATCAAAATGGGTCTTCTGTAGAAAGGGCAAACAGATGGTCTCGCTGTAACAGCTCTGATCCGGTGATTCCAAGCTATCACCTAATTATGCTCTGTTTTCAGTGCTTAGGTGAAGGGTGCCTCCTTTTCCATTTCACTGATGTCAACTCCTGAGGGAGCGCTGGTGGTGGGGGAGTAATTTCCCAATCTGGAATGTCGGGGTTGTCAATTCCTAGGGCCTTGCAGAAGTCAGGCAGTTCAGCATAGGTGTGAAGTGGAAACGTTTGACCATTTTGAATGGCTGGGAGGGCAAACGGAAAGCCCCATCTATATGGAATATTGTGATCTCTTAGTTGCAGTAGCCGTTTTAGCTGGTGGCGTTTGTGCAGAGTGATCCAGAAGAGGTCAGCAAAGACCTGTATAGGGGTGCCCTTATATGACAAAGAGTCCAGCTTTCAGGTTTTTAGCATGATTTTCTCCTTCAGCTCATAGTCTGTGACACAGCAAATTATGTCTCTAGGTCTGGTAGCGGATCCATTAGCTCCTAGCGCTCGATGGGCCCTGTCCATTTTGATTTTATGTGAATCCGGCTTGCCCAGGATGTTGGTAAAGATAGTTTCCAGGACCTCCTTTCACCTCCTCTTGGCCTTTTGGATCTGGAACTCCCCGGACTCTGATGTTGTTACGTCTACCCCGGTTATCTAGGTCCTCAATATGACGGCTCATGTCTCGTATGGCGCAGGCTTAATCAGCCACTGAGTCTCGTAGCTGGGACACATAAGATCTGGTATCATCATGGGCCAGCTCCAGACACTCCCTCTATCCACTTGGGACCGCAGGTATGCCCTGACCGAGTTTAGCTCAGTCCGGAAGTCCTTGAAATCATTTTTAGTAGGTAGACTTCGAAGCTGAGTTTGTAACTCAGCAGAGAGGAATGCAGGAGTTGTAGGTGATGAGGTTTCAGAGATCACTGGACTATGGGGGGAATCCCACGGGTCCTGCGCCGTCAGCAGGCCTGTAATAGAAGAGGTCATGCCCAGATCCTCATGTGGGGGGGCTGCCTGGTTCTCCGGGGGATTAGTGTGGGTCTGCCTCTCATGGGGCATTGTTGGGCTTCTCTTAGACTGCCGCTGGGGCAGAGAAGCCTGAGGGGTTGGCATGTGCTGCTGGTGGCCACCTTGCACAATAGAGGAGTAAGTGCCTCTAGAGGAGGCTGTTGTGTCGCTCAGCCCAGTCTGAGCTGTATGATGAGCGGCAGGGCTCAGCGATTGCTGTGGGGAGGCTGTGGAGGAGGCACCAAGGTCCGGGTCCCGCTCTAATGGCGCTTTCTGGGAGGCCGGGGGAGGGGTAGTGAAGTGGCGGGCGGCAAAGGCTGTGAGACCCTGCTTACCGGATCGCTCGCACAGTGTCGCCGGCTGGTAGCTATGTCCAGGAGTCTGGTGTCCGAGCGCTGTTCCGCTGTTGCTCCCTTGCTGCGGCCGCTCTGACCCTGCTTCTGCCTCGGGGTTGTGGAGCTGTGGGTTTGAGGTGGGGAGACATGTGCCCTTGCCGGGGCCCTGGAGTGGCCGGTCAGGAAGCGATCCATGCCGGGACGGTCGGGTAGGGCTGCTGGGTATGACACCTGACGACTTCTCCTCCCTGTTTGACCGATCTGGGACACGGGTATCTGTGCTAATGGCGCTTCGGGTGAGTACCGGGAGAGGGAGCTCTCAGACGTCCATCTTCCTGCAGTGCTAGGACACGCCCCCCCCCCCACTGCTTGCTTTGACCTCCAAAGCGGGGTTTGTACCATATAGCCCCCGTGGTCACACTTCTGCCACGCTGCTGACTCACGGCCACAGTAGCAACTGGCTGCCTGCTCTGCTGCCTAATGTGTAAGCCGACACTCTCAAGCGCGATTGGCTACATCATCGTCAATTTGCATTTCCCTGTCACTGCTACTCTCCTCAACAGTGTCACTATGCACAGCCTGCCTACTGCATGAAGCAGAGGATGTCTGCACCATATTTTCAGTGCCAAGCAGCTGACTGTCCTCAAACACTTCATCCTCGCTGAATAGTGGCACTGAGCCCAGACCACCTAGTAGCTCTCTGGCTCAGGGAAATGAACAGGACAGAGGCTGGTTGAGGACAGATGAGGGCAACTGACCTGCTCCTGGGCAATGCCAACTAATTGTTGTATCTGATGAACCCTGGGATTTTCAGATGTTATATTTGAGGAATTGGGTGACTTAGTCAACCAATCAATAACCTTTGGGTTGTTCATTTACCCACTGCCGCTAGATGACAACAGCAGTTCTGGCCTCACAGCGTCACCCCTGCTGCGACGTCCTCCTAACTGTGCTGCGACTTCTGCTGCTCCACCTTCCACATTTCTATCTGACATAGTGGTTAATCAACTACGTGTATTTGACACTTATTTGTTGCTCTCAAATTTAGCAACAAAAAAGTATTGGAATTTGGGTTATACAAATACCCCAAAACGGACACCCTGGGATTGGAGCAGAAATCAGTACAGAAAGTATGTGGATTTCACACTGATTTCTTCCTATTCATTTTAGAAACAAAAAAGAACAGCTATTTGTGGTATACAGAAGCACAAGAACTGACATCCTGGGATTGAAGCAGAAATCAGTACAGAAAGTATGTGGATTTCACTATGATTTCTTCCTATTCACTTCAGCAACAAAAAAGAACTGCTATTTTGGGTATACACAAGCACAAGAACTGACACTTTGGGATTGAAGCAGAAATCAGTACAGAAAGTATGTGGATTTCACAATAATTTCTTTCTATTCTCTTCAGCAACAAAAAAGAACTGCTATTTGGGGAATACACAAGCCCAAGAAATGATACCCTGGGATTGAAGCAGAATTCAGCACAGAAAGTATGTGGATTTCACACTGATTTCTTCCTATTCACTTCAGCAACAAAAAAGAACTGCTATTTGTGGAATACAGAAGCATATGAACTGACGTCCTGGGATTGAAGCAGAAATCAGTACAGAACGTATGTGGATTTCCCAATGATTTCTTCTTATTCACTTCAGCAACAAAAAAGAACTGCTATTTGTGGTATACAGAAGCACAAGAACTGACACCCTGGGATTGAAGCAGAAATCAGTACAGAACATATGTGGATTTCACACTGATTATATATACTGAGGGTATACAGATCCCTCCAAACGGACACCCTTGGAACAAAAATCACAACAGCACAGTACAGTAGAAGCAGCTTTACGCTACAGGCAGCACATGCAGTGTGACGTGAAAATTTGAAAATGATTGCCTCTTTTATAGTGTGTGTGACATCACATAAGCCTGCCGGTCGCTGATAGGCTTACAGGTCTGCACATGTGATAGAGGGTGTTCCTTTCTACTTCCCAGAGTTCTTCGCCCCATGTAACACATTGTACTCGCGCCTATTTTGGTAATAGAGGGAAAAAAAACTTAGTTCCCATGAATCACTGTAAACTTCGGTTAGAATTTCAGGAAAAATTTGATTAGTCACTAAGCCGAAGTTAGAATTGTTAGAATCGATTCCCCCATTTCAAACGTTGAGGGATGTAGTTTTTATAATGGGATTATTAACCCCTTAACGCTCTACGGCACAGAGGTATAGGGAATGTATGAAGAGGGCTCACGGGCTGAGTCCTCTTCATACAAAGGTGGGGGTTGTTGCATATTGCAGCAAACCCCCACCGCTAATAACCGCGGTCGGTGCTTGCACCGATCGCGGCTATTAACCTTTCCGTTGCATTTAAAAGACGGCAGCGCGCGGGCGCCGCCATCTTTATAACGATCGCCGCGCCCCCGAGCGTCATCGGGGGGCGTTGATTGGTTGCCATGGTAGCCTCGGGTCTTCGTTTGACCCGAAGCTATCTGGCTTCTGCAGATTCGTTACAATGAGCCAGTGGCTCATTGTAATGAATGAGCTGCAAAAATGCCATATATTGCAATACAGAAGTATTGCAGTATATGGTAGGAGCGATCTGACCATGTACCCTAGATGGTCTAAGAAATAGTGGAAAAAAAAAGAAAAAAAAAACTTTAAAAAATAAAAAAAATTAATAAAATATTAAAAATTCAAATCACTCCCCTTTCCCTAGAACTGATATAAAACATAATAAACAGTAAAGGTATCGCCGCGTCCCAAAATGACCGATCTATCAAAATATAAAAACAGATGGCCGGCGGTGACCTCTGAGGCGGGAAATGGCACCCAAATGTCCGAAATGTGACTTTTACACTGTTAGGATCAGTGGATCCTCTGGACCACCGCGGGAGATGTAACTAGCCAACACCCGGAACCGGAGCCCAGCGGCACCTGGTATTCACCAGAGCCCGCCGCAAAGCGGGTTGGACTTGCTGCGGCAGGATACCACTAGGTCGTTCCCAGGTGTGACTAGCCCACGATGGCAGCCGAGGTCGAGGTACCTTAGCGGATGACAATCTCGTAGACAGGTCCGGGCACAGGGTCAGGGCAGGCGGCAGAGATGCAACGTCAGGTCCAAGTCCGGGGTCAGCAACGGGAGGTCAGGCAGGTGGGAACGGGAACACAGGCACACGGAACACAGCAACACGGAGGAACTCAGGTAACACAGGACTCAGGAGCGGGAACACACAGGAATACACAGGAATACACAGGAACGCAGGAATACTCGCTTGGAAGCTTTCTCTAAGGCTATGAGGCACAAAGATCCGGCAAGGAACACAGGAAGAGGCAGATTCTTAAAGGTGAGGTGTTCAGCCAGTGCACCAATTAGCGGTGTGCTGGCCCTTTAAATTTTTGGCCGGAGCCACGCGCGCGCCCTAGGAGGCGGGGACGCGCGCGCACGGCAGTCCGAGGAAGCGCAGGAGCCGGGAGAGGTAAGAGACACCGGGCAGCAGCGGGGGCACATGCAGGAGCACGGATGAGAAAACGTTGGAGCAGGCTCTTGTCCAGGATGTTATCCTCTGGCTCCCAGGATCTCTCCTCAGGACCAAATCCTTTCCAGTCTACCAGAAACAACCGTCTACCTCTCACAGTCTTAGTATCCAGGATCTCTTTCACCTCGAAGACATCGGTGGAATCAGCTTGTGGTGCCGGAGGAGGAGTAATTTGTCGGTTGAAGCGGTTGAAGATAACTGGCTTAAGGAGAGAAACGTGGAAAGAATTAGGAATGCGCATGCTGGGAGGCAGACGCAACTTGTAAGCCACCGGGTTGATGCGGCCGAGAATTTCAAATGGACCCAAGAACCGAGGTCCCAATTTATAGCTCGGGATCTTCAGCCGAACATACTTGGCGGACAGCCAAACCTTGTCACCAGGAGCTAAAACAGGGAATGGTCGGCGTCTTTTGTCTGCTTGACGCTTGGTCTGGGCTGTAGCTCGGAGCAATGAGGTGTGGACTTGCTCCCAGATGGCTTTCAGATCACGTACCAGGTCCTCCACAGCAGGAACATCTGCAGACGTAGGTAACGGAAGAGGAGGCCGAGGATGCAGTCCATAGTTAATAAAAAAGGGAGCAGAACCCGGCAGAAGTGGAGTCCAGGGAATTGTAAGAGAACTCCGCCCATGGTAGAAGAGATGCCCAGTCGTCCTGACGGGCAGAGACGAAATGGCGGAGATAGCAACCTAAAGTCTGATTCACCCTCTCCACTTGGCCGTTAGTCTGTGGGTGATAGGCAGAAGAGAAGTCCAAGTTCACCTGCAACTGGTTGCACAAAGATCTCCAGAATTTGGACACAAACTGAACTCCTCGATCCGAGACGATGTGCTGAGGGAGACCATGAAGCCGGAAAATATGCTGGAAGAAGAGGCTGGCGAGACGTGGAGCAGAAGGCAAACCTGGTAGAGGGACAAAGTGAGACATCTTCGAAAAGCGGTCAGTCACCACCCAGATAACGGTGTTGCCAGAAGATGGCGGTAGATCCGTAACAAAGTCCATAGCCACATGAGACCATGGGCTGGTAGGCACGGGTAACGGCAACAGAAGACCAGCAGGTTTAAGTCGTGAAGGCTTGTTGCGGGCACAAGAGGCACAGGAACCCACAAAATCCCGAACGTCCTTGACCAAATCAGGCCACCAGTAGAATCGGGAAATTAAGGCCACAGAGCGCTGCACCCCAGGGTGCCCAGCCACACGAGAAGAATGTCCCCAGGTCAGAATCCTCTTTCGGAGACCAGGTCGCACATAAGTCTTGCCGGGAGGCAGCTGCCGGAGGTCCACCGGCGCGGCAAGCACAAGTCTCTCTGGAGGAACAATATGCCTCGGAGCAGAGTCCTCCCCCATAACATCAGAAGCACGGGACAAGGCGTCAGCCTTGATGTTTTTCTCTGCAGGGCGAAAATGGATTCGGAAGTCAAAGCGAGAAAAGAAGAGGGACCACCGGGCTTGACGTGGATTCAAACGCTGAGCCGTCTGAAGGTACTGAAGGTTTTTGTGGTCCGTGAAAATGCTGACTGGAAATCGGGCTCCCTCCAGCAGATGACGCCACTCTTCCAAAGCCAGCTTGATGGCTAGAAGCTCCCGATCTCCAATGGAATAATTTCTCTCCGTGGAGGAGAAGGTTTTGGAGAAGAAACCACAAGTGAGTGTTCGTCCCCTGGGACCCTTCTGGGTAAGGACTGCCCCAGCACCCACGGAGGAGGCATCAACCTCCACCAGGAACGGCTTTTCAGTATCCGGTCGGGTAAGGACTGAAGCGGAGGAAAAAGCTGTTTTTAATTTCGTGAAGGCTTCTTCTGCTGCTGGTGGCCAGACACGGGGATTAGCACCCTTTTTCGTAAGCGCCACCATTGGCGCGACCAGAGATGAGAAGTGTGGGATAAATTGCCTATAATAATTAGCAAAGCCCAGAAATCTTTGTATAGCTCGCAGTCCCACTGGGCGTGGCCACTGAAGAACCGCAGATAACTTGGCAGGATCCATTTGCAAACCCCTATCAGAAATTATGTAGCCGAGGAATGGAAGGCTCCTCTGATGAAAGTGGCACTTCTCCAGCTTGGCATAGAGGTGGTTTGTCCTGAGGCGGCTAAGAACCTCCCGTACATGAGACTGGTGGGACTCCAGATTGGCAGAATACACAAGGATGTCGTCCAGGTACACCACGACACAACTGTACAATAAGTCCCGGAAAATATCATTTACAAACTCCTGGAAAACTGCTGGCGCATTACAAAGTCCGAAGGGCATAACTAGATATTCAAAATGCCCATCACGGGTGTTAAAGGCGGTCTTCCACTCGTCACCCTTCCTGATGCGGATAAGGTTGTAGGCCCCACAAAGATCCAATTTGGAAAAAATTCTTGCACCCCGCAGACGATCAAATAGCTCCGTGATAAGCGGCAAAGGATAGCGGTTCTTAACGGTGACCTTGTTAAGACCGCGATAGTCTATACAGGGGCGGAGGGAGCCATCTTTTTTTGTGACAAAAACGAAACCAGCACCAGCTGGTGAGGAGGATTTGCGGATGAAACCTCTTTGCAGATTTTCCTTAACATATTCCGACATTGCGGCAGTCTCAGGAACCGAGAGCGGATACACACGACCCCGTGGTGGAGAAGATCCAGGCAGCAGATCAATGGGGCAATCATAGGGACGATGTGGAGGAAGGATCTCGGCTTGTTTTTTAGAAAACACGTCTGCAAAGTCCCGGTACGGAGCTGGAAGACCCTCCAGGGGCTTGGGAGACAAGGTAGCAGTCCTGACAGGAAGCGGATGTGGAACCGTCATGCAGCGTGAGGGGCAATCCGGACCCCAACGGAGAATCTCCCCAGAAGACCAGTCCAGAACAGGGGCATGATGCTGCAACCAGGGGAGACCCAGCAGGAGAGTGGAAGTGCACTGTGGCAGCACAAAAAAGGAGAGTCTCTCTTTATGCAATGCACCAACTTGAAGGAGCAGGGGTTCAGTGCGAAACCAGATAGGCACGGAGAGAATCTGGCCACTGACTGAGGCAATGGACAAGGGCTTCTCAAGACGAACCACCGGGAAGTGATGCAGGGCGACCAGTGCAGCATCTACAAAGTTCGCTGTGGAGCCCGAATCCAGGAAAGCAGAAACCTGGACCGGAGTACCGGTGCCAATGCTGAGGAGTACAGGGAGAATCAAGCGTGGAGAAGCTTTATTCACACCTAGGGACGCTTCTCCTGAGAAGCCTAGGTGCTGGCGTTTCCCGGGCGTTGGGGACGTACAGGGCAAGTCCCGACGAAGTGCTGTGGGCTGGCACAATACATGCACAAGTTCTCCTGACGTCGTCTGGAACGCTCTTGTAGAGTGAGCCGGGTTCGGTCAACCTGCATGGGTTCCTCAACAGAAGATTCAGGCGGGACCTGGAGCGGCTTTTGGAAGACTGGCGCCAGGCGAGGAATGCGTCTAACACGGCCTTGGGGATACTCGGATCGTAGTTCCTCAGCTCGCTCCTTAAACCGGACATCAATTCGAGTGGCCAAGGTGATGAGGTCACTCAGAGTAGATGGAAGATCCCAAGCTGCCAGTGCGTCCTTGACCTGCGCAGAGAGCCCTTTCTTAAATGTAGCGATGAGGGCTGCATCGTTCCAAGCCAGTTCTGAAGCCAGGGTGCGGAATTGAACTGCGTACTCTCCCACCGATGAGTTGCCCTGACGCAAGTTCAACAATGCAGACTCCGCAGAGGAGGCTCGTGCTGGTTCCTCGAAGACTGACCGGAACTCTGACAGAAACGCAGTGAGGCTAGACACAACCGGGTCATCTCTGTCCCAAAGCGGAGTAGCCCAGGCCAGGGCTTTCCCGGAAAGAAGGCTGAGGACAAATGCCACCTTGGACCGCTCTGTGGCAAATTGCGACGGCATGAGTTCTATGTGCAAGGAGCACTGGGTGATGAAGCCCCTGCACATCTTAGGATCTCCATCATACTTGCCGGGCAAAGAGAGGCGTAGCCTGGGTTCAGCAGCAGGATGATAAGCCGGGGTAGCAGGGGTCGCAGCGGCCGCTTGTGGAGACTGTTGCTGATGTTGGGTAGCAAGTAGTTGTTGTAGCATGGCGGTGACTTGCTCTAGCTGATTCCGCTGTGCTGCAATCTGCTGGGACTGGTGGATCACGATGGTGGCGAGATCAGGCTGACTGGGAGAAGAAGCCTCGGCGGGATCCATGGCCGGATCTTACTGTTAGGATCAGTGGATCCTCTGGACCACCGCGGGAGATGTAACTAGCCAACACCCGGAACCGGAGCCCAGCGGCACCTGGTATTCACCAGAGCCCGCCGCAAAGCGGGTTGGACTTGCTGCGGCAGGATACCACTAGGTCGTTCCCAGGTGTGACTAGCCCACGGTGGCAGCCGAGGTCGAGGTACCTTAGCGGATGACAATCTCGTAGACAGGTCCGGGCACAGGGTCAGGGCAGGCGGCAGAGATGCAACGTCAGGTCCAAGTCCGGGGTCAGCAACGGGAGGTCAGGCAGGTGGGAACGGGAACACAGGCACACGGAACACAGCAACACGGAGGAACTCAGGTAACACAGGACTCAGGAGCGGGAACACACAGGAATACACAGGAACGCAGGAATACTCGCTTGGAAGCTTTCTCTAAGGCTATGAGGCACAAAGATCCGGCAAGGAACACAGGAAGAGGCAGATTCTTAAAGGTGAGGTGTTCAGCCAGTGCACCAATTAGCGGTGCGCTGGCCCTTTAAATTTTTGGCCGGAGCCGTGCGCGCGCCCTAGGAGGCGGGGACGGGCGCGCACGGCAGTCCGAGGAAGCGCAGGAGCCGGGAGAGGTAAGAGACACCGGGCAGCAGCGGGGGCACATGCAGGAGCACGGATGCGCCCGCGATCCGTGACAGGGATCGCGGGAGCACCCGTGACATACACCTTTTCACATCACATAAAAAATGAAATAAAAAATGATCAAAATGTCACACAGACCTCAAAATGGTAGCAATGAAAACGTCAGCTCATTTCGCAAAAAATTGCACCTCACACAGCTCCGTGCGCCAAAGTATGAAAAAGTTATTAGCGTCACACATTCGTTTAATTTTTGAAAATGTATTAAAACACAATAAAACCTATATAAATTTGGTATCACTGTGATCGCACCGAACCAAAGAATAAAGCTGAGGTGTTATTTTGAGTGCACAGTCAAAGTCGAAAAAACTGAGCCCACAAGAACGTGACATGCGTTTTTTTTTTCAATTTTTCCACATTTGGAATTTTTTTTCAGCTTCACAATACACGGTATGTTAAAATAAATAACAATACGGGAAAGTAAAATTTGTTACGCACAAAATAAACCCTCACACAGGTCTGTACACATAAAAATGAAAAAGTTATGGATTTTTGAAGGTGGAGAGCGAGAAATCAGCGGAAAAACCCTGCGTCCTTAAGGGGTTAATGGGATTATACTATTATTAACACCTCTCTAAGTAGCTTGAAATCTGAGCAGGTCCCTCAAAAGTCTCATTTTGTGTTTTTTATGAAAATTTGAAAAATCACACCTTAAGCCCCTACAAAAATGAGAGAATGCATAAAAAACCATGTCAACATAAAGCAGACATGCTATAACTGTTAGTTATCAAGTGATTTTGCTATTATGACCATGTATTGAAAAAGTAGAACATTTAGAATTTCGAAAAATTGAGAATTTTAACCAAATATCTGTTTTTTCATAAATAAACGCAAAACATACCACCAAAATTTTTCAACTAACATGAAGTACAAAGTGTCACTTGGATATGTTATACGGTTCCAAAGTTATTACCGCTTATAATGACACGTCAGATTTGAAAAAATGAGCAGTGTCATGAAGATGAAAAGTGCAGTAAGAGGTAAGAAGTAAGTAGGCCAACTTCAGGGAAAACTATGATACATCCCCCTATGGGTCCACAAAAAATTAGATGATAAGACAGAGGCTTAGAAACCAGGTGTTATGTTTTATATCCAATCTTGAAGATTCAATTTTTTTGCCAGTGAAGTAAAAATACTGGAGCAAAATGGAGACAAAAGAATGCACATTTTCAGTGAAATGCATGCGTTCTGGAGTGAGTACCAGGTGTTTTGCATTATTCACGTGCAAAACACCTGGTGCCATTCCAGAACATATGCATTTAAGTTAAAATGCATATGCATATGGCAAAGCTCCTCCCATTGCAGTGTATGATGCAGCCAGAATGTATAAAAAAACACTTTTGAACATAGCCTCAATATTAACTCTGTAAATACTGTTAACACTATGCAATTAGACACAGGTGTTTCAAAATAAAGCTTACAGAATATGTTGTTTACATTTTAATTGTCTCAGATCACTAGCAGATCAAAAATATAGTAATTAGTAGCCAATCTCACCACAGATATTGTCGCATTCCTGTAATTGTGCCCTCATTCATAGTTTCCCTTTGATTGTTCATTAATGTAATTTCTTAACTAAATCTTCCCCATGTGGTTTTAGAGGATATTTCATACACTACAGCAAAAGTTTTTAAAAAAAAGTTATGGTTGAAGATCTGTGCACTCCTATGTCAGTAACTCCTGGTCTTAAACCATAAGATATATATTAGGGTAGTGAAAATTCATAGGTATGAATTGTGTTTTACAGTTATTTTCATATACACTCATGTATGAATGTCAGTTTTAAATATATTTGTCATGCAAAATGATTCTTTTTTTTTCTCGAAGGTAATGTTTACAGCATCTTGAGAGCTCTGTCATGCCTCGACTTGAGTGGAGTTTATTTCCTTTTTATATCATCTTCTTGCTGTGCCCAGTATCCAAGAATAAGCTGAATAATACAAACTATGGGGGTTTTCATCATGGCCCATGTTATGATACCAAACAGAGACCAAAATATTGTATTCCAGATTTGATCAATGTTGCTCTTGGCAAAGAGGTAACTACATCCAGTACTTGTGGACATACACTCCAAAAACTGTGCAATTTTGTAGATGCTACAAATATAACATCACAACAATGTCAGTTATGTGATCAGAAGAAGACTGAAACTTCTTATCCACCATCATACATGACTGATACAGATGCACAAACATGCTGGAAGTCAGAAAGCGGTATAACCTATCCACGGAATGTTACACTGACTTTACCTCTTGGACAGAGATTTGAGTTAGTTTATGTCAGCTTGCGTTTCTGCTCTCCTCGTCCTGATTCTATGGCAATCCATAAATCTATGGACTATGGTAAAACATGGATTCCTTTCCAATTTTATTCAACGCAATGTCGTCGGATTTATGATCAAACAACTGTCAGTGCTATCACGAAACCCATGCAGCATGAAGCCACCTGTACTAATTTTCAAACAGGAGTTAAACCCCTTACTAAAGGGCTCATTGCTTTTATGCCATTAGCAGGTCGCCCTTCTGCTAGAAGATTTGAATGCAGTCCTGTTCTGCAAGATTGGGTGACAGCTACAGATATCCGTGTAATCTTCAATCGTCTTCATCATGGGAAGAAAATGGGAATCCAGAGAAAGACTGCTTTCTATGGAGTGTCTGAATTTCAGGTTGGGGGAAGGTGTAAATGTAATGGCCATGCTTCTCGCTGTATATCTAGTAAAGAGGGATTTTTATGTGATTGTCAACATAATACCGTTGGTCCAGAATGTGATGCCTGCAAGCCATTTTACTATGACAAGCCATGGCAAAGAGCAACACCAAGCAATGCACATGAGTGTGTGGGTAAGTTTTTAAAAATACAGAAATATTTATTATTAATATTAATATTCATTTAAAATTAATTTGCACTCTTCACCCCATCTTGACAGAAAAATTTTTTACAGTAAATTTAGATATTTTTGATAGTTTAATATAAGTATTTGGACCCTTTGGTGAGAAACTCATATTTAACTCACATGCTGTCCATGTCCTCCTGATCCTCTTTGAGATGGTTCTACTCTTTCATTGGAGACCAGCTGTGTTTAATTAAACTGATTGAACTTGATTAGAAAGGCAAACACCTATCTACATATCAGAGCTCACATGCTCACATGCTTTGATTTGCACTGTGAGGTCTTGTATACACCGGTGTGTGCCTTTCCTAACCAGGAGAATCATGAGGTCTAAGGAACTGCCCAATGAGCTCAGAGACAAAATTGTGGCAAGGCATAGATTTGGTCAAGGTTACAAAAGAATTTTTGCAGCACTCAAGGTTCCTAAGAGCACAGTGGCCTCCATAATCCTTATTGGAAATTGGGACGATACCAACTCTTCCTCAACCATCCAGACAAAATAAGCAATTATGGGAGAAAAGCCTTGGTGAGAGAGGTAAAGAAGAACCCCAAGATCACTGTGACTGAGCTCCAGAGATGGAGTAGGGAGATGGAAGAAAGTTCTGCAAAGTCAACTAGGACTGCAGCCTTCCACCAGTCAGGGCATTATGGCAGAGTGTGCCAACGTAAGTCACTCCTCAGTGCAAGACATATGGAAGTCTGCATAAAGTTTAAAAAAAGCACATGAAGGTCTCCCCGACTATGAAAAATAAGATGAAGACTGAACTTTTAGTGTTAATTGTAAGGGATATGTGTGGAGAAAACCTGTCGCTGTTCATTACTTGCTAAATACAATCCCATCACCGAAACATGGTGGTGGTGGCAGGATCATGCTATGGGGGTGTTTTTTAGCTGCAGGGGCAGGATGACTGGTTACAATTCAAGGAAAGATGAATGGGCCAAGTATAGAGATATCCCGGATGAAAACATCTTCCAGATTGCAAGAGAGTGACCCTAATGACACAGCTAGAATCCTGACCTGAACCCAATTGAAAATGGCTGTCCACCAACATTTACCATCCAAACTTAAGGATTTGCAAGGAAGAAGGGCAGAGGATCCAGGCGTAATCCAGGTGCATCATTCCTGAGAAGACTTTTAGCTATACTTACTCAAAAGGGTGCTACTAAATACTGAGCAAAGGGTCTGAATACTTATGTGATATTTCAGTTGTTCTTGTTAAATTAATTAGAACAAGTATCTACATTTCAGTTTTTTTCTGTCAAGGGTGCAGAGTATACACTAATTATACACCAAGAATTTTTTTGATCTTACTATTTGGCAGCAATGAAACAAAGCTTGAAAAATTTAAGGGGTCTGAATACTTTCTGTGCACGCTGTAAGAAATACATTAATTTTTAATTAAAGGGCATTGAAAAGTGCTAATTCAATATGTTCTTCATCTGTTGAATACCAATGAGTTTCGACATTTCTGTCTTTCTGAGTTATCAGGAAGTAAATACCACTTGTTATGGAGATTGCATGTACCTTCCTAGCCCCTTTCTGACCTGGCCTTAGAAGGCTTTAGTCATTAGGACATTTTTAGCTAATTTTCCAACTTATTAGTCCAAGTTATTTTTTTTGTGCAAATCCTTCAAAATTTTAGCATCTTTCATTTTTTCAAAAAACATTAAAGGACCTTTTATAATTCTTGAGATTTTTGGGGCTACTATGGGAATGTTTTATTGTAGTGTAAAAAGGTTTTTTTTTTTTTTTAATTTACTGGGAAATATGTTTATTCCATAATATTTATTAATAATCTGTGTGCATAATTTACTGCTTTTATTTTCTCCACATGGTCGTCGGCTGTGTCTGATGGACTGGGAAATATGTTTATTCCGTAATATTTATTAATAGTGTGTTTAATTAACCACTTTTACTTTCTCCGGCTGTGTCTGCTCCTGGTGGGAGCAGGAGAAACTGCAGCAACTTCAAAAGATGTTGCTGCAAACATGGTTCCTGCAGATGCTTACATCTTAGTAAGAATTGAGTTAAAATAAATCTACCATCAAAATCAAGCATGATAAGACAAGGACACTTACTCATACATCCAGGCACCATGACTGTGGTATATCTGTGTTATCCATGGCTTCCTTTCTTCTAAAATCAACTGTTAAAATTACGCTAATGAGCCTAAGGGGTTACCCTAGCCTCACTGTGATCTGGCTTTACAGGTTGTTTCGCTGTCTTACCCTCCCAGCTGCTGTTTCTTTGGCTTCCTCCTTTGGCTTCTTCCTGACTACAATTCAGGAGGTGAACTGCGTAGCCCAAACAATAGAAGGTTTTCATTACCAACATATTGGAGGAGATATATCTGTCTACGCCAAAAGACTGCATTTGCACCTGAAATGCCACGCATCACATTTATGAAAAGTTTTAGATCATTTTAGGCTGTTTTTCAACTCTTGGAATAAGGTGGCATGTCTGTGCCAGAAATTACCCGTGAACCAGAATATTCAGTCTGTGTGTTCTTAGCACACGGTAGGCAGCCCCCACAATATAGGTAGCCTCCACATAAGCCTCATCAGTATATAGGCAGCCCCAACACATGCCAAGCTGTATATTGGTAGCCCCCACACATCCCCATCAGTAAATATGTATGCCCCATTAGTAGCACCCACACATGCCAATAGGTAGCACCCACACATGCCAAGCAGTATATTGGTAGCCACCACACATTCCCATTAGTATATTGGTAGCCCCCTCACATGCCCCATCAGTATTATAATAACTATAGCTTTATATGTAAAGAGCCAATATATTCCGAAGCGCTACACAAAGATTGCCAAATCAGTCCCTGTCCCCATGTGACTCAGAATCTAATCCACCTAACAGTATGTTTTGGAGTGTGGGAGAAAACCCACACAAACACAAAGAGAACATAAACTCTTTGCAGATGTTGACCTTTGGGCTTTAGTGCTAACCACTGAGCCACCGTGCTGTATATTGGTAGCTCCCACACATGCCAAGAAGAATAAAGGTAGACGCCACATAAGCCCCATCAGTATGTTGTTAGTCCTTGCACGTGCCCCATCAGTATATAAGTAGCCCCCACACATCCCCATCAGTATATAGGTAGCCCCCACACAGGCCCTATTAGTATATAGGTAGCCCCAGGTTCCCAGCACATGCTCTATAAGTATATAGATGGATAGGATCTTCTTCCTCAGGCACTGCGTTATTCCTTAGACGACCGCTGGGTCATAGAGATGAGTCCTCTCTGTGACCCAGCCACCGACGCCTAAGCAATAGCATCAGTACTTAGGTCGGACAATAGGGGCAGGCAGCTGTAATATCACTGCCTGTATCCAGTGTTCAGCAATTTGTGTGTCTAAAGATGCACACATAGCTGACCACTATTGAGAGCCAGGCTACAGAGTGGGAGGCGAGGGTAATCATCTAGACCAGTGATGGCTAACCTATGGCACTGGTGCCACAGGTGGCACTCAGAGCCCTTTCTGTGGGCACTCAGGCCATCACCAGAGATGACTCCAGGTATCTTCCTGCAGTCCCAGACAGCCCAGGACTTGCTGTGCACAGAGCTATTTTAAAGTGACAGCTGTACCTGGGACTATTTTCTGCTTTATTGGTGTCCTCAGGGTGCTGGTATCAATGAAAACTGACAGAGAAGGGAGTATAAATCACAAATTAAATTCTGTGTTGGCACTTTGCAATAAATAAGCGGGTCTTTGTTGTAGTTTGGGCACTCGGTCCCTAAAAGGTTCGCCATCACTGATCTAGACGGTCAGAAATGGCTTTTCATCTACCTACCATACCATATAGTTAAATAGCAGAGACAAAACAAAACAGCACTCTTAGGGTAATATTGTCCAGTTTAGGATGTACAATGTGATTGGTTAATGCTCACCCGGTAGAGTTGTGCGCAGCATAAGGCACAACTCTAGTTTTGGCATGTAGGATGATGTTCTAGGGTGCACCAATGTTCTCCAAGCTCGGGATGCTGTGGCGCTTGGAGTTAAGGAACTGGTTTAGGGGGGTCAAGGACAGGAGGCGCACATCGAAACCGATTTTTCTCCAAAAGTTTCATTAATGTTGTAAACACATTTCGGGGAATGGACAGCCCCTTTTTCAAGTGAATCAGAATTCTGTTGTCCGATAAAGGACAGAGAACATATGTACAAGGCTATGGCTTGGTGCAGTGTGTAAGGTATAGTTAATAGATGAGTAAGTGCATAAATATATATATATATATATATATATACACACACTCACCGGCCACTTTATTAGGTACACCTGTCCAACTGCTCGTTAACATTTAATTTCTAATCAGCCAATCACATGCATGTAGACATGGTCAAGACAATCTCCTGCAGTTCAAACTTAGCATCAGTATGGGGAAGAACGGTGATTTGAGTGCCTTTGAACGTGGCATGGTTGTTGGTGCCAGAAGGGCTGGTCTGAGTATTTCAGAAACTGCTGATCTACTGGGATATTCACGCACAACCATCTATAGGGTTTACAGAGAATGGTCCGAAAAAGAAAAAACATCCAGTGAGCGGCAGTTCTGTGGGCGGAAATGCCTTGTTGATGCCAGAGGTCAGAGGAGAATGGGCAGACTGGTTCGAGCTGATAGGAAGGCAACAGTGACTCAAATCGCCACCCGTTACAACCTAATGGTAGCAAAGAAATCTTCAGCTCATCCCACAAAAAAAATGACTCCTCACACATCTCAGTACCTTATATACTCAAGTATAAGCCAACCTTTATATAGCCAGCTCCGGCCCTGTATATAGCCAGCTCCTGCCCCCAGTAGCGCTTAAAAACAAAAAGTCAAAACTCACCTTTCCGACGCCCTCCGCAGGTCTTCTCTTGTTCCATTGGCAGCATGTACTGCCGCTGCCGATAGAAGAAGAGAAGACCTGCGTGGGATGCCGGAAAGGTGAGATTTTTTATTTATTTTTTCGACTTGAGTATAAGCCGAAAAACTTATACTCGAGTATATATGGATGAAAAAGTTATTTGCGTCAGAAGATGACAAAACCCCCCTTTTTTCGTGATGAGGTTTTAATTTTTTACAATGTATTAAAACTCAATAAAACCTGCATAAATTTAGTATCCCTCTGATCTGACTGAACCAAAGAGTGAAGTGTACAAAATTCATTTGGGTGCCCAGTATATTACATAATTAATGGAGGTGGCAGAATATAAAATAATTTACAGAGGAGCCCAGTGTATGTCACCTGTGAGGTACTAGAGCGCACTTCTGCCCGTGTCAGATCAATATTGTACTCACTGACTAACCGTCTAGTGTGAGACATCTCTCAGCTTGAACTGTACATGTAATGTTATATTCCTAGTGTCCATAGTGAGCCAGCATGGGGGTGTAGGGCTACTGTCATCAGTTATTGTTATGGTTTTATCTTATTGATAATGTGGGTGCTGTGACTTCACTGTAATACCCCCTGTTCTTTGACATCTGTGCGTGTCTATTAACCCTCTGTCCTGTGACATCACTGTGTGTGTATTAACCCCCTGTGCTGTGACAGCACTGTGTGTGAATTAACACTGGTCATGGGTACAGTGTGGGGGTATATGTGGGTTTACAGTGCGAACAGTTGTGGTGTGAGGAGTATATATGATATATGTGTCGGCACAGCATGGATAGTTGAGGTATGAGGGGTATACATGTGGGGGCACATTGTGGTCAGCTGTGTATGTGAGGGTCAGGTGGGAGGAGAATAAAAGATGATGCCAACCATGTCTGTTTTATAAACTCGCAGAGATGAGTTATGGATGGAAGAAGTCTCCTGGAAGATCAGACAGGAGGGAAAAGGCAACATCAGGGATGTCACCTGCAGCCTCTGTGTAGGACTAGTGTCTACTACTATATGGTCAATATATGGTGGTAAATACTGGTCTGTGTGTGTTGATTATCATTTGGTATTGTAGTCATTATGTAGTGGTAATAATAATGATATAGTGCTATAATTTGTATAGAGGTATCATTAGTGATATTGTGGGGTGGTGTTTGTATAATAACAATATGGCGGTAAAAATCATCAGTAAATGGAGTTGGTAAATTATTGGTAATACCGGTCACGTTGTGGTAATCCTGTGGGTCAGTTTCGAAGGATTTGCAAATTGTATCGCTATTGTTTCGAATATTGGAATTATGGTAGTTTTATTTGATAACAGCATTGTGGAACCATTATTCAGTAATAATATGGCGGGAGTATTTTTTAGTTTGTCATGGAACAAAATTGGAAATCTTTTAGTAAAAGTAGGAATTTATCTAAAACTAAAGATACCATTGTGTCTAATATCTCTAGAGCTTTGAAACTGTGTAACTATGTGATATCTTTTTACATATATTGTTGTGGGAGGGGGCCCTGCATTGGCTGCCGAGCTGGGGGGGGGGAGGGCCCATCCTAAATGAGGTACTCCATGCCGCTGGGACCCTTAATCTGGCCCTGGGTGGGAGGATCAGAGGAAGTGAAATCACCTCCGGTGGCAATGCCCGCCCCCAGTCAGTCAGTAAATTAAAAGAACAGGTTATGTATAAAGAAGGAGACACTAACTTTATAGAATAAAACTTCATGGGGCGTGGTTAAGCCGCCGAGCTGCATGGCCGCATAGGAGAGTAGCTCCGTGCCCAAAGCTCACCTGCAGCTAGAATTATTGCAGCGACTACCTGCCAGATAACAAATACCGGCACCCGGACCTCGGGGGTCGCGATATGCAGGCAGCCGGCAGGAAGAGAACGGCTATAGAAGCCGACAGGACTCAGAAGCAGGGAGGCTCCGTGGCGCATGGGAGAAATAAAAATGGCGCCGACGCGCCGCTACAGCAGCCCTCACCACCACCACTCCCGCTCCCACAGCGCAGCCAGCAAAAGAGCAGAGGAACAAGTATGAAAATCCCTCAGCCCGGGGAGAGCACAGAGGATACCAGCAATGAAGCCCAGGTCAGAAAAAGCCTCACCTTAGCACCCACACGCAGCGCCACTAATACAGCCCAGAGGGACCCTAAAATGGCGCCAGCCCACGCTACACGTGGGAACACACAAACCAGCCCTACAACGCTGGAACAATTAGAAAGGAGCCCAGCTCACTCACCTTCTCTGCAATCAGCTTCTAGCACCTCCACCTCTAACTCAGCATACAACTCTCCCACAATCAGCCCTGCCAAGCAGAAGCAGAAGCTGCAGGATGCCTGATATCACATCAGATTCTCATGATGCATTTGCCAGATTTCAAGCTTCTGATAAAACTGTGTCTGAATCCCTTCTTAAAGACATGCTCATGGCTCTGCGCAACTCTATGCATAATGATCTGACACAGCTAATTACTCCACTGCAAACAACAGTTAATGACCTAGGGGACAGAGTCTCTGAAACTGAAAAAAGAATGACAACTTTTACTACAGCACATAATGCATTGGTAGATGCGCATACAGAAACAGAGGAAAAAATCTCAATAATGCAGGCAAAACTGATCGACTACGAAGATCGCAGTAGACGTAATAACGTCAAGCTCAGAGGAATTCCTGAAAACATGCTTGGGCAAGACCTCAAAAACTACGTGCAGAAACTAACTAATACACTTCTACCAGACCTGGCAGATTACGAACTTTGCCTAGACAGAGTGCACCGTGTGCCAAAACCACCTAACCTACCTGAAACAGTACCTAGAGACACACTGGCCAGGTTCACATTCTTCCACGTGAAAGAGGCTCTACTTTCGCAATCAAGGAAACTGCAAATCCTCCCACAACCATACGACAACATCAAGCTATACACAGATCTATCTGCAGTGACACTACAGGCCAGAAGAGAATTCATACCCATCACAACTACTCTGAGGAATCACGGAATACCCTACAGATGGGACTTCCCCACCAAACTACTCGTTAAAAGATACAACTCTATCATCCCAATAAACTCCGTAGAAGCAGGAAGAGAAATCCAGAAAACATGGAACATCACAACAGACTCCCTAATGAACACCTCAACAAGAAAATCTCCTCAATGCCTTGAAAAATACTGGAACGACCACTGAAGAGTCCTGGAACTATAACCTAATCCTAACGACGCGACAGCTAAGTATCAGCTTTGTTGGACACTTAGTTTACCTCTATGCACATGTTGGTTTATACCCTTCCAATAGTCGCAGGTTAAAATAAGTACCGTGATCATTACATAGTAACTAGAGATGAGCGAACACTAAAATGCTCGGGTACTCGTTATTCGAGACGAACTTTTCCCGATGCTCGAGTGCTCGTCTCGAATAACGAACCCCATTGAAGTCAATGGGAGACTCGAGCATTTTTCAAGGGGACCAAGGCTCTGCACAGGGAAGCTTGGCCAAACACCTGGGAACCTCAGAAAAGGATGGAAACACCACGGAAATGGACAGGAAACAGCAGGGGCAGCATGCATGGATGCCTCTGAGGCTGCCTAATCGCACCATTATGCCAAAATTATGGGCAACAGCATGGCCATGACAGAGTGACAGAATGAAGCTAGATAGCATCTAAAACATCCAATAATTGACCCTGACACTATAGGGGACGGCATGCAGAGGCAGCGGCAGCAGGCTAGAGAGTGTCATGGCGACATACCCTAAATGGACTCAGGCTTCAAACCAATGGGTGGCAGAGAGGAACCAAAGGAGGTGAGCAAGAAGCGCTCAAATAATATCGGTACATGATAAAAGTTTGCCAGTATATTTTGTGGATTACACAGCAGGGTGGCGACAAAGTTAACATGGAAGCCATGAAAACAACCCAAAATTCTGCCTGACACAGCTCGTTTGATAAGGGGACCATGTATGGAGGCAGTGAACTAGTAGTAGATTAAAGGTGCTGCAGTTAAAACTATGTTAGTTGGATCTTGGCATGGAGCTGGCGCTCCGCTGCCAGGCGAGCTTTCGCCAATCCAAGCCCCTGTCTATAGGCTACTCCCCAAACAGCACTTCTAAGAACCTTTTGTATAAGATCAAGTGTAGTAGCGTTCTTATAAGTTTAGGATATGGCGGGTGAGGGGAATGTAAACAGATGCGCAAGAAGCGCTGAAATAATATCCCTAAATGGTAAAAGTTTGCAAGTATATTTTGTGGATTACACAGCAGGGTGGCGACAAAGTTAACAACTTTGATGTGGAATGCCCTGTAATAGCTCTTGGGCGGTGTGCCTTTTATCGCCTAGGCTCAGCAGTTTCAGCACCGCCTGCTGTCGCTTAGCGACGGCACTGCTGCTGTGCCTAGAGCTACCGACTGATGGCGCCATGCCCACGGATGGTAATTCGGAGGAGGAGGAGGTGGAGGAGGGGTGGGAGGAGGTATAGTAGGCCTTTGAGACCTGGACCGAGGTAGGCCCCGCAATTCTCTGCGTCGGCAGTATATGACCAGCCCCAGGGTCAGACTCGGTCCCAGCCTGCACCAAGTTAAGTGTAGTAGCGTTCTTATAAGTTTGGGATATGGCGGGTGAGGGGAATGTAAACAGATGCGCAAGAAGCGCATGATGCGCATGGAGCTGGCGTTCCGCTGCCAGGCGAGCTTTCGCCAATCCAAGCCCCTGTCTCTAGGCTACTCCCCAAACAGCACTTCTAAGAACCTTTTGTATAAGATCAAGTGTAGTAGCGTTCTTATAAGTTTAGGATATGCCGGGTGAGGGGAATGTAAACAGATGCGCAAGAAGCGCTGAAATAATATCCCTAAATGGTAAAAGTTTGCCAGTATATTTTGTGGATAACACAGCAGGGTGGCGACAAAGTTAACAACTTTGATGTGGAATCCATGAAAACAACCCAAATTTCTGCCTGACACACCTCGTTTGATAAAGGGACGATGTATGGAGGCAGCTATATGGACGACTTTTGGAGGTAGCAATGGAGACAACGTGTGGAGGCTGCTATGGAGACAATTTAATTTGGATAGTGCCTGTATGTGGCAGTCCCAAACATTTTTCAAACCAGAGGAGCAGGTAGGTGGCCCTCCAGTAAAATGGGATAGATTGAGTGCCTGTATGTGGCAGTCCCAAAAATGTTTCAAACCAGAGGAGCAGGTAGGTGGCCCTCCAGTAAAATGGAATAGATTGAGTGCCTGTATGTGGCAGTCCCAAAAATTCTTCAAACCAGAGGAGCAGGTAGGTGGCCCTCCAGTAAAATGGAATAGATTGAGTGCCTGTATGTGGCAGTCCCAAAAATTGTTCAAACCAGAGGAGCAGGTAGGTGGCCCTGCAGTAAAATGGAATAGATTGAGTGCCTGTATGTGGCAGTCCCAAAAATTGTTCAAACCAGAGGAGCAGGTAGGTGGCCCTGCAGTAAAATGGAATAGATTGAGTGCCTGTATGTGGCAGTCCCAAAAATGTTTCAAACCAGAGGAGCAGGTAGGTGGCCCTCCGGTAAAATGGAATAGATTGAGTGCCTGTATGTGGCAGTCCCAAAAATTGTTCAAACCAGAGGAGCAGGTAGGTGGCCCTGCAGTAAAATGGAATAGATTGAGTGCCTGTATGTGGCAGTCCCAAAAATGTTTCAAACCAGAGGAGCAGGTAGGTGGCCCTCCAGTAAAATGGAATAGATTGAGTGCCTGTATGTGGCAGTCCCAAAAATTGTTCAAACCAGAGGAGCAGGTAGGTGGCCCTGCAGTAAAATGGAATAGATTGAGTGCCTGTATGTGGCAGTCCCAAAAATGTTTCAAACCAGAGGAGCAGGTAGGTGGCCCTCCAGTAAAATGGAATAGATTGAGTGCCTGTATGTGGCAGTCCCAAAAATTTTTTAAAACAGAGGACCGGGTAGGTGGCCCTCCAGAAAAATGGAATAGATTGAGTGCCTGTATGTGGCACTCACAAAAATTGTTTCAAACAGAGGACCGGGTAGGTGGCCCTCCAGAAAAATTAAATGCATGAAGTACTATAGCAAGAGCCAGTGGGCCCTGTCAAAAAATAGCCATTTTCCTCTGCTTTACTGTACAAAGAGGAGGAGAAGGAGGAAAATGAGGAGGAGGAGGAGGAGTGGATCAATTATTCAGGTTGAGCTTCCTTCACCTGGTGGAGATTGGAAATTCTGAGAAATCCAGCCTTTATTCATTTTAATAAGCGTCAGCCTGTCAGCGCTGTCAGTCGACAGGCGTGTACGCTTATCGGTGATGATGCCACCAGCTGCACTGAAAACCCGCTCGGACAAGACGCTAGCGGCAGGGCAGGCAAGAACCTCCAAGGCGTACAGCGCCAGTTCGTGCCACATGTCCAGCTTTGAAACCCAGTAGTTGTAGGGAGCTGTGTGATCATTTAGGACGATGGTATGGTCAGCTACGTACTCCCTCACCATCTTTCTGTAAAGATCAGCCCTACTCTGCCGAGACTGGGGACAGGTGACAGTGTCTTGCTGGGGTGACATAAAGCTGGCAAAAGCCTTGTAAAGCGTACCCTTGCCAGTGCTGGACAAGCTGCCTGCTCGCCTACTCTCCCTCGCTACTTGTCCCGCAGAACTACGCACTCTGCCGCTAGCGCTGTCAGAAGGGAAATACTGTTTCAGCTTGTGCACCAGGGCCTGCTGGTATTCATGCATTCTCACACTCCTTTCCTCTCCAGGGATGAGAGTGGGAAGATTTTGCTTGTACCGTGGGTCCAGGAGAGTGAACACCCAGTAATCGGTGCTGGAATAAATTCTTTGAACGCGAGGGTCACGGGATAGGCAGCCTAGCATGAAATCTGCCATATGCGCCAGAGTACCAACGCGTAAGAATTCACTCCCCTCACTGGCCTGACTGTCCATTTCCTCCTCCTCCAACTCCTCCAACTCCTCTTCTTCTGCCCATACACGCTGAACAGTGAAGGACTCAACAATGGTCCCCTCTTGTGTCTCGCCAACATTCTCCTCCTCTTCCTCCTCATCCTCCTCCACCTCCACCTCCTCCGATATGCGCTGAGAAACAGACCTCAGGGTGCTTTGGCTATCAACAAGGGAATCTTCTTCCCCCGTCTCTTGTGACGAGCGCAAAGCTTCCCACTTCATGCTGACCAGAGAGTTTTTCAACAGGCCAAGCAGCGGGATGGTGAGGCTGATGATGGCGGCATCGCCACTGACCATCTGTGTTGACTCCTCAAAGTTACTCAGCACCTGACAGATATCAGACATCCACGTCCACTCCTCATTGTAGACTTGAGGAAGCTGACTGACCTGACTACCAGTTCTGGTGGAAGTTGACATCTGGCAGTCTACAATCGCTCTGCGCTGCTGGTAAACTCTGGATAACATGGTCAGTGTTGAATTCCACCTCGTGGGCACGTCGCACAACAGTCGGTGAGCGGGCAGTTGGAGGCGGCGCTGCGCTGCCCTGAGAGTGGCAGCATCTGGGCTGGACTTCCTGAAATGCGCACAGATGCGGCGCACCTTCGTGAGCAAATCAGACAGATTGGGGTATGTCTTGAGGAAACGCTGCACTATCAGATTTAACACATGGGCCAGGCATGGCACATGTGTCAGTCTGCCGAGTTGCAGAGCCGCCACCAGGTTACGGCCGTTGTCACACACAACCATTCCCGGCTTGAGGTTCAGCGGTGCCAGCCACAGATCAGTCTGCGCCGTGATGCCCTGTAATAGCTCTTGGGCGGTGTGCCTTTTGTCGCCTAGGCTCAGCAGTTTGAGCACCGCCTGCTGTCGCTTAGCGACGGCACTGCTGCTGTGCCTAGAGCTACCGACTGATGGCGCCGTGCCCACGGATGGTAGTTCGGAGGAGGAGGTGGAGGAGGGGTGGGAGGAGGAGGAGGCATAGTAGGCCTGAAACACCTGGACCGAGGTAGGCCCCGCAATCCTCGGCGTCGGCAGTATATGAGCAGCCCCAGGGTCAGACTCGGTCCCAGCCTCCACCAAGTTAACCCAATGTGCCGTCAGCGATATATAGTGGCCCTGCCCGGCAGCACTCGTCCACGTGTCCGTGGTCAGGTGGACCTTGTCAGAAACGGCGTTGGTCAGGGCACGGATGATGTTGTCTGACACGTGCTGGTGCAGGGCTGGGACGGCACATCGGGAAAAGTAGTGGCGGCTGGGGACCGAATACCGAGGGGCGGCCGCCGCCATGAGGTTGCGAAAGGCCTCGGTCTCTACTAGCCTATAGGGCAGCATCTCCAGGCTAAGCAATCTGGAGATGTGCACATTAAGGGCTTGGGCGTGCGGGTGGGTTGCACTATATTTGCGTTTCCGCTCCAGCGTCTGGGGTATGGAGAGCTGAACGCTGGTGGATGCTGTGGAGGATCGTGGAGGCGACGATGGGGTTTTTGTGCCAGGGTCCTGGGCAGGGGGCTGACTAGCAGCTGACACAGGGGAAGGAGCAGTGGTGTGCACGGCCGGAGGTGAACGGGCTTGTTGCCACTGAGTGGGGTGCTTAGCATTCATATGCCTGCGCATACTGGTGGTAGTTAAGCTAGTAGTGGTGGAACCCCTGCTGAGCCTGGTTTGGCAAATGTTGCACACCACAGTCCGTCGGTCATCCGGTGTTTCCTTAAAGAACCTCCACACTTCTGAAGATCTAGCCCTCGCCGCAAGAGCCCTCACCACGGGAGCTTCACTAGTTGACAGTGGCGCTGATGCACCAGCTCTGGCCCTGCCTCTCCGTCTGGCCCCACCACTGCCTCTTCCAACCTGTTCAGGTCGAGGACTCTCCTCCGTCTCAGAAGCACTGTGTTCACCCGGCCTCTCAACCCAGCTTGGGTCTGTCACCTCATCATCCTCCGATCCCTCAGTCTGCTCCCCCCTCGGACTTCCTGCCCTGACAACAACTTCCCCACTGTCTGACAACCGTGTCTCCTCATCGTCGGACACCTCTTTACACACTTCCACTACGTCAAGAAGGTCATCATCACCCACAGACTGTGACTGGTGGAAAACCTGGGCATCGGAAAATTGCTCAGCAGCAACCGGACAAGTGGTTTGTGACTGTGGGAAGGGTCCAGAAAACAGTTCCTCAGAGTATGCCGGTTCAAATGCCAAATTTTCCTGGGAGGGGGCAGACTGGGGGGGAGGAGGCTGAGGTGCAGGAGCTGGAGGAGTGGGGATTTCGGTGACATGGGTGGACTGCGTGGAAGACTGACTGGTGGTGGACAAATTGCTCGAAGCATTGTCAGCAATCCACGACATCACCTGTTCGCACTGTTCTGGCCTCAACAGTGCTCTACCACGAGTCCCAGTAACTTCAGACATGAACCTAGGGAGTGTAGCTCTGCGGCGTTCCCCTGCTCCCTCATCAGCAGGTGGTGTCTCACCCCGCCCAGGACCACGGCCTCTGACCCCTGCAGTAGTTGGACGCCCACGTCCCCGCCCTCGTCCTCTACCCCTAGCCCTCGGGTTAAACATTTTTAAAATGAGAGTTATAACTTTTTTTTTTTTTTTACTTCTTTTTGTTTTTTTTGTGTTTTTTTGTGTTTTTTTTTTTTTTTTGTGTTTTTTGTTTTTTTTTGAGTTTTTAAAACCAAACAATCCTATCCTATTGCTATGGCTATTTTCTAGCCAAGTATCAAAGGAAGCACACTACTATGCCAGATGAGATGACACTGAGTTAGTGCCTAATAGAAATCCAACCCCTACTGAATTTTGCCACTTCGGCCTTTGCTATGGATATGTGCGCCACTAAGCGCAGAACACAGCGGTCGCAAGTCTCACTACAAATTGCTCAGAATTGGCAAGTACATGCACTGCAGAAACTACAGCCACCAGCAGATCAACCAGAAATCAAATATATAGAACGCTACTGTAGGCTTCAAGAAGCTGTTTGTATTCTCCTATGGCTATTTTCTAGCCAAGTATCAAAGGAAGCAAACTACTATGCCAGATGAGATGACACTGAGTTATTGCCTAATAGAAATCCAACCCCTACTGAATTTTGCCACTTCGGCCTTTGCTATGGATATGTGCGCCACTAAGCGCAGAACACAGCGGTCGCAAGTCTCACTACAAATTGCTCAGAATTGGCAAGTACATGCACTGCAGAAACTACAGCCACCAGCAGATCAACCAGAAATCAAATATATAGAACGCTACTGTAGGCTTCAAGAAGCTGTTTGTATTCTCCTATGGCTATTTTCTAGCCAAGTATCAAAGGAAGCACACTACTATGCCAGATGAGATGACACTGAGTTATTGCCTAATAGAAATCCAACCCCTACTGAATTTTCCCACTTCGGCCTTTGCTATGGATATGTGCGCCACTAAGCGCAGAACACAGCGGTCGCAAGTCTCACTACAAATTGCTCAGAATTGGCAAGTACATGCACTGCAGAAACTACAGCCACCAGCAGATCAACCAGAAATCAAATATATAGAACGCTACTGTAGGCTTCAAGAAGCTGTTTGTATTCTCCTATGGCTATTTTCTAGCCAAGTATCAAAGGAAGCACACTACTATGCCAGATGAGATGACACTGAGTTATTGCCTAATAGAAATCCAACCCCTACTGAATTTTGCCACTTCGGCCTTTGCTATGGATATGTGCGCCACTAAGCGCAGAACACAGCGGTCGCAAGTCTCACTACAAATTGCTCAGAATTGGCAAGTACATGCACTGCAGAAACTACAGCCACCAGCAGATCAACCAGAAATCAAATATATAGAACGCTACTGTAGGCTTCAAGAAGCTGTTTGTATTCTCCTATGGCTATTTTCTAGCCAAGTATCAAAGGAAGCACACTACTATGCCAGATGAGATGACACTGAGTTATTGCCTAATAGAAATCCAACCCCTACTGAATTTTGCCACTTCGGCCTTTGCTATGGATATGTGCGCCACTAAGCGCAGAACACAGCGGTCGCAAGTCTCACTACAAATTGCTCAGAATTGGCAAGTACATGCACTGCAGAAACTACAGCCACCAGCAGATCAACCAGAAATCAAATATATAGAACGCTACTGTAGGCTTCAAGAAGCTGTTTGTATTCTCCTATGGCTATTTTCTAGCCAAGTATCAAAGGAAGCACACTACTATGCCAGATGAGATGACACTGAGTTATTGCCTAATAGAAATCCAACCCCTACTGAATTTTCCCACTTCGGCCTTTGCTATGGATATGTGCGCCACTAAGCGCAGAACACAGCGGTCGCAAGTCTCACTACAAATTGCTCAGAATTGGCAAGTACATGCACTGCAGAAACTACAGCCACCAGCAGATCAACCAGAAATCAAATATATAGAACGCTACTGTAGGCTTCAAGAAGCTGTTTGTATTCTCCTATGGCTATTTTCTAGCCAAGTATCAAAGGAAGCACACTACTATGCCAGATGAGATGACACTGAGTTATTGCCTAATAGAAATCCAACCCCTACTGAATTTTCCCACTTCGGCCTTTGCTATGGATATGTGCGCCACTAAGCGCAGAACACAGCGGTCGCAAGTCTCACTACAAATTGCTCAGAATTGGCAAGTACATGCACTGCAGAAACTACAGCCACCAGCAGATCAACCAGAAATCAAATATATAGAACGCTACTGTAGGCTTCAAGAAGCTGTTTGTATTCTCCTATGGCTATTTTCTAGCCAAGTATCAAAGGAAGCACACTACTATGCCAGATGAGATGACACTGAGTTATTGCCTAATAGAAATCCAACCCCTACTGAATTTTGCCACTTCGGCCTTTGCTATGGATATGTGCGCCACTAAGCGCAGAACACAGCGGTCGCAAGTCTCACTACAAATTGCTCAGAATTGGCAAGTACATGCACTGCAGAAACTACAGCCACCAGCAGATCAACCAGAAATCAAATATATAGAACGCTACTGTAGGCTTCAAGAAGCTGTTTGTATTCTCCTATGGCTATTTTCTAGCCAAGTATCAAAGGAAGCACACTACTATGCCAGATGAGATGACACTGAGTTATTGCCTAATAGAAATCCAACCCCTACTGAATTTTGCCACTTCGGCCTTTGCTATGGATATGTGCGCCACTAAGCGCAGAACACAGCGGTCGCAAGTCTCACTACAAATTGCTCAGAATTGGCAAGTACATGCACTGCAGAAACTACAGCCACCAGCAGATCAACCAGAAATCAAATATATAGAACGCTACTGTAGGCTTCAAGAAGCTGTTTGTATTCTCCTATGGCTATTTTCTAGCCAAGTATCAAAGGAAGCACACTACTATGCCAGATGAGATGACACTGAGTTATTGCCTAATAGAAATCCAACCCCTACTGAATTTTGCCACTTCGGCCTTTGCTATGGATATGTGCGCCACTAAGCGCAGAACACAGCGGTCGCAAGTCTCACTACAAATTGCTCAGAATTGGCAAGTACATGCACTGCAGAAACTACAGCCACCAGCAGATCAACCAGAAATCAAATATATAGAACGCTACTGTAGGCTTCAAGAAGCTGTTTGTATTCTCCTATGGCTATTTTCTAGCCAAGTATCAAAGGAAGCACACTACTATGCCAGATGAGATGACACTGAGTTATTGCCTAATAGAAATCCAACCCCTACTGAATTTTGCCACTTCGGCCTTTGCTATGGATATGTGCGCCACTAAGCGCAGAACACAGCGGTCGCAAGTCTCACTACAAATTGCTCAGAATTGGCAAGTACATGCACTGCAGAAACTACAGCCACCAGCAGATCAACCAGAAATCAAATATATAGAACGCTACTGTAGGCTTCAAGAAGCTGTTTGTATTCTCCTATGGCTATTTTCTAGCCAAGTATCAAAGGAAGCACACTACTATGCCAGATGAGATGACACTGAGTTATTGCCTAATAGAAATCCAACCCCTACTGAATTTTGCCACTTCGGCCTTTGCTATGGATATGTGCGCCACTAAGCGCAGAACACAGCGGTCGCAAGTCTCACTACAAATTGCTCAGAATTGGCAAGTACATGCACTGCAGAAACTACAGCCACCAGCAGATCAACCAGAAATCAAATATATAGAACGCTACTGTAGGCTTCAAGAAGCTGTTTGTATTCTCCTATGGCTATTTTCTAGCCAAGTATCAAAGGAAGCACACTACTATGCCAGATGAGATGACACTGAGTTATTGCCTAATAGAAATCCAACCCCTACTGAATTTTCCCACTTCGGCCTTTGCTATGGATATGTGCGCCACTAAGCGCAGAACACAGCGGTCGCAAGTCTCACTACAAATTGCTCAGAATTGGCAAGTACATGCACTGCAGAAACTACAGCCACCAGCAGATCAACCAGAAATCAAATATATAGAACGCTACTGTAGGCTTCAAGAAGCTGTTTGTATTCTCCTATGGCTATTTTCTAGCCAAGTATCAAAGGAAGCACACTACTATGCCAGATGAGATGACACTGAGTTATTGCCTAATAGAAATCCAACCCCTACTGAATTTTGCCACTTCGGCCTTTGCTATGGATATGTGCGCCACTAAGCGCAGAACACAGCGGTCGCAAGTCTCACTACAAATTGCTCAGAATTGGCAAGTACATGCACTGCAGAAACTACAGCCACCAGCAGATCAACCAGAAATCAAATATATAGAACGCTACTGTAGGCTTCAAGAAGCTGTTTGTATTCTCCTATGGCTATTTTCTAGCCAAGTATCAAAGGAAGCACACTACTATGCCAGATGAGATGACACTGAGTTATTGCCTAATAGAAATCCAACCCCTACTGAATTTTGCCACTTCGGCCTTTGCTATGGATATGTGCGCCACTAAGCGCAGAACACAGCGGTCGCAAGTCTCACTACAAATTGCTCAGAATTGGCAAGTACATGCACTGCAGAAACTACAGCCACCAGCAGATCAACCAGAAATCAAATATATAGAACGCTACTGTAGGCTTCAAGAAGCTGTTTGTATTCTCCTATGGCTATTTTCTAGCCAAGTATCAAAGGAAGCACACTACTATGCCAGATGAGATGACACTGAGTTATTGCCTAATAGAAATCCAACCCCTACTGAATTTTCCCACTTCGGTCTTTGCTATGGATATGTGTGCCACTAAGAGCTAAACACAACGGTAGCAAGTCCCCCTGCTAATTCCTCACAAAATGGTAAAAGATGCAAATTAAAATAAAAAAAGTAGAACGTTATTGTAGCCCTAAGAAGGGCTGTTGGGTTCTTTGAGAATCACTCCTGCCTAACAGTAAGCTAATAGAACACCCTAACGCTTTCCCTGACCAGCAGCAGCTCTCTCCCTAGCGGCATCCAGAGACAGAATGATCCGAGCAGCGCGGCCAGCGGCTAGTCTATCCCAGGGTCACCTGATCTGGCCAGCCAACCACTGCTATCGACGTGTAAGGGTACCACGTCATGCTGGGTGGAGTGCAGAGTCTCCTGGCTTGTGATTGGCTCTGTTTCTGGCCGCCAAAAAGCAAAACGGCGGGAGCTGCCATTTTCTCGAGCGGGCGAAGTATTCGTCCGAGTAACGAGCAGTTTCGAGTACCCTAATGCTCGACCGAGCATCAAGCTCGGACGAGCATGTTCGCTCATCTCTAATAGTAACACTATGAGTAAAGGAATACGAATGTTTAAATGTATTAATGTTAATATGTTTTTGTCATCCCACACCCTCCTAACCCAACCCCATCCCACTTACATGGTGAGCTGTGACACAATAGAGAAACATCAAAAGTCTAACAACACACCAGGAATACGACAGTCAGAGACTATCACACCAACAATAAAATAAATGGGTATTAAAATTATGTCCCTAACCGTGAAGGGCATGAACAGTCCATACAAGAGAGCATCAATATGGCGTGAGGCCAAACGAAACAACATAGACATATGCTGCCTCCTAGAAACTCACATATCAGACAAAAACCCTCCTAAACTCGACCATAACCTATATCCCAACATTATTTTCTCGACATACAAGAATAAAAAAAGAGGAGTATTAATGGCATTTAAGTCACATCTTCATATTAATATAGAACTACAAGTAATTGATCCCAACAGTAGATACATTATAGTAATTGTCCTTATCAATAATATCAGGTACATCATAGTTAACCTATATGCGCCAAATAAAAGACAAAACCGTTTCATGACAAAACTACTGAAAAAAATCAGAAGTTTACAACAAGGCTCATTAATTATCTGCGGCGATTTGCATGCCACAGTACAACATGACTTAGACTCCACCTCAACACCAAAACAAAAACCTTATGAGCTTCACTCACTCCTTTGGAAAAACGGACTCCATGACATATGGAGAATCCAACTACACAAAAGGAGAGCAGGCACCGCCACAATGTAAGCAAATAATGTATCCACGCATCCCAATAATTGATGCAACAATCAGAACAAGGAACAAAGTGCGTACAGGGAATCACATAACCAAAAAATCCATTTATTGATACAAACAATAATAACAAGACAACAAATATAAAAAATATAAAAACACTTAAAACATACACCCGGTGGGTGTATAAAGCTTCCAAGGGTAGTAGTCCCTTACACTCCCCGTCCAAAATCAATAATTCGCACAGATAGACAATTATTTATAAGTAAATTACCATAGTCGGTCCTAGAAAAACCTCTAGATGGCGGCAATACAGTAAAGTGCTCTGTGCAATAAATAAAGTGTGGAGTGAAACCTGGTCAACCCTCAACCTGCTCATACAACATCTGGAGAATCCAACACACCACCGAAAGAGATTCATTCATTCTTTTCACAAAGACACAACACGTACTCCAGAATTGATATCTTCACCACAGACCGCTCACTACTCGATAGAATAGAAAAAACTTCAATAGGAAACATCAAATGGTCAGACCATGCTCCCATCTTTATGACAATATCTGACACAACGACTACATATGGAAAGCTGACATGAGCATCATTTTTAAAGATAGCAACAAATGCTTAATAGAAACTGCACTCCTAGAATGCCTAAAAAATAACTTCTCCCCAGAAACAGACACCTTTTATAGCCTGGATGGGACACAAGGTATTCATAAAAGGGGAACTAATGAAGTTAGGAGTGAAAATTAAAAAACAAAGAGAGAAAGATATCTCTGAAGCGACTAATACACTACACGATCTTGAAACACAGAACAAAAAGAAACAATCATATGCACTCAAATTAGAGCTCAATAAGGCAAGGGATAACCTTCGTAATCTACTACTACTTTATAGATATGAGAAAGCCACTAGATTCACAAAAACTAAATACTACTCCCAAGATCAGAAAATTGGATCACTATTAGCTAAAAAACTCAAAGACAAACACAAAAAAACCAAAATAACACAACTTGAACACCCCTTCACACACAGAGAACTACGGGACCCCAGAGAAATTGCCAACGCCTTCAAAGACTACTATTACAAACTATATAACCTCAAACAGGATACAACGACATTTCACCCCACTGAAGGGGACATAGCCAACTTCCTACACAAAGTTAACCTACCACAGATTACTCTAGAACAACTGCATCACCTTAACTTACCCCTCACACAGGAAGAAATCAAAAAGACTATCCTCAAACTCCCCTCACACAAAGACCCCGGACCGGACGGACTGACAGGAGAATATTACAAACAGTTCTCACATATCTTAACACCATATCTACTGAAAATCTTTAACATAGCAGCCAACACAGAAACTTTCCCCCAAGACATGCTGACCGCACTCATAGTCACCATCCTGAAACCAGACAAACCAACGGACTCCACACTCAACTACAGACCAATATCACTACTCAATGTAGATGTCAAAATCTATGCTAAAATCATTGCGAACAGACTAAAACACATCTTACCGAACCAAATCAAGACCGACCAAGTAGGATTTGTACCAATCAGACAAGCACCAGACAACACTAGGAGACTAATAAATATACTACAGCACTGCGAAATCCATGACATACCGACGACTTTCCTTACAATAGACTGTGGCGTGCAAGTGTGTCCCACGTGGACCGGACCCCCCCGGTGTGCTTAACGGGGGATCCGATGCCTCCTGCCGCTGCCCCGGGTCCGGCGAGTGACCCGAGGCTTCCGGCTCCTCTTCTCGCCAGGTTCTGCCTTCCTGGCAGGACCCGGCTGTATGTAACTGAGCATGCGCAGCATGCTCAGTTACTTACACTATACACTGCAATACAAGTGTATTGCAGTGTAGAGGCTTGAACAAGTGATCGGATGATCACTTGTTCAAGCCAAAAGATGGAAAATGCAAAAAAGTAAAAAAAAAAAAAGATTAAATCATTTTATAATAATAATTAAATAAATAAATAAAATAAAGTCCCATAATCTCCCCAGTTACACATATAATGCAAATACAGTATATAAAACACAAAAACACACGAAAAATGTACATATTTGGTATCACTGCGTCCGTATTAATCTGTACAATAAAACTAAATCAATATTGAATCCGATCGGTGAACGACAAAAAAAAAAACTACGAAAAACTTCCCGTAATATACAATTTTTCATCAAACACCATCACAAAAAGTGTTTTAAAAAGTGATCAAAAATAGCTATGTTCCCTAATATGATACGACTGAATAAAACAACTCTTTTCGCAAAAAATAAGCCCTCAACCAGATCTAAAAATCGGAAAAATACAAAAGTTATGGCCCTGAAAAGTTGTCAATAGTAAAAACAATGCGATTTTCTCCAATATTGGTTTTGCTCAGTAAAATTGAGCAAAGATTAGAAAAACTATATAAATGAGGTATCACCATAATCGTAGTGAACCAGAGACTAAAGATAAAATATTATTTTTACGTTACGGTGAGCAGGGGCAAAAAAAGTGCTAAAAATCCAAAATAAAAATTGATGATTTTGTTTGTGTCACCCTTGAAATAGTTAATAAAATCTCATGAATAAGCTATAGACCCCCAAAATGAATTATCTATACATTGTATCTCACCACGTAAATAATAAGCCCTCATATGTTCGCATTACAAAAAAAAATTAAAATTTATAGCTTGTAAAATGTGACAATACAAATCTGCTGTGAATAGCGCTGCTTTGATCCTATGCTCGGCCGTGCGCCCATACAGCAGTTTACCACCAAGTATGGGGTATCAGTACACTCGGGAGAAATTGGGCATTAGACGTTGCAGAGCGTTTCATCATTTTATTTATTATGAAACTGTCAGTTTTGGCCTAAATTAATGTATTTTCCAAAAAAATTCAAAAGTTTCTAAATCTCAGGTCCATATTGTTTTAACCCATGTGAAAAACTTAAAGGGTTAATAGACTCAATAGAAATTGCTTTACATACATTGAGGGGTGACGTTTCTATAGTGGGGTAATTTATGGGGTTTTATTATCATATAGGCCTTACAAAGTAACTTGAAAGCTGAGTTGTCCCTCAAAATGAGAGTTTTAGCAATTTTCATGAAAATGAGAAAAATCGCACCTAAAGTTCTGTGCCTCATAACATCGTAGAAAAATCACAGGACGCATAAAATATAATCCCAACATAAAGCAGACATTCCGAAAATGTTAATTATTAGAGATGAGCGAGCACTAAAATGCTCGGGTACTCGTTATTCGAGACGAACTTTTCCCGATGCTCGAGTGCTCGTCTCGAATAACGAACCCCATTGAAGTCAATGGGAGACTCGAGCATTTTTCAAGGGGACCAAGGCTCTGCACAGGGAAGCTTGGCCAAACACCTGGGAACCTCAGAAAAGGATGGAAACACCACGAAAATGGACAGGAAACAGCAGGGGCAGCATGCATGGATGCCTCTGAGGCTGCTTAATCGCACCATTATGCCAAAATTATGGGCAACAGCATGGCCATGACAGAGTGACAGAATGAAGCTAGATAGCATCTAAAACATGCAATAATTGACCCTGACACTATAGGGGACGGCATGCAGAGGCAGCGGCAGCAGGCTAGAGAGTGGCATGGCGACATACCCTAAATGGACTCAGGCTTCAAACCAATGGGTGGCAGAGAGGAACCAAAGGAGGTGAGCAAGAAGCGCTCAAATAATATCGGTACATGATAAAAGTTTGCCAGTATATTTTGTGGATTACACAGCAGGGTGGCGACAAAGTTAACATGGAAGCCATGAAAACAACCCAAAATTCTGCCTGACACAGCTCGTTTGATAAGGGGACCATGTATGGAGGCAGTGAACTAGTAGTAGATTAAAGGTTCTGCAGTTAAAACTATGTTAGTTGGATCTTGGCATGGAGTTGGCGCTCCGCTGCCAGGCGAGCTTTCGCCAATCCAAGCCCCTGTCTCTAGGCTACTCCCCAAACAGCACTTCTAAGAACCTTTTGTATAAGATCAAGTGTAGTAGCGTTCTTATAAGTTTAGGATATGGCGGGTGAGGGGAATGTAAACAGATGCGCAAGAAGCGCTGAAATAATATTGGTAAATGATAAAAGTTTATTAGTATATTTTGTGGATAACACAGCTGGGTGGCGACAAAGTTAACAACTTTGATGTGGAATCCATGAAAACAACCCAAATTTCTGCCTGACACACCTCGTTTGATAAAGGGACGATGTATGGAAGCAGCTATATGGACGACTTTTGGAGGTAGCAATGGAGACAACGTGTGGAGGCTGCTATGGAGACAATTTAATTTGGATAGTGCCTGTATGTGGCAGTCCCAAAAATTTTTCAAACCAGAGGAGCAGGTAGGTGGCCCTCCAGAAAAATAGAATAGATTGAGTGCCTGTATGTGGCAGTCCCAAAAAGTTTTCAAACCAGAGGAGCAGGTAGGTGGCCCTCCAGAAAAATTGAATAGATTGAGTGCCTGTATGTGGCAGTCCCAAAAAGTTTTCAAACCAGAGGAGCAGGTAGGTGGCCCTCCAGAAAAATTGAATAGATTGAGTGCCTGTATGTGGCAGTCCCAAAAAGTTTTCAAACCAGAGGAGCAGGTAGGTGGCCCTCCAGAAAAATTGAATAGATTGAGTGTCTGTATGTGGCAGTCCCAAAAAGTTTTCAAACCAGAGGAGCAGGTAGGTGGCCCTCCAGAAAAATTGAATAGATTGAGTGCCTGTATGTGGCAGTCCCAAAAAGTTTTCAAACCAGAGGAGCAGGTAGGTGGCCCTCCAGAAAAATAGAATAGATTGAGTGCCTGTATGTGGCAGTCCCAAAAAGTTTTCAAACCAGAGGAGCAGGTAGGTGGCCCTCCAGAAAAATGGAATCGATTGAGTGCCTCTATGTGGCAGTCCCAAAAAGTTTTCAAACCAGAGGAGCAGGTAGGTGGCCCTCCAGAAAAATAGAATAGATTGAGTGCCTGTATGTGGCACTCCCAAAAATTGTTTAAAACAGAGGAACGGGTCGGTGGCCCTCCAGAAAAATTGAATAGATTGAGTGCCTGTATGTGGCACTTCCAAAAATTGTTTAAAACAGAGGACCGGGTCGGTGGCCCTCCAGAAAAATTAAATGCATAAAGTACTATAGCAAGAGCCAGTGGGCCCTGTCAAAAAATAGCCAGTTTCCTCTGCTTTACTGTACAAAGAGGAGGAGAAGGAGGAAAATGAGGAGGAGGAGGAGTGGATCAATTATTCAGGTTGAGCTTCCTTCACCTGGTGGAGATTGGAAATTATGAGAAATCCAGGCTTTATTCATCTTAATAAGCGTCAGCCTGTCAGCGCTGTCAGTCGACAGGCGTGTACGCTTATCGGTGATGATGCCACCAGCTGCACTGAAAACCCGCTCGGACAAGACGCTAGCGGCAGGGCAGGCAAGAACCTCCAAGGCGTACAGCGCCAGTTCGTGCCACATGTCCAGCTTTGAAAACCAGTAGTTGTAGGGAGCTGTGTGATCATTTAGGACGATGGTATGGTCAGCTACGTACTCCCTCACCATCTTTCTGTAAAGATCAGCCCTACTCTGCCGAGACTGGGGACAGGTGACAGTGTCTTGCTGGGGTGACATAAAGCTGGCAAAAGCCTTGTAAAGCGTACCCTTGCCAGTGCTGGACAAGCTGCCTGCTCGCCTACTCTCCCTCGCTACTTGTCCCGCAGAACTACGCACTCTGCCGCTAGCGCTGTCAGAAGGGAAATACTGTTTCAGCTTGTGCACCAGGGCCTGCTGGTATTCATGCATTCTCACACTCCTTTCCTCTGCAGGGATGAGAGTGGAAAGATTTTGCTTGTACCGTGGGTCCAGGAGAGTGAACACCCAGTAATCGGTGCTGGAATAAATTCTTTGAACGCGAGGGTCACGGGATAGGCAGCCTAGCATGAAATCTGCCATATGCGCCAGAGTACCAACGCGTAAGAATTCACTCCCCTCACTGGCCTGACTGTCCATTTCCTCCTCCTCCAACTCCTCCAACTCCTCTTCTTCTGCCCATACACGCTGAACAGTAAAGGACTCAACAATGGTCCCCTCTTGTGTCTCGCCAACATTCTCCTCCTCTTCCTCCTCATCCTCCTCCACCTCCACCTCCTCCGATATGCGCTGAGAAACAGACCTAAGGGTGCTTTGGCTATCAACAAGGGAATCTTCTTCCCCCGTCTCTTGTGACGAGCGCAAAGCTTCCGACTTCATGCTGATCAGAGAGTTTTTCAACAGGCCAAGCAGCGGGATGGTGAGGCTGATGATGGCGGCATCGCCACTGACCATCTGTGTTGACTCCTCAAAGTTACTCAGCACCTGACAGATATCAGACATTCACGTCCACTCCTCATTGTAGACTTGAGGAAGCTGACTGACCTGACTACCAGTTCTGGTGGAAGTTGACATCTGGCAGTCTACAATGGCTCGGCGCTGCTGGTAAACTCTGGATAACATGGTCAGTGTTGAATTCCACCTCGTGGGCACGTCGCACAACAGTCGGTGAGCGGGCAGTTGGAGGCGGCGCTGCGCTGCCCTGAGAGTGGCAGCATCTGTGCTGGACTTCCTGAAATGCGCACAGATGCGGCGCACCTTCGTGAGCAAATCTGACAGATTGGGGTATGTCTTGAGGAAACGCTGAACTATCAGATTTAACACATGGGCCAGGCATGGCACATGTGTCAGTCTGCCGAGTTGCAGAGCCGCCACCAGGTTACGGCCGTTGTCACATACAACCATGCCTGGCTTCAGGTTCAGCGGTGCCAGCCACAGATCAGTCTGCGCCGTGATGCCCTGTAATAGCTCTTGGGCGGTGTGCCTTTTATCGCCTAGGCTCAGCAGTTTGAGCACCGCCTGCTGTCGCTTAGCAACGGCACTGCTGCTGTGCCTAGAGCTACCGACTGATGGCGCCGTGCCCACGGATGGTAGTTCGGAGGAGGAGGTGGAGGAGGGGTGGGAGGAGGAGGAGGCATAGTAGGCCTGAAACACCTGGACCGAGGTAGGCCCCGCAATCCTCGGCGTCGGCAGTATATGACCAGCCCCAGGGTCAGACTCGGTCCCAGCCTCCACCAAGTTAACCCAATGTGCCGTCAGCGATATATAGTGGCCCTGCCCGGCAGCACTCGTCCACGTGTCCGTGGTCAGGTGGACCTTGTCAGAAACGGCGTTGGTCAGGGCACGGGTGATGTTGTCTGACACGTGCTGGTGCAGGGCTGGGACGGCACATCGGGAAAAGTAGTGGCGGCTGGGGACCGAATACCGAGGGGCGGCCGCCGCCATGAGGTTGCGAAAGGCCTCGGTCTCTACTAGCCTATAGGGCAGCATCTCCAGGCTAAGCAATCTGGAGATGTGCACATTAAGGGCTTGGGCGTGCGGGTGGGTTGCACTATATTTGCGTTTCCGCTCCAGCGTCTGGGGTATGGAGAGCTGAACGCTGGTGGATGCTGTGGAGGATCGTGGAGGCGACGATGGGGTTTTTGTCGCAGGGTCCTGGGCAGGGGGCTGACTATCAGCTGACACAGGGGAAGGAGCAGTGGTGTGCACGGCCGGAGGTGAACGGGCTTGTTGCCACTGAGTGGGGTGTTTAGCATTCATATGCCTGCGCATACTGGTGGTAGTTAAGCTAGTAGTGGTGGAACCCCTGCTGAGCCTGGTTTGGCAAATGTTGCACACCACAGTCCGTCGGTCATCCGGTGTTTCCTTAAAGAACCTCCAGACTTCTGAAGATCTAGCCCTCGCCGCAAGAGCCCTCACCACGGGAGCTTCACTAGTTGACACATTTGGCGCTGATGCACCAGCTCTGGCCCTGCCTCTCCGTCTGGCCCCACCACTGCCTCTTCCAACCTGTTCTGGTCGAGGACTCTCCTCCGTCTCAGAAGCACTGTGTTCACCCGGCCTCTCAACCCAGCTTGGGTCTGTCACCTCATCATCCTCCGATCCCTCAGTCTGCTCCCCCCTCGGACTTCCTGCCCTGACAACAACTTCCCCACTGTCTGACAACCGTGTCTCCTCATCGTCGGACACCTCTTTACACACTTCCACTACGTCAAGAAGGTCATCATCACCCACAGACTGTGACTGGTGGAAAACCTGGGCATCGGAAAATTGCTCAGCAGCAACCGGACAAGTGGTTTGTGACTGTGGGAAGGGTCCAGAAAACAGTTCCTCAGAGTATGCCGGTTCAAATGCCAAATTTTCCTGGGAGGGGGCAGACTGGGGGGGAGGAGGCTGAGGTGCAGGAGCTGGAGGAGTGGCGATTTCGGTGACATGGGTGGACTGCGTGGAAGACTGACTGGTGGACAAATTGCTCGAAGCATTGTCAGCAATCCACGACATCACCTGTTCGCACTGTTCTGGCCTCAACAGTGCTCTACCACGAGTCCCAGTAACTTCAGACATGAACCTAGGGAGTGTAGCTCTGCGGCGTTCCCCTGCTCCCTCATAAGCAGGTGGTGTCTCACCCCGGCCAGGACCACGGCCTCTGACCCCTGCAGTAGTTGGACGCCCACGTCCCCGCCCTCGTTCTTAACATTTTTAAAATGAGAGTTATAGCTTTAATTTTTTTTTAACTTTTTTTTGTGTTTTTTTTTTTTTTGTGTTTTTGAGTTTTTAAAACCAAACAATGCTATCCTATTGCTATGGCTATTTTCTAGCCAAGTATGAAAGCACACTACTATGCCAGATGAGATGACACCGAGTTAATAAACAAAATAAACGTAAAATAAAAAAGGACAAATGGCAGACTGTGCCTAATTGAAATCCAACCCCTACTAAATTTTCCCACTTCGGTCTTTGCAATGGATATGTGCGTCACTAAGCGCAAAACACAGCGGTCGCAAGTCTCACTACAAATTGCTGACAATTGGCTAGTAGATGCACTGCAGCAAGTACAGCCACCAGCAGATCAACCAGAAATCAAATATATAACGCTACTGTAGGCGTAAGCCGTTTGGATTCTCCTATGGCTATTTTCTAGCCAAGTATGAAAGCACACTACTATGCCAGATGAGATGACGCTGAGTTATTAAACAAAATAAACGTAAAATAAAAAAGGACAAATGGCAGACTGTGCCTAATTGAAATCCAACCCCTACTAAATTTTCCCACTTCGGTCTTTGCAATGGATATGTGCGTCACTAAGCGCAAAACACAGCGGTCGCAAGTCTCACTACAAATTGCTGACAATTGGCTAGTAGATGCACTGCAGCAAGTACAGCCACCAGCAGATCAACCAGAAATCAAATATATAACGCTACTGTAGGCGTAAGCCGTTTGGATTCTCCTATGGCTATTTTCTAGCCAAGTATGAAAGCACACTACTATGCCAGATGAGATGACGCTGAGTTATTAAACAAAATAAACGTAAAATAAAAAAGGACAAATGGCAGACTGTGCCTAATTGAAATCCAACCCCTACTAAATTTTCCCACTTCGGTCTTTGCAATGGATATGTGCGTCACTAAGCGCAAAACACAGCGGTCGCAAGTCTCACTACAAATTGCTCACAATTGGCTAGTAGATGCACTGCAGCAAGTACAGCCACCAGCAGATCAACCAGAAATCAAATATATAACGCTACTGTAGGCGTAAGCCGTTTGGATTCTCCTATGGCTATTTTCTAGCCAAGTATGAAAGCACACTACTATGCCAGATGAGATGACACTGAGTTATTAAACAAAATAAACGTAAAATAAAAAAGGAAAAATGGCAGACTGTGCCTAATTGAAATCCAACCCCTACTAAATTTTCCCACTTTGGTGTTTGAGGTGGATATGTGTGCCACTAAGAGCTAAACACAACGGTAGCAAGTCCCCCTGCTAATTCCTCACAAAATGGTACTAGATGCAAATAAAAAAAAAAAAAAGTAGAACGTTATTGTAGCCCTAAGAAGGGCTGTTGGGTTCTTGGAGAATCACTCCTGCCTAACAGTAAGCTAATAGAACACCCTAACGCTTTCCCTGACCAGCAGCAGCTCTCTCCCTAGCGGCATCCAGACACAGAATGATCCGAGCAGCGCGGGCAGCGGCTAGTCTATCCCAGGGTCACCTGATCTGGCCAGCCAACCACTGCTATCGACGTGTAAGGGTACCACGTCATGCTGGGTGGAGTGCAGAGTCTCCTGGCTTGTGATTGGCTCTGTTTCTGGCCGCCAAAAAGCAAAACGGCGGGAGCTGCCATTTTCTCGAGCGGGCGAAGTATTCGTCCGAGCAACGAGCAGTTTCGAGTACGCTAATGCTCGAACGAGCATCAAGCTCGGACGAGCATGTTCGCTCATCTCTATTAATTATCAAGCTTTTTGGGTAGTTTTATTTCCTGTCTGGAAAGCAGAACATTTCAAACTTGGAAAATGAAGAATTTTTAGAAACTTTTGCCAAATTTTCACTTTTTTTCAGAACGAAACCCAAAACTTATCACTTAAATTTAGAACTAACATGAAGTACAGTATGTCACGAGAAAACATTCTCAAAATCACCTCGATATGTTAAAGCGTTCCGAAGTTATAACCAATTATCGTGATACATGTCAGATTTGAAAAATCGAGTCTGGTCATTGAGCTAAAAACTAGTGTCGGTGATAAGGGGTTAAAAAACAACAATAATCTTCAGGACTTCATTTGGCAGCAGAAAAAAACAAGAATAGCGTTATCAATCAAAGCAGGAGGTTTAGGATTATCAGACATAAAAGATTACTACAAGGCAGCAGTACTCGACCAACTCAAACACTGATGGCTACACTCAACCGATAAAGTATGGATAACAATTGAGAAATACTATAACAACAACGCACCATTAATAAACAGAATGATTGCTTAAGTATGGAACACTGACCCACCTCACTCAAAACTCCAAACAATGAGAACATCAGATACACGTGGGGAAGTATGATTAAAAAAGAAACCAACTCCAAAGAAAGTATCTTACACCTAGACAACCAAAACAAAACCCTGAAGCTGGAAATATGGAGACAAAATGGCTTGAAAACTTTCGAAGATATCCTCAACCCAAATGGCCTGATAGACTCCAGACACCTCATAGCCACTAAGGGCCTTCCAAACAGCGAAGCTCAGCAAATGGCAAAGGTCAAAAATCTATTCAACTCGCTAAAACATATAACACCCAAAATTGAGCCAGAACTACAAAAATTCCTGGACAAACAACAGCCTGGGAAAAAAGGAATATCCTTTTTCTATAACAGAATAGGAAAAAGAACAGATTTCACAAAGACTCACAACGTAATAAAATGGGAAGAAGACCTACAACAGCAATTCCCGATACAAAAGTGGGAAGCGGCACTAAAGACAACGCACCAAATACTCCGCTGCACATCGCATGTAGAGGCAATAGTGAAAACGCACCTAAGATGGTATTTTATACCCACCAGATTAAACCATATCTACCCCAACGTGTCTCCATTGTGTTGGCGGGGATGCGGCAACAGAGGAAGCCTCATACACATTCAATGGAACTGCCCAAAAATCTTAGGCCCTTGGAAGGCAACAAGCACCGCAATAAAAGAGATAACAAAAAAAGACATGAAAATAAACCCAGAACAAGCCATCCTACTAATCAATATGGAAGAGTTACCACAGGAACAGAAAACCATCATTGTACATCTTCTGATGTCGACTAAATTAATAATAACTAGAGATGAGCGAGCACTAAAATGCTCGGGTACTCGTTATTCGAGACGAACTTTTCCCGATGCTCGAATAAGGAGCCCCATTGAAGTCAATGGGAGACTCAAGCATTTTTCAAGGGGACCAAGGCTCTGCACAGGGAAGCTTGGCCAAACACCTGGGAACCTCAGAAAAGGATGGAAACACCATGGAAATGGACAGGAAACAGCAGGGGCAGCATGCATGGATGCCTCTGAGGCTGCTTAATCGCACTATTATGCCAAAATTATGGGCAACAGCATGGCCATGACAGAGTGACCGAATGAGGCTAGATAGCATCTAAAACATACAATAATTGACCCTGACACTATAGGGGACGGCATGCAGAGGCAGCAGCAGCAGTGGCAGGCTAGAGAGTGTCATGGCGACATACCCTAAATGGACTCAGGTTTCACCAAAGGAGGTGAGCAAGAAGCGCTGAAATGATTTCCTATGTGAACAAAAGGTTGACGGTATATTTAGTCGATAACACAGCATGGTGGCGACATAGTGACCAAGTTCCATAACGTATCTGGTGAAACACCCGAAAAATGAGCCTGACACAGCTCGTTTGATAAAGGGACGACATGTGGAGGCAGCCATGGAGACGACTTCCATGATTAAGAGTGACTACTGGGGCATCCATATTGCTTCTATGATTAAAACTTCAGGTCTCCAGCTTGGTGACAGATGGGCCGAGTTCCACTATGTATCTGGTGAAACACCTGAAAATTCTGCCTGACACAGCTCGTTTGATAAGGGGATGATGTGCTGCATATCCTCTCGTGCTCCAGCGTCTGGGGTATAGAGAGTTGAAATGAGACATTGGTGGATGCTGTGGAGGATCGTGGAGGCAAAATGGACAGGAAACAGCAGGGGCAGCATGCATGGATGCCTCTGAGGCTGCCTAATCTTGGGATGGAGCTGGCGGTCCGCTGCCAGGCGAGCTTTTGCCTGTCCAAGCCCCTGTCTCTCGGCTGCTACCCACCCAAAATGGGCCTGGGGGCCAGAAGCATTTACTTTGAAAAATATAATTTTCTAAGCAGGCCGGGTCGTTTGAATATTTCACCTAGGAATAATGGAATAGCATAGTGGTTCTAGTTTTAATAGTTTTTTCGGAAATGGTTCCATGATTAAGAGCGACAGTATGGGGCATCCATATTGCGCTGCTATGATTGCAACTTCAGGTCTCCAGCATGGCGGCGACAGATGGGCCGAGTTCCACTATGTATCTGGTGAAACACCTGAAAATTCTGCCTGACACAGCTCGTTTGATAAGGGGACCATGTATGGAGGCAGTGAACTAGTAGTAGATTAAAGGTGCTGCAGTTAAAACTATGTAAGTTGGATCTTGGGATGGAGCTGGCGCTCCGCTGCCAGGCGAGCTTTCGCCAATCCAAGCCCCTGTCTCTCGGCTACTCCACAAACAGCACTTCTAAGAACCTTTTGTATAAGATCAAGTGTAGTAGTGTTCTTATAAGTTTGGGGTATGGCGGGAGAGGGGAATGTAAACAGATGCGCAAGAAGCACTGAAATAATATTGGTAAATGATAAAAGTTTGCCAGTATATTTTGTGGATTACACACCAGGGTGGCGATAAAGTTAACAAGTTTGATGTGGAAGCCATGAAAACAACCCAAAATTCTGCCTGACACAGCTCGTTTGATAAGGGGACCATGTATGGAGGCAGTGAACTAGTAGTAGATTAAAGGTGCTGCAGTTAAAACTATGTTAGTTGGATCTTGGGATGGAGCTGGCGCTCCGCTGCCAGGCGAGCTTTCGCCAATCCAAGCCCCTGTCTCTCGGCTCCTCCCCAAACAGCACCTCTAAGAACCTTTTGTATAAGACCAAGTGTAGTAGTGTTCTTATAAGTTTGGGTTATGGCGGGTGAGGGGAATGTAAACAGATGTGCAAGAAGCGCTGAAATAATATTGGTAAATGCTAAAAGTTTGCCAGTATATTTTGTGCATTACACAGCAGGGTGGCGACAAAGTTAATAAGTTTGATGTGGAAGCCATGAAAACAACCCAAAATTCTGCCTGACACAGCTCGTTTGATAAGGGGACCATGTATGGAGGCAGCTATATGGACAACTTTTGGAGGCAGCCATGGTGATGACGTGTGGAGGTAGCAATGGAGACAACGTGTGGAGGCAGCTAAAAAGACGACATGTGGAGGCTGCTGTGGAGAAAATTTAATTTGGATAGTGCCTGTATGTGGCAGTCCAAAAAAGTTTTCAAACCAGAGAAGCAGGTAGGTGGTCCTCCAGAAAAATTAAATAGATTAAGTGCCTGTATGTGGCAGTCCAAAAAAGTTTTCAAACCAGAGAAGCAGGTAGGTGGTCCTCCAGAAAAATTAAATAAATTGAGTGCCTGTATGTGGCAGTCCAAAAAAGTTTTCAAACCAGAGGAGCAGGTAGGTGGTCCTCCATAAAAATTAAATAGATTGAGTGCCTGTATGTGGCACTCCCAAAAATTGTTTAAAAAAGAGGACCGGGTAGGTGGCCCTCCAGAAAAATTAAATACATAGAGTACTATAGCTATAGCCAGTTGGCCCTGGAAAAAAATAGCCAGTTTCCTCTGCTTTAGTCTACAAAGAGGAGGAGAAGGAGGACAATGAGGAGGAGGAGTGCATACATTATTCAGGTTGAGCTTCTTTCACCTGGTGGAGAATGGAAATTCTGAGAAATCCAGGCTTTATTCATCTTGATAAGCGTCAGCCTGTCAGCGCTGTCAGTCGACAGGCGTGTACGCTTATCGGTGATGATGCCACCAGCTGCACTGAAAACCCGCTCGGACAAGACGCTAGCGGCAGGGCAGGCAAGAACCTCCAAGGCGTACAGCGCCAGTTCGTGCCACATGTCCAGCTTTGAAACCCAGTAGTTGTAGGGAGCTGTGTGATCATTTAGGACAATGGTATGGTCAGCTACGTACTCCCTCACCATCTTTCTGTAAAGATCAGCCCTACTCTGCCGAGACTGGGGACAGGTGACAGTGTCTTGCTGGGGTGACATAAACCTGGCAAAGGCCTTGTAAAGCGTTCCCCTGCCAGTGCTGGACAAGCTGCCTGCTCGCCTACTCTCCCTCGCTACTTGTCCCACAGAAGTACGCCCTCTGCCACTAGCGCTGTCAGAAGGGAAATACTGTTTCAGCTTGTGCACCAGGGCCTGCTGGTATTCATGCATTCTCACACTCCTTTCCTCTCCAGGGATGAGAGTCGAAAGATTTTGCTTGTACCGTGGGTCCAGGAGAGTCAATACCCAGTAATCGGTGCTGGAATAAATTCTTTGAACGCGAGGGTCACGGGATAGGCAGCCTAGCATGAAATCTGCCATATGCGCCAGAGTACCAACGCGCAAGAATTCACTCCCCTCACTGGCCTGACTCTCCATTTCATCCTCCTCCAACTCCTCTTCTTCTGCCCATACACGCTGAACAGTGAAGGACTGAATAATGGTCCCCTCTTCTGTCTCGCCAACATTCTCCTCCTCTTCCTCCTCATCCTCCTCCACCTCCTCCGATATGCGCTGAGAAACAGACCTGTGGATGCTTTGGCTATCAACAAGGGAATTTTCGTCCCCCGTCTCTTGTGACGAGCGCAAAGCTTCCAAGTTCATGCTGACCAGAGAGTTTTTCAACAGGCCAAGCAGCGGGATGGTGAGGCTGATGATGGCGGCATCGCCACTGACCATCTGTGTTGACTCCTCAAAGTTACTCAGCACCTGACAGATATCAGACATCCACGTCCACTCCTCATTGTAGACTTGAGGAAGCTGACTGACCTGACTACCAGTTCTGGTGGAAGTTGACATCTGGAAGTCTACAATCGCTCTGCGCTGCTGGTAAACTCTGGATAACATGGTTAATGTTGAATTCCACCTCGTGGGCACGTCGCACAACAGTCGGTGAGCGGGCAGTTGGAGGCGGCGCTGCGCTGCCCTGAGAGTGGCAGCATCTGTGCTGGACTTCCTGAAATGCGCACAGATGCGGCGCACCTTCGTGAGCAAATCAGACAGATTGGGGTATGTCTTGGGGAAACGCTGAACTATGAGATTTAACACATGGGCCAGGCATGGCTCATGTGTCAGTCTGCCAAGTTGCAGAACCGCTACCAGGTTACGGCCGTTGTCACACAAGACCATGCCTGGCTTTAGGTTCAGCGGTGCAAGCCACAGATCAGTCTGCGCCGTGATGCCCTGTAATAGCTCTTGGGCGGTGTGCCTTTTATCGCCTAGGCTCAGCAGTTTGAGCACCGCCTGCTCTCGCTTAGCGACGTCACCTCTGCTGTGCCTAGAGCTACCGACTGATGGTGCCATGCCCACGGATTGTAATTCGAAGGAGGAGGTGGAGGAGGGGTGGGCGGAGGAGGAGGCATAGTAGGCCTTTGAGACCTGGACCGAGGTAGGCTCCGCAATCCTCGGCGTCTGCAGTATATGAGCAGCCCCAGGGTCAGACTCGGTCCCAGCCTCCACCAAGTTAACCCAATGTGCCGTCAGCGATATATAGTGGCCCTGCCTGGCAGCACTCGTCCACGTGTCCGTGGTCAGGTGGACCTTGTCAGAAACGGCGTTGGTCAGGGCACGGATGATGTTCTCTGACACATGCTTGTGCAGGGCTGGGACGGCACATCCGGAAAAGTAGTGGTGGTATACTTCCTTTTGCGCTCCAGCGTCTGGGGTATGGAGAGCTGAACGCTGGTGGATGCTGTGGAGGATTGTGGAGGCGAAGATGGGGTTTTCGCACGGGAGGTGTTTGGGCCGTGGTCCTGGGCAGGGGGCTGACTAGCAGTTGACACAGGGGAAGGAGCAGTGTTGTGCCCGGCCGGAGGTGAACGGGCTTGGTGCCATTGAGTGGGGTGTTTAGCATTCATATGCCTGCGCATACTGGTGGTAGTTAAGCTAGTAGTGGTGGAACCCCTGCTGATCCTGGTTTGGCAAAGGTTGCACACCACAGTCCGTCGGTCATCCGGTGTTTCTTTAAAGAACCTCCAGACTTCTGAAAATCTAGCCCTCGCCACGGGAGCTTGACTACGGGCAACATTTGGTGCTGATGCACCAGCTCTGGCTATGCCTCTCCGTCTGGCCCCACCACTGCCTCTTCCAACCTGTTCTGCTATAGGACTCGCCTCCGTCTCAGAAGCACTGTGTTCACCCGGCCTATCAACCCAGCTTGGGTATGTCACCTCATCATCCTCCGATCCCACAGTCTGCTCCCCTCTCGGACTTCCTGCCCTGACAACAACTTCACCACTGTCTGACAACTGTGTCTCCTCATCGTCCGACACCTCTTTACACACTTCTTCCACTACGTCAATAATGTCATCATCACCCACAGACTGCGACTGGTGAAAAACCTGGGCATCTGAAAATTGCTCAGCAGCAACCGGACAAGTGGTTTGTGACTGTGGGAAGGGTCCAGAAAACAGTTCCTCAGAGTATGCCAGTTCAAATGCCAAATTTTGGTGGGAGGGGGCAGACTGGGGGGAAGGAGGCTGAGGTGGAGGAGCTGGAGGAGTGCTGATTTCGGTGACATGGGTGGACTGCGTGGAAGAGTGACTGGTGGACAAATGGCTAGAAGCATTGTCCGTAATCCACGACATCACCTCTTCGCACTGTTCTGGCCTCAACAGTGCTCTACCACGAGTCCCAGTAACTTGAGACATGATGAACCTAGGGAGTGTAGCTCTGCGGCGTTCCCCTGCTCCCTCATTAGCAGGTGGTGTCTCACCCCGCCCAGGACCACGGCCTTTGACCCCTGCAGTAGTTGGACGCCCACGTCCACGCCCTCGTCCTCTACACCTAGCCCTCGGGTTAAACATTTTCCAAATTAAAGTGTAAACTGCAGACTCTGCCTAATTCCAATCAAACCCCTAATAAATTGGCCTAAGTAAGCCGTTGGGGTTCTCCTATGGCTATTTTGTAGCCTACACTGAAAGCACACTGCTTTGCAAGATGAGTTTGAGCTATAAAATGAAATAAAGGTAAAAAAAAAAAAAAAATCAGCAGACTCTGCCTAATTCTAATCAAACCCCTAATAAATTGTCCCACTTCGGTGTTTGAGGTGGATATGCGTGTCACTAAGAGCTAAACACAACGGTCGCAGGTCTCCCAGCAAATTCCTCACAATATGGTACTAGTTGCACTACTAATGCCAGCAAGCCCAGCCACAAGCAAACAAAAAAAAGGAAAATATAACGCTATTGTAGGCCTAAGTAAGCCGTTGGGGTTCTCCTATGGCTATTTTGTAGCCTACAATGAAAGCACACTGCTTTGCAAGATGAGTTTGAGCTATAAAATGAAATAAAGGTAAAAAAAAAAAAAAATCAGCAGACTCTGCCTAATTCTAATCAAACCCCTAATAAATTGTCCCACTTCGGTGTTTGAGGTGGATATGCATGTCACTAAGAGCTAAACACAACGGTCGCAGGTCTCCCAGCAAATTCCTCACAATATGGTACTAGCTGCACTACTAATGCCAGCAAGCCCAGCCACAAGCAAACAAAAAAAAGGAAAATATAACGCTATTGTAGGCCTAAGTAAGCCGTTGGGGTTCTCCTATGGCTATTTTCTAGCCTACAATGAAAGCACACTGCTTTGCAAGATGAGTTTGAGCTATAAAATGAAATAAAGGTAAAAAAAAAAAATAACGATAACACAAATTGTCTTATGTATAAGAATAAGCTTACTAGAGATATAATGCTCCATCTACCATTCAGGAGAAGACTAAGAAAATGTAAACTGACACTGTAATTGTATTTACTATGCAACAGAAAGTACTGTATGTAGTTCATGTATTAAAACTAAATAAAAAGTATTTGAAAAAAAAAAAAAGAATAAAACTTCATGAGTGCAAATCCACATGGAAAGGGTATACAAAATAGTCTTGAATCATTACCCCTTGTGCTGTAACAGAGCGCTACAGAGTTGCTCGGAACCCGGAAGTGTGTCACAATCTTGTTGCCAACCATGCGTTTCAAATAAGTTCTAAGGCTAGGGAAGTCATCAGACGGCGTTCCTATAGCAACTGATACACACAGAAAGCCTCACGTATGTGTCCGCCTGCACATCAGACGGAGCATCTAGGTAAGTACTGTTACGAACGACCCGTGTGGGTTTCTCAAATGTCGACATGGCGATAAACCAGGTATTGAGTATGGATGGTGGTACCTTAGGATAAACCTATATAAATATATGTCAGGGAAAAAACTCAATATCAAATACCAACTGAATATGTAAAATACAATTAGAGATCCACACAGGTATAAATGTATGGTAGTTGCAAATATATATTCAGCCATTGTTACCATAGCCATGGATCAAAAAGAATAAATATGTGTGACGACCCATACGTGCTATCAGTCTATATAGTCACGCGAGGTCAATCTATGCAGATGTCTCCTATGCCAATAAATATTCAATATAGGTGATAGTAACATCCACATAGAAAGGTAACATCACCAATCAGGGAATAGTAAAGAGCGGCATCACACACTGTTAGTGCCAAGTAAGACATATATGAACAGATTTAAACTCAAGGTTAAGAGAGACAAGAATATAGCTGTTATCAGCGCATGGTGATATGAAAATATCTTAAAAATATGTTTAGATGTCTCACCATGAAGGAGACAGTCGGCGCCAATAATAGTGGTAGCGGGCGCAGAAGAGACTGTGCATATGTGTCAGCCACCACAAAAAGTCGACCTGCAAATTGAGCCTAGTGACTCATGCAATTAGTACCAATATCCGTCCATTCAAGTGTCACCATCCCCTACACCGAACTAAAAATCTATATATGTTTACCATATGGCATTGTTGCCATCATAAAGAAAAGCAAGATATGCCATCTTGATGATTCCCCAATACTAGTGATCAATAAGTACTAAACAACAGAAAACGTGGCATCTTAGAATAGCAGGTGCTGAGTGGGATATTAATAGACAGGTTTCTACTCCAATTAAACACGAATCCGAGTGTATTTTAACCCCTTAACGCTCTGCGCCGTAGCTCTACGGCGCAGAGGTATAAGGAGTGTATGAAGAGGGCTCACGGGCTGAGTCCTCTTCATACAAAGGTGGGGGTTTTTGCACATTGCAGAAAACCGGCACCGCTAATAACCTCGGTCGGTGCTTGCACCGATCGCGGCTATTAACCCCTCCGTTGCCGCCGGCAAAGTCGCCGGCGGCATTTAAGGGACGGCGGCGGGCGCCGCCATCTTTGTTGCGCTCGCTGCACCCCCGAACGTCATTGGGGGGCAGCGATCGGTTGCCATGGTAGCCTCGGGTCTTCGTTTGACCCGAGACTATCTGGCATCTGCAGATTCGTTACAATGAGCCAGTGGCTCATTGTAATGAATGTGCTGCAAAAATGCCATATATTGCAATACAGAAGTATTGCAGTATATGGTAGCAGCGATCTGACCATCTAGGGTTAATGTACCCTAGATGGCCTAAAAAATAGTGCAAAAAAAAGAAAGAAAAAAAAAAGTTTAAAAAATAAAAAAAATTAATAAAATATTAAAAATTCAAATCACCCCCCTTTCCCTAGAACTGATATAAAACATAATAAACAGTAAAAATCACAAACATATTAGGTATCGCCGCGTCCCAAAATGCCCGATCTATCAAAATATAAAAACGGTTACGGGCGGCGGTGACCTCCGAGGCGGGAAATGGCGCCCAAATGTCCGAATTGCGACTTTTACACCTTTTTACATAACATAAAAAATGAAATAAAAAATGATCAAAATGTCGCACAGACCTGAAAATGGTAGCAATGAAAACGACGCCTTATTTCGCAAAAAATGACCCCTCACACATTTCCGTGCACCAACGTATGAAAAAGTTATTAGCGTCAGAAGATGGCAAAAAAATTTTTTTCTTTTTTGTACACATTCGTTTAATTTTTGAAAATGTATTAAAACACAATAAAACCTGTATAAATTTGGTATCACCGCGATCGCACCAAACCAAAGAATAAAGTAGGTATGTTATTTGGAGCGAAGAGTGAAAGTTGTAAAAACAGCCCACAAGAACGTGACGTGAAAGTAAAATTTGTTACGCACAAAATAAGCCCTCACACAGGTCTGTACACGTAAAAATGAAAAAGTTATGGATTTTTGAAGTTGGAGAGCGAGAAATGAGCCGAAAAACCCTACGTCCTTAAGGGGTTAATGCTGAGATGTCCAAAAAGTATGTTTGGACATAATACCAAGATGCATCGTAATTTGCCAAGTGGCAAAGTATATCCACCATACAAAAAAACTGATTGGAAATCATCCCGGTAATAAAGCCATCTGAGAGTGTAAATATCAATTGTACCAGCTAGAAATTAGAGTGAGTATGACAGGGTATATCCCAACAAGCATTTCAAGAATATGATGAGCAGCAACGAAAAAAAAGTGTAGTGGTGCAGTTCAAAGCAGCATTGGCAGCAACGAGCAAGGACCGAAGAAATTAGATTCTATACTCACAGAGTACCACCTCAGTGAGAATAATAATACAAAATTGTTAAATAAATACATGTGCCAGAAAGACTCTGATATTTTAAGAATTGCAAATTCCCCCGGTGTAAGTGACCAAATGGAAGTTGAATTCAAATGAAAAGGAGCTCTTCTTATTAAATTGCAGATACCCCTGATGTAAGTGGCAAGGAGGGAGTAAAAACCCCAAGTAAAGAAATAGAAACTAATGTGATACAAAATTGTGTCAAAGTGCATGGTGCTATAATTTATTAAAAATGTATTAAAAACATGCTAGATATGCTCCTACAGTGCACAAAATGTATTACTGCAAGAACCTATATGGGCCCATGCCCAATGGTTTACCCATGTGTACACATAAAAAGACTGACCAGGGGAACGGCGCAAGCCATAGATACTCTCCACCTGAGTTGTGGCCCAAAAACAAAAGATTCTATACTCACATAGTACCACCTTAGTGAGAATAAAGACCACAGATTACGGCAAAAAGATCAAGAAACATCAAGGATTACCTTGTTTCCAGTCATTTTCAATGACCTGGGGTCCCGACAGGACGGGGCCACAGACTACAGGGGTCCTTTCCCTGCGGGGATTGTAATGTTTGCTCCCATGTGATCAAGACGAATGAATTTGTTGATCCCACACACCATGGAACCTTTAAGATAAAGGATTATATTAACTGTAAATCAAAAAATATCATTTACATCCTCATTTGTTCATGCCCCAAATTATACGTGGGACAGACGACCCAGGAGCTATGGAAGAGATTTCAACAGCATTCATCAAATAATAATAATGCATCCTCTGACCTTCAGAAAGGTAAGACTCTGACCTCTGTTGCCTTACATTTTTTACAGCAGTATGGTCGACGGTCCAAAGACCTAAAAATTGTGGGTCTAGAGAAGGTCACACAAAGTATCAGGGGTATTAACATAGTCTCACAATTGCTGAGGAGCAAATCCAGGTGGATTTTCCAACTGGGCACAGTTACACCGAAAGGCCTAAATGAGGAACTACACTCACCGGCCACTTTATTAGGTGTACCTGTCCAACTGCTCGTTAACACTTAATTTCTAATCAGCCAATCACATGGCGGCAACTCAGTGCACTTAGGCATGTAGACATGGTCAAGAAAATCTCCTGCAGTTCAAACCGAGCATCAGTATGGGGAAGAAAGGTGATTTGAGTGCCTTTGAACGTGGCATGGTTGTTGGTGCCAGAAGGGCTGGTCTGAGTATTTCAGAAACTGCTGATCTACTGGGATTTTCACGCACAACCATCTCTAGGGTTTACAGAGAATGGTCCGAAAAAGAAAAAACATCCAGTGAGTGGCAGTTCTGTGGGCGGAAATGCCTTGTTAATGCCAGAGGTCAGAGGAGAATGGGCAGACTGGTTCGAGCTGATAGAAAGGCAACAGTGACTCAAATCGCCACCAAGGTAGGCAGAAGAGCATCTCTGAACGCAGAGTACGTCGAACTTTGAGGCAGATGGGCTACAGCAGCAGAAGACCACACCGGGTGCCACTGCTTTCAGCTAAGAACAGGAAACTGAGGCTACAATTTGAGGCTCGAAATTGGACAGTAGAAGATTGGAAAAACGTTGCCTGGTCTGATGAGTCTCGATTTCTGCTGCGACATTCGGATGGTAGGGTCAGAATTTGGCGTCAACAACATGAAAGCATGGATCCATCCTGCCTTGTATCAACGGTTCAGGCTGGTGGTGGTGGTGTCATGGTGTGGGGAATATTTTCTTGGCACTCTTTGGGCCCCTTGGTACCAATTGAGCATCGTTACAACGCCACAGCCTACCTGAGTATTGTTGCTGACCATGTCCACCCAACATCTGATGGCTACTTTCAGCAGGATAATGCGCCATGTCATAAAGCTGGAATCATCTCAGACTGGTTTCTTGAACATGACAATGAGTTCACTGTACTCAAATGGCCTCCACAGTCACCAGATCTCAATCCAATAGAGCATCTTTGGGATGTGGTGGAACGGGAGATTCACATCATGGATGTGCAGCCGACAAATCTGCGGCAACTGTGTGATGCCATCATGTCAATATGGACGAAAATCTCTGAGGAATGCTTCCAGCACCTTGTTGAATCTATGCCACGAAGAATTGAGGCAGTTCTGAAGGCAAAAGGGGGTCCAACCCGTTACAAGCATAGTGTACCTAATAAAGTGGCCGGTGAGTGTACTTATGCACAAGTATGCCATAATATACTTCGTATGGTTTGAGTTTGATAATTATATTATTGTTCTCATTGACAAGTAAGACAATGGGGCTCATTTACTAAGGGTCCGAGGAGTGCATTTTCGCCGGGTTTCCCGATGATTTCTGCTTTGCGACGAATTGCCCCGGCATTTTGGTGCAATCAATCAGATTTTGGCGCATCGGCGCCGGCTTGCACGCAACAGAAATCGCGATGGCGATTCGGACAATGCGCGGGATTTAAGATTTAGAAATGTGTTGCAAGACATGCACTTACAAACACTGGGAAGAAGCAGGTGAACTCTGGCGGACCTCGGTGCAGAAGCGACGGATGCAGGAACTCGGGCGCAGGAGCTTTGTGAATCGCGGCAGACCTGAATCCTCGTCGGACAACGCACCGCGGGATCTCGACAGGACCAGGTAAGTAAATCTGCCCTAATATGTCTAGTTTATACTATGAGGCACATGTATCATATTTTCATCTAGCCAAATTGTCTAATTTTAGAGACTTTTGGCGTTTTTGCGCCATTTTTGCGACTTTTAACTGTTCTTTTTGATGTACGCCTTGGTCTTCATCTTGTGTGGTGTGCCTTATGTATCTTAACTTTCCAGATGTTCCGTGCAACATTTTTCCGTTTTTGCGCCATTTTTGCACCAACTTTGGCGCAATTCTGCACCTGGTGCAGGGCAGGTGCAAAGGAATTTTTTTTTTCATGGACCCGATTTTAACATGTAAATTGGAATTATTTCACATGTTTTAACTGTTTAACATTTTGCACACTAACCTCTTTTGTCAAAATTTTAAAATTTTTGCATTTTTTTTTAATTGGTTACATCTAATAATAATAAATAATAATAATAATTCTTTATTTATATAGCGCACACAGATTACGCAGCGCTGCACAAGCATGTCAAATAGGGTGAGGTCACACGTAGAAGTTTAATTGCGTTTTTAATGCATTTTGAAACTAATTACAACAGCTGAGGAGAGGTGATTTGCCTTATTTCATCACTGTTAACATTTGCATTTACAAAACACAATATAGACGCCACGTTAACGCATGTGTTAACATTGCGCTTACTATGCGTTTTGTAAATTCAAATCTTAACAGTAATGTAATTAGGAAAATCCACTCTCCTCAGCTGTTGTAATTAGTTTCAAAATGCATTAAAAATGAAACATGTTAAATCCCAAATTAACAGTAGTGTCCAATCCTGTATATAACCACCTCATGTGGCTTGTGTACACTCCTGTATATAACCCCCTCACGTGGCTTGTGTCCATGTGGATTTGAGACATTTGCAACAAAAAGTATCAAAAAGAAGCCAAAATTTGCGCCTGCCAGGATAGGAAACACTGAACATGTATCACAAGTAAAAAGACAGGATCATACATAAGGTGCAAAAAAGTAGCCAAACTATGATACATGTGCCCCTATATCTTTTGTTTTTGGGCCACAACTCAGGTGGAGAGTATCTATGGCTTGCGCCAGTTCCCTGGTCACTCTTTTTATGTGTACACATGGATAAACCAATGGGCATGGACCCATATCGGTTCTTGCAGTAATACGTTTTGTGCACTGTAGGAGCATATCTAGCATGTTTTCAATGCATTTTTAATAAATTATAGCACCATGCACTTTGACACAATTTTGTATCACGTTAGTTTCTATTTCTTTACTTGGGGTTTTTACTCCCTCCTTGCCACTTACATCGGGGGTATCTGCAATTTAATAAGAAGAGTTACTTTGTAATTTGGATTTAACTTATATTTGGTCACTTACACCGGGGGAATTTGCAATTCTTATTATTTATTAGAGATGAGCAAACATACTCGAGAAAATGGCATCTCCCACCCTTTTTTTATTTTGGCGGCCAGAAACAGAGCCAATCACTAGCCAGGAGACTCTGCAGTACAACCAGCATCATGTGGTACACTTACATGTCGATAGCAGTGGTTGGCTGGCCTGATCAGGTGACCCTGGAATATACTAGCCACTGCCCATGGTGCTCGGGTCATTCTCTGCCTGGATGCCGTTAGGGATAGAGCTGCTGCTGGTCAGGGATAGCGTTAGGGTGTTCTATTAGGTTAGTGTTAGGCAGGAGTGATTCTACAAGAACCCAACAGCCCTTGTTAGGGCTACAATAGCGTTATTGTATTATTTTTTTTAATTTGCTTGTGGCTGGGCTTGCTGGCACTAGTAGTGCAGCTACTACCATATTGTGACGAATTTGAAGGGAGACTTGCGAACATCATTTTTGGCTCTTAGTGATACACATATCCATTTCAAACAGCTAAGTGGGACAATTTATCGGGGGTTTGATTGAATTAGGCACCGTCTGCCGATTTTTTTTTTTTTTCAAAAGTGAAAGTGAAAGTCACAGCACAAAATCCTTTTGTGTGCTGTCAGTGGTGCAAATGCAATTTCATCTAGCTTAGTCTGCCTGCTACTGTTTAGAAAGCTAGTCTCCAGAAAACCCAATCCACATTCTCTCTGCCGGTGAATAGTGCTGTCACGAGTTATGTCACGTGTGGCGTAATCTTATACGGTTTTTTGTTCACATTAGTACCGGGACATTCAGAATCCGCATTTAAGTTTGCTTTCGGATTTCTTCTGCATGTTTCGTTCATAAAGAAATTTAAAAAAAACAAAAAAAAGTTATAAAAAACTAAACAAAAAATTTTTTATCTTTTAATTTTTTTTTGGGGTGGGAAATCTCCGTTATAGCAATCAAATTTTGTCTACTGTAGTTGAACGGTTGTGCCTGCTACTGTTTAGCAAGCTAGTCTCCAGAAATCCCAATCCACAATCTCTCTGCCGGTGAACGTAATGTACTGTAATCAAATACGGTCTTTTGTTCACATCAATACCGGGACATATTAAAAAAATTGTCTGTTTTGGTTAGAAACTAGCCATAGCAATCATCTTCTGAGGTTGCTGTCTGATTTCTTCTGCACATTTTGTTCTTATATAAATCCAAAAAAAACAAACATAAAAAAAAAATTACCAAAAATAATTTACAGTTTATATTTCTCATTTGTCTATAAAATAGAATTTTATTTGGAAAATGTTGAACCCGAGGGCTAAGGGTAGAGGACGAGGGCGTGGGTGTGGGCATCCAATTACTGCAGGGGTCAGAGGCCGTGGTCCTGGGCGGGGTGAGAGACGACCTTCTGATGAGGGAGCAGGGGAAGGCCGCAGAGCTACACTCCCTAGCTTCATGTCTCAACTTACTGGGGCTCGTGGTAGAGCACTGTTGAGACCACAACAGTGCGAACAAGTGATGTCGTGGATTGCGGACAATGCTTCAAGTCATTTGTCCCCCAGTCAGTATTCCACGCAGTCCATCCATGTTACCCAAGTGAGCACTCCTCCAGCTCCTCCACCTCAACCTCCTTCCCCCAGGCTACCCCCTCCCAGGAAAATTTGGAATTTGATCCGGCATAATCTGAGGAACTGTTTTCTGTACCCTTCCCAAAGTCACAAACCACTTCTCAGGTTGCTGCTGAGCTCTTTCCCGATGCCAGGTTTTCCAACGGTCGCAGTCTATGGGTGATGATGACATTGTTGACGTAGTGGAAGAAGTGTGTAAAGAGGTGTCGGACGATGAGGAGACGCGGTTGTCAGACAGTGGTGAAGTTGTTGTCAGGGCAGGAAGTCCTAGGGGGGAGCGGACTGAGGGATCGGAGGATGATGAGGTGACAGACCCAAGCTGGGTTGATAGGCCGTGTGAAGACAGTGCTTGTGAGACGGAGGCAAGTCCTATAGCAGAACAGGTTGGAAGAGGCAGTGGTGGGGCCAGCCGGAGAGGCAGGGCCAGAGCTGGTGCATCAGCGCCAAATGTTTCACATAGTGAAGCTCGCGTGGCGAGGGCTAGATGTTCTGAAGTCTGGAGGATCTTTAAAGAAACAATGGATGACCTACGGACTGTGGTGTGCAACCTGTGCCACACCAGGATCAGCAGGGGTTCCACCACTACTAGCTTAACCACCTCCAGTATGCGCAGGCATATGAGTGCTAAACACCCCACTCAATGGAACCAAGGCCAATCACCTCCGGCCGGGCCCACCACTGCTCCTTCGCCCATGTCATTTGCTGCCTCTGCTAGTCAGCCCCCTGCCCAGGACCCCGGCACAAACACCTCCCGCTCGATAACCAGACTTTCGCCTCCACGATCCTCCACAGTGTCCATGTGCAGTGTTCAGCTGCCTATACCCCAGACCCTGGAGATGCTGGGTTCCACCCACCCACACGCCCAAGCCCTCAACGTCCACATCTACAAATTACTGAGCCTGGAGATTCTGCCCTATAGGCCGGTAGAGACCAAGGCCTTTCGCAACCTCATGGCGGCGGCCGCCCCTCGGTATTCAGTCCCCAGCCGCCACTACTTTTCCCGATGTGCCGTCCCAGCCCTGCACCAGCACGTGTCAGACAATGCCGTTTCTGACTAGGTCCACCTAACCACGGACACGTGGACGAGTGCTGCCGGGCAGGGCCACTGTATATCGCTGACGGCACATTGGGTGAACTTGGTGGAGGATGGGACCGAGTCTGACCCTTAGGCCGCTCATATACCTACTATGGCCTACTATGCCTCCTCCTCCCACACCCTCCTTCACATTCTCCTCTGAATTACTATCCGTGGGCATGGCGCCATCAGTCGGTAGCTCTACGCGCAGCAGCAGTGCCATCGCTAAGCGACAGCAGGCGGTGCTCAAACTGGTGAGCCTAGGTGATAAAAGGCTCACCGCCCAAGAGCTATTACAGGGCATCACGGTGCAGACCGATCTGTGGCTGGCACCAATGAACCTGATACCAGGCATGTTGTGTGTGACAACGGCCATAACCTGGTGGCGGCTCTGCAACTCAGCAGACTGACACGTGTGCCATGCCTGGCCCATGTGTTAAATCTCATAGTTCAGCGGTTCCTCAAGACATACCCCAATCTGTCTGATTTGCTCACGAAGGTGCGCCGCATCTGTGCGCATTTCAGAAAGTCGACCACAGATCCTGCCACTCTCAGGGCAACGCAGCGCCGCCACCAACTGCCCGCTCACTGACTGTTGTGCGACATGCCCACGAGGTGGAATTCCACATTATCCTCGCACCTGAGCTGTGGTTCCTATATAAGGCATATTTCTTTGACATATTTGTGTCCCCTGAGCAAGCCTGCTCAACAGGCGATACGTGTGGGGTTTCTCCACTCCATCTCGAATTACTGTCATCCCTGACCTATTGGGTAATGTAACCTTATACTATTGCTTTATTTGTGTTTATTCTATTTATGTATATATATTACAAACTGTCTATAAGTATACCCCCCTTTTTTGCTCCTTGACACACTATTTGCACTTTGATAGCTTTATCATATACCTGACTATTTTGGAGCAATTTGGTTACATTATCTATAGCTGACATTTGTATATTATATTCTGAGTTTGGATTTTCTATTTTTCCGGGTTTGCTGGTTTTTTAAGTGTTTTTAAATGTCATGAATTTATGTAATTAAACTATGATGTCGTCCAAATTACACATCAACTCTTTTCTTTTCGTGTTTTGCTATATAGTATTTGTGATGTGTGGATTTTGTAATGTCCTCTGAATGAGCCCTACCCCTTTTGATTCAAATACTTTCTGTAGTGATTTCTGCTTCAATCCCAGGGTGTCCGATTTGGGGGATATGTATACCCCACATAGCAGCTATATTTTGTTGCTGATGTGAATAGGAAGAATTCTGTGTAAAATCCACATATTTTCTGTCGTGATTTCTTCTCCTATTCCAAGATATCAGTTCTGGTGCTTCTGCATACCCCAAATTTCAAATTTTTTTGGTAGATAAAGGAGATCCGTGTCAAATCAACAAAGTTGATTAACTAATATTTTAGACAGAGAGATTGCAGGTGGAGCGGCAAAGGTACTGTAATGGAAACTTGCGGCAGGGGTGACACTGTGAGGCCAGAACTGCCGTTGTCATCTAGCGGCAGTGTGTTGATAAACAACACATAGTTTGTCGATTGGTTGACTAGGTCATCCACTGCCTCCCAGATGACATCTGACAACCCCAGCCAAGAGTCAGTGGGTTTGTTAGATACAACCGTTACTTGGCACGGCCCAGGAGCAGGTCAGCAGCGCTCACCTGTCCACAACCAGCCTTTGTTCTATTCATTTCACTCAGCCAGAGATCTACTAGATGGTCTGGGCTCAGCGCCACTATACTGTGAGGACGTACCCCTTGAGGACAGTCAGCAGCTGCTTGGAAGTAAAGAGGTTGGGCAGACATCTGCGGCTTTTTGCAGTAGTCGGGAAAGTAGAGATGTTATGTTGCACTTGCAAGTAGTCGGGCTGTGCATACTGAGACCGTTGAGGAGAATAGCAGTGACAGGGAAACACAAATCGATGATGTTGTAGCTGATTAGCCGATCGCGCTTGGGGGCAGGGTGGCAGCAGTGTGTGGATGGGAGACAAACAGCGGCGGGGTAAAAACCCCACTCCCAGGTCCAAGTAAGCAGTGGCACAGGGGCTCAGCACGGCAGCAGCGTTAGTAGTCACTCAGAGCAGAGTGTTGACAGTAAAAATACCACCTCGGTGGTGTGGCAGTTTTTTGTTAAGACACCAGAGGAGCCAAGCATGTGTATATGTAGAATGTGCCGTCAGAAAGTGAAGTGTGGCCATAGAGCTAAAGTTGGCACCACGGCCCTGCATCAACACCTAGTGTTGCAGGTACTTGTTGCAGCACCTAGTGGCAGGTAGACCTTTTCAGCCAGTCACGGCTCCAGCACCTCTGCCGAAGTGAGCTGTTTGTCTTTGACATCATATCCTAGTCCAGATGCTCCTGTTCCTCACTACGAATGGCACCAGCAGTCATTGCACAAGGCGATTACAAAAAGACAACTGTATGTGTCCAGCCATCCAAAGGTGCAGAAGCTTACCATGCTCCTGTCCAAGTTATTGGTACTGCAGTCCCTCCCTTTCCAAGTCGTGGACTCTGCACCCAGAGAACTAATGGCTTGTGCCAAACCGAGGTGGAGAGTTCCAAGCCGACATTTTTTTCCAAAAAAACAGTGCCAGCCCTTCACAAATATGTAGAACAGAAGGTGGGCCTGTCCTTGAGCTTATCAGTTTCTTCCAAGGTGCATGGCAGCCCAGACATGTGGAGCTGTAACTACGGTCAGGGCCAGTACATGTCCTTTACGGCCCACTGGATGAATGTGCTTCCCGCCCAGCCACACCAACAACTTGAACATGAGACGCCGCTTTCTTCTCCACGTTGTCAAACTGCTGCTCATGTGGGTTTCCACCGCCTTCTACTCCTTCACCACCTCCACCTCAGCCTCCACAAGTCTAAGTGCTGCTCCATGATACCACATGTGCAGGCCACAGCGGTGTCACGCAGTTCTACACCTGGTTTGCCTGGTCGAACGAAGTCACACAGGGGAGGAACTTCTCCATGTCATGCAAGAAGAAATCAATCTGTGTCTTTCTCTACGACAACTGAAAATCGAAAACATGGTGACACACAAGGGGAGGAACATAGTGTCCGCGCTGCACAGAGGAGAGATGGCCCATGCGCCCTGCACCTGTTGGAATTCCAGCCTCCTTATGTTAGACCGCCTGTATGAACAGAGAAAAGCCATTAATGATTTTTTGATGATGCAAGCGGACCAGAGTACTCTCCTGTGTAACGTTGATGTCAACTGGCAGCTAAGGCGTGACACCTGCCGTTTGCTCAGGCCCTCTGAAGAGGCCACGTTATTTCTCAGTCGCCAGGACTGTGGGATATATAACTTTATTCCACTGCTTCATGTCCTGGAACTCATGCGGCAAAATCTGTCTGGTCAGGGATCTGGAGAAGTGGCAACTACATCTCATGGCCACATGAGTCCGGTGGGGGCTGAAGTGGAGGAGGAGGAGGACATTGGAGCACAAGCAGAGTCTGGTGAAATCAGTGGTTTTTCCACTAAGGTGACAAGAGAGGAGGAGCAGGATCATCCAGAGGAGGTAGAAGATGAGGCAGATTATCCAGAAGCACTGTGTCAGTATACAGTGGACATGGGGGCTGGGAGTCCCTCAGAGTCACTTGCGCAGATGGCTGGCAGCATGCTGCTTTTGGCTCTCCAGCCTCTTGGACCCTCACTACCGATCAAAAATGGGTGACTTTTTTCCAGCTTCCGAGAGGGAGGAATAACCGGGGTACTATAGAGAAATACTGAAAATACAGTTGGCCACTGCCTTTGTGCGCCATTGTCCATCATCTGTCAGGTCTAACCGGGGGATTCATGGCAGTGATCGGTCACATTCTACTGCCATGGCTGCTCTGGGGAGATGGGGGGGGGGGGGTAGGAGCAGTCGCAGCTCCACCAGCAGCAGCTTAAGTCTGGAGTCCTTAATGAGCAACTTATTTCACCCACCTAGTAAGGAGGGTAGCCCCCACCAGCAGCAGCAGGACATGGAGCAGACTCTGCACCAGCAGGCGGTGGCCTATTACTTGAAAAACACTTTACCACCCCAGGTAGAGGATCCCCTGGACTGCTGGGCAGCCAAACTTGATGCGTCTTGCCAATGCCAATCTGTGGCTTAAAATGTTGCTGCCACCTCCACACTCTGCCATTGTGCCACTCTGTGGGCTCCTGCTGCTGACGCAAGCTCCACACTCTATCATTGTGCCACTCTGTGGCTTACCATGTTGCTGCCACCTCCACACTCTGTCAATCTGCCACTCTGTGGGCTCCTGCTGCTGCTGACGTCACCTCCACACTCTATCATTGTGCCACTCTGTGGCTAACCATGTTACTGCAACCTCCACACTCTGTCATTCTGCCATTCTGTGGCCTCTCATGTTGCTGCCAGATTCAGAATTTGTAATTGTGCAACTCTCTGACCTCATGCTGATGCTGCTGCATCCTTTTTTGGCAAAGACATAATATTTTCAGGAAAATCGTAATGTATGATTCATGTGGCGTCTCTAATCTTCAAATTCAAATTTAAATTGAAAATTTCAACTTCAAATTCATTTCAAACTTCGTCATTGTGCCACAATGTGGCCTACCATTTTGCTGCCAGCTAAAAATTTATCATCGTGCCACTCTCTGACTGCATACTGCATCCGGTGCCACCTTTGCAGTTCTTTTTTGGCGAAGACATGATATTTTCAGGAAAATTGTAATAAAAGATTCATATGGCATCTGTCATCTTCAAATTCAAATTTAAATTGAAAATTTCAACTTCAAATTAGTTTCAAACTTCAAATTCGTTTCAAACCTCATAATGATTTCAAACTTCGTCATTGTGCCACACTGTGGCCTACCATGTTGATGCCACCTTAAGGATTTGTCATCATGCCAATCTCTGACCTCATGCTGCTGCCGCCACATCCACACTGTCATTGTGCCACTCTGTGGCCTACCAGGTTGCTGCCACCTCCACACTCTGTCATTGTGCCACTTTCTGACCTCCTCTTATTTCTGCTGTTGCCACCTCCACACTGTCATTGTGCCACTCTGTGGCCTACTATATTTCTTCCACTTCCAAAATTTGTCATTGTGCCACTCTGCGGCTTACTCATGCTGCTGCCAACTGACCACTTTCTCCCTGGAAAACCATGTGATTGCCATAATGCTCTTTTCACCCTCCATCACTCTATGGTGTTGCCACTATGTTTGGTTTTCTCCTTTATTTCATCTGTCACAAGGAATTAAAAGCCTCAGGATTGATAGCCAGAAACGGGAGTGGATACAGAACACAGAGGACATGCAAATATCCCATTTACTGGTAATCCCTGTTTTGCATCAACTCCTGTTTATTTTTGGCTTTAGCAATATTGATGGATTATTGACCGATTGAAAGCGGACACTGACGGATGAAAAGAAGGGCAAAATGATCACTTACGTCAATGCTTTTGCATTGACGTAAGTGATCATTTTGCCCTTCTTTTCATCCGTCAGTGTCCGCTTTCAATCGGTCAATAATCCATCAATATTGCTAAAGCCAAAAATAAACAGGAGTTGATGCCGACACCCTTCTCCACTCCTTTGGGGGGTTTCTACATGTATCCGTGTTTAACAGAAAAGGTTCTGTTGTAATCTATGGAATCATCTGATGTCAGTGTAAAAAGAGTACACTCTCTGATGTAGTGCGATCTTGGCCCTCAGCTCAGTCCTTTTGAGCTGGCACAGACATTACCTTGTTAGGTTGCGTTCCTGCTTCACTTATTTGGTGAAGTTGGCCTCTGTAAGCGCCCATGGAATTGAAGAGTGAAGCGATTCTAAGAGTGGCGGCTGTCATGTGCGTGCCATACTCAATCACAGCATTGTTTGAAATTTTTCCAAAAATTTGTCGAATTGGGTCAAACCGAATTTCCACAAATTGATTTTTATTATGTTAACATCACTAGTAGATTGAGATGTGAGAGTTTTCTTTTCTGGGAAAACCCCTAATCATCAGAAACATTGATGAAACTGGCACTTTTAAGACTTTTGATCTAACTTGGCACTAACTCTGAGACACCTGTGATAAATTTCCCCCCTTTTATCACAAATCAAGATTACCTGAGTAAATTTAAATGTTATTGACTCATAAAGCATCACTTCAAATTTTTGGCAGGAAGGGGTTATGTACATCTTTAACAAGTGACTTCTCTATGTACAGGTAGTCCCAAATTGAGAACACCCGACTTACAGATGACCCCTAGTTACAAATGGACCTCTCTACCCACTGCAACCTCTGGTAAAACTCTATAGATACTGGAAATTTACTTTAAATCAGTCCAGAGCTGCAATGATCAACTATAAGGTATCTGTAATGATGCATTATAGTTAATCCTTGTTCCCTTGTCAACCCATCATTTTTAGAATCTAATTGTCTAATGTTCTGGCTTACATGCAAATTTAGCTTGAGAACAAACCAATAGAACCTGTCCTGTATGTAACCCAAGGACTGCCTGCAGCATCAACATGCAAATCTACAATCCAATGTGTGCTGGTCGGCCAAAACCCAACAACTGTAATTCTTGGTCATAAATATACAGTATAACTTTTCTAAGTATATATTTAAGAAAGCAATGTTAATAGAATACTAATTATCTATCTTCTATTATAGCTTGTGAATGCAATCATCATTCAAATCGCTGCAGATTTAACATGGAATTATACAAGATATCAGGTAGAAAAAGTGGAGGTATATGTTTAAACTGCCGACACAACACTGCTGGGCGCCATTGTCACTACTGTAAGCAGGGCTATATCCGTGATTTGAGCAAGCCCCTATCAAGCCGAAAACCCTGCAAGTGTGAGTATCCATGATTAAAATTTGAATAATTATATTTATAAGAAGCCTCTGTACCTGGTTAGACCTAGTTGATAATATAAAGAAATAAAACCACAGGCCCTCTACACTCTTGCTAATATTAATAAAATATATACACAATTAATTTACTATGAACCATTCATATTGATCAATTCATCCAGGATTGGAGAATCAAATATTCACAAAATTATTTTCATTCTTTGTATACTGATATATAACCAAATATGAACAGGAGTCCAGCAGTGTCGGTGTTGATGTATTTTTCTTCACTCTGCACCACTTATACTGTACATAATAATGCCAGAAGAGGCAACAGCTCCTCTTTTAGTAAAGTACTTTGGCATTTGTTTATATTTCATTATATTTTGTCAGATGCAAGTAGCAGTAACATTAGTTATAGTCAGAAGACACCTCTGATGGAAATCAGCGCAGAGAAAACAAGGCTGTAATGGATGCAGCAGCAGCTTATGGGTTCAGCCATCCATCACTCAAGCCACAACTGCACACAAAACCAACACAAACTCAAACCCAGCTTTCCTCAAGGAACATATCCTGTCAATCAGAGGTAGCCCTAGGTGTGGTTTTCAAGCATAGAAGCCTGAAACCAGTTCTCACTATGACCTACATTAATCGAAAACAGTGTACAGGGTGTGTACGATTCATGAATTGCGGCGCACATTCTTCATGAATTTTGGTGCACCCTGCTGCCTTGTCCACTGCTGCCCTGACAGAATGCACTAGCTTTTTTGGTGCACCTTTAACAAAGAGTGACAGATTCCTAATGGACACTGCATGATAAATGTGGCGTTTGGTCCGACTGTTCAACTGTGGAACCGCAACGCCCCTTTCAGTGCAGAATTTTATGTTGCGGGCACTTTATAAATACGTTTGCAAACAGTTAACACTAGAAAGAAAGTGCAAAGTCAGATAAAAACTGGTGCAGGGTTTAAATAAATGTGGTCTATGTTAATATTTTCTGCAGTATTTTTCAAAAGCGCCATTTTAAAAATGTATTGATAAATATGGTATGAATACCATGCAACATTCATTTTTTGTATCAGTAAATTTATGGCAAAGACACAATGTATGGGTGTTATATTGACTTTGCACAAAAATAAATATTTGAAGGCAGTCTATGTAAAGGTAAAACGTGTCTGGTATTTAGACCAATTATCAGTATCATATTTTATGGGAAAAATATCTTCAAAATAGAATTGAAGATAATTTACCAAAAATGTTGGCCCTTAGAAATGAATGAGCTGTTTTTGGATATGACTACCTCTGCACTCTGACAGTGGTGGCCCCACATGCACTATTGAGGCCTCTGCTCTGCTCCTACCATATACTGCCATACTACAGTATAAAATTGCACATTGTAATGAATGGGTTAAAACTAGACAGCCTTAGGTCTTTGGAATACCCATGTCAGCACCTGTCCAGCAAACAGCACAACCACAACCAGGCTTGGCACTAGCTGTCCGCCTAGGTAAGTGGTGGCGAACTTTGTCTGCGTTTGCGTTTCTATGGAAACACCTGCAATCGGGAATGAGCCGCCAGTGTTTTGCGTTAATTTTATGCAAAACACCGGCGGATCATTCCTGATCGCAGGCGTTTCCATAGAAACACCGATGCGTTCGGGCTGCGGCCCGCTCCGGTGGGTGCGGCTTTGTCTGCGTTTGCAAACGCAGACAAAGCGGTGTGTGTGGCACCAGCCTCACCCTGCGACGTCCCTGCATGCCAAGGCACTGCCAAAAGCAGATAAACCGCCCTGATAAGGGCGAACCCACTCTCAGGAACCTAACTGACGGTCCCTGAGAGACCCTACAAGATGACAGGGAAAACTTACTTTGTCTGGCAGCTGCTGAATGGTGGAGCGGACAGGTAACCGGAAAACAGGTATTGACCAGTGTTCACACTTGTGCACAGAATACTAACACAGGTCTGAGACAGGGAAAGCGGGATAACATTAGGAGGTAAATGATACTGAGGGAAATACAACATATATACAGGTCTTCAGGCGGGATATACACAGGTCAGGTCAAGATCAAATGTGATATATACAGGTCAGGTCCAGATACAGGCAAACAAGTGGAGACAAACAAACCAGGTCAAAACCAAGATGGCTGCAAAGGTACAGAATCGGATACAAAACACAGAATACCAAACAAAATAGCAAGAGCACTAGATACACAGGTAAGACTTGAAATAACCAGCAAGGTATGATGGGAATAGGCAGGTATATAAGGCCATTCCCGGAACCGCCTCTAGCAGCACACTGGGGGAACTATCAATCAGGCTAGTAACCCTTGCTGGGCAGGACTGAAATGGAAGGAGCAGGGTGTGGCTCAGTTAATCCAAACACAAACACTAAGGGTGCTATCACACGGCACTTTTATGGAAACGGCTGCGATCGGGAATGAGCCGCCGGTGTTTTGCATTAAAGTAACGTAAGACACCAGCTGCTCATTCCCGATCGCAGGTGTTTCCATAAAAGTGCCAATGCGATCGGGCCGCGGCCCGCCCCAGTGGGTGCGGTTTGGTTTGCGTTTGCAAACGTGTCCAAAACGCAACATAGGACAGCGCCCTTAGCCACAGTTCGCACACATATTAACGTCATCTATTCTGCCAAATGCGGATAGAGCAACGTTTAAGCACAGACGTTAACAACCCGAGGCAGTCATAGCAACCGATAATGTCACGGGGAGCGACAATCCTTAAAGCATAAACAAAAAATTAGCCCTTCACCACAGTCAATGTTACTATTGGTTTACAGACACAATACCAAATATGAACCATAAGCAAAAAGATGTGTCATAGCAACCATAACATTTCCAAAAATAGACAATCTTTATTTTAACAAGTACATCAATAGACAGAGACCAGAAAAAGATATTAAAAGCATCTAAAAAGTGTAACAACATACACTGAAAAGACTCAGTGAGGTGAATACTGTAAGTTCGCCTACAGACCCTCCCTGACTGTAACAAATCCACCAGTTTGTAAAGATATGTATATACATACAAATACATAGAAATCACAGGTTAATGCCATTAATGTAAACAAATCAAAGTCCTCTCGATACAATCTGTCAGATGTATTATCCACAGAGATGTATAAACCTGTACTTTGACAGAGAAGTAAACGAGGGACAAAACACCTAAAGCAGCCAGGGGGTATAAATGTCCATCCCACGCGTTCCGTCACACACAATGGGGGTCATTTACTAAGGGGCGATTCGCGTTTTCCCGACGTGTAACCCGAATATTTCCGATTTGCGCCGATTTCCCCTGAATTGCCCCTGGATTTTGGCGCACGTGATCGGATTTTGGTGCATCGGTGCTGGCATGCACGCGACGGAAATCCGGGGCATGGCCGAACGAAAACCCAACGGATTTGGAAAAACCGCCGCATTTAAAAAACAAAAAGTGTTGCGGAGCTTGCACTTACCTTCACCAGGAATAGGCCGGTGTAATTGAGTGCATTTCAGCAGACTTCAGCGCAGCAGCGCCACCTGATGGACGTCGGAGGAACTACCTTAATGAATCCCGGCCGGACCCGAATCCACCGCAGAAAACGCGCCGCTTGATCGCGAATGGACCGGGTAAGTAAATCTGCCCCACTGACTTCATCACTTCCCCTGAAAGTGCTAAAAGATGAAATGAATCATAAAGAACATAATTGTGGATGGTTACACAGGGTTAAAATTACTTGAAACCTCCAATGGTAGCCTCTAAGGCCTCTTCCACACTTGCGTTGCAGATCACGTCAGAGTTTGATCAGGGTGCGATCAGGGTTTGGTCAGTGAAAAACGCACATTTTAGATCAGAGTGCAATCAGTTTTCAGTCAGAGTTTGTTCAGTGTCTCAGTTTTTCATGCGCGTTTTCAATGCAATTTCAATGCGTTTTTCACGTGCAGAAAATGCGCATGAAAGCACTCCGGACTGAGCTCTATCTTTTCTATGGCAATTGATGCGTGAAAAACGCATTGCACTTGCAAGTGTCTCAGAGTGCAATGCGTTTTTGATGCATCTCCATAGACTTGTATGGTGCGTTTTTCACGCGCGTGACTTGCAAAAGTAGAGCATGTCGAGATTTAAACACGTGTTAAAAAAAACACGCGTGTGTGCGTGAAAAAAATGCAAGTCTGAAAAGACCCATTGGTTACAATGGGTCAGAGTGCAATGCAAGTTCTGCGCGTAAAAACGCAAGTGTGAAAGGGGCCTTAGTCTGTGTTGTGTGGGTTTGTGGGGGCTTGTGCTCTATGAACTTTTAATAGCTCCAATCCTCCTATGTTGTTTCGCCTGTCTAGTTTGATAGCTAGTTGTTCACTCCACTATATAGGTCAGACTAGTTAGTACTGGATGTAAGACAGCTGAGTTAGCTAACTGCTGACTTTACTAGCTAGATCAGATGAGATGAAATCTATAAACTACGCTATAATTCACATTAGTGGCATTTAAGGCAAGCTTGGCTACTATTCCACAATTGCTACCTACTGGCTGATATAATGTTGAACCTCCAAAAAGTCCATAGAAGACACATAACAGTCAGTCTATATGAGACATATTTCTGCAATGCGAAACTTCTGTGCATAATGGAACTACAGCGGTACTACAACCAGGCTCGGACTGGCCTGGCGAGGGGCCGGGGTATTCCCCGGTGGGCCCCTGTCCCAGTCACCCAGAGCCGGATTGGCGCTATTGGAGCACCAGCGCCGTGACCCGGACTAGTTTGCAGAGGCCCTGGCCTGGCGCTCCAATAGCGCCAATGATAATCTTCTCGGCGCCACCATGGGCCCCGGCCGACAACCAGCAGTAAGGGAGGGGCCTCCGTGCATCCGGACAGGAAGCTCCTGCCCGCGATAATATAGTGCTCGATGCGGCCATTTCCGGCCGCTAGAGCACTATTACTAGAGCGATGTGGGAGCCAGAGGGAGCCTGAGGTCAGTACAAGATTTTTTATTTTTACTTACAGCAGTAAAAGATGGTGGGGCCCAGGGGCCGAATATATACAATAATTAATTATAATATTATTATATTATTATTAATAATACATTATGGGGGGCATTATATTCAATTATCATGGGGGCAGTACATTCATTAATTATGGGAGGCAGTATATTCAATTATCATGGGGACAGTATATTCAATTATCATGGGGGAAGTATACTCATTAATTATGGGGGGGCAGCATATTCATTAATTATGGGGGGGCAGCATATTCATTAATTATGGGGGGCAGTATATTCATTAATTATGGGGGGCAGTATATTCATTAATTATAAGGGGCAGTATATTCAATAATTCATTATGGGGGGTACCAGTATATTTATAAATTATTTATATAAAATGGTTGACACGCCGCAGCCCTTTTTTTTCCCGTTTGTTTTGGCGTTTTCATTTTTTACTCCCCAACTTTTTTTTTATTTTTCCATGTACAGAGCTCTGGCTTATTTTCGGCGTAACAAATTGCACTTCAAAATGGTGGCATTTCATATTCCATGCTGTGTACTGGGAAGCGGGAAAAAAATTCCAAATGCAGTGAAATTGGTAAAAAAAACGCATTTGTGATGTTTTCTTGTGGGCTTGGATTTTACGTCTTTCAGTGTGCACCCCAAATTACATGTCTACTTTATTCTTTGGATCAGTGCGATTACGGGGATAAGAAATTTGTAAAGGTTTTATAATGTTTTCATACATTTTTTTTTTTTAAATCAGATACATTTTTATTTGTTTTTTACTTTTAACATAAACAAACTAGTGGACATGCGATACAATTTGCACAGTATGAACCACTGCATAAGGAGATTCTTGCAGACTTTACACAACATCAATTTTCATTGCCAGCAGTCATAGTAAGACATTATAATATGGATTTCCAACATTAACTAAAAAATACAGTGAAGCAATATACATGTCCAGAAAGAAATTTAACATTCACCCCACAATTCCCCACCCACCTTCCAGAGTCAGCTCCCACAGGTAGGGCTTGTACATCCTAAAATACATTAGGTTAATTGTCTTTTCTACGTGGCTAGCGACAGTTGGTACTGCAGGCTTACTCTAAGTTGGACCAGTGGCCTTGATAGTAATCCTGGTATATCCATCCATTTCCCCCATATTTTTTCAAATTTTTTAAGAGAATTTCTCTTCAAGTACGAACCATACTCCAATCTAATGACATTATTTACTCTATCTACATATTCCCTAAAGGTTGGGGGCCTGGGCTTAATCCAATGTGATTAAGAGATCTGATATAGAGACCGTTGGATTCCTATTATATTAGAGGATGATACATCATTCAACTCCAGAAGTCCCAACAGACAAACGTGAGGTGTTGCTGGAATGGTAGTTGAGAACACTCTACCCAACAAATCTAATGCTTCCTTCCAGAGACTACCAAGGTCCCCACACTCCCACATCATATGTAAAATGCCCGCTTCTTCAATCCCACACCTCGGACAGGCCGAGTCTCCTCGGACCCCTTATTTGAACAATAATTGCGGTGACCTGTATGCCCTGTGTAACATAAGAAGGTGAGACATCCTATAGGACTCACTCGGAGACAGAGCCGGCGCTATTTCTAAACAGTCAGACCACTGTTCATCTGAGATAGGTCCGATGTCCCTTTCCCACTTAGCTCTACATTTAATTGGTACATTATCCACTGTTTTATTAAGCAACACCGTGTTATAAAACGAGATCAGACCCTTGGTCGTATTGGACAGCAGTGCTCTATTTAGGGCTCCACACGGTCCTAATGTTATGGGTGTCAAACGATGCTGCGCATCGTAAGCATTTCGCAGTTGCAGGTATTAAAAAAACCAAGCTCTAGGAAGTTGATAAGAAGTACTAAGATCATCAAATGTCTTGCATACACCCTCACTACATAAATTCTCTATAGTGAGAATACCTTTTTCCTCCCAAGGAGTGAAGCCCTCTAAACGAAAGATCTCCGGGAGTGCCGGACTCCTCCATAGGGGACTATAGGGGGTGAATCTGGATGTCCATAATGTCCTTCACCTTGTCCCATACCTTCCTCATAAGAATTAATGTGGGTTTTTTGTTATGTAATCCTCCACCGAAATTGGCCTCCAAAGCGTGGGTAGGGATGGGAAACCCTGTCCAAGCAGTTATCAAATTACCCGCTGCGTTAAGCCCTTCTTTTTTACCCCAACCCACAAAGTGTTGGACCTGCGAGGCTAAGAAATACAGCCAGGGATTGGGAATTGCTAGCCCCCCCTCTGTTTTACCTCTCTGAAGCGTGTCCAGATTGATACGCGCCTGCTTACCTTTCCAAATCAGTTTACGGAATAAGCCTTGTATTTTATGAAAGTAGTGCTGTGCCACCCATACCAAGACATATAGGAGTTGTGGCATCAAGACCATTTTAATCAGGTTGCCTCTTCCTACTGGGGACAGGGGCAATTTACACCACGTTACTATTTTAGTAAGTGAGCGAGATAAAAGAGGCTCTAAATTATCTTTTATGTAGTCCTTTGGTCGACTAGTCACCACCACTCCCAAATACTTAATTCTGGCTGTCACTTGCAAAGGGCCCAAGGTTTGGGGGTTCCCTGGAATTGGATCTAAGGGAAGTACAACAGATTTATCCCAGTTAATGTTAACTCCGGAATACCTTCCAAAGGTTCTGACGATTTGCATGGCTCCAGCTAGTGATCTATCCGTGTCCCCCAAATATATAAGAAGGTCATCGGCATACAAAGAGACCCGTTCCTCTCTCTCTCCTCCCCTAAAGCCCTGTAGGTCTGCGGTGGATCTAAGTGCAGCTGCAAGCGGCTCTATTGCTAATGCAAATAGAAAAGGGGAGAGTGGACATCCCTGTCTCGTCCCCCTCTCCAACTGAATTGCATCTGAGGCCAGGCCATTGACCTTCATTCTCGCCAGTGGATTGGCATACAGCAATTGAACCCAGCCAACATATTGAGGTCCAAACCCCATTTTCCACAGCACAGCCCATAAAAACTCCCACTCCACACTGTCAAAGGCTTTGGCAGCGTCGAGTGAGAGGACTGCCCTGCCAGTTCTATCACCTCCCTCGGCCTGGAAGTTCAGGTACAATCGCCTAATATTGACCGATGTAGACCTATCTGGCATAAATCCAGATTGATCTGGGTGTATAAGGGAAGTAATTACCCCTAAAAGGCGATTAGCTAGGGCTTTGGCTAGCACTTTAACATCCACTGAAAGCAGTGAAATCGGACGATGTGAATCCGGATTCTGTAGATCCTTTCCCGGTTTTGGCACTATCGCCTCTCGCATTGATGGAGGGAGACTATTATGTAATTTCGATTCCTCCAGCACTTTCAGCAATCTTGGCAACAGAGTCTCCTGGTGTTTTTTAAAGAATTCCCCAGGTAACCCATCTATCCCTGGAGCCTTTTCATTAGGAAAAGATGCAAGTGCCTCCTTCAGTTCCTCTAAAGTTAATGGGGAGTCCATCTTTCTGCTTGTTCCTGTGTTAATCCAGGCATATCTATATACTCCATGTAATTCACTATTTCAGTCGTACTACAACTGAGCTGAGATTTATATAATTTTTTATATACATTATAGAAAACCCCCAATATCTCTATGGACTATGGAATCGTCCGGAGCTCGTATTTCCCTAAGCCGAGTGTGACCTTTTTGGGTATTAATAATATTCGCTAACAAATGACCTACTGCCTCTCCCTGGACAAAATATTTTTGTTTAAGGAAAAACTTTTTATCCTCTGCTACTTTTAGAACATGGTCCTTAAGAAGACCTTGGGCCTCTTTTCAGTTTGTCTCAGACCCTGTCGAGGGATTTGACAGAAACTCCCTTTCAGTAACTAGGACTCTCTGCTGCAGATGAACCGTTAACTCCTTTGATTTAGTTTTATGTCTATTGATATGTTGCCTGTAGATACCTCTAATATACATCTTCATGGCATCCCATACTAAACTAAGCATGGTAGAGTTCTCATTTCTCATAAAAAAGAGTCAATTTCATTCTGAAACAGGCCTCCTTTATCTACTAATATCCAAAAGGGATTTATTGTCCAGCTACCCACTTGCCGCGGAGCATCAGCGAGAATAGTTAGTTTTACTAGTACCGCGGAGTGGTCCGACACACTACGAGGTAGATACTCCACATCTGAAATGTATTTATGCATATGTGGTGAAATAACAGCAAGGTCTATTCTCGACAGAGTATTATGAGAGCTAGAGTAGCACGAGTATTGTCGGACATCACTATATTTTTCCCGCCAAAAATCATACCATCCAATCTCGCCCAGTATCTTAGCTAAAGCTGTTGGGCCACCAGAGCCCGCTTGAGCATCCCCTCCAAATTTATCTTGGCTCGGAGATAGAACCATGCTGTAATCCCCCACCATTAATACTGGTAGTTGAGGTAGTGTATTTACAAACGTAGGTATTCTCTTGAGAACCTCGCAATTAAATGGAGGAGGAATATACAGTGCAATTATAATTTGAGGAGTATCATAAACGGAACAATGCAGACATACAAAACGCCCCTCCGAGTCCACCAGCGAAGAGAAGCATTCAAATGGAATAGTCCTAGGGACGAGTATGCTTACCCCCCTTGCATGCGTGGAAAATGTGGAGTGGTAACTATGAGATATCCACCGTTTCTGTAAGTAGTGTATATTGTCTTTTGTCAAATGTGTTTCACAAAGACATAGTATTGCAGGAGAATACTGCTGTAGTGTAGAGAAAACTGCCATACGCTTAGTAGAATCCCCAAGTCCCCTAGTATTCCACAAGACTATATTAAATTGTTTAGCCATATTGCAGTATTTTCATCATACTGTGTGAAGGCCCCCACCTGGCCCACCTCCTTGATTTCCCCCAGGAGCTGACTCTTTCCTTCCCCCAAACAATCCCCAACATTCCCCTCCCATCCAAACTTTCCCTAAAGACATTCTCCCAAGTATGGAAGATCGGGGCAATACATTTGCCTTCCCACACCTTCTTGACATATTGGGACGTCATTGATAACAGAACCGCATAAAACATATGCAGCTAATTTCTATACATTAACTGTTCTGTTGCATAGGCTCCTGCCCGTATAAACATTATAAACAAACATATTAGCATTTATATGCAAAATACCTGCATAACAGACTTAATACCCTGTATTTCTCAATAACTATTAAAGTATTAATTAAACATATCAGAGATACACATCTCACGGTTCCTCTTGGGCACTGTCCCGAAGTCTCCTTTCGTTAGTGTCCAACCATTTTAAAGCTTCCGATGCTAGGTCGAAAAAGCGGGTTGTTTCAAATGCCACCACTCTCAATCTGGCCGGGTACAACATGGAGTAAGGGACATTCAGCGCTCTCAACCGCCGCTTTACCTCCACAAATTTCACCCTTCTCTTTTGTACCTCAGCCGAGAAATCCGGGTAAATTCAGTCTTTATTTTCATCAATCGTTAAATCCGGATGGTCCCTTGCAGCTCTCAAAATGGACCTGACCCCGGCGGTAAGGGTCGGGATGGGACCCTATGGGCCCTTTCCACAGCAAACAGCGGAGATAAGACATTATGTCCCAACTTTTCTTTAATCCAAGTTTCTATGAAAGACACTGGGTCTTTACCTTCAGACTTTTCAGGGATACCAATGATTCGTAGATTGTTCCGGCGAAGCCGGTTTTCCAGGTCATCTGACTTTGATATAAGCAAAGAAACATTATGAGACAAGCGCTTCAATTCTTTGTGTATGGGAGGCATCTGATCCTCAATATCACTGACTCTGTCTTCCACCGCATGGACTCTTTCATTCGCTTTCCTGAGGTCCTGCCGGACTAGATTAACATCCTCCTTCAGGCCACCAATGTGATTATTCATGGTCAGTAATGCTGAACCACAGTGAGCCACAGCCAAAAATACATCTTTAATAGTAGGTTCCTCAGGCACCTGAAGAGAGGCTTCAAGCTCCGCAGCTGGGCCCGGTGGCAATGGTCCCTTAGGCCTCTTCTTTTGACGCTGAGGCATGGGAGGCTCTGGAGCTTCCTCCATCTCCGTATCAGAGTTGGTCAACTCCGGTCCTGCTGTTGTTATTGCCCGAGCCGCCTTGGCAGCTGAAGGCCCGGGTTCCTCCCGCACAAACCTTTCCAGCCTCGCTGCAACATCTTGGAACCTCACAGCGGGGGTGTCTTTGGCCTGCTTTGCAGGGGTGTTAAGGCCCTGCTCCTTCCCCTCTTTCTTCCGCGCTCCAGACCGCGACATGTTAAAGACTCTTTCAGAATGAGGGTCAACTCAGGCTGGAACAGGAGTTGTACAGTAGGTTTTCAGGGAGAAGAGCACAGAAGGGTTATTATAGCAGCAGAACCAGTTATGTCACCAGAGTAACGCCAAATCTGGCTTATTAGTGATCAGGGAGAGAAGACCTGACTAGATGACACCACCGGGTCTTCAGACTGCAGTGCTGAGTGTTTCCCTTCCCTTCTTCCTCACAATTCGCTCTGCCCCCAGGAGCTATAATATGGCTGCAGCCACCGACAACTTTCTTCCCGCCATTTCAGGGCCTTCCCCACAGCTCTGGTTCCTGATTCAGCCGGGGCAAGGGACACTATGAGCACCAGTGAGGAGCCGGCCATGTTGGCAGTGTATCCCCACTCACCTCTGATGCTCCGATGCTGCGGTGCTGCGTCCGTAACTCTCTGCCACCGACCACGAGGCTGCTGTGCACTGTGGCAAAATGGCACCCGCTGTATTCGGCCGCTGATTTTATTCCCGCCGTTTCTGGGCCTTCCCCACCGCTCTGTTGTCTGATCCAGCCGGGGCAAGGAGTCCTATAGGTGACCGCAAGGAGCCGGCTGTGTAGGTAGTGTGCCTCCGCTCACCTCCGATGTTCCAATGCTGCGGTGCCGCGGCTGCAGCCCTCCGACTCTGGCTACGGGGCTGCTGTGCGCTGTGGCAAAATGGCGCCCACTGTACTCGGTCACCTCTATTCCTCGGAGCCCACTCGTCCCGGACACCGGTATTTCGGGAATACTATGCAGGTACGCTTCCACCGGGGGTATCGTGATCCCCTCACGTTGTTTTAGACAAGTTATTCGCCAATATGCAGGATGGATGGCAGGATTTTAGGCAGGAGCTCTGCAGCGTGTGTCCTTCTACATCGCCAGTCAGGACACGCCCCCCTACGAGAGCCCTGTTTTCATACATTTAAAAAAATTAAAACCCCCTGTACAAAATTTTTTGGGGGGATTTTGCCATCTTCTGGCGCTAATAACTTTTTTATATTTTGGTGTATGGAGCTGTGGGTGGTGTAGTTTTTTGTGGATTTTGCAGAAGTTGTGGTGTGAGGGTATATATGATATATGCGGGGGCACAGTGTGGTCAGTTGTGTATGTAGGGGTCAGGTGTGAGGTTTATATAGGATGATGCCGACCATGTCTGTTTTATAAACCCGCAGAGAGTCATGGATGGAAGAAGTCTCCTGGAAGATGAGACAGAAGGGAAGAGACAAACTGAGGGACGTCACCTGTAAGTCATTGGATTACACTGCGGTCTCTGTGCAGGACTGGTGTCTACTACTATATGGTCACTATATGCTGGTAAATACTGGTCTGTGTGTAGGGTACCATATAGTATTGCAGTATTATCCAGTCATTACGTAGAAGTGATAATGAGGATGTAATGTTATTATCTGGGCCTTGTACAGAGGTGTCATTAGTGATATTGTCCTCTGCTCAGTGGTGTTTGTATAATAACAATATTGCGGTAAAGTTCATTAGTAAGTGGAGTTTATATGTGGTAAATTATTGGTAATACTGGTCTGTGTATAGAGTCTTGTCTTCATTATCAGGATGTTGGTATTCTCTTCATGTTGTGGTGATGCTGTGGGTCGCAGTTTGGAGCGATTATTTGGAAATTGTTGCGCTATTGTTTGGAATACTGGTCTTGTGGTAGTTTTAATTGGTAACAGTACAGGCAGTCCCCAACGAGACAGATTCTCCAGGTTTGTTCTTAAGTTGAATTTGTATGTAAGTTGTAAACTATATCATTGTAACCCCAGCTACATTTATGTTGGTCTCTGTGGCAATTGTATTTTAAAAATGTTGAGTTGTCATACGAACCAGGATTAAAGCTTCATTTCCGACACATTAGATAACTGTTACAGCTGATTATTGTAGCCAAAGGCTAAAGTACAGTAAATTACCAACATCCAGAGGTCCGTTTGTAACAAAGGGTCGTCTGTAAGTTGGTTGTTCTTAAGTAGGGACTGCCTATTGTAGTATCATTGTTTAGTAATAGTATAGCGGGAGTATTTTTTGGTTTGTCATGGACCAAAATTGGAATTGGTTTAGTTACCAATAGGTAGGAATTTATAAACCAATCTAAAACTAAAGATACCAATGTTTCTGAAATCTCTAGAGCTTGGGCTGATATTTGAAATAGTATAAGGCCACATTTACATGACCGTTCATGGGGTGTATATGAGGCCGCAAGCTTGTGGTCATCTATATGTCCCCATATATGCCCCAACATGTGTGGCATCATACCTCTCCCTGCACAAGGAAAAGATGTCCTACCTTCCCAGTTTGTGCAGTGTACATCCCTCCTCCTCACCAGCACTGGACTGCGGGCATACGCTCATGTGGTTGTAGTCTAAGTATGTGGTATCTCGTTACAAATATTGTTTTGAGAGTGGCCCCGCATCGGCTGCCAAGATGGGGGGGCCCTGTCCTAAATGAGGTGCTCCATACTGCTGGGAACCTTAATCTGGCCCTGCAGACACCTGAAGCTATTGCAGTTTCCTCCGTTTGCAGGGCTGCCATAGCAACAATCAGCGCCCCCTGAAAACGGTGCGGGGGGGCCATTGTGGGGGAAAGACACCCCAAAGGCAAGTTAAAGGCCGAGGTGTTACCCGGGGATGTCAGCGGTAAATTTCCGCTGACATCCCGCGACCCCCGATGCCAGCTCAGCCAACCGGCATCGCCTCCGCGCCATATCCCTACGGTGCTGAGCGCTAATGGCAGGACCCAGCGCCGTAGAGCTACGCTAAGGGGTTAAGAATATATAGGTAATATTTCCGTGTAGCGGTAGGTGGGCCCCCAGAATCTATTTCACTGGTGGGCCCTAGGCCCCCCAGTCCGACCCTGACTACAACTGACGATTCGTTTTTCACTGTTGACTATTAAATGGTGGACATACTCTGTGGGGACATTTGAGATAAACTGTTCATCGTTTTGGCTGTGTAGATAAACATCCAAGTCCCTTCTGAGCGGCCATCTACATTTACTGATGGAGGCCATTCAAATAAAGCCTCAACCAATCCATATCTATTAGTTAGTGCATCATTTAATCAGTGTGTGTGTGGACTATCCCGGGTGAATGACCCACACAACACCCACTTAGAGGCTACCGTTGGAGTTTTCTAGTAATTTTAACTGTGTTTATCTATCTATGATTATGTTCTTGATGATTCCTTTAATCTTTTAACACTTTGTAATTAAAAGTTATATTTTAGTTTGTAATGGCCTGTCTTTAGTGCAAATGAGGTCCATGGTGACAATAACAAATTAAGAGTAAGGCCCCTTCCACACTCACGTCAGAGTCTGATCAGGGTGCGATCAGGGTTTAGTGAGTGAAAAACTGACATTTCTCATGAGAGTTTAATCAGTTTTCAGTCAGAGTTTGTTCAGTGTCCCAGTTTTTCACCCTCATTTTCAATGCACTCTTAATGCCATTTCAATGCGTTTTTCACACGCATTATCTCAGGACTCAGGACTGAGCTCTATCTTTTCTATGGCAATTGATGCAAGAAAAACGCATTGCACTTACATGTGTCTCCGAGTGCAATGCGTTTTTGATGCATCTCCATAGACTTGTATGGTGCGTTTTTCACACGCGTGACTTGCAAAAGTAGAGCATGTTGAGATTTAAACGCGCGTTAAAAAAACGTGCGTGTGTGCGTGAAAAAAAAATGCAAGTCTGAAAAAGCCCATTGATTACAATGGGTCAGAGTGCAATGCAAGTTCTGCGCGTCAAAAGCATGCGCAGAAAACGCGTGTGAAAAACGCAAGTGTGGAAGGGGACTTACAATGAATACCCTGTCTTAAAGTAGTCATGAGGTTATAATAAAATAATTTTATTTTCAGCCTGCCGGTGTCACCCAATTGGAGCAATAAACACAATGTGCAACCAAACAACAGGGCAATGTCAATGCAAAACAGGAGTTACAGGATTAACCTGCAATCATTGTGCTCAAGGATACCAGCAAAGTCGTTCTGCACATATACCATGTGTCCGTAAGTACTTATAATTATATAGCTATTCCTACAGACATAAAGTTCAGAAAAAAAAAATATATATATATATATTTGGGTTTAAAGTGTCAGTGTTTTTTTAGGAAAAACTGTAACCAAGACATCTCATTAGATAACTTTACCTTGAAACTGTATTGTCATGCAACAGGGGCATCTTTAACCCTTTAAGGACCAAGCCCGATCTGAACTCTAAGTGGTCTGTCACTATAAGTAGTTATAACCTACAAATGCTTACTGTGACACCCCATTTGTAAAGATTTTTTATGGTTGACTTGTTTTGCAGGATATGGATCTCATTTGTTGAGAAATTTGTTTGCTTTTTGTTCTAAGAGGCATAACATTTTTATTTTTTTATCCAGCTTTGTTATCCAGTAAACAAGCCTCTGACACTAAGGCCCCTTTCACACTTGCGTTTTTCATGTGCGTTTTCTGCTCGTGCTTTTGACGTGCAGAACTTGCATTGCACTCTGACCCATTGGGGCAGATTTACTTACCCGGTCCATTCGCGATCCAGCGGTGCGTTCTCTTCCGGCGATTCACAAAGGCAGTTTCTCCGACGTCGCTGCTGCGCTGAAGTTCATCGGAGTTCACTGGACTTCACCAAGCCGGGCCGAGTGCAGGTAAGTGCGTGTCCAGCAACATTTATTTTTTTTTAATGCGGCGGTTTTTCCGAATCCGTCGGGTTTTCGTTTGGTCGCATGCACACCGGCGCCGATGCGCCACAATCCGATCACGTGCGCCAAAAACCCGGGGCAATTCAGGGAAAATAGCCGCAAAATGGAACAATTTGGGTAAATGACCCCCATTGTAATCACTGGGCTTTTTGAGACTTGCATTTTTTTCACGCGCACACGCAGATTTTTTAATGCGTGTATGAGGCCCCTTCCACACTTGCATTATTTTTCACGCGCGCACTCCTGGGTTTTTTAACGCGCGTTTAAATCTCGGCATGCTCTACTTTTGCAAGTCACGCGTGTGAAAAATGCACCATACAAGTCTATGTAGATGCATCAAAAACGCATTGCAGACACATGCAAGTGCAATGCGTTTTTCACACATCAATTGCCATAGAAAAGATAGAGCTTTTTCTGCATATGTCTCAGAGTGCAATGCGTTTTTGATGCATCTCCATAGACTTGTATGATGCGTTTTTCATGCGCGTGACTTGCAAAAACAGAGCATGCTGAGATTTAAACACTCGTTAAAAAATCGCGTGTGCGTGCGTTAAAAACAATGCAAGTCTGAAAGTTCTGTTCTGTGCGTCAAAAGCACACGCAGAACATGCGCGTGAAAAACGCAAGTGTGAAAGGGGCCTTAGTTTTGAGGTCTATCTTCCATGTCACATATCAGCTTTGCAGATCATTTGAGCATGTCTGAGGCAGGCAGTAGATGTTTTATATCCAATACACATACTCTTATTGTCAGTCTCAGGTGACCATGTCCTAAAATGGACCCTGTACATGGCTTTTGTGGAGTCTTCCTGCATACTTGTTGGCAGAGGAGCTGAAAGATTTGCTCTGCTCTTTGCAGCTGCAGACAGCCATTACCCCCTAGCTCAGTGATGGCGAACCTATGACACGGGTGCCAGAGGTGGCACTCAGAGCCCTTTCTTTGGGCACTCATGCCATCACCACAGGACAGAGTTCACCAAACACAATCTTCCTGCAGTCCCAGGCAAATTAAGAGATGCTGCTCTCAGTGCTATTCGACACTTCGTTGGCTGTTTGGAACTGCGGGAAAAGTGAGAAGGTTTTGACAAAATTGCATTATCTTTGGAGGTCTGGATAATGATAATCTGAATTTTCCCTCCTTCTTTGAACTGGTGGCCTCAGACCGCCGATACAATTGAAAGATGTGAAAAAAACAGGTAGCAAAAAGTTACTGTTTAAAATTCCATCCTGGCACTTCAGGGTAAATAAGTGGATTTTGGTTGTAGTTTGGGCACTCGGTCTCTAAAAGGTTCGCCATCACTGCCCTAGCTGCTTCTAACGCTAGCACAGATCCAATCTTGATACAGAGGAGGGATGGGGATAATTTCTTCAGCCATTATCTCAGACCTGCCAGACAGCCATCAACAACAAAAAGCTGATGATGTTCCGCATCCAATTATTCTTCACAATTATACTTTATATATAAGTACGTTCTTTATGTGAAGATTATCTAACTACACCGCATATTACATAAGTAAGAACATGATGTACCCTGTATATAGCATGAACTGCATATATATAGCTTAGGAATATTGTATCTCATCCCGCAAATAATAAGCCTATTCGCATTACAAAAAAATTTAAATTTTATAGCCTGTACAAAGTGACAATACAAATCTGCTGTGAATGGCGCCTCCATTCATTCTAACCCTGGCCGTGCACCCATACAGCAGTTACCACCACATATGGGGTACCAGTACACTCGGGAGAAATTGGCCATCAAATGTTTCAGAGTGTTTTCTCATTTAATTTATGATGAAAGCATCAGTTTTGGCCTAAATTAATGTATTTTCCAAAAAAATTCTAAAGTTTCTAAATCGCATGTCCATATTTTTTTAACCCATGTGAAACAGTTAAAGGGTTAATAGACTCAATAGAAGTTTTTATTACATACGTTGAGGGGTGAAGTTTCTATAGTGGGGTAATTTATGGAGTTTTACTATTATTTAGGCCTTTCAAAGTCCCTTGGAAGCTGAGTTGTCCCTCAAAATGTGAGTTTTGGGGATTTTCATGAAAATGAGAAAAATCGCACCTAAAGTTCTGCGCCTCATAAAATCCTAGAAAATTGAGAGGACGCATAAAATATCATCTCAACATAAAGCAGACATTCCGTAAATGTTAATTATCATGCTTTTTCGGTAATTTTACTTCCTGTCTGGAAAGCAGAACATTTCAAACTTGGAAAATGAAGAATTTTTACGAACTTTTGCAAAATTTTCACTTTTTTTCAGACCGAAACGCAAAACGTATCACTTAAATTTTACAACTATCATGAAGTACAATGCCTCATGAGAAAACATTCTCAAAATCACCTGGATATGGTATATGGTGTTCTGAAGTTATAACCAATTATCGTGATACAGAGCAGATTTGAAAAATCGAGTCTGGTCATTGAGCTGAAAACTAGTGTCAGTGATAAGGGGTTAAACAACTGTTTACCTGTTATTCCAAGACTCATGCCTCACTGTCATGAATTGACCTGGTCCTTGTTAAAAGACACGCTGGGCTTATTTATCACGACCTCTGCAACAAATGTAAAAAGTCGCCGGCTGTGTTTATTAGAATAAACACTGCACAGCCTCCCACTACTATACAACAAGAGGCAGAAGCCTCTTGATGTATCCCGCTGCGAATATGCAGCGGCTGGGCAATCATATGCTGGCGCATGAGCTCCAGCATATGATAAATGTCCCCCACTATTTTTATGCTTGCCAAGATCCTACACAGAAAAATAAACAAGCATGGGAGCAGTGGCAAGAACATGTTAAAAAGTTCTATATGGATAAAGCTGCTGCTGATGAGCAACTTAATGCACAAAGGAGTATGAGGGGTTGTTATTCTACAGTAGATCATGTAGCTAGGATTATTCAAGCTTGTCAGAATAAAGCACCAATACTTTATATTAACCCGTTCACGACCCGTGATGTAATAGCACGTCACGGGTTGGCCGCGGGTGCATGGAGAGGGCTCACGCGCTGAGCCCTCTCCATAGCCGGTAAGTCTTTGCTGCATATTGCAGCAAAGGCTTACCATTAACACCCGCGATCGGTGCCAGCACCAATCGCGGGTGTTTTCCAGCTGATCGCCGCAGGCAAAGCGGCTTCAAAAGGATTGCGGCGCATGGGCGCCGCCATCTTTTTGAGGATTGCCGCTCCCCGTGACGTCATCGGGGAGCGGCTATCCGATGCCATGGTAGCCTCGGGTCTCACGAAAACCCGAGGCTACTTCGGGTTAACCCATGCATTACAATGTGCTATCAGCACATTGTAATGTATGAGTAGTAAAATACACATATACTGCCATACTGTAGTATGGCAGTATATGATAGGATCGTGCAGACACCCTAGGGTTAAAGTACCCAAGGGAGTCTGAAAAATACTAAAAATAAAAAAAAGTAAAAAAAAAAATTATAATAAAAAACCCTAAAAACTCAAATCACCCCCCTTTCCCTAGAACTGATATAAATATAAATAAACAGTAAAAATCATAAACACATTAGCTATCGCGGTTAACGGTTTTTCACTGTGTTTAATCCCGTAACGGAAAATCGCGCCCAAAGTAAAAAATTGCACTTTTTTTGTCATTTAAAAAAATTAAAAAATTCTATAAAAAGTGATCACAAGGTCAAACAGTCCTAAAATTGATAACATTGTAAACGTCATCAAAATCCGCAAAAAACGACACCACCCACAGCTCTGTACACCAAAGTATAAAAAAGTTATTAGCGCCAGAAGATGGCAAAATCCCCCAAAAAATTTTTGTACAGGAAGTTTTAATTTTTTTAAATGTATGAAAGCATTATAAAACCTATATAAATTTGGTATCCCCGTAATTGCACCGACCCAAAGAATAAAGTAGACATGTCAATTGTGGTGCACAGTGAAAGACGTAATATCCAAGCCCACAAGAAGACGGCACAAATGCGTTTTTTTACCAATTTCACTGCATTTGGAATTTTTTTCCTGCTTCCTAGTACACGGAATGGAATATTCAATACCATCTCTATGAAGTGCAATTTGTTACACAGAAAATAAGCCATCACACAGCTCTGTACATGGAAAAATAAAAAAATTATGGATTTTTGATCATGGGGAGTGAAAAATGAAAATGAAAAAACAAAAAAGGGCCAGGTCCTGAAAGGGTTAAAGACCATGATGGGAGACTTCTTGTTAAACAAGAAGAAATCAGAGAGGGATTCAGGAGATATTTTAAAGAGCTATATTCTTATGAATTAAAAATGGAGGTACATGAGAAATAAGACAGTGTTATCGATGATTGAGATGCCTAGGTTAACATATACCAAAGCGGAATCTTTGGATCGCCCCCTTGATCAAGTAGAGCTTATGCAAGAATTGAGGGATTTCCTATGGGGAAGGCGACGTAGACTGATGGCATCTCTCCTGTATTTATAATTACTAATGCTGTGGCCCTTATACCCAAAATGTTAAGAGTTTTCCAGTCATCCTGGGAGTGTGGCCTTCTACCAGCTTCAAAGAGAGAAGCAATTATTGTATTGATACTAAAGGAGGGGAAAGACCCTATGAAATTTGAGTCGTACTGGCTGATCTCCCTGATCAAGTTATTGGCTAAAAAAATCCTGGCTACTCGACTGAGGAAAGTAATAACATCTGTTGTCCATGGGGATTAGTTGGGTTCATGCCGGGGAGATAGGTCCGGTACAATATAAATCGGATGTGCTGGAATGTCCAGACCCCATGTGAAGCCATGGGAAAGAGAGTTGTTCTCTCACTCGATGCGGTCAATGCTTTTGACCATGTCTAATGGGATTATGTCTGGCTAGTTTTGGAAAAATTAGCCTTTGGCACAGTCTATATAAGATGGGTAAAACTCTTATATGGCATGATGGCCAGGGTTGGTATAAACGAGAAGACGTCTGCAGCAATGTGGCTATATAGGAAGACAAGACAAGACTGCCCTCTGGCCCCCTTAACATTTGCTTTGGATTTAGAGCCTATTGCGTGTAGTATTAGATTAAGTAGAAAAGAAACGTATTCATTCAATCCAGCTCACCTGGCATTGCACGGTTTCAAAAGGATGAAGTGCTGACAGCACACAAACAATAGGAGAAGTTTGGGATGATTTCTCAATAAATCTTTGTTTCTTTATTTCTTCCTCATAAAACCAGTAACAGACAAATTGGCAACATCAGAGAGTAGTAGATCCACACATCTTACACGCTTTGAGTCCTTTCGAGTCCTTGCGACTCTTAATCATAGATTAAGAGTTGCAAGGACTGGAAATGCGTAAGATGTGCGGATCTACTACTCTCTGATGTTGCCAATTTGTCTGTTACTGGTTTTATGAGGAAGAAAGATTTGAGTATTCCTCCCTGTGGACTTGCTGATTCATTTCAACAAACTTCATCTATTAGATTAAGTCATCAGCTGAGAGATTTTGTTAGAGGTCCGAATGAAACAAGACTCCTTGTATATGCAGATGACTTGGTACTTTTTCTGGACCATACAGGGAATATGATAGGGGATACAGCACGGATTATTGAAGCACATGGGAAATATTCTGGTATTAAGATCAACTAGGGGAAATCTTATATTTAGATTATTATAGGCCAGAACTAGTAAGCTATGCTGAATTACAGTTGGTGAAGAGATTTAGGATTTGGGAATAATAATTAGTAAGAGATTGGAAAATTTCGGGAGCTAAATCTGAAGCCTTTGACTTAAAAAATCTGAAATAAACTTTGTGTTTGGCAAAGACCATACCAATGCCATTAAGGCTGACACTGGTAAAAATCGTAACACTCCCAAACTTACAAAACTGTCCAGTGATACCGCATAAAGTTTTTTTCAAAACAGTAATTTCACTTATTAGAAGTTTTTTGTCGAATGGAAAGAGTCAGTAGGTTAAGATATAAATATGTTACACTTATCTATGCAAGAAGGGGGTTTGGCAATACCAAAGAAATACTTTATGCTGCGCAATTACAGAACTTTTCAGAATATGATTTAAAGATTATTTATTGCAATCTAGGGTAAAGTATAGGTATATGTATAATTAGAATGTTTAGGGGTTTCTAGAATCACAAGTATTGGTTAACAAGGATTTTCACAAACACCCAATATTTGGAATGTTGCACTGAGTTTGGAGTAAAATTAAAATAGAAGATGGTTTATCAGGTATTAACCCCTTAAGGACCAGGCCCTTTTTCGTTTTTGCATCTTTATTTTTCACACCCCACCTTCAAAAATCTATAACTTTTTTATTTTTCCATGTAGAGAGCTGTGTGATGACTTGTTTTCTGCGTAACAAATTGCACTTCATAGAGATGGCATTTAATTGTCTATGCCATATACTGGGAAGCGGGAAAAAAATTCTGAATGCAGTGAAAATGGTGAAAAAACGCATTCGCGCCGTTTTCTTGTGGGCGTGGATTTTACGTCTTTCACTGTGCGCTCCAAATGACATGTCTAATTTCTTCACTGGGTCAATACGATCACATGGATACCAAATGTGTATAGGTTTTATAATGTTTTCATACATTTACAAAAATTAAAACCTCCTGTACAAAAAAAACATTCTTCATTTTGCCGTCTTCTTGCGCTAATAACTTTTTCATACTTTGGTGTATGAAGCTGTGGGTGGTGTCATTTTTTGCGACTTTTGATGACGTTTTCAATGCTTTTATTTTTAGAATTGTACGACCTTTTGATCACTTTTTATTGAATTTTTTATATTTTTCAAAATGGCAAAAAAATGCCATTTGCGACTTTGGGCACTATTTTCCGTTACAGGGTTAAACGCAGTAAAAAAACATTCTTATATTTTGATAGATCGGGCATTTTCGGACACGGCGATACCTGATGTGTTTATGATTTTTACTGTTTATTTATATTTATATCAGTTCTAGGGAAAGGGGGGTGATTTGATTTTTTAGGTTTTTTTAATATAATTTTTTATTTTTAATTTTTTTTTATTAAAATTTTTTACTATTTTTCAGACTCCCTAGGGTACTTTAACCCTAGGTTGTCTGAGTGATCCTACCATATACTGCCATACTACAGTATGGCAGTATATGGGGATTTTGCACACCATCTATTACAATGTGCAGATCGCACATTGTAATAGATGGCCTAAAATATGATAGCCTCGGATCATTGTGTGATCCGAGGCTGTCATGTCAACGGATCGCCGCTCCCCGATGACGTCACGGGGAGCGGCGATCGGAGCCAAGATGGCGGCGCCCACGCGCCGCCGGCTCGTTAATGCCGCCGGTAGCTTTGCCGGCGGCGATGAAAGGGTTAACACCGCGATCGGTACAAACACCGATCACGGGTGTTAGCGATGGGTGCTTGCTTCATTGTGAAGCAAGCACCCGGCGTGTATGAAGAGGGTTCAGCCCGTGAACCCTCTTCATACTACCCCATGCGCAATAAAACGTACAGGTACGTCTTATTGCGCTATGTGGTTAATCAATATGCACCGATATAGGGAAGTGGTAAATGGTCAGTGGGACCACTGCAGAATTCTAAAGGTTGGAGAGATTGTGGTATTCTATAGGTTAACCAAGTTTTGGACTTAGATGGGATTAGGACTTTTCAAGAGCTCTGTGCTGAATTTGGGCTAAAAAGGTTGCACAGATATTACTATATACAACTGACTTATGCATGAGTTATGGTAAAATAAGAAATGAACTGAAGTCAGTAGAGGGAACATTACTAATTTATAGTCAGCAGGAAATTAGAAGTTTTTTTTTTCTCTAAATTATATGGCCTCCTTGAGGATAAGAAATTAATGGAAGGAATACAAAAAAAGCTATATGAATATAGCTTTTCATCTACCGTATGAATGTGAATATTCATACGGTAGATGAATGGGAGAAAAGAATGGACATACTAATGTTGGCTGAATGGTATGAAGCGGTGGCTTCGGGTAGGAGTGAACATATTAAAAAGTTCCTCTTGAGCTGGGTTAAAAGATAAGTCAGTAGGCTGGGATGGATGTAAAAGAGAAGAATATATATATATATATATATATATATGTATATATATACATATATATATATATATATATATATATATATATATATATATATATTTATTTATATTTATATAGATGTAATTTGTATTGAACTTATTTATTGGAAAAAATTTAATAAACATTAAAAAAAAGAGATTCTTACATTTAATTCATTTTAGGCCCCTTTCACATGAACATTGGCACCTATTGCACCTGGCCACGGTACTGTGAGCACACACGTGTCACTGTCCCTTTGACGAGAAAAAGATGGAGCATGCTCGTGTATCCCTGCCTTGCAGTGCGGTCAATGTTACTCTCACGCATGCACACGAAGAGAAGGGCTAAGCATCTACATAAAACTCTACATTCCATTGTGACGGAGGGGCCCATTACATTTAATTCCTTTTAGGCCCCTTTCACATGAACATTGGCACTTATGCCACCTTGCCACGGTACTGTGAGAATACACGTGTCACTGTCCTTTAGACGAGAAAAATATGAAGCATGCTCTTGTATCCCTGCCTTGCAGTGCAGTCAATGTTACTCTCACGCATGCACAAGAAGAGAAGGGCTGAGCATATTATAGTTTATACGGTTGAAAAAAGACACTTGTCCATCAAGTTCAACCAAGGAAGGGAAGGGATTGCACAAGGAAGAGATTTAGGGGAAACAGTTCTATATAACATAACAATCAATGTTATTTAGGTGTAAAAAGGCATCTAGACCCTTCTTGAAACTCTCTGCTGTCCCTGCTGAGGCAGGCTATTCCACAGTTTTCATAGTAAAAAAGCCATGTCATCTCTGGAGATTAAACCTTGATTTCTCCAAACGGAGACAGTGCCCCCTAATCTTTTTTTTTTTTTTCCCTATGTTCAGGCGAAAACAATGCACTGAGTTCATGTTGTACTGAGGGTGGAGAGGTATAGAGGAAATAGTCAATTTTTTCCACTTTGTTCTTAGTGTTCTGATCCCTGCGAGTGAGGGTCGACAATTCTGAGGTGACACTAAGTCTTTCCATATACCTCTATGCAAGATATAGCCTGACCAGGAATTGTTCTGATTGGGGTTATTATGAACCTTTATAACCATCCGTATAACCCCAAAAATACCAACCACAACTACAAACTGAGTTACATGCACACATTCACTGTTATTCAGCAAAATATGGGCTAGATATCCAAGACCTTTAAGTATATGTGGTGTGAGTGATTTTGGAATAAGATAGCTTTTTCATACGTACAACTGGAATTTTCTAAGGAGGTTATTTTCTCTGTCTTAGGGCAGTTCGTCTCCTTCCAATGTCTAGTGATAATGAGTTTGGTGGCCATTAAAAGGTGTGTGGCTACGTTTCTGCTAGATGAAGGGAATTTATTCACATCTATTAACAGCAGAGCTGTGACAGGAGATAGGTTAGTGCTCGTCTCAGTAATTTTACAAGGCATTCTGCTTGTTGTATCCCAGAGATTGCGGATGACTGGGCATGACCAAAGAACATGTAATAGGGTGCCCATTTGACCGCACTCTCTCCAACACAAATTGGATGTGGAGGGAAAATTTTTGCTAAGCCTATAAGGCATAAAATACCAGCGCAGGTGGGTTTTGGTAATAGCTTCTAGGGGAGATGTGCGTCTAAGATGCGCGTTCGCCATGTGCAGGGCGCCATCCATTGGTCGTCAGTGAACACTGCGTTCATATTTTGTTCCCAGCGTATCATGTGGGAAAATTTGGAGAAGCTTTTCTTTTCCCCCAACATGGTATAGAAGGTGGAAATTCCCTTCTTAAAATTAGAGTTTCCTTGTAGCAACTTAGCTAATTGATCGCTATAAGTGGGGCCTCTTGCCGATCGCTCCCGCAAGAAATGGCGTACCCACATGTATGGGTAAAATTCCTTTGCAGGAATGAGTACTTTTTCATAAGCATATTAAATGGTGTTATGGCATCTCCTGACCATATGTCCTCTAAGGAATGGATTCGTAAATAGCGCCAGGAGGAGATGTTCAATTCCAGCATGTCTAATGGAATCTGTTGTAATGGAATGGCTGTTGTGGTCTTAGAGCGTGTTCTCAGCTTACGCCAAGCATCATCAGCTGCCTGTATAGTAAAACATTTAGAAAGAGGTGGTGAAAAGAGGAGGTGGTCCCAAGCGAGAGACAGCAGCCTAGATCTGAGAGAGCCCTTAGTCTGGTAGTTCTCTTCTATTAAGCACCACAGTTTATTAGGTGAATTTAGCCACCAATGTTGTGATTGTTCTAAGACAGCTGCTGTATAATAGTCTTGTAGATCAGGGACTCCCACGCCCCCCTGTTTTGCCAAATAAATTTATTTAATTGGGCTTTACTTTTAACAAAAAAGCTTTGGGTAATGGGATAGGGATAGTCCGAAATAAGTAAAGGTATTTAGGTAAATATTAGAGATGGGCGAATTGATTCTAATGATTCTAACTTTGGTTAGAATTTCAGGAAAAATTAGATTCGTCGCAAAGTTTCCCCTCATGTTTCTGCTAAATGGGCGCGAGAACAACGTATTACATGGGGCAGAGAACTCTGGGAAGGAGAAAGGAACACCCCCCGATGACATCTGCAGACCTGTAAGCCAATCAGCGACCGGCAGGCTTATGTGATGTCCCACAGCCCTATAAAACCAGCCATTTTCTATCTCAGCAGTTCACACTTCATGCTTTAGCGTCCAGCTGCTGCTATTGTGCTGTGCGATTCTTGCTGCAATCCCTCGCTGTTCTCTAAGGGGGATCTGTATACCCCAAATAGCAGTTCTATTTAGTGACAAAATCGAATAGGAAGAAATCTGTTTGACATTCATGAATCTGCAGTAGTGAGCTGTCAGTTGTGGGGTATCTGTATAACGCACATTGCCATACTTTTTGGGGGCTCTAGTTTACAGCCAGATTTACGTGTGAAATCCACGTAGTTTATACAGTGATTTTCGCTGAAATTACACTGTCAGTTGTGGGGCATCTGAATAATGCACATTGTAATACCTTTTGGGGGCTCTAGTTTACAGACAAATTTACGTGTGAAATCCACATAGTTTATACAGTGATTTTCGCTGAAATTACACTGTCAGTTGTGGGGTATCTCTATAACGCACATTGCAATAGCTTTTGGGGGCTCTAGTTTACAGCCAGATTTAAGTGTGAAATCCACGTACTTTATACAGCGATTTTCACTGAAATTACACTGTCAGTTGTGGGGTATCTGTATAACGGACATTGCAATACCTTTTGGGGGCTCTAGTTTACAGACAAATTTACGTGTGAAATCCACATAGTTTATACAGTGATTTTCACTGAAATTACACTGTCAGTTGTGGGGTATCTGTATAACGCACATTGCAATACCTTTTGGGGGCTCTAGTTTACAGCCAGATTTACGTGTGAAATCCACGTAGTTTATACAGTGATTTTCGCTGAAATTACACTGTCAGTTGTGGGGTATCTCTATAACGGACATTGCAATACCTTTTGGGGGCTCTAGTTTACAGCCAGATTTACGTGTGAAATCCACGTACTTTATACAGCGATTTTCACTGAAATTACAATGTCAGTTGTGGGGTATCTGTATAACGGACATTGCAATACCTTTTGGGGGCTCTAGTTTATAGCCAGATTTACGTGTCAAGCCACGTAGTTTATAAACCACTATGTCAGACAGAAAGGTGGCAGGTGAAGCAGACAGAGGTGGCAGCACAGTAAGGGGATGTCGCAGCAGGGGTGACTCTGTGAGGCCAGAACTGCCGTTGTCATCTAGTGGCAGTGTGTTGATCAACAACCCAAAGGTTGTTGAATGGATGACTAGGTCATCCAATTCCTCAAATATAACATCTGACAACCCCAGCCAAGAGTCCGTAGTTTCCTCTGATACAACAATTAGTTGGCATGGCCCAGGAACAGGTCAGCGGCCCTCACCTGTCCTCAACCAGGCTCTGTCCTGTTCCTTTCCCGCAGCCAGAGAGCTACTATTCAGCGAGGACGAAGTGTTTGAGGACAGTCAGCAGCTGCTTTGCAGTGAAGAGGTGAGGCAGACTTCCGCTGCTTCCTGCATTAGGCAGGCTGTGCATAATGACATCAGTGAGGAGAGCAGCAGTGACCGGAAACGCAATTGACGATGATGTAGCCGATCGCACTTCGGAACCGGGTGTAGCAGGGGATTCATCATCATCGGGCGAAGAGAGTGTCAGCTTGCGGAGCAGGCAGCAAGTCGCTACTGTGGCTGTGAGTCAGCAGGGTGGCAGCAGTGCGAGGACGGGAGCCAAACGTCCGCGGGGTACAAATCCCAATTTGCAGGCCCAAATAAGCAGTGGCACTGGGGCTCGGCTAGGCAGCGGCGGTAGTAGTCGCTCAGTGCAGAGTGTTGGCGGTAAAATTACCACCTCAGCGGTGTGGCAGTTTTTTGTAAAGACACCAGAGAAGCCGAGCGTGGGTACATGTCGTGAAGCGTAGCCAGGGAGCTAAACTTGGCACCACGGCCCTGCGCCAACACATGCAGTGTCACCATCCAATGGCCTGGGAGAAACGGGTGTCAGATGCGGTCCATCCTGCAGGCGCAGCAACCGCAGCAGCACCTAGTGGCACACATGCTGTTTTAGCAAGTCAAGGCTCCAGCACCTCTGCCGAAGCGAGCTGTTTGTCTTTGACATCATCTCCCGGTCCAGATGCTCCTGCTCCTCGCTACGCATGGCGCCAGTAGTCGTTGAGCAAGGCGATTACAAAAAGACAACTCTATGCGTCCAGCCATCCTAAGGTGCAGAAGCTGACTGTGCTCTTGTCGAAGTTGTTGGTACTGCAGTCTCTCCCTTTCCAAGTCGTGGACTCTGCACCCTTCAGAGAAATAATGGCTTGTGCAAAACCGAGGTGGAGAGTTTCAAGCCGCAATTTTTTTTCCAAAAAGGCTGTGCCAGCCCTTCACCAATATGTAGAACAGAAGGTGGGCCAGTCCTTGAGCTTATCAGTTTCTTCCAAGGTGCATGGCAGTGCGGACGTGTGGAGCTGTAACTATGGTCAGGGCCAGTATATGTCCTTTACGGCCCACTGGGTGAATGTGCTTCCCGCCCAGCCACACCAACAACTTCAACAAGAGACGGCGCTTTCTCCTCCACGTTGTCAAACTGCTGCTCCTGCGCCAGTGTCCGCCTCCTCCTTCTCCACCACCACCTCAGCCTCCACAAGTGCTGCTCCATCATACCACATGTGCAGGGCACAGCGGTGTCACGCAGTTCTACACCTGGTTTGCCTGGGCGAACGAAGTCACACGCGGGAGGAACTGCTCAGCGTCATGCAAGAAGAAATCAATGTGTGGCTTTCTCCGCGACAACTAAAAATCGGAACCATGGTGACAGACAATGGGAGGAACATGGTGTCCGCGCTGCACCGAGGAGGGATGGTCCATGCGCCCTGCATGGCGCACGTGTTCAATCTGGTAGTCAACAAGATCCTGAAGTCTTCCACCCATCTGCAAGACATTCTAAAAATGGCCAGGACACTGTGCACGCACTTTAGCCATTCTTACAAAGCCAAGCACACCCTCCTCGAGTTGAAGCGCCAGAACGGCCTACCCCAACATAATCTGTTATGCGATGTTTCCACCCGTTGGAATTCCAGCCTCCATATGTTAGACCGCCTGTATGAACAGAGAAAAGCCATTAATGATTTTTTGATGATGCAAGCGGACCGTAGTAATCCCCTGTGTAACTTTGATGTCAGCCACTGGCAGCTCATGCGTGACACCTGCTGTTTGCTCAGGCCTTTTGTAGAGGCCACGTTATTTGTCAGTCGCCAGGACTGCGGGATGAATAATGTCATTCCACTGCTTCATGTCCTGGAACTCATGCTGCAAAATCTGTCTGGTCAGGGCACTGGAGAATTGGAGACTACATTGCAATGCCACATGAGTCCGGTGGGGGCGGAACTGGAGGAGGAGGAGGAGGACATTGGAGCACAAGCAGAGTCTGGTGCAATTTGTGGTTTTTCTACTAAGGTGACAGGAGAGGAGGAGCAGGAGCATCCGGAGGAGGTAGAAGACGAGGCAGATGACCCTGAAGCATGGTGGCAGTATACTGTGGATATGGAGACCGGGAGTCCCTCAGAGTCACTTGCGCAGATGGCCTGCAGCATGCTGCTTTGCCTAACTAGTGACAGCCGAATAGTCAACATCCGGCATAGGGATGACTTTTGGCTCTCCACCCTCTTGGACCCTTGCTACCGGTCCAAAATGGGTGACTTTTTTCCTGCTGCTGAGAGGAAGGAACAACTGGCATACTATAGAGAAATACTGAGCACACAGTTGGCCGCTGCCTATGTGCGCCATTGTCCATCCTCTGTCAGGTCTTACCGGGGGATTCCTGGCAGTCAATGCTCACGTACTACTACTATGGCTGCTGTGGGAAGCTGGGGGGGTAGGAGCAGTAGCAGTTCCATCAACAGTCGCTTAAGTCTGGATTCCTTAATGAGCAATTTCCTTCACCCGCCTAGTGAGGAGGGTAGCCGCCACCGGCAGCAGCAGCTGGACATGAAGCAGACCCTGCACCAGCAGGTGGTGGCCTACTTGGACAGCACTTTACCACCTGAGGTGGAGTATCCCATGGACTACTGGGCAGCCAAACTTGATGCGTGGCCGCAACTTTCGGAGTTTGCAGTAGAGAAGCTTTCCTGCGCGGCCTGTAGTGTGGCATCAGAGCGGGTGTTCAGTGTGGCGGGGGCCATCGTTACCCCCAGGAGAACCCGCTTGTCCACCCGTAATGTGGAGAGACTGACCTTTGTCAAGATGAATCAGGCTTGGATCGGCCAGGATTTCAACTCACTAATGCCTAATGAATCAGATTAGATCAGCCATGACGCCTCCTCCAAACGTTGAGAAATGAGTCAGGGTTCTAACTACCTGCCTCAGCTACTATTCTGATACTGCCACCCGCCTGATGCCACACATCTGCTGCTAGTTGCACCATCTGCCTCCTACCATCTTTACCAGGGAGTGGAATTGTCCGCCACTTCCACACTATATCATGGTGCCACTCTGCAGGCTCCTGCTGCTTCTGATGCCACCTTCACACTATATCATTGTGCAACTCTGCGGGATTCTGCTGCTGCTGCTTCTGATGCCGCCTTCACACTATATCATTGTGCCACTCTGCGGGCTCCTGCTGCTTCTGATGCCACCTGCACAGTATATCATTGTGCCCCTCTGCGGGCTCCTGCTTCTGATGCCACCTTCACATTATATCATTGTGCCCCTCTGCTGGCTCCTGCTTCTGATGCCACCTTCACATTATATCATTGTGCCACTCTGCGGGCTCCTGTTGCTTCTGATGCCACCAACACACTATATCATTGTGCCACGCTGTGGGCTCCTCCTGCTGCTGCTGCTACTGATGCCACATTCACACTATATCATTGTGCCACTCTGCGGGCTCCTGCTGCTGCTACTGATGCCACCAATGCACTATATCATTGTGCCACTCTGCAGGCTCCTGCTGCTTCTGATGCCACCTTCACACTATATCATTGTGCCACTCTGCGGGCTCCTGCTGCTACTGATGCCACCTTCACACTATATCATTTTGCCACTCTGCAGACTTCTAATGCTGCTGCTTTTGATGCCACCAACACACTATATCATTGTGCCACTCTTGCTTCTTCTGATGCCACCTTCACACTATATCATTGTGCCACTCTGCGGGCTCCTGCTGCTGCTACTGATGCCACCAATGCACTATATCATTGAGCCACTCTGCGGGCTCCTGCTGCTGCTACTGCTACTGATTCCACCAATGCACTATATCATTGTGCCACTCCGCAGGCTTCTGCTGCTTCTGATGCCACATTCACACTATATCATTGTGCCACTCTGCGGGCTCCTGCTGCTTCTGATGCCACCAACACACTATATCATTGTGCCACTCTGTGGGCTCCTCCTGCTGCTGCTGCTTCTGATGCCACCTTCACACTATATCATTGTGCCACTCTGCGGGCTCCTGCTGCTGCTACTGATGTCACCTTCACAATATATCATTGTGCCACTCTGCCGGTCTTGCTGCTTTTGATGCCACCTTCACACTATATCATTGTGTCACTCTGCCGCTCTTGCCGCTTTTGATGCCACCTTCACACTATATCATTGTGCCACTCTGCCGCTCTTGCCGCTTTTGATGCCACCTTCACACTATATCATTGTGCCACTCTGCAGGCTCCTGCTGCTTCTGAAGCCACTTTCACACTATATCATTATGCCACTCTGTGGGCTCCTCCTGCTGCTGCTGCTACTGATGCCACCAATGCACTATATCATTGTGCCAATCTACAGGCCCTTGCTGCTACTGATGCCACCTTCTCACTATATCATTGTGCCTCTCTGTGGGCTCCTGCTGCTACTGATGCCACCTTCACACTATATCATTGTGCCTCTCTGTGGGCTCCTGCTGCTGCTACTGATGCCACCAAGGCACTATATCATTGTGCCACTCTGCAGGCTCCTGCTAATTCTTATGCCACCTTCACTCTATATCATTGTGCCACTCTGCGGGCTCCTGCTGCTACTGATGCCACCTTCACACTATATCATTGTGCCTCTCTGTGGGCTCCTGCTGCTGCTGCTGCTACTGATGCCACCAAGGCAATATATCATTGTGCCACTCTGCAGGCTCCTGCTAATTCTTATGCCACCTTCACACTATATAATTGTGCCACTCTGCGGGCTCCTGCTGCTGCTACTGATGCCACCAATGCACTATATCATTGTGCCACTCTGCGGGCTCCTGCTGCTGCTACTGCTACTGATTCCAGCAATGCACTATATCATTGTGCCACTCTGCACGCTCCTGCTGCTTCTGATGCCACATTCACACTATATCATTGTGCCACTCTGCCGGTCTTGCTGCTTTTGATGCCACCTTCACACTATATCATTGTGTCACTCTGCCGCTCTTGCTGCTTTTGATGCCACCTTCACACTATATCATTGTGCCACTAAGCAGGCTCCTGCTGCTTCTGAAGCCACTTTCACACTATATCATTATGCCACTCTGTGGGCTCCTCCTGCTGCTGCTGCTACTGATGCCACCAATGCATAATATATCTTTGTGCCAATCTACAGGCTCTTGCTGCTACTGATGCCAACTTCTCACTATATCATTGTGCCTCTCTGTGGGCTCCTGCTGCTACTGATGCCACCTTCACACTATATCATTGTGCCTCTCTGTGGGCTCCTGCTGCTGCTACTGATGCCACCTTCACACTATATCATTGTGCCACTCTGCAGACTTCTAATGCTGCTGCTTTTGATGCCACCAACACACTATATCATTGTGCCACTCTTGCTTCTTCTGATGCCACCTTCACACTATATCATTGTGCCACTCTGTGGGCTCCTGCTGCTGCTACTGATGCCACCAATGCACTATATCATTGTGCCACTCTGCGGGCTCCTGCTGCTGCTACTGCTACTGATTCCACCAATGCACTATATCATTGTGCCACTCCGCAGGCTTCTGCTGCTTCTGATGCCACATTCACACTATATCATTGTGCCACTCTGCGGGCTCCTGCTGCTTCTGATGCCACCAACACACTATATCATTGTGCCACTCTGTGGGCTCCTCCTGCTGCTGCTGCTTCTGATGCCACCTTCACACTATATCATTGTGCCACTCGGCGGGCTCCTGCTGCTGCTACTGATGTCACCAACGCACTATATCATTGTGCCACTCTGCGGGCTCCTGCTGCTGCTGCTTTTGATGCCACCTTCACACTATATCATTGTGCCACTCTGCCGGTCTTGCTGCTTTTGATGCCACCTTCACACTATATCATTGTGTCACTCTGCCGCTCTTGCCGCTTTTGATGCCACCTTCACACTCTATCATTGTGCCGCTCTTGCCGCTTTTGATGCCACCTTCACACTATATCATTGTGCCACTATGCAGGCTCCTGCTGCTTCTGAAGCCACTTTCACACTATATCATTATGCCACTCTGTGGGCTCCTCCTGCTGCTGCTGCTGCTACTGATGCCACCAATGCACTATATCATTGTGCCAATCTACAGGCTCTTGCTGCTACTGATGCCACCTTCTCACTATATCATTGTGCCTCTCTGTGGGCTCCTGCTGCTACTGATGCCACCTTCACACTATATCATTGTGCCTCTCTGTGGGCTCCTGCTGCTGCTGCTGCTACTGATGCCACCAAGGCAATATATCATTGTGCCACTCTGCAGGCTCCTGCTAATTCTTATGCCACCTTCACACAATATAATTGTGCCACTCTGCAGGCTCCTGCTGCTGCTACTGATGCCACCAATGCACTATATCATTGTGCCACTCTGCGGGCTCCTGCTGCTGCTACTGCTACTGATTCTAGCAATGCACTATATCATTGTGCCACTCTGCACGCTCCTGCTGCTTCTGATGCCACATTCACACTATATCATTGTGCCACTCTGCCGGTCTTGCTGCTTTTGATGCCACCTTCACACTATATCATTGTGTCACTCTGCCGCTCTTGCTGCTTTTGATGCCACCTTCACACTATATCATGGTGCCACTAAGCAGGCTCCTGCTGCTTCTGAAGCCACTTTCACACTATATAATTATGCCACTCTGTGGGCTCCTCCTGCTGCTGCTGCTACTGATGCCACCAATGCACTATATCATTGTGCCAATCTACAGGCTCTTGCTGCTACTGATGCCACCTTCTCACTATATCATTGTGCCTCTCTGTGGGCTCCTCCTGCTACTGATGCCACCTTCACACAATATCATTGTGCCTCTCTGTGGGCTCCTGCTGCTGCTACTGATGCCACCAAGGCACTATATCATTGTGCCACTATGCAGGCTCCTGCTAATTCTTATGCCACCTTCACTCTATATCATTGTGCCACTCTGCGGGCTCCTGTTGCTACTGATGCCACCTTCACACTATATCATTGTGCCTCTCTGTGAACTCCTGCTGCTGCTGCTGCTACTGATGCCACCAAGGCAATATATCATTGTGCCACTCTGCAGGCTCCTGCTAATTCTTATGCCACCTTCACACTATATAATTGTGCCACTCTGCGGGCTCCTGCTGCTGCTACTGATGCCACCAATGCACTATATCATTGTGCCACTCTGCGGGCTCCTGCTGCTGCTACTGCTACTGATTCCACCAATGCACTATATCATTGTGCCACTCTGCACGCTCCTGCTGCTTCTGATGCCACATTCACACTATATCATTGTGCCACTCTGCGGGCTCCTTCTGCTTCTGATGCCACCAACACACTATATCATTGTGCCACTCTGTGGGCTCCTCCTGCTGCTGCTGCTTCTAATGCCACCTTCACACTATATCATTGTGCCACTCTGCGGGCTCCTGCTGCTGCTACTGATGTCACCAACGCACTATATCATTGTGCCACTCTGCGGGCTCCTGCTGCTGCTGCTTTTGATGTCACCACCACACTATATCATTGTGCCACTCTGCCGCTCTTGCTGCTTTTGATGCCACCTTCACACTGTATCATTGGTCCACTCTGTGGGCTCCTGCTGCTACTGATGCCACCTTCACACTATATCATTGTGCCACTCTGCGGGCTCCTGCTGCTGCTGCTTTTGATGCCATCAACTCACTATATCATTGTGCCACTCTGCCGCTCTTGCTGCTTTTGATGCCACCTTCACACTATATCATTGGGCCACTCTGCCGCTCTTGCCGCTTCTGATGCCACCTTCACACTATATCATTGTGCCACTATGCAGGCTCCTGCTGCTTCTGAAGCCACTTTCACACTATATCATTATGCCACTCTGTGGGCTCCTCCTGCTGCTGCTGCTACTGATGCCACCTTCACACTATATCATTGTGCCACTCTGCGGGCTCCAGCTGCTGCTACTGATGCCACCAACGCACTATATCATTGTGCCACTCTGCCGCTCTTGCTGCTTCTGATGCCACCAATGCACTACATCATTCTACCACTCTGCGGGCTCCTGCTGCTACAGATGCCACCTTCACACTATATCATTGTGCCACTCTGTGGGCTCCTGCTGCTGCTACTGATGCCAACAATGCACTATATCATTGTGCCACTCTGCAGGCTCCTGCTGCTTCTGATGCCACCTTCACACTATATCATTGTGCCCTCTGCCGCTCTTGCTTCTTCTGATGCCACCTTCACATTATATCATTGTGCCACTCTGCGAACTCCTACTGCTGCTGTTTTTGATGCCACCAACACACTATATCATTGTGCCACTCTGCGGCTCTTGCTTCTTCTGATGCCACCTTCACACTATATCATTGTGCCACTCTGAGGTCTCCTGCTGCTGCTACTGATGCCACCAACTCACTATATCATTGTGCCACTCTGCGGGCTCCTGCTGCTTCTGATGCCACCAAAACACTACATCCTTGTGCCATTCTGTGGGCTCCTCCTGCTGCTGCTGCTACTGATGCCACCTTCACACTATATCATTGTGCCACTCTGCGGGCTCTTGCTGCTGCTACTGATGCCACCAATGCACTATATCATTGTGCCACTCTGCAGGCTCCTGCTGCTTCTGATTCCACCTTCACACTATATCATTGTGCCACTCTGCGGGTTCCTGCTGCTTTTGATACCAGCAACACACTATATCATTGTGCCATTCTGTGGGCTCCTCCTGCTGCTACTGCTACTGATGCCACCTTCACACTATATCATTGTGCCACTCTACGGGCTCCTGCTGCTGCTGCTGATGCCACCAACGCACTATATCATTGTGCCACTCTGCCGCTCTTGCTGCTTCTGATGCCACCTTCACACTATATCATTGTGCCACTCTGCGGGCTCCTGCTGCTGCAGATGCCACCTTCACACTATATCATTGTGCCACTCTGCGGGCTCCTGCTGCTGCTACTGATGCCACCAATGCACTATTTCATTGTGCCACTCTGCAGGCTCCTGCTGCTTCTGATGCCACCTTCACACTATATCATTGTGCCCTCTGCCGCTCTTGCTTCTTCTGATGCCACCTTCACACTACATCATTGTGCCACTCTGCAAACTCCTACTTCTGCTTTTTTTGATGCCATCAACACACTATATCATTGTGCCACTCTGCAGCTCTGGCTTCTTCTGATGCTACCTTAACACTATATCATTGTGCCACTCTGAAGGCTCTTGCTGCTGCTACTGATTCCACTGTCACACTATATCATTGTGCCACTCTGCGGGTTCCTGCTGCTTCTGATGCCACCAACACACTATATCATTGTGCTACTCTGTGGGCTCCTCCTGCTGCTGCTGCTACTGATGCCACCTTCACACTATATCATTGTGCCACTCTGCGCGCTCTTGCTGCTGCTACTGATGCCACCAACGCACTATATCATTGTGCCACTTGCAGGCTCCTGCTGCTTCTGATGCCACCTTCACACTATATCATTGTGCCCTCTGCAGCTCTTGCTTCTTCTGATGCCACCTTCACACTACATCATTGTGCCACTCTGCAAACTCCTACTTCTGCTGTTTTTGATGCCATCAACACACTATATCATTGTGCCACTCTGCAGCTCTGGCTTCTTCTGATGCTACCTTCACACTATATCATTGTGCCACTCTGAAGGCTCTTGCTGCTGCTACTGATGCCACTGTCACACTATATCATTGTGCCTCTCTGCGGGTTCCTGCTGCTTCTGATGCCACCAACACACTATATCATTGTGCTACTCTGTGGGCTCCTCCTGCTGCTGCTGCTACTGATGCCACCTTCACACTATATCATTGTGCCACTCTGCGCGCTCTTGCTGCTGCTACTGATGCCACCAACGCACTATATCATTGTGCCACTTGCAGGCTCCTGCTGCTTCTGATGCCACCTTCACACTATATCATTGTGCCACTCTGCGGGCTCCTGCTGCTTCTGATGCCACTAACACACTATATCATTGTGCCATTCTGTGGGCCCCTTCTGCTGCTGCTGCTACTGATGCCACCTTCACATTATATCATTGCGCCACTCTGCGGGTTCCTGCTGCTTCTGATGCCACCAACACACTATATCATTGTGCCACTCTTTGGGCTCCTCCTGCTACTGCTGCTACTGATGCCACCTTCACACTATATCATTGTGCCACTGTGCGCGCTCTTGCTGCTGCTACTGATGCCACCAACGCACTACATCATTGTGCCACTTGCAGGCTCCTGCTGCTTCTGATGCCACCTTCACACTATATCATTGTGCCACTCTGCGGGCTCCTGCTGCTTCTGATGCCACCAACACACTATATCATTGTGCAATTCTGTGGGCCCCTCCTGCTGCTGCTACTGATGCCACCTTCACACTATATCATTGTGCCGCTCTGAGGGCTCATGCTGCTGCTGCTTTTGATGCCACCAACACAATATATCATTGTGCCATTCTGCGGCTCTTGCTTCTTCTGATGCCACCTTCACACTATATCATTGTGCCGCTCTGAGGGCTCCTGCTGCGGCTACTGATGCCACCAACGCACTATATCATTGTGACACTCTGCGGGCTCCTGCTGCTTCTGATGCCACCAACACACTATATCATTGTGCCACTCTGTGGGCTCCTCCTGCTGCTACTGCTACTGATGCCACCTTCACACTATATCATTGTGCCACTCTGCGGGCTTCTGCTGCAGCTGCTTTTGATGCCATCTACACACTATATCATTGTGCCACTCTGCCGCTCTTGCTACTTCTGATGCCACCTTCACACTATATCATTGTGCCACTCTCCTGGCTCCTGCTGCTGCTGCTGCTGCTACTGATGCCACCAATGCACTATATCATTGTGCCACTCTGCAGGCTCATGCTGCTTCTGATGCCACCTTCACACTATATCATTGTGCCACTCTGCGGGCTCCTGCTGCTTCTGATGCCACTAACACACTATATCATTGTGCCATTCTGTGGGCCCCTTCTGCTGCTGCTGCTACTGATGCCACCTTCACATTATATCATTGCGCCACTCTGCGGGTTCCTGTTGCTTCTGATGCCACCCACACACTATATCATTGTGCTACTCTGTGGGCTCCTCCTGCTGCTGCTGCTACTGATGCCACCTTCACACTATATCATTGTGCCACTCTGCGCGCTCTTGCTGCTGCTACTGATGCCACCAACGCACTACATCATTGTGCCACTTGCAGGCTCCTGCTGCTTCTGATGCCACCTTCACACTATATCATTTTGCCACTCTGCGGGCTCCTGCTGCTTCTGATGCCACCAGCACACTATATCATTGTGCCATTCTGTGGGCCCCTCCTGCTGCTGCTGCTACTGATGCCACCTTCACACTACATCATTGTGCCACTCTGCAAACTCCTACTTCTGCTGTTTTTGATGCCATCAACACACTATATCATTGTGCCACTCTGCAGCTCTGGCTTCTTCTGATGCTACCTTCACACTATATCATTGTGCCACTCTGAAGGCTCTTGCTGCTGCTACTGATGCCACTGTCACACTATATCATTGTGCCTCTCTGCGGGTTCCTGCTGCTTCTGATGCCACCAACACACTATATCATTGTGCTACTCTGTGGGCTCCTCCTGCTGCTGCTGCTACTGATGCCACCTTCACACTATATCATTGTGCCACTCTGCGCGCTCTTGCTGCTGCTACTGATGCCACCAACGCACTATATCATTGTGCCACTTGCAGGCTCCTGCTGCTTCTGATGCCACCTTCACACTATATCATTGTGCCACTCTGCGGGCTCCTGCTGCTTCTGATGCCACTAACACACTATATCATTGTGCCATTCTGTGGGCCCCTTCTGCTGCTGCTGCTACTGATGCCACCTTCACATTATATCATTGCGCCACTCTGCGGGTTCCTGCTGCTTCTGATGCCACCAACACACTATATCATTGTGCCACTCTTTGGGCTCCTCCTGCTACTGCTGCTACTGATGCCACCTTCACACTATATCATTGTGCCACTGTGCGCGCTCTTGCTGCTGCTACTGATGCCACCAACGCACTACATCATTGTGCCACTTGCAGGCTCCTGCTGCTTCTGATGCCACCTTCACACTATATCATTGTGCCACTCTGCGGGCTCCTGCTGCTTCTGATGCCACCAACACACTATATCATTGTGCAATTCTGTGGGCCCCTCCTGCTGCTGCTACTGATGCCACCTTCACACTATATCATTGTGCCGCTCTGAGGGCTCATGCTGCTGCTGCTTTTGATGCCACCAACACAATATATCATTGTGCCATTCTGCGGCTCTTGCTTCTTCTGATGCCACCTTCACACTATATCATTGTGCCGCTCTGAGGGCTCCTGCTGCGGCTACTGATGCCACCAACGCACTATATCATTGTGACACTCTGCGGGCTCCTGCTGCTTCTGATGCCACCAACACACTATATCATTGTGCCACTCTGTGGGCTCCTCCTGCTGCTACTGCTACTGATGCCACCTTCACACTATATCATTGTGCCACTCTGCGGGCTTCTGCTGCAGCTGCTTTTGATGCCATCTACACACTATATCATTGTGCCACTCTGCCGCTCTTGCTACTTCTGATGCCACCTTCACACTATATCATTGTGCCACTCTCCTGGCTCCTGCTGCTGCTGCTGCTGCTACTGATGCCACCAATGCACTATATCATTGTGCCACTCTGCAGGCTCATGCTGCTTCTGATGCCACCTTCACACTATATCATTGTGCCACTCTGCGGGCTCCTGCTGCTTCTGATGCCACTAACACACTATATCATTGTGCCATTCTGTGGGCCCCTTCTGCTGCTGCTGCTACTGATGCCACCTTCACATTATATCATTGCGCCACTCTGCGGGTTCCTGTTGCTTCTGATGCCACCCACACACTATATCATTGTGCTACTCTGTGGGCTCCTCCTGCTGCTGCTGCTACTGATGCCACCTTCACACTATATCATTGTGCCACTCTGCGCGCTCTTGCTGCTGCTACTGATGCCACCAACGCACTACATCATTGTGCCACTTGCAGGCTCCTGCTGCTTCTGATGCCACCTTCACACTATATCATTTTGCCACTCTGCGGGCTCCTGCTGCTTCTGATGCCACCAGCACACTATATCATTGTGCCATTCTGTGGGCCCCTCCTGCTGCTGCTGCTACTGATGCCACCTTCACACTATATCATTGTGACGCTCTGAGGGCTCATGCTGCTGCTGCTTTTGATGCCACCAACACAATATATCATTGTGCCATTCTGCGGCTCTTGCTTCTTCTGATGCCACCTTCACACTATATCATTGTGCCGCTCTGAGGGCTCCTGCTGCTGCTACTGATGCCACCAACGCACTATATCATTGTGCCACTCTGCGGGCTCCTGCTGCTTCTGATGCCACCAACACACTATATCATTGTGCCACTCTGTGGGCTCCTCCTGCTGCTGCTGCTACTGATGCCACCTTCACACTATATCATTGTGCCACTCTGCGCGCTCTTGCTGCTGCTACTGATGCCACCAACGCACTATATTATTGTGCCACTTGCAGGCTCCTGCTGCTTCTGATGCCACCTTCACAATATATCATTGTGCCATTCTGCGGGCTCCTGCTGCTGCTGCTACTGATGCCACCAACGCACTATATCATTGTGCCACTCTGCAGGCTTCTGCTGCAGCTGCTACTGATGCCACCTTCACATTATATCATTGCGCCACTCTGCGTGTTCCTGCTGCTTCTGATGCCACCAACACACTATATCATTGTGCCACTCTGTGGGCTCCTCCTGCTACTGCTGCTACTGATGCCACCTTCACACTATATCATTGTGCCACTCTGCGCGCTCTTGCTGCTGCTACTGATGCCACCAACGCACAACATCATTGTGCCACTTGCAGGCTCCTGCTGCTTCTGATGCCACCAAAACACTATATCATTGTGCCACTCTGCCGCTCTTGCTGCTTCTGATGCCACCTTCACACTATATTATTGTGCCACTCTGCAGGCTCCTGCTGTTTCTGAAGCCGCTTTCACACTATATCATTATGCCACTCTGTGGGCTCCTCCTGCTGCTGCTGCTACAGATGCCACCTTCACACTATATCATTGTGCCACTCTGCGGGCTCCTGCTGCTGCTACTGATGCATCCAATGCACTATATCATTGTGCCACTCTGCAGGCTCCTGCTGCTTCTGATGCCACCATCACAATATATCATTGTGCCCTCTGCCGCTCTTGCTTCTTCTGATGCCAGCTTCACACTATATCATTGTGCCACTCTGCGGACTCCGACTGCTGCTGATGTTTTTGAAGCCACCAACACACTATATCATTGTGCCACCCTGCGGCTCTTGCTTCTTCTTATGCCACCTTCACACTATATCATTGTGCCACTCTGAGGGCTCCTGCTGCTGCTACTGATGCCACCAACGCACTATATCATTGTGCCACTCTGAGGGCTCCTGCTGCTTCTGATGCCACCAACACACTATATCATTGTGCCACTCTGTAGGCTCTTGCTGCTACTACTGATGCCACCAATGCACTATATCTTTGTGCCACTCTTCAGGCTCCTGCTGCTTCTGATGCCACCTTCACACTATATAATTGTGCCACTCTGCGGGCTCCTGCTGCTTCTGATGCCACCAACACACTATATCATTGTGCCATTCTGTGGGCTCCTCCTGCTGCTGCTGCTACTGATGCCACCTTCACACTATATCATTGTGCCACTCTGTGGGCTCCTGTTGCTGCTGCTGCTGCTACTGATGCCACCAACACACTATATCATTGTGCCACTCTGCCGCTCTTGCTGCTTCTGATGCCACCTTCACATTATATCATTGTGCCACTCTGCGGGCTCCTGCTGCTATAGATGCCACCTTCACACTATATCATTGTGCCACTCTGCGGGCTCCTGTTGCTGCTACTGATGCCACCAATGCACTATATCATTGTGCCACTCTGCAGACTCCTGCTGCTTTTGATGCCAGCTTCACACTACATCATTGTGCCCTCTGCCGCTCTTGCTTCTTCTGATGCCACTTTCACACTATATCATTGTGCCACTCTGCGGACTCCTACTGCTGCTGTTTTTGATGCCACCAACACACTATATCATTGTGCCACGCTGCGGCTCTTGCTTCTTCTGATTCCTCCTTTACACTATATCATTGTGCCACTCTGAGGGCTCCTGCTGCTGCTACTGATGACACCAATGCACTATATCATTGTGCCACTCTGCGGGCTCCTGCTGCTTCTGATGCCACCGTCAAACTATATCATTGTGCCACTCTGCGGCTCTTTCTTCTTCTGATTCCACCTTCACACTATATCATTGTGCCATTTTGAGGGCTCCTGCTGCTGCTACTGATGACACCAATGCACTATATCATTGTGCCACTCTGCGGGCTCCTGCTGCTACAGATGCCACCTTCACACTATATCATTGTGCCACTCTGCAGGATCCTGCTGCTGCTACTGATGCCACCAATGCACTATATCATTGTGCCACTCTGCAGGCTCCTGCTGCTTCTGATGCCACCTTCACACTATATAATTGTGCCCTCTGCCGCTCTTGCTTCTTCTGATGCCACCTTCACACTATATCATTGTGCCACTCTTTGGGCTCTTGCTTCTTCTGATGCCACCTTCACTTTATATCATTGTGCCACTCTGCAGGATCCTGCTGCTGCTACTGATGCCACCAATGCACTATATCATTGTGCCACTCTGCGGGCTCCTGCTGCTTCTGATGCCACCGTCACACTATATCATTGTGCCACTCTGCGGGCTCCTGCTGCTTCTGATGCCACCAACGCACTATATCATTGTGCCACTCTGCGCACTCTTGCTGCTGCTACTGATGCCACCAATGCACTATATCATTGTGCCACTCTGCAGGCTCCTGCTGCTTCTGATGCCACCTTTACACTATATCATTGTGCCACTCTGCGGCCTCCTGCTGCTTCTGATGCCACCAACACACTATATCATTGTGCCATTTTTTGGGCCCCTCCTGCTGCTGCTACTGATGCCACCTTCACACTATATCATTGTGCCACTCTGCGGGCTCCTGCTGCTGCTGCTACTGATGCCACCAACGCACTTTATCATTGTGCCATTCTGCGGGCTTCTGCTGCTGATGCTTTTGATGCCATCAACACACTATATCATTGTGCCACTCTGCCGCTCTTGCTTCTTCTGATGCCACCTTCACACTATATCATTGTGCCACTCTGCTGGCTCCTGCTGCTGCTGCTGCTACTGATACCACCAACGCACTATATCGTTGTGCCACTCTGCAGGCTCCTGCTGCTTCTGATGCCACCTTCACACTATATCATTGTGCCACTCTGCGGGCTCCTGCTGCTACTGATGCCACCTTCACACTATATCATTGTGCCACTCTGCGGGCTCCTGCTGCTGCTGCTTTTGATGCCACAAACACAATATATCATTGTGCCACTCTGCTGCTATTGCTGCTTCTGATGCCACCTTCACTTTATATTATTGTGCCAATCTGCGAGTTCCTGCTGCTGCTACTGATGCCACCAATGCACTATATCATTGTGCCACTCTGCAGGCTCCTGCTGCTTCTGATGCCAACTTCACACTATATCATTGTGCCACTCTGCGGACTCCTACTGCTGCTTTTTTTGATGCCACTAACACACTATATCATTGTGCCACTCTGCTGCTCTTGCTTCTTCTGATGCCACCTTCACACTATATCATTGTGCCACTCTGCAGGCTCCTGCTGCTGCTGATGCCACCTTCACACTATATCATTGTGCCCTCTGCTGCTCTTGCTTCTTCTGATGCCACCTTCACACTATATCATTGTGCCACTCTGCCGCTCTTGCTCCTTTTGATGCCACCTTCACACTATATCATTGTGCCAATCTACAAGCTCCTGCTGCTGCTACTGATGCCAACAACGCACTATATCGTTGTGCCACTCTGCAGGCTCCTGCTGTTTCTGAAGCCGCTTTCACACTATATCATTATGCCACTCTGTGGGCTCCTCCGGTTGCTGCTGCTACAGATGCCACCTTCACACTATATCATTGTGCCACTCTGCGGGCTCCTGCTGCTGCTACTGATGCCACCAATGCACTATATCATTGTGCCACTCTGCAGGCTACTGCTGCTTCTGATGCCACCTTCACACTATATCATGGTGCCCTCTGCCGCTCTTGCTTCTTCTGATGCCACCTTCACACTATATCATTGTGCCACTCTGCGGACTCCTACTGCTGCTGTTTTTGATGCCACCAACACACTATATCATTGTGCCACTCTGCGGCTCTTGCTTCTTCTGATGCCACCTTCACACTATATCATTGTGCCACTCTGAGGGCTCCTGCTGCTGCTACTGATGCCACCAACGCACTATATCATTGTGCCACTCTGCAGGCTCCTGCTTATTGTTTTGCAACCTTCACACTATATCATTGTGCCACTCTGCGGGCTCCTGCTGCTTCTGATGCCACCGTCCCACTATATCATTGTGCCACTCTGTGGGCTCCTGCTGCTTCTGATGCCACCTTCACACTATATCATTGTGCCACTCTGTGGGCTCCTCCTGCTGCTGCTGCTACTGATGCCACCTTCACACTTTATCATTGTGCCACTCTGAGGGCTCCTGCTGCTGCTACTGATGCCACCAATGCACTATATCATTGTGCCAATCTGCAGGCTCCTGCTGCTTCTTATGCCTTCTTCTCACTATATCATTGTGCCACTCTGCGGGCTCCTTCTGCTTCTGATGCCACGTCACACTATATCATTGTGCCACTCTGCGGGCTCCTGCTGCTTCTGATGCCACCAACACACTATATCATTGTGCTACTCTTTGGGCTCCTCCTGCTGCTGCTGCTTCTGATGCCACCTTCACACTATATCATGGTGCCCTCTGCCGCTCTTGCTTCTTCTGATGCCACCTTCACACTGTATCATTGTGCCACTCTGCGGACTCCTGCTGCTGCTGTTTTTGATGCCACCAACACACTATATCATTGTGCCACTCTGCGGCTCTGGCTTCTTCTGATGCCACCTTCACACTATATCATTGTGCCACTCTGAGGGCTCCTGCTGCTGCTACTGATGCCACCAACGCACTATATCATTGTGCCACTCTGCAGGCTCCTGCTTATTGTTTTGCAACCTTCACACTATATCATTGTGCCACTCTGCGGGCTCCTGCTGCTTCTGATGCCACCGTCACACTATATCATTGTGCCACTCTGTGGGCTCCTGCTGCTTCTGATGCCACCAACACACTATATCATTGTGCCACTCTGTGGGCTCCTCCTGCTGCTGCTGCTACTGATGCCACCTTCAAACTTTATCATTGTGCCACTCTGAGGGCTCCTGCTGCTGCTACTGATGCCACCAATGCACTATATCATTGTGCCAATCTGCAGGCTCCTGCTGCTTCTGATGCCACCTTCACACTATATCATTGTGCCACTCTGCGGGCTCCTTCTGCTTCTGATGCCACGTCACACTATATCATTGTGCCACTCTGCGGGCTCCTGCTGCTTCTGATGCCACCAACACACTATATCATTGTGCTACTCTGTGGGCTCCTCCTGCTGCTGCTGCTACTGATGCCACCTTCACACTATATCATTGTGCCACTCTGCGCGCTCTTGCTGCTGCTACTGATGCCACCAATGCACTATATCATTGTGCCACTCTGCAGGCTCCTGCTGCTTCTGATGCCAACTTTACACTTTATCATTGTGCCACTCTGCGGGCTCCTGCTGCTTCTGATGCCACCAACACACTATATCATTGTGCCATTCTGTAGGCCCCTCCTGCTGCTGTTGCTACTGATGCCACCTTCACACTATATCATTGTGCCACTCTGCCGCTCTTGCTGCTTCTGATGCCACCTTCACACTATATCAATGTGCCACTCTGCTGGCTCCTGCTGCTGCTGCTGCTACTGATGCCACCAACGCACTATATCATTGTGCCACTCTGCAGGCTCCTGCTGCTTCTGATGCCACCTTCACACTATATCATTGTGCCACTCTGCGGGCTCCTGCTGCTACTGATGCCACCTTCACACTATATCATTGTGCCACTCTGCGGGCTCCTGCTGCTGCTTTTGATGCCACCAACACAATATATCATTGTGCCACTCTGCTGCTCTTGCTACTTCTGATGCCACCTTCACTTTATATTATTGTGCCAATCTGTGGGCTCCTGCTGCTGCTACTGATGCCACCAACACACTTTATCATTGTGCAACTCTGCAGGCTCCTCCTTCTGCCGCTGCTACTGATTCCATCTTCACACTATATCATTGTGCCACTCTGCCGCTCTTGTTGCTTTTAATGCTACCTTCACACTATATCATTGTGCCAATCTACAAGCTCCTGCTTCTGCTGCTACTGATGCCAACAATGCACTATATCGCTGAGCCACTCTGCAGGCTCCTGCTGCTTCTGATGCCACCTTCACACTATATTATTGTGCCACTCTGCAGGCTCCTGCTGTTTTTGATGCCGCTTTCACACTATATCATTATGACACTCTGCGGACTCCTACTGCTGCTGTTTTTGATGCCACCAACACACTATATCATTGTGCCACTCTGCGGCCCTTGCTTCTTCTGATGCCACCTTCACACTATATCATTGTGCCCTCTGCCGCTCTTGCTTCTTCTGATGCCACCTTCACACTATATCATTGTGCCACTCTGCTGACTCCTACTGCTGCTGTTTTTGATGCCACCAACACACTATATCATTGTGCCACTCTGCGGCTCTTGCTTCTTTTGATGCCACCTTCACACTATATCATTGTGCCACTCTGAGGGCTCCTGCTGCTGCTACTGATGCCACCAACGCACTATATCATTGTGCCACTCTGCAGGCTCCTGCTAATTCTTTTGCCACCTTCACACTATATCATTGTGCCACTCTGCGGGCTCCTGCTGCTTCTGATGCCACCGTCAAACTATATCATTGTGCCACTCTGTGGGCTCCTCCTGCTGCTGCTGCTACTGATGCCACCTTCACACTATCATTGTGCCACTCTGCGGGCTCCTGCTGCTGCTACTGATGCCACCAATGCACTATATCATTGTGCCACTCTGCAGGCTCCTGCTGCTTCTGATGCCACCTTCACACTATATCATTGTGCCACTCTGCGGGCTCCTGCTGCTTCTGATGCCACCAACACACTATGTCATTGTGCCACTCTGTGGGCTCCTCCTGCTGCTGCTGCTGCTGCTACTGATGCCACCTTCACACTATATCATTGTGCCACTCTGCGGGCTCCTGCTGCTGCTACTGATGCCACCAATGCACTATATCATTGTGCCACTCTGCAGGCTCCTGCTGCTACTGATGCCACCTTCACACTAAATCTTTGTGCCAATCTGCGGGCTCCTGCTGCTGCTGTTACTGATGCCACCAATGCACAATATCATTGTGCCACTCTGCGGGCTTCTGCTGCTGCTGCTTTTGATGCCACCTTCACACTATATCATTGTGCCACTCTGCCGCTCTTGCTTCTTCTGATGCCACCTTCACACTATATCATTGTGCCACTCTGCCGTTTTTGCTCCTTTTGATGCCACCTTCACCCTATATCATTGTGCCCTCTGCCGCTCTTGCTTCTTCTGATACCACCTTCACACTATATCATTGTGCCACTCTGCGGACTCCTACTACTGCTGTTTTTGATGCCACCAACAAACTATATCATTGTGCCACTCTGTGGCTCTTGCTTCTTCTGATGCCACCTTCACACTATATCATTGTGCCACTCTTAGGGCTCCTGCTGCTGCTACTAATGCCACCAACGCACTATATCTATGTGCCACTCTGCAGGCTCCTGCTGCTTCTGATGCCACCGTCACACTATATCATTGTGCCACTCTGTGGGCTCCTGCTGCTTCTGATGCCACCGTCACACTATATCATTGTGCCACTCTGTGGGCTCCTCCTGCTGCTGCTGCTGCTACTGATGCCACCTTCACACTATCATTGTGCCAATCTGCGGGCTCCTGCTGCTGCTGCTGCTGTTACTGATGCCACCAATGCACAATATCATTGTGCCACTATGCGGGCTTCTGCTGCTGCTGCTTTTGATGCCACCTTCACACTATATCATTGTGCCACTCTGCTGGCTCCTGCTGCTGCTGCTACTGATGCCACCAATGCACTATATCATTGTGCCACTCTGCAGGCTCCTGCTGCTTCTGATGCCACCTTCACACTATATCATTGTGCCACTCTGCGGGCTCCTGCTGCTACTGATGCCACCTTCACACTATATCATTGTGCCACTCTGCGGGCTCCTGCTGCTGCTGCTTTTGATGCCACCAACAAAATATATTATTGTGCCACTCTGCTGCTCTTGCTGCTTCTGATGCCACCTTCACTTTATATTATTGTGCCAATCTGTGGGCTCCTGCTGCTGCTACTGATGCCACCATCACACTTTATCGTTGTGCAACTCTGCAGGCTCCTGCTGCTTCTGAAGGCACTTTCACACTATATCATTGTGCCACTCTGCGGGCTCCTCCTTCTGCTGTTGCTACTGATGCCACCTTTACACTATATCATTGTGCCACTCTGCGGGCTCCTGCTGCTGCTACTGATGCCACCTTCACACTATATCATTGTGCAACTCTGCCGCTCTTGCTGCTTTTAATGCTACCTTCACACTATATCATTGTGCCAGTCTACAAGCTCCTGCTTCTGCTGCTACTGATGCCAACAACGCACTATATCGCTGTGCCACTCTGCAGGCTCCTGCTGCTTCTGATGCCACCTTCACACTATATTATTGTGCCACTCTGCAGGCTCCTGCTGTTTCTGATGCCGCTTTCACACTATATCATTATGACACTCTGTGGGCTACTCCTGCTGCTGCTACAGATGCCACCTTCACACTATATCATTGTGCCACTCTGCGGGGTCCTGCTGCTGCTACGGATGCCACCAATGCACTATATCATTGTGCCACTCTGCAGGCTCCTGCTGCTTCTGATGCCACCTTCACACTATATCATTGTGCCACTCTGCGGACTCCTACTGCTGCTGTTTTTGATGCCACCAACACACTATATCATTGTGCCACTCTGCGGCTCTTGCTTCTTCTGATGCCACCTTCACACTATATCATTGTGCCACTCTGCAGGCTCCTGCTGCTTCTGATGCCACCTTCACACTATATCATTGTGCCCTCTGCCGCTCTTGCTTCTTCTGATGCCACCTTCACACTATATCATTGTGCCACTCTGCCGTTTTTGCTCCTTTTGATGCCACCTTCACACTATATCATTGTGCCCTCTGCGGCTCTTGCTTGTTCTGATGCCACCTTCACACTATATCATTGTGCCACTCTGCTGACTCCTACTGCTGCTGTTATTGATGCCACCAACACACTATATCATTGTGCCACTCTGCGGCTCTTGCTTCTTCTGATGCCACCTTCACACTACATCATTGTGCCACTCTGAGGGCTCCTGCTGCTGCTACTGATGCCACCAACGCACTATATCATTGTGCCACTCTGCAGGCTCCTGCTAATTCTTTTGCCACCTTCACACTATATCATTGTGCCACTCTGCGGGCTCCTGCTGCTTCTGATGCCACCGTCAAACTATATCATTGTGCCACTCTGTGGGCTCCTCCTGCTGCTGCTGCTACTGATGCCACCTTCACACTATCATTGTGCCACTCTGCGGGCTCCTGCTGCTGCTACTGATGCCACCAATGCACTATATCATTGTGCCACTCTGCAGGCTTCTGCTGCTTCTGATGCCACCTTCACACTATATCATTGTGCCACTCTGCGGACTCCTACTACTGCTGTTTTTGATGCCACCAACACACTATATCATTGTGCCACTCTGCGGCTCTTGCTTCTTCTGATGCCACCTTCACACTATATCATTGTGCCACTCTTAGGGCTCCTGCTGCTGCTACTAATGCCACCAACGCACTATATCTATGTGCCACTCTGCAGGCTCCTGCTGCTTCTGATGCCACCGTCACACTATATCATTGTGCCACTCTGTGGGCTCCTGCTGCTTCTGATGCCACCGTCACACTATATCATTGTGCCACTCTGTGGGCTCCTCCTGCTGCTGCTGATACTGATGCCACCTTCACACTATCATTGTGCCACTCTGGGGGCTCCTGCTGCTGCTACTGATGCCACCAATGCACTATATCATTGTGCCACTCTGCAGGCTTCTGCTGCTTCTGATGCCACCTTCACACTATATCATTGTTCCACTCTGTGGGCTCCTCCTGCTGCTGCTGCTGCTACTGATGCCACCTTCACACTATATCATTGTGCCACTCTGCGGGCTCCTACTGCTGCTACTGATGCCATCAATGCACTATATCATTGTGCCACTCTGCAGGCTCCTGCTGCTTCTGATGCCACCTTCACGCTATATCATTGTGCCATTCTGTGGGCTTCTTCTGCTGCTGCTGCTACTGATGCCATCTTCACACTATATCTTTGTGCCAATCTGCGGGCTCTTGCTGCTGCTGTTACTGATGCTACCAATGCACAATATCATTGTGCCACTCTGCGGGCTTCTGCTGCTGCTGCTTTTGATGCCACCTTCACACTATATCATTGTGCCACTCTGCGGTTTCCTGCTGCTACCGATGCCACATTCACACTATATCATTGTGCCACTCTGCGGACTCCTACTGCTGCTGCTTTTGATGCCACCAGCACACTATATCATTGTGCCACTCTGCCGCTCTTGCTCCTTCTGATGCCACCTTAACACTATATCATTGTGCCACTCTGCTGGCTCCTGCTGCTGCTACTGAGGCCACCAACGCACTATATCATTGTGCCACTCTGCGGGCTCCTGCTGCTTCTGATGCCACCGTCAAACTATATCATTGTGCCACTCTGTGGGCTCCTCCTGCTGCTGCTGCTACTGATGCCACCTTCACACTATCATTGTGCCACTCTGCGGGCTCCTGCTGCTGCTACTGATGCCACCAATGCACTATATCATTGTGCCACTCTGCAGGCTCCTGCTGCTTCTGATGCCACCTTCACACTATATCATTGTGCCACTCTGCGGGCTCCTGCTGCTTCTGATGCCACCAACACACTATGTCATTGTGCCACTCTGTGGGCTCCTCCTGCTGCTGCTGCTGCTACTGATGCCACCTTCACACTATATCATTGTGCCACTCTGCGGGCTCCTGCTGCTGCTACTGATGCCACCAATGCACTATATCATTGTGCCACTCTGCAGGCTCCTGCTGCTTCTGATGCCACCTTCACACTATATCATTGTGCCACTCTGCGGGCTCCTGCTGCTTCTGATGCCACCAACACACTATGTCATTGTGCCACTCTGTGGGCTCCTCCTGCTGCTGCTGCTGCTACTGATGCCACCTTCACACTATATCATTGTGCCACTCTGCGGGCTCCTACTGCTGCTACTGATGCCACCAATGCACTATATCATTGTGCCACTCTGCAGGCTCCTGCTGCTACTGATGCCACCTTCACACTAAATCTTTGTGCCAATCTGCGGGCTCCTGCTGCTGCTGTTACTGATGCCACCAATGCACAATATCATTGTGCCACTCTGCGGGCTTCTGCTGCTGCTGCTTTTGATGCCACCTTCACACTATATCATTGTGCCACTCTGCCGCTCTTGCTTCTTCTGATGCCACCTTCACACTATATCATTGTGCCACTCTGCCGTTTTTGCTCCTTTTGATGCCACCTTCACCCTATATCATTGTGCCCTCTGCCGCTCTTGCTTCTTCTGATACCACCTTCACATTATATCATTGTGCCACTCTGCGGACTCCTACTACTGCTGTTTTTGATGCCACCTTCACACTATATCATTGTGCCACTCTTAGGGCTCCTGCTGCTGCTACTAATGCCACCAACGCACTATATCTATGTGCCACTCTGCAGGCTCCTGCTGCTTCTGATGCCACCGTCACACTATATCATTGTGCCACTCTGTGGGCTCCTGCTGCTTCTGATGCCACCGTCACACTATATCATTGTGCCACTCTGTGGGCTCCTCCTGCTGCTGCTGCTGCTACTGATGCCACCTTCACACTATCATTGTGCCAATCTGCGGGCTCCTGCTGCTGCTGCTGCTGTTACTGATGCCACCAATGCACAATATCATTGTGCCACTATGCGGGCTTCTGCTGCTGCTGCTTTTGATGCCACCTTCACACTATATCATTGTGCCACTCTGCTGGCTCCTGCTGCTGCTGCTACTGATGCCACCAATGCACTATATCATTGTGCCACTCTGCAGGCTCCTGCTGCTTCTGATGCCACCTTCACACTATATCATTGTGCCACTCTGCGGGCTCCTGCTGCTACTGATGCCACCTTCACACTATATCATTGTGCCACTCTTAGGGCTCCTGCTGCTGCTACTAATGCCACCAACGCACTATATCTATGTGCCACTCTGCAGGCTCCTGCTGCTTCTGATGCCACCGTCACACTATATCATTGTGCCACTCTGTGGGCTCCTGCTGCTTCTGATGCCACCGTCACACTATATCATTGTGCCACTCTGTGGGCTCCTCCTGCTGCTGCTGCTGCTACTGATGCCACCTTCACACTATCATTGTGCCAATCTGCGGGCTCCTGCTGCTGTTACTGATGCCACCAATGCACAATATCATTGTGCCACTCTGCGGGCTTCTGCTGCTGATGCTTTTGATGCCACCTTCACACTATATCATTGTGCCACTCTGCCGCTCTTGCTTCTTCTGATGCCACCTTCACACTATATCATTGTGCCACCCTGCTGGCTCCTGCTACTGATGCCACCAACGCACTATATCATTGTGCCACTCTGCAGGCTCCTGCTGCTTCTGATGCCACCTTCACACTATATCATTGTGCCACTCTGCGGGCTCCTGCTGCTGCTGCTTTTGATGCCACCAACACAATATATCATTGTGCCACTCTGCTGCTCTTGCTGCTTCTGATGCCACCTTCACTTTATATTATTGTGCCAATCTGTGGGCTCCTGCTGCTGCTACTGATGCCACCAACACACTTTATCATTGTGCAACTCTGCAGGCTCCTGCTGCTTCTGAAGGCACTTTCACACTATATCATTGTGCCACTCTGCGGGCTCCTGCTGCTTCTGATGCCACCTTCACACTATATCATTGTGCCACTCTGCGGGCTCCTGCTGCTACTGATGCCAATTTCACACTATATCATTGTGCCACTCTGCGGCTCTTGCTGCTACTGATGCCACCTTCACAATATATCATTGTGCCACTCTGCAGGCTCCTGCTGCTGCCGCGTTTGATGCCACCAACACACTATATCATTGTGCCACTCTGCAGGCTCCTGCTGCTTCTGATGCCACCTTCACACTATACCATTGTGTCACTCTTTGGGCTCCTGCTGCTTCTGATGCCATCAACACACTATATCATTGTGCCACTCTGCGGGCTCCTGCTGCTGCTGCTTTTTATGCCATCAACACACTATATCATTATGCCACTCAGCAGGCTCCTTCTGCTTCTGATGCCACCTTCACACTATACCATTGTGTCACTCTTTGGGCTCCTTCTGCTTCTGATGCCACCAACACACTATATCATTGTTCCACTCTGCGGGCACCTGCTGCTGCTGCTTTTTATGCCACCAACACACTATATCATTGTGCCACTTTGCCGCTCTTGCTTCTTCTGATGCCACCTTCACACTATATCATTGTGCCACTCTGCTGGCTCCTGCTGCTGCTGCTACTGATGCCACCAACGCACTATATCATTGTGCCACTCTGCAGGCTCCTGCTGCTGCTGCTTTTGATGCCAACAACGCACTATATCATTGTGCCACTCTGCAGGCTCCTGCTGCTGCTGCTTTTGATGCCACCAACACACTATATCATTGTGCCACTCTGCTGGCTCCTGCTGCTTCTGATGCCACCTTCACACTATACCATTGTGTCACTCTTTGGGCTCCTGCTGCTTCTGATGCCACCAATGCACTATATCATTGTGCCACTCTGCCGCTCTTGCTTCTACTGATGCCACCTTCTCACTATATCATTGTGCCACTCTGCGGACTCCTACTGCTGCTTTTTTTGATGCCACCAACACACTATATCATTGTGCCACTCTGCGGCTCTTGCTGCTACTGATGCCACCTTCACAATATATCATTGTGCCACTCTGCAGGCTCCTGCTGCTGCCGCGTTTGATGCCACCAACACACTATATCACTGTGCCACTCTGCAGGCTCCTGCTGCTTCTGATGCCACCTTCACACTATACCATTGTGTCACTCTTTGGGCTCCTGCTGCTTCTGATGCCACCAACACACTATATCATTGTGCCAGTCTGCGGGCTCCTGCTGCTGCTGCTTTTTATGCCATCAACACACTATATCATTCTGCCACTCTGCAGGCTCCTTCTGCTGCTGCTTTTGATGCCACCATAACAATATAACATTGTGCCACTCTGCAGGCTCCTGCTGCTTCTGATGCCACCTTCACACTATACCATTGTGTCACTCTTTAGGCTCCTGCTGCTTCTGATGCCACCAACACACTATATCATTGTGCCACTCTGCAGGCTCCTGCTGCTTCTGATTCCACCAACACACTATATCATTGTGTCACCCTGCAGGCTCCTGCTGCTGCTGCTTTTTATGCCATCAACACACTATATCATTGTGCCACTCTGCAGGCTCCTTCTGCTTCTGATGCCACCTTCACACTATACCATTGTGTCACTCTTTGGGCTCCTTCTGCTTCTGATGCCACCAACACACTATATCATTGTTCCACTCTGCGGGCTCCTGCTGCTGCTGCTTTTTATGCCATCAACACACTATATCATTGTGCCACTCTGCAGGCTCCTTCTGCTGCTGCTTTTGATGCCACCAACACACTATAACATTGTGCCACTCTGCAGGCTCCTGCTGCTTCTGATGCCACCTTCACACTATACCATTGTGTCACTCTTTAGGCTCCTGCTGCTTCTGATGCCACCAACACACTATATCATTGTGCCACTCTGCAGGCTCCTGCTGCTTCTGATGCCACCAACATACTATATCATTGTGCCACTCTGCGGGCTCCTGCTGCTGCTGCTTTTTATGCCATCAACACACTATATCATTGTGCCACTCTGCGGGCTCTTGCTGCTGCTGCTTCTGATGCCACCTTCAAACTTTATCATTGTGCCACTCTGCGTGCTCCTGCTGCTACTGATGCCACCTTCAAACTTTATCATTGTGCCACTCTGCGTGCTCCTGCTGCTACTGATGCCACCTTCACACTATATCATTGTGCCACCCTGTGGGCTCCTGCTGCTTCTGATGCCACCTTCATACTATATCATTGTGTCACTCTGCGGGCTCCTGCTGCTTCTGATGCCACCAACACACTATATCATTGTGCCACTCTGCGGGCTCCTACTGCTGCTGCTTTTGATGCCACCAACACACTATATCATTGTGCCACTCTGCCACTCTTTCTCCTTCTGATGCCACCAACGCACTATATCATTGTTCCACTCTGCAGGCTCCTGCTGCTGCTGCTTTTGATGGCACCAACACACTATATCATTGTGCCACTCTGCGGGCTCCTGCTGCTGCTGCTTTTGATGCCGCCAACACACTATATCATTGTGCCACTCTGCGGGCTCCTGCTGCTTTTGATGCCACCTTCAAACTATATCATTGTGCCACTCTGCGGGCTCCAGCTGCTACTGATGCCACCTTCACACTATATCACTGTGCCACTCTGCAGGCTCCTGCTGCTTCTGATGCCACTTTCACACTATATCATTATGTCACTCTGCGGGCTCCTGCTGCTTCTGATGCCATTAACACACTATATCATTGTGCCACTCTGCGGGCTCCTACTGCTGCTGCTTTTGATGCCACCAACACACTATATCATTGTGCCACTCTGCCGCTCTTGCTGCTTTTGATGCCACCTTCACACTGTATCATTGTGCCACTCTGCGGGCTCCTGCTGCAGCTGCATTTGATACCAACTTCACACTATATAATTGTGTCACTCTGCGGGCTCCTGCTGCTTCTGATGCCACCTTCACACTATATCTTTGTGCCACTCTGCGGACTCCTACTGCTGCTGCTTTTGATGCCTCCAACACACTATATCATTGTGCCACTCTGCCGCTCTTGCTTCTTCTGATGCCACCTTCACACTATATTATTGTGCCACTCTGCGGGCTCCTGCTGCTACTGATGCCACCTTCACACTATATCATTGTGCCACTCTGCAGGCTCCTGCTGCTTCTGATGCCACCTTCATACTATATCTTTGTGTCACTCTGCGGGCTCCTGCTGCTTCTGATGCCACCAACACACTATATCATTGTGCCACTCTGCGGGCTCCTACTGCTGCTGCTTTTGATGCCACCAACACACTATATCATTGTGCCACTCTGCCACTTTTGCTCCTTCTGATGCCACCAACGCACTATATCATTGTTCCACTCTGCAGGCTCCTGCTGCTGCTGCTTTTGATGCCACCAACACACTATATCATTGTGCCACTCTGCAGGCTCCTGCTGCTTCTGATGCCACCTTCACACTATACCATTGTGTCACTCTTTGGGCTCCTGCTGCTGCTGCTTTTTATGCCACAACACACTATATCATTGTGCCACTCTGCGGGCTCCTGCTGCTTCTGATGCCACCTTCACACTATATCATTGTGTCACTCTGCAGGCTTCTGATGCCACCAACACACTATATCATTGTGCCACTCTGCGGGCTCCTGCTGCTGCTACTTTTGATGCCACCAACACACTATATCATTGTGCCACTCTGCGGGCTCCTGCTGCTTCTGATGCCACCTTCAAACTATATCATTGTGCCACTCTGCGGGCTCCAGCTGCTACTGATGCCACCTTCACACTATATCACTGTGCCACTCTGCAGGCTCCTGCTGCTTCTGATGCCACTTTCACACTATATCATTATGTCACTCTGCGGGCTCCTGCTGCTTCTGATGCCACCAACACACTATATCATTGTGCCACTCTGCGGGCTCCTACTGCTGCTGCTTTTGATGCCACCAACACACTATATCATTGTGCCACTCTGCCGCTCTTGCTGCTTTTGATGCCACCTTCACACTATATCATTGTGCCACTCTGCGGGCTCCTGCTGCAGCTGCATTTGATGCCAACTTCACACTATATCATTGTGTTACTCTGCCGCTCTTGCTTCTTCTGATGTCACCTTCACACTATATCATTGTGCCACTCTGCTGGCTCCTGCTGCTGCTGCTGCTAATGATTCCACCAACGCACTATATCATTGTGCCACTCTGCAGGCTCCTGCTGCTTCTGATGCCAGCTTCACACTATATCATTGTGCCACTCTGCGGGCTCCTGCTGCTTCTGATGCCACCTTCACACTATATCATTGTGCCACTCTGCGGGCTCCTGCTGCTTCTGATGCCACCTTCACACTATATCATTGTGCCAGTCTGCGGGCTCCTGCTGCTACTGATGCCACCAACGCACTATATCATTGTGCCACTCTGCAGGCTCCTGCTGCTTCTGATGCCACCTTCACACTATATCATTGTGCCACTCTGCAGGCTCCTGCTGCTTCTGATGCCACCAACACACTATATCATTGTGCCACTCTGCGGGCTCCTGCTGCTTCTGATGCGACCTTAAAACTATATCATTGTGCCACTCTGCGGGCTCCAGCTGCTACTGATGCCACCTTCACACTATATCACTGTGCCACTCTGCAGGCTCCTGCTGCTTCTGATGCCACTTTCACACTATATCATTGTGCCACTCTGCGGGCTCCTGCTGCTTCTGATGCCACCTTCAAACTATATCATTGTGCCACTCTGCGGGCTCCAGCTGCTACTGATGCCACCTTCACACTATATCACTTTGCCACTCTGCAGGCTCCTGCTGCTTCTGATGCCACTTTCACACTATATCATTATGTCACTCTGCGGGCTCCTGCTGCTTCTGACGCCACCAACACACTATATCATTGTGCCACTCTGCGGGCTCCTACTGCTGCTGCTTTTGATGCCACCAACACACTATATCATTGTGCCACTCTGCCGCTCTTGCTGCTTTTGATTCCACCTTCACACTATATCATTGTGCCACTCTGCGGACTCCTACTGCTGCTGCTTTTGATGCCTCCAACACACTATATCATTGTGCCACTCTGCTGCTCTTGCTTCTTCTGATGCCACCTTCACACTATATCATTGTGCCACTCTGCTGGCTCCTGCTGCTGCTGCTGCTACTGATACAACCAACGCACTATATCATTGTGCCACTCTGCGGGCTCCTGCTACTTCTGATGCCACCTTCACACTATATCATTGTGCCACTCTGCGGGCTCCTGCTGCTGCTGATGCCACCGTCACACTATATCATTGAGCCACTCTGCGGGCTCCTGCTGCTTCTGATGCCACCGTCACACTATATCATTGTGCCACTCTGCGGGCTCCTGCTGCTTCTGATGCCACCTTCACACTATATCATTGTGCCACTCTGCGGGCTCCTGCTGCTGCTGATGCCACCGTCACACTATATCATTGAGCCACTCTGCGGGCTCCTGCTGCTTCTGATGCCACCGTCACACTATATCATTGTGCCACTCTGCGGGCTCCTGCTGCTTCTGATGCCACCTTCACACTATATCATTGTGCCACTCTGCGGGCTCCTGCTGCTACTGATGCCACCGTCACACTATATCATTGTGCCACTCTGCATGCTCCTGCTGCTTCTGATGCCACCTTCACACTATATCATTGTGCCACTCTGCGGGCTCCTGCTGCTACTGACGCCACCTTCACACTATATCATTGTGCCACTCTGCGGGCTCCTGCTGCTTCTGATGCCACCAACACACTATATCATTGTGCCACTCTGCGGGCTCCTACTGCTGCTGCTTTTGATGCCACCAACACACTATATCATTGTGCCACTCTGCCGCTCTTGCTGCTTTTGATGCCACCTTCACACTATATCATTGTGCCACTTTGCGGGCTCCTGCTGCAGCTGGATTTGATGCCAACTTCACACTATATCATTGTGTCACTCTGCCGCTCTTGCTTCTTCTGATGCCACCTTCACACTATATCATTGTGCCACTCTGCTGGCTCCTGCTGCTGCTGCTGCTACTGATACCACCAACGCACTATATCATTGTGCCACTCTCCAGGCTCCTGCTGCTTCTGATGCCACCTTCACACTATATCATTGTGCCACTCTGCGGGCTCCTGCTGCTTCTGATGCCACCTTCACACTTTATCATTGTGCCACTCTGCGGGCTCCTGCTGCTACTGATGCCACCGTCACACTATTTCATTGTGCCTCTCTGCGGGCTCCTGCTGCTGCTGCTTTTGATGCCACCAACACACTATATCATTGTGCCACTCTGCCACTCTTGCTCCTTCTGATGCCACCAACGCACTATATCATTGTTCCACTCTGCAGGCTCCTGCTGCTGCTGCTTTTGATGCCACCAACACACTATATCATTGTGCCACTCTGCAGGCTCCTGCTGCTTCTGATGCCACCTTCACACTATACCATTGTGCCACTCTTTGGGCTCCTGCTGCTGCTGCTTTTTATGCCACCAACACACTATATCATTGTGCCACTCTGCGGGCTCCTGCTGCTTCTGATGCCACCTTCACACTATATCATTGTGTCACTCTGCAGGCTTCTGATGCCACCAACACACTATATCATTGTGCCACTCTGGGGGCTCCTGCTGCTGCTGCTTCTGATGCGACCTTAAAACTATATCATTGTGCCACTCTGCGGGCTCCAGCTGCTACTGATGCCACCTTCACACTATATCACTGTGCCACTCTGCAGGCTCCTGCTGCTTCTGATGCCACTTTCACACTATATCATTGTGCCACGCTGCGGGCTCCTGCTGCTTCTGATGCCACCTTCAAAATATATCATTGTGCCACTCTGCGAGCTCCAGCTGCTACTGATGCCACCTTCACACTATATCACTGCGCCACTCTGCAGGCTCCTGCTGCTTCTGATGCCACTTTCACACTATATCATTATGTCACTCTGCGGGCTCCTGCTGCTTCTGATGCCACCAACACACTATATCATTCTGCCACTCTGCGGGCTCCTACTGCTGCTGCTTTTGATGCCACCAACACACTATATCATTGTGCCACTCTGCCGCTCTTGCTGCTTTTGATGCCACCTTCACACTATATCATTGTGCCACTCTGCGGACTCCTACTGCTGCTGCTTTTGATGCCTCCAACACACTATATCATTGTGCCACTCTGCCGCTCTTGCTGCTTCTGATGCCACCTTCACACTATATCATTGTGCCACTCTGCTGGCTCCTGCTGCTGCTGCTGCTACTGATACCACTAACGCACTATATCATTGTGCCACTCTGCAGGCTCCTGCTGCTTCTGATGCCACCTTCACACTATATCATTGTGCCACTCTGCGGGCTCCTGCTGCTTCTGATGCCACCTTCACACTATATCATTGTGCCACTCTGCGGGCTCCTGCTGCTGCTGATGCCACCGTCACACTATATCATTGTGCCTCTCTGCGGGCTCCTGCTGCTGCTGCTTTTGATGCCACCAACACACTATATCATTGTGCCACTCTGCCGCTCTTGCTGCTTCTGATGCCACCTTCACACTATATCATTGTGCCACTCTGCGGGCTCCTGCTGCTACTGATGCCACCTTCACACTATATCATTGTGCCACTCTGCGGGCTCCTGCTGCTCTTTTGATGCCAACTTCACACTATATCATTGTGCCACTCTGCAGTTTCCTGCTGCTACCGATGCCACATTCACACTATATCATTATGCCACTCTGCGGACTCCTACTCCTGCTGCTTTTGATGCCACCAGCACACTATTTCATTGTGCCACTCTGACGCTCTTGCTCCTTCTGATGCCACCTTCACACTATATCATTGTGCCACTCTGCTGGCTCCTGCTGCTGCTACTGAGGCCACCAACGCACTATATCATTGTGCCACTCAGCGGGCTCCTGCTGCTACTGATGCCACCTTCACACTATATCATTGTGCCATTCTGCGGGCTCCTGCTGCTGCTGCTTCTGATGCCAGCTTCACACAATATCATTGTGCCACTCTGCTGGCTCCTGCTGCTGCTGCTACTGATGCTACCGACGCACTATATCATTGTGCCACTCTGCAGGCTCCTGCTGCTTCTGATGCCACCTTCACACCATATCATTGTGCCACTCTGTGGGTTCCTGCTGCTACTGATGCCACCTTCACACTATATCATTGTGCCACTCTGCTGGCTCCTGCTGCTTCTGATGCCACCTTCATACTATATCATTGTGCCACTCTGTGGGCTCCTGCTGCTCTTGATGCCACCTTCACAATATATCATTGTGCCACTCTGCGGTCTCCTGCTGCTACTGATGCCACCTTCACACTATATCATTGTGCAACTCTGCGGGCTCCTGCTGCTCTTTTGATGCCAACTTCACACTATATCATTGTGCCACTCTGCGGTTTCCTGCTGCTACCGATGCCACATTCACACTATATCATTGTGCCACTCTGCGGACTCCTACTGCTGCTGCTTTTGATGCCACCAGCACACTATATCATTGTGCCACTCTGCCGCTCTTGCTCCTTCTGATGCCACCTTAACACTATATCATTGTGCCACTCTGCTGGCTCCTGCTGCTGCTACTGAGGCCACCAACGCACTATATCATTGTGCCACTCTGCGGGCTCCTGCTGCTACTGATGCCACCTTCACACTATATCATTGTGCCACTCTGCGGGCTCCTGCTGCTGCTGCTTTTGATGCCATCAACACACTATATCATTGGGCCACTCTGCAGGCTCCTGCTGCTTCTGATGCCACCTTCAGACTATACCATTGTGCCACTCTGCGGGCTCCAGCTGCTGCTGCTTTTTATGCCACCAACACACTATATCATTGTGCCACGATGCCGATCTTTCTGCTTCTGATGCCAACTTCACACTATATCATTGTGCCACTCTGCAGGCTCCTGCTGCTACTGATGCCAACTTCACACTATATCATTGTGCCACTCTGCGGGCCCCTGCTGCTGCTTTTGATGCCACCAACACACTATATCATTGTGCCACTCTGCCGCTTTTGCTTCTGATGCCACCTTCACACTATATCATTGTGCCACTCTGTGGGCTCCTGCTGCTACTGATACCACCTTCACACTATATCATTGTGCCACTCTGCGGGCTCCTGCTGCTGCTGCTTTTGATGCCAACTTCACACTATATCATTGTGTCACTCTGTGTGCTCCTGCTGCTTCTGATGCCACCTTCACACTATATCATTGTGCCACTCTGCGGGCTCCTGCTGCTACTGATGCCGCCTTCACAATATATCATTGTGCCACTCTGCGGGCTCCTGCTGCTGCTTTTGATGCCAACTTCACACTATGTCATTGTGTCACACTGCGGGCTCCTGCTGCTACCGATGCCACCTTCACACTATATCATTGTGCCACTCTGTGGATTCCTACTGCTGCTGCTTTTGATGCCACCAACACACTATATCATTGTGCCACTCTGCAGGCTCTTGCTTCTTCTGATGCCACCTTCACACTATATCATTGTGCCACTCTGCTGGCTCCTGCTGCTGCTGCTACTGATGCTACCAACGCACTATATCATTGTGCCACTCTGCAGGCTCCTGCTGCTTCTGATGCCACCTTCACACCATATCATTGTGCCACTCTGCGGGCTCCTGCTGCTACTGATGCCACCTTCACACTATATAATTGTGCCACTCTGCTGGCTCCTGCTGCTGCTGCTGCTACTGATGCCACCAACGCACTATATCATTGTGCCACTCTGCAGGCTCCTGCTGCTTCTGATGCCACCTTCACACCATATCATTGTGCCACTCTTCGGGCTCCTGCTGCTACGGATGCCACCTTCACACTATATCATTGTGCCACTCTGCGGGCTCCTGCTGCTGCTTTTGATGCCACCAACACACTATATCATTGTGCCACTCTGCGGGCTCCTGCTGCTGCTGCTTTTTATGCCACCAACACACTATATCATTGTGCCACTCTGCTGCTCTTGCTGTTTCTGATGCCACCTTCACATTTTATCATTGAGCCACTCTGCGGGCTCCTGCTGCTACTGATGCCACCTTCACACTATATCATTGTGCAACTCTGCGGGCTCCTGCTGCTGCTGCTTTTGATGCCACCAACACACTATATCATTGTGCCACTCTGCCGCTCTTTCTGCTTCTGATGCCACCTTCACACTATATCATTGTGCCACACTTTGGGCTCCTGCTGCTACTGATGCCACCTTCACACTATATCATTGTGCCACTCTGCGGGCTCCTGCTGCTACTTATGCCACCTTCACACTATATCATTGTGCCACTCTGCGGGCTCCTGCTGCTGCTTCTTTTGATGCCATCAACACACTATATCATTGGGCCACTCTGCAGGCTCCTGCTGCTTCTGATGCCACCTTCAGACTATACCATTGTGCCACTCTGCGGGCTCCAGCTGCTGCTGCTTTTTATGCCACCAACACACTATATCATTGTGCCACGATGCCGATCTTTCTGCTTCTGATGCCAACTTCACACTATATCATTGTGCCACTCTGCAGGCTCCTGCTGCTACTGATGCCAACTTCACACTATATCATTGTGCCACTCTGCGGGCCCCTGCTGCTGCTTTTGATGCCACCAACACACTATATCATTGTGCCACTCTGCCGCTCTTGCTTCTGATGCCACCTTCACACTATATCATTGTGCCACTCTGTGGGCTCCTGCTGCTACTGATGCCACCTTCACACTATATCATTGTGCCACCCTGCGGGCTCCTGCTGCTGCTGCTTTTGATGCCAACTTCACACTATATCATTGTGTCACTCTGCATGCTCCTGCTGTTTCTGATGCCACCTTCACACTATACCATTGTGCCACTCTGCGGGCTCCTGCTGCTACTGATGCCGCCTTCACAATATATCATTGTGCCACTCTGCGGGCTCCTGCTGCTGCTTTTGATGCCAACTTCACACTATATCATTGTGCCACTCTGCGGGCTCCTGCTGCTGCTGCTACTGATGACACCAACACACTATATCATTGTGTCACACTGCGGGCTCCTGCTGCTACCGATGCCACCTTCACACTATATCATTGTGCCACTCTGTGGATTCCTACTGCTGCTGCTTTTGATGCCACCAACACACTATATCATTGTACCACTCTGCAGGCTCTTGCTTCTTCTGATGCTACCAACGCACTATATCATTGTGCCACTCTGCAGGCTCCTGCTGCTTCTGATGCCACCTTCACACTATATCATTGTGCCACTCTGCGGGCTCCTGCTGCTACTGATGCCACCTACACACTATATAATTGTGTCACTCTGCTGGCTCCTGCTGCTGCTGCTGCTACTGATGCCACCAACGCACTATATCATTGTGCCACTCTGCAGGCTCCTGCTGCTTCTGATGCCAACTTCACACCATATCATTGTGCCACTCTGTGGGCTCCTGCTGCTGCTTTTGATGCCACCAACACACTATATCATTGTGCAACTCTGCAGGCTCCTCCTGCTTCTGATGCCACCTTCACACTATACCATTGTGTCACTCTTTGGGCTCCTGCTGCTTCTGATGCCACCAACACACTATATCATTGTGCCACTCTGCGGGCTCCTGCTGCTGCTGCTTTTGATGCCACCAACACACTATATCATTGTGCCACTCTGCCGCTCTTGCTTCTTCTGATGCAACCTTCACACTATATCATTGTGCCACTCTGCGGGCTCCTGCTGCTACTGATGCCACCTTCACACTATATCATTGTACCACTCTGCGGGCTCCTGCTGCTGCTGCTTTTGATGCCACCAACACACTATATCATTGTGCCACTCTGCAGGCTCCTGCTGCTTCTGATGCCACCTTCACACTATACCATTGTGTCACTCTTTGGGCTCCTGCTGCTTCTGATGCCACCAACACACTATATCATTGTGCCACTCTGCAGGCTCCTGCTGCTGCTTTTTAAGCCACCAACACACTATATCATTGTACCACGATGCCGCTCTTGCTGCTTCTGATGCCACATTCACACTATATCATTGTGCCACTCTGCAGGCTCTTGCTGCTACTGATGCCACCTTCACACTATATCATTGTGCCACTCTGCGGGCCCCTGCTGCGGCTTTTGATGCCACCAACACACTATATTATTGTGCCACTCTGCAGGCTCCTGCTGCTTCTGATGCCACCTTCACACTATACCATTGTGCCACTCCGCGGGCTCCTGCTGCTGCTGCTTTTGATGCCACCAACACATTATATAATTGTGCCACTCTGCCGTTCTTGCTGCTTCTGATGCCACCTTCACATAATATCATTGTGCCACTCTTTGGGCTCCTGCTGCTACTGATGCCACCTCCACAGTATATCATTGTGCCACTCTGCGGGCTCCTGCTGCTGCTGCTTTTGATGCCAACTTCACACTATATCATTGTTTCACTCTGCGGGCTCCTGCTGCTTCTGATGCCACTTTCACACTATACCATTGTGCCACTCTGCGGGCTCCTGCTGCTACTGATGCCGCCTTCACAATATATCATTGTTCCACTCTGCGGGCTCCTACTGCTGCTTTTGATGCCAACTTCACACTATGTCATTGTGCCACTCTGCGGGCTCCTGCTGCTACCGATGCCACCTTCACACTATATCATTGTTCCACTCTGCGGGCTTCTGCTGCTGCTGCTGCTACTGATGACACCAACACACTATATCATTGTGCCACTCTGCGGGCTCCTGCTGCTACCGATGCCACCTTCACACTATATCATTGTGCCACTCTGCCGACTCCTACTGCTGCTGGTTTTGATGCCACCAACACACTATATCATTGTGCCACTCTGCCGCTCTTTCTTTTTCTGATGCCACCTTCACACTATATCATTGTGCCACTCTGCGGGCTCCTGCTGCTGCTTCTTTTGATGCCATCAACACACTATATCATTGGGCCACTCTGCAGGCTCCTGCTGCTTCTGATGCCACCTTCAGACTATACCATTGTGCCACTCTGCGGGCTCCAGCTGCTGCTGCTTTTTATGCCACCAACACACTATATCATTGTGCCACGATGCCGATCTTTCTGCTTCTGATGCCAACTTCACACTATATCATTGTGCCACTCTGCAGGCTCCTGCTGCTACTGATGCCAACTTCACACTATATCATTGTGCCACTCTGCGGGCCCCTGCTGCTGCTTTTGATGCCACCAACACACTATATCATTGTGCCACTCTGCCGCTCTTGCTTCTGATGCCACCTTCACACTATATCATTGTGCCACTCTGTGGGCTCCTGCTGCTACTGATGCCACCTTCACACTATATCATTGTGCCACCCTGCGGGCTCCTGCTGCTGCTGCTTTTGATGCCAACTTCACACTATATCATTGTGTCACTCTGCATGCTCCTGCTGTTTCTGATGCCACCTTCACACTATACCATTGTGCCACTCTGCGGGCTCCTGCTGCTACTGATGCCGCCTTCACAATATATCATTGTGCCACTCTGCGGGCTCCTGCTGCTGCTTTTGATGCCAACTTCACACTATATCATTGTGCCACTCTGCGGGCTCCTGCTGCTGCTGCTACTGATGACACCAACACACTATATCATTGTGTCACACTGCGGGCTCCTGCTGCTACCGATGCCACCTTCACACTATATCATTGTGCCACTCTGTGGATTCCTACTGCTGCTGCTTTTGATGCCACCAACACACTATATCATTGTACCACTCTGCAGGCTCTTGCTTCTTCTGATGCTACCAACGCACTATATCATTGTGCCACTCTGCAGGCTCCTGCTGCTTCTGATGCCACCTTCACACTATATCATTGTGCCACTCTGCGGGCTCCTGCTGCTACTGATGCCACCTACACACTATATAATTGTGTCACTCTGCTGGCTCCTGCTGCTGCTGCTGCTACTGATGCCACCAACGCACTATATCATTGTGCCACTCTGCAGGCTCCTGCTGCTTCTGATGCCAACTTCACACCATATCATTGTGCCACTCTGCGGGCTCCTGCTGCTGCTTTTGATGCCACCAACACACTATATCATTGTGCAACTCTGCAGGCTCCTCCTGCTTCTGATGCCACCTTCACACTATACCATTGTGTCACTCTTTGGGCTCCTGCTGCTTCTGATGCCACCAACACACTATATCATTGTGCCACTCTGCGGGCTCCTGCTGCTGCTGCTTTTGATGCCACCAACACACTATATCATTGTGCCACTCTGCGGGCTCCTGCTGCTGCTGCTTTTGATGCAACCTTCACACTATATCATTGTGCCACTCTGCGGGCTCCTGCTGCTACTGATGCCACCTTCACACTATATCATTGTACCACTCTGCGGGCTCCTGCTGCTGCTGCTTTTGATGCCACCAACACACTATATCATTGTGCCACTCTGCAGGCTCCTGCTGCTTCTGATGCCACCTTCACACTATACCATTGTGTCACTCTTTGGGCTCCTGCTGCTTCTGATGCCACCAACACACTATATCATTGTGCCACTCTGCAGGCTCCTGCTGCTGCTTTTTAAGCCACCAACACACTATATCATTGTACCACGATGCCGCTCTTGCTGCTTCTGATGCCACATTCACACTATATCATTGTGCCACTCTGCCGGCTCTTGCTGCTACTGATGCCACCTTCACACTATATCATTGTGCCACTCTGCGGGCCCCTGCTGCGGCTTTTGATGCCACCAACACACTATATTATTGTGCCACTCTGCAGGCTCCTGCTGCTTCTGATGCCACCTTCACACTATACCATTGTGCCACTCCGCGGGCTCCTGCTGCTGCTGCTTTTGATGCCACCAACACATTATATAATTGTGCCACTCTGCCGTTCTTGCTGCTTCTGATGCCACCTTCACATAATATCATTGTGCCACTCTTTGGGCTCCTGCTGCTACTGATGCCACCTCCACAGTATATCATTGTGCCACTCTGCGGGCTCCTGCTGCTGCTGCTTTTGATGCCAACTTCACACTATATCATTGTTTCACTCTGCGGGCTCCTGCTGCTTCTGATGCCACTTTCACACTATACCATTGTGCCACTCTGCGGGCTCCTGCTGCTACTGATGCCGCCTTCACAATATATCATTGTTCCACTCTGCGGGCTCCTACTGCTGCTTTTGATGCCAACTTCACACTATGTCATTGTGCCACTCTGCGGGCTCCTGCTGCTACCGATGCCACCTTCACACTATATCATTGTGCCACTCTGCAGGCTTCTGCTGCTGCTGCTGCTACTGATGACACCAACACACTATATCATTGTGCCACTCTGCGGGCTCCTGCTGCTACCGATGCCACCTTCACACTATATCATTGTGCCACTCTGCCGACTCCTACTGCTGCTGGTTTTGATGCCACCAACACACTATATCATTGTGCCACTCTGCCGCTCTTTCTTTTTCTGATGCCACCTTCACACTATATCATTGTGCCACTCTGCTGGCTCCTGCTGCTGCTACTGATGCTACCAACGCACTATATCATTGTGCCACTCTGCAGGCTCCTGCTGCTTCTGATGCCACCTTCACACCATATCATTGTGCCACTCTGCGGGCTCCTGCTGCTACTGATGCCACCTTCACACTATATCATTGTGCCACTCTGCGGGCTCCTGCTGCTGCTTTTGATGCCACCAACACACTATATCATTGTGCAACTCTGCAGGCTCCTGCTGCTTCTGATGCCACCTTCACACTATACCATTGTGTCACTCTTTGGGCTCCTGCTGCTTCTGATGCCACCAACACACTATATCATTGTGCCACTCTGCGGGCTCCTGCTGCTGCTGCTATTTATGCCACCAACACACTATATCATTGTGCCACTCTGCCGCTCTTGCTGCTTCTGATGCCACCTTCACACTATATCATTGAGCCACTCTGCGGGCTCCTGCTGCTACTGATGCCACCGTCACACTATATCATTGTGCAACTCTGCGGGCTCCTGCTGCTGCTTCTTTTGATGCCACCAACACGCTATGTCATTGTGCCACTCGGTGTAAAAAGAGTGCACTCTTTGATGTTATAGTGGGATCTTGGCCCTCAGCTCAGTCCTTTCGAGCTGGCACAGACATTACCCTGTCAGGCTGCGTTCCTGCTTCGCTTATTTGGGGAAGTTGGCCTATGTAAGTGCACATGGAAGTGAAGAGTGAAGCGATTCTAAGAGCCGCAGTTGTCATGTGCGTGTCATACTAAAACACAGAATTGTTTGAAGACCAAACCACGCTCCCTATGCATATTTAAGCATGGCACAATGTTCTACAACACCCTACAGGCTCTCTGCAGCCAGGAAATGCCTGTTTTTTAACGTGATTCGTTTTGATTCGATTCGGGTCGAATCAAATTTTTTCGAAAAATTAGGCGAATCGGGCCAAATTCGCTCATCTCCAGTAAATATCATCATTTTATAGATTACGATTCTACCGAACCATGATAAAGTGTATTTAGAGTATGCTTCTAGTTCTGTTTCGATTTTGGTTATTAGAGGAGTGTGGTTAAGTTTAACAAGGTTGTTCACTGGATATGTGATACTCATGCCTAAATAGTCCACCGAAATTTTCCTTTTAAATCCAGCTGATATTTCCCTTTAAGATAGCTCAGTTGTTGCTTTCCTCATGGAGGACCTGTGACTTTGTGTTATTTATTTCATAGAAGGAAGCTTCGCTATATTTTGACATAATGTCGAAGATATACGCTAGTGAGGTGTCTATATTGGTAGATATTAAGATAATATCATCTGCAAACAATGCAATACAGTGGTCTTGGCCTCCTACTTTTATTCCTGTGATATTTGGATGGGATCTGATGGCAATTGCCAGGGGTTCTATTGTTAAGACAAAAATTATTTAGGAAAGGGGGCACCCCTGCCTAGTTCCATTTGTCAATATAAACTCTCGAGAGCGTACTCCATTTATAAAAACGGTTGCTGAGGTGCGAGAGTAGAGAGCCTTTATGGCCATGAGCATGTGTCCTTGTATTCCAAAAGCTCTAAGGGTGACAAAGGAGTATTCCCAGTTTACTCTGTCGAACGCCTTTTCGGCGTCGACAGTAACAAAGGAAGCTGTGATCTTATGGAGTTCACAATGTTGTAGTAAATTAATAATACGTCTGGTATTGTCTGAGGCTTCTCTGCCTGGAGTAAATCCTGCTTGGTCTGGGCTCACCAGACCTGGTATTATTTCTTTTTATTTTATTAGAGAGAATATTGGCATATATTTTTACATCCTCGTTTAGTATGGAGATCGGTTGGAAATTGGCGGCTCTATCTGGGGTTTTCCCTGGTTTCGGAAGGGTGATAATTATCGCCTCTAGCATTTCCTTTGGGAATTCTCCTTTGGTATCTGCAAAAGAATATACATTCAGCAGGAAGGGCAAAAGGGTAGATGCAAATTTTTTATAGTATAGGCCAGGAAGGCCATCAGGGCCCTGGGATTTGTTAGATGGGAGTGTTTTGATTGGTTTTTCTATTTCAGTAGTAGTTTGAGGGGCATTTAATTGCTGGAGATGTTCGGCAGTTACCGAAGATGGAGTTTCTTTAAGAAAGAGTCTATAAGTTCTGGAGTTGGGGGGGGGGGGGAGATTCCACTGTCGCTGGTTAAGTTATATAGGTTGGAGTAATATTCCATAAAAGCAACAGCAATTTCTCTAGGAGATAGTAGGTTAACCCCTGAGGTGTGGTGGTATAAAAAAGGAATTTTAGACTTTTGATTGCGCTGTTTGAGACGCCTCGCCAAGAGGGACTTTGCTTTTTGGTCCTGTGAGTAATACTTAAGTTTCATTTTCTGTAAAGCTATGGAATACTTGTACAAATGGAGAGTATGTAGATGTTCTCTTAATTTATTAAGAGTTGTTATAAGCGATTAAGATAGTGCTTGTTTGTTTTCTCTTTCTAGGAATGGAATATGCATTAGTGTGGATGTGATTTCTCTTTCTCTCTCTACGGAGCCTGCTATTGTGGATTGTGAGTTCCTCTTTTACAAACATTTTATGTGTAAGCCATTGCGAGAATGGGCTTACATCTGTTGTATTATTAAGTGACAGAAACTCCTTCAATTTATTTTCTATAATGGAGCTATGTTTTGCAGACGATATGGTGGACATGTTCGCTCTCCATATAAAGTCTGTGGTGCAGGAATATACGTCAGAAAAAGTTATGGTAACGGTTGGCATGGTCTGACCACTGTATCTTGCCTATGGATGAGTGTGAAGTTTTGTCCAGTACGAACCTATCTGTAAGCATCATGTCAATGCGTGAATATGTTTTGTGTCTAGCTGAAAAATAAGTATAATCTTTTTCTGATGTATGTTGGACTCGCCATACGTCAAAGAGATGATTTTTCCACAAAAGCAGGTTTAAAGTGAAATTTCTATGACGGGAGTGGGATGTGGTGTCAGAGGAGTTATGACCAACAGTGTTGAAATCCCCACATATAATTAACAACCCCTTCTTTGTTCCGTTTATTTTCCTGAAGAGTTTAGTGAAGAATGGTATTTGCCTCTTGTTGGGGGCATACAGATTCACAAGTGTATATTCTATATTATTGCAATGCACTAGTATATAACGGCTTTGCGGATCTATGTAGGATTAGTGTATGGTAACAGCTAGTGTATCCTTAAAGGTGATAAGAACCCCTCTTTTCTTTTTCCCATTGGATGACATGATCATGTGAGAGTTTAGGGGGATTTTTTTTAACAGATATGTGTCTCTTGAATACACACTGGGGCAAATTTACTTACCCGGCCCATTCGCGATCCAGCGGCGCGTTCTCTGCTCTGGATTCGGGTCCGGCCGGGATTCATGAAGGTAGTTCCTCCGCCGTCCACCAGGTGGCGCTGCTGCGCTGAAAATCATCTCCACGCGCCGGAATGCACCACCTCGGACCAGGTGAAGGTAAGCGGTCACCAAGCGACACTTTTTCGGGTTTTAAATGCGGCGGTTTTTCCGAATACGTCGGGTTTTCGTTCGGCCACGCCCCCCGATTTCCGTCGCGCGCATGCCGGCGCCGATGCGCCACAATCCGGTCGCGTGCGACACAATCCCGGGGCAATTCAGGTACAATCGGCGCAAATCGGAAATATTCGGGTAACACGTCGGGAAAACGCGATTCGGGCCCTTAGTAAATGACCCCCACTGTGTCCCCTTTACTAACTAGAGCTTCCTTCCAGAACACCGACCTTTTTAAAGGACTATTCAGTCCTTTCACGTTCAGTGACATCAATTTACTACTCATTTATAAGGTATATAAGGTAGCTCGACAGTAGGGGAACCACAAGTTGGTTATCTAGCGTAATAAGTGTAAATGTGGAGTTGTTATACAGGCATTTCTCAGGTCTAACATAACAGTAGTGTGAAACATTGCAGATTAACACAGTAACTTAACAGTATGGTACAAATTCCTTAAATATAAGTACACAATAAGTGAAAAAAGACAAAAATTGTGGAAACGTGTGCTGCTCAGCCACGTCCTTACCCGACTCCAAACAATACAGGTTCTCTGAAATAGTTCAGGTTGCTCCTCTCGTGTGCCATTCTGAGTCAACTCTAGGTGTTTTGGACGGTCTGTTTCTCACTCTTTCGATGGCCTCTTTGGGGACGCTCCATGTTGCTAGAAGTTCAAATCCTTCGTCAAGCAATGATGGCATTTTGACGTTTTACTAATATTTGGGTGGAAAACCCTCACCTATATGGAATTTCATTATCTCGCAGTAGAGAAGTAACGGATGTAAGGTTTCTCCTGGCTTGCAGTGTAGCCGCTGAAAAACTATTTGAGGGACTCATATGGGGATGGTAGAACAGAGGATTTCCTTGAAAAAGTTAGCAGTTGTTCTTTAGTGTGAAAAAAGGTGACCCTTGCTAGAACATCACAAGAAATTGTATCTGGTAGATTTGAAGGCTTGGGAACTTGGTGAGTTCAGTATCAAAGCTTTGGACATCTGCTGGAGAAATGCTCTCAGTTGGGAGTTTGGCACTGGTTTTGGGATGCCTCTTATGTTTATTTTTTTTAAAAAAAATTTTTATATTTCCATTTACAAAACAAAAGAAAACATTCATAAAGAAAGAAAAAAAACATATTTCATGCAAGTCAATCTGTGCATTTAGACTGCAATACAAAAAAGGAAAAAAAGAAAAGAAAAAGAGTCTATAAAGTGTTCCTCCAGTGTTTAGAACTGACTCGTCACAGATGTCTAGATCATAAGTCCCAGCATTTTAATGGCATCTTTGTACCTATTACATAAAAAATTCACAGTCTTTCAGTTTATTCATCCCCAAAATAACATCTTCAATCAAGGGTATGGAGTCGCTTTTCCATTTCCTTTAAATTTCCGTATGGGCTGTTGCACACAGCCTAAAAAAATTTCTCTGTGTTTCTTGTCTGTAAAAATGTTTTCCTCCAAAATATTAAGGAGGAGCAGCTCAGGAATAATGGGCAGCTTCTTTTGCAGAGTCCTTCAAACAAACTGGCTATCTGCCAGTGGGCAGCTCCATAGTAGATGGACAAAATGAGCTGATTCTCCACACCCTCTCCAGCACAAGCTGGGATAGTTATAAATATTTGCTAACCTGTTAGTGGACAAAACCATCTTGAAATAATCTTATAATAACCCTCGCTGTGGTTCAGGCAGTTTAGGCTTTTTAGTACCTCATTTAATGAAGAAAGCCATACTTTTAGTGGGAAGGTCTTCCCTATGTCCGATTCCCACTTTAGCATATAAGTTAGTTTGTTATTTGAGTAACTAGCAGTAATTATATCCCTATATGCTATTGAAATTCCCCCTTTATATTTATTCACTGCTCTCAAAAATTTTATATAGTTCCGTAGATTTGGATTATCCATATGTAATTTTCTTTGTATGGTATCTGATTTTAAGAATGATTCTAATTTTTTTATAACTGAGGAATTCGCTTTTAGGAATGTTATACTTTTGGTGAACCTCCTCAAAGGACATTAAAGTGCCCTCTTTAAAAATGTCATCTATTGAAAAGATACATAAACTTAAAACTTCTATCTTGACCTCTTGTCTCCCCAGAGACAGCCCCTTTCTTTGTAAATGATAAAAATGCCATCCCTTTAACATTGCTCTTGTGGAGTCTAATATGGATAGGTTAACAGAGCCCCCTAACCCAGTCATGGGCAACCTTTTGAGCTTGGCGTGTCAAAATTTGCCAAAAAACCGAGCATAACTCGGGTGGTGTGTCACCTTGACAAAAAAAACCCATAATTTTATGATATTTATAGTTTAAATAACAAATATTTATATTATTTAACTTCTAGGGTACTTTAACCCTAGGAATGTGTGATTGATACTACCATATACTGCCATACTACAGAATGGCAGTGTATGGGGATTTTCCACATCATTTATTACTATATGCAAATCGCACATTGTAATAGATCGGTAACAATCAGACACGTGTGGTATTGCTTAGTAACCTGCAAACTTTCAGTCATGAAAGTTCCCAGGTTATAGCAAGGGCGCAGGCGCCGCTGTCCGCATTTTCTTCATGCCCTCTTGGCGTGGAGAAGGTGTGAGGAGCAAAATAATCGCAATGTCTGGTGGTTTGCAAAGCGTTGCGATTATTTCAGGGCTTGTACGTCACAAAACTGACACACAAGCCCTGATGACTGTCTTTCATCATACAGTACACTGTCCTCCCTGGTCTCTGCTCTGGAGCTGGTCAGTGTAGAGGTGGCAGCTCCTGGGACATCACACAGGGCAGCAGCGATGTGGCCTCTGACTGAGCTGTGGAGGTGGAGGGTGGCAGCAATCAGGAGCAGCAGAAGAGTCTCCATGGGTTTATGGCCGGGTCACCTCTCCTGCTGTGCCCCATGATGACACCCGAGGCACAGCTCACACAGGAGGAGGAAAAGGATGAGGAGGGGGAACAACTACGAGCTGCAGAGGAGTCTGCTATGGCCATGTCACGTCTCCTGCTGCGCCCCATGCTGTTATTTGGAGACAGGAGGCACAGCTCACACAGGGGGGAGAGCCGGCCCGGGGGAGGAGGAGGGGGGAGTGCTGACAGTCTCTCAGCCTCCGCTACTGCACCTGGCCGTGTAGGACAAAACTTAACTCTCGGACGGCCGCGTGTCAGTGAAAATGGCTACGCATGTCATAGGTTCGCCATCACTGCCCTAACCACTCTCCAACTATCAGACTTTTTAAAGAAGTTTTCCTTAGCACCTCTTCTTCTATATTTATCCATTTTTTTGGTCCAGAACCAATTGGTTCTATACATATGGCATCCTGATATCGCAGCAAGTTCGGATAGGCTGTACCCCCTAAGAATCTAGGGGCAAAGAGCTTGTCTCTGGGGAGCCTCGGGGGCTACCCCTTCCATATGTACCTGTCAATGTATTTTTGCAACCTTTTTATTTCCTCCCTAGGGAACATTAATGGGATACATCTCATAAAATAAAATATTATGGGGATTATTTTTCTTTTAACCGCTGCTATTTTGTTTAGCCACGTCAGGTGGCATTTCTGCAGATTGTTTATTATGTTGTTTATTTTTTTGTTTAGTTTTGCTAAGTTTTTTTTTGTAATGCCTTCAGATGTACCTGCCAGCTGTATGCCAAGATATTGAAAACCTTCTGCCAACCATAGATATGTAAATTTTAGAGATGAGCGAACATACTCGTCCGAGCTTGATGCTCGTTTGAGCATTAGCATACTCGCAACTGCTTGGTGCTCGGACGAGTATTTCGCCCGCTCAAGAAAATGTCATCTTGCGGTGTTAAGATTTTTGGCGGCCAGAAACAGAGCCAATCACAAGCCAGGAGACTCTGCAGTACACCCAGCATCACGTGATACACTTACATGTCGATAGCAGTGGTTGGCTGGCCTGATCAGGTGACCCTGGAACAGACTAGCCCCTGCCCGCACTGCTCGGATCATTCTCTGTCTGGATGCTGTTAGGGAGAGAGCTGCTGCTGGCCGGGGAAGCGTTAGGGTGTTCTAGTAGATTACTGTTAGGCAGGAGTGATTCTCCAAGAACCTTACTGTTAGGCAGGAGTGATTCTCCAAGAACCCAACAGCCCTTGTTAGGGCTACATTAGCGTTTTTCAAAAGTTAAAGTGACACACTCAGTCACAGCACAAAATCTTTTTGTGTGCTGTCAGTGTAGGTTAGAAACTAGCCATAGCAATCATCTTCTGTGGTTTCTGTCTTATTTCTTCTGCATGTTTTGTTCTATAAAAAAACAAAAAAAAAACACAAAAAAATTACAGTTTATATTTCTGTTTACAGTTTATATTTTTATTATATTTGTCTCTATAATAGACTTTAGTTTTGAAAATGTTGAACCCGAGGGCTAGGGGTAGAGGACGAGGGCGTGGGCGTCCAATTACTGCAGGGGTCAGAGGCCGTGGTCCTGGGCGGGGTGAGACTCCACCTGCTCATGAGGGAGCAGGGGAACGCCGCAGAGCTACACTCCCTACCTTCATGTCTCAACTTACTTCGACTCGTGGTAGAGTACTGTTGAGGCCAGAACAGTGCGAACAGGTGATGTCGTGGATTGCGGACAATGCTTCTAGCCAGTCAGTCTTCCACTCAGTCCACCCTTGTTACCCAAGTGAGCACTCCTCCAGCTCCTCCACCTCAACCTCCTTCCCCCCAGTCTGCCCCCTCCCAAGAAAATTTGGAATTTGATGCTGCATACTCTGAGGAACTGTTTTCTGGACCCTTCCAGAGTCACAAACCATTTGTCAGGTTGCTGCTGAACTCTTTCCCGATGCCCAGGTTTTCCACCGGTCGCAGTCTGATGACCTTCTTTACGTAGTGGAAGAAGTATGTAAAGAGGTGTCGGACGATGAGGAGACACGGTTGTCAGACAGTGGTGAAGTTGTTGTCAGGGCAGGAAGTTCGAGGGGGGAGCAGACTGAGGGATCAGAGAATGATGAGGTGACAGACCCAAGCTGGGTTGATAGGCCGTGTGAAGACAGTGCTTGTGAGACGGAGGCAAGTCCTATACGAGAACAGATTGGAAGAGGCAGTGGTGGGGCCAGACAGAGAGGCAGGGCCAGAGCTGGTGCATCAGCGCCAAATGTTTCACGTAGTGAAGCTGTTGTGGCAAGGGCTCGATTTTCTGAAGTCTGGAATTTCTTTTACCCCTTAAGGATCAGGCCCTTTTTCGTTTTTGCATTTTTATTTTTCACTCCCCACCTTCAAAAATCTATAACTTTTTTATTTTTTCATGTAACGAGCTGTGTGTTGGCTTATTTTCTGCATAACAAATAGCACTTCGTAGTGGTAGTATTCAATATTCCATGCCATGTACTGGGAACCGGGAAAAAAATTCTAAATGCAGGGAAAATTATGAAAAACACATTTGCGCCATTTCTTGTGGGCTTGGTTTTTACAGCTTTCACTGTGCGCCCTAAATGACAGGTCTACTTCATTCATTGCGTCAATATGATCACAGGGATACCAAATTTGTATAGGTTTTAAAATATTTTCATACATTTACAAAAATTAAAACCTCCTGTACAGAAAAAAAATTCTTCATTTTGCCATCTTCTTGCGCTAAAAACTTTTTCATACTTTAGTGTAAGGAGCTGTGGGTGGTGTAATTTTTTGTGAATTTTGATGTCGTTTTCAATGCTTTTATTTTTAGGACTGTCAGACCTTCTGATCACTTTTCATAGAAGTTTTTCTATTTTTCAAAATGGCAAAAAAATGCAATTTGCGACTTCGGGTGCTATTTTCCGTTACGAGGTTAAAAGCAGTGAAAAACGGTTATTATATTTTGATAGATTGGGCATTTTCAGACGCGGTGATACCTAATGTGTTTTACTGTTCATTTATATTTATATCAGTTCTAGGGAAAGGGGGGTGATTTGAATTTTTGTGTGATCCGTGGCTGTCATGGCAACGAATCGCCGCTCCCCGATGAAGTCACGGGGAGCGACGATCGGAGCCAAGATTGCGCCCCCTCGCCGCTGGCAGCTTTGCCGCAGCGATAAAATGGTTAACACCCGCGATTGGTGCAAGCACCGATCGCGGGTGTTAGCGCCGGGCGTTTGCTTTATTATGAAGCAAATGCCCGGTGAGTATGAAGAGGGCTCAGCCCCTCGGTATTCGGTCCCCAGCCGCCACTACTTTTCCCGATGTGCAGTCCCAGCCCTGCACCAGCACGTGTCAGACAACATTATCCGTGCCCTGACCAACGCCGTTTCTGACAAGGTCCACCTAACCACGGACACATGGACGAGTGCTGGTGGGCAGGGCCACTATATATCGCTGACGGCACATTGGGTTAAGTTGGTGGAGGCTGGGACCGAGTCTGACCCTGGGGTCGCTCATATACTGCCGACGCCGAGGATTGCGGGGCTTACCTTGGTCACAATCTCTCAGGCCTACTATGCCTCCTCCTCCTCCCACCCCTCCTCAACCTCCTCCTCCGACGAATTACCATTCGTGAGCATGGCGCCATCAGTCGGTAGCTCTAGGCACAGCAGCAGTGTTGTTAAGAGCTATTACAGGGCATCACGGCGCAGACCGATCTGTGGCTAGCACCTCTGAACCTGATGCCAGGCATGGTTGTGTGTGACAACGGCCGTAAACTGGTGGCAGCTCTGCAACTCGGCAGACTGACACATGTGCCAGGCCTGGCCCATGCGTTCAATCTGATAGTTCAGCGGTTCCTCAAGACATACCCCAATCTGTCTGATTTGCTCACGAAGGTGCGCCGCATCTGTGCGCATTTCAGAAAGTCCAGCACAGATGCTGCCACTCTCAGGGCAGCGCAGGCCTGCCTCCAACTGCCCGCTCACCGAGTTTTGTGCGACATGCCCACGAGGTGGAATTCAACATTAACCATGTTATCCAGAGTTTACCAGCAGCGCAGAGCGATTGTAGACTGCCAGATGTCAACTTCCACCAGAACTGGTAGTCAGGTCAGTCTGCGTCCTCAAGTCTACAATGAGGAGTGGACGTGGATGTCTGATATCTGTCAGGTGCTGAGTAACTTTGAGGAGTCAACACAGATGATCAGTGGCGATGCCGCCATCATCAGCCTCATCATCCCGCTGCTTGGCCTATTGAAAAACTCTCTGGTCAACATGAAGTCAGAAGAGACAGGGGAAGAAGATTCCTTTCTTGATAGCCAAAGCACCCTCCGGTCTGTTTCTCAGCACGTATTGGAGGAGAATGTTGGCGAGACAGAAGAGGGGACCATTGCTCAGTATGGGCAGAAGAAGAGGAGTTGGTGGAGGAGGAGGAGGAGGTAAGGGTGAGTCAGGCCAGTGAGGGGAGTGAATTCTTGCGCATTGGGACTCACGTTCAAAGAATTTATTCCAGCACCGATTACTGGGTATTCACTCTCCTGGACCCATGGTACAAGCAAAATCTTTCCACTCTCATCCCTGTAGAGGAAAGGAGTGTGAGAATGCATGAATACCAGCAGGCCCTGGTGCACAGGCTGAAACAGTATTTCCCTTGTGACAGCGCTAGCCGCAGAGGGCGTACTTCTGCAGGACAAGTAGCGAGGGAGAGTAGGCGAGCAGGCAGCTTGTCCAGCACTGACAGGGGTACGCTTTACAAGGCCTTTGCCAGTTTTATGTCATCCCAGCAATACACTGCCACCTGTCCCCAGTCTCGGCAGAGTAGGGGTGATTTTTACAGAAAGATGGTGAGGGAGTACGTAGCTGACCATACCATTGTCCTAAATGATCACAGAGCTCCCTACAACTACTGGGTTTCAAAGCTGGACATGTGGCACGAACTGGCGCTGTACGCCTTGGAGGTTCTTGCCTGCCCTGCCGCTAGCGTGTTGTCCGAGCGGGTTTTCAGTGCAGCTGGTGGCATCATCACCGATAAGCGCACACGCCTGTCGACTGACAGCGCTGACAGGCTGACGCTTATCAAGATGAATCAAGCCTGGATTTCTCTTGATTTCCATTCTCCACCAGGTGAAAGCAGCTCAACCTGAATAATTCTCATGTATGCACTCCTCCTCCTCCTCTTTGTACACTAAAGCAGAGGAAACTGGCTATTTTTTTGCCAGGGCCAACTGGCTCTAGCTATAGTACTCTATGTATAAAATTTTTCTGGAGGGCCAACTACCCGGTCCTCTGTTTTGAAAACTTTTTTGGACTGCCAGATACAGGGACTATCCAAATTTATTGTCTCCATAGCAGTCTCCACACATCGTCTTTATAGCAGCCTCCACACATCGTCTTTATAGCTGCCTCCACATGTTGTCTCCATTGCTGCCTCCACATGTTGTCTCCATTGCTGCCTCCACACGTTGTCTCCATTGCTACCTCCACATGTCGTCTCCATAGCTGCCTCCAAAATCTTCCACATAGCTACCTCCATACATCGTCCCCTTAGCAAACGAGCTGTGTCCGACAACATTTTGGGTTGTTTTAATGGCTTCCACATCAAACTTTTATCAATGACCTATATTATTTCAGCGCTACTTGCACATCTGTTTGCCTTCCTCTCCCCCGCCATAACCAGGCCAATTACTTATAAGAACAGTACTACATTTGATCTTATACAAAAGGTTCTTAGAAATGCTGTTTGTAGTCCCGTCTGCTTTGAAAATTATAATTTTTTTTAAAGTAAATGCTTCTGGCCCCCAGGCCCATTTTGTGTGGGGAGGAGCTGAGAGGCAGGGGCTTGGACAGGCGAAAGCTCGCCTGGCAGCGGACTGCCAGCTCCATCACAAGATCCAACTAACATTGTTTGAACTGCAGCAACCTTCAACCCACAGGCTATACCCTTTTACCTCTAAAATCTATCTTTTTTCACCTGCTTACATTCACTTCTGGTGCCATAACCATCCCCATTGCCTCCACATGTCATCTCCATAGCAGCCTCCAGACGCCGTCTCCATAGCTGCCTCCACACGCCGTCTCCATAGCTGCCCCCAAAAGTCGTCTCCATAGCTGCCTCCACATGTTGTCCCCTCAGCAAACGAGCTGTGTCAGGCTCATTTTTCGAGTGTTTCACCAGATACGTTATGGAACTTGGTCACTATGTCGCCACCATGCTGTGTTATCGACTAAATATATTGTCAACCTTTTGTTCACATAGGAAATCATTTCAGCGCTTCTTGCTCACCTCCTTTGAATCCTCTCTGCCGCCATAACCAGGCCAAATACTGATACATACAGTGCTACACGTCATCCTCGCCAAAAGGAATTTTTAAAATTGGTTTCAAGCCTGAGTCCATTTGGGGTATGTCGCCATGCCACTCTCTAGCCTGCCGCTGCCTCCGCACCCTATAGTGTCAGGGTCAATTATTGGGTGTTTTAGATGCTAACTCGCCTCACTCAATCACTCGGTCACTCTGTCATCGCCATGCTGTTGCCCATAATTTTGGCATAATGGTGCGATTAGGCAGCCTCAGAGGCATCCATGCATGCTGCCCCTGCTGTTTCCTGTCCATTTCGCCTCCACGATCCTCCACAGCGTCCACCAATGTCTCCATGCGCAGCGTTCAACTGTCTATACCCAAAACTCTGGAGTGCAAGAGGAAATACAGCACATCGTCCCCTTAGCAACGAGCTGTGTCAGGCTACATTTTCAGGTGTTTTACCGGCTGTGATTTTCTGGTGTTTTATATGGGTCACTCATTTTGAAAATGGATGCAAAGCTGTATGACCTGTATTACAAGAGGTTTTTATTTTTGTAAATGTACGAAAAGATTATATAACCTATACAAATGTGGTATTCCCGTAATTGTACCAACCCAAATAATAAATTATACATGTCACTTGGGGCGTACAGTGAAATTAGTAAAAATCCAAGCCCACAAGAAAACAGCGCAAATGTGTTTTTTCACCAATTTCACCGCTTTTGGAATTTTTTTCCCACTTGCCTGTACACGCCATGGAATATTAAATCCCACCATTTTGAAGTGCAATTTGTTTCACAGAAAACAAGTCATCACACAGCTATGTACATGGAAACATTTTGAAGGTGGGGAGTAAAAAAATGAAAACGCAAAAAGGAAAAAGGTATGTAGTGGGAAGGGGTTCAACTTCTTGTGCTTAGATCTTACTAGGTCCTGGATTTTTAGGTGGGTCTCTTGTAAACATATTGGGGGGGGGGGTTACCAATGTGTCACAGGTTCTGCCAGTTTCTAGGTGGAAAACACTATTTTTTTGCTGCGCAAGATTTACCACTGTGATGATGAATTCTGGTGCAGGATAAGTTGGTTCCTACTTTAGACATACTTTTAGTTGGTCTAAACTGTGTGCCAGAATTTTGGGCGCACGGACGATTTCTCACAAGCCACACCCTTTTCTTGTGAAGGCCACACCCTCTTCATTGGACAAGTCGTGAAAGTGCTAAAAAGAAGGTCTAAAAGCCTTGAAAACTGTGATGCAAGGCATTTTAGACAGTGTTTTTGGCGCCAAAAGCATCAGAAATGTGGCGCAAGTGCAATTATAAATGCCCCCCATCATGTCTGCTTTGTGTTTTTTTGCTTCCTTCCAGACCATGGATATTTTAAAAGGTGGATTTAAACCTTTGACATTTATTGAAAGTATGTTAAATACCATAATTACTAAAAGGAAACCTACCATTTGATTTGTAACAACCCTGCCAATACACGGGGAAGAGGAGTAGTTGCTAATGAGGCCCTCAGCCTGATAGAACCCATCTGGTGAGTCTGATCAACTCATAAAGGGGGAATTCCATAGGACTTTGGTAATTAGCAGCAGTAGATACTGCCTGGACAGGCAAGGGTTAAGTATTTGAGAGTTATTTGAAAGTCAGTTCTCCTGAGTTAAATTTAGCTTTAGAAGGATGGAGATAGGAGGATATTGCTCCCCTCTAGTGACACGTTTGTTACATGCATCTCACCCCTCCTGTTACATGGGTTTCCTCTTGAGGTGGGAAACTGTAATCCATTCTTCTGTTGGGGTGGAGAGTTTTGGTTACTGGTAGGCGTTAAGTCCTCTTCTGTGGTGAAGTCCGACTTTTAGTAGAGTTTAAGGGCTTCTTCTGGTCAGTTGGAGACATGCTTGAAGCCGTTTTTTGTGATAATTAGCTTGACTGGGAAACCCCATTTGTATGCCACATTATTGTTGTTGTGCAGGATATTTGTGCTTTGGTTGAATCCCCTTCCTCTAGAGACCATAGCTGCTTATAGATCCGTGAAGGAGATGTTTTGAAATCTCTCTGGAAGTTGCTACATGATGCTTTCATCATTTTGTCTTTGTTTCGGAAATAGTGTATTCTCTTGGTATGATTTGCTGAAGGGATTTTGGTTTTGGTATGTGGTCTGCTCTATCAATGGTTAAATCACCCGTTGAGGCATGCAGTAGTAAATTAGCAAACAGATATGTTAAGAAGTATGCAATTCCTCTGTTTTAATGTTCTCTGGGATTCTTTTGAACCTCTTGTTGTTCCTCCAGGAACGATCTACTATATCTGCAATTTTATTTCTGAGAGATGCGATTTCTTCCTCTACTGATTTGGCGATCTTATAGATTTATATCTGGGGCTCAAACCCCTAATCATTGTAAGGTGACTTTCAAATTAAATGAGTCTGTGTCCAGCGCTGGAATTTGACTAACTTGAAAGAAAAGACAAGACCTGTCCTTGCAGGAAGTTAGCAAACAAGACTGATAAGTTTATTGAGGGACCGACATTTATAGAAAACCATAAGGCACTTTACATAAGGCGTGTAATTAGGAAAGCAGCAACTATAATTGGGTGTTCTCACCCAGGAAATGTAACACTATTGGATGTAAGCACACAAAGGAGTCTAATACTATTGGCTACATGCAAATACTGAAACTTCCCAGGTGTTCGCCTGGATACCTTCCACTAGGTGATGCTAGTGAGCACTATGTCTTTGTGTGCTGAGAGACAAACCCAAACTTTAGTTTTTATTACACAAAGTTATGTGAAATGAATACTGAATCTTTAAAATGTCCGACAGTATGTAAGATGGCGTCTGAGTCCAGTGTAATATCTTTAACATTTCCCCCCTTTTGAGCTTTGCATGGCCTGTAACTTTGTCCAGGGTGACCTCCTCAAACTCCAGGTACCCACAGGTAGGCTAAGCCCTTACCTGCTGGACTTGTTAACTCTTCACCAGATCCCCTGGAGGCCAGTCACTGGGGGGTTACAGGCCTGCATACTCAAATTACATAATTGTGTTTCCATAGTCTATGGGTTTATTAACAGGCTGGTTCTTCAACAAGACGGTACCCTCCACACCGGGACTTCTCCTGTCATGGTTCTTACCACCTGGACGGCCATCTGGGACATGGTAGACTTGATGAGGGGGACCACACAACACGCAATAAGTGACGAGAGCAAAATCACAATCCTCAATATCACCCCCACTTAAAGGAAACCCTTCCAATCCCCCAACTACAAAGTGAAGGGCAAAGTGTCCACCCCAGATTTTCTCTTGAGTTCCCTGGACAGTCCTTCAATCTCTTCAAGTGCATGGGAAATGGATCCATAGGGGGCGATGTCATCCAGGATGTACATGCGACAAGCCACTCCCACCATCTTACAGACTCCTCCCTTCTCAGCAAGGATCATGACCAAAGCCGTGCGGTTCTGGGAAGCATCTCGGATACAATCACAAATCTCTGTTGATTACAATACAACCAGTTAAACCAACCAACATCTTTACTCATAGCTCTCTGGGGAATAATGGACTCTAAACCTGCCCATATCTGATTGTGGGCCTTGTACTCATCTGGGACCCCCCTTGGTGCTCCCACTGTATCTATATAAACGTTGTCATCTAGGTGCTTCTCTCAGACCTCCAGAATCCTTTGGGATTCTCCACCTTTACTTTATGTGTCTGATCAAACTTATCCCTGGGGATCACGAGGAAGGAATGCACAAGTGTTATCACCGTACACTCACCTTCCCAGCCTCTAGGCCTGACCTGACTCTCCTATCCCCACAAATCCTGAACACATCAGACACTTCTAATACAGGGTTACCTGTGCTGTCAGTGTTATAGAAGGTCATTGTCTTGTTGCACCAACCGTAGGTAAAGTCTCCTACCCTGGGGGCATTCTGGTCAGCCCTATAGATACAGTGATAGTCATGGTTGGGGTGTCCCTGAGCATACAGTCAGTCAGAAGAGACCAGCTAGCAAGAAGAATAAGTAAGTTTGCAACAGTAAGTGTGGGAAGCGTGCTGACTTCCCTATAGCTTCACAGACGTGGCACTGGTCAGCAGACCGTCGTAGCGAGGCTCCAGACTCTCTCTCTGGTGTCTCTTTGCCACCACGTAGTCTCCAGGCTTCAGGTTATGCGTCCTGAGGTCTCTGTCTGGATCTGAAAAAGGAATCAGAAACACTTTTGCGGACCTTTTCCAAGGCCTGGCTCAACTGGCATGTTCCACCTGGTTTCCTGCCATCAGCTGCAGGGTCTGTGGGAAGTAGGGGCCTAGTCTGGGTGCACAGCCTAAAAATACTTCAAAGGGGGACAATCCCATCTTTCTGTTGGGGGTGTTCCTAACTGAATGGTGGGCAGCAAGAAAGCACTCACACCATGGTTTCCCTGTTACTTCCATGGCCTCCCGGATCTCTAACTTAAGAGTGCCATTTATTCTCTCAAACCCACAACTAATTCGGGAAGGGTAAGGGGTGTGCAGGGCCTCTTCTACACCCAGGAGGGACAAGGCTTTAGGTTTTTACCTGTCCAGTGAAGTGGGTTTTGCGACCGGACTCTATGGTCTCTGGAAGTCCAAACCTGCAGAAAAATCTCACTCACCAACTTCTTGGTTGCAGCTCTGGCAGTAGCCTTGGTCATGGGAAAAGCTTCTGGCCACCCTGGAAAGAGATCAATGCACACAGGCTCGTACTCCTACGTGCCACTTTTGGTAGCTGGATAAAATCCATCTGCTGTCTTTGGAAGGGATACAGCAGCTTGGGTGTCACCTTCCGTGGGGTCTTTACCCCCTTACCCGGGTTGTGGTGGGCACAGACTATACAGGCTTTCACTAGTCTAGTGACAGGGGTAGTAATGCCCGGGGCAAACCCCTTATGGTTTATGAGCACTGGCATGGCCATTTTGGATGTGTATGTCCGTAGGCTACTTGACTTACTGTCGGGTGCAGGGCTCTGGGCAGGCAAACCCTCTCTCCCAGCATCCAGGTCCCATAGGCATCTGGGCTCCAGCTTTCCTCCACACTCCCTTCACTTCTGATGACTCTTGGGCCACCAGGGACTGGAACACCTGTGGATCAAACTTTTAGCTCAGAACTCACCGCTGAGACTTCAGGACAGTCTCCGGGCTCCATCTGTGCAGCTGCCTTCGCCATCCCATCAGCCACATACTTGCCCTTGGCTTGTGGAGTTACCAAATTGTGTGTGCTTTTAGTTTTACTATCCTCACCTCTTGTGGAAGTAAGAGAGCATCCATGAGCTCTTTACCCAGATTGCCATGCTTAAAGGGGTTCCCTGCAGAGGTGAGGAAATCTCTAGCCTTCCATATGGGTTCATAGTCGTGTTTAGACCCCAGAACTATACCTTGAGTATAGATATTTGCCCTTTTACCTTCCACCAGCTGTAGCGCTTCCCTGAGTGCCATCACTGCACCTCCTGCGCTGACCTGTGTGGAGGGAGTGGTTCTGCTTGTACTTCCTCATGTGCGCCACTGACCACTGTATATTCAGTGTAGAACCGTCTGTCTTCTCCTGCAGACCTGGGGCCATCTATGAGAAAAAACTCAACATCTGGGTTAATCACCCTTCTCTCCCCCCTCTCTGAATCCTGGAAGACTGGCGATAGAATGAAGGATTCAGAGCTGTGCACCTTATCAGTGTATCCTGGGGAATCAGGAGTGCACACTGGAGTCTGAGCTGTCTGGCCTTTGCTCAGATGCTTGGGCTGTACTTGGGTGAGGACACTGTGCAAGGTATGTGGGGTTTGCACTGTAACTGAGTGATCTAGGAACAACTCACTGGCCTTGCTGAGCAGATTGCTGGCTGAAGCTACTGACACATGAGGGGCTCCCCTCACGAGTCTAACCGGGCCTAATAGTGGGCCACTGGGGAGGCCACAACGTTCCTGGACTCAAGACCTCTGGGGTGGCCTAGATACTCAGTGCAAAATAAAACAAAAGTTTGATCCAGTGGGATGTGCCTAGGGCCGGTGCAGACAGGATTTGCTACCTTAAGGCTATAGAAGGCATCAATTGCCTCCTGACTAAGGGCAAATGTGGAAGAGGCAATGCAGTCAGAATAGGGCAACATCAGGCTGGGGGCAGCAGACCTTATCCTAGGCCTGCAGGAGCTGGCCAGTCCTAGAAACATGTGAAGAGGCTTAGGGCCTCAGGGCAGGGGCACATTCTGGACTGCCAGATTTCTTTCCTCTGTCAGGTATCTGCCTGTGGCTGAGAAGCAGTGGCCTAGGAAGACCACCTTCTCCTGGCAGTACTGGAGCTTGTCTCCGGAAACTTTACAACCCTTCTGGAACAGAAAACACATAAGGTCAATAAATGCATTCTGGCAAACAACAACAGTAGGTCCTCCGCATACTGATAAGGAGAACATCCAGTAAGGGGCTAGTCTGCCAGTCTACTCCCTGTAGGGCCGTGTAGTATGGAGTACTGGCTGGGGGAGTTTTACCCCCCTTGTGGGAATCTGCATCAGATATACTGAAATACTACACTGGTAAAGGCAAATAGGTATTGGAAATCTTCATGTAGGGGCACAGAGAGGAAAACATTTGCCAACATGGAAGAGTTCTACAATGAAAGGCACTAACTCTATTTGGGGGGGGGCTTTCAGAAGAGGGGGACTGTTCTTGCTGACATCCTTGTCCATTACCACCCCGCTTGTCCCGCCCTGTTGGGGCCATCTACGTTTCCTAGAGTGTGGGAAGTCACTTCAGTAATGTCTCCTCCCCGTAACGCCCACTTGGGTCGGGGTGTCGACGGAACCCAAGTTTCTCTCAGTCTCTCTTTGGTGCGGTCTGTGAAACTAGTCTCTGTTTTTCCTGGCTTTCTGTCACAAGTCTGCCAGAGACATCTCTAGTCTGCTAACACCGGTCTCCGCTTTATCTCATCTAGACATATAGGATTCTCTCAACCATCTCTAGTTCAGTGTTCTGTGCTCTCTATAAAGTTCTGGCCAGACTCCAAGTCTCAAACAGAAGTCAGGTACACTTGTTGTTTTTTTTTTTTCATAAAAGTCAGTCATAGGCTCTGTAATACAGTTAGGGGCTTGTTCTTGCTTAGTCTGTTCGTGGGGTACACAGGAGGACGTCACATCATACTGTCTGTATTCTTATCACAAGCAAATTCCTCGATGTCTTTTAGGCTGTCAGCTCTGTCTCCCCCACTCAACACAGATGCTTTCTGTGTGCTTCAAGGCCACTTCTCACAGACACAGATAAAGCAAAGCAAAACCCAGCTGCACAGCTGCCCACAGATCTCACCCTGATTAACTCTTTCAACTCCAGAAAGCAGGTACCAGAGACATTGCAACACTTTTTCTAGTAATTTTTCAGCAATTGTCAGAATCAAATAAGTTGTAAAATAAAATAAACAAACAAACAGCATTGCACACTCAAGACCCTTAGCAAATGTTTGAAATTGGTGAAAATATTCACCTGCCGGCATTTTATTTCAAACATCCGCCAGGACGCCTCAAGGGTGACTCAGCTGCTATCCTACAACCAGCCTACAGTGTAGAGTTATAGGCAATTAACTTTCAGGGACTTGAAAAGAATATAATGTCTTAAGATGGCCGCCACTGAAAAATGGTAGGGCGTGTCATCTTCTCTAACCCCCAGATACGGGGGTGGAGTCTAAGAGGGTGCTGGTCTGCATTCCAAAAGATTTATTTTTTTTTTTTAATGAGCACTCTCTAGGATTCCTGTCCCTCTGTCTTGGTCCGTCCGTAGTCACTGGTCTAAGTTTCCAGTAATCAACCCCATCCACTTTCCTTTGTCATTAACTCTCTACTTACATCAAAACAACCTTCTGCCTGAGTGTGCCACTTTTTGTCTTTGAGCCAGCCACCATTTTCATCAAGTGCTGTCTCCCACCTTTGCACACTCAGGGGATCATCTAACATACCCAGAAACTTCAATACCTCATAACTTCCTTTTACCCACTCTTTACTTTTCCTGTGTTACACTATGTCAGTTGCCTTTTTAGGTCTGCAGTGTCCAGCTACAGTCTTACTTTGCTCACTACCCATTTTGTGGAATCTGTGGAATACCTGATTTTGTTCAAGGGCTATATATATCCTCCGTACATACAGCTCCAGACTACCCCGCTAACTATCAGTAAGTACAAATTAGAGACCTTCACACAATGTTTCAGAAATCAAGGAGAACCCTCAACTGTAAAATTCCCGTCAGTGTCCTTCCTGCCTCTACTGTCCTTTCCGCATCACGGGGCTGCATCAATCCCGAAGGAACGATACGTAAATTTGGCCAGAATTTGTCTCTGCAAACTTCCAGATTCTATCCGCACTTACATGAACAAAAATCTCCACCATCACAAACTTTCTGAACTACATCAAGAATTCACAAGAGGGCACTGCAGACCTTTTTCTACAACATACATAGTCACGTCCAGTCTCTGTCAGTCACTTTACAAGATATCCTTTGCCGAAATTAAAGTGAACATACTATTAAATATGGACATGTAAGGCAAAGTACATATTATCACACAAGGAGATGACCTTACCCAGTCCCTTTCAGCCAGTGAAACAGAACTACAGTCAAGGTAGACAAAAATAGACTTGACTTACCCCGACGAGCGCTCATTGTCAGTTCTGGTCACTGGCCGCCTGGACTCTTGCGGATGTCACCTCGATGGTCAAATGTCCATAAAAGTATGGCCACCCAGGAGACGCCAATTCTTATAGATTTATATCTGGGGCTCAAACCCCTAATCATTGTAAGGTGACTTTCAAATTAAATGAGTCTGTGTCCAGCGCTGGAATTTGACTAACTTGAAAGAAAAGACAAGACCTGTCCTTGCAGGAAGTTAGCAAACAAGACTGATAAGTTTATTGAGGGACCGACATTTATAGAAAACCATAAGGCGTGTAATTAGGAAAGCAGCAACTATAATTGGGTGTTCTCACCCAGGAAATGTAACACTATTGGATGTAAGCACAGAAAGGAGTCTAATACTATTGGCTACATGCAAATACTGAAACTTCCCAGGTGTTCGCCTGGATACCTTCCACTAGGTGATGCTAGTGAGCACAAAGTCTTTGTGTGCTGAGAGACAAACCCAAACTTTAGTTTTTATTACACAAAGTTATGTGAAATGAATACTGAATCTTTAAAATGTCCGACAGTATGTAAGATGGTGTCCGAGTCCAGTGTAATATCTTTAACAACAACATCTATAATTTCGTTATGGGCTAATGCCCAGACCCACTATTTCTTGTTTTGTGTTAGAGAAAACTGAATGCAGTTCAAAATGCAGTCTAGAGTGGATTGATACCTTTAAATCTGCAATTAATGCTCTCATCATGTTCTCTGTGATAGGGTTGTTTTGAGGAGCTAGGTTGTTAGTTAATACTAACGCAAGTAAAGTCATTATCAGTTTACAGCCTTTCTCTGAGTATTCAAATTCCTCAAGTTTCTTCGAAAACGGCTCTTAATACTTGTTAATATCCAATAGATGTGTACAATGATACTATGTCAAAAGACACCAATGTCACATTGTCATAACCAGACAAGTCAACTTCATGTAATTTCAACAAAAAAATCTGAGGTGTCTCTTATATAATATGTCCCTGACACAGCAGTGCGTTGTCAAGAAAATTTGCAACTTTAGATAATACAGATTCTATACATGATAATTGAATGAGCTGGTTGTATATATATTTGCAATATTTAAGATTTTGTAATGATTCCTTCTATTTAAGAAGTTGTGCACTGTTTCCTGAATGATGTCTGCCAGTGACTTCACACAAAATATATGCTTTGCAAACAGATGACGTCAATAGATTTAGAAAGAGCTGGAAATCTGAAGCCATCTTAGAAAAAAAAAAACAAAGGATCTACAGTATTTTTAAGATAATTACTATAAAAGGCTCCTTACAGGACAGTGTCAGATGTTCCCCTATTCTGTGGGATGCCGTAAGAGCAATTAGAAGGGTTCATCGGGCTCTGGTCGTCACACCTATGGCCTCTGCTACTTTACCCACTTTCGTTCGTCAATCAGCGAGTATCATGTTGTGGACTTTTTGAATTATTTCCTCGATAACCATGTCTGCAAAAAACGGATGTTCGCCCACATTTAAATTCATCAAACCAATATGTAACTGTGGTCATAGATGGCAACTGTCCCCAGAAACAGCATTGTAACAGGAAAAATGATTTCCGATTCACATGCATCCCTGAGGCAGTTAAACCTGAAAGTTTGGTGGAATTTCTTGTAGATTACTTTGCTGCTCTGCTTCCTGATGCCTCACAAAATGATCTTATCATTGATAGGGTAAGCTCAAATCGTTACCATCCTCCACACTAAGGGACACTGCATATCCACCTCTTCCACATCAACAAGAAGATTTCTGCCGCAGCAGTATGAAACTTGCCTTATCGTTTTGAAAATATTATGATTTATGCAAACTTCTCCGCAGTGACCCGCAGAAAAGCATTTCAACAAAGCACCATGATCTTCAGGATTAACAACATTTCAAATCGCTGGGGATTTACAGTGAAGCATATAGTGTCTAAGAACAGCACTAAATTTGTGGCCAACACTCTGGAGCAAGCCCTTCATTTTGCAAAGATAGGAATCTCCTGTGAGAAGATATTACTTTATCTTTAGAGACATCACTCTCCGTCCGTTCCTGTATACTGGTCTATGGCAACTCTCAGTGAAAAACGTCCTCCTCAGGCCCAAAGTCCTACCACCTCAACCTAAGTGGACTATGTGAGATGAATTACTGGTTTATCCGATCCCTTAGTGTGCGCATAAACCTAAATTCCACTGTATCCTTTGGTCAATCTCTATCCTCGATCCTCGATCCTCCCAGGGGCAGTGAACTCTGTCCCATGGCTCACTCTATGTTACTTGTTGTCCCATAGGGACCTTGTTATTTGCTTGTTTTTTAGTTTAGGTTCTATTTTTGTATGCATCTTTTCATTTATGCTATTTTTGTGTGGGTCGAAGTCTGGGGAAAACCACACTTAGCTACAATATAACATAGCTTTTAATTTCATATCATCTAATGGTAATAAAAATTTATTCAATTAATGCTAAAGGTGTGGACCCTGTAAGAGGTCAACGCTAGGATTGTCAATGTATGAATCACAAGCAGACATTATGATGGTCCAAGAGGTTCAAAAAGATTGTCATAGATTGAAACAGAAAAGATTTCCCAGAATTATACATGCTCCATCTATTGGCAAAAGTTGTGTCCATAGCCTAAAGCTCCATAGCTTCATAATTTGTGTATGTAATGTGAACAATATTGATTATACTCTGGTAGCAGTTTATAGCCCTGACACTGAGCAACACACTAATACCAAGGAAACTACTTGCAAATGTACAGACATTTAAGTGGGATTATAATTATGGTCCCTCAGACCATAATTATATATTTTTTTCTAATCACCACAAGTCATATTTGAGAATTGATTTCTTCCTAGTGGACAGGGAGACCCTAACAGAGTATCAGATGCCACCATTGGAACACTGACCATGACCAAGACCCTCTTACACAAAATTTCTCTTCCCTGAAGACAAGGGGGGCTTCATGCCTGGCAGATCAATGGCACAGAAAATAAGATTCTCTCACTCGACACTACAAAAACATTCAACAGCGTCCAGTGGGAATTACTACGGGCAGCCTTTGGAAAAATGGGCTTTGATCCAAAATTCATCGCAAAGAGGTAAGGCTGCTATACTGGGAGCCCAGGACTAGATTGAGAGTGAATGGGGTTTTGAGCTAGAGAAGGTGCCCTTTATGAGCCCTGGCATGTCTCCTCCATTCATATGTCTATAAAAGGTTCCCAAGACCTGGGGAGGGAGAAGAGTGTCCCTGTATGCGGACAATTTGCTTCCATACTAGGGAGATGTGACCAGGTCTCTGGAGGGGGAAATCACAGCAAGTAGTTCCAAAATTTCAATATCTGGGAGTATATGTGACAACAACACCAAAAGCCTACCTACAGGATAAACCCAATACCGATTTTGTTCCGCTTCGAGGCTAAAGTAAACCTGTGGTGTAAACTCCCCATGTCATCGATGGCAAAGAGTAATTTACTAAAGATGATCCTCACAAGCCCCAGCAGCACTACATACGACACAACTTCCCAGTCTGAATCCATAAACTGTACTTCCACAAAGTCCTTCCAATCCTTGGTATAGAAAAAGGTGGGAGCCAGAATCAAGTATGAATACTTACAACACAACAAATGCTCAGGGGGGTTGGCCCTTCCTAACCCCTGGTTGTACTATATCTCACCCCAATTAGAACATTTTAAAGGATGGAGAAACAGAGAAGGAATTGGGACTGCTGGGTGACAGGTCTGCCAATGGTCAGGGTACCCTGTTCCCCTGCAGGCTCTGGAGCCTGGATTTAATAAGGTACACTCGGTTACTTTACCCACTTTACATATGAAGGCTTGCACATGGACGTCCTTTAGGGAGCTTACAAAGTTGGGCCATATAACAGAATATAGCCCCTTATGGCACAACCCTAAACTACCAGAGGGCTTCTCCCCATGGGAACAGAAGGGTATGATCGTTGTAGCGCAAATCATACAAGACGTTCACAGCAGGGATGATCTCTGTCCTGTACTCTTGTCTGCTGGGTAGATTCCTAGATGATTTTCAATTTCCATCCAGACAGAAATGGGAGGAGGATGTGGGTCCCATCAAGGACGAAGAATAGAGAGACCTGCTTGATTGGGTGCCTAAGTGTATAAAAGCCCTGAGATGTTCACAGTGTCCTCGCTGACACCAGGATAATGCCAACTTGCTAACGCAACTTGTTAGCTGGGTGACTACTGGAAGGAGGTGATGCACCTACTGTCTGATATGTTTCAGATTCATTTAGGTAGCAGCCAAGTTAGTGTGGGGATCCAGAGAGTCCTAAATCAAGTGCGTATAGAAATATTTTTTCACTGGATACTGGGATCACCACCCACTATCAGGGAATACAAAAACACAAATGAATAACTTAATCAGATTGTAATACAGGGTCTCTATGAAGAGAAAAACCTCTAAACAATTTGAGACTATATGGGGTAGATGGCTAGTAACACTGGGCCTACCAGGTTTTCTACTAAAGATAAAACAGAAACTGACCTTGCTGGCTGCTTAGTCAAGAAAAACACAATGATGGCATTTTTCTTAGACCTTGGTCTCACAGCAGGGTAACAGGGACCCTTTGGCATATTTAACATGCCAGTGGTCCATGGGCAAATGAGCATGCTATAAGGAAAGCTATATAGACACCCTCATTAGTGGGCAAAGGGGTGCCAGATCAGGGATGTGGTGGGCCAGAGTCAGAAGGGAGATGGGGGGCTTGGCGTGGGCAACTGTTTTATTGCATGTTACAATTTTCAAAGCTACTTCCCTTCAGACACAAGAAAATTCCTGTTCATAGTTCAACAAATTGGCAAACATTTAAAAAGGGTCGTGCAACAGTTTTCTGTCAGAGTGCTCTTTTCAGAACTTTTTTTTTACAAAAAAATGTAGTCAAGGTGGTACTTGACTGCATACTGTCTTTCCAAAATGTACTTCTCTCACGCCAGCCACATGTTGGAGATAACACAATAGCTGCACACTTCTTCATATATGGTGGCTCTGCAAGAATATTTCCCAATTCTGGCACTCCATTTTTATATACCCGGAAAAGAAATTCTCCTCTACATCCCCTATGGGGCCCGGTAGTTGATCTTATCTCCCTGGGACTGGATGACCTCAACAAGGAAGTGCAAGTAGTGCAGTTATGGAATATCTCATTGCTAACAGGACATACACTCTACCCTCCTACAACTGCATATGGGCTAATTGGCACAACTATTTTACCTCCAATCTATCTAAGTAGTTCAGACTTCCTGATGCGCTTATTATTTCACTTATGACTCACTAGATGCAGTGCTAAGAAAATATGCAAAGTTTTCCAGGATGGGAAAAGGAAAACCACAACTTTTTTAGCTACCTTCTAAGGCAGCTCCCTTGACATCAGGCATTAAAACCAAACCAGTATATCTATTTCAGAAGAAACAGATTCCCAACTGTAGACAGCACTGTTACGACCTGGATGGGTCTCTTCAGCACAGCGTATGGAACTGGTTTGGCGAAGCAAGAGGCTTGTGACTAGGATCTGTGCTACCCAAACACCTCTTAGAGAGCTATATGCCCACAACCTGAGAGCCGGCGGGTGGATCAAATTCAGCATTCAGGAAGGACCCCAAGGACATTGGGCTGCTGGCATGATCCGGATTCCAAAACCCGAGAAGGAGGGGTGACCAGCGACTACTTTCCAATGGGAAGCCTGGGAACAGATTGGGATGTGCACAATTAATGTGTTCTCCCACCGTAATAGAAATGATCAAGAAAGACTAAAAGACAAATGGAGCGCTCTCCTCGTGCATTAAATGATAAAAATGCTTGAAACAAATTCTCCTCTACACCCCCCATGGGGCCCAGAAATTCATCTTATCTCCTTGTGACTGGATGACCTCAACAAGGAAGAAGTGCAATTGTGGAAAATCTCATTGCTACCAGGACAGGCACTTTACCCTCCTACAACCGCATAATGGCTAAATGGCACAACTACTATACCTCCAATCTATCTAAGTAGTTCAGACTTCCTGATGCTCTTATAATTTCACTTATGACATCATTTATGTTGATGATGATCCCACCTAGGTGATGTGTCTTTGGACAAATTTTCAGGCCTTGGTGCAAGGAGTGGATTACAGGACATCACACCTTTCCCTTAGCAGACAGTTGGTTTAAGGGCATTAGCTACCAACTGTACAGTCTCATTTTTATGTACCCAGTCCTACACAAACCCTGGTGCTTGTAGCCAGGGCCGTGGGCAATTTGTCTCCCATGCACTGCACATAGCCAGCACTTACCCTAAAGTGTACCTTACCAACTGCACTCCTACATGCTGTAGTGTGCATGGACCATCTGGAGACCATATGCTGCTGGCAACCTTTGTTGTCCTTTCCAACCGGTCCATAGCTGAGCCGTGGGCAGATCTTTCATTTACCTAGGGGGTATGCAACACCACTTCCAATACATAGACAGGCTGGTAGTTGCAAACAGCCCAGGTTAGGAACTGACGAAAGGGAGTCATGAACCCTCTATGAAGGTTCTAGAACCTGGTCATTATGTAATAGCAGCTGTAGATTCTGTCTGAATGGGCAATAGTTAAGTGGATGTAAGATACTAACCAATGATTTGGCTGAATTGTAAACTGGAGTGTTATTGGAGAGGTGATACCACCTAACCACAGGGGGGCATAAAACCCCTGTGCAGTGGGAGCACATGGTCCAGACCTCATGCTCCTTGCTTCCCCATCCAATACCCAGGGACCTATCTTACAAATACCCAGGGAGAACCAGTACACCAGCCTCTCCCTCCATATCATTTCTTGCACACACCACCTGATGGAGACCTGCCAGGCTGTAGGACAGACCTCCGGTCCCCATACCAAGTACCATGACATCAGCATGCCTTAGGCCTCAACCGCCGGCCCTCTGGTATTCTGGGCCCCGGTCACCTCTAGTGGGGGATGTTGTAGTTGGATGTTGGAAAACAGGGTGTTCTGCTACTTATGAGGAGTACTTGGCATCCAGCTGGAAGTCCTGCAAAAGTATCTGGTGCAGACTTCCCACCCATGGGAAGTGACAGGTTATGCCAAAGGCCTGTGTCAGTTGTGAACTGAGATATCATGAGTTTTGTGGTGCCAGGCAGTAGGCCAGCACCTGGTGAGGTATGGAACCAGAGAGTGCCAGAGAAGCTTTATTTTGATGCTTTGTTTATTTTGTATTTCTGCTGAATAAAAACTGGCTGATGTCAGTTGTGCCCAGATCGTACAGTGTGGACTGTGAATTGCCTGTGTGCTGGTGAATTGTGCCTGTCTACCCCAGGAGATGACGATCCCGGACCTAATAGCATACAATTGTTAAACTGACTGTTGAGATGCAGAATTAATCATGTGCTTTAAATATTATATTATGGACTATTTTTCCTCCCTCATTACATCTACCATACACACTGGACATAACACTTTACTGTTTTCTCTTTCTCCTCGTTTTTCTACTTGGGATCTGAATCCTAAGGTAGCAAAAGAGTCCTATGTACAAACCAAAAATAAATATAGGGAGAACGCAACATAATACAGGGCTAAGTACTCACTGTGCAGGACCTGAATTGTTTGCATAGTGAGCAGGTTAGCAGAACCAAATCACAGTAAAAATATACAGAGACCTCACATCATAGTGACTTCTAAGGTAGGGTGCTAGGGTGGGGTATTTAATCACTCTCAATTTTCTGTCCCTACAGGGTATAGGAGCAACATCCAGGTGGGGCTGTCATGGGGACGTAATGGAAAGTTGTGGTTTGAACAATTTGCCACTATTTTACGTTAGAGTGCTTGCGGCCGGAAAACTGTTTTATATATTTTGACAGATTGGGAATTAACAATATCTAACATTTTTTTATTTTTATATCAGTCCTAATGAATGTATTTTCTCACCTAGGTGACCTGAACTCTAGGGGGTCAAAACAATCCTATTATGTACTGCAATATTACAGTATTGCAGTATATGGGGATTTTCACATTCTTCTATAATAGTGTGCCACCAGCAATGGATCGTCGCCCCCGATGCCATCACGTAGAACGACAATACGGTCCAAGATGGCAAATTCCATGTGCAACCAGTATCAAATTCCTTTAAATGGTGAGCACTAGAGATGAGCGAACATACTCGTCCGAGCTTGATGCTCGTTCGATCATTAGCGTACTCGAAACTGCTCGTTGCTCGGACGAATACTTTGCCCGCTCGATAAAATGGCATCTACCGCCGTTTTGCTTTTTGGCGGCCAGAAACAGAGCCAATCACAAGCCAAGAGACTCTGCACTCCACCCAGCATGACGTGGTACCCTTACACGTCAATAGCAGTGGTTGGCTGGCCAGATCAGGTGACCCTGGAATAGACTAGCCCCTGCCTGCGTTGCTCGGATCATTCTGTGTCTAGATGTCGCTAGGGAGAGAGCTGCTGCTGGTCAGGGAAAGCGTTAGGGTGTTCTATTAGAATAGTGTTAGGCAGGAGTGATTCTACAAGAACCCAACAGCCCTTCTTAGGGCTACAATAACGTTATACTTTTTTTTTTTTTATTTGCTTGTGGCTGGGCTTGCTGGCACTAGTAGTGCAGCTAGTACCATATTGTGAGGAATTTGCAGGGGGACTTGCGACCGTTGTGTTTAGCTCTTAGTGACACACATATCCACCTCAAACACCAAAGTGGGACAATTTATTAGGGGTTTGAGTAGAATTAGGCAGTCTGCTGATTTTTTTTTTTTTAGCTGTATTTCATTTTATAGCTCAAAGTCATCTTGCAAAGCAGTGTGCTCTCATTGTAGGCTACAAAATAGCCATAGGAGAACCCCAACGGCTTACTTAGGCCTACAATAGCGTTATATTTTCCTTTTTTTTGTTTGCTTGTGGCTGGGCTTGCTGGCACTAGTAGTGCAGCTAGTACCATACTGTGAGGAATTTGCTGGGAGACCTGCGACCGTTGTGTTTAGCTCTTAGTGACACGCATATCCACCTCAAACACCGAAGTGGGACAATTTATTAGGGGTTTGAGTAGAATTAGGCAGAGTCTGCTGATTTATTTTTTTTTTAGCTGTATTTCATTTTATAGCTCAAACTCCTCTTGCAAAGCAGTGTGCTCTCATTGTAGGCTACAAAATAGCCATAGGAGAACCCCAACGGCTTACTTAGGCCTACAATAGCGTTATATTTTCCTTTTTTTTGTTTGCTTGTGGCTGGGCTTGCTGGCACTAGTAGTGCAGCTAGTACCATACTGTGAGGAATTTGCTGGGAGACCTGCGACCGTTGTGTTTAGCTCTTAGTGACACGCATATCCACCTCAAACACCGAAGTGGGACAATTTATTAGGGGTTTGAGTAGAATTAGGCAGAGTCTGCTGTTTTTTGTTTTTTTTTAGCTGTATTTCATTTTATAGCTCAAACTCCTCTTGCAAAGCACAAAATCCAGTTGTGTGCTGTCAGTGTAGGTTAGAAACTAGCCATAGCAATAGGGTAGCATCGTTTTGTTAAAAAAAATAAAAAACTAAAAAAAAATAAACACAAAATTTTTTTTTTTTCAAGTTTACACTTTAATTTGAAAAATGTTTAACCCGAGGGCTAGGGGTAGAGGACGAGGGCGTGGACGTGGGCGTCCAACTACTGCAGGGGTCAGAGGCCGTGGTCCTGGGCGGGGTGAGACACCACCTGCTGATGGGGGAGCAGGGGAACGCCGCAGAGGTACACTCCCTAGGTTCATCATGTCTCAAGTTACTGGGACTCGTGGTAGAGCACTGTTGAGGCCAGAACAGTGCGAAGAGGTGATGTCGTGGATTGCGGACAATGCTTCTAGCCATTTGTCCACCAGTCAGTCTTCCACGCAGTCCACCCATGTCACCGAAATCGGCACTCCTCCAGCTCCTCCACCTCAGCCTCCTTCCCCCCAGTCTGCCCCCTCCCACCAAAATTTGGCATTTGAACCGGCATACTCTGAGGAACTGTTTTCTGGACCCTTCCCACAGTCACAAACCACTTGTCCTGCTGCTGCTGAGCTATTTTCCGATGCCCAGGTTTTCCACCAGTCGCAGTCTGTGGGTGATGATGACATTATTCACGTAGTGGAAGAAGTGTGTAAAGAGGTGTCGGACGATGAGGAGACACGGTTGTCAGACAGTGGTGAAGTTGTTGTCAGGGCAGGAAGTCCGAGGGGGGAGCAGACTGAGGGATCGGAGGATGATGAGGTGACAGACCCAAGCTGGGTTGATAGGCCGGGTGAACACAGTGCTTCTGAGACGGAGGCGAGTCCTATAGCAGAACAGGTTGGAAGAGGCAGTGGTGGGGCCAGACGGAGAGGCAGGGCCAGAGCTGGTGCATCAGCGCCAAATGTTGCCCGTAGTCAAGCTCCCGTGGCGAGGGCTAGATTTTCAGAAGTCTGGAGGTTCTTTAAAGAAACACCGGATGACCGACGGACTGTGGTGTGCAACCTTTGCCAAACCAGGATCAGCAGGGGTTCCACCACTACTAGCTTAACTACCACCAGTATGCGCAGGCATCTGAATGCTAAACACCCCACTCAATGGCACCAAGCCCGTTCACCTCCGGCCGGGCACACACTGCTCCTTCCCCTGTGTCATCTGCTAGTCAGCCCCCTGCCCAGGACCCCGGCCCAAACATCTCCCGTGCGAAAACCCCATCTTCGCCTCCACGATCCTCCACAGCATCCACCAGCGTTCAGCTCTCTATACCCCAGACGCTGGAGCGCAAAAGGAGGTATAGCGCAACCCACCCACACGCCCAAGCCCTCAACGTCCACATCTCCAAGTTGCTTAGCCTGGAGATGCTGCCCTATAGGCTGGTAGAGACCGAGGCCTTTCGAAACCTCATGGCAGCGGCTGCCCCTCGGTATTCGGTCCCCAGCCGCCACTACTTTTCCCGATGTGCCGTCCCAGCCCTGCACAAGCACGTGTCAGAAAACATCCTCCGTGCCCTGACCAACGCCGTTTCTGACAAGGTCCACCTGACCACGGACACGTGGACGAGTGCTGCCGGGCAGGGCCACTATATATCGCTGACGGCACATTGGGTTAACTTGGTGGAGGCTGGGACCGAGTCTGACCCTGGGGCTGGTCATATACTGCCGACGCCGAGGATTGCGGGGCCTACCTCGGTCCAGGTCTCAAAGGCCTACTATGCCTCCTCCTCCTCCCACCCCTCCTCAACCTCCTCCTCTGAATTACCATCCGTGGGCATGGCACCATCAGTCGGTAGCTCTAGGCACAGCAGCAGTGCCATCGCTAAGCGACAGCAGGCGGTGCTCAAACTGCTGAGCCTAGGCGATAAAAGGCACACCGCCCAAGAGTTATTACAGGGCATCACGGCGCAGACTGATCTATGGCTGGCACCGCTGAACCTGAAGCCAGGCATGGTTGTGTGTGACAACGGCCGTAACCTGGTGGCAGCTCTGCAACTCGGCAGACTGACACATGTGCCATGCCTGGCCCATGTGTTAAATCTCATAGTTCAGCGTTTCCTCAAGACATACCCCAATCTGTCTGATTTGCTCACGAAGGTGCGCCGCATCTGTGCGCATTTCAGGAAGTCCAGCACAGATGCTGCCACTCTCAGGGCAGCGCAGCGCCGCCTCCAACTGCCCGCTCACCGACTGTTGTGCGACGTGCCCACGAGGTGGAATTCAACACTAACCATGTTATCCAGAGTTTACCAGCAGCGCAGAGCGATTGTAGACTGCCAGATGTCAACTTCCACCAGAACTGGTAGTCAGGTCAGTCAGCTTCCTCAAGTCTACAATGAGGAGTGGACGTGGATGTCTGATATCTGTCAGGTGCTGAGTAACTTTGAGGAGTCAACACAGATGGTCAGTGGTGATGCCGCCATCATCAGCCTCACCATCCCGCTGCTTGGCCTGTTGAAAAACTCTCTGGTCAGCATAAAGTCGGAAGCTTTGCGCTCGTCACAAGAGACGGGGGAAGAAGATTCCCTTGTTGATAGCCAAAGCACCCTTAGGTCTGTTTCTCAGCGCATATCGGAGGAGGTGGAGGTGGAGGAGGATGAGGAGGAAGAGGAGGAGAATATTGGCGAGACAGAAGAGGGGACCATTGTTCAGTCCTTCACTGTTCAGCGTGTATGGGCAGAAGAAGAGGAGTTGGAGGAGTTGGAGGAGGAGGAAATGGACAGTCAGGCCAGTGAGGGGAGTGAATTCTTGCGCGTTGGGACTCTGGCGCATATGGCAGATTTCATGCTAAGCTGCCTATCCCGTGACCCTCGCGTTCAAAGAATTTATTCCAGCACCGATTACTGGGTATTCACTCTCCTGGACCCACGGTACAAGCAAAATCTTTCCACTCTCATCCCTGGAGAGGAAAGGAGTGTGAGAATGCATGAATACCAGCAGGCCCTGGTGCACAAGCTGAAACAGTATTTCCCTTCTGACAGCGCTAGTGGCAGAGGGCGTACTTCTGCGGGACAAGTAGCGAGGGAGAGTAGGCGACCAGGCAGCTTGTCCAGCACTGGCAGGGCTATGCTTTACAAGGCCTTTGCCAGTTTTATGTCACCCCAGCAAGACACTGTCACCTGTCCCCAGTCTCGGCAGAGTAGGGCTGATCTTTACAGAAAGATGGTGAGGGAGTACGTAGCTGACCATACCATCGTCCTAAATGATCACACAGCTCCCTACAACTACTGGGTTTCAAAGCTGGACATGTGGCACGAACTGGCGCTGTACGCCTTGGAGGTTCTTGCCTGCCCTGCCGCTAGCGTGTTGTCCGAGCGGGTTTTCAGTGCAGCTGGTGGCATCATCACCGATAAGCGTACACGCCTGTCGACTGACAGCGCTGACAGGCTGACGCTTATCAAGATGAATAAAGCCTGGATTTCTCTGCATTTCCATTCTCCACCAGGTGAAAGAAGCTGAACCTGAATAATGTATGCACTCCTCCTCCTCATTGCCCTCCTTCTCCTCCTCTTTGTACACTAAAGCAGAGGAAACTGGCTATTTTTTTGCCAGGGCCAACTGGCTCTGGCTATAGTACTCTATGTATTTAATTTTTCTGGAGGGCCAACTACCCTGTCCTCTGTTTTAAACAATTTTTGGGAGTGCCACATACAGGCACTCAATCTATGTAATTTTTCTGGAGGACCAGCTACCTGCTCCTCTGGTTTGAAAACTTTTTGGACTGCCACATACAGGCACTCAATCTATGTAATTTTTCTTGAGGACCAGCTACCTGCTCCTCTGGTTTGAAAACTTTTTTGGACTGCCACATACAGGCACTCAATCTATGTAATTTTTCTGGAGGACCAGCTACCTGCTCCTCTGGTTTGAAAACTTTTTTGGACTGCCACATACAGGCACTATCCAAATTAAATTGTCTCCATAGCAGCCTCCACACGTCATCTTTTTAGCTGCCTTCACACGTTGTCTCCATTGCTACCTCCACACGTCATCGCCATAGCTGCCTCCAAAAGTAGTCCATATAGCTGGCTCCATACATGGTCCCCTTATCAAACGAGCTGTGTCAGGCAGAATTTTGGATTGTTTTCATGGCTTCCATGTTAACTTTGTCGCCACCCTGCTGTGTAATCCACAAAATATACTGGCAAACTTTTATCATTTACCAATATTATTTCAGCGCTTCTTGCGCATCTGTTTACATTCCCCTCACCCGCCAGAACCCAAACTTATAAGAACGCTACTACACTTGATTTTATACAAAAGGTTCTTAGAAGTGCTGTTTGGGAAGTAGCCTAGAGACAGGGGCTTGGATTGGCGAAAGCTCGCCTGGCAGCGGAGCGCCAGCTCCATCCCAAGATCCAACTAACATAGTTTTAACAGCAGCACCTTTAATCTACTACTAGTTCACTGCCTCCATACATGGTCCCCTTATCAAACGAGCTGTGTCAGGCAGAATTTTGGGTTGTTTTCATGGCTTCCTCATCAAACTTGTTAACTTTGTCGCCACCCTGCTGTGTAATCCACAAAATATACTGGCAAACTTTTATCATTTACCGATATTATTTGAGCGCTTCTTGCTCACCTCCTTTGGTTCCTCTCTGCCACCCATTGGTTTTAAGCCTGAGTCCATTTGGGGTATGTTGCCAAGACACTCTCTAGCCTGCAGCTGCTGCCGCTGCCTCTGCATAGTCCCCTATAGTGTCAGGGTCAATTATTGGATGTTTTAGATGCTTTCTAGCCTCATTCGGTCACTCTGTCATTGCCATGCTGTTGCCCATACTTTTGGCATAATGGTGCGATTAAGCAGCCTCAGAGGCATCCATGCATGCTGCCCCTGCTGTTTCCTGTCCATTTCCGTGGTGTTTCCATCCTTTTCTGAGGTTCCCAGGTGCTTGGCCAAGCTTCCCTGTGCAGATCCTTGGTCCCCTTGAAAAATGCTCGAGTCTCCCATTGACTTCAATGGGGCTCGTTATTCGAGACGAGCACTCGAGCATCGGGAAAAGTTCGTCTCGAATAACGAGTACCCGAGCATTTTAGTGCTCGCTCATCTCTAGTGAGCACCTCCAATCAGTTCCAGCACTGATTGCTGGCGTTAGCGGTGGGTGTTATGTAATGTAGAAAGCACCCGGAGTGTACAAATAGGGCTCAGCACACAACAGTAAATCCTCTTGTGGTAAGGGGTTAATTATGTGACAAACAGCTAAACAATCTCAAAATTATCTCTATTATGTGTGAGAATACACTGTGCAATTAACATTTTTGTTTTATGAATTCTAGGAGAGGTTCAAGAAGAGACGACTACAACTGCAGTGTATCCTCTGGAATGGAAAGCAGGTATTTTAAAATAACTGAAATAAGCTGTAAAATATTGGTATTGGAGATTTTTGACATCGTGGAGGAACTATATAAAATCTTTAATAACACCTAAGAAAAGCACATGAGTGAAATCTGGTTCATAGAAATCTCATTATACCGTTTAATTAAAATTTAATTCATTTTATTTAATCATTACACTTATTTAAAAACAACAGTATGACAATATGATTTGTAAAGTACAAACAAAAGTTAGGTTATCCTCAGGAGTTCCACTAGAGCGTCCACACTCCACAGAAACACAGGAATATATCCAGGTTACTGTCCACATATAAATTATTCAAAGATGTATTATAAAGTGCCAGTGCCCTGATATCCATACAAGAAATTTTATCACAAGAAATATTGTAAAGTGCCAGTGCAACAGTAAATAGCAGTACAACCTGACATAAGTATATGGCTACAGTTTAAGTATTATGTGCCCTTTATATGTTTGTACGGAGATGGCAAAACTGGCTTACCCATGTTTCGTTTGGTGTGGGCGCTGATACCCCGACGCGCGTTTCGCGTTGCCGCTTCTTCAGGGGGCCTGTGGGTGCATGTGTGTGTCTTCATATTTAAGCATCTCGGCGTGTCACGTGGGCAGGATGAGGTAACGCCCCACTTCGGCCGGAACCAGACAGGACAGAGAGGCCACTCCCCCGACCGCGTCATGTAGAGATATTCAGAAAGGGCTAAACTGCAGCATAAAAATAGCGTATTATCAAACAACTTAAAATGGTATTGATACCATAAGATACGACCTGTTGGTCAAGTACGCATCTACATTTCCTTTAGGCTGACTGCACTGCATATCACTTGCAGATTTGCCATGCTGTATTGATGTGCAACAAATGTGCAGTGTAATACAGTAGCATTGTACTGAATAGGATTGTTAACTATGCAGAATCTATCTTTTAAATCCATATATTTGATTTAAAGAGTAACTGTAAAGTTAGAATGATTTTACCAAATTATTATATTTGATTCCCCCTTGAAAACAAACAGAACAATGTATACTTTGAGTTGCTCACCCTTTCCTTTCCAAAGTTATGGCATTTTCTGTTCTGAAAGTGTTTAACAAAAATCTCTCTCTCCAGAGGTGAAGTGGGTGAAGACTATTATCTGTCAGTCTATGCCCTCGAGTTGAGGCCATTAAGCTTGCCTTCAGATCCCACGATGCCTTGTGTTTTCAGAGTAATATAGCATTAAATCAATTTAGTTTCCCACAAGTAAATCCACTTAACACTGCACATTGCAAGTGCACATACAGGATGTGTATGTTGACTACCCTGGCAGCTTAAAGTGTAACCATCATTCTCAGAAAAAAAAAAATAAAAAGCATAATTCTGCTCCAGATGTCCCTGGGAATCATTCCTTAAAGTATTTTGCCTCTCATTCCTCATTTAGTACCTTAACCATGGCTCTCAAAAGAACTACAATCAGCAAAATGGAGAGGCGGGACCTGCCTCCTGTCACCTAATCACAGGCACCAGTGCTGACCAATTAGACCATATCTATCTATCTTTCTATCCCATATCTATTGTCCTGCCCCCACTTCATGTACCCCCGTGGTCTAACAAATGAGACTGGGTGAAAGTCCTTAGCTTTATTAAACTGATGTAGGATTAGCAGGGCCGGATTAAGGGTGGTGGGGGCCCCTGGGCGCAAATTGGTGGGGGCCCTTCCAAAAATGTTTTTGGAAGTATATAGCCTGCCAGCCCCCTGTAGTATACAGCCTTCCAGCCCCCTGTAGTAAATAGCCTGCCAGACCCTGTAGTATATAGCCTGCAGCCACCTGTAGAATACAGCCAACAGACCCCTGTAGTATACAGTCACCAGCCCCCTGTAGTATACAGCCACCAGCCCCCGGTAGAATTTAGCCACCAGCCCCCGGTAGAAAATGGCCACAAAATAATACACTTCATACTTACCTCACCTTCCCTTCCTGTGATCCCATAATTGCCAATGCACTGTTTTGGCGGCAGCATGTAGTGATCGGACAGTGTGACATCATCACTCGTCATCACCAGTGTCCCATCACAACCTGCTTCCAGCAAAACATTGGCACATTTACAATCTCCCTCAGCGATGGCAGCTGTGATCCTAGACCCCTATGTGTGATGTGGGCAGCCATGGGCTGAGCTGAGTCGCTGACTGTCAGAAACTTGTGATGTCCCCTTAAACAGTGAAAGTGGTGGGGGCCCCGGGCCTCGAGCCCCATGAGCCCCTCCTTTAATCCGGCCCTGAGAATTAGGGTGAAACTGAGGAAAAACAGGAATGTACAAGCTATTAGAATAGTACAATAATATAACAGGAGCATGTTACATACATAACATTAGCATATAACAGGAAACAAGCTGATACGTATACAGTCTGGGACCAAACATGCCGACCATGAGGTTGGGCCTATCTGTGCAATTACAGTGTAATTACAGATCTATAGAAAACACTTCATATAACAAACTTTATACATCTGGTCCTATAACTGCTAGTAGCTAGAGATTCTCCTTACCGGCTATACTACAACAAGGGTTAAGATGGATGAATATAGGTCTTCTCTCTATGTAGACATGAAGGGAACTGCCCTTCTCCTACCCTCAATCCTTTGTATCTGCTAGTGTAGTGATGGCAAACCTTTTCAAGACCGAGTGCCCAAATTACAACAAAAACCCACGTATTTATTGCAAAGTGCCAACATAGCAATTTAAGCAGTAACTCTCTGTTTTACCACAAATTCAATAGAAGAAGACCTCCATGAATAAACTGCCCCTGCCCATTACTTCTCACTCTTTCTACAGTCCAAATAAGCCGAGGATGTGTTGCTTTGAAATAACGCTTTGAGAGTGGCATCTACATTGCCTGTGCCTGCAGGTGAATTCTTTAAGTCATGTCTGGTGAACTCTGTGCTGGGGAAATGTGGCCTGGGTGCCCACAAAGAGTGCCTTGAGTGCCACCTCTGCCATAGGTTTGCCAACACTGTTAGTGGGTGGAGAAAACAGGATGTAAGTAATTATTAACTTTGGCCATTAGATGGTGCCTAAAAACAAACATATGTTACATTATAGACAAAATTATGAACATCATTTAACCTGCATAACACTTGACAGTGGGCAGCACATCTATCTTTCTATATCCTATGTATCTATGTTTATCTTATCTATCTCATATCTATCTATCTATCTGTCTATTTATAACACACGAGAAGTAGGCAGCACTGCAAGACATCCAATGTCAAGTGAAAAAAGTGATCTTCTTTTTTCCATGTTTTTTTAAAAAATACAATAAAGTACAGCGAGGTTTTGGCTCACAAGAAGTCTTTTTCAATCAAAGTGATAAGGGTGAACATCAAATATAATAATAATAATAATTCTTTATTTATATAGTGCACACAGATTCCGCAGCGCTGCACAAAGCATGTCAAATTGGTCCCTGTCCCCATGAGGGTCACAATCTAAACAACCTAACAGTATGTTTTGGAGTGTGGGAGGAAACTGGAGTACCCGGTGGAAACCCACGCAAACACGGAGAGAACATACAAACTCTTTGCAGATGTTGACCTGGGTGGGATTCGAGCCCAGGTCTCCAGCACTGCAAGGCAGAAGTGCTACCCACTCAGCCACCGTGCTGCCCTATATATACCAAAATAAATGATCACATGATCGAGTTGTACCCACCTCCTAATTAACGTATTGCATCATATCGTTATTTAGTGTATTTTACATTCCATAATTCATTATTTTACTACACAAATAGTACAAAACATATGCAAAATTACAAGTGCTAGTGCATAGATACATTGTTTGTAGTTACTAAGTAAACACCCAATACGTTGTGTGTCAATAAAGTGTCAAGGGCAATCAGTGCTCGTAGATAAGCAAAATCAGATAGAAAAGATGTTAAAAATGATGTTACAGGTTTCTCACCATCCGTTCCACAAATTGTGCAAGGTAAACAATACATCCGAGTGTGCGCCAGTAATTTACGAGCATGACCCGCATAGATGGAACGCAAGCCATGTAGTGGTGTAATGCGCATGACAAGAGTACTTACTGCCGGGTTTCCAGGGGAACCACCTACATCATGTATACACAAACACAGACATCGAGAGTGCTCTGGGCTCGACAGATGCTGTCTGTATATCTCGCTAAGAGAAGTGTTCTGATAACTCAGGAGCTGATGTTGGGTAAATATATAACTAAGTAGCACGCAAAGAAAATCGTGCATATGGTGATCAAAGATAAAATCATTAGTTATAATTTTTTATAATTTTTGAGAATATGTTAAATAGGTTTTATCACTATATGCCTATACTTTATATTGGACAGGGAAATTCCCCAGGTTAGGTCATTGAAGTATACATTAAACACATGTTAAATATTGCTTAATTTAAAGTCAACGTTTAACCCTATGGGTCTCAAGGTGTCTAGGGTGTGTATCCACTGCAACTCTCTCTTTTACACAGCCTAGACACCTTGAGATATGCCTTCCGCTGTGCCATTGATCACCATATGCACGATTTTCTTTGCGTGCTACTTAGTTATATATTTACCCAACATCAGCTCCTCAGTGCTTTGAGTTATCAGGACACTTCTCTTAGCGAGATATAAAGACTGCATCTGTCGGGCCCAGAGCACTCTCGATGTCTGTGTTTGTGTATACATGATGTAGGTGGTTCCCCTGGCAACCCGGCAGTAGCTGCTCTTGTCATGCGCATTACACCACTACATGGCTTGCGTTCCATCTATGCGGGTCATGCTTGTAAATTACTGGCGCACACTCGGATGTATTGTTTACCTTGCATAACTTGTGGAACGGATGGTAAGATACCCGTTATATCATTTTTAACATCTTTTCTATCTGATTTTGCTTATCTACGAGCACTGATTGCACTTGACACTTTATTGACTCACAATGTATTGGGTGTTTACTTAGTAACAGCAAACAATGTATCTATGCACTAGCACTTTGTAATTTTGTATATGTTTTGTACTATTTGTGTAGTAAAATAATGAATTATGGAATGTAAAAAACACTAAATAATGATATGATGGTGCAATATGTTGATTAGGGGATGGGTGCAACTCGATCATGTGATCATTTACTGTTGGTACATATATATATACCTACTTGCAGATACAGGTATGTATATATCACAGTGACACGTCATCAGGGTGACACGTCATGCGTGTCAATCAGAGTGATATGCGTTCCACAGATGAGGACCGACTTCCGGATACAGGTATGTTTATATCACAGTGATATATACATACCTGTATCCGGAAGTCGGTCCTCGTCTGTGGAACGCATATCACTCTGATTGACACGCATGACGTGTCACCCTGATGACGTTTCTGGCCTTCCAGCTGGAAGTGGGCTGCTCCTTGTTCGACGTCCATGCCCTGACAGAGCAGACACACACATTTAAGCAGGTGAGCTTGTCTCGCCTAGCATCCCCTGAGGAAGCCCACTTGGCAGGCGATACGCGTGGGGCACTTGTGATCTCCCGTTTTCCCAGGCCTGACTCCTATTGGTAATATAGCTAACCTTATTTCTTTTCACTATCATTTTCATTGCATGTGGGAACTTACCGATTGTAGCACAATACCTTGTACCTTAGTCGAGCAATACTTATTGTTACATCTTACATTGAGTATCATCCATTCCTATTATATTAACTGGGTTTAGAGGGATCTTTGTTTTGTCTTTCCCTATATGGGACTTTTAATTGGTTTTATGATGTATATGTGTATTCAACAAAGATTGACAACTTTTGTATCACATCTGCATTTCTCTTCTTGGTTTGTGTATATATATATATATGTTCACCCTTATCACTTGGCTTGATAAAGGCTCCCTTTGAGCTGAAACATCGCTGTACTTTATTGTACTATTTTTTAAAAAAACATGGAATAAAGAAGATCACTTTTTTCACTTGACATTGGATGTCTTGGAGTGCTGCCTACTTCTCGTGTGTTATTATTGGAAGACCTGATACAAGGTCTTAGTAAGCCTGCACCCACTGCTACTCTTACTTAGTGTGCTGTTTGGAATTTATTTGAGTATCTATCTATCTATCTATCTATCTATCTATAGTCTATCTATCTATGTATATCCTATCTATCAATGTATCCATATATCTATGTATCCTATCTATCTAATATCTATTTATCTATGATCTAACTATCTCGCTCATATCTATCTATCTATCTATCTATCTATCTATCTATCTATCTATCTATCTATCTATCTTTGTATCTACCTATCTATCTCCCTAAAACTTTAGCTCAGCACATTAGGGGACAGCCTGAAGACTTGGAGAGTTTCTTCTCTCCTGCCATTTCCTGCTGTGGAGTGTGAGGGAATGGAGAGGGGGATTGTGATCCATCTGCAGCTTGTGTCTGTGTGGATTATTTGTTTATATTAAAGTGTAGGGAAAGCTGAGAGAGATAAGTGTAGTTGTTTTGTTACTACATTAGTTAGGGATTCCATCAGCACATGAGTGCTAGAGCACTGAGCCATGAGGTAAACCGCTGAGAGCAGGGAGAGAGGAGAGGGGGGGGTGTAACATATACATTCTCCCTCGTAGTCAGCTCAGTGAGGACGGAATGTGCCTAGCAACAGCAATCTGAGGAGTCACTGATATCAGGGTAAAGGCTGCAGAATACAAGAGGAAGGAGCAAGATTCAGTTAACTAATTCAATAGCAAAAAGGCTTAAAACGACCTGCTCTACAACACATCAAGAGTTTTTGAAATGATGGTAACTCTTTAAGTAAACCAGTTACATGAAGTCTATAGCCTGTACTGTGTACACACTAAGGCTTAATAGCTTATCTGCACATAGCTGATACTGCAAAAGACAAAGTTGGGGAAAGGAGCAACATACGGTGTACAGAGAGAAAGAGAAAGCTCTGTAGAATCACCGACTGGGATGGAGGGACTTATAAGCAACAGTGGAGATCTTGTACCTCATTATTTTATGCAGGAGCCACTTGCATCCACAGTCTTGAACACATCCAACTCTGCTTCATACACAGAGAGAGCCGTCACATGACCTCCTCCCCTGTTAGCAGCAGCTCCTTCCCTCCCATGAAACTTACAGATAAGCCCTGTAAGTCTGTTTGTTTATCAGCACAGGTAGAGGTAGCAGCTCCTGCTGCACTGAGGTAATCTGAGGGGTATAGAAAAGAAACTACTGGATGTAGGTAACAATGATAATAGGCAAAGTTGTTTTATATCCTAAGTGCTATTGATTTGTGGAAAAATAAACAATTTTATAGTTACTCTTTAAGTATAAAAAAATTAAGAGGCTAATGACCTTGGCGCCTAAAAATGTGTATAGTTGTGCTCAGTTGATGAGGTCAGAATGTTGCTGTGTCAAACCCTGGGCTGAAAATTAACCCTGTACACATATAGTTAACACAAAAAAAAAAAAATGGGGTTATTGATAGACACGCCTTACAACGGATGGATAAGAGCACAAACTTTTATTTTAGTAACTATTAAATGTTTCAATTCTGGGTCACCGTCTTCATTAGGCCAAAATAGACAAACTATACAGATAAAATTTGAAACAAAAGAAAATATACATATAATAGCTTACGACAATGCAAAATACAGTAATACAATGATATATATATATATATATATATATATACATATTCAATTATATGTACCGTATAATCCGGCGTATAAGACGACCTGGTGTTTAAAATATAGAGTTTAAGATATATTCGCAGTATTCGCAGTATAAGACTACCCCTTTTGCAGCGCATACAAAACACCGGTAAAAATTTAAAAAAAAACAGATTTGAATTTAACATGGTCCTTTTTTTAATTTAAATTCTTATGACATGCAGGTATATAGCAGGAAAACTGTCGCTCATTAACATAAGGCATACAACAACAACATTACCATTGTCCATTTTACTGTAAATGTTACCATACTGTACCTTAAATTTTTATTTTATTAAATATTCCATGCCATGTACTCAGAAGCGGGAAAAAAATTCCAAATGCAATGAAAATGGTGAAAAAACGCATTTGCGCCATTTTCTTGTGGGCTTGGATATTACCTCTTTCACTGAGTGCCCCAAATGACATGTCTACTTTATTCTTTGGGTCGGTATGATTAAGGGGATACCAAATTTGTATAGGTTTTATAATGTTTTCATACATTTACAAAAATTAAAACCTCCTGTACAAAAATAATTTTTTTGATTTTGCCAACTTCTGGCGCTAATAACTCTTTTATACTTTGGTGTACGGAGCTGTGGTTGGTGTCATTTTTTGCGAAATTTGATAATATTTTCAATGATATCATTTTTAGGACTGTACAACCTTTTGATCACTTTTTATAGATTTTTTTTATATTTTTCAAAATGGCAAAAAAGTGCCATTTTCAAATTTGGGCGCTATTTTCCTTTACGGGGTTAAACGCATTGAAAAACCGTTATCATATTTTGATAGATCTGGCTTTTTTCGGACGCGTCGATACCTGATGTGTTTATGATTTTTACTGTTTATTTATATTTATGTCAGCTCTAGGGAAAGGGGGGTGATTTGAAATTTTAGGTTTTTTTATTATAATTTTTTTTTTAAACTTTTAATAATTTAAACTTTTTTAATTTTTTTTTATACTATTTTTCAGACTCCCTAGGGTACTTTAACCCCAGGTTGTCTGATCGATCCTATCATATACTGCCATACTACAGTATGGCAGTATATGGGGATTTTCCTCCTCATTCATTACAATGTGCTATCAGCACATTGTAATGAAGGGGTTAAAACGAAAAGACCCGAGGCTACCATGGAGACGGATCGCCGCCCCCGATGACGTCACAGGGAAAGGCGATCCCAGGTAAGATGGCGGCACCCATGCGCCGCTATCTTTTTGAGGCTGCAGGCAGCTTTGCCAGCAGCCATCGCTGTGAAAACACCCGCGATCGGTGCTAGCACCGATCGCGGGTGTTACCGGTAAGCCTTTGCTGCAATATGCAGCAAAGACTTACAGGCTATGGAGAGGGCTCAGCCCGTGAGCCATCTTTTGAAGCTAATAACTTTTTCATACTTTGGCACACGGAGCTGTGTGAGGTGTCATTTTTTGCGAAATAAGCCTACGTTTTCATTGCTACCATATGTGCGACATATTGATCATTTTTTATTCCATTTTTTATGTGATGTAAAAAGGTGTAAAAGTCGCATTTCGGATATTTGGGCGCCATTTCCCGCCTCGGAGGTCACCGCCGCCCGTAACCGTTTTTATATTTTGATAGATCGGGCTTTTTGGGACGCGGCGATACCTAATGTGTCTGTGATTTTTACTGTTTATTATGTTTTATATCAGTTCTAGGGAAAGGGGAGTGATTTGAATTTTTAATATTTTATTAATTTTTTTTATTTTTTAAACTTTTTTTTTTCACTATTTTTTAGACCATCTAGGGTACATTAACCCTAGATGGTCAGATCGTTCCTATCATATACTGCGATACTTCTGTATCGCAGTATATGGCATTTCTGCACACTATACATTACAATGAGCCACAGGCTCATTGTAATGGATATGCAGAAGCCATGTATCCTCGGGTCAAACGAAGACCCGAGGCTACCATGGCAACCGATCGCCGCCCCCCGATGATGTTCAGGGGCGCTGCGATCGTAACAAAGATGGCAGCGCCCGCGCGCCTCCGTCTTTTAAATGCCGCCGGCGACTTTGCCGGCGGCAATGGAGGGGTTAATAGCCGCGATCGGTGCAAGCACCGACCGCGGTTATTAGCGGTGGGGGTTTTATGCAATATGCAAAAACCCCTACCTTTGTATGAAGAGGACTTAGCCCGTGAGCCCTCTTCATACACTCCTTATACCTCTGCGCCATAGAGCTACGGCGCAGAGCGTTAAGGGGTTAAATAAATTATGTTATGAATTCATAGTATAAATACATATTATAGTTTATATTGGTGTGCAGAATAGATAGAATATACAGGGAACATAATACCGGTATTGTATTAGATATGATATAAAACTATTATGTGTATATGTGTATAATCCCTGGAATTCATAAGTTGATATTTTAGAAGGTTGCAATTTTTTGTGCCTGCGCACTAAGATGTCATCATGTGTCGACACTAGAGCGTCACAGTGTGTGCACGGACATGTCACGTTGACCTGTTTGTACCCAAGATACTCGAGTATGAGCTCAAATGGGGATTTCCTTGGTTTATACTCAAAGTATAGATGGAATCTAATTTTGTTTAAAAGACAAGAAAGGATATTTTCTATAGGAGCTTAAAACATGTAGATCTTGTTTTTGGATGTATTTTGTTCTGTATAAACTTTTAGTGGAATACTAAAGCGGAATTGATTTTATGGAAGGAGTGCTAGCGTTTGTTTCCAATCCGTTTCTTCCATATAATTTAATTTCTTTGTGACTGACCCAAAGAATAAAGAATAGGTGTCATTTCGACCGGATATTGAAAGTCATAAAAATAAAGCTAATCAGAATATGACCCAACTGTGATTTTTTGGAAAAATTTTGTATTTTTTTTTCAGCTTCCCAGTATATGGCACAGAATATTAAATGATATAGCTTGTGGAAGGAATAAAGTGTGAAACAGAAATGCAAAATTTAAAAAAAAACTTGGCCTGGTTAATAATCAAGCAGTCAACAGTCCTTGCTGCTTCACTCAAAACTATAACAATGAGAGAAAAAGAGCTAAAAATAACCTTTCAATCAGTGCCACAGATTTAAAATAAAGTAGGTGGTATTTGAGCAACATGCCATACAGGGCTGAGATACAGTTTTGAAATGCTTGCGGCCGTTAACCATCACCCATGTGATTTGCATGTAAACAATGCAAAAAGTTTGGTACTTGTTGCCGCTAGCAAGCACTTCAATAGAAATATGCATATGTGATTGGCACAAGCTTCTTACCCACAGCCTCTTAATTGCGTTCAGTCATTATATGAAATAAATATTCAAGGGAATTTTAATTATTTTTTTTTTAAAGGTACTGAGTGTAAATCATATTGTAAGCCACCACACAGTCGTGTGCATATGAATCTTCGCAAATACTGCAAAAAGGACTATGGTATGTAAAATGATACACCTGAATAACTTCAAGAAAAATATATATTATGGGTGATGTATCATTGATCTATTGGTGCCATTGTTTTGTCATAGTTGTGATGCAAATGCTATTTTGTGACTTTTTATTGTGCCAAATGAACAAAGTCACCTTTAAAAAGACCCTGTTTGCACAGAGTAGTTTTCACAATAGGACTGAATTCATGAATTACAACTTTCCATTTAGGTGCAAGTTTTGGCTCAAATTGATCCCAGTCTATGTTCTGCAACTTTTGTATGCAAACTACCACTATAGCATTAGAACATTGATAGCAGATTTATCATAGGCCCAAAGAGGGCCGCATCTGCCATGAGGCAGGATGAAAATTTCACCTCAGACGACAGATGAGGAGCCCTGAATGAAGTGGCAAAACAGCTGTGGGTGTTTTGGGTAATCGCACAAATCACCCACTAGCAGTACGGACCTGCCGCTGGCAGTACTGTTACTATTAGCATCACTATCCTCCGTGTCTGTGCAGGAGCACCGCCTATGGAGGACGCAGTCGGTGTTTGATGATGTCACGCCACCTGCATCCATGCACAGCAGCGCTGACCGGCAGGAGGAGGGAGGGGAGGACTGGCAATGTTTTGTATGGGGAAGGTTCCCGATGGGCTCCTCCCTGTCTAACCCCTGTCTGTGCAGAGGCTTCGCTGACTTGTGGAGCAGAAGTCAGCTGGAGTGTGATCACCTTGCTACTGCTCCATCACAGCCTCTGAAACAGTTCTGTGAAAGAAGACAGCTTCTGACTGGCCCAGCAAAGAATCCTCTGACTGCTGCAGAAGCTCAGATTAGCAAGCTCCACCCACCAGCTTGGAGCTTCTGGAGTCCAGCAGCAGCTATATGTATGCTTCTGCCTGCTGTGAATAATGCTGTGTGTATGCTGTATATATATGCTGTGTATGTATGATGCTGTGTGTATCCTTCTGCCAGGGGAGAAACTTGAGGGGGTGCAGAGGATGCGGTCACAACTGGGCCCAAGAGGCTTTGGGGGCCGATAAGGTCTCACTTTCCCATATGAGAAGACTAGTACTATGAATGCTGTGTATGATTTTTGTGTGTGCAAAAATAATTTTCTGTAACTGATAAGCAAATGAAAGTGTTTATCTTTCCATAAAAGAATTGATTATCTGCTGTGGGTTACACTACAAAAGAGCTGATTTATATTATATTTACTTGTAAGGTGTGGGTTTATACTAGTTGGAAAATAGAACTTCTATTATCCACTTTTAGTGACTTGTTGTATTAGAGAGAGGAGAGGGAAGAGTCCTGTGCAATGCAAATAGCCGGCTTCCCACTTTTGTGGATTGATTGATTCTGAGGGCCCGCTTGCTGTTACATGGAAATATTAAATGTGTATTTTTAGGCCTCCGAATATGGACGTGTGGATTATAGTGCATTTTTTATACACAACTGTTATGGTCACTGCAGTATGGCAAAGTTAACTTTTATTTAGCAATGCAAACAGAGAAAAGTTAAATGGGTTGTCTGGAGGCTGAAAGACATAGCTGCTTTCTTCCAAAAACAGCTGACCATGGGTTGTATCTGGTATTGCAACCAAGCTCCATTCATTTCCAAATGGCTAAGTTGCAATACCTCCCAACCGTCCCGTTTTTGACGGGACAGTCCCATTTATTGGGCTCTGTACCCGCGTCACGGGCGGCTGGGAGAATGTCATGGTTTGACCAGCCCCTGCTACCTCCTCACATGATGTCTGCTGCTGAGTCATGTGAGGAGGTAGCTCCGCCCCGGCTGGCACCCCCCCTTCCACGAGTCAGTTGGAGCCCGGGAGAAGACTGAATGACTGGAACCAGGAGAGGTAAGAACCAGAGGAGACAGGGGTCTACAGGAAGAGGGGGCCAGGAGGAAGATACAGGGCAGGGAGAGATGGAGGACACATGTGAAGGCTGCTGGGGCACAGGTGAAGGCTAAAGGCTGCTGGGGGACAGGAGGAGGCAAAAGGCTGCTGGGGGACAGGAGGAGGCAAAAGGCTGCTGGGGGATAGGAGGAGGCAAAAGGCTTCTGGGGGACAGGAGGAGGCTGGAGGACACAGGAGGAGGAATCTGGAGGACACAGGAGGAGGCTGCTGGGGGACAGGAGGAGGCTGCTGGGGGACAGAAGGGGGCTGCTGGGGGACAGGAGGAGGCTGGATGTCACAAGAGACTGCTGGAGGACAGAGGAGGCTACTGGGGGACAGAAGGAGGCTGCTGGAGGACACAGGAGGAGGCTGCTGGGGGCAGGAGGAGCCTAGTGAAAGACAGTGAAGGCTGCTTGGGGACAGGAGGAGGCTAGTGGGGGACAGTGAAGGCTGCTGGGTGACAGGTGGAGGCTAAAGGCTGCTTGGGGACAGGAGGAGGCTGCTTGGGGACAGGAGGAGGCTGCTTGGAGACAGGAGGAGGCTGCTGGGGGACAGGAGGGGGCTGCTGGGGGACAGGAAGGGGCTGCTGGGGGACAGGAGGGGGCTGCTGGGGGACAGGAGGAGGCTGGAAGTCACAGGAGACTGCTGGAGGACGGAGGAGGCTATGGTGGACAGGAGGAGGCTGCTGGAGGACACAGGCGGAGGCTAGTGGGAGACAGTGAAGGCTACTGGGGGACAGGTGGAGACTAAAGGCTGCTGGGGGACAGGAGGAGGCTGTTGGGGAACAGGAGGAGGCTGGAGGACAGGAGGCAGCTGCTGGGACACAGGAGGAGGCTGCTGGGAGACAGGAGGGGGCTGCTGGGGGACAGGAAGAGGCTGCTGGGGGACAGGAAGAGGCTGCTGGGGGACAGGAGGAGGCTTCTGGAGGACGCAGGAGACTGCTGGAGGCCAGAGGAGGCTACTGGGGGACAGGAAGAGGCTGCTGGGGGACAGGAAGAGGCTGCTGGGGGACAGGAAGAGGCTGCTGGAGGACGCAGGAGGAGGCTGCTGGAGGACACAGGAGGAGGCTGCTGGAGGACACAGGAGGAGGCTGCTGTGGGACAGGAGGGGGCTGCTGGGGGACAGGAAGAGGCTGCTGGGGGACAGGAGGAGGCTTCTGGAGGACGCAGGAGACTGCTGGAGGCCAGAGGAGGCTACTGGGGGACAGGAGGAGGCTACTGGGGGACAGGACGAGGCTACTAGGGGACAGGAGGAGGCTGCTGGAGGACACAGGAGGAGGCTAGTGGGAGACAGTGAATGCTACTGGGGGACAGGTGGAGGCTAAAGGCTGCTGGGGGACAGGAGGAGGCTGTTGGGGAACAGGAGGAGGCTGCTGGAGGACAGGAGGAGGCTGGAGGACAGGAGGCGGCTGCTGGGATACAGGAGGAGGCTGCTGGGAGACAGGAGGAGGCTGCTGGAGGACACAGGAGGAGGCTGCTGGAGGACACAGGAGGAGGCTGCTGTGGGACAGGAGGGGGCTGCTGGGGGACAGGAAGAGGCTGCTGGGGGACAGGAGGAGGCTTCTGGAGGACGCAGGAGGAGGCTGCTGGAGAACAACGGAGGAGGCTGCTGGAGGACAAAAGAGGATAGAGGAAAGGGGGAACTGGAGGACACAGGAGGAGGATAGAGGAAAGGAGGAGGATGCAGGAGGATAAAGGACTGGGGAGGCTGGAGGACAGGAGGATGCTGGGGGACAGGATGAGGATAGAGGACAGGAGCTACAGAAGGAGGATGGAGGACAGGAGGCTACAGGAGGATGATGGAGTGCAGGAGACACAAGAGGAGGCTGCAGGACAGGAGGCAACAGGAGGAGGATGGATGACAGGAGGCTACAGGAGAACAAACGGCCACAGGAGGAGGATGGAAGACAGGAGGAGGATGGAGGTCACAAGAGGAGGATGGAGGACATGAGCTACAGAAGGAGGATGGAGAACAGGGGGATACAGGAGGAGGATGGAGTGCATGAGCTACAAGAGGAGGCTCCAGGACTGGAGGAGGCTGGAGGACAGGAGGATAAAGGGCCACAGGAGCTGCAGGACGAGGATGGAGAACAGGTGATACAGAAGGTGGCTGGAGGACAGGAGCTACAAGAGGAGGCTGCAGGACTGGAGGCCACATGAGGAGGATGGAGGACAGGAGCTGCAGGACGAGGATGGAGAACAGGGGGATACAGGAGTAGGATTGAGTGCAGGAGCTACAAGAGGAGGCTGCAGGACTGGAGGCCACCGGAGGAGGATGGAGAACAGTAGATAAAGGAGGAGGATGGAGGACAGGAGTTGCAGGAGGAGGATGGAGGACAGGGGGTTGCAGGAGGAGGACAGGAGGCCACAGGAGGAGGCTGGAGGACAGGACACCACTGGAGAAGGCTAGAGGACAGTGGGCTATAGGAGTAGGATGGAGGACAGGAAGATACAGGAGGAATATGGAGAACAGGAGGCCACAGGAGGAAGATGGATAACTGGAGGCCACAGGAGAAGGCTGGAGGACAGGAGGCCAGAGAATGAGGAGGATAGAGAACTGGGACCACACCATGTGAGGAGGTGTGGGGGTAGGAGTACAGATAGGATTATGTATAAGTTTGGGGAGATTAAATAAAAGTGGAAAACCAAATGTAAAGGGAGGATAAAATTAAAGATGGGTTTTATATGTTGCAGAGTTGCATTAGGTGTAATTATACGGGTCCATGGGGGGTGGCCAAAGTAAGGGGCATTGTTCTATGTGGGGACCATCAAAGTCAATATTATACTATGCTTTTGGGTGTGACAATGGGTGTGGTCTAGAAAAAGGGGGGTGGGCTTTTTGTCCCTCTTTCTCTCACCCAAAAGTTGGGAGGTATGCTATATATACCATGTGTGGTGCTATTTGAAGAAGGAAGCCATGTTACATAAAATGTAGGAGTCACATTTTATATATCTGTGAAAATATATAATGAGTCCTTGCCTACAAATTATATTCTAGATAAACAAAAGATAAGCGACATCAGGTTTTATTGCAAAAACAAAAAGCAATAAATAACTTTAAATTAATACTAAATAATATAAGATCTCCACATTACAAATAACTTCAAAGAAAACAGCATTAATGTAATACAATACAAAAGGAATATCATCATGATTAAACCATAGCAAAGTATACATCTCTTGCCATCACTGAACAAAGTAACAAATTATACTTGACCATGTGGAAATCTACTACAGCAACAGTTTTTGGAGCAGGGAAGACGAATTATCATCACTATCTAAGGACATCATGTCATCACTATCCATGGGGGGGTGGCCAAAGTAAGGGGCATTGTTCTATGTGGGGACCATCAAATTCAATATTATACTATGCTTTTGGGTGTGACAATGGCTGTGGTTTAGAAAAAGGGGGATGGACTTTTTGTCCCTCTTTCTCTCACCCAAAAGTTGGGAGGTATGCTATATATACCATGTGTGGTGCTATTTGAAGAAGGAAGCCATGTTACATAAAATGTAGGAGTCACATTTTATATATCTGTGAAAATATATAATGAGTCCTTGCCTACAAATTATATTCTAGATAAACAAAAGATAAGCGACATCAGGTTTTATTGCAAAAACAAAAAGCAATAAATAACTTTAAATTAATACTAAATAATATAAGATCTCCACATTACAAATAACTTCAAAGAAAACAGCATTAATGTAATACAATACAAAAGGAATATCATCATGATTAAACCATAGCAAAGTATACATCTCTTGCCATCACTGAACAAAGTAACAAATTATACTTGACCATGTGGAAATCTACTACAGCAACAGTTTTTGGAGCAGGGAAGACGAATTATCATCACTATCTAAGGACATCATGTCATCACTATCCATGGGGGGTTGGCCAAAGTAAGGGGCATTGTTCTATGTGGGGACCATCAAATTCAATATTATACTATGCTTTTGGGTGTGACAATGGCTGTGGTTTAGAAAAAGGGGGATGGACTTTTTGTCCCTCTTTCTCTCACCCAAAAGTTGGGAGGTATGCTATATATACCATGTGTGGTGCTATTTGAAGAAGGAAGCCATGTTACATAAAATGTAGGAGTCACATTTTATATATCTGTGAAAATATATAATGAGTCCTTGCCTACAAATTATATTCTAGATAAACAAAAGATAAGCGACATCAGGTTTTATTGCAAAAACAAAAAGCAATAAATAACTTTAAATAATACTAAATAATATAAGATCTCCACATTACAAATAACTTCAAAGAAAACAGCATTAATGTAATACAATACAAAAGGAATATCATCATGATCAAACCATAGCAAAGTATACATCTCTTGCCATCACTGAACAAAGTAACAAATTATACTTGACCATGTGGAAATCTACTACAGCAACAGTTTTTGGAGCAGGGAAGACGAATTATCATCACTATCTAAGGACATCATGTCATCACTATCTGAAGACATTGAAATATCCCTCTCAATGTTCAATAAAATTAACAATTCTACAAAGGTTTTGTCCAAGCAATGACCTCAAACAATTTTTAACAATTGTAAGTTTTGAAAAGACTCTCTCACAAGAAACCTGAGTACAGGCCAGAGTAAAGAGCACTTTATAGACTGCAAAAAGATTGATATATGCTGCAAAATGTAGGTTATGATTAGAGGGGCGAATCTATTCTAACGATTCTAACTTTGGTTAGAATTTCAGGAAAAATTTGATTCGTCACAAAGCCGAAGTTTACGGTGATTCGTGGGAACGAAGTTTTTCTTTTTTCGTCTATTACCAAAAGTACAACGTGGTACATAGGGCAGAGAACTCTGGGAAGGAGAAAAGAACACCCTCGATCACATGTGCAGACCTGTAAGCCTATCAGCGACCGGCAGGCTTATGGGATGTCACACAGACTATAAAAGAGGCAGCCATTTTCTAATCTCGGCACTTCACACTGCATGTGCTACCTGTAGTGTCCAGCTGCTTCTACTGTACTGTGCTGTTGTGATTTTTGCTCCAAGGGTGTCCATTTTGGGGGATCTGTATACCCCAAATAGCAGTTCTTTTTTGTTGCTGAAGTGAATAGGAAGAAATCAGTGTGAAATCCACATACTTTCTGTACTGATTTCTGCTTTAATCCCCGGGTGTCAGTTCTTGTGCTTCTGTATACCCCAAATAACCATTATTTTTTGTTGCTGAAGTGAATATGAAGAAATCAGTGTGAAATTCACATACTTTCTGTACTGATTTCTGCTTCATTCCCAGGGTGAAGAGATTGGGCAAACATACTCTGCTTCATGCAGTAGGCAGGCTGTGCATACTGACACCGTTGAGGAGAGTAGCAGTGACAGGGAAACGCAAATTGACGATGATGTAGCCAATCGCACTTGGGAGCCGGGTGTAGCAACTGATTCATCATCGATGGGCGAAGAGAGTGTCAGCTTGCGTGTTAGGCAGCAGAGCAGGCAGCAAGTTGCTGCAAACCCTGCTTCGGAGGTCCAAGTAAGCAGTGGTACAGGGGATCAGCGAGGCAGTGGTGTTAGTAGTCGCTCAGTGCAGAGTGTTGGCAGTAAAAGCACCACCTCGGCGGTGTGGCAGTTTTTGTTAAGACAACAGTGGAGCAAAGCGTGTATATGTAGAATCTGCAGGCAGAAAGTGAAGCATGGCCAGAGAGCTAACGTTGGCACCACAGCCCTGCGTCAACACATGCAGTGTCACCATCCAATGGCCTGGGAGAAACGTGGAACAGATGTGGAGGCCCATCCTTCCGCCGCAGCAGAACCTAGTGGCACACATGCCACATGCCTCCCTTTCCAAGTCGTGGACTGCCAGCCCTTCACCATTATGTACAACAGAAGGTGGGACGGTCCTGGAGCTTATCAGTTTCTTCCATGGTGCATGGCAGTGCTGACGTGTGGTGCTGTAACTACGGTCAGGGCCAGTACATGTCCTTTATAGCCCACTGGGTGAATGTGCTTCCTGCCTAGCCACACCAACAACTTCCACAAGAGATGCCACGTTGTCAAACTGCTGCTACTGTAGCAGTGTCCACCTCCTCCTTCTCCACCACCACCTCAGCCTCCACAAGTGCTGCTCCATCATACCACATGTGCAGGGCACAGCGGTGTCACGCAGTTCTACACCTGGTTTGCCTGGGCGAACAAAGTCACACAGGGGAGGAACTGCTCTGCGTCATGTAAAAAGAAATCAATGTGTGTCTTTCTCCACAACAATTAAAATTGGAACCATGTTGACAGATAATGGAAGGAACATGGTGTCCACGCTGCACCGAGGAGGGATGGCCCATGCGCCCTACACATGTTTAATCTGGTTGTCAACAGATTCCTCAAGTCTTCCACCCATCTGCAAGACATTCTAAAAATGGCCAGGAAACTGTGCATGCGTTTCAGCCATTCTTACAAAGCCAAGCACACCCTCCTCGAGTTGCAGAGTCAGAACGGCCTATCCCAACATAGGCTGATATGCGATATTTCCACCCATTGGAATTCCAGCCTCCATATGTTAGACCACCAGAGAAAAGCCATTAATGATTTTTTGATGATGCAAGCAGAATGGAGTACTCCCCAGTGTAACTTTGATGTCAGCTACTGGCAGCTCATGCGTGACACCTGCCGTTTGCTCAGGCCCTTTGAAAGGGCCATGTTATTTGTCGGTCGCCAGGACTGTGGGATGAATGACGTCATTCCACTGGAACTCATTCTGCAAAATCTGTCTGGTCAGGGCACTGGAGAATTGGAGACTACATCTCATGGCCACATTAGTCCGGTGGGGGCTGAACTGGAGGAGGAGGACATTGGAGCACAAGCAGAGTCTGGTGAAATCAGTAATTTTTCCACTCAGGTGACAAGAGAGTTTCCTGGCCATTTTTAGAATGTCTTGCAGATGGGTGGAAGACTTGAGGAATCTGTTGACAACCAGATTAAACAACAACAGCAGGAGCATCTGTAGGAGGAGGTAGAAGTCGAGGCAGATGACCCAGAAGCACCGTGGCAGTATACAGTGGAGATGGAGGCCGGGAGTCCCTCAGAGTCACTTACGCAGATGGCCCGCAGCATGCTGCTTTGCCAGACAGCCGAATAATCAACATTCGGCATAGGGATGACTTTTGGCTCCCCACCCTTTTGGACCCTCGCTACTGGTCAAAATGGGGGACTTTTTTCCAGCTGCTGAGAGGGAGGAACAACTGGCATACCATAGAGAAATACTGTGCACACAGGGGATTCCTGGCAGTCATCGCTCACATATTACTGCAACGGATGCTGTGGGGAGCTGAGCGTAATGAGCAGTAGCATCTCCATCAGCAGCAGATTAAGTCTGGATTCCTTATTGAGCAACTTCCTTCACCCGCCTAGTGAGGAGGGTAGCCGCCACCAGCAGCAGCAGCAGGACATGGAGCAGACCCTGCACCAGCAGGTGGTGGTCTACTTAGACAGCACTTTAGCACTTCAGGTAGAGGATCCCATGAACTACTGGGCAGCCAAACTTGATTCGTGGCCGCAACATGAGGAGTTTGCAGTAGAGAAGCTGTCCTGCCTGGACACAGTAGTGTGGCATCAGAGCGGGTGTTCAGTGCAGCTGGGGTCATCGTTACCCCAAAGTGAACCAATTTGTCCACCCGTAATGTGGAGAGACTGACCTTTGTCAAGATGAATCAGGTTTGGATCGGCCAGGATTTCAACTCACCAATGCCTTATGCATCAGATTAGATCAGCCATGACGCCTCCCCCAAACTTTGAGAAATTAGTCTGGGTTATAACTACCTGCCACACATCTGCTGCCAGTTGCTCCATCTGCCTCCTACCATCTTTACCAGGGACTTGAATTGTCTGCCACCTCCACACTATATCTTTGTGCCACTCTGTGGGCGCCTGCTCCTGCTGCTGACACCACCTCCGTATTATATCATTGTGCCACTCTGGGCTCCTGCTGCTGCTGATGCCACCTCCGCACTATGTCATTGTGCCACTCTGCGGGCTCCTGCTGCTGCTGACGCCAACTCCACACTATATCATTGTGCCACTCTGTGAGCTCCTGCTGCTGCCGATGCCACCTCCACACTATATCATTATGCCACTCTGTGGGCTCCAGCTGCTGCTGACGCCACCTCCACACTAAATCATTGTGCCACTCTGTGGGCTCCTGCTGCTGATGACGCCACCTCTGCGGCCTACCATGTTGCCGCCACCTCCACAGCTCTGACCTCATGCTGCTACTGGTACCACCTTTGCAGTTCTTTTTGGGCAAAGACCAGATATTTTCCTGAAAACTGCAATGTATTATGAATGTGGCATCTCTAATCTTCAAATTCAAATTTAAATGGAAAATTTAAACTTCGAATTCATTTCAAACTTCGTCATTGTGCCACAATGTGGCCTCCTCTGCTGTGAGCTATGTGGGCTCCTGCTGCTGCCGCCACCACCACACTTTATCATCGGGGCACTCTGTGGCTTTCCATGTTGCTGCCACCTGTGGGCTCCTGCTGCTGCTTCTGCTGCCGCCACCTCCAGACTCTTAACATTGTGCCACTTTGTGGCTTCCTGCTGCTGCTGCCCCCACCTTCACGCTCTGTCATTGTGCAACTATGTGGCCTACAATGTTTCCGCCACCTCCATATGACGTTGCCACTATGTTTAGTTTCCACCTTCATTTCATCTGTCAGAAGGAACGAAAAGCCTCAGGATTGATAACACAGAGGACATACAAATATCCCATTTACTGGTCATCTCTGTTTTGGATACACTCCTGTTTGTTTTTGGCTTTAGCAATACTGATGATGGATTATTGACTGATTGAAAGTGGACACTGAAGGATGAAATTAATTGAAAAATAATCAGTGATGTCAATGCAGAATTACTGTTGACACCCTCTCCACTCTTTTGGGGGGTTTCTACATGTATCATGGTTTAACAGAACAGGTTCTGTCGTAATCTATGGAATCATCTGAGTGCACTCTTTGATGTTATGGTGGGATCTTGACCCTCAGCTCAGTCGTTTCGAGCTGGCACAGACGTTACCTTGTCAGGCTGCATTCCCGTTTCGTTTATTTGGTGAAGTTGGCCTCTCAAGTGCACATGGAATTGAAGAGTGAAGTGATTCTAAGAGCAGCGGCTGTCATGTTTGTATCATACGAAAACACAGCATTGTTTGAAGACCAAACCACGCTCCCTATGCATATTAAAGAATGGCACAACTTTCTACAATACCCTACAGGCTCTCTGTAGTCAGGAAATACCTGTTTTTAACGTGATTCGTCATGATTCATTTTGGTGTCCTAACGTGTCTAGTTAGGACACGTTATGGCTTAGCTGCTTTAGTTCTTTGTGCACTGAGGCCACCTGATCTTCCACCTCACATACTCTATCTTCTACTGCGTGCATCGGTCATTAGTTTTCTTCATATCTTGTCGAATCAGGTTAATATCCTCTGTTAGGCCCCTGATATGTGTATTCATGGTTAGCATTGCAGTACCGCAGTGCGCCACTGCCTTGAACACATCTTTGAGCATTGGTTCTTTAGGTATTTGTAGAGGTGCTGCCATTTATGCTACAGTATTAGGCTGTAAGGGAGTTTTAGGGCCTTTCTTTTGGCGTTGTGGTCACGATTCCACTATTTGTTCCTGCATCTTTTTCTCAGACTCCTCTGCTAAGGAATGCGCTGCCATTGCCTACCGTGACGATCTATTCTTAGATGAATGTGCCCCCTCCCAAGCAAACTTTTCCAATCTTGCTGCTACTTCTTGAAATCGTCTTATAAAGGCCTCTCCAGCTTGTTTAGCTGGAGAATTTACATTGCTATCTTTCCCGTCTTGCCAGGGGTATCAGTAGCTTATGTTTTGAAATACAGTGGGTCCACTTGCCCTTTATTGGTATAGCCAGTCCCGAACCGTAGTTGCCTCTGTTCTCTGCACACAGTATTCATTTTATCAGCACCCTTATGCCTCAGAGCTTCTATAGAGCCACTACAAATCCCAGTAGATTGATTTTCCAGCTTCTCACAATAGTACTCACTGTGACCCGTATAACTGAAACAGAGGTTCCTTTTAGCGTTTCTCCTTTTAGTTTTCATAAATCACGGTGAAATCTCTGCACTGTCACAGGCTATGTGGCAAGATAACGGACGCCACAAGGTGCAGTGCGGGAAATGGTGTGGCTCAAAGCCCTAGGTGTCGTATCTCTGTTGATCTCTGTACTGGCCCGTCAGCTTGCGGGGTATTAAGGATCCACGCTGTAAGTTCTACTCTGCACAGTCACCAGTAGTATAGGCTGGCTCCTGACTATCGCCTGCACCCAGTCTCCGTTGAGCATCTCCATCGGCTCTGGCGCATTGTTTTTATGGCTGATGACAGCTTCTGCACTTTCCTCTCCGATGGGCGTCAGGAGCTCCGCATCCTTTCTTGCACCTTTAACATAGGACACAATTCTGTCAGACATTGCATGTTAAATCTGGTCCACAGTCCGACTGAGCACCAGAACCCTAATTTGTGTTGCATGAAGACAAGCGCAGCTGTACCACAAAAGGATCTTGTGTGACTTCAAAGAAGTCAGACGAAGGCAGTCAGAACTGCCAGTAAGATGGCGTCAGTGCATGTGCTTAGGCTGACACTGCTAATACCCTGCAATACAGCAGTATTGCAGAGTATTTTCATGAACAAGCAATCAGATGATTGCTTGTTCATGTCCCATGGTGGAAATAATAAAAAAGTGTAAAAAAAAAAGGTTTTTCAATAAAAAAATAAGGTAACAAATCAATAAAAATATAACATAAATAACATATAGAGTCATATAACACAAAAAAGTCTAAATCATAATACAAACCCCACATATATAGTATCAACGCATCTGTAACAACCCATAAAATAACAGTAAATAATTATTGAACCCGTAGATGAACGCCATTAAAAAAACCTGTTATAAACCCTCCAAAAATTATGATTTTACTTATTCAATCACACAAAAAATGCAATAAAAAGTGATCAAAAAACATATGTACTCCAGAGTGATAGTGTTGCAAATTCAACCAGCTCCGTAGCCAAAAAACTAAAAATGTTATCATCTTGGAAGACGGCAATACAAAAATTGTAGATTTTTCTCACATTAGGGTTTTATTTGACAAATTTAGTAAAACGTAAGAAAAAATATTCATGTATGGTATTCCCATAATAGTACTGACTAGAGATGAGCGAGCACTAAAATACTCGAGTGCTCGTTACTCGAGTCGAACTTTACCCGATGCTCGAGTGATCATATCGAATAACGAAGCCCATTGAAGTCAGTGGGAGACTCAAGCATTTTTCAAGGGGACCAAGGCTCTGCAATAAAATGTGTCATTTTATTGAGAAATAAGGAAGTCAGTCCTGTTTGTTGGTTTTTTTTATTCAATGGAATATTTGTGGAACTTCAAAAAGAAGAATGACCCGTGTTAAACATCTGCAATGTGTTCTTCACACATATTGTTTTTCACATACTATTGTGAAGAACACCTTTCTGTACTAATGTCTTCTGATAAGTTAGCAGATGTATTGAAACATCTGCAATGTGTTCTTCACTGTGTTCTTCACTGTATTTTGTTAAGTGAAAGCTCGTTATCAAGCAGGCGAAATACTCATCCAGGCAACGAGCCGTTTCGAGTACGCTAATACTCGAACGAGCATCAAGCTCGGACGAGTATACTCGCTCAACTCTAGTACTGACCCATAGAATAAAGATAACATGATTATTAGGCTTTACGGTGAACACCAAAAAGAAAAAAAGTAAAAATTCCAGTACAGAATTGATACTTTTCTACTCCTGCCCTCAAAAAAAAGTTCCTAAATTTTAACAATAGGGGATACCAACCCCAAAGTGGTATCACTGGAAAAAGCATCTCATCCTGCAAAAAAAATGGCATCACATAGCCCCAAAAACGCAAAAGCTAAAATTGTATAGCCTACAAAAGGGGTCAATGAGGTAACTGAAATCCTGGCAGTTGCAGGTCCCTCCTTCCCTTCTGCGCCTCGCTGTGCGCCCATAAAACAAGTCACGGCCACATGTGGGGGGTCTCTGTACTCGGGAGAAATTGCTGAACAAATTGTATGGTGGGTTTTTGACCATTCTAAATTTTATCTCCATTTTGATTCAATTACCATGAAGATCTCAAGGGGTTAACAATCTTCCTTAAAACTGTTTCTGATAGTAAGAGGGGTGCAGATTTGAAAATGGGTTGTTATATAGGGGGTTTTGATGCTAAATATGTAAAATTTCATTCAAAACTGTGTTTATCCCCAAAATAGTCAATTCTGAAAATCCGGAAAAGCGATATTCGATTTGTAAGCCACGTAAAGTCAAAATAAATTATCTAGACATTTCAAAAATGATGAAAATATAAAGTAGACATATGGGAAATGGTATTCAGCACTTTATTTAGGTGGCAAATCTATCTGCCTAAAAACGCAATGATTTTGAATTTCGAAAATGGCAAATTTTTCATTAAAAATTCTTCATTGTTTCTTTGTTTTGTAAATAAACCCAAAACTTTTCAGCCAATATTTACCACTAAAATGAAGTACAACATGTGGGGAAAAAAACAATCTCAGAACCGTTTTGGTTCGTTTTGAAGTAACAGTGTTCAAAAGTTATAACCATATAAAGTGACGCAAGTCAGAATCCAAAAAATGGGGCTGAGCCTTAAGCTACAAAATGGCTGCATCCTTAAGGGGTTAAAATAAGAAACAGGTAGCCACTGGTGGATTTTCTGTCACAGTGGTCTCCAGCCCAGTCAGCATCCACATATCCAGTCAGTTTACATTTATCGCTTGCTGGTAAACTCAGTTTGAAACTCGCGCTACTGTTCTCGCGCTAGTCAGGACCGTGTCTTCAAGTGTCAGATACACCTGGAGGTCTTAGGGACAAGGGAGATGCAGAGTGGAGCAGAGCCAACGACAGTGACCGCCCGGTCTAAAGTGTTGTATCATAGATGTTGGGTCTAATCAGACCCAGGACAGCTCTGACCAATGTGAGCAGTCACAGGGGGTCATTTCCCCCCATAACTGGGGCTCGTAAAGATGCCCCAGTTACAGGAGAAAACATGTAATTTTAAGTAAATTTAAAAATACAAAATTACAAAAAAGCCTTTTTTCCACTTTTAACCTCAAAACTAAAAATCAAAAGAAAAATCTTTTATTATATTTTAACTAGCTCTATGTGTCCTGAAAAAAAAGCTACAAACAATTTTAAGGTAGCATGTAAGGAAAATAAGGTACTGCCCTTAAACTGTCACGCACGAAAATTTGCTAAAAATGCCCTGGTCATTAGAGCCACTAAGGGGTTAAATAATGTATGACTCGTCTTACAGCATTTTAGTCCATCTGACTTGAGACATTGAGACCTTTCTACATAATATTCCCACTACCTTGTAACAGTACAACCTTGTAACAGTAGTGACATATAGCAATTTTCCTATGGTGGTTGTTCCATGTAAATGTAATAAGACAATTCAACTTTCAGAAATGCTTTTTCCACATGAAGATACGTCATTGCATTCTCCTTGTAGCTGCTATTGTGAGCAAGGTTTTTACTGTAGCATGCTTGATTACTGGTGCAAATGTCTCATCATGGCCCTCTCCATATTTTTATGAGTAACCTTTGGCAATGAGAAGCATGTACGCTTCTCAGAAGACACACAGGGGCTCATTTACGATCCCAACGATTTCCATTTTGCGCCGCTGGGACAGGGATTTAAAAGCGGTTTTTGGTGCAATTGCGCCAGCTTGCTTGCGACAAAACACGTGGGGCGGGCCTTTGGAGAAAACCGCAGGATATAACTTCAGAATTGTGTCGCAAGCCATGCACTTACATGCACTGGGAAGGAAAAGGTGAACTCCGGTGAACTCCGGCGGACCTCATCGGGGAATCAACACATGCAGGATATCGGGCGCAATTTCCGGAACTCTGAGGGACCGGGTAAGTAAATGTGCCCCACAGTGTCCACACCAAACGCCCGCTACACCAGCTAGCCATACCTCTGCTTACATATTTGATGTGTTTGACAAGGGCCTGTGATAGGCTGAAACGTCACTGACTTGTCATGTAATAAAAAAGTATCACCTGGCATCACACCTAGAGGAGTGCTTGGATTACTTTATTTTGTATACAATTGGGGTGGGAACCCAAATCCTGAATAGCACCCACTAGTTGATGTGCGACTGCACAAATCAGACAAAGTTTTTTATTTTTTTGCCAGGTAAATGCACCACCATGATAAGTTCTAAGTACAAGAAAATTCCTCTGAAACTTGTTGCTTATCTTTGGAACCTAGCCATTTAGACAAACTAAGGAGTCATGAGAGAAGAGCCTTGGTACGAGAGAAGTAAAGCAGAACACCAAGATCACTGTGGCTGAGCTCCAGAGATACAGTAGGGAGAAATTTCCACAAAGTCAACTAACACTGCAGCCCTCCACTTGTTGGGGCTTTATGGAAGAGTGTGCCAATGGAAGCCTCCCCTCAGTGCAAGACATATGAAAGCCTGCATATAGTTGGCAAAAACACACATAAAGGACTCCCAGATAGAGATGAGCGAGCAGTAAAATGCTCGGGTACTCCTTTTTCGAGACGAACTTTTCCCGATACTCGAGTGCTCGTCTCGAATAACGAACCCTATTGAAGTCAATGGGAGACTCGAGCATTTTTCAAGGGGACCAAGGCTCTGCACAGGGAAGCTTGGCCAAACACCTGGGAACCTCAGAAAAGGATGGAAACACCACGTAAATGGACAGGAAACAGCAGGGGCAGCATGCATGGATGCCTCTGAGGCTGCTTAATCGCACCATTATGCCAAAATTATGGGCAACCGCATGGCCATGACAGAGTGACCAAATGAGGCTAGATAGCATCTAAAACATCCAATAATTGACCCTGACACTATAGGGGATGGCATGCAGAGGCAGCGGCAGCAGTGGCAGGCTAGAGAGTGTCATGGCGACATACCCTAAATGGACTCAGGTTTCACCAAAGGAGGTGAAGTGATTTCCTATGTGAACAAAAGGTTGATGGTATATTTAGTCGATAACACAGCATGGTGGCCACATAGTGACCAAGTTCCATAACGTATCTGGTGAAACACCCGAAAAATGAGCCTGACACAGCTCTTTTGATAAGGGGACGACATGTGGAGGCAGCCATGGAGACGACTTCCATGATTAAGAACGACAGTATGGGGCATCCATATTGTGCTGCTATGATTGCAACTTCAGGTCTCCAGCATGGTAGCGACAGATGGGCCGAGTTCCACTATGTATCTGGTGAAACACCTGAAAATTCTGCCTGACACAGCTCGTTTGATAAGGGGATGATGTGCTGCATATCCTCTCGTGCTCCAGCATCTGGGGTATAGAGAGTTGAAATGAGACATTGGTGGACGCTGTGGAGGATCATGGAGGCAAAATGGAAAGGAAACAGCAGGGGCAGCATGCATGGATGCCCCTGAGGCTGCCTAATCTTGGAATGGAGCTGGCGGTCCATGCCAGGCGAGATTTCGCCTGTCCAAGCCCCTGTCTCTAGGCTCCTCCCCACCCAAAATGGGCCTGGGGGCCAGAAGCGTTTACTTTGAAAAAATTATAATTTTTAAAGCAGGCCGGGTCGTTTGAATATTTCACCTAGGAATAATGGAATAGCATAGTGGTTCTATTTTTTAATTGTTTTTACGGAAATGGTTCCATGATTAAGAGCGACAGTATGGGGCATCCATATTGCGCTGCTATGATTGCAACTTCAGGTCTCCAGCATGGCGGCGACAGATGGGCCGAGTTCCACTTTGTATCTGGTGAAACACCTGAAAATTCTGCCTGACACAGCTCGTTTGATAAGGGGACCATGTACGGAGGCAGTGAACTAGTAGTAGATTAAAGGTGCTGCAGTTAAAACTATGTTAGTTGGATCTTGAGATGGAGCTGGCGCTCCGCTGCCAGGCGAGCTTTCGCCAATCCAAGCCCCTGTCTCTAGGCTACTCTCCAAACAGCACTTCTAAGAACCTTTTGTATAAGATCAAGTGTAGTAGCGTTCTTATAAGTTTAGGATATGGCGGGTGAGGGAAATGTAAACAGATGCGCAAGAAGCGCTGAAATAATATCGGTAAATGATAAAAGTTTGCCAGTATATTTTGTGGATTACACAGCAGGGTGGCGACAAAGTTAACAAGTTTGATGTGGAAGCCATGAAAACAACCCAAAATTCTGCCTGACACAGCTCGTTTGATAAGGGGACCATGTATGGAGGCAGTGAACTAGTAGTAGATTAAAGGTGCTGCAGTTAAAACTATGTTAGTTGGATCTTGAGATGGAGCTGGCGCTCCGCTGCCAGGCGAGCTTTCGCCAATCCAAGCCCCTGTCTCTAGGCTACTCCCCAAACAGCACTTCTAAGAACCTTTTGTATAAGATCAAGTGTAGTAGCGTTCTTATAAGTTTGGGATATGGCGGGTGAGGGGAATGTAAACAGATGCGCAAGAAGCGCTGAAATAATATCGGTAAATGATAAAAGTTTGCCAGTATATTTTGTGGATTACACAGCAGGGTGGCGACAAAGTTAACAAGTTTGATGTGGAAGCCATGAAAACAACCCAAAATTCTGCCTGACACAGTTCGTTTGATAAGGAGACCATGTATGGAGGCAGCTATATGGACGACTTTTGGAGGCAGCTATGGCGATGACGTGTGGAGGTAGCAATGGAGACAACGTGTGGAGCCAGCTAAAAAGACGACATGTGGAGGCTGCTATGGAGACAATTTAATTTGGATAGTGCCTGTATGTGGCAGTCCAAAAAAGTTTTCAAACCAGAGGAGCAGGTAGGTGGTCCTCCAGAAAAATTAAATAAATTGAGTGCCTGTATGTGGCAGTCCAAAAAAGTTTTCAAACCAGAGGAGCAGGTAGGTGGTCCTCCAGAAAAATTAAATAAATTGAGTGCCTGTATGTGGCAGTCCAAAAAAGTTTTCAAACCAGAGGAGCAGGTAGGTGGTCCTCCAGAAAAATTAAATAGATTGAGTGCCTGTATGTGGCACTCCCAAAAATTGCTTAAAACAGAGAACCGGGTAGGTGGCCCTCCAGAAAAATTAAATACATAGAGTACTATAGCTAGAGCCAGTTGGCCCTGGCAAAAAATAGCCAGTTTCCTATGCTTTAGTGTACAAAGAGGAGGAGAAGGAGGACAATGAGGAGGAGGAGTGCATACATTATTCAGGTTAAGCTTCTTTCACCTGGTGGAGAATGAAAATGCGGAGAAATCCAGGCTTTATTCATCTTGATTAGCGTCAGCCTGGCAGCGCTGTCAGTCGACAGGTGTGTACGCTTATCGGTGATGATGCCACCAGCTGCACTGAAAACCCGCTCAGACAACACGCTAGCGGCAGGGCAGGCAAGAACCTCCAAGGCGTACAGCGCCAGTTCGTGCCACATGTCCAGCTTTGAAACCCAGTAGTTGTAGGGAGCTGTGTGATCATTTAGGACGATGGTATGGTCAGCTACGTACTCCCTCACCATCTTTCTGTAAAGATCAGCCCTACTCTGCCGAGACTGGGGACAGGTGACAGTGTCTTGCTGGGGTGACATAAAACTGGCAAAGGCCTTGTAAAGCGTACCCCTGCCAGTGCTGGAAAAGCTGCCTGCTCGCCTACTCTCCCTCGCTACTTGTCCCGCAGAAGTACGCCCTCTGCCGCTAGCGCTGTCAGAAGGGAAATACTGTTTCAGCTTGTGCACCAGGGCCTGCTGGTATTCATGCATTCTCACACTCCTTTCCTCTCCAGGGATGAGAGTGGAAAGATTTTGCTTGTACCGTGGGTCCAGGAGAGTGAATACCCAGTAATCGGTGCTGGAATAAATTCTTTGAACGCGAGGGTCACGGGATAGGCAGCCTAGCATGAAATCTGCCATATGCGCCAGAGTCCCAACGCGCAAGAATTCACTCCCCTCACTGGCCTGACTACCCATTTCCTACTCCTCCAACACCTCCAACTCCTCTTCTTCTGCCCATACACGCTGAACAGTGAAGGACTGAACAATGGTCCCCTCTTCTGTCTCGCCAACATTCTCCTCCTCTTCCTCCTCCACCTCCTCCGATATGCGCTGAGAAACAGACGAGCGCAAAGCTTCCGACTTCATGCTGAATAGAGAGTTTTTCAACAGGCCAAGCAGCGGGATGGTGAGGCTGATGATGGCGGCATCGCCACTGACCATCTGTGTTGACTCCTCAAAGTTACTCAGCACCTGACAGATATCAGACATCCACGTCCACTCCTCATTGTAGACTTGAGGAAGCTGACTGACCTGACTACCAGTTCTGGTGGAAGTTGACATCTGGCAGTCTACAATCGCTCTGCGCTGCTGGTAAACTCTGGATAACATGGTTAATGTTGAATTCCACCTCGTGGGTACGTCGCACAACAGTCGGTGAGGGGGCAGTTGGAGGCGGCGCTGCGCTGCCCTGAGAGTGGCAGCATCTGTGCTGGACTTCCTGAAATGCGCACAGATGCGGCGCACCTTCGTGAGCAAATCAGACAGATTGGGGTATGTCTTGAGGAAACGCTGAACTATGAGATTTAACACATGGGCCAGGCATGGCACATGTGTCAGTCTGCCGAGTTGCAGAGCCGCCACCAGGTTACGGCCGTTGTCACACACAACCATGCCTGGCTTCAGGTTCAACGGTGCCAGCCACAGATCAGTCTGTGCCGTCATAACCTGTAATAGCTCTTGGGCGGTGTTCCTTTTATTGCCTAGGCTCAGCAGTTTGAGCACCGCCTGCTGTCGCTTAGCGACGGCACTGCTGCTGTGCCTAGAGCTATCGACTGATGGCGCCATGCCCACGGATGGTAATTCGGAGGAGGAGGTGGAGGAGGGGTGGGAGGAGGAGGAGGCATAGTAGGCCTTTGAGACCTGGACCGAGGTAGGCCCCGCAATCCTCGGTGTCGGCAGTATATGAGCAGCCCCAGGGTCAGACTCGGTCCCAGCCTCCACCAAGTTAACCCAATGTGCCGTCAGCGATATATAGTGGCCCTTCCCGGCAGCACTCGTCCACGTGTCCATGGTCATGTGGACCTTGTCAGAAACGGCGTTGGTCAGGGCACGGATGATGTTCTCTGACACGTGCTTGTGCAGGGCTGGGACGGCACATCGGGAAAAGTAGTGGCGGCTGGGGACTGAATACCGAGGGGCGGCCGCCGCCATGAGGTTTCGAAAGGCCTCGGTCTCTACCAGCCTATAGGGCAGCATCTCCAGGCTAAGCAACTTGGAGATGTGGACGTTGAGGGCTTGGGCGTGTGGGTGGGTTGCGCTATACTTCCTTTTGCGCTCCAGCGTCTGGGGTATGGAGAGCTGAATGCTGGTGGATGCTGTGGAGGATCGTGGATGCGAAGATGGGGTTTTCACACGGGAGGTGTTTGGGCCGTGGTCCCGGGCAGGGGGCTGACTAACAGATGACACAGGGGAAGGAGCAGTGGTGTGCCCGGCCGGAGGTGAACGGGCTTGGTGCCATTGAGTGGGGTGTTTAGCATTCATATGCCTGCGCATACTGGTGGTAGTTAAGCTAGTAGTGGTGGAACCCCTGCTGATCCTGGTTTGGCAAAGGTTGCACACCACAGTCCGTCGGTCATCCGGTGTTTCTTTAAAGAACCTTTAGACTTCTGAAAATCTAGCCCTCCCCACGGGAGCTTGACTACGGGCAACATTTGGCGCTGATGCACCAGCTCTGAACCTGCCTCTCCGTCTGGCCCCACCACTGCCTCTTCCAACCTGTTCTGCTATAGAACTCGCCTCCGTCTCAGAAGCACTGTGTTCACCCGGCCTATCAACCCAGCTTGGGTCTGTAACCTCATCATCCTCCGATCCCTCAGTCTGCTCCTCCCTCGGACTTCCTGCTCTGACAACAACTTCACCACTGTCTGACAACCGTGTCTCCTCATCGTCCGACACCTCTTTACACACTTCTTCCACTACATCAATAATGTCATCATCACCCACAGACTGCGACCGGTGGAAAACCTGGGCATCGGAAAATTGCTCAGCAGCAACCGGACAAGTGGTTTGTGACTGTGGGAAGGGTCCAGAAAACAGTTCCTCAGAGTATGCCGGTTCAAATGCCAAATTTTGCTGGGAGGGGGCAGACTGGGGGGAAGGAGGCTGAGGTGGAGGAGCTGGAGGAGTGCTGATTTCGGTGACATGGGTGGACTGCGTGGAAGACTGACTGGTGGACAAATGGCTAGAACCATTGTCCGCAATCCACGACATCACCTCTTCGCACTGTTCTGGCCTCAACAGTGCTCTATCAAGAGTCCCAGTAACTTGAGACATGATGAACCTAGGGAGTGTAGCTCTGCGGCGTTCCCCTGCACCCTCATCAGCAGGTGGTGTCTCTACCCACCCAGGACCACGGCCTCTGACCCCTGCAGTAGTTGGACGCCCACGTCCACGCCCTCGTCCTCTACCCCTAGCCCTCGGGTTAAACATTTTCAAAATTAAAGTGTAAACTTTTTTTTTTTTTTTTGTGTGTTTTTTATTTATTTTTTTTAAACAAAACGATGCTATCCTATTGCTATGGCTAGTTTCTAACCTACACTGACAGCACACAACTAGATTTTGTGCTGTACCTGATGACTTTGAGCTATAAAAAGAAATAAAGGTAAAAAAAATCAGCAGACTCTGCCTAATTCTAATCAAACCCCTAATAAATTGTCCCACTTCGGTGTTTGAGGTGGATATGTGTGTCACTAAGAGCTAAACACAACGGTAGCAAGTCTCCCTGCAAATTACTCACAATATGGTACTAGCTGCACTACTAATGCCAGCAAGCCCAGCCACAAGCAAACAAAAAAAAGGAAAATATAACGCTATTGTAGGCCTAAGTAAGCCGTTGGGGTTCTCCTATGGCTATTTTCTAGCCTACAGTGAAAGCACACTGCTTTGCAAGATGACTTTGAGCTATAAAAAGAAATAAAGGTAAAAAAAATAAATCAGCAGACTCTGCCTTATTCTAATCAAACCCCTAATAAATTGTCCCACTTCGGTGTTTAAGGTGGATATGTGTGTCACTAAGAGCTAAACACAACGGTAGCAGGTCTCCCTGCAAATTACTCACAATATGGTACTAGCTGCACTACTAATGCCAGCAAGCCCAGCCACAAGCAAACAAAAAAAAGGAAAATATAACGCTATTGTAGGCCTAATAAGCCGTTGGGGTTCTCCTATAGCTATTTTCTAGCCTACAGTGAAAGCACACTGCTTTGCAATATGACTTTGAGCTATAAAAAGTAATAAAGGTAAAAAAAAAAATAAATCAGCAGACTCTGCCTAATTCTAATCAAACCCCTAATTAATTTTTCCACTTTGGTGTTTGAGGTGGATATGCATGTCACTAAGAGCTAAACACAACGGTCGCAAGTCTCCCAGCAAATTCCTCACAATATGGTACTAGCTGCACTACTAATGCCAGCAAGCCCAGCCACAAGCAAACAAAAAAAAGGAAAATATAACGCTATTGTAGGCCTAAGTAAGCCGTTGGGGTTCTCCTATGGCTATTTTCTAGCCTACAGTGAAAGCACACTGCTTTGCAAGATGACTTTGAGCTATAAAAAGAAATAAAGGTAAAAAAAACTAAATCAGCAGACTCTGCCTTATTCTAATCAAACCCCTAATAAATTGTCCCACTTCGGTGTTTGAGGTGGATATGCGTGTCACTAAGAGCTAAACACAACGGTCGCAAGTCTCCCAGCAAATTCCTCACAATATGGTACTGGCTGCACTACTAATGCCAGCAAGCCCAGCCACAAGCAAACAAAAAAAAGGAAAATATAACGCTATTGTAGGCCTAAGTAAGCCGTTGGGGTTCTCCTATGGCTATTTTCTAGCCTACAGTGAAAGCACACTGCTTTGCAAGATGACTTTGAGCTATAAAAAGAAATAAAGGTAAAAAAAAATAAATCAGCAGACTCTGCCTAATTCTAATCAAACCCCTAATAAATTGTCCCACTTCGGTGTTTAAGGTGGATATGTGTGTCACTAAGAGCTAAACACAACGGTAGCAAGTCTCCCTGCAAATTACTCACAATATGGTACTAGCTGCACTACTAATGCCAGCAAGCCCAGCCACAAGCAAACAAAAAAAAGGAAAATATAACGCTATTGTAGGCCTAATAAGCCGTTGGGGTTCTCCTATGGCTATTTTCTAGCCTACAGTGAAAGCACACTGCTTTGCAATATGACTTTGAGCTATAAAAAGTAATAAAGGTAAAAAAAAAATAAATCAGCAGACTCTGCCTAATTCTAATCAAACCCCTAATTAATTTTTCCACTTTGGTTTTTGAGGTGGATATGCATGTCACTAAGAGCTAAACACAACGGTCGCAAGTCTCCCAGCAAATTCCTCACAATATGGTACTAGCTGCACTACTAATGCCAGCAAGCCCAGCCACAAGCAAACAAAAAAAAGGAAAATATAACGCTATTGTAGGCCTAAGTAAGCCGTTGGGGTTCTCCTATGGCTATTTTCTAGCCTACAGTGAAAGCACACTGCTTTGCAAGATGACTTTGAGCTATAAAAAGAAATAAAGGTAAAAAAAATAAATCAGCAGACTCTGCCTTATTCTAATCAAACCCCTAATAAATTGTCCCACTTCGGTGTTGAGGTGGATATGCGTGTCACTAAGAGCTAAACACAACGGTCGCAAGTCTCCCAGCAAATTCCTCACAATATGGTACTAGCTGCACTACTAATGGCAGCAAGCCCAGCCACATGCAAACCAAAAAAAAGTAAAATAAAACGTTATTGTAGCCCTAAGAAGGGCTGTTGGGTTCTTGTAGAATCACTCCTGCCTAACACTATTCTAATAGAACACCCTAACGCTTTCCCTGACCAGCAGCAGCTCTCTCCCTAGCGGCATCCAGACAGAGAATGATCCGAGCAGCGCGGGCAGGGATTAGTCTATTCCAGGGTCACCTGATCAGGCCAGCCAACCACTGCTATCGACGTGTAAGGGTACCACGTCATGCTGGGTGGAGTGCAGAGTCTCCTGACTTGTGATTGGCTCTGTTTCTGGCCGCCAAAAAGCAAAACGGAGGGAGATGCCATTTTCTCGAGCGGGCGAAGTATTCGTCCGAGCAACGAGCAGTTTCGAGTATGCTAATGCTCGAATGAGCATTAAGCTCGGACGAGTATGTTCGCTCATCTCTACTCCCAGAAATAAGAAATAAAATTCTCTGATGAGACAAAGATTAACCAGGCACTGCTAATCGCCTACCAAATACAAACCCAACAGCAAAACGTGGTGGTAGCATTATACTAAGGGGTGTTTTTCAGCTGCAGGGACAGGACAATGGGTTGCCAAGATGAAAGGAAAGATCAATACGGCCAAGTACAGAGATATTATGGTTGAAAACCTCTTCCAGAGTGCTCTGGACCTCAGACTGGCCTGCAGGTTCACCTTCCAACAAGACAATGACCCTAAACACGAAACTAAAATAGCAAAGCAGTGGTTTCAGAACAATTCAGAGAGTTGAAAATGGCTGTCCACAAATGTTCACCATCCAAACTAAGGAAACTGGACAGGATCTGCAAAGAAGAATGGCAGAGGATTCCAAATCCAGGTGTGAGAAGGGTGTGCCCTGACTGCACATGGAGTACAGTCATGGCCAAAAGTTTTGAGAATGAAACAAATATTATATTTTCACATGATCTGTTGCTCTCTGGTTTTTACAGATGTTTGTCAGATGTTTTTTTTATCACATACAGAAATACAAGTGCAATCATATTATGAGTAACAAAAGCTTTTATTGACAGTTAGAATGAGTTAATGCAGCAAGTCAATATTTGCAGTGTTGACCCTTCTTCTTCAGGACACTTTTCAATTCTCCCTGGCATGCTCTCAATCAACTTCTGGACCAAATCTTGACTGATAGCAGTCCATTCTTGCACAAACAATGTTTGCATTTTGTCACAATTTGTTGGTGTTTGTTTCTCCATCCTTCTCTTGATGATTGACCACAAGTTCTCAATGGGATTAATATCTTGGGAGTTTCCAGGCCATGGACCCAAAATCTCTATGTTTTGTTCCCTGAGTCATTTAGTTATCACCTTTGCTTTATGTCAAGGTGCTCCATCATGCTGGAAAAGGCATTGTTGATCACCAAACTGCTCTTGGACGGTTGGGAGAAGTTGCTCTTGGAGGACGGACATTCTGGTACCATTCTTTATTCATGGATGTGTTTTTAGGCAAGAGACTGTGAGAGAGCTGATTCCTTTGGCTGAGAAGTAACCCCACACATGAATGGTTGCAGGATGCTTTACAGTTGGCATGAGACAAGACTGGTGTTATTGCTCACCTTGTCTTCTCCGAACAAGCTGTTTTCCAGATGTTCCAAACGGTAAGGGGTTCAACGGAGAAAATGACTTTACCCCAGTCCTCAGCAGTCCACTCCCTGTATCTTTTGCAGAATATTGGTCTGTCCCTGATGTTTTTCTGGAGAGAAGTAGCTTCTTTGCTGCCCTCCTTGACACCAGGGTTTGCTCTAAGAGTCTCGCCTCACTGTGTGTGCAGATGCACTCACACCTGCCTGCTGCCATTTCTTAGCAGGCTCTGCGCTGCTGGTAGCCCGATCCCGAAGCTGAAACACTTTTAAGAGACAGTCCTGGTGCTTGCTGATCCCTCGTGGGCACCCTGGAGCCTTTTTGGAAACAATGGAAACTCTCTCCTTGAATTCCTTGATGATGCGATAGATTGTTGACTGAGGTGCAATCTTTCTAGCTGCGATACTCTTCCCTGCTAGGCAAGTTTTGTGCAGTGCAATGATGATTGTACGTGTTTCTTTAGAGATAACCATGGTTAACAGAAGAGAAACAATGATGCCAATCACCAGCCTACTTTTAAAGTGTTCAGTGGTGTGATTCTTACTTACTCATGACAGACTGATTTCCAGCCCTGTCCTCATCAACACCCACACCTGTGTTAATAGAGCAATCACCGAAACGATGTTAGCTGCTCCTTTTAAGGCAGGCCTGCAATAAATTTGAAATATGTTTTGGGGAAAAAGTTCATTTTCTAGGCAAATATTGACTTTGATATTAATTGTTGTTAAGCTGATCACTCGCTATAACATTCTGGAGTATGTGCCAATTGCCATTATAGAACCTGATTTAATTTGATGATGACTTTGTAAAAATTAACATTTGTATCTTTCTAAAAACTTTTGGCCATGACTGTAGGTCATAAAAAAATTTACATAAGCAGGAGAAGACCTAGCTAACAGCCCTAAAAGGCATAGAACACACTGACTAAGACTGTTGCAGAAGCTGTCCTGATGGAGCAGTATTTTACACCTTCCCTACGCTCCAGGAGCCACATGGCAGCCCCAACACATGTCTCCCCTTCGTAGAAAAGGAACTATGGAACACCCCGGAACAACCGGCCAGCTATGCAGTAGTTATGGCGGAAGGAGTAAGGTAAGCCAAGACACCACTGAAAAGACCTCCACTGCGGCTCCACTATCTGCCTAGTGGCCGCCATCACAGACACAGCAGTGCACACAGCAGTCTACATAGGAGAACGACGACAGGAATGGTGGATGGTGCACTATTCTGCCACAGGAAATCGGAGCCTCGCAGATGAGCCCACTGACACCCCCCAACATCAAAGTCTTGCTTTCCCAGAAGGAGGGTGAGAGAGGTGGGAGTTTCCTTCCCCATGTGGGAGAGAATCAGTTAATAACTTCACAGTAGGATCACAGGGTGGACCATCCCCCTTTTACACTAGGGGTTGCAGACATGATTTCCATCAAACCCTCAAGGCAGGATATGACAGAAACCCCTCCAATAAGACCCCAGGCTGCTGTCCCCCCTCACACTCAAGCAGTAATCCAAATGGCTGACGATACCCCAGGCCCATCTCACAGGGACACATAGTAACCACACAGGTTGCTGCCCCGCAGGCTGTAAGGCCACTAGAAGGGCTACTTCCACAAAGATCCACTGATACAAAAAGAGGATGAAAGCACCCCCCCCCCTTCATCCCCAGAATGGCTCAGTACTGCTAACTGAAGAGCTGGGTGCTCCTAGTGCCACAGAATGACCCTTGGTACTCTCTGCCTTCCTCCCCAAGCAGACCCACAATTAGCAGTATGGTTCAGATGGCCACTGATTTGCAATCTATTTTTCAAAGTCTGCATACAAACTGGACTTTAAAACCATGGTGGAGGAAGTCAAGGATATGTTTTGCACTGCAGTCAACTCTATCAAGGATGACATGCATTTTCTGGTAGATAGAGTGGAGATGTCCGATGACAACACTAGAACATATATCGCTCAACTCAGGGCCGATTCTAGCCCTTTTGCTGCCTGAGGCAAAAACTGAAATGCACCCCTCCCCCCAATAACATGTGTTTTCCCTTTTGAATAATTAATTAATATTAATATTAATTAATATTAAACCTTAATAATAATAATAATAATAAATTCCTTTATTTATATAGCACACAAAAATTATACAGCGCTGCACAGAGTTTTGCCAAATCAGTCCCTGTCTCCAATGGGGCTCGCAATCTAATCAACCTACCAGCATGTTTTGGAGTGTGGCAGGAAACCAGAGAAACTAGAGGAAACCCAGGCAATCATCTTGAACCCAGGTCCCCAGCCCTGCAAGGCTGTAATGCTAACCACTAAGCCACCGCGCTGCCCTACTAAGGCACCATAAAGCAAAACACACATTGCTGTTTACAAAATGCATATGCATCAAAATACAGTATAAATGCATCAGTCTGTCCTCTAATTAAATGTGCCCTGGATGGGGCTGCTAAAAAAATAAACATTTACTTCCCTCTTGGTGTCCCCCACCGCCGTCCCACCACGCCATATCTCAGCACTGTTTATGGGGACCAAGGAGGTAAGTGCCACATATCCATTTTTCCAGGTCTCGGCCAACTCCTTTAATATACACCACCCTATTATTATTCATTTACATAGAGCCCCTTTTATGATTTTATATACGCTGCCACCCTAATCTAATACATATATATATCCCCCTCTTAGTTACAATAATATCATGACAATGCCACCTTAAAAATGTATATAGAACCCCCTAATGCATTTATGTACAGACCCCTCTTATTTGTTATACAAATATAATCATTTATATACAACTCCTTTCAATGTACAGAGCCCCCCAAATAACATTATATACAGCTCCCTTCAATATGGCCCAAAATGTAAAAAAAATCTGGCCCCCATATACAACCTCCTACCCACATTTTTTTTTAAACCAGGCCCCTATATACAGATCCTTCCCACCTAACTATATACAGTTAACCATAAACAGCTCCCACACCAGTTTCTAAGGTTCCTATATACAGTTTTCCCCCATTGAAATTACTGTATATACAGCCTTCTACATACAGATCCCTATCCCCCCTCCCCCCAAGTTTATTGAAATTCTGTCCCCTATAAAGCAAGAAAAACTAAAACTTACATGGTCTACTTGTTTTCCTACGCTGCCGCGATCATTTACTTCAGCTCTTCAGCTCGGGTTGCGGTGACGTCATCACACGATGTCCGCGACCTGACCAGAAGTGCCTGGGTCTCCTGGAGTAAGAGAGCAGGGCAGAGAAAAAAGTTGGTGCTGCGCCACTCTGCATATCAATGGCATTGATGTCTTAATACACCAATGCCATGGGTATACATCGCACTGCACGGACGTGACAGCGGCAGCTCTGCACTACAGTGAGCGATTCAGGCACTTACAGAATCGCCTACATTGCTATTATGCTGCTTCCAGCAGGGCTCTGTCATCTGCCGCCTGAGGCGGGTTTTTCATCCCAACTCATCCCAACTCATGGCAGATGCGGCCCTGGCTCAACTCCATTATAATGTTACGATACAGGTGCACTTGATGCAAGACATAAGCCACCATTTTGAGGATTTAAACAAACAGGGGTGGCAGAGTAAATATTAGGGTTCAGGGGGGTTCCTGAACATAAAGGCCCAGAAGATGTCAAATCCTACTTAGAATCTATTCAACAACGCTCTGGAGGAATCGAGCTGCCACAAAATTTAATTTGACAGAGCCAACAGGGCACTGGGCCCACGTGGCACAGCATCCAGACCTGGAGACGTTATATGGCGCTTAGCAGATTATGAGATAAAAGAGTGCATCATGAAAAAGGCCAGAAATTCTCCTCCTTTCTTCACATTGATTTGTTTCTGGTCTTTGTCATGTCCTCCTCCCCCCTTCCCACTTTTCCTCATGTGGCTTATAGGTGAAGTACTTTGGTTAACCTACAGTGGTGCCCTTTAACCAGAAAGGAGTTTATGGTTGTCCCCTGTCACCAGGTTGGGGGAAAGAATATACTTCTGCAATTGGTCGTTTGCATACAGAAACAATGGTTTAGATTCGAATGTTAAATGTGAAGGGCCTTAACTACCCCTATAACGGAAGGTTGGAGCTACTAGAAAAGAAAGTGCAGGGGGCAGATATAGTCTTTCTATAGGAGACACATTTTGATTCCTCCAGTACCTGTGATTTTGCCAAGGGAAGGTTCCCCACCTCTAACCATGCCACAGGAGAGAGGAGGAAATGTGGAGGAAACTCTTATTGCTGCATCCTGCCCTATCCAGCTATCAGATTTGATTCTAAACCCCAAAGGGAGATATGTGATATTTCATGGTTGTTTACATGGCACCCCCTCACTTTATGTATTATTTACACCCCAACAGTGGTCAACTAAATTGTCAACACTACCCATAGAAACTTTACTGGGAGGAAACTTTAATATTTCCTACTCTGCTTGCGTGGACAGACTAGCAATGCATGTTAGCCAACTTTCTCCCCATCTCCTCAGGTTGACAAGTGAATTCTGTAAACTACTGAGACAATACTTCCTTTATGTCTTATGGTGCACTGATAACCCCAGAGACCGCACCTATTCATTCTACTCTTTTTTTTTCCGAAAATATTTTATTTTAACAACAGCCTCTATTAAACTATTCCATGCAAACTTTATCTGTTTTGAGATCAAGAATGGTACTCCACAGGGCTGCCCGCTTTTCCCATTATTATTTGTGTTGCATGGTACCTAGTGGCGGAAATTAGGCTATAGTGGGACATACAGGGGGTTCAAGTCAGCATTGATATGCTCCAATTATAACTACAGACAAAACCAATTTGGCAAGCTCTGTGTATTGCTGCGTAATCTGTGTGAGCTAAATAAATATAGTACAAAAGCCTTAAAATACCTAAGGGATCAGATTACTTTCTCATACAAATCCTATGCTCAGAATCTGAGAAAATGAATTGAAAGATGGAATTGCCACCCGATTTCTTTCATCGAAAGAATCACAGCAACTAAAATGACAATTCTGCCGAAGCTGATATGCTATTTTGCATATAGGGAGAGTGAGTGAAAAACAGAGAGACAGGCAGATAAGTGATTGAGAGACAGGCAGAGAGAGTAAGTTAAAGACAGACTGGCAGGGAGAGTAAGTGACAGATAGCAAAAGACAGGGAGAGCGAGTGAGAGACGAGGAGACAGGCATGGAGGGTGAGTGAGAGACAGGCAGAGAGAGTGAGTGAGAGACAGGCAGAGAGAGTGAGTGAGAGACAGGCAGAGAGAGTGAGTGAGAGACAGGCAGAGAAAATGAGTGAGGGACAGGCAGGGAGAGGGAGAATCAGGCAGGGAGATCTGTCGGCTATATATAACAGCTTGATCTAATGGACAAGTCACGCTCACGTGATCTTCCTCACATGGCATTACGTAATATAATCTGTATTTTTTCCTATTAGGATCATGCCCCCTCGATTACCAAAGTCAGCAATAATATTTCTTTGGATTTTTATATAATGTTTAAATATTAAGGCATAGAATAAATGTTACCCATATGTAATGTATATGATATAACACCTAAATAATATAAATAGGTAATTACTAGCTGATACAGGTACAGTTCTAATGTGTCTAATTATGTGTCCCTATGCTATAATCTCACCCCCGGAAATTCAGTAATGATTACTTCATCATGGGTGGGAGCATCCCCTTAGCATTTGGACATAAAAGTTTGTGTGTCTGAAATGTTTGTTAGCCATGATTAAGAGCAATTTTGGCACTTGAAACTCGTTGGCGAATATCATTGTCATTATGGATTCTGCGTAAATACACCAACAAACTAAACACTTGTCTACAGCTGGACGTAATAGTGGGACCGTTGTCACTTTTGGCACTTGTAGACGAGGGTTACTTACAATGAAGACTTGGAAGTAAAGATGTCATAGGACAGTGATGGCGAACCAGTGGCACGGGTGCCAGAGGTGGCACTCAGAGCTCTTTCTATGGGCACTCAGGCCCTCAACCCAGGACAGAGTTCACCAAACACTTCCAATCTTCCTGCAGTCCCAGGCAAATTAAGGGATGCTGCTCTCAGTGCTATTCGACACTTCGTTGGCTTTTTGGAACTGCGGGAAAAGTGAGGTTTGGACAGAACTGCATTATCTTTGGAGGTCATCATGTTGGACCTGACCATTGTTCCTTTACAGAGAGACTTTGGAGAAAGAACCTACAATGATAATCTGAATTTTCCCTCCTTCTTTTAACTGGTGGCCTCAGACCGCCAATACAAGTGAAAGATGTGAAAGAACAGGTAGCAATAAGTTACTGCTTAAAATTTCATGTTGGCACATCAGGGTAAATAAGTGGATTTCGGGTGTAGTTTGGGCACTCGGTCTCTAAAAGGTTCGCCATCACTGTCATAGGATATACTCCATACCGCTACATGGTTGCAGTATGGAGTATTTCCTCATGGATTTCTATATGTATTGTGCCATCTTCTCACAAACAATGCCATTATAGCAGTATTTTCCTAAATTATTTCTACCATTTGGAGAGGACAATTATATTTTCATCGGAGTCTCCAATAAACATACATATAAATATATGCAATCCCCGGCAATTTCAATCATCCCCAGGATACTATATGACCACAGGTACTAAGTCACTAGGGCCCTTTGTGACCAAGCTGAGATATGTATATATTATTATCATTAGCATTAATCTATATGGTTTATGCTATGTGTAATCATCATATTTGAAAGTTTATTATACTTTATGCTTTTGTACATTTTTATTTGTGCATTTGTGGAGTAAAGAGCCCTTGTAAAGCACTCTCTCTTCAGGCTATATGAGTTTATAGATGAGGATGCCCTCCTGGCATGGACTACAGGCTGCTTGATGTGTGCTGAGGTAAATTTTTCACAGTGCCGTGATCACCATGGTGCTCCAATGATGGAGATGGATGTTGGTGTTGTTTAATACAGACCTCTATCTATGTCATGGAATTGGAAGCTGGGGCCTAGGCTGAATGTGAAGAGCCTAAAGAGCTGTATACTCAAAATACTGATGAAAATATTCTCCTCAGCATCTAGTCACAATTGGCTCCTCCCTCTGGTTCAGAGGTTTTTCTTGGGAGACTCCTCTCCCAGAAGATTCTAGAGGCTTCCCCAGGAAGCCTGACTGAGATAAGGTCATGTGACCACAACTCTTACACCTATACAATTATGCCAGTAGATGGCAGCATAGAGCAAATATTAACTGAAACACATTTGGCAAATCCTCAACCACCCGATTACTATATTATCCATCGGGATGATGTACTGGGGCACTACAGAGAATTAAGGGACTCCTTATGGGTAAGTATAGAGCTCGCTGTGCAGTGAGCAAGTCATTCAAAGCAATCATTGTGGTATACATTTAATAATTCAGGGCAACGAGCATGTTGTATAGCTGCAGCCACCTAGGAAAGAAGCATGTTATGCAGAAGTAGCCCCTAGACAACCAGCATGTTCATTACCATTAGACCCTATGTAACAGAATGTTATATAGTAGTAGCCCTTACACAATGGGACACATGTAACTACCCGGTCCCTGCGCGATCCCAGATCCGGAATGTAAGATGACGATGAACTCTGCCGTGATTCACAAAGTTTGTGTCCCCGATATCCTGCATGTGTCGCTTCCCGGCTCAGCTCACCTTCACCTTCTTCTTCCCAGTGCATGTAAGTGCTTGGCTTGCGGCACAATTTTAAAGTTAAATCCCGCGGTTCGTCCAAATTACATGAAAGCCGACGCAATTGCGCCAAAATCCGATCGTGTGCAACACAATGCCCTTCTAAATCCCTGTCCCGGCAGCGCAATCCCCGAAAATTCGGAAAACCTGACGGAAATTCGGCCGCGGGACCCTTAGTAAATAAGCCCCAATGAGTATGTAGAACGGCAGTAGCCCTTTTTGGCAACCTCTGACTGCTCAATTTCCAGAAATTTAACTCCAATTCCAGCTCCACCAAAATGGTTACCAACTCCACAGCCCTGTTCTCCTGGTCATTTTAGCAGTGCTGAAATAAAATTTCCAGTACCTTATTCCTATAATCTATACAAGAGCATGTACATAAAGTGCAGCTACATTCATGTCAACTAAAAGGGGGATCAGGGATGCACAACCCACACGGACATGTCATTTGCATCCTATGAAGACATGAGTTGTGGTCTGCACCCTGAGTCAAATGAGCACTTCCATAACTGATGTAACATAAGAAACGTTTGTTAATGGAGAAGCCTGGGTAGCAGTGCAGCTCAGTTCTTTCCTGCCACTCCGTTCTGTGTCCTCCCTGCTTCCAGGTTCTCTTTTGTGTCCACTCTGTGTTCTGAATTTTGACACTGGTTGGATGCATCATAGTCAGGAGGCAGAGTAGAGAGTCCGCAGGAGAGGACCCAGGAGTGGTTGTTACTTGTCAGCTGTACTGTACTGTTTCTGGATCCTCTCCTGCTCCTGGCACAGTTCTGCTTTGGTTTCTGATTCCAAGACAACAAGTATTTTCTCTAGTGGTTGTTCCCTAAGTAACCTGCATGTGTTGTAGGGACTAAAGCTGTTGAACATGCGTGTTGCCTAGATGGTTACAACTACAAGTATTACAAATAATAGTACAAGCCATGTAAAATTCTCACTAGATGAGCATAGCGAGATCACTGTGCATGTACACAGTAGAGTTGATTAGCATTACACACACCCCATCCACTCCAGCACCTCCTCTTTGAAAGAGGAGAGGATTACAATGGTCAGAAATTGGGGCTGTGAGGCAGTAAACGGCTCTCTTTAATATAATTTAAAATATTAAATCAAATGTGTTTTTTTATATATGTATACAGTACAAAACTGTTGGTTTTGCATGGGTATTAATTTTTTTCCTCACTGTCTACAGTTCTGCGTGCACAACTCTTGTCAATGGAAAAATCTGGAGAATGGTGGCAATTCACAGCCTCGGTTCTTACAATATACAGGCAGAGAAGGCTGCCAATTCGCCGCGGTGATCAACCTCTTTGGGTTCCAGATCAAGACCTAGCATGCAATTGCCTCCATGTGCAGGTGGGCAAGTCTTACCTGATTATTGGAAATGATGAAGAATCTCCAGATCCAGCTAAGTTAATCTTGGATAAAAATAGCTTTGCACTTCCATGGCGCAATGTCTGGGCACACAAATTAAGAAGATTTCAGCAGCAAAATCGTCATGGAAAATGCAGGACAGTTTAATTATGTTTTTTTTTTCCTTTTAGAACTACACATTCAAAACTGTTAAATATTGTCTCCGTGCAACAGCTTATTTAGATTAAACTAATTGCAACATTTGCTACCTCTATCTTACAATACTTGTCTATTGGAAAATTCAGCAATAGTTAAATACATATAGTTTTAAAGTTTTAAATATTTTATATTATAAGAAAAATCTTTTTTATTATGCCCAAGGGGAAATTAGTGTCAAAATCCGCCAATTACACGACTCAAAATACAGACACATAATCCAAATGGATACACACACATATAAATGTAATTAAAATTAATTAATAGCATTAAACACAGTAAAAATCTATCACTCAATGCATCCCCTTGCATTATTATATTATGTTTCCAGAAAAAAAATATGTTTTTGTCTTATTTGTAGTTTGAAATACAGATTTTACTTTGTGTGATTAAGTGAATACCTCTCTGTCTCTGCTTTTTAATTTAACATCTCAAAATTCATACACTGAACAACAAAGTTTTGCTGGTTTCTGGAAACATTTACTCATTACTTCGCTATGAACACAGATTAGCACATGTACCTTTCTTTTGCCTCTGCTTTTTCTTTTTTCCAACTTTTGTGGCTTGTGCACTTTGCAGTGTTCTCTGAGTGATTACCCGATACCAGATGTTAAAGTTTGGACACAAAAAAGTCACAAATCCACTTTTTGGGGCTCTTTTTAAAAATTGGTAAAATCACTAAACTCAGATGTACTGTATCAAAAGGGCAAAACTCCTAATCTGACCAGCAGAAAAAGTAGCAAAAAAGCAAAAACAAATATACATATGTTCCAGTGAGTTGCAAAAATATTCTCAACCTCTTGAACTGTTAATTATTTGCTAATGTTACAGCCACAAACATAAAGAGGTTTGCTCTAATACATCTCAGCCACAACATACTGTCAGCTCTGCTGTGCGTCCCTCCCCTTCTCCTGGATAAAGACCTTATCTGTCTGTAGCTTGAAGCTTTACTCTACTCACGCTGCTTGCCAGCAGGAAGCCTGTGTGTGTGAGCTCATCTTGGAATGCAGGGGTGGGGGCTGGGGGCAGAGAGGAGCTCAGTGCACCATCAAACAGGAGAACATTGGGGCTCACCGCACTATCGTCAGATATTCCAACAATTTCCAATTTGCGCCACATTTAGCAGGAGTTTTTGGCGCACGCAATCGGATTTTGGCGCATCGGTGCGACACAACTGATGCAATACGACTGATTCGGACTAAGTGCGGGATTTAACTTTAACAATTGCGTCGCAACCCATGCATTTACATACTCCGGGAAGAAGATGGTGAACTCCGGCGGACCTGATCAGGGATGCGACACATGCAGGATATCAGGCGTATGATGTAAGCGAATCGCGGCAGATGTGCATTCTCGATGGACAACGCACCTCGGGGAACGCACAGGGATGGGTAAGTAAATGTGCCCCATTGTGCTCAAGCATGTTGTCTCAACCCTAAAGTCAGAAGATTAATGATCAGATCCTGGGGCAACCGAAAACGTGTATACCAGGACTGATAGAGACAGGTTGGTATTATATCTGTGAAATGCTGTTATTTTTTGTTAACAGTGAATTAGAGAATGTGTTTTTTTGTTTTCCTGAGTATATTTAAGAATCTTGTCTTCATGGGAATATCCCTTTTATAACAATTTGAAATTATGAAATTTTCCAAATTAAACTGAAAAGTGTGACATGCTTAGGTATTCAGACCCCTGTTCTCTGATCCTAAAATCCAGGGTGTCCAATTACATTTAAAAGTTGGCTTACTGGTATATAGTGATGATCGAACCCGAACTGCCAAACCAGTCCGGACTTTGTTTGAGGACAAAAGCACCAAGCTGATTGATTGACTGCTGACCAACTGTCAACTAGCTATGAACCCCTTAGCAACCAAAGGCATGTACTATGTGGGCATGGTTGTAATAGTTGGTTCCCCTTATGTTGGCACACGAGCATGGACTGGGACATCAGATCTCACTTGGAGACTTTACCCACAAAAGCAGATCTTGAAGGTTTGGTGAGATGCCTAGAAGGCTCTTATAAGAAGGAGGTTGACTCTGTGAAACAGGAGGTGAGACAGCATAGATTAGCTGATGCGGAAACAGCAAAGGATAGTATCTGAGTCACTCTTGCTAATCACCGCAGGGGGATTCAAGCCCACACCATGTCTATACAAGAGTTGCTTTCCTCCTTGGAGGACATTTAAAATCGTAATAGACGCAACATTATCTGCATTTGAGGATTGCCGGAGTCAGTGGACTCCAAAGAATTGGACTCTGTGGCCCAACTATTATTTGCATATTTGATGAAGCAGTCATATGCTGCAGAATTAGGGGTGGTGCGAGAGGATTTCAGAGAGTGGCTGCCAGAGTCTCCACTAGGGGCCACATTTAACACTTTTGTGCGCCTAAGTGTAGTAGTTGCGCCTAAATTCGGGCGCACTGTTTTACCAGAATTATCACAAGCTACAACCATCTGTGATAAGTATATTTTCTGCCTCTTATTAATCACTTTACTTTAACACAGTTTAGGCGCAGTTTAGGCGCAATGTTGGATTCGGGCACTTACATGTGATCCTGCTACAAGCTCCTCTCTGCTTCTCCCACATCCCAGCATGAAGATAACACTCACAGCAGCACCCAGGTGTGTGACACACTGCACCCAGTGACCTCCTCAGCAGTGGCTTCTCCTGGAGGGGATCCCCCAGTGCTGGTCTCCTGCTGCACCCCTGTAATTCTGCACAGTATCCCCCTCAGACACTGTGCAGAATTACATGGGGGACACTTGTTTGTAGTATCTGCAAGCTTCTGCAAACGTGTGCAAACTTCTCTTGCTCTTGCTGTGAGCTCAGGGTTTTGCAGAATATTTAGTAAATAGAAGGTGATGAACTGTAAATAGAGTCTGCAGCTCCTGTCTGCAGAGTATCTCATGTGTCTATTATCTGTACCAGTGTCTGCAGTGTATCTAATTGTATCTATTATATGTTCCAGTGTCTGGCTAAGCTTTGCTGCTAGAAATGAGCTGTTCTGCAAAGGGGCTCAGTGCTTTCTTCTCAGATAACGCCACCTTCGGGCTGGAGTGTTTTTGCGCCCGTTTTTGCGCCTAAATGCAAAAGTCGCACGTGATGAATATCATTAGGCGCAGCAAAACATCTGGAATAGAACGATAGATGAGGGAAAGGTGGTTATTTTAGCTGCGCGGCTAATTTGACGTTTAATCGCAAAAATGGCGCAAAAACGGTGCGCCTAAACGAAAAGGCGCAAAAACAACAGAAAAAACAAGTGATAAATGTGGCCCTAGGTCTCCACATGTGGCGTACATTACATCCCTCTGTTAAAGAATATAGCTACCATTCTTTAGCACACAACCCTTATCATAGACAAAGGTTCATGGCACCTTAATGATCATCTCCTAGATCAGTGATGGCTAACCTATGGCACTGGTGCCAGAGGTGGCACTCAGAGCCCTTTCTGTGGGCACTCAGGCCATCACCAGAGAGGACTCCAGGTATCTTCCTGCAGTCCCAGACAGCCCAGGACTTGCTGTGCACAGAGCTATATTAGAGTGACAGCTCAACCTGGGACTATTCTTGCTTTATTGGTGTCTTCAGGGTGCTGGTATCAATGAAAACTGTGACAGAGCAGGGAGTATAAATCACAAATTAAATTTCTGTGTTGGCACTTTGCGATAAATAAGAGGGTCTTTGTTGTAGTTTGGGCGCTCGGCCTTTAAAAGGTTCGCCATCACTGTCCTAGATGATCCCCTATATGTGGAGGAGTTAAGTCAGCAATTCAGACTGCATCTGAGGAGTCCATCTCAGAGGACACCCCTCTTATACTCATTTGGGAATCGGCTAAGTGCAACCTACAATCTATCTTTATGTCCTATGGGTCCAGGTTGAAATGGGAGAGGGCTCATAAGCTTAAAACAACACTGATCTCTCTGGCGGATAAAGAGTGTATTAACAAATCCACTCCTTCAGATATCTTGAAGGCTGAAATATCCTCATTGCGACAGGAAATTTTCTCCATTTTAGATCAGAAATACAGGTATGCTAGGGAACGTATGCAAAAGGGTTTTTTTGAATTTGGTGATAAGTGTGGGGCCTGGTTAGATACATAATCTGGGTCTGGTCCTCCTTCCCAAATTACTCCATCAGTTGAGGAGTATCTGGAAACAAACTCTCAACTAAAGATCCCCGTCTCTGAGGCTGAAGCACTAGAGAAAAACTTCTCGGAGGAAGAAGTGGCGCTAGTTATTAAGAATCTCAAATCTGGAAAGAGCCCAGTCACAGCCAGGTTTTAACAATCATAGAAAACCTGAGTTTCTGACTCTACTTACCAAGGCCTTTAACTCTGTCTCAGAGAAATGCCCCTTCCCAGATCAAGCCCTACAGGCATATATTACTGTAATTCTCAGACCAATTTCTCTACTGAATGTGGACACAAAAATTTTCTTTAAGCTGCTAGCCTTATGACTCCAAACGTATATACCTTCTCTGATTCATCAGGAGCAAGTTGTTTTTTTCTCCTGGGGCAGGAAGCCCGAGATAATACTTTCAAGACAATCTCGCTAATTGAAAGGGCAAAGGCCTCCGGAACTCCCATGTGCTTGCTTTCCATAGACACTGAAAATGCGTTTGATCGCGTCCATTGGGGGTTTCTAGAAACTACTCTACACTCCAGTGGTTTGGGTTCTCAGATAAGGGAGAGAATTCTGGTCCTGTATCATAGGCCTTCTGCCAGGGTAAGAGTAAATGGGACATTGTCGCTACCGTTTTCAATTTCAAACGGAACTAGACAGGGATGCCCCTTATCTCCCTTCTAGTATATATTGGTGATGGAGTCTTTGGCCATAAGCTTTGGCCATAGCTTTAAGGAACAACCCCAATATCATGGGATTACATATTGAACGCATGTCACGGGTGGTCCCACGACCCATATCACAGGTTGCAGGCTCCCCCTTGCACCTCTGTCATCGGCAGCATGCCGGCTTCAAAAGATTTTAAAGGCCAGCGCGCGGATAATTGGTGTTGGCCATTTTCAAGTAATCTATATAAGCCTGCCTCTCACCCTGCTGGATCTTTGTGACTACATCTGAGAAAAATATTCCTGCATTCCTGTGTGTTCCTGCTCCTGTATTCCTCTGTTCCAGTGTGTTCCTGATCCTGAGTTCCTGTGTCCTGTGTGTTCCTCTTCCTGACAAGTCCCCGCCATGCTGCAACAGCTGCTAGCAGCTCAAAATCAGCAACAGGTTCCTGAGACTGCTCCCACGGCGCTGCTAACCCGGCATGTCTTCCTGCCATTGAACCTAGGCTACGGCTGTCTATGCCCAGCAAGTATGATGGAGGTCCCAAGCTGTGCAGGGGCTTTATAACCCGGTGCTGTCTGCACATAGAAACCATGCCTTCTCAATTTGTGATCCAAGGTCGCAATTCATCGTCAGCCTCCTTTCCGGGAAAGCCCTTGCCTGGGCTACCCCTGTCTGGGACAGAGGCGACCCGGTCATGGCTACTCTCTCGGCATTTCTGGTGGAGCTCCGTTCCGTGTTTGAAGAACCTGCATGAGCCTCCTCAGCTGAGACTGCGCCAGGGGAAGTCTTCCATGGGAGAATATGCTGTCCAGTTCCGTACCCTGGCCTCGTAACTCTTCTGTAACAATGTGGCCCTGTTTGCAGCTTTTAAAAAGGGACTCTCCTCTCACGATAAGGACACTCTGGCTATTCGTGATCTGCCGTCTACCCTGAGTGGTCTCATCACCCTGGCCACCAGGATTGACGTGTGGTTTAGCGAGCGCGCCGAAGAGTTACGCCTCGAGAAACCCCATATCCATCTACAACGCCTTCCTCGACGGACTCCTGCTTGCCAAAGGCCACTCCAGCCTCCGGTCGTACCATCTGCAGAGGAGCCTATGGAGGTGGACAGAGCCAGACTCTCTTCCCAGGAGCAAATCAGATGACATCAGGGAAACCTCTGCCTTTATTGTGCCAGTCCTGAGCACTTCCTTGGGTCCTGCCCTATCTGTCTCCAGCATTTGGGAAACACAAGCACCTAGGGTTCTTGAGAGAAGCATTCCTAGGTTTAAACAAAGCTTCTCCACGCCTGATGATTCCAGTGCTTCTCAGCATTGGAACCGCCACCCAGATCCAGGTCTCTGCCTTCTTGGACTCCGGTTCTGCAGGGAACTTCGTGGATGTCACTCTGGTCTCCTGTCATCACATCCCTGTGGTTTGCCTTGAGAAGCGTTTGGTCATCTCCTCTGTCAGTGGCCAAATCCTCTCTGACCCGGTCCAGTACTGCACCAAGCCTTTGTCCTAGGAGGCCTGATTGCAGGTCTCGCTGTGTGGAGATACCTCATCCAGTGCCAGTCTTGGTTTCTTCTGTGGCTCCCAAGCCCCTGGAAGGTCTTCCCGCTTGCTATAAGAATTTTTTCATGACGTCTTCTCCACGAAGCAAGCCGAGACATTGCCCCTACGACTTTCCTGTGGATCTGCTGCCGGGTACGACCCCTCTGCGGGGCCGTGTGTAACCACTCTCAGTACAAGAAACCGCAGCCATGTTGGATTATATCAAAGGAAACCTGCAGAGGGGATTCATACGTAAGTCTTCTTCTCCGGCTGGTGCTGGCTTTTCTTTGTGACCAGAAAGGACGGGCTCTCCATCCATGCATTGACTACCGCAGTCTTAGTAAGGTCACAGTTAAGGTCACAGAACCGCTATCCGTTGCCATTGATCACGGAGCTGTGGGGCCTACAACCTCATTCGTATCCGCCAGGGAGATGAGTGGAAGACTGCTTTTAATACCAGTGATGGACACTTCGAGTACCTGGTGATGCCGTTTGGACTCTATAACGCACCAGCCGTCTTCCACAAATTCATTAATAACATCTTTAGAGACTTGCTTTATGGCTGTGTAGTGGTCAATTTGGACGATATTCTGGTATTCTCTCTGGACCTTGAGACCCACCAAGTCCCCACCAAACTTGAGAAGTGCCAATTCAGCGGAGTCGTCCATTTCTCGGCTATAGCTGTCTGTGCTTCTTCAGTGGCCTCATGCTGTAGCAGTATGACTCAATCAACCTCAAGCTTGCTGGTCACTTTTCTTCTCTCAGTTCAATTTCCTCATTCATTTCCGGCTGAGCTGAACATCAAGGCTGATGCCCTCTCTCGTGCCTTGGATGTCATTGGGGAAGAACTGGATCCTCAGCATGTCATCCCTCCGGAACGACTGGTACTGGCCGTGCCTGTGGATCTGTGACAAATACCTCCTGGCAACACCTACGTATGACCTGCTCTACGGAGGAAGATTTTGACTTAGGGACATTGCTCACGTGTGGCTGGGCATCCTGGGGTGCAGCGCTCTATCGCCCTCATATCCTGATTCTACTAGTGGCCAGATCTGAACAACAGGAGAATCAGGAAGGGAGAGAGAAGGGAGGTGAAGGTATCAAACCTATATACCAAGTAAGTCCAGATCCATGTGGTACGTAATAAAGTGTGGGTTGGACCGGTATGGTAAGTAACACACCAAAGAGAGGCTTCCCATGAGCATACACAAAAACAAAAGGTACCCCTTTAAGGAGGGACAGGGAAAGAGGGGTAAAAGGAAGCACTATGAAAGACCAAATTGAGTCTGAATAATTGCAGTAAAAAGTACTTTATTAATGACTATTTAAGACAGACGAAGGCTCTGTTACGAGCCGAAACGCGCGTCGGGGATATCGTCATCCCGGACAGTGGAGGTCCACTTCATCTATCCTTTTGTTCATTGGTAAGGTATTCTCTCTACCTGTTTGTGCACATTACCTATGTTTATGCATGTTAGCAGCTGTGTGCCACTTTACACCTGTTGCCTTCATTATATGTACCTTCTGTCCTTACCTATTACATGTGCATGCTTTGTCCATGTGTAATTCCTCCTATGTCTGCCCGGGGTGACGACTTTCTCATTTGTTGTCGCCGCCTTGCACTGTCATTCCCCCTCAGCATTGTCTGAGGATTCTCATCCTGCTTTTATCATTATGTCTTAAATAGTCATTAATAAAGTACTTTTTACTGCAATTATTCAGACTCAATTTGGTCTTTCATAGTGCTTCCTTTTACCCCTCTTTCCCTGTCCCTCCTTAAAGGGGTACCTTTTGTTTTTTAGTGGCCAGATCTGGCCAAGTATGTTCGGGACTTTGTTGGTTCCTGTGCTTTCTGTGCCCGGAATAAGCCATCAGGTCTCAAGCCTGCTGGTCTTCTTCTGCCGTTGCTGAAACCCAGCTGTCCGTGGACTCATGTGGCCATGGACTTCATCACGGACCTGCCACTTTCACCAGGCAATACCGTTATCTGGGTCATGACTGACCATTTATCGAACATGTCCGACTTTGTTCCTCTGCCAGGTTTGCCATCTGCTCCACGTCTTGCCAGCCAGATCCTCCATCACATCCTCCGGCTCCATGAACTTCCCCAGCACATCGTCTCTGACCGTGGGGTTTAGTAAGTCTCTTAATTCTGGCGTTATCTCGGCAACCAACTTTAAGTGAAATTGGACTTTTCTTTAGCCTATCATCCCCAGTCTAATGGGCAGGTGGAAAGAGTTAATCAGACCCCGGGCTGCTATCTTCGCCACTTTGTTTATTCCCATCAGATGTTTGGTCCACTCTGTTGCCATGGGCAGAGTTCTCTTACAACTCATTGGACTCTGCATCCGCGGGCTCTGCCCCATTTTTTGTCAATTAAGGACTGTATCCTCGCCTTGCCTTTGACATTGGATGTTCCTGCTGTTGAGGAATTGGTACGGGACCTGAGGAGCATCTGGGAACAGACTCACCTTTCTTTATTACAGGCTTCGGCCCGAACCAAGTTCCAGGCCGATAAAATATGCAAGCCTAATCCTGTCTTCACTCCTGGAGACAAAGTCTGGTTGTCCTCCAAGTACATCTGGCTTAAGATCCCTGGCTACAAGCTTGCTCCTCGTTTCTTGGCTCCCTTTGAGGTGCTTAGTCACATCAATCCGGTGTCCTACAAGCTGCCCCTTCCTCCCAACATGCACATGCCGAACTCCTTCTATGTCTCCCTGCTCAAGCCTGTCATGCTGAACCGCTTCTCCTGACAAGTGTTTCCTCCTTCTCCTGTGGCCGACTCCTCCGACGTATATGAGGTAAAGGAGTCCGAGGGCAATATCCTGGACCAGGACTTCCTGCAGAGATTCCAACAGCCCAGGAAGAGGGGAAGGCCGAAGTAGGGGGTTACTGTCACCGGTGGTCCTGCGGGTCACAGGCTTACCCATACCCCGCTGTCATCACCAGCGCTTCGCACACGCAACTTACCAGTCCTGGCTCCTGCTCCATCCTCCTCGGCCATGCTTGTGCGTTCCCAACTCCAAGGGCACGTGCACGCCGGCTTCAAAGGATTTGAAGGCCAGTGTACCGCTAATTGGCACTCACCATTTTCAGGTAATCTATTTAAGCCCACCTCTTCCTGATTACCCTGCCGGATGTTTGTGCCTACGCCTAAGAGAAAGCTCCCCAGCTATATTCCTGTGTTTCTGTGTGTTCCGGCTCCTGTATTCCCATGTTCCTGTGTTCCTGTGTCCCATGTGGCTGTGTTCCCATTCCCATCTGCCTGGACCTCCCATTGCTGACTCCGGATTGTACTTGCAAGACCATCCCGCTTTGCGGCAGGCTCTGGTGAATACCAGGTGCCACTTAGACTGCGGTCCCAGGTGTCGGCCTGTACCACCACCCACGGTGGTCCAGAGGATCCACTCATCCCGAATCCTAACAACGCATAAATCACAAGATGTCTCTTTTTGTGGACGACTTGCTGCTAAATGTGTCCGAACCCAAAAATATTCCTTCCATCAACACTGAACGAATTTGACACCTTCGGTTAACTAGTAATTTCAAAGAAATCGGAACTACTAAATGTGTCACTCTCGCAGGAAGAAATAACACATTTGGCATCAGTTTTTACCTTTCGGTGGGCTGACAAAACCATTAAATATTTGGGGGTATAAATCCCTTGAAACCCCTGTATCTTATATTCTCCCAATAATTAACCCTTATTAAAATCCATTACTACTGATTTAACTAAATGGAGGGTGTTGGCTTTGTTGTGGTTTAGTAGGATTAATGTGCTATAAATGGATATCTCCTTGCATACGAAGGAGCCTCCTAACAAGACCTAAACATTCGGATGGGGCGGGGCTACCAGATTTCACCCCTTACCATAGAGCTGCTCTGGGTGCTTGTATATTGGACCTTTTCCATCACAAAGCAGACAAGATTGTGGTCCAATCGGAACTGGATCTTTCCTCCCCCATTGCCCTGGGCTCCTTTTGGCTTCCTCAATCTATCACGCTTCAGTCTCTCCTGCTTTCCTTCATATTAAAAAGATTCTTGTTAATCTAGAGGAAGTTCGTTTTCACACTGGGACTTGTCTTTGTCCCTGGTCCTATGACTCCCCCCTCCTGGGCAACCCTCATTTTGAACCAGGGGTCCAAGCTAGCTCTTCCTTGGGTTCGGGTAGGGATACTAGAATTAGAAATGTACTGACCGAAAATATATCTCCAGCTGCAAAATTTTATCTCTGTATTAGCACCCACTTCTACACTAGCAGCTACTCTCACTACATTTGAGGAACTCTGCCTTACCAAAGATCCACCCACCCACACCATATCGCTTTTATACGGGATATTTTTGGAAAAGGAGACTGGAGACGCAAGACCATACTATGCTAGAGCTTGGGAGACAGCCATTGACATGGAATTATTGTTAGACCAGTGGGACACGGTATATACTCTGACGCATGCTCTATCCTCATCTTGCAGATTACAAGAGCTGAATTTTAAGATCCTCTCCCGGTGAGATTGAGGCAAATCTATCCTCAGATCTTGGATTAATGCTGGAGATGTGAAAATGACACAGACACAATGCTACATATCAAAGTACAGTATCTGAGAGCAAGAAAGCAGGCAACTGTGCTCTTCACACCCACCACACCTTCCGATGACTAGACTTGGAGACCCTTTCTAATGGTCTAGGTATGCTTCAGTGGTGCACTCCGTTAAGCAGCAATACAAGCGGCAATCCAATGATAGGAAAACGGGTCACTCATCAAGGTTCAAACTTTAATGGTAGCCGACAAGACAGGCAGAGATGTGCCAGACACGCCACAAACGACAGACCGTTTTGCGCTACAGGCTCTTTTTCAGGTCTGTCACAAATATCTTGTGCAGCCTGCCTATTTTAATCCACGTAGCTCTTCGCCTTGCTAGGCGCACAGTACAGAGGCACACGTCACTCGATTCTATCATTGTTGTACTATTAAGTTACCATTTTGGATTGAGAAAGGATCCAGATGCAAGGAGCCGAAACGTAGCCATGACACATGTGTGAATAAATGAGTACGTTTTTCTGATTTCCACAAATCTCGGAGTGCTGCCATTTTTTTTGCTGTTCTATGTTTTGATGGACCTTGGTTCAGGTCCTGGGAATTGCACCCGAGTTCATAACTTTTCCCGAGTGCTGCCTCACCTCTTTGTATCTTATATATATATATATATATATATATATATATATATATATATATATATATATATATATTCACCTGCCACTTTATTAGGTACACCTGTCCAACTGCTCGTTAACACTTAATTTCTAATCAGCCAATCACATGGCGGCAACTCAGTGCATTTAGGCATGTAGACATGGTCAAGACAATCTCCTGCAGTTCAAACCGAGCATCAGTATGGGGAAGAAAGGTGATTTGAGTGCCTTTGAACGTGGCATGGTTGTTGGTGCCAGAAGGGCTGGTCTGAGTATTTCAGAAACTGCTGATCTACTGGGATTTTCACGCACAACCATCTCTAGGGTTTACAGAGAATGGTCTGAAAAAGAAAAAACATCCAGTGAGCGGCAGTTCTGTGGGCAGAAATGCCTTGTTGATGCCAGAGGTCAGAGGAGAATGGGCAGACTGGTTTGAGTTGATAGAAAGGCAACAGTGACTCAAATCGCCACCCGTTACAACCAAGGTAGGCAGAAGAGCATCTCTGAACGCACAGTACGTCGAACTTTGAGGCAGATGGGCTACAGCAGCAGAAGACCACACCGGGTGCCACTCCTTTCAGCTAAGAACAGGAAACTGAGGCTACAATTTGCACAAGCTCATCGAAATTGGACAGTAGAAGATTGGAAAAATGTTGCCTGGTCTGATGAAAGCATGGATCCATCCTGCCTTGTATCAACGGTTCAGGCTGGTGGTGGTGGTGTCATGGTGTGGGGAATATTTTCTTGGCACTCTTTGGGCCCCTTGGTACCAATTGAGCATCGTTGCAACGCCACAACCTACCTGAGTATTGTTGCTGACCATGTCCATCCCTTTATAACCACAATGTACCCAACATCTGATGGCTACTTTCAGCAGGATAATGCGCCATGTCATAAAGCTGGAATCATCTCAGACTGGTTTCTTGAACATGACAATGAGTTCACTGTACTCAAATGGCCTCCACAGTCACCAGATCCCAATCCAATAGAGCATCTTTGGGATGTGGTGGAACGGGAGATTCGCATCATGGATGTGCAGCCGACAAATCTGCGGCAACTGTGTGATGCCATCATGTCAATATGGGCCAAAATCTCTGATGAATGCTTCCAGCACCTTGTTTAATCTATGCCACGAAGAATTGAGGCAGTTCGGAAGGCAAAAGGGGGTCCAACCCGTTACTAGCATGGTATACCTAATAAAGTGGCCGGTGAGTGTGTGTATATATAATCAATTATTCTCATTTATGATGGCTGATCTAAATATATGCAATTTCAATGAGAATGGGTTTAACGTTATTAAGAAAAGGGGTTGGATCTCACATTATTTACATAAGTAACAAGCTACAACAGTTATGTTACAAGAGACCCACTTTGAGCACAATAAAACCCCCCATTTTATGGATTGTTACTACAACACCTGACTGCATGTGCCCGCATCTGATGGTTGCTCAAAGGGGGTCTCAATTGGTTTTCATTATTCTTTTACTCCAGAAGTATTGGAGTCCCTAATAGACCCTGAGGGTCACTATTAATTTGTCAAAATTGCATATACATTTCAGTGTTATACGTTAGCTAAAATGTATTTCCCTAATTCAGCACAGATGCCTTCACTCTTGAGGCCCTGGCAGTCCTGGACTCCTTTGCTGGCACTACTCAGACCATTCTAGCAGGTCTATAAACTTTAATTAGGCCTGGGATTGCTCTGTAGATACCTCCTCTGGTAAGTGAACCCTGACATTGTGAGCAGTGCGTAAACTCAGGAAAGAGTTCCAGAATCGGCTCCTAGTGGACATCTGGAGAATTTTGAACCCCAAGGACAAGGATTATTCCTTTAATTCTGTGGCCCACATATCATAAAGCCATATAGATATGATTGCTATTAGTCACCCTTGCCGCCAAAGCCACAATTAACTCTATTTTGTGATCAGAACATGCCCCGGTTTTCCTTTCCCTTTGCGTTTTTCCCTGTGTAAGTCTTTCACTTTCTGTTTAAATGAAAACATATTAAATGATGCTCTGTGCAGAGTAGGTGCTTCTTTAAAAAGAAAGAACTCTGCTAAAGTTTCCTCCATCTTGGCTTGCTTAACCCAGCTGGAGTCTATCAACAAGAAGGCATTCACCTCCTCTACTCAGGTAAAGATCTCTATTAAGCATAAGGAACTGTTTAGTTATTTAGATAAGAGATCCCTTTGTGTGAGGGAAATATTATTTAGAGAATACTATGAACATACAGATAAATGTGGTCGGTGGCTGACCTGGGCCTTACATCCTAGGACTAGGGCCTCATATATCATGTCCCTTACATCAAAAGGAGGGTCTAGACTGCATACCAAGCCTCAGATCGCTGAGGACTTTTAAAAATATTACTCATTATACAGAATAATAGGATGGCCAAGATGCGACTCACAGGTTATAATTTACCCCACAAGAGCTAGAGATTGCCATTAAAGAACTCAAAAATGGCAAATGATGGGTTCACCTCCAGTTATTTTAAATTGTTCTCTGAGGTGCCATTCATGCTCCAGATGTTCAATGACATCTCTAAAGATGGGCTTACCCCCCCCCCCCAAGAGCTGCAGACCCACAGAACCATTCTGCCCAAGCCAGGGAAGGACCCATCTGTTTGTTGTAGCTATCAACCGATCGCATTGATAAATGTTGACTTGAAACACTAGGTTAAAGTTCCTTCTGCCAAAAATAGTACAGATTGGCTGAAGACACTTTTGTTAGCATTGTATGCCAGGGCTAAGGGAGTCCCCCTGTGCCTTTTGTCTATCGATCCTGAAAAAGCATTCAACAGTGTCAGAGTGCCACACTCGAAGGCCTGGGTTTAGGTTCTATTATGCTTGGGCATATTATGATGCTATACAGTTGCTCATGAGCTCAGGTGAGGGTAAATGATATGTTGTCAATACTGTGTCCCTATTCTAAATGGCACCTGGAAGGGATGCCCCCTGTCTGCGCTACTATGCGTTATGACGATGGGGCATCTTGCAGTGGCAATCCGAAGCAATTATGGATGTAGAGGGTATTTCTGTAGGGTCTGTAAGCTGACTCTCTACGCAGGCTTGTACCAATAAACCTTTGTTCTACTACTGGATTGGTTTCTCTCCATTTTTTACTCCATTGATGATCTCTATGCAGATGACTTACTATTATACATCTCTGCCGCACACATAACCATCCCCAGTCTGCTTTCGGATTTTAAAGCCATTAGGGAATCCGAAGTTTACAGTGATTCATGGGAACAATTTTTATTTCCCCTTTATTAGTAAAATGGCTGCAAGCATAGCGTGTTAAATGGGGCAGAGAACTCTGGGAAGATGAAAGGACACCCTCGATCACATGTGTGATTATTGGGCTTATGTGATGTCACAGCCCTATAAAAACAGACGGACATTTGCAATCCTGTCATTTCACACTGCATGCGCTGTCTGTAGTGTTCATCTGCTTGTGCTCAGTAGCTGCTGGAGTGATTTTTTTCTCTAAATCCAGGGTGTCAGTTCTTGTGGTTCTGTATACCCCAGATTGCAAGTGTTTTTTGTTGATAAAGTCAAAAAATCAATCCGTGTCAAATCCACATAGCTGCTGGAGTGATTTTTTTCTCAAAGTCCAGGGTGTCAGTTCTTGTGGTTCTGTATACCCTACGTTTCAAGTGTTTTTTGTTGATAAAGTAGATATCAAGAAATCCGTGTCAAATCCACAGGGTGTCAGTTCATGTGGTTCAAGTGTTTTTTGTTGATATAATAGATATCATAGTTTAATAGTTTATACAGTCGGAAAAAGACACATGTCCATCAAGTTCAACCAAGGAAGGAAAGGGATTTGATGAGGAAGGGATTTAGGGAAAATTCTATATAACATAACCAGCAATTAGAGATGGGCGAATTTGTTAAAATTAGTTTAATCACGATTCGCCGAATTTTTAAAAAAAATTAGATTCGACCCGAATCGAATCAAAACGAATCACGTTAAAAAACAGGCATTTCCTGGATGCAAAGAGCCTGTAGTGTGTTGTAGAACGTTGTGCCATGCTTAGGTATGCATATGGAGCGTGGTTTGGTCTTCAAACAATGCTGTGTTTTAGTGTGACACGCACATGACAGCCGCGGCTCTTAGAATCGCTTCACTCTTCATTTCCATGTGCACTTACATAGGCCAACTTCCCCAAATAAGCGAAGCGGGAACGCAGCCTGGCAAGGTAACGTCTGTGCCAGCTCGAGAGGACCGAGCTGAGGGCCAAGATCCCACTATAACATCAAAGAGTGCACTCTTTTTACACTGACATCAGATGATTCCATAGATTACGACAGAACCTGTTCTGTTAAACGCGGATACATGTGGAAAGTCCCCCAAAAGAGTGCAGAGGATGTCGGCAGTAATTTTGCATTGATGTCACTGATCATTTTGCCCTTCTTTTCACACGTCAGTGTCCTCTTTCAATCGGTCAATAATCCATCAGTATTGCTAAAGCCAAAAACAAACAGGAGTTGATCCAGAATAGAAATGAGCAGCAAATGGGATACTTGCATGTCCTCTGTGTTCTGTATCCACTCCTGCTTTTGGCTATCAATCCTGAAGCTTTTCATCCTTCTGACAGATGAAATGAAGTGGAAAACCAAAGATAGTGGCAATGTCATAGAGTGATGGAGGGTGAAAACATCATTATGGAAATCACAAGGTGTTCCAGGGAGACAGGGGTCAGTTGGCAGCAGCATGAGTAGGCTGTAGAGTGGCACAATGACAAATTATGGAGGTGGCGGAAACATGGTAGGCCACAAAGTGGCACAATGATAAGAGTGTGGAGGTGACGGCAGCAGAAGCAGCAGCAGGAGCCCACAGGTGGCAGCAACATAGTGGCAGCAACAGGGATAGCCACAGAGCTGCCACAATGATATAGTGTGGAGGTGGCTTCAGCAGCAGGATCCCACAGGTGGCAGCAACATGGTGGCAGTAACAGGGAAAACCACAGAGTGGCACAATTATATACTGTGGAGGTGGCATCAGCAGCAGCAACAGGAGGCCACAAAGTGGCACAATGATAAGAGTGTGGAGGTGGCGAAAGAAGAAGCAGCAGCAGGAGTCCACAGGTGTCAGCAACATGGTGGCAGCAACAGGGAAAGCCACAGAGTGGCACAATGATATAGTGTGAAGGTGGCATAAGAAGCAGCAGGAGCCCGCAGAGTGGCACAATGATATAGTGTGAAGGTGGCATCAGTAGCAGCAGCAGGAGTAGCACAATGATATAGTATGCAGGTGGCATCAGAAGCAGCAGCAGCAGGAGCCCACAGCGTGGCACATTGATATAGTGTGAAGGTGGCATCAGTAGCAGCAGCAGCAGGAGGAGCCCACAGAGTGGCAAATAATAGTGTGTTGGTGACATCAGAAGCAGCAGGAGCTCGCAGAGTGACACAATGATATATTGTGAAGGTGACATCAGAAGCAGCAAGATCGGCAGAGTGGCACAATGATATAGTGTGTTGGTGGCATCAGAAGCAGCAGCAGCAGGAGCCCGCAGAGTGGCACAATGATATAGTGTGAAGGCGGCATCAGAAGCAGCAGCAGCAGGAGCCCGCAGAGTGGCACAATGATATAGTGTGAAGGTGGCATCAGAAGCAGCAGGTGCCTGCAGAGCGGCACAATGATATAGTGCGTTGGTGGCATCAGTAGCAGCAGCAGGAGCGCGCAGAGTTGGAAAATGATATAGTGTGAAGGTGGCATCAGTAGCAGCAGGAGCCCGCAGAGTGGCACAATGATATAGTGTGAAGGTGGCATCAGAAGCAGCAAGAGCGGCAGTGTGGCACAATGATATAGTGTGTTGGTGGCATCAGAAGCAGCAGGAGCCCACAGAGTGGCACAATGATATAGTGTGAAGGCAGCATCAGAAGCAGCAGTAGCAGGAGCCCGCAGAGTGGCACAATGATATAGTGTGAAGGTGGCATCAGAAGCAGCAGGAGCCTGCAGAGTGGCACAATGATATAGTGCGTTGGTGGCATCAGTAGCAGAAGCGCGAAGAGTGCCACAATGATATAGTGTGAAGGTGGCATCAGTAGCAGCAGCAGCAGGAGGAGCCCACACAGTGGCACAATGATATAGAGTGTTGGTGGCATCAGAAGCAGCAGAAGCAGGAGCCTGCAGAGTGGCACAATGATATAGTGTGAAGGCGGCATCAGAAGCAGCAGCAGCAGGAGCCCGCAGAGTGGCACAATGATATAGTGTGAAGGCGGCATCAGAAGCAGCAGCAGCAGGAGCCCGCAGAGTGGCACAATGATATAGTGTGAAGGTGGCATCAGAAGCAGCAGGTGCCTGCAGAGAGGCACAATGATATAGTGTGAAGGTGGCATCAGAATCAGCAGGAGCCTGCAGAGTGGCACAATGATATAGTGCATTGGTGGCATCAGTAGCAGCAGCAGCAGCGCGCAGAGTGCACAATGATATAGTGTGTTCGTGGCATCAGAAGCAGCAGCAGGAGCCCGCAGAGTGGCACAATGATATAGTGTGAAGGCGGCATCAGAAGCAGCAGCAGCAGGAGCCCGCAGAGTGGCACAATGATATAGTGTGAAGGTGGCATCAGAAGCAGCAGGTGCCTGCAGAGCGGCACAATGATATAGTGCGTTGGTGGCATCAGTAGCAGCAGCAGGAGCGCGCAGAGTTGGAAAATGATATAGTGTGAAGGTGGCATCAGTAGCAGCAGGAGCCCGCAGAGTGGCACAATGATATAGTGTGATGGTGGCATCAGAAGCAGCAAGAGCGGCAGTGTGGCACAATGATATAGTGTGTTGGTGGCATCAGAAGCAGCAGGAGCCCACAGAGTGGCACAATGATATAGTGTGAAGGCAGCATCAGAAGCAGCAGTAGCAGGAGCCCGCAGAGTGGCACAATGATATAGTGTGAAGGTGGCATCAGAAGCAGCAGGAGCCTGCAGAGTGGCACAATGATATAGTGCGTTGGTGGCATCAGTAGCAGAAGCGCGAAGAGTGCCACAATGATATAGTGTGAAGGTGGCATCAGTAGCAGCAGCAGCAGGAGGAGCCCACACAGTGGCACAATGATATAGAGTGTTGGTGGCATCAGAAGCAGCAGAAGCAGGAGCCCGCAGAGTGGCACAATGATATAGTGTGAAGGCGGCATCAGAAGCAGCAGCAGCAGGAGCCCGCAGAGTGGCACAATGATATAGTGTGAAGGCAGCATCAGAAGCAGCAGTAGCAGGAGCCCGCAGAGTGGCACAATGATATAGTGTGAAGGTGGCATCAGAAGCAGCAGGAGCCTGCAGAGTGGCACAATGATATAGTGCGTTGGTGGCATCAGTAGCAGAAGAGCGAAGAGTGCCACAATGATATAGTGTGAAGGTGGCATCAGTAGCAGCAGCAGCAGGAGGAGCCCACACAGTGGCACAATGATATAGAGTGTTGGTGGCATCAGAAGCAGCAGAAGCAGGAGCCCGCAGAGTGGCACAATGATATAGTGTGAAGGCGGCATCAGAAGCAGCAGCAGCAGGAGCCCGCAGAGTGGCACAATGATATAGTGTGAAGGTGGCATCAGAAGCAGCAGGTGCCTGCAGAGAGGCACAATGATATAGTGTGAAGGTGGCATCAGAATCAGCAGGAGCAGCGCGCAGAGTGCACAATGATATAGTGTGAAGGTGGCACCAGTAGCAGCAGCAGCAGGAGGAGCCCACAGAGTGGCACAATGATATAGTGTGTTGGTGGCATCAGAAGCAGCAGGAGCCCGCAGAGTGGCACAATGATATAGTGTGAAGGTGGCATCAGAAGTATCAGGAGCGGCAGAGTGGCACAATCATATAGTGTTAAGGTGGCATCAGAAGCAGCAGAAGCAGGAGCCCGCAGAGTGGCACAACGATATAGTGTGAAGGCGGCATCAGAAGCAGCAGCAGCAGGAGCCCGCAGAGTGGCACAATGATATAGTGTGAAGGCAGCATCAGAAGAAGCAGCAGCAGGAGCCCGCAGAGTGGCACAATGATATAGTGTGAAGGTGGCATCAGAAGCAGCAGGAGCCTGCAGAGTGGCACCATGATATAGTGTGGAGGACAATTCCAGTCCCTGGTAAAGATGGTAGGAGGCAGATGGTGCAACTAGCAGCAGATGTGTGGCATCTGGCGGGTGGCAACATCAGAATAGTAGCTGAGGCAGGTAGTTAGAACCCTGACTCATTTCTCAACGTTTGGAGGAGGCGTCATGGCTGATCTAATCTGATGCATTAGGCATTGGTGAGTTGAAATCCTGGCCGATCCAAGCCTGATTCATCTTGACAAAGGTCAGTCTCTCCACATTACGGGTGGACAAGCGGGTTTTCCTGGGGGTAACGATGGCCCCCGCCGCAATGAACACCGGCTCTGATGCCACACTACTGGCCGGGCAGGACAGCTTCTCTACTGCAAACTCTGAAAGTTGCGGCCACACATCAAGTTTGCCTGCCCAGTAGTCCATGAGATCCTCTACCTCAGGTGGTAAAGTGCTGTCCAAGTAGGCCACCACCTTCTGGTGCAAGGTCTGCTTCATGTCCTGCTGCTGCTGCTGCTGATGGCGGCTACCCTCCTCACTAGCCGGGTGAAGGAAATTGCTCATTAAGGAATCCAGACTTAAGCAACTGTTGATGGAACTGCTACTGCTCCTACTCCCCCAGCTCACCACAGCAGCCGTGGTAGTAGTATGTGAGCAATGACTGCCAGGAATCCCCCGGTCAGACATGACAGAGGATGGACAATGGCGCACATAGGCAGCGGCCAACTGTGTGCTCAGTATTTCTCTATAGTATGCCAGTTGTTCCTTCCTCTCAGCAGTAGGAAAAAAGTCACCCATTTTGGACCGGTAGCGAGGGTCCAAGAGGGTGGGGAGCCAAAAGTCATCCCTATGCCGGATGTTGACTATTCAGCTGTCACTAGTTAGGCAAAGCAGCATGCTGCGGGCCATCTGCGCAAGTGACTCTGAGGGACTCCCAGGGGATCCACAGTATACTGCCACGGTGCTTCTGGGTCATCTGCCTCGTCTTCTACCTCCTCCAGATGCTCCTGCTCCTCCTCTCCTGTCACCTGAGTAGAAAAACCACAAATTGCACCAGCATGTGCTCCAATGTCCTCCTCCTCCTTCAGTTCAGCACCCACTGGACTCATGTGGCCATGAGATGTAGTCTCCACTTCTCCAGTGCCCTGACCAGACAGATTTTGCAGCATGAGTTCCAGGACATGAAGCAGTGGAATCACGTTATTCATCCCGCAGTCCTGGCGACTGACAAATATCGTGGCCTCTTCAAAAGGCCTGAGCAAACGGCAGGTGTCACGCATGAGCTGCCAGTGGCTGACATCAAAGTTACACAGGGGAGTACTACGGATCGCTTGCATCATCAAAAAATCATTAATGGCTTTTCTCTTTTCATACAGGCGGTCTAACATATGGAGGCTGGAATTCCAACGGGTGGAAACATCGCATATCAGATTATGTTGGGGTAGGCCGTTCTGGCGCTTCAACTCGAGGAGGGTGTGCTTGGCTTTGTAAGAATGGCTGAAATGCGTGCACAGTGTCCTGGCCATTTTTAGAATGTCTTGCAGATGGGTGGAAGACTTCAGGATCTTGTTGACTACCAGATTGAACACGTGCGCCATGCAGGGCGCATGGACCATCCCTCCTCGGTGCAGCGCGGACACCATGTTCCTCCCATTGTCTGTCACCATGGTTCCGATTTTTAGTTGTTGCAGAGAAAGCCACACATTGATTTCTTCTTGCATGACGCGGGGCAGTTCCTCCCCTGTGTGACTTTGTTCGCCCAGGCAAACCAGGTGTAGAACTGCATGACACCGCTGTGCCCTGCACATGTGGTATGATGGAGCAGCACTTGTGGAGGCTGAGGTGGTGGTGGAGAAGGAGGAGGCGGACACTGGCGCAGGAGCAGCAGTTTTACAATGTGGAGGAGAAAGCGCACATTCACCCAGTGGGCCGTAAAGGACATATTGTACATATTGGTGAAGGGCTGGCACAGCCTTTTTGGAAAAAAAATTGCGGCTTGATACTCTCCACCTCGGTTCGGCACAAGCCATTAGTTCTCTGAAGGGTGCAGAGTCCACGACTTGGAAAGGGAGAGACTGCAGTACCAACGACTTCGACAAGAGCACGGTCAGCTTCTGCACCTTAGGATGGCTGGACGCATAGAGTTGTCTTTTTGTAATCGCCTCGCTCAACGACTGCTGGCGCCATGCGTAGCGAGGAGCAGGAGCATCTGGACCGGGAGATGATGTCAAAGACAAACAGCTTCGTTCGGCAGAGGTGCTGGAGCCTTGACTTGCTGAAACAGCATGTGTGCCACAAGGTGCTGCTGCTGTTGCTGCGCCTACAGGATGGACTGCATCTAACACCCGTTTCTCCCAGGCCATTGGATGGTGATGCTGCATGTTTTGGCGCAGGGCCGTGGTGCCAAGGTTAGCTCCCTGGCCACGCTTCACTTCACTTCATCTGCCTGCAGATACGACATATACCCACGCTCGGCTCTTCTGATGTCTTTACAAAACTTTACTGCCACACCGCTGAGGTGGTAATTTTACCGCCAACACTCTGCACTGAGCGACTACTACCGCCGCTGCCTAGCTGAGCCCCTGTGCCACTCTTTATTTGGGCCTGCGAATCGGGATTTCTACCCCGCAGACGTTTGGCTCCCGTCCTCGCACTGCTGCCACCCTGCTGACTCACAGCCACAGTAACAACTTGCTGCCTGCTCCGCAAGCTGACACTCTCTTTGCCCAACGATGATGAATCCCCTGCTACACCTGGCTCCCAAGTGCGATCGGCTACATCATCGTCAATTTGCATTTCCAGGTCACTGCTACTCTCCTCACCGGTGTCAGTATGCACAGCCTGCCTACTGCAGGAAGCAGCGGAATTCTGCCCCACCTCTTCACTGCAAAGCAGCTGCTGACTGTCCTCAAACACTTCGTCCTCGCTGAATAGTGGAGCTGAGTCCAGACCACCTAGTAGCTCTCTGGCTGCGGGAAAGGAACAGGACAGAGCCTGGTTGAGGACAGGTGAGGGCCGCTGACCTGCTCCTGGGCCATGCCAACTAATTGTTGTATCAGAGGAACCCACGGACTCTTGGCTGGGGTTGTCAGATGTTATATTTGAGGAATTGGATGACCTAGTCAACCATTCAACAACCTTTGGGTTGTTGATCAACACACTGCCACTAGATGACAACGGCAGTTCTGGCCTCACAGAGTCACCCCTGCTGCGACATCCCCTTACTGTGCTGCCACCTCTGCCTGCTCCACCTGCCACCTTTCTGTCTGACATAGTGGTTTATAAACTACGTGGATTTGACATGTAAATCTGGCTGTAAACTAGAGCCCCCAAAAGGTACTGCAATGTGCGTTATACAGATACCCCACAACTGACAGTGTAATTTCAGCGAAAATCACTGTATAAACTACGTGGATTTGACACGTAAATCTGGCTGTAAACTAGAGCCACAATAAGGTATTGCAATGTGCGTTATACAGATACCCCACAACTGACAGTGTAAGTTCAGCGAAAATCACTGTATAAACTATGCAGATTTCACACGTAAATCTGGCTGTAAACTAGAGCCACAATAAAGTATGGCAATGTGCGTTATAAAGATACCCCACAACTGACAGTGTAATTTCATCGAAAATCACTGTATAAACTATATGGATTTCACATGTAAATATGGCTGTAAACTAGAGCCACAATGAGGTATGGCAATGTGCGTTATACAGATACCCCACTGTGAAGGGGAATATCTGTACATGAGCTTCTATTTTTATATTTTTATACTTTTATATAGCTGGCAAATACTAAAGTTTTTCCTCCTCAGCAATATGCTCAGATATGTAACTTAAGATGGCGCCGGCATCCACACAGCCAACACCCTATATCCAGGAAAAGAACAACATTCCTGATTCCAAGAAGGCTTCATCCCTCATATTGAAACTGAACGCCCAGGACATTATCTGTCCAGATACTGGAACTGACCAACCAGGGCACATCGGATGCTAGACACATTTGCTTAACCCTTGCCCACTATGATGTATAACCACACCTTTTTCTCTTTTGTATAAAAGCTGAAAACACGGAAATAAAATCAATCTTGCTGTCATGAAAGCTAGAGTGAAGAGCTTGTTTAAGATTAAAACCTGAATAACCTTATCTCAGATTTTATCTTGAAAACGTGCACACTTGCTCTATCTGATTTGGAGGTGACTGACTGGATCGGTTAATTGTCGATTATGACCCTGACAATTTGGCGCTCAACTGTGGGGGCGTGGCCTGAGCCCCTGGGGACCCGCACTAACACCCGGTGGATGACCCCTGACGCTCCCGGAGGAGATCTGATCAATCTCACAGGAACACGGTAAGTCTATGTATATAATATATATATAGTACTTATCTGTGTATCTGAGGGCGTGAGGTAGTAGTCTCCGGACTCTACGGGTCTGCGGGGTGACTGTCTGAGTGCTGGGCTCCTCTTTGTCTCAGCGCTACGCTCAGAACCGTGACACAGCAGGGAAGACGATTTAGTTTCGTTTTCAAACACCACCCCCGCTCCATCAGTCACTCTGATAATTTCTGCCTGGACAGTGAAAGTAAATTTGTGTGTTGCCGTCTGGTTATTTAAAGTTGTATTGTGATCAGGAAAAGAATATTTAGAGACGTAACTAAGTAATGTCCAGTGATATCGGCCGTCAGAGTAGAGAAATACGCCATGACGGGTGTCTAGGTCTGAAATAAGACGAGCTGGGGAGTATAACCCAGTAGGAACTTCTCACTAGGAGAATTACCTGCATAGAGTACCGTAGTGGATACCGTTATTCTGGTTGGGGACCAGACCACCGTGTTAGCCTGTATATTGGTTAGGACAGAGTAACACCGTGGCGCACGCGTGGAAAGGATTTTGATTTAACGGGGATCGCTGTGTTGAGCGAGTGGCCATGCCAACATAGTACTATATTTAGTTAGACCGAATGTTACGTCTCATGAGAAAGGAACACAGCCTCCCCCCGGGAGCACAGACGGCAACCCAGATAGTGGAGCAGAGAGAAGGAAAGAAATATGTGAAATATGCAAAAGACTTTTACAAGTTTGTAGAACAGCCAAGGTCAGGGAGATTACAGCCCACACTGTGGAAGACCATCTTGGATGGTAGTAAAGGGTCCCTAGAGGACAAGGGGCTGTTAGAGTCAGCACAAGAAAGGAGAAGGTGGCAGTGAAGGGGCAGAAATGACTTACGGATATGTAAAATGTGAATCACAAAGTGTTAAAAATTGTAATGAAAAAGATGTATCTAAAATGGCCGCCGTTCCTCTTGGCGCGCCACCGCCCTATAATGGCGCCGGTTCAAGTCCAGAAGTGTAGACATGTGACGTATGTGGAATTCAGAACCCGGATGGGGTGGAGACTTGTCGTCAGTGTGGTGCTCCACGCCCACATAGACACACCCCCAAATCCAGCGGAAGTGGGGCATGCCCCTCTCCCAGTAGCGGCCATTTTAAGACAGTTTGTTTTTCAGTGGCGGCCATTTTAAGTTATATTTCCTTTAAGTCCCTGAAAGTTAATTACCTATGACCCTACTATTGGCAGCCATAAACGCTGGTTGTGGGTAGCAGTGAAGAACCATTGAAGGGCCTGAACAGGGCTCAGAACCCGGCTGAGATGATTTCATCTTATTTCAGTTCTCTGTTCAGATTATTCTTGGATGTGCAACGCTGTTTGTTTGGGTATGGTCATCTCTGATAGTTACAAATTTATTTGATCCCGACAATTGCAGAAAAATTACTATAAAAAAGTGTTGCAATGTGTCTGGTACCTGCTTTCTGGCGTTTAAGAGGTTAACGAGAGGGAGATCTCGGGGGCTGTGTAGCTGCGTTTTGTTTTCTGAAGACATGTAAATGACCTTGACGCTGAAGTTCTCCAAAAACCTATGGCTCTGTCTGAGCTGTGTTATCAGTGTGTGTTCTGTTCTGACCTTGACGCTTACAGCATAACAGACTAAGCAAGAACGAGCCCCCCGACTGTATTACAGAGCCTATGACTGACTGTTGTTCCTTTTTGATTAAAAACCAACTTAAGTGTATCTGGATTTTGTTGAGATGTTGGAGTCTGGCCAGAAGTTTATAAATAGTTAAGAGAATCCTATATGTCTGGATGAGATAAAGCGGAGACGCACACAGTAATGGAAGATTTGATGACCTGAGAGTGTGAAAGCCCCCCCTTCCAAATAGAGTTAGTGCCTTTCATTGTAAAACTCTCCTCTGCTAGCCCGATGATGATTTTAACCCATTCCCGGTCAAGGAAAAGGCCCGGAAAGAACAGCTGGATACATGTAGGATGGTCTATGACCTCCAAGCTGCCAATGAGTGTACTGAAGCCCAGTGGTCCCTAGCCCAAACTGGCAGCAGTCCCTGAGAGTGACATATTATTCACTGTTATTGATTTGGCAAATGTTCTCTCTGGGCCCCTACATGAAAATTGCCAGTACCTATTTGCCATTACCAGTTCAATATTCCAGTATACCTGATGCAGATTCCCACATCACCCAGCCAATACCCCACGGCCCTACAGGGAGTAGACTGGCAGACTAGCCCCTTACTGGATGTTCTCCTTTCAGTATGCGGAGGAACTACTGTTTTTGTTTGCCAGGATGCATTTATTGACCTTATGTGTTTTCTGTTCCAGAAGGGTTGCAAAGTTTCCAAAGACAAGCACCAGTACTGCCAGGAGAAAGTGGTCTTCCTAGGCCACTGCTTCTCAGCCACAGGCAAATACCTGACAGAGGGAAGAAAGCTGGCAGTCCAGAATATGCCATTCCTCCGGCAGTGGCCATCTTGGTACTCCTGCAGTGGCCCGGGTGCAGCCACTGTATCCGCTTCTCACTTTTTCCGGGGCCTACTACCAAGGCCCAAACGTTTCGGAAGAGAGTTCACCCCACCCCTCACAGGCGCTAGGCCTGTTTCCAGTCCAGTATGACACCCGTGCTCACAAGAAGGGCGACCAGGATCAGCCGGCCCCTCAAGTCCAAATAACCCCTGAAATTTTGCATGGGTCCCCACTCTACAGTCGCTTGCAAGATAGATAGCAGACAGCGGAGATGAGTGGGAAACTGACCCTCCCAAGTCCGGGGCCCGGCTCTCTACCGGACTTTCACACACCAAGCCCCCACAGCCTCCACTGCTTACCCCACAGGCACCCCAGAGGGGGAAAGAGGAACAGTGTGGACAGCAAACTACCGAACAGTGGAGACCCTGCACTCCCTGACCTAAACATGACTACTGTCACAGCAGAAGCTCCCCTGAAGAGCAAGACCCTCACCAGTGAACCTACTAGGTACGTGGCTTTCACACCCATGCAACTGGACACTATCATCAGTAAACTCCCAGACCCGGATAAACACCCTATGCAGTTTCTGCGGAAGTTGGAGCAGAACCGCCAGATCTATGGTGCCACCTGGAGGGATCTTTACAATATGGTTACTGTTAAAACTCCTGACACTTATCTGCAGGTCATCCTGAAGTATCTGGACGCCTCGGCAGTACCGGACCAGGACAGTTACCAGTCAGGGTTGGACTTTTGTTCCCAGATGAAGACTTGGGCACAGGAATCCCTCACCGACCAGGCAGGTTCTATCCAGGACGTCCAGCAGGAAAAGGATGAACCTGTGGACAGGTACTCCTCCAGACTGTCTCAACAATTTGAGGATCTCAGATTCACCCTTCATAATAAGATCCAAGCCCACATGCTTGTAAAGGCCCTAGTGGAGGGCCTCCAAGATGAACTTAAAGACAAAGTTCTTGCCACTCGTCCAGAAATCCTATCCGCAGGATTCAAGGATGCTGTAACCATAATCAAAGGATTCCAGAAAGCTCAACATAAGGAGAAAGACAAGAAGAAAAAGAAAATGATGCTGATGACCACCACTTCAATGGACAGTGAGTCAGATGAAGAACCGGTCCCTGCCACTATTATGGTACAGCAAGCCCCTATAGGACCACCTATGCCTGTCAACTACTACCCTCAGCCACCAGTACCCCATGCATATTATCCGTGGCAGACACCACAACAGCAAGGACCCTTTGGATTCAGCGACCAGAGACCTCGCCCGACCTGCTGGAATTGTGGAAGACAAGGTCATGTCAGAAGAGACTGCAGGTTCAGACCTGGTCAACGCCCCCGAGATGACTACAGACCGCGCCAGAATAGACCCAGATCTGATGACGATAGAGGGTTCCGGAATGGACCCAGACCTGATGACTATAGAGGATCACATGATGAACCCAGATACCAGGACCAAAGGTACCAAGAACCAAGACCACAGGATTCAGGATCTCCCCACCAATTATGAAGTTAAGGACAACCTGTGCCCTGCTTTACAAACGCTTCAAAGCTTTACCCTAAAACAGCTTGTGGATCCATTGTCCTCCCAGTGGACGGACACCCCACAAGATTTCTAGTGGACACAGGGGTTATAACCTTGGTTATCTCCTCACCTAACCTCCCAAGTACTGTGGAACTGTGTGATGACTTCTTGTCCTGTATTGGCATTACTGGCACCACTGCTGAGTCTCCCATCACTATTCCTGTCCCCGTTGGACCTTTCTCTGATGTCATGGCTCACTTCCTGGTGTCAGATACCTGCCCCATCAACCTCTTAGGGGCAGACCTTCTCCAATGTCTCAGAGCTTCTATCAGAGCTTGAATTATGTGACCCCAGGTCAGAAGAGGGAACTATGGACAGATGTGTACATAAAGCTCTCCCTCTGATGCTTCAGCAAATTCATCAACCTGATCTCCTCTATGGAGTCCCGGACCGGGTCTCAGCCCAACTCCCCTCCTCACTCTGGTCTACTGGACCTGATGACGTAGGACTTCTACCAGTCCCTCCAGTGATGGTATATCTAAAAGAGGGGGCTCAGCCCCCCGAGGATACCTCAGTATCTTCTGAAGATGGCTCAAGAACAAGGCCTCTTCACCCAAATTCAGGCCCTTGTCAAGCAAGGTGTTTTGATCTACTGTAACTCTTCCTGCAACACCCCATTATTTCCTGTCCAGAAGAAGACCCCCAAGAGGTCACCACCCAAGTACAGGTTAGTCCAGGACCTCAGAGCAATCAATGCAGCTACTGTATTGGAAACTCTGGTGGTACCCAACCCCAACACTTTGCTGGCCAGCATTCCACCCTCTGCAAAGGTTTTCACGGTCATCGATCTTGCTAATGCCTTCTTCAGTGTACCCTTACACCCGGAGTGCCGTTATCTGTTTGCCTTTACCTCCTGTGGAAGCCAACTCACTTGGACAAGGTGCCCACAGGGTGCCCAGAACAGCCCTAACCAATTTACTCAGGCTATGAAGACTGTCTTGTTTCCCTGGATTGCTGAGCATTCTCAAGTTACTCTCCTACATTATGTGGATGATCTTCTCCTCTGTGCTGACTCCAAACAACTGCTGGAGTAAGAGTCATTGTCTCTCCTACTGTACCTCTCTACAGTCAACTGCAAAGTTTCCAAGGATAAAGTTCAATGGTGTCACGCAAAGGTCATTTTCCTTGGACATTGTGTCTCTCAAGGGGCCAGACACCTCACAGAAGACAGGAAACCGGCCATTGCCAAGTTACCATTTCCTTCCACCATTAACCAACTCCAGTCTTTCTTGGGACTCATCACCTACTGCAGACAATGGATTCCGGATGCATCCAGGCTTATGCAACCCTTGTATGACTGTTTAAAGTCAGGAGGACCACAAGGTGCTTCACCTCTGGTCCTTCTACATCTACAAGACTGTCACCACCAACTGAAGATGGCCATTTCCAGAGCGCCTGCTTTGGGACTTCCAGACTATACCCAGCCCTTCAACCTGTTTGTTTCTGAAAGTGAAGGACATGCAACTGGTGTCCTGGTGTAACAACATGCTGGGAGACAACATCCTATTGGTTACTGCTCTTGCCGTCTGGACCCTGTGGCCAGAACAACTCCTACTTGTTTGAAAGCAGTTCATGCCGCCCATGCACTCCTACACAAGACTGCTGACATCGTCCTGGGACATGACCTCATCATTCAAGCCTCACATGATCTGGCGGCAGTCCTTTCTCAGACCCAACCCAGACATCTGGCCCACCAGAGACACCTCAGACTTCAGTGTTCTTTACTTCTGCCTTCCCATATCACCTTCAAACGTTGTTCAGTCATCAATCCAGCCACTCTCCTTCCACATTCCAGGGGGGAAGAAGGTGACTCAGAAGTTGCTCCAGAAGTTGAAGATCCTCATGACTGCTTCTTGATGACACCTCAACGCCTTCAGGGGTAACTACCCAAGAATTACCCCACCCTGACCTTGAACTGTGGACAGATGGCTCTAGGTTTGCAGACCGGTCTGGATGGTACCATACAGGTTATGCGGTAACCACTGAAACACAGGTGGTGAAAGCGGAAGCCATACCAGTCTCCATGTCAGCTCAAGAAGCCGAACTGATAGCCCTCAAGGAAGCCTGTACTTTGGCCAAAGGGAAGACTGTGAACATCAGGACCGACTCAAGGTATGCCCATGGCATTGCCCATGATTTTGGAATAATCTGGAAGAACAGAGGCTTCATCACAGCCGCAGGTACCCCAGTGAAGCATGCAGACCTCATCAAGAGCCTGATGGAAGCTCTACAACTGCCTACCAAGGTGGCGGTGATCACGGAAAAGTGAACTCCAAAGCAGCCAGAGGAATCTACCTGGCTGACTGCACAGCCAAAGAAGCTGCCATGGGGAATGTGTCATCCGAGTGTCTGGAAAGGATCCCGAAGGAAAAACCAGAGATGACCTACCCCTGTATGGTGGCCACTAGAGCCCAGAAGAAGAAAGAAGAAGAAGACAAGATTATTTCTCCTACCCTTGATCAGTTACAAGAGGAATAAAAGATGGCCCCAGAAGAAGAGCATAAAGCGTGGAAAGCATGGGGTGCTGCTTATGAGAATGGACTCTGGACAATGTAAGGACTTGTCTGTCTCCCTAGAAAGTTGTACCCCGCCATTGCTGCCTGGGCTCATGGGGTAACGCACAGAGGAAAGAACCAAGCACTAGGCTATGCCAAGAAGATGTATTTTGCTCCAGGATTATCTACAGCTGTGAATGCCTACATCAAGGCCTGTTCCATTTGTGCTACCTGCAACCCAGCTCCCACAACCAAAGTGCCCTACCAGCACCTGGCCAAGTCAGACTACCCTTTCCAAAGGATCCAAGTTGACCACATTCAGCTTCCCAAGTCAGGAAGATATGAATATGCCTTAGTAGCTGTGGACATGTTCTCAGGATGGCCAGAAGCCTACCCAGTTGTCAACATGACTGCCAAGCTCACAGCCAAGAAACTGATTACTGAAATTGCCTGTAAATGTGGAGTACCTCAGGTAATAGAAAGTGACCAAGGACCAGTCTTCACCGGACAAATCTACACTGAACTATGGCAGATGCTAGGAGCCAACATAGGACTCCACACGCCATATCATCCTCAAAGTTCCGGGAAAGTTGAAAGAATGAATGGAACTTTGAAGAACAAACTGCTCAAGATGACACTAGAAAACCCTAAGGAATGGCCAGAACTCTTGCCCATTGCACTGTACCATGTCAGACATACCCCACAAGCCAAACACGGTCTTACTCCCTATGAGATTCTGTTTGGGTCACCTCCTAAGTTGTCAGAAGTTAGGGAGCCGCAGTTCTCTGAGGGGATGGATAAAGTTGTTAAGTTTGTTGTCCGTCTGTCTAGAGAACTGTCTAACACACATTCTGCAGTCTCTGCTTCTATTCCTGAATCCTCAGGTGACATGGTCCACGACTTCAAACCAGGTGACAAGGTGTATGTAAAGAAGTACATCCGGAAGAACTGTCTAGACCCGAGGTTTGACGGTCCATACACTGTGATTCTTGTCACCTCCACTGCAGTTAAACTTGAAGGGAAAACCACCTGGACGCACGCCTCCCACTGCAGAAGAGACCCGGCTTCACCATGAGGAAACATATCCTTTCTGTATACATGATGTTCTTTAGCTCGTGCCACATTGGTTCAGGATTAACCACATTATGGGTTAATATGCCCCAAAATAAACCACGATCGCCCAATCCCCCATCCATGGAGCTACATTAGGGAAAGATGGGAGGGCTCCATGAGTGTAAGTTAGCGTAGTGCAAGCGGGAGGTGAAGTCTTGCTGAAAGGGCAAGCCTTGCCCGAAGTTTGTGAAGTAACCCCACCCCGACCTATCCCCACTCATGCACAACCTAGAAGGTACGTTAGAGGAAAAATTTAGTATTTAGGGGGGATTGTGAAGGGGAATATCTGTACATGAGCTTCTATTTTTATATTTTTATACTTTTATATAGCTGGCAAATACTAAAGTTTTTCCTCCTCAGCAATATGCTCAGATATGTAACTTAAGATGGCGCCGGCATCCACACAGCCAACACCCTATATCCAGGAAAAGAACAACATTCCTGATTCCAAGAAGGCTTCATCCCTCATATTGAAACTCAACGCCCAGGACATTATCTGTCCAGATACTGGAACTGACCAACCAGGGCACATCGGATGCTAGACACATTTGCTTAACCCTTGCCCACTATGATGTATAACCACACCTTTTTCTCTTTTGTATAAAAGCTAAAAACACGGAAATAAAATCAATCTTGCTGTCATGAAAGCTAGAGTGAAGAGCTTGTTTAAGATTAAAACCTGAATAATCTTATCTCAGATTTTATCTTGAAAACGTGCACACTTGCTCTATCTGATTTGGAGGTGACTGACTGGACTGGTTAATTGTCGATTACGACCCTGACACCACAACTGACCGCGTAATTTCAGCGAAAAACACTGTATAAACTATGTGGATTTCACACGTAAATCTGGCTGTAAACTAGAGCCCCCAAAAGGTATGGCAATGTGCGTTATACAGATAACTACTGCAGATGCATGAATGTCAAACAGATTTCTTCCTATTCAATTTTGTCACTAAATAGAACTGCTATTTGGGGTATACAGATCCCCCTTAAAGAACAACCAGGGATTGGTCCACCAATTGCTATTGCAGATGCATGAAAGTCAAACAGATTTCTTCCTATTCGATTTTGTCACTAAATAGAACTGCTATTTGGGGTATATAGAACCCCCTTAGAGAACAGCAAGGGATTGTAGCAAGAATCGCACAGTACAATAGCAGCAGTTGGACGCTACAACATGAAGTGTGCAGTTCTGAGATAGAAAATGGCTGGGTTTTATAGGGCTGTGTGACATCACATAAGCCTGCCGGTCGCTGATTGGCTTACAGGTCTGCAGATGTCATCTGGGGTGTTCCTTTCTCCTTCCCAGAGTTCTCTGCCCCATGTAACACGTTGTTCTCGCGCCCATTTAGCAGAAACATGAGGGGAAAAAAAACAACTTCGTTCCCGCGAATCAGCATATACTTCGACTTCGTGACGAATCAAATTTTTTCCTGAAATTCTAACCGAAGTTAGAATCATTAGAATCGATTCGCCTATCTCTAATTCTGATGCCCCCCTCCCGACTGATGCCACACATCTGCTGCCAGTTGCTCCATCAGCCTCCCACCAATTGTCACCCACCTCCACCTCTGACGACTTTCTGAAGTTCTGCTGCTGCCGACACCTCCACACTCATTGTGCCACACTGTGGCCTACCATGTTGCTGCCAGCTCCAGAACATTTCATTGTGCCACTCTCTGACCTCCTAGTGCTGCTACCTTCACACTCTTTCATTGTGCCACTCTGTGGCCTACCATGTTGCTGCCACCACCACAGTCTGACATTGAACCACTTTCTGACCTCCTACTGCTGCTGCCGCCTCCACACTCTGCCATTGTACCACTCTGTGGCCTACCATTTTGCTGCAACCTCCACACCCTGTCATTGTGCCACTCTTTGACCTCCTTCTGCTGCTGCCACATCCTGGCTCTGTCAATGTGCTACTCTGTGGCCTACAATGATTCTGCAACCTCCACACTCTGTTATTGTGCCGCTCTCTGACCTGCTGCTGCTGCCTCCTCCAAACTCTGTCATTGTACGACTCTCTGACCTAATGCTGCTGCCGCCACTTCCACACTCCCTCATTGTGCCAAACTGTGGCCTACCATGTTGCTGCCATCTCCACACTCTGCTATTGTGCCACTCTGTGGCTTACCATGTTGCTGCCTTCTCCAGAATTTGTCATATTGCCACTCTGCAGCCTACTCATGCTGCTGCCAACTGAACGCTGTCTCCCTGGAACACCCTGTGATTTCCATAATGCTGTTTTCACCCTCCACCACTCTAAGATGTTATTACTATGTTTGGTTTTCCCCTTCATTTCATCTGTTACAAGTAATAAAAAAAACTTCAGGTTTGAAAGCCAAAAGCAGGAGTGGATACAGAACACAGAGTACATGCAAATATCCCATTTACTGGTCATCTCTGTTTTGGATCAACTCCTGTTTGTTTTCCACTTTAGCAATACTGATGGATTATTTACCGATTGAAAGCGGACGGATGAAAAGAAGGGCAAAATGATCAGTAAAATCAATGCAAAATTACCGCCGACAACCTCTCCACTCTTTTGGGGGTTTCTACATGTGAAGATGGAATCATCTGATGTCAGTGTAAAAAGAGTGCATTCTTTGATGTTATAGTGGGATCTTGGCCCAGATTGAACTGGCACAGACATTACCTTGTCAGGCTGCGTTCCCGCTTCACTTATTTGTTCAAGTTGACCCCTGTAAGTGCCCATGGAATTGAAGAGTGAAGCTATTCTAAGAGCGGCGGCTGTCATGTGCGTGTCATATTAAAACACAGCATTGTTGGTTTGATAACCAAACCACGTTCCCTATGCATATTTGAGCTTGGCACAACGTTCTACAACACCCTACAGGCTCTCTGTAGCCAGGAAATACCTGCTTTTTAACGCGATTCGACATGATTCGATTTGGGTGGAATCAAATTTTTTCTGAAATTCAGCCATCTCTAATCATCACCCACATGAGTTCAAATTTACAAGACAGCGAGAGATAACTTTTATTATCAATTTCAAATAAAATGAGAACGGTTGTACCATATGCAGTTAGTTATTAAAAATATGCTGGAAGCTAGCAAACCAAATCCTGGGATGACAGGTTAACCAGTTGCAAAAATGCATAACCTGTAGTTGCAGACATTGCTTTTGATCAGATAAACTTTATCAATGGAAAGAACCCTCTTATTAAGTCAGGAGCTATGCTTATATCAAAGAAATGGTGTGTCACAAATATGGGAGTATTGGGGTCTGTCCTGCCCCTAACTGACCTCTTTATATAATCCTTCCATTACAAGGGAAGCCCCCAGAGTGTCCCTTATTGTGATCTATACCCCAGATACATGCTGATCAATGGTAATGTCTCTAACTAAAAGTTATGAATTTTTGACACTTTGGTTAAAGTTTGGTTAAAGTGTAAAGTATTTTTAATAAGTGACTGGATATGGTACAACTATTCCCATTTTATTTGAAATTGATAATATTTATGTTGTAATCAAGTACCACCCAATATATTGCTGTCTTAACTTGAATTCATGTGATGATCACGGTATGCATGTACTGATTGCTCTAAGCATGGTAGGATTTTTGTCATCAGGTATAGACAGACAATCATGGTTGTCTGAAGCGAAAGAGGTACTTTCTGAAAAAAACCTTTGTTCAGAAAAAATATACACCCACTATTCAGTCAGTGTTGCGCCCCTTACCGACGTTTGATGTATTTGTACGTCACACTTCGGATCACGCTGTATGGAGAGGGCTCACAGGCTGAGCCCTCCCTATACAAGGTGGGTGTCTGCTGCATATTGCAGCAAACACCCACCAGTAACACCCATGTTTGGTACAGGCACCGATCACAAGTGTTAGCCCTGTAATTGCCTCAGGCAAAGCTGCTGGAGGCATTTAAATCCTGTTGACACATGGGCGCGGCCATATTGGATTTGATAGGTTACCATGACAGCCTTGGGTCATACAAAGACCTGAGGCTGTCTGATTTTAACTCATTCATTACAATGTGCGATTTGCTCAGACAACTTAGGGTTAAAGTGCCATAGGAGGTTAGAAAATAGTACAAAATTAAAAAAGTTAAAAAAAATTAAAACAAAATCACACCCACCTTGGTGTGATGAAAATTAGAGTGGGGAGATTTAGAGGGGTAAAACAAAGGAAGTGATAAGGGGAATAACCGAAAATAATTATACACAGGATAAATAGAGGGTTAGTAATCACAGGATTTATGAAAATTAAAAGTAAAATATTACCTGTTCATTATTGCTTACCCCCCTCTTCACTAACTGTATTATGTAATATAAACTATGTATTGTATTTGTATACTCTGTTTGATTGATATCCACACGTAGAACAATGTGGGAGTGCTTTGACGAAATATGAGGAACTTTGCTATACTGGATTTTTTCTTCCCTCTTGAAATAATTTTATTATGATACGACTATACCTTGTCTGTGTATGCCTTAAAGGGGGACGGAGTATATTGTATACCTAGGTATAATGAGATTTAGGGGTGGGGGGAGCTCGAAGGATGAGATTGGGGATTTAATTTATTATTATATAAATTTGAAGTTAATATTATTAACTGTGCTATTTTATTCCATGGGGTTTTTTTTCCCTCCTCTTGGTCCCGTTATAATATAAACTAATTAGAGTTACATATCCACTGTGAGAAATATTTTCGGGGGGGTCCTGGATGAATTTGTGGAGCGCTTACATATAAAATAATAAACAAAGGGAGGTTAGAGGTTTTGAGGAGAGAGGGACCAAAATCCAGGTTTGGTTTACAGAATTTTGGAATCGCCAAAAAAAAAAGAATACACCTCTCTAGTAGGTAGGTGAGATAGAGTACCCACGGATAGGGACTCGACTAGAGCGCTCTTAGGCGCTACCTACCTGCTTTAAGTCAGCCAAGGCTAGGAGAGGTAATAAAGGGGGGGCGGTAGGGTTGGGGTGGGCGTTAGTGGGCCTTTTTTTTTTTTTCCCCTCTTCCTCCTCCTTTCCCCTTCTCCCATCTTGCTGGTCCCATCTCTATTTGACGGCTCCCATCTACCTTTATATTGAATAAGGGGCGATAGTGGAAATGGACCAACTAAATTTAGTCTCTCTAAATGCAAAAGGATTGAAAGTGCCAGAGAAAAGAGTGTCATTATTGCGTTTAAAAAACAAAAGCTCCTCTTTAGATTCTAAAACAAAAGGGACTTCTATTATCTTTGCTAGAAATATTCCATGGGAATTATTGGATAGTAAGGTAGATGAGGAGGGGCGGTATATATTTGTTAAGGGCAAAATTGCCTCAGTTCTATATACCGTATATACTCGAGTATAAGCCGACCCAAGTATAAGCCGAGACCCCTAATTTTAACACAAAAAAACTTGAAAAACCTATTGACTCGAGTATAAGCCGAGGGTGGGAAATGCATTGGTCACAGCCTCTCAGTATATTGCCAGCCCCAGTAGTATACAGGCTGCCCAGCCCCTGCCCATAGTATACAGGCTGCCCAGCCCCTGCCCATAGTATACAGGCTGCCCAGCCCCTGCCCATAGTATACAGCCTGCCCAGCCCCTGCCCATAGTATACAGCCTGCCCAGCCCCTGCCCATTGTATACAGCCTGCCCAGCCCCTGCCCATTGTATACAGCCTTCCAGCCTCCTGTAGTATACAGCCTGCCAGCCTCCTGTAGTATACAGCCTGCCCAGCCCCCTGTAGTATACAGCCTGCCCAGCCCCCTGTAGTATACAGCCTGCCCAGCCCCCTGTAGTATACAGCCTGCCCAGCCCCCTGTAGTATACAGCCTGCCCAGCCCCCTGTTGTATACAGCCTGCCCAGCCCCCTGTTGTATACAGCCTGCCCAGCCCCCTGTAGTATACAGCCTGCCCAGCCCCCTGTTGTATACAGCCTGCCCAGCCCCTTAGTGTATACAGCCTGCCAGCCCCCCTGCCCGCAGTACAATTCATTTAGGAAACAAAACAAACACTTTACTCACCTTCCGATGTCCACCCAGCAGGTCCTCTTCTATACTGCGATGCTCCGGCATCGGCTCCGTGTCCCCGCGTGGTCCGTCGCAGGGATCGTATCTATCTACCAAATAGTGGCCAAGCTAAGGCCCTTGAAGGGATCCTCTGAGAAATAGAAGAATTTGTTGAAGGAACACTCATTTTGGGGGGTGATATGAACCTGACCCTAGACCCATACTTAGATACATCCAGTGGCAAATCATCAATTTCGCAGGGAATAATAAGATCAGTACAAAAGACTCTACACGCATTTCAGTTGATGGATACATGGAGACTACTCCACCCGAATGAGAAAGATTATACTTTCTTCTCGCATGCCCACAATGTATACTCCAGAATCGATTACATTTTTATGTTCCATGGCGCTGTAACACATCTCAGAGATGCAAAAATTTTTCCAATTTCTTTCTCGGACCATGCCTTGATTTCCGCCTCTTTGGCTTCCCCTCCACCCCATGTGAGGAGTTGGAATTGGAAATTAAACGAGAGCTTATTGGATGACAACTCAATAATTGAGGAACTCTCAGTTAAAATCAATAATTTTTTTTAACAAAATGATACCCCAGATATCTCCAAACAGTGGCTATGGGAGGCACATAAAAAATCACATTAGGGGCATGCTGGTAGAAATGGGATCAAGAATCAAGAAGAAAAATAACGCCCAAGTAGAAGACTTATTAAAACAAATTCAACAGATAGAATACATAAAAGGTCAACTCAACAGAGCTTGGGAATGCAACTATGCCAACTTAGAGAACAATATAAAACATTGACGCTTTATAAAGCAAAGTCAATACTTCAGAAGTGTCGTCGACGCTTCTATGAATTTGGAAACAAGCCAAGAAAGACTCTAGCTAGAGCTCTGAGAGAACAAAGGAATAGGACATATATCCCAAAAATTGCAAATAACCAAAATCAATTGGTCACCCTACCTTCACAAATTTTGGAAGTTTTTTGTAAATATTACTCCGATCTATATAATATTGGGGACAGGGAAGATAGTGGGGCCTTAAAAATGGAGATACAAAAATATCTTGAGGAATCAAGATCCCACTGGAGGCAATTGAGGAATTAGACAGACCCATAACAGTACAAGAACTGCAGGAAGCCATTTTGACAACATCATCCGGAAAAGCTCCGGGCCCAAATGGGTTTACAATAAAATATTATAAAACCTTTCTAGTACAGCTTCAAAGCAGATTCCTAGAGACATTTAACACGATACAACTGAATGAGTCACTGCCACCTGGGCTCTTGAGAGCACATATCTCTGTGTTACACAAGGAGGGTAAGGATCCAAATTTCTGTGCAAATTATAGACCCATTTCACTTTTGAACGCTGACCTGAAGCTGTTTTCTAAGATTCTGGCATCTCGCCTCTTGCCATATTTGGCAAAAATAGTGCACAGAGACCAGATTGGTTTATGCCTACTAGGGAATCAAGAGATGGGACAATTAGGGCGATCAATGTGATCCATGAGATTCAGAGAGGGGGCATTCCTGCGGTTCTTTTATCTGCTGATGCAGAGAAAGCATTTGATAGAATTTGATGGGACTTCATTAAGGGCTCTTTGAGCTATATTGGGCTAGGTGTGGGAATGCAAACATGGATTGGAGCCTTATATGGAAATCCAACTGCCACAGTCAAAATAAATGGTGTGACATCTAACTATTTTACTATTTCAAATGGAACTAGACAGGGATGCCCCCTCTCTCCTCTCATCTTTGCTCTAGTTATGGAACCCCTCCTGTGCACTATTAGGGCGAATGTAGACATAGAAGGCATTAAAATTGGGAAGAGACATCATAAAGTGGCCGCCTATGCAGATGATCTATTATTTTTTATTTCTAAACCAATGGTATCATTACCGAATATAATGAAGGATTTGGAAAACTACTCAAAGTTATCATTATATAAGATTAATCTGAATAAATCAGAAATATTGAATATCTCCATCCCTGGGGGAGTGGCATCTATTTTGAAGGAGAAATTCCCTTTTAAATGGAAAACAGATGAGATCAGATATTTGGGAATAGCCCTTACGGCCGACTTAAATAGATTATTTAGAAAAAATGTAATACCTTTATTAAATCAGGTGGAGAGAGATCTGGATAAATGGGGCAAAGGGACTTTCTCCTGGCTAGGCAGATGTTCTAAAATAAAAATGAACTTACTCCCAAGAATTCTATATCTATTACAGGCAATACCAATCACCATCCCTAAGTCATTCTACGCCAAGATAACTGCCTGTATTTTTGAATTTGTCTGGAGAGGGAAAAAGGCGAGAGTATCAAGGGAGATCCTATATCGAGGAAAACACAAAGGAGGTTTGGGTATTCCTAATATATTTAGATATTATATAGCTACACACCTCTCAAGGGTAATAGATTGGCATAGGCATAAAGATCTGAAATTATGGGTAGAAATAGAAGAAAGTGTATCTCCAATCTCCCTTAGAAGTGCCCCATTGATCCCACTTCCCTCCCTACCTGATTTTAAACATCCAACTATATCTCCTACCTTAAGGATATGCAATAAATTCCTACAGTGAAGTTCCTTATCTCCTTCACCATCACCATTATATCCTATTCTAAATAACCCAAATTTTGAACCGGGAAGAGTAGACCAAGGATTTAAAGAATGGGCACATCATGGGAGGGTATATGCCAGAGACTATATAAGAGAGAATAATTGGTGGTCTCTTGAAGATTTGACCTCGCAGGACAGCCCTAGTTATCTGGGATACTGGAGAGTCATCCAATTACAGCATTTTTTGAAATCCCTACCACCAGCCATTTCTTTTTGTCGAGGATTAACAGCATTCGAGGAAAGATGTATGGGCGAAGGCCATATCTCCCATTCCCTCTCAAACATTTATACCCAATTGAGAGATGGAGAAACCAGAGAGAGACCAAATTTCATTGAGACCTTAATTTTAATATAACAGAACAGCAAGAAAAACAGATCTATAGCATGGTACATTGTTCCTCAATAGCCTCTAACATTCAGGAGTTAGGGTATACAGATGGTACAGAGTCCCAGCAGTATTAAATAAAATGCATTCATCCGTTTCACCAACATGCTGGAGATGTGAGAGGGAGAGAGGTACTCTGATCCATGTGTTCTGGGAATGCCCTGGCATACGTCCCTTCTGGGAACAGGTCGGGCGAGTACTGGGGCAGTTGGATGACAGGGAAATAGAACTAGACCGCCCACTCTGCCTACTTCATTTATCCAAAACCCCGTTAGAGAGATACAGATGTTCAATTGTGGGCCCTTGATCAATGCAGCGAGGGTATGAATAACATCAAATTGGAAGAATACAAATACATGCAACCCATCAGAAGATCTGGAACAGATGGATTGAGTTTCAGTCTTCGGTAGATTATAAGAGATTGCTGGAAGAATAATACTTCCAAGTTATGGGAGAGATTGACTGTTACGGGACATGGGTGAGATGGATAGAGATGGAGGGGAGGGGGGGGAGATCCTTTGTTTAGTTTTTTCTTCTTCCCCTTTTTTTTTTTTTTTTTCGGAAAGGATATGATGGGAGGGTGGGAAGTTGGTATTGTTCTTACATATGGATTGTGTTTGTGATTTTGTAGCATATGTATATACTTGAAAATACTTAAATAAAGAATTGGAAAAAAAAAATTTAATAAAAAAACACCTAAAAAATTAAATATGCCCCCTTTCCCTAGAACTGATATAAATATAAATATATAGTAAAAATCATAAACATGTTAGGTCTCGCAGCGTCCCAAAATGTCCGATCAAACTATAAAAGTTATATGTATATATATATATAAACTCCTAAAATTCCTAGACACCCCAAGTTGCTGTGTAAGGTATAATTTTTTGCGAGATGAGCTTATGTTTTCATTTCTAGCATTTTGAGGACTACGCAGTCTTTTGATCACTTTTTACAATTTTTTTATGTGATATAAAATGGTGTAAAAGTCACGTTTGGGCATTTGGGCGCTATTTTCAGTTATCTGGTTCACCACCAACAATAGTTTCATAGTTTATACGGTTGAAAAAAGACACTTGTCCATCAAGTTCAACGAAGGAAGGGAAGGGATTGGATGAGGAAGGGATTTAGGGGAAACAATTCTATATAACATAACCATCAATGTTATTTAGGTGTAAAAAGGCATCTAGACCCTTCTTAAAGCTCTCTGCTGTCCCTGCTGTGACCAGCGCCTGAGGCAGGCTATTCCACAGAGTGACAGTTCTCATAGTAAAAAAGCCCTGTCGCCTCCGGTGATTAAACCTTGATTTCTCCAAACGGAGACAGTGCCCCCTAATCTGGAACAACTTACCACCATATTTTTTGTATGGACCATTCATATATTTAAATAAATTAATCATGTCCCCTCGTAGTCGTCTCTTTTCCAGACTAAATAAATCTAGTTGTTTTAATCTTTCCTCATAACTAAGACCCTCCATACCCCTTATCATTTTTGTGGCTCTACGTTGAACCCTCTCCAGCTCCAGGGCATCCTTTTTATGGACCGGTGCCCAGAACTGGACAGCATATTCCAGGTGTGGCCAAACCAGTGCCTTGTATAGTGGTAATATTACATCCCTATCACGAGAGTCCATACCACTTTTGATACATGACAAGATCCTACTAGCTTTAGAGGCAGCTGATTGACATTGCATGCTGTTACTCAATTTATGATCTACTAGTACCCCCAGGTCCTTCTCAACGAGGGACTCTCCCAGATTTACTCCCCCAAGGACATATTTTGCCTTTGGATTATTGGCCCCCAGGTGCATAACCTTACATTTATCCACATTAAACCTCATTTGCCAAGTGGATGACCAAACATTCAGTTTGTCCAAGTCACCCTGCAGTCTATGAACATCCTCCATAGACTGTATTACACTACACAGTTTGGTGTCATCTGCAAAAATAGACACAGTGCTATTAATTCCTACCTCTATATCATTAATAAATATATTAAATAGTAGTGGGCCAAGCACAGAACCCTGAGGTACACCACTCATAACTGGTGACCATTCCGAGTATGAATCATTGACCACAACTCTCTGGATACGATCCTTCAGCCAGTTTTCAATCCAATTGCAAACAATTTCTGCCAAACCAAAAGCCCTAATTTTACCCATCAGGCGTCTATGAGGGACAGTGTCAAATGCCTTTGCAAAGTCCAAGAACACAATATCCACAGCTGCTCCTCCATCCAGGCATCTGCTCACCTCTTCATAAAAGCAGATAAGGTTAGTTTGACAACTTCTATTCTTAGTAAACCCATGCTGGCTATCACTTATTATTCTATTTGATGTCACATACTCCAGTATGTAGTCTTTTACTAACCCTTCCAATACTTTCCCCACAATGGAAGTTAAGCTTACAGTCCTGTAATTGCCAGGCGAAGTTCTAGAGCCCTTTTTATGTATTGGCACCACATTTGCCTTGCGCCAGTCACTTGGCACCACACCAGACATTACGGAATCCCTGAAGATTTTAGACAGTGGTACAGCAATAACAGAACTGAGTTCTTTAAGAACTCTGGGGTGTAACCCATCTGGTCCAGGAGCTTTGTACACATTGATTTTATTGAGCTTAGATTGGATAATGTCTACATTTAGCCAGTCTAGTATATTACAGGGCGCATGACCCGCACTGGCACCACCCAAGTCAGAAGTTCTCTCTTCTATTGTATAAACGGAGCTAAAAAACCTATTAAGTAACTCCGCCTTCTCTTGGTCTCCAGTCACCGATGCCCCATTTTCAGAATAAAGGGGTCCAATCTGTTCTGACCCATTTTTTTTTGCATTGATATACCTAAAAAATTTCTTGGGATTTGTTTTGCTATCTTTAGCCACCTGTCTTTCATTTTGTATTTTGGCTGATTTGATTTCTTTTTTACAGATTTTGTGAGTTTTTTGTAAGTATTGAAAGCCTCTGGTGACCCGTCAGATTTATATTTTTTAAATGCCCTCTTTTTCTCGTTAATTGCCCTTTTAACTGTAGCTGTAAGCCACGCGGGGTGTAATCTAGCCCATCTATACTTGTTACCTATTGGAATAAATTTAGAAGTATAAAAACCCAGGATAGATTTGAATTTCTCCCATTTAACATTAGTGTCATCATTTGACAGAATCTGATCCCAGTCTATATACTGTATTGCAGCCCTGAATTTTTGGAAATTAGCCCTCTTAAAATTCAAAGTTTTCGATTTTCCCACCTGTTTCTGCTTTTTAAAGTTTAAGAGGAAAAAAATTATATTATGATCGCTGTTCCTAAGGGTTTCCTGGACACTGACATTTTGGACAATCTCCTCATTGTTAGAAATCACAAGGTCCAACAATGCGTCACCTCTTGTGGGATCTTCTACAAGCTGCACCATAAAATTATCCTGAAGAATGTTCATAAAATGTCTCCCCTTCATAGATGAAGACGAGCCCTGACCCCAATTTATATTTGGAAAGTTAAAGTCTCCCATTATCACTACGGTCCCCTCCTGTGCAGCCCGCTCCATCTGTTTATATAGGTGACCCTCTATTTCCTCAGAGATGTTAGGGGGTCTATAAATTACACCAAAAATAATTTTTTCAAAGCTCTCTTGGCTTTGAATTTCAACCCACAATAACGGTTTTGATATTTTCATAGATTGGCATTTTGGCAATATGCAGCAAACACCATGTTTGTATGAAGAGGGCTCACCCTTTAAGCCGTCTTCATACATCCTTAATAGTTCGCTGATTGATATATATCCGTCAGTGAGCGTTAAGGGGTTAAAAGATTTACACATTTTTGGTGGTTGTTCATCTTTTATCCCTGGTGGTTGTTCATCTTTTAGGGGTAAAAGTGACTCATATGTGAGTCTCAGATGGCTCGATGTATAGTCATAGATCAGCAATCTATGTCAGACATGTTGACCTCTCCCTGCACTACCTGCCACTCTATGGTATCTGTGTCTTAAAGGCACAGATACCATATATTGTGTACATGCCATTAGGGGACCTGTTAATAGCAATTAAGTAGGCCCTATACTTGCTGATACCTATGGGGCATGTGGACCCACTGGACTCCGTCTCCCTCACCAATCAGCCCACTGGGAATACTCCTGGGAGCATGAATTGCCAGTCTGACCTTGAATGAGTCTGTATACTATAATATCTTGCAAACACCCTAAGTGACCTAAAAACAGGTACTGAGGCATTAAAACATAGAAGGAAAAAGAATAGTTTTTTGAATTATTACCTTGCCCATAGGAAAAATTGGTAAAACATTTTAATTAAAACGAGTCCACTATTTTATGACCCCCAGTACATGACATTGTATAGTAAATAAGGTAGAACAATTTGTCCTGGATATCAAAACATAAAAAAGTTGAAGTTGAGTTGTACACTTAAATGGATAAAAATATTTTCATTGAATAATTTTTTCATACTGTAAGCAAATAATACCTCATGTTGATATTAGTCTACCCAGGTATTTCTAAAAACAGTTATAGATCTTTAAAAATAATGAACAGTTTTTTATGAAAGTTCAATAATGTTATGCTAGGCAAGTAGTATAACTGTTGCCAACCTGCACATTAGCTGTTTGGATGTGAAGGGGTGTAGGTTATTTCTTAATTGTACGCCAGGCAGGGTCTGGCATAGAGTTGCTTAGCCACATGGCTGGCCATCGGAAATATCAAGAGACTAAGGCCCCTCCTTTCACACTTGCATTTTTCACGTGCATGTTCTGCACGTGCTTTTGAACTTGCATTGCACTCTGACTCATTGTAATCAACGGGTATTTTCAGACTTGCACACAGGCATGTTTTTTCTAACGTGCGTTTAAATCTCAGCATGCTCTACTTTTCCAAGTCATGCGTGAGAAAAATGCACCATACAAATCTATGCAGAGGCATCAAAAACGCATCGCACTCTGAGACACTTGCAAGTGCAATGCGTTTTTCTCTTTAAAATATTTTTATTGAGTCATGCGTATTAGACATAGGTTATACATTGTAGCTTAACAATTAGACAAATTTTTGTATAATCAGCAAATATAACAGTGGTTATTGTATATAAACTTTATCTTAAAGTCTAAACCAGGGGATGGAATCGTAAAAGGGTGGGGGGGGGGGATATGTGAGTGGAAGGTTTCTCACCAGGGAGGTTTTTCCAAAAGGATTTTTATATTCAGTCATTCGGAGTTACAGGATGATTTGGGTCTCTGATATTGGCAATTTCTATCCATGGGTTCCACATATTGTGGTAGTTGTTTAATGTACTTTGGTGCAGAGCCAGGGTTTTTTCAAGAAGGCAATGTAGATTGATAGTTACATATATATCTGATAATGAGGGAGGAGATGCATCAATTGCCATAGAAAAGATAGAGCTCAGTCCTGAGCCCTTTTCAAGCATGTTATCTGCGTGTGAAAATCACATTGAAATTACCAAAAAAATGTGCATGAAAAACTGAGACACTGAACAAACTGTGACTGTAAACTGACCCTGATCAGACTCTTGACATGATCTGCAACGCAAGTGTGAAAGAGGCCTAAAGCCTCTTGATATCCTTGGTATGAGAAGGGGCAGGGTTAACATCAAGGCCTAAAACACATTGGGGGTCATTTACTAAGGGCCCGATTCGCGTTTCCCGACGTGTTACCCGAATATTTCCGATTTGCGCCGATTTTCCCTGTGTTGCCCCGGGATTTTGGCGCATCAGCGCTGGCATGCACGCGACGGAAATCGCTGGGCGTGGCTGAACGAAAACCCGACGGATTTGGAAAAACCGCCGCATTTTAAAAAAAAAAGTGTTGCGGCGTTTGCACTTACCTTCACTAGGAATAGGCCGGTGTACTTGAGTGCATTTTGGGGAACTTCAGCGCATTTCGGGGAACTGCCTTAATGAATGCCGGCCGGTCCCGAATCCACCGCAGAGAACGCGCCGCTGGATCGCGAATGGACCGGGTAAGTAAATCTGCCCCATTGTGCCATCTCTTGATAAACCAGAATTGTCCCATTCAAATGAATTCTCTTTAAAGGGAACCTACCACCACAAATCTACCTATAAAGGTAGATTGGGTGGTAGGTGGATCAATGGGACATGAGGATAGCCCTTTTAAGGGCTAATCCTCACGTCCCCACACTTTTTTGTTAACTTTTATTAGACATATATTCAAATTTACTTATGCGGCTACTGGGGCGTGGAGTAGACGCATCTGAGGTTACAGGAAGCGGCTACTCCACGCCCCGGTAGCCTCTTTTCCCCTCCTACTCACCCATCTTCGGCGCGCAGCTACGCGGAGCATGCGCAGAAGAGCAGGCCCGTTTCGGGCGCAGGCCTGCTCTTCTGCGCATGCGCAGACGTCAGGATCGCCGGACGAGGGCGCGCAGCTACGCGGAGCTGCGCGCCGAAGATGGGTGAGTAGGAGGGGAAAAGAGGCTACCGGGACGTGGAGTAGCCGCCTCGTGTAACCTCAGATGCGGCTACTCCACGCCCCAGTAGCCGCATAAGTAAATTTGAATATATGTCTAATAAAAGTTAACAAAAAAGTGTGGGGACGTGAGGATTAGCCCTTAAAAGGGCTATCCTCATGTCCCATTGATCCACCTACCACCCAAACTACCTTTATAGGTAGATTTGTGGTGGTAGGTTCCCTTTAATTAACTGATTGCCCATCAATTTTAATATTCTGGATATCCCCTTTCACTGAAAGTGATTATTCGTTTCAGTTTTAGTCAAAGGAAATGTTGAAATCCTTCATACAATCCTTGTAAATCTTTTCAAATTCCACTTCTTGATCAGGAGTGAAATGATTCTTATGATCCCCAGCAATACCTAAAATAAACAAAAACATATTTTGTTAATATGATAAACCTTTTCTGGTATGTAATTGTTGGTAAAAGTGGTCTTTGCATTCTAAAAATATATAACATATATATATATAACATTTATCAAAACACACTGAAAAAAATCCCTATATTTTTTTTCACCGTACAACTCCTAAGTAAGCGATGACTCCTAAAAAGTCATCAAAATGTTATACATATACTAAAATTGAGCCAATAAAAACTGCAGTTCATCCTGCAGAGACCACAAACAGCCTAGCAGTAATGCAAAGCAATAATTTGGAATCACTTTTTCCTAACCCACAGGAAAGAATGAATACCAGATTGAAACACCATAAACTAAAACCTTGCAAAATAAATTTTTTCCCATTCGATTCCACAGAAAATTATTAAAGTAATTATTACCCCCAGCACATTACTAGAAGAGAGCAGTGCTGGATCTATTTATGTGTTGAGCTGCAGCAGCCTAAATTGGTGCCTATTACTAAGGCCAGTCCTCTTGTGATTAACCTGCTACCCACCACCACCAGGAACAATCCACTACCTGATGATCTATAGATAGAATTGAACTGGGGAAGCCACAGGCTGTTATTATTGGGCTGAAGAATCTCCAAACCAATGAGCTTTTCCACCCTAGTAATGTCAGGCTGCTGCTTTATTGTATCTGACTGCTTATAGAAAAAGAAGCTTTGTTCATTAAAAAAACGTGGAGTCCCCCCATTTTCTATAACCAGCCATAAACAATAAAAAAGCAGAAGCTTCACATTACTGGAGTGGTTACCCCAAAGTTTTAGGGTTTTCCCAGTCTAATAATACTATTATACGGCCGCCCAATACTAAACCATCTGTGTATACTCAGGTGCTGCATTGTACCCAGTAATTTCCCCTCTGTAACTAGGGTTCTAATAGAAGCCCCAGTTACAAAGGAAATCTGTGAAAAATGCACACAGGGGTCTTTTATGACCTCATTGGTGGCATTTAAAGTAAAACACACCCACAAAATATTAACCCTTGCTTCACCATGACATAGGGCGGTAGTGACGAACCTATTGCACGGGTGCCAGAGGTGGCACTCGGAGCCCTTTCTGTGGGCACCCAGGCCATCACCAGAGAGGACTCCAGGTATCTTCCTACAGTCCACAGTGGAGTGGAAGGGGAGGGGGGCAGATCTGGATCATCATTGTAGCTCCTGCTCCGGCCCTGACAACTGTTCCTGTTTATGGGACCTTGGATGAAAGCTACATTGATCACCCAAATTTCTTCTATTTTCTGCTTTATTGGTGTCCTCAGGGTGCTGACATGAATGAAAGCTGTGACAGAGCAAGGAGTATAAATCACAAATTGAATTTCTATGTTGGCGCTTTGATATAAATAAGTGAGTCTTGGATGTAGTTTTGGCACCCGGTCTCTAAAAGGTTTGCCATCACTGACATAGGGGAACAGCATGGTGTGATTGTACATATTACACCATGATGTAATAGGCCTCTGCACACAAACTTGCACACAGGCCTTTGCACACAAAAAATTCATATAGTCATGATACCAGCTGTTTAACCCTTTAGTTGAAGCCGTCCAACGGTATAGTAGATAAGGCTGGAAAAAGACTCAAGTTCATCAAGTCCAACTTTTAAGAATTAAGCAAATATAAATATATATTATATATATATATATATATATATATATATATATATATATATATATAAATATAAGTCAGTAAAGAACCTTTGTCTATGTTGATGGTAGAATCGCCTCTCCTCTAGGCGTAGAGGATGCCCCCTTGTCCTAGTCACAGGCCTAGGTATAGAGATCCTTGTTCTGCCCGTTCAGGTATGTGAACATTGTAATGAAGTCTCCACTCAGCTATATTTCTCAAATTTGTAATCTGTCATTGTACTCTAGTGCCCCTTTTTCCCATAATAATCTTGGTTGCTCTCCTCTGCACCCGTTCCAGTTCTAATATGTCCTTTTAATACACTGGTGCCCAAAATTATAAACAATATTCCATGTGTGAATATGACCACTGTGTTTATAGTGCTTTGCAGCCTTTCCCCCCAACATAATTGTCCCCCCATCACCGGAGAGCTGCCAATTTTGACTGCCTGGATTGAATAGTGCTAGTTTCAGAATAAGCATTAGCATAGGCTGACGCTTCTTATACACTGCCAAACATTAGTATGGCAGTGCATTAGTTTGAATAAGAGATTAGATATGCGCTTGTTGTAGTCCCAGAGTGTGACAGCAAAAAAAATGTGGTAGAAAAAATAAAAGATTAGAAAAAATAAAAGTAAACATTAAGTCAGAGTGACTGCTGAGTTCAAGGTGCATTCACATTTAGTGTTTAACCTCTTAACGCTCAGCGTCCGATATATCGGACGCTGAGCGCAGTGACTTAGCGCTCAGCGTCCGATATATCGGACGCTGAGCTGATGCCGGTTCAGCTCAAGATCTGAGCCGAACCGGCATCGGGAAAGACGGGGTGCCGGCTGTGACTGATAGCCGGCACCCCAGTGTAACACCCGCGATCAGAGTTGTCTCCGATCGCGGGTGCTTAACCCGTTAAATGCCGCGGTCTGCGCGACCGCGGCATCTAACATGTATCTGGGGGATCTTTCCCCCACGATCGGCCCCCCCGAACCGTTTTCGGGGTCCGCCGATCGTTGCTATAGTAACTCTGGGGTCCGATCTGGACCCCAGAGTTACCTGCAAGAATTGCCAGTAAGATGGCGTCTGTGACGTCATCTTACTGGCACAGTGCCAGCCTATGCAAGTGTATAGGCTGACGGTGAACACCAAAAAAAAAAGAAGTAAAAAATCCAGTACAGAATTGATGCTTTTCTACTCCTGTCCTCAAAAAACGTTCCTAAATTTTCAACAATAGGTGATACAAACCCCAAAATGGTAACATTGGAAAAAGCATCTCGTCCCGCAAAAAAAATGGCATCACATGGCCCCAATAACGAAAAAGCAAAAATTTTATAGCCTTCAAAAGGGGCCAATGAGGAAACTAAAATCCTGGCAGCTGCAGCGCCCTCCTTCCCTTCTGCACCTCCCTGTGCCCCCATAACACAAGTCACAGCCACATGTGGGGGGTCTTTGTACTCAGGAGAAATTGCAGAACAAATTGTATGGTGGGTTTTCTCTTTTTATCTTTTGGAAATGTGTAAAATGGAAAGGTGCATTCACATTTAGTGTTTAACCTCTTAACGCTCAGCGTCCGATATATCGGACGCTGAGCGCAGTGACTTAGCGCTCAGCGTCCGATATATCGGACGCTGAGCTGATGCCGGTTCAGCTCAAGATCTGAGCCGAACCGGCATCGGGAAAGACGGGGTGCCGGCTGTGACTGATAGCCGGCACCCCAGTGTAACACCCGCGATCGGAGTTGTCTCCGATCGCGGGTGCTTAACCCGTTAAATGCCGCGGTCTGCGCGACCGCGGCATCTAACATGTATCTGGGGGATCTTTCCCCCACGATCGGCCCCCCCGAACCGTTTTCGGGGTCCGCCGATCGTTGCTATAGTAACTCTGGGGTCCGATCTGGACCCCAGAGTTACCTGCAAGAATTGCCAGTAAGATGGCGTCTGTGACGTCATCTTACTGGCACAGTGCCAGCCTATGCAAGTGTATAGGCTGACACTGATAATACTCTGCAATACATGAGTATTGCAGAATATTATCATGAAGAAGCAATCAGATGATTGCTTCTTCATGTCCCATGGTATAAAAGTGAAAAAGTAAAAAAAAAAGTTATTCAATAAAAAAATAAAGTCATAAATCACTAAAAATGCCCCAAACCCCCAAAACATATAAAGAGACATATAACTCAAAAAAAAGTCTAAATCATAACACAAACCCCACATATATAGTATCACCGCGTCCGTAACAACCCGTAGAATAAAAGTAAATCATTATTGAACCCGCACGATAAACGCCGTAAAAAAAAACTGTTATAAACCCTCCAAAAATTATGATTTTTACCTTTTCAATCCCACAAAAAATGCTATAAAATGTGATCAAAAAACCATATGTACTGCGACATGATACTGGTGCAAAGTACAACATGTCCCACAAAAAACAAGCCATCAACCAGCTCCGTAGCCAAAAAAGTAACAAAGTTATGCCACTTGGAAGACGGCAATACATAAATGATAGATTTTTCCCCACATTAGGGTTATGTTTGACAAATTTAGTAAAACGTAAGAAAATATATTCATGTCTGGTATCCCCGTAATCGTATCAACCCATAGAATAAAGATAACAGGATTATTAGGCTATACGGTGAACACCAAAAAAAAAAGAAGTAAAAAATCCAGTACAGAATTGATGATTTTCTACTCCTGTCCTCAAAAAACGTTCCTAAATTTTCAACAATAGGTGATACAAACCCCAAAATGATAACATTGGAAAAAGCATCTCGTCCCGCAAAAAAAATGGCATCACATGGCCCCAATAACGAAAAAGCAAAAATTTTATAGCCTTCAAAAGGGGCCAATGAGGAAACTAAAATCCTGGCAGCTGCAGCGCCCTCCTTCCCTTCTGCACCTCCCTGTGCCCCCATAACACAAGTCACAGCCACATGTGGGGGGTCTTTGTACTCAGGAGAAATTGCAGAACAAATTGTATGGTGGGTTTTCTCTTTTTATCTTTTGGAAATGTGTAAATTTTAGGGCTAAATGAACGTATAAGGGAACAATATGACCATTCTAAATTTCACCTCCATTTTGATTCAATTACTATGAAGATCTCAAGGGGTTAACAATCTTCGTAAAAGCTGTTTCTGATAGCTTGAGGGGTGCAGATTTGAAAATGGGTTGGTTATATAGGGGGTTTTGATGCTAAATATGTAAAATTTCATTCCAAACTGTATTTATCCCCAAAATAGTCAATTCTGAAAATCCGGAAAAGCGATATTCTATTTGCAAGCCGCGTGACATCAAAATAAATTATCCAGACATTTCAGAAATTATGAAAATGTAAAGTAGACAAATGGGAAATGTTATTCAGCAACTTATTTAGGTGGTAAATCGATCTGCCTGAAAACACAATGATTTTGAATTTCGAAAATGGCAAATTTTTCCAAAAATTTATCATATTTTCTTTTTTTTTGTAAATAAATGCAAAACTTATCTGCCAAAATTTACCACTAAAATGAAGTACAACATGTGGGGAAAAAACAATCTCAGAATCGCTTTGATAAGTAACAGTGTTCAAAAGTTATAACCGTATAAAGAGACGCAAGTCAGAATCCAAAAAATCGGGCTGAGCCTTAAGCTACAAAATGGCTGCGTCCTTAAGGGGTTAACTCACGTGTTTCAAAATGGAATGCATAATTAAATCAACGTTAACATTTGAGTTTACAAAACGCCACCGTTAATGCATGTGTTAACACATGTGTTAACCTATGTGTTAATGAACAGTGTGTTTATGCAATGTTAATACTTGTGTTGTGTTAATGGCTGCATTGTTTAAACATAAATCTTTACCTCAATTTAATTAGGCAAATCTCTCTTGGGGCACAGGCCCCAATGCATAATTCTCAAAAAAGTCCAGGAGAAACCACCCTACCTACACGCTTTTATAACAAAAACAACAATGCCTATTATATGCGCTACAGAAAACACAGGAGAAATCCCCATCTTCAAAAATCTATAACTTTTTAGTTTTCTATGTACAGAGCTGTATAATGGTGCACATTTACTAAGGACTTTGCCACACACTTCTGTTGGACTTTGCACGTTTTTGTAGGGGAAAATGACTTGCACAGGTATTTAAGAAGCGTCTGGGCCACTATTGTGTCACATACAACCGTTTTGTGGCGCAGCTGCAATAGCCTCCATGCGACACAAATTAGGGGCGTGCTGGCGCACTGTTCCACTGAGTTGCACCAAGCACCGTATTTAACATGCAAATTGTGTTGCTCACCCTATGTTAAAAGTGCACCACAAAACAGTTAGTAAACTCTGTCGGGCAAGTGCGGGGAAGCGGCAGATTCATGTTTTCTTAATAAATGTGTTGCTCCCAGCATTATACATGGAAAGAGCACTTTTAGTGCAGTTTCCATCTTTCTTAGTAAATGTTCCCCTATGGCTTGTTTTCTAAGTAACAGTATGATAGTATTTTTCATTCCATGCTGTGTACTCGTGGGAAAAATTCCAATTGCAGTGAAATTGGTGATAAAAGGCATTTGTGTTTACAATTACGGGAGACACCAAATTTCTACAGGTTTTATTGCGTTTTAATACATTTAAAAAAATGTATACTGTCTGTACAAAAAATTCTCCATGTTGCTTCGCTTGCATGGAGTCGTGGTCCAGAGCAGAAGGTCCAGGGGTCGTCCTTGCAGCTGGTGGTGAGGTACTTCCATGTCGCAGGAGCTGTTGCCTCTTCAGGGCCTATTGCGTGGAGGTTCCGTATATCTGCTTGCTTCTTTTTTAGCTGCATATAATTGTAGTCCTTTTGATGCTGCTTACTAACTTCACTAATTCGGCAGTGCTATTTATTAATATTTTCTACATGAAAGTCTGGCTTGATTGTTTCTGCTTACTAACGGCATCTACTAACTAACTATACTCGTAAAACAGGAAAAAGGACCGCTGGACTTGCTATTTTACTTGGTGTTGTCATCTAACAGTCTATTTATTAGAAGCACCCCGACCGGACTGTTTTACTATCATTAACTGTTCCGCTGGACTTGGCTATTACATCGCTTGGTGCTTGACCTGTTAATCTTTTTCTTTACTAGGAGTATCCTTACGAGATTGGCTTATTAGTTCGAATTGCTCGGAAAGATGTCATAATATTATGTTAGCTCTGCTGGGTTAGAGCGGGGCCCCCGAAATGGTGCCCATGCGGAGCTAAATGTTCAGCTAAAAAAGATCTAGTATTAATATTTTGTCTGTTCGAACATATTGTCGCCGGGTTCATCTGCTCTGATTGTATTTCGTTTTTTAGTTGTTCTCTGTTTAATTTAACTGTCACTGTGTAAGTCAACTCAGTGGATTAAGGAGCTGTCTCAATTTTAGCAAATTTATCTAAAAGTAACGGTTGGAGACAGGGTGACGGTGGAGTTCGGGTTCATCATTGAGAAAATCAGGGGGGGGGGGTGGAGGGTCCCCGAAGGAAGGGAAGGATCGGGGTGGTGGGAGAACAGACCCAGTTGGAAAGTTAGATAAAATATGGAACTCCCCCATTACAAAAACTCGTCAAACTGCTAAAGGTGGTAGTGCTCCCTCCCTCCCTCCTGGAGACCATTCTGCAAAAGCTGCCCTGGAGGCTGATTCAGAGGGAATAGAGCACTCCACTAATCCAATAAAGGAGGAAATCCTAGCGACTGTCCAGAAGATAGGGACGGCTGTAGAGGGGCTGGACAAACAGGTCTCGGTCCTATCATGTGAAGAAAGAAATGATTAAAATCCGGGAAAAAGTCTCCAATGTGACGAGTCAAGTTAAAACCTTAGAGGGGGAGGCTAAAAGTCTTAAAAAGGATGTTGGGGGTTTGATGAAAACACAGACTCTCCTAAGGGAAAAATTGACGGATTTAGAAGATCGCTCTAGGCCAGTGGTTCTCAACCTTTCTAATGCTGTGACCCCGCAATACAGTTCCTCATGCTGTGGTGACCCCAAACCATGCAACACGCAGTAAAAACACAGTAAAATTGCAGCTCCGATGACGTTAGGCGACCCCCGGTTTTGGTCGTTCGACCCCCACTGGGGTCCCAACCCACAGGTTGAGAACCACTGCTCTAGGCGCTCCAACATTCGTATAATTGGTCTCCCAGAGGAGGTTGGAGAAAATTCCTTAGCAGAATGGATGCAATCCTGGCTTAAAGAAATAATTGGCCCCGAGGGGCTCTCCCCCTTATTCATGATTGAGAGGGCTCACAGGGTCCCTGGTAAGCCCCCGGGCCTGGAGCACCTCCCAGGGTTATTTTAGCTAAGATTCTTTGCTCTTAAGATCGGGACAGGATAATTAGATTCTCATGGTCTAAACAAGATCTGTCTTATAATGGAGTTAAGATCTCTATCTTTCCTGATTTCTCTCTGGTAACACAGCAGAAAAGAGTAAAATTTAAAGACGTGAAACTCCGTTTGAAGGAAGCATGGATGAAATTTTCATTGTTGTATCCAGCTAGGTTGAGAGTGGTGTATAATGATCACACAGTATTTTTTGACAGTGCTGCCGAGGCCTCTAACTGGTTGGAAACAAAGGGTTTCTAAGTGGGAAGTCCCGTATCTCTGAATAATCTGAACTAATGTTGTAATATGTTGGTTTCTTAGTGGCTGCGGCGGAGGGGGGGGGCGGAATGGAAGGTAGGAGTTTTCGAGACCTGCACATTACAGTAGGTCAAGGGGAGGGGGGAGTCCCCTTTATGTGAGTTTTTTTTTCTCCCTACTTATTATAATCGATGGCTACTCAGGTTTTTGTGTGGAATGTCAGGGGTCTTAATGACCGGCGGAAGCGATGTATAGTAAATGACATTGTTGCCCGACATTTGCCCGGTATAGTTTGCTTAATTGAGACACATCTTACTCCTGAAACTACTAGGTGGTTAGACAGAAAATGGGCATCTTGGGCCTTTCATTCTTGTGGGTCCTTATTCACAATAAGGTGGATATAAAGATTCTCTCAGTCAAGACGGATAAAAAAGGGAGATTTATTTTTATATTCTGTTCACTATATAAAATGCGCTGTGTGCCTTTATATATATCCAACCCCCGTTTTCAATAAAGGTGTTAAATGCTTTAATAGAATTTATTAAGGATAGGGAGGACAGTCCGGTCATGGTGTTGGGCGACTTTAATGCAGTGTTGGATGTGGACCTGGATAGGCGTAGTTTGAATAGTTCTGGTGGGGGAAAAAAAAGTATAAAGGGTCCCCTAGTCTAAGCACCTTTTGCGAGAGTTGGTTGCTAAAGGATGTATGGCGTACTAAGTATAGGGATAGACGTGCCTTCTCTTGTTTCAGCCGGACTCACTCAACTCTGTCCAGGATCAATCTATGCTTTGCTAATAATGCGTTCCTTGGACTCATTGATCGAATGTAGTTTGAGTCTATAGTGGTCTCTGACCACGGCCCCATTTCTCTTCAATTAAGGATGCAAAGGGGTAAGTGTCTGGAGAGAAGGAATTTTTTTAGATTGAACCCCCATTGGCTTTCTATTCTAGATAACGAAGAAAAGATAAATAGACTGATACAGGAATTCTGGACTTGTAATCTGAAGAGTGGGGACCCAGGGTTGGTATGGGACTCGTTGAAAGCCTATTTACAAGGTTTTTTTCCGGAGATCAATTGGAAGAAAAAGGAGCTAAGACAGAGGGAGACAAAACTAAAAATGGATTTAAAGCTTAGCCAGGAGATTTGGGCAGCTACTTCTCTGGAAGTGGATAGAGATAAGTTTCTGGCGGCCCAATTGGCTTATGGCTCTTTTATGGCAGAAAAATCCAAGCATAGAGCCATTTTTAAGGGTTATGGAAACTATGTAGAAGGGGACAAACCAGTTAAACTTTTGGACAACCTTCTTAAGAGCAAGGATTGTATTCAAGGGGTACATGCAATTTTAGATCCCTCAGGAAATATTGTCCATGAACAGAGCGCAATTTTGGAGAGCTTTTGGCTCTTCTATGAGTCTCTTTATGCATCAGAAATAGGATACATGGACAGTCAGTTGGATGATTTTCTAGAGTTGATCCCTATTCCTAGGCTGCCAGAGGAACAGAGTCTTCCTCTGAACAAACCTATAGGGGCAGAGGAGATCTTGGAAGCTATTAGGTCTTCACCAATTGACTCGGCTCCTGGATTGGATGGTTTACCATTCGCTTTTTAAAGAAAATATCAGCAAGTTTTGTCCCCTATATTAGAGGCGGTGCTTGCAGCGGCCTTTACAGAAGGAGCGATACGGGGATCAATGACGGAGGGCGCTATTGTATCGATTCTTAAAAAGGATAAAGATGAAGTGGAGATGGGTTCTTACAGACCCATCTCCTTATTGAATACTGATATAAAAATTCTAGCAAAGATCCTTTCTTTTAGGTTAAAGAAGGTGATTTCTGGCATTGTCCACCGGAATCAAAATGGGTTTATGCCGTCTAGGAGCACTGGGTATAATCTGCACAGACGGTTTTCAGATATTTAGCTAGAGACCACGGGCGACCACTCCATCCTGTCTCTTGACGCAGTTAAAGCTTTTGACAGGGTGGAGTGGCACTTTCTATGGAAGGTGATGGGAAGATTTGGGCTTGGAGAATCATTTATTAAGTGGGTTAAGATAATGTATCACTCCCCAATAGCCAGAATGTGCGTAAATGGTCTGCTCTCCGAACCTTTTCATCTGTGTAGAGGGACCCGTCAGGGATGTCCCCTCTCCCCCCTCCTCTTTGCCCTATTTGTTGAACCTTTGGCTATTCCGATTCGTGATTCTGATCGGATTAGGGGCTGGGGGTGTGGTGGCAGAGGGATAAGATATCCCTGTATTTGGATGATATTTTGCTGACTATTCGGAGGTCGGACAATTCTATCCAGGAGACTATTAAGTTGTCTGATGGCTTTGGATTTTTTTCAGGACTTAAGATCAACTGGGGAAAATTAATGTTCTTCCTATAGATGGTGCGGGACGGGAGGCAGGTTTACCAGTTTTGTGTTTAGAAAGGGACGACTCCTTCAAATATCTTGAGATTTGGATATCTGGGGACCTTGGAAGATATGTGCTCATTATTAATAAGATAAGAAGGAATATTGTGGGATGGTTAAAAATGCCCTTTTCTAGAGCCGATAGCGTAGGAATTGTTAAAATGATCCTTCTCCCTCAGCTTCTTTATCCGTTGTCAGTATCTCCAGTCTGGCTTTCTAGGAGGGTGTTTGGAATTTTGGAGGGTCTGTTTAGAGATTTGATATGGGGAGTACTGTAATGCATTTTCTAGTTTATTGGAGTTAAGTGCGTGTAGTAGGGATTCTATTTTTTCTTTGTTAGAAAGCGGAGATTTAACAATTATAAGAATATTCATATGGCAGTTTTGCTTGATAAATGGTGGGGGGCATAAAAAAAAATCAAGGGTATTGAGGGTATTTTCTGGTTCACCCCAATATGGGAGAATTTTCACTTTGTGAATTCAAATCCATCCCGGATAGTGGGTATTGGATTAAAAAGGTTAAAAGGGTTAGGTTTTTTTCACAAATTTTAGATAATACACAGTTATGTGGGTATATTGTATTTTTGTCTCGTTTTTCAGGGATGGATTCAGGATTTTTCCGGTTCATGCAATTGCACCATGCATATAACTCTGTGTTGATTAAAGATAGATTCACTTTATGCACGGATGTAAAAAAAGAATTTTTGATTTGCACAAGTATAAGGAATGAGGTGATTTCGAAGATGTACAAATATATTATGCAGGATTTGTGAATGGGGTAGTTCACTCTTCAAGGAATAAATGACATGTGCAAGTGGGGGATATATCAGCGGAAGATTGGAAACTGTGTTATAGCGGTATCGGACTGTCTTGAAACCACAGGATGGTACAATTCAATTTTATCCATCAATTATATTACACTACCAAGGGGTTATTCAAAATGAAACTTAGGGCTGACTCTAGATGCCGGAGGTGCCTTTTGGAGAATGCAGACTTCCTACATGTCGCTTTTGGGTGTCATAAACTAATGGATTACTGGAGTAAGATTCTGGACTATATAGACGATACCTTCAACGTGAGAATAAATTATTCATGCCAGGCCGTTCTGCTCAGTTTTATTGAGTTAAGTAGTGAAAATGGGAGGAAAAGGTTGGTGATATATAAACTGCTCCTCCTAGCCAGATTGGTTATCGCAAGAAAGTGGAGAAGCGCGGTGAGCGCGTCCGTTGAAGAATTCCTGATGGAATTACAAAAATGTAGAAGCTTTGAGAAAATTATTGCAATAAGAATAGAGTCTTTAGAAAAATGGAAAAGGGTTTGGTGTTTGAATTTTTAATTTATGTTTCATTTCTTTGATAAAAGTTTATAGGAAAAAAAAAATAAAAATTTTTCCTAGTCCTAGCTCGCATAGGTTTGCCTTGTCCTTCCCCTCTCAATAGAGGTAGGGGTGGTGGGCGGATAGGGATTAATATGTTTTATTGTAATTGTAGAAAGATGTTTATTTAGATGGAATTTATAATGTATTTTCTATATGGAGATTTTATATGATGTATGTTAACACAACTTTTTAAACCCCCCCCCCAAAAAAAAAGGTTAAAATGATCTTTATTGTGTTAACATCACTACGGGATAGAAATGTTCATTACACGAAAAAGATATCTATTTATTTTTTGTTTATAGATATTTAATTTGTTGTAGTTAAAATTGGTCTATCTTACATTCTTTGTGTTTTTCAACTTTTATTAGAATATTGTGTAACCATATGGACCTGCAGAAGGGTGCTGTACACACCCGAAACGCATTGTCCGTTTACCTATGATCTTTGAAATAAACTATTGTCACGTTTGAGAAGCACGGTCTGAAGTCCTGCTTTTTTATCTCCAGCGATTTATCACAATATTCCATGTCAGGTCTGACCAGTGATTTGTATGAAGGCAAAAATATGTCCTTATTGTGAGAATCTATTCCGCTCTTCTGCATACATCTGCAACACCCCTGACAATGCATAGGCAAGGTGGTAGTTGCGAATAGCGCCCTTTCCATGTCAGGATCTATCAGGTGAGCCTGCACTACTCATCGAGGAGATAATGCTAGGAGAACTTAGTGTAGTTGAAACTGTAGATACTGCCTGGTAAAGCAACAGTTAACTGGTGTATGTAATTATCCAATTATGTGTCTGTTATGCAAGCTGGAAGCTGATTGGACAGGGGCTACCACCTGACCAGGGGGGGTATAAAAGCCCCTGCTGGGTGATAGCAGTGTCAGTTCAGTTAAGGTCAGAGTGAGAGACTCCATCTTGGAGCCAGTAAAGACAGAGTGAGCAGCACACTTCAGTGCTGCCACAGTCATTAATCCCAGAAACTTCAAGTGTCTTAGGCCTACTGCCTAGCCCCAAGGGCAAGTCCAGAGACTTAAACCCAGAACTTCAGCTTCCACCACTTGGACTCAGTTACATCTGAACCAGCCCAGCCTCCATCTACCATTAGGCTGCATGCAGCTTTCCAACTCCCCATGACAGTGCCAGTTTAAATAAATTGCCGTTACCAATTTTTGGCTGTTGCCAGAACTGTAAGTTGATTTTCACAATGTTGCCTCAGTCTGATCTCTAGATATGGCAGCTAACCACCACGGGCTCCCCCATCCACCACACAGGGATTCATTCTACAGACATCTCGGGGGTTGCCTCAGGGAGAAACCATTGCATCAGCCTCTCCTTCCATATTTCTTGCACACACCACCTGCTGGAGACCTGCCAGACTGTAGGTAAGCCCTCTGGTCCCATACCAAGCACTGTGACCAGAGTGTGCCCAAGGCCGCACTAGCCAGCATCTCTGGTGTGCCTCTGGGCCACCAAAAAAAGGATATGCCCCGGAAGGGTCTGGCGGTGCCTTGCAGCTGGCAGCGCAGCATGATGACGTCATGGTGCTGCCTGCAGCAGGGTGCCGCCATATTTGTACACTAATATCCACTAGTATCCTGACACAGCGAGGGAAGAGAAGGAGGTCGGCGTGCATCCGGGGAACAATGGAAGGTGAGTACAATTTTATTATTTTACCTAGGACTGTATATAGTTATTATAGGGGGATTGTACATAGTTATAATAGGAGTCTGTTTATAGTTAGTTATTACAGGGAGGCTGTATATAGTTATAAGGGACTGTATATAGTTAAAGAGAAGCTGTATATAGTTATAAGGGACTGTATACACTTATAGGGGGTGTATAGTTATTATAGGGGACAATATAGTTATAGGGGGTGTTATTATAGGGGGACTTAAATATAGTTATTATAGGAAGGCTGTATAGAGGTATTATAGGGGGCTGTATATAGTTAAACCTCTGGGTCTGGTAATGTTGGGGGGCTGTATGTAGTTATTGCTGGGGGGCTATACATAGTGATTGTTGGGGGACTGTATACAGTGATCACTGGGGGGCTGTATACAGTGATTATCGTGGGAGCTGTACACAGTGATTGCTGGGGGCTGTATATAGTGATTACTGGGAGCTGTACACTCACCGGCCACTTTATTAGGTACACCTGTCCAACTGCTCGTTAACACTTATATTTCTAATCAGCCAATCACATGGCGGCAACTCAGTGCATTTAGGCATGTAGACATGGTCAAGACAAGGAGGCTCTAAAAAGTGATTATTGGGAGCTGTATATATTGCTTACTGGGTGGCTGTATATAGTGATTACTGGGGGCTGTATATAGTGATTACTGGGGAGCTGTATATAGTGATTACTGGGGAACTGTATATTGTGATTACTGTGAGCTGTATATAATAATTGCTGGGGGAGCTGTACATAGTGAATGCTGGGGGAGCTGTATATGGTGATTGCTGGGGGAGCTGTATATAGTGAATACTGGGGGCTGTATATAGTGATCACTGGGTAACTGTATATAGTGATCACTGGGTATCTGTATATAGTCATTGCTGGTGGCTGTATATAGTGATTGCTGGGGAAGCTGTATATAGTCATTGCTGGGGAAGCTGTATATAGTCATTGCTGGGAGGCTCTAAACAGTGATTATTAGGAACTGTATATATTGATTACTGGGTGGCTGTATATAGTGATTACTGGGGGCTGTATATAGTGATTACTGGGGAGCTGTATATAGTGATTACTGGGGAGCTGTATATTGTGAGTACTGTGAGCTGTATATAATAATTGCTGGGGGAGCTGTACATAGTGAATGCTGGGAGAGCTGTATATAGTGATTGCTCAGGGAGTTATATAAAGTGATTGCTGGGGGAGCTGTATATAGTGATTACTGGGGGCTGTATATAGTGATCACTGGGGAACTGTATATAGTGATCACTAGGTATATGTATATAGTCATTGCTGGTGGCTGTATATAGTGATTGCTGGGAGGCTCTAAACAGTGATTATTGGGAGCTGTATATATTGATTACTGGGTGGCTGTATATATTGATTACTGGGGGCTGTATATAGTGATTACTGGGGAACTGTATATTGTGAGTACTGTGAGCTGTATATAATAATTGCTGGGGGAGCTGTACATAGTGAATGCTGGAATAGCTGTGTATAGTGATTGCTGAGGGAGTTATATATAGTGATTGCTGGGGGAGCTGTATATAGTGATTACTGGGGGCTGTATATAGTGATCACTGGGGAATTGTATATAGTGAACACTGGGTATCTGTATATAGTCATTGCTGGTGGCTGTATATAGTGATTGCTGGGGAAGCTGTATATAGTGATTGCTGGGAAGCTCTAAACAGTGATTATTGGGAGCTGTATATATTGATTACTGGGTGGCTGTATATACTGATTACTGGGCAGCTGTATATAGTGATTGCTGGGGCTGTATATATTGACTGCTGGGGAAGCTGGATATAGTGATTGCTAGGGGATCTGTATATAGTGATTGCTGGGGGAGCTGTATATAGTGGTTACTGGGAGCTGTATAAAGTGATTTCTGGGGGGTGTATATAGTGATTACTTGGCAATGTATACAGTGATTACTGGGGAGGCTGTATATAGTTATTGCTAAGGAGCAGTATATAGCGATTGCTGTTCCCTGTCTGGACTAGATTCAATGGGTCCCCCATCAAATTTTGCACCAAAGGGCCCCCACCAATCTTAATACGGCCTGGGCCACAATGGGGAATGTTGCAAGTGGCATCACGAACAGAATATTTGTAATCACGATTTGTAAAGACTGTGCTGCCTAACCCTGCTGCCATATGGGTTAAGGCCCAAGCGTGATTGTGCTTAGTGATTACTTGGGGAGACTGTATATAGTTATTGCTGGGATAGTTATAGGGGGATTGTACATCGTTATTATGGAGGGGTGTATATATTTAGTTATTATAGGGGGACTGTATATAGTTATAGAGGGTGTATATAGTTATTATTGGGGACAATATAGTTATAGGGCTTCTATGTAGTTATAATAGGGAGGCTGCATGAAGTTATGAGGGACTGCACATAGTTATAGGGGGTGTATATATATATATTATAGTGGATGTTATAGTTATAGGGCGTGTATATAGTTATTATAGGGGGACTATATATAGTTATTATAGGGGGACTATATATAGTTATATAAAGCTGTTTATAAAGTTATTATAGGGAGGCTGTATATAGTTATCATAGGGGCTGTATATAGTTATTATGAGGGACTGTATTAGTTGTTATAGTGGGCTGTATGTAGTCAATGCTCTGGGACTGTATATAGGTAATGTTGGAGGGCTGTATATATTTATTGATGGGAAAGCTGGATATAGTGATTGCTGGGGGAGTTTTATATAGTGATTGCTGGGGAGCTGTATATAGTTATTGCTGGGGAGCTATGTATAGTGATTACTGGGGGCTGTATATAGTTATAGCTGGGGGACTGCATACATTGATTACTGGGGGGTTGTATATATTTATTACTGGGGCTGTATACAGTGATTACTGTGGGAGTTGTGTATAGTGATTACTTGGAGCTGTATACAGTGGTTGCTTTGGGCTGTATATAGTGATTGCTGGGGGAGCTGTATACAGTGGTTGCTGGGGGCTGTATATAGTGATTGCTAGGGGAGCTGTATATAATGATTGCTGGGGGAGCTGTATATAATGATTGCTGGGGGAGCTGTATATAATGATTGCTGGGAGGAACTGTACTGCTTATAATTATTGCTGGGGCAGCTGTATACAGTGATTACTGTGGAGCTGTTTATAGTGATTGCTGAGCGCTGAATACAGTGATTGCTGGGGGAAGTATATCGTGATTAATGTGGTCTGTATATAGTGATTGCTTGGGGGGCTGTATATAGTGATTGCTGGGGGAGCTGAATATAGTGATTGCAGGAGAACTTTGCACAACGTTGCCTCCTTCTGATCCCTGGATACAGCTGCTTCATTCTACAGACATCTCAGGGGTTGCCCCAGGGAGAAACCATTGCATCAGCCTCTCCCTCAATATTTCTTGCACACACCACCTGCTGGAGACCTGCCAGACTGTAGGTCAGCCCTCCAATCACATACAATTCACCTTGACCACAGCGTGCCCAAGGCTGCACTAGCCAGCCACTCCGGTATTCTGAGCCCCGGCTGCCTCCAGCAACCAAGAAAAGGTTTCTAAACTTTCTATTGCTATATTGCCACTATGCCACTATTATGTCTTTCTTTCAGGAAAGGAACATTGCTATTTTTGCTACTCAAAGAAGCCACTATGTTTATTGTAATGTTGAGTAACGTTCTAAGTAATGTATCCATTGGGCTGTTAAAGCAGATGTGAATGTTTGCACAACTATTGTAACCATTACTTTAAAAAAATTTGCACTTAACCTTTTTATAGGCTTTGCAGCTGCAGTTTCACCAAGTAATTGACTTTTTAGAACATAATTGTGCTTTTTGTTTCCATGGCCCTAGTGCATAACTTTACATTTACCGTATATACTCGAGTATAAGCCGACCCGAGTATAAGCCGAGACCCCTAATTTTACCACCAAAAACTGGGAAAAACTACTGACTCGAGTATAAGCCGAGGGTGGGAAATGCATTGGTCAACCCCCCCCAGTAGTATACAGCCTGCCAGCCCCCAGTAGTATACAGCCTGCCAGCCCCCAGAAGAATACAGCAGCCCCTAGTAGTATACAGCAGCCCCCCTGTAGTATACAGCAAGCACCTAGTAGTATACAGCAGCCCCCATGTAGTATACAGCAAGCCCCATGTAGTATACAGCAAGCCCCTAGTAGTATACAGCAAGCCCCTAGTAGTATACAGCAGCCCCTAGTATACAGCAGCCCCCCTGTAGTATAGAGCAGCCCCCATGTAGTATACAGCAAGCCCCTGTAGTATACAGCAGCCCCTAGAAGTATACAGCAACCCCCCTGTAGTATACAGCAGCCCCCAGTAGTATACAGCAGCCCCCAGTAGTATACAGCAGCACCCCTGTAGTATACAGCGGTCCCCCTGTAGTATACAGCCTGCTCCTAGTAGTCTACAGCCTGCCCCTAGTAGTCTACAGCCTGCCCCCACGGCCCTTAAAAAAATAAACTTAAATGCTCACCCTCCGAAGTCAGCGCGTCTTCCCAATGTCGGTGCGACTTACCGATCTCCCCAATATCAGCGCGTCCCGTCTGCTTTCTTCTCCGCGGCTCCTCTTCACTCTTCCGGCGCCCATGTTTTCTTCTAGCAGGCGCATACTATGACGCGGCCGCTGCTGACGTCATAGCATGCGCGGCCATGAAGAAAACATGGCCGCGTCGATGATAGAAGAAAGAAGAGAGAAGAGGAGCCGCGGAGAAGAAAGAAGACGGGACGCGCTGACATCGGGGACATCGGTAAGCCGTGCCGACATCGGGGAGCCGCGCTGACATCGGAGGGTGAGTATTTAAGTTTATTTTTTTAAGTGGGTAATTTTTTTGGGGTAATAGACTCGGGTATAAGCCGAGGGGACGTTTTTCAGCACATTTTTTGTGCTGAAAAACTCGGCTTATACAAGAGTTTATACGGTATCTATATTAAACCTCAACCACCATTTCTCTGCCCACTCCTCAAGCTTCCACAAATCCCTCTGTAATGCTATACTATCGGCCTAAGTATTCATTACTTTACACAGCTTAGTATAATTTGCAAATATTAGTATATTGATACCACATTTGCTATGCACCAGTCCTGTAGAACAGAACCAGTCCAGTCAGGGAATCTTCAAATATTAACAATAATGGGCTTTCTATCATGGTTCTTAGTTCATGCAGAACCCGGGGTTGTTTGCCATCTAGGCCTGTTTATTTATCTATCTTAGTGATTGTGAGGCAGTACCGTACCTCTCCCTGGTTTAAAGTGTTGACATCCCAACACTCCTCCAACCTTCTAGCCATTTATTCCCCCAAAACAGCTGCACCTTCCCCATTGAGATGCAGCCCATCCCTACTGTAGAGCCTGTAGCAGACAGCAAAGTCAGCCCAGTTCTCAATGAACCCAAAGCCCTCCTTCCTACACCATCTTTTGAGTCACTTATTTACCTTCCTAATCTCCCGCTGTGTGGTGTGGTATGTGGTACTGGCAGTATTGTACAGGTAATGCAATACAAGAACCCTCTGTCACGGAATGGAAAAATCTGATTTGTGATAGATCTCTTGGAGATATGGAGTTAGGTTTGTTTTCTTCTATCTTCTCACTTCCTCTCTCTGGGAGATATTCAGTGTAGCGGAGTCTCTAACTTCCTTTTTCAGGTTTGGGTTGAGGAGGGATGTTTGGATGTAAAAGATATTAATGTTTTGTAAGTATGACATATATGTGATGATTTGTAGAGTAATTTTTGAAGGGGAAATAAATATTGTTGATAGGGAGAGAAGGGGAGATGGAGAATGGAAAGGAAACTGTCCAGAGCCTGGGCACTAGAAGCATTTTTTTTTGTAATATATTTTCTCTAATACAGGATATATGTATTATGTGAAACTTTGGCTTTACACCCCTTATTACCAGGCATCAAAGGGGATTTGTACTAGAGGCAGGACCTGGCTGTAATCCAGCAAGCATGTGTCTATATTGCACTGTGTTAGCTCTATTTTCAAGCAACAGGTCAGGAAAAAGAAAAAAGTATTAAAACAATAAATACATTTTTTTTTAAATAAAATGAAATAAAAGAACATGAAAGTCCCACAAACAACACAACTTATAAAGTACAAAAAACACAAAATCACTCAAAAAAAAAAATATTTGGTACTGCCCCGACTGTAACAATTTGTACAATAAATTGGACCTGCTGCAAAAGATAAACCCTTATTTGTCCAAATTGCCAAAATAAATGAAGATTGTATAGCCTATAACCCCCTTCTAGAAGTACGCCATAATAGAACGGTTTGGCGGGAAGTAACTTGCCAACATGGTTCAGACACAGTGATCGGGGAAAGATGGTGGCTGTTAGAGAAGGGCGAATTTGTTGAAATTCGATTCGACCCGATTCAAATCATGACGAATCACGTTAAAAAACAGGTATTTCCTGGGTGCAGAGAGCCTGTAGGGTGTTTTAGAACTTGTGCCATGCTCAAATATGCATAGGTAGCATGGTTTGGTCTTCAAGCAATGCTGTGTTTTAGTATGACACGCACAAGACAGCCGCCGCTCTTAGAATCACTTCACTCTTCATTTTCATGAGCACTTACAGAAGCCAACTGCACCAAATAAGTGAAGCAGGAATGCAGCCTGACAAGGAAACGTCTGTGCCAGCTCGAAAGGACTGAGCTGAGGGCCAAGATCCCACTATAGCATCAAAGAGTGCACTCTTTTTACACTGATAAGATGATTCCATAGATTACGACATGTAGAAACCCCCCCAAAAGAGGGGAGAGGGTGTCGGCAGTAATTTTGAATTGACTTCACTGATCATTCTGCCCTTCACTTCATCCGCCAGTGTCCGCTTTCAATCGGTCAATAATTCATTGGTATTGCTAAAGCCAAAAACAAACAGGAGTGGATCCAAAACAGAGATGACCAGTAAATGGGATATTTGCATGTCCTCTGTGTTCTGTATCCACTCCTGCTTTTGGCTATCAATCCTGAGGCTTTTCATTCCTTCTGACAAATGGAATGAAGGGGAAAACCAAACATAGTGTCAACGTCATAGAGTGGTGGAGGGTGAAAACAGCATTATAGAAATCACTGGGTGTTCAAGGGAGACAGCAGTGAGTTGGCAGAAGCATGAGTGGGCCACAGAGTTGCACAAGGACAAATTATGGAGGTGGTAAAAACATGGTAGGCCACAAAGCGTGGAGGTGGCAGCAGCATGAGGTCAGAGAGTGGCACAATGACAAATTCTTTAGGTGGCAGCAACTTAGTAGGCCACAGAGTGGCACAATGACAGAGTGTGGAGGTGGCAGCAACATGGTAAGCCACAGAGGGGCACAATGATAGAGTGTGTAGGTGGCGGTAGCAGCAGCAGGAGCCCACAGTGTGTCACAATGACAGAGTGTGGAGGTGGCGTCAGCAAAGAGTGGAGGTGGCAGCAGCAGCATGAGGTCAGAGAGTGGCACGATGACAAATTCTTTAGGTGGCAGCAACATGGTAGGCCGCAGAGTGGCACAATGATAGAGTGTGGAAATGGCAGCAGCAGCATGAGGTCAGATAGTGGCACAATGACAAATTTTTTAGGTGGCAGCAACATGATAGGCCACAGAGTGGCACAATGAAAGAGTGTGGAGGTGGCGTCAGCAGCAGCAGGTCAGAGAGTGGCACAATGACAAATACTGGAGGTGGCAGCAACATGGTAAGCCACAATGTGGCATAATGATAGAGCATGGAGGTGGCAGCAGCAGCAGGAGGTCGGACAGTTGCACGATGACAAATTCTTTTGGTGACAGCAACATGAACATGGTAGGCCACAGTGTGGCAGAATGAAATAGTGTGGAGGTGGCAGCAACCTAGTAGGCCACAGAGTGGCACAATGACAAAGTGTGGAGATGGCAGCAACAGCAAGAGGTCAGAGAGTGGCACGATGGCAAATTCTTTAGGTAGCAGCAACATGGTAGGCCACAGAGCAGCACAATGACAGAGTGTGGAGGTGGTAGCAACATGGTAGGCCACAGAGTGGAACAATGAGAGTGTGGAGGTGGCGGCAGCAGCAGCTGGTGGTCACAGAGTGGCACAATGTCAAATTCTGAGTTTGTAGATTGAAATGAATTGGAAGTTTGAAAGGAATTGGAAGTTTAAAATTAATTGGAAGTTTGACATTTTTAATTTAAATTTGAAGATTAGAGACGCCACATGCATCATTCATCATATTCATTAATTTCCCTGAAAATGAATGAAATTTGGGGTTTACAGCTCTCCCAAAATGGACACCCTGAGCTTGGAGCAAGAATCACTTCAGCAACTATGTGGATTTTACACAGATTTTTTGCTATTAACTTCAGCAACAAAAAAGAGATGCAATTTGGGTATACAGATCCCCCAAAATGGACACTCTGTAATTGGAGCAAAGATCACTCCAGAAACTACATGGATTTGACACGTATTTCTTGCTATCAACTTTAGCAAGAAAAAAATATTGAAATTTGCAGTATACAGGTACCCCAAAACGGACACCCTGGGATTCAAGCAGAAATCACTACAGAAACTATGTGGATTTTACACAGATTTCTTCCTATTCACTTCAGCAACAAACAAGAACTGCTATTTGGGGTACACAGATCCCCCAAAACAGACACCCTTGGAGCAAAAATCACTACAGCACAGTACAGTACAAGCAGATGGACGCTACAGACAGCACATGCAGTGTAAAATGCAGAAATTGAAAATGGCTTCCTGTTTTTATAGGGCTGTGTGACATAAGCCTGCCGGTCGCTGATTGGCTTACAGGTCTGCACATGTGATCAAGGGTGTTCCTTTCTCCTTCTCAGAGTTCTCTGCCCCATGTAACACGTTGTGCTTGCACCCATTTTGGTAATAATGGAAAAAAAAACTTTGTTCCCACAAATCACCATAAACTTCAGATTCGTAACAAATCAAGTTTTCCTTGAAATTCGGACCAAATTCCATTTTTTTAGAATTGATTCGCCCATCTCTAGTGGCTGTTTCTGACGTGGACCAGAGGGGTTTTGCCCCCCCCCCAGTTCACGGTTGCTGCTATTGGCTGATCAATGAAGAACAGCCAATAGCAGCAATTTTACTTATGACGTCAGTAATAACGAGATCACCATGTCTCGATTTTGACTCGCAGTCCAGAGGGGTTTCGCTACCCCTTCTGCCCATGTTCGCTGCTATTGGCTGGTCGATCCAGACTAGCCAATAGCAGTAATATTCATCACAATGGGCATCGCTGGGGTTGAAGGAAATAAAATGTGTTGTTAAATTTTTGAAAATGTTTGAGAATTTTTTGCATATTTTCTTTTTGGACACATAGAGCTAGTTAAAACGTAATAAAAGTTGAAACATTTTTTTCATTTTTATTTGCGGTTAAAAGTGGAAAAAAAGATTTTTTTTTATAATTTATAGTGCATATTTTTTAAAATTTTAAAATTAACTAAAAATGAACATTATTAATAAATTCCCTATTTTGTTTCAGACGTCTTGATATATAATATAATATGATTTTTTTTGTAGCTTAGTAGCTTTCTCAGTCTGGCTGCAGCAGTAAGAAGGCTGGATGTGGGAAGACGTAAAAGCAGGGGTTAATACATGCTTTTTTTTCAAAGCGACAGTTTAGGTAACAGATAGAGGAGGAGGGTATTTAATATTCATAGGGGGGCCTATTGTGTATAATTAATGTGGGTACGGAGTGTGTACAATTCAAGGTGTGTAATTAATGAGTATACTTCATAAGGGGGCTAAGTGTGTATAAATAATGAGGGAAACCAATGTGTACAAATCATGAGGGGGCCCAAAGGTGTAAAGAATGCAAAGAGGCGACACATCAAATCAAATGTTTGGGTTAGTTGATATAAATTGTTTATATTTAAAGAGAACTAGGCAGCAGGTAATTTCCCAGTAAGCCAGTGCGATTTGCAGCATAAAATGCTTTCCTTTTACCCACTTGCCAAATGCTGTTGGAAAACAGTATGGAAAAAATGAATGTTTAAACCATGTGGTAGGAATCATCACTTCAGGGAAGTGGGAGCTGAATGCCAAATGGGGAAAGCTCTACCCCCTCCATTGTGATTAACTTGTCTACTTTCAAACTGCCCAGCTTTTCTGATGTGTTGCACATGCTCTGTGTACACTGGAGAGCGGTGCATGCACGGAATGGCACATGCCATATAGCATACATGTCACATGCATGAATCTTCAAGATATCTGAACAGTTTAAACACTACAGGAATGCAAGATAGTTTGAAAGTACTGAGGTCAATCACGGTGGAGGAGGCATGCTGAGTGTGACTTTGGCATTCATTTCCTGCCTCCCTGACTATTTAAGGCCCCTTACCAAATTTCTGATATCTGGGCAACATTAAACTGTAAGTAACCATGATATTTTTAGTTGCACAGTGTGGGCATGTGCTCCCGGGAGCTGGAAACATCTGCCAATAAATTCTGCAGACAGATTTTAAGATGATTCTGCATTTGAAGGAGAAGAAATTTCACCTCTGAGGTACTAGATCCCACTTATGCCCGTTTCAGATCCGTATTGTACTCACTGACTAAACTTCTAGTGTGAGACTGCTCTCAGCTTATGCATTGTTATGTCCACAGTGTCAGGGAGCCAAGTGTGACTTGTCTTTGCATACCTCCCAACATTTCCGGAAGAGAAAAAAAGGACAAAAAAGGCGGCACATGTAGCATGGTGATTCCCCCCATAAGCTACACCCCTAACCATGTCCTAGACACACCCCAAATTTGCACCAGCAAGTATCATGATTACTGTGTGAGCACTGAAGTTTTGCCGGCAGACAGCGAGTCCTTCCATTATATTTCCCAAAAGTCCTGATATATCAATATTTTAAAATGGATTTTTCCATTTAGGGCCTAAATTGAAACATAAAATATCTGTGACCTTAGATATGAGATTAAAACGTTGCCCCTCCCAGGCTGCAGCTGCAAAAAGGGAAAAAAATGGTTTATTGTTACATGTCTGTCTGTAATGTTTATACTTGTTAATGTATTTGTATTTCTGTATAATTGAAAAAAAAAAGGGCCTAACTTGATTCATGGGAAAACCCCTTTAAGTCACATCTGTTAAAATAAAAACAGAATATTAGTGCACGGAGGTGACTGGGGATGGGGCAGGAGCTCTATGGGAAGTGAAGTATTTAACACTTTAGCTGCTGCCTGCCTACACATGTAGCAGTCACAGAGTAACACATGTGGCAGCACCGAGGATGATTCTCCAAGGGCTGCTGTGCAGTGGCAGTGCAGAGGGAATCACACTCTTCTCTTCCACTCATTTTACCTCCATCCATGTGATAGAACTGACATGGGGGGGGGAGGGGCTGGGGCTAGGGCTCGTTGTGGGCAGAGAGGGCTCTGCTTCCTAGGGGCAGTGCCAGGCTGTGCTCCAGACAGCACAGTCTATGGTGGTGATAACATTACACCGCCTCCTGGTTTCACTGTGAGTCACTTTCATGACCAGGACAGAGGCTGAACTCGGGGCCAGGACACAGAGCTGGGACAACCCCAGCCAGTGCGGGACCTGGAGGGAATATCATTCTCCCAGCTACTCATGACAGAGCGGGACAGAGGTGAAATCTGGGACTGTCTCGCTGAATCCGGGATGGTTGGGAGCCATGGTCTATGAGGTGCAGGCACCCCAGAGTGTGGGGTTATTGTCATCTGTTGTTGTAAAGGTTTTCAACATTGGGGCAAATTTACTTAGAAAGTCGTAACCACACTAAAAGTGCTTTTTCCTTGTATAAAGCTGGGTGTGGCGATTCACTAAGATTGTGCGACAGAAATTATGAATCTGTCACTTCCCCACACTGGCCCGACAGAGTTCATCATCTTTTTTGTGGTGCACCTTTAACATGCGTGTGTCGCAATTTGCAAGTAAAATGCAGCGCATATCCCCTAATTTGTGTCACGCGGAAGCTAGCATGGCGGCACCACAAAATGGTTGTGCAGACACTTCTTAAATATCTGTGCAAGCCGTTTTACCCTAGAAGAGCGTGCACAGTCCGACAAAAGGGCGGTCCAAAGCCCTTTGTAAATGTGCCCCATTATCTTAATGGCTGGTTGATGTGGAGTGCCAACCCTTAAATAACCCTAACCCTTTGTGTCTGACTTTGTACTGAAAAGTCACTGTGCAAGCAGTCTGCACATGTATTTCTAAAGTGTCTGCGCAAGTTTTGTGAAGCACCTTGAGGGCATGTTAGTGCTTAGTCGGAGTTTGCACAACATTTATAACTGACGTGGGCCACAATTCTGAACAAAGAGCATTAAAAAAAAAAAAAAAAGGTCCACACTTCCAGAGCAGTGCAGGGGGAGCCAGATTAACCTCTTAACACAAAAAGAAGTTACTGTACGATAGGGGGGAGTACAAAGTGGGCTCATGGCTGAGCCCTCTTCATACTCACCAGGTGTTTGCTTCACAATGGAGAAAACACCCGTCACTAACACCCACGATCGGTGCTACCTGCCTCCCCCATTAATGAGCCGGCAGAGCGTCGGAGCTCGGAGCGTCGCTCCCCGTGACGTTATCAATCGTTTGCCTGATCTATCAAAATATAGTAACCATTTTTCATGGTGTTTAAACCCGTAACGGAAAATAGCGCGCAAAGTTGCAAATGGCACTTTTTTGCCATCTTGAAAAATATAAAAAGTTCAATAAAAAGTGATCCAAAGGTCGTATAGTCCTAAAAATGGTAGCATTGAAAACGTCATCAAAAGTCACAAAAATTGACACCACCCACAGCTCTGTACACTGAAATATAAAAAAAAGTTATTAGCACCAGAAGACCGCAAAATGAAGAATTTATTTTTTGTACATGTATGAAAACATTATAAAACCTATAAAAATTTGTCATCTCAGTGATCGTACTGACCCAAAGAATGAAGTAGACCTGTCATTTGGGTCGCACAGTGAAAGCTGTCAAATCCAAGCCCAAAAGAAAATGGCAGAAATGCACTTTTTCATCATTTTCACTGCATTCAGATTTTTTCCCGCTTGCCAGTATACAGCAAAGAATATTAAATACCATCACTATGAAGTAAAATTTGTTATGCAGAAAACAAGCCCATACACAGCTCTTTACACGGAAAAGTAAAAAATAGTTCTAGATTTTTGAAGGTGGGGAGTGAAAAAATAAAGACGCAGAAATGAAGACGCAGAAATTGAAGACCGTGCGCCAGTTTTGCTTATTCTGGCATACTGCACACTCCACATTCAATCTGCACATAGTGCAGTTTGCACTAGTTTTGATAAATGTTGGTCGATGTAAAGAAAAAAACTGTCTGAAACTCATCTTAGTAAGTTAAGGTGTTAAAAAGTAAGAACTGCATATAGTGACACATGGCAGATTTGAAAAATTGTGGTGTTTTCTAATGGTGACATTGAGCTGTGTGCATATAAGGACTTAACATATATTTTAAAATACTCATTAATATTTTCCAATAAAATTAAAAAATACCCCCTCTACACAATAAAAAACATTGCCATAGACGCCCTGTTTTCCCAAGACTACACATATTATACATCAAATTATGGAATTAGTTTTGAATTAATTTGAAAATCAAACAAAAATACATACTGTACATTACAAAAAAAGTCTTTTTTTCTACTTTTTGCAATTTTAACCCAAAATAAAACTAAACTTGAAAATAGTCCTTTAACATTTGTTCATTTTTAACAAGCCCTATGAGTCACTGAAAAAAATACATCCGAAGTACCAAAATATCTGTGTTGTGTGTGACAATGTTAGTCAGCACCATTAGGCCTCATGCACTCCATGTGCTCAACCTGGCCAAAACCAGGGCATAATGTACAGTCAAGGCCATAAGTTTTGAGAATGACACTAATATTATATTTTCACATGATCTGTTGCCCTCTGGTATTTATGTGTGTTTGTCAGATGTTTTTATCACATACAGAAATACAAGTGCAATCATTTTATGAGTAACAATTCTCCCTGGCAGCTCTCAATCAACTTCTGGACCAAATCCTGACTGATAGCCCTCCATTCTTGCACAATCAATGCTTGCATTTTGTCACAATTTGCTGTGATTCTTGATGATTTACCACAAGTTCTCAATGGGACAAAAATCTGTGTAGTTTCCAGGCCATGGACCCAAAATCTCTATGTTTTGTTCCCTGAGCCATTTAGTTATCACCTTTGCTTTATGGCAAGGTGCTCCATCATGCTGGAAAAGGCATTGTTGATCACCAAACTGCTCTTGGACGGTTAGGATAAGTTGCTCTTGGAGGACATTCTGGTACCATTCTTTATTCATGGATGTGTTTTTAGGCAAGACTGTGAGAGAGCCGATTCCCTTGGCTGAGAAGCAACCCCACACATGAATGGTTGCAGGATGCTTTAAAGTTGGCATGCGACAAGACTGGTGGTATCGCTCACCTTGTCTTCTCCGAACAAGCTGTTTTCCAGATGTTCCAAACAATCGGAAAGGGGATTCATCAGAGAAAATGACTTTACCCCAGTCCTCAGCAGTCCACTCCCTGTACCTTTTACAGAATATCAGTCTGTCCTTGATGTTTTTTCTGGAGAGAAGTGGCTTCTTTGCTGCCCTCCTTGACACCAGGCCTTGCTCCAAGAGTCTCCTACCTGCTGCCATTCCTGAGCAAGCTCTGCACTGTCCTTAGCCCCATCCCAAAGCTGAAACACTTTTAAGAGACAGTCCTGGCTCTTGCTGGTCTTTCTTGGGCACCCTGGAGCCTTTTTGTCAACAATGGAACTCTCTCCTTGAATTCCTTGATGATGCGATAGATTGTTGACAGAGGTGTAATCTTTCTAGATGCGATACTCTTCTCTGTTAGGCCAGTTTTGTGCAGTGCAATGATGACTGCATGTGTTTCTTTAGAGATAACCATGGTTAACAGACACAATGATGCCAAGCACCAGCCTCCTTTTAAAGTGTCCAGTGGTGTGATTCTAACTTACTCATGACAGATTGATCTCCAGCCCTGTCCTCATCAACACCCACACCTGTGTTAATGGAACAATCACTGAAACGATGTTAGCTGCTCCTTTAAGGCAGGCCTGCAATGAAGTTAAAAATGAATTTTGGGGGAAAAGTTCATTTTCTAGGCAAATATTGATTTTGGCAATTAAATGCTGTTAAGCTGATCACTCTTTATAACATTCTGGAGTATATGCAAATTGCCATTATAAAACCTGATGCAGTAGACTTTATAATAATTAACATTTGTTTCATTCTCAAAACTTTTGACCATGACTGTAATGTCTCACTACACAGGTCATTAGAAAAGTAAGCTCTCTAGCTCTAAAATTCCCTTGATATCCTTTGCTGCCATCTACTGTCTGAAACTAGTACTACATCTATATTAGAGCCTGCTTGCCACTATGGAGTTAAATGCTTATTTATATTATCTTTCAAATTAACGCAGCACTCAGACTGGTCATTGGTTGAATTATCCTGATCACGGAGTCTATAAATTCTCTCTCAGACTGGAATTCTAGGTCTTTCTATCCAGTCTACGATATGTGAGCTCTGCCAACCTGGCCCTTATTTCCAGCCCTCTGACATCCAGGTCAAGGCTGAGGTACGATCAAATTCCTACTTCTTCACAAAATCATATTCTGAATCCACAGCAAACCATTTTTACCGCCTTGTGAGTGCTTGCAGAAAGGATCATTAAAATCATTATATCTGCTGTGTCATTGAACAGTTAATTAAAGAGACAGAATTTTTGTTCAAGATCCATGTCTTCAAGTGTAATCCATGGCATGAACCCAACACCACAGAACTCTCCATCATCTGCCTGGGAAATCATTACCACACACACTGGAAATGCCCCAGGGGTTCCCTTCACTGTGCTGCAACTTTCTTGTGCAAAGTCCTCCCACTGGGGTCTGACCTATTGTTGTGGGGCAGCTGGAATACTCTTGTATGTGAGTGGCTGGCTTTAGCGTAGCACTAGCCGTGTCATGGGTAGCTTAGTCCAGGTGAATTTTCCACTTCCATGCCAGGCAGGGCCAGCGAGAAGATGCAAGAAGAGGGTGAGGCTGTGATTTGAGACACTGGTGTAAGTGTGGTGAAGGGATCCCTAGAAATATGGTGAAGGGAAGGCCTGTGATGTTAGCAGTAGCCATGGATCACACGCAGAGACAGAGCTTATGAACATAAAACAAACAGCCTCACAGGCTCAAGTAGAAAGGTCCTTTCTGCTTGGTCCATGAAGTAGTGGGTTGTTCGAATGCATGTTTGATTGTAGCTCTCAGCCACGGTCTTGTAACCTGGGGCTTGAAAATGGTTGAGCTGCTAGTCTCTGCAGGCCTCTCTTGTAGACTGACTCAGAACCCTCTGGAAGTCCAGCTGTGGGAGGAAGGGGCTATTTATAACCATTCTATCCGAGGAGAATTCCAGGCTTCCAACTAATTGCTACCCTTGCTACAGAGAAGGATAAATACTATATTAGAATTGATCACAAATAGAGATGAGCGAACATACTCGTCCGAGCTTGATGCTCGTTCGAGCATTAGCGCACTCGAAACTGCTCGTTGCTCAGACGAATACTTCGCCCGCTTGAGAAAATGGCATCTCCCGCCGTTTTCCTTTTTGGCGGCCAGAAACAGAGCCAATCACAAGCCAGGAGACTCTGCACTCCACCCAGCATGACTTGGTACCCTTACACGTCGATAGCAGTGGTTGGCTGGCCAGATCAGGTGACCCTGGAATAGACTAGCCCCTACCCGCGCTGCTCGGATCATTCTGTGTCTGGATGCCACTAGGGAGAGAGCTGCTGCTGGTCAGGGAAAGCGTTAGGGTGTTCTATTAGAATAGTGTTAGGCAGGAGTGATTCTACAAGAACCCAACAGCCCTTCTTAGGGCTACAATAACGTTATACATTTTTTTTTTATTTGCTTGTGGCTTTATTTATTAGGGGTTTGATTAGAATTAGGCAGAGTCTGCTGATTTATTTTTTTTTTACCTTTATGTCATTTTATAGCTCAAACTCATCTTGCAAAGCAGTGTGCTTTCAGTGTAGGCTAGAAAATAGCCATAGGAGAACCCCAACGGCTTACTTAGGCCTACAATAGCGTTATATTTTCCTTTTTTTTGTTTGCTTGTGGCTGGGCTTGCTGGCATTAGTAGTGCAGCTAGAACCATATTGTGAGGAATTTGCTGGGAGACCTGCGACCGTTGTGTTTAGCTCTTAGTGACACGCATATCCACCTCAAACACCGAAGTGGGACAATTTATTAGGGGTTTGATTACAATTAGGCAGAGTCTGCTGATTTTTTTTTTTTTACCTTTATTTCATTTTAAAGCTCAAAGTCATCAGGCACAGCACAAAATCCAGTTGTGTGCTGTCAGTGTAGGTTAGAAACTAGCCATAGCAATAGGATAGCATTGTTTTGTTAAAAAAAAAATAAAAATAAAAAAAAATTAACACAAAAAAAAAAAAAAAAGTTTACACTTTAATTTGGAAAATGTTTAACCCGAGGGCTAGGGGTAGAGGACGAGGGCATGGACGTGGGCGTCCAACTACTGCAGGGGTCAGAGGCCGTGGTCCTGGGTGGGTTGAGACACCACCTGCTGATGGGGGAGCAGGGGAACGCTGCAGAGCTACACTCCCTAGGTTCATCATGTCTCAAGTTACTGGGACTCGTGGTAGAGCACTGTTGAGGCCAGAACAATGCGAAGAGGTGATGTCGTGGATTGCGGACAATGCTTCTAGCCATTTGTCCACCAGTCAGTCTTCCACGCAGTCCACCCATGTCACCGAAATTGGCACTCCTCCAGCTCCTCCACCTCAGCCTCCTTCCCCCCAGTTTGCCCCCTCCCACCAAAATTTGGCATTTGAACCAGCATACTCTGAGGAACTGTTTTCTGGACCCTTCCCACAGTCACAAACCACATGTCCGGCTGCTGCTGAGCTATTTTCCGATGCCCAGGTTTTCCCCCGGTCGCAGTCTGTGGGTGATGAAGACATTAGCTGGTGCATCAGCGCCAAATGTTGCCCGTAGTCAAGCTCCCGTGGCGAGGGCTAGATTTTCAGAAGTCTGGAGGTTCTTTAACCTCTCCATAAGCTCTCCATACCCCAGACGCTAGAGCGCAAAAGGAGGTATAGTGCAACCCACCCACACGCCCAAGCCCTCAACGTCCACATCTCCAAGTTGCTTAGCCTGGAGATGCTGCCCTATAGGCTGGTAGAGACCGAGGCCTTTTCGAAACCTCATGGCGGCGGCCGCCCCTCGGTATTCGGTCCCCAGCCGACACTACTTTTCCCGATGTGCCGTCCCAGCCCTGCACAAGCACGTGTCAGAGAACATCTTCCGTGCCCTGACCAACGCCGTTTCTGACAAGGTCCACCTGACCACGGACACGTGGACGAGTGCTGCCGGGCAGGGCCACTATATATCGCTGACGGCACATTGGGTTAACTTGGTGGAGGCTGGGACCGAGTCTGCCCCTGGGGCTGGTCATATACTGCCGACGCCGAGGATTGCGGGGCCTACCTCGGTCCAGGTCTCAAAGGCCTACTATGCCTCCTCCTCCTCCCACCCCTCCTCCACCTCCTCCTCTGAATTACCATCCGTGGGCATGGCGCCATCAGTCGGTAGCTCTAGGCACAGCAGCAGTGCCGTCGCTAAGCGACAGCAGGCGGTGCTCAAACTGCTGAGCCTAGGCGATAAAAGGCACACCGCCCAAGAGTTATTACAGGGCATCACAGCGCAGACTGATCTGTGGCTGGCACCGCTGAACCTGAAGCCAGGCATGGTTGTGTGTGACAACGGCCGTAACCTGGTGGCGGCTCTGCAACTCGGCAGACTGACACATGTGCCATGCCTGGCCCATGTGTTAAATCTCATAGTTCAGCATTTCCTCAAAACATACGCATTTCAGGAAGTCCAGCACAGATGCTGCCACTCTCAGGGCAGCGCAGCGCCGCCTCCAACTGCCCGCTCACCGACTGTTGTGCGACGTGCCCACGAGGTGGAATTCAACATTAACCATGTTATCCAGAGTTTACCAGCAGCGCAGAGCGATTGTAGACTGCCAGATGTCAACTTCCACCAGAACTGGTAGTCAGGTCAGTCAGCTTCCTCAAGTCTACAATGAGGAGTGGACGTGGATGTCTGATATCTGTCAGGTGCTGAGTAACTTTGAGGAGTCAACACAGATGGTCAGTGGTGATGCCGCCATCATCAGCCTCACCATCCCGCTGCTTGGCCTGTTGAAAAACTCTCTGGTCAGCATGAAGTCGGAAGCTTTGCACTCGTCACAAGAGACGGGGGAAGAAGATTCCCTTGTTGATAGCCAAAGCACCCTTAGGTCTGTTTCTCAGCGCATATCGGAGGAGGTGGAGGAGGTGGAGGAGGATGAGGAGGAGGAGGAGAATGTTGGCGAGACAGAAGAGGGGACCATTGTTCAGTCCTTCACTGTTCAGCGTGTATGGGCAGAAGAAGAGGAGTTGGAGGAGGAGGAAATGGACAGTCAGGCCAGCGAGGGGAGTGAATTCTTGCGCGTTGGGAATCTGGCGCATATGGCAGATTTCATGCTAAGCTGCCTATCCCGTGACCCTCGCGTTCAAAGAATTTATTCCAGCACCGATTACTGGGTATTCACTCTCCTGGACCCACGGTACAAGCAAAATCTTTCCACTCTCATCCCTGGAGAGGAAAGGAGTGTGAGAATGCATGAATACCAGCAGGCCCTGGTGCACAAGCTGAAACAGTATTTCCCTTCTGACAGCGCTAGCGGCAGAGGGCGTACTTCTGCGGGACAAGTAGCGAGGGAGAGTAGGCGAGCAGGCAGCTTGTCCAGCACTGGCAGGGGTACGCTTTACAAGGCCTTTGCCAGTTTTATGTCACCCCAGCAAGACACTGTCACCTGTCCTCAGTCTCGGCAGAGTAGGGCTGATCTTTACAGAATGATGGTGAGGGAGTACATAGCTGACCATACCATCGTCCTAAATGATCACACAGCTCCCTACAACTACTGGGTTTCAAAGCTGGACATGTGGCACGAACTGGCGCTGTACGCCTTGGAGGTTCTTGCCTGCCCTGCCCATAGCGTGTTGTCCGAGCGGGTTTTCAGTGCAGCTGGTGGCATCATCACTGATAAGCGTACACGCCTGTCGACTGACAGCGCTGACAGGCTGACGCTTATCAAGATGAATAAAGCCTGGATTTCTCCGGATTTTCATTCTCCACCAGGTGAAAGAAGCTGAACCTGAATAATGTATGCACTCCTCCTCCTCATTGTCCTCCTTCTCCTCCTCTTTGTACACTAAAGCAGAGGAAACTGGCTATTTTTTGCCAGGGCCAACTGTCTCTGGCTATAGTACTCTATGTATTTAATTTTTCTGGAGGGCAACCTACCCGGTCCTCTGTTTTAAACAATTTTTGGGAGTGCCACATACAGGCACTCAATCTATGTAATTTTTCTGGAGGACCACCTACCTGCTCTTCTTGTTTGAAAACTTTTTTGGACTGCCACATACAGGCACTCAATCTATTTAATTTTTCTGGAGGACCACCTACCTGCTCCTCTGGTTTGAAAACTTTTTTGGACTGCCACATACAGGCACTATCCAAATTAAATTGTCTCCATTGCTACCTCCACACGTCATCGCCATAGCTGCCTCCAAAAGTCGTCCATATAGCTGCCTCCATACATGGTCTCCTTATCAAACGAACTGTGTCAGGCAGAATTTTGGGTTGTTTTCATGGCTTCCACATCAAACTTGTTTACTTTGTTGCCACCCTGCTGTGTAATCCACAAAATATACTGGCAAACTTTTATCATTTACCGCTTCTTGCGCATCTGTTTACATTCCCCTCACCCGCCATAACCCAAACTTATAAGAACGCTACAACACTTGATCTTATACAAAAGGTTCTTAGCAGTGCTGTTTGGGGAGTAGCCTAGAGACAGGGGCTTGGATTGGCGAAAGCTCGCCTGGCAGCGGAGCGCCAGCTCCATCTCAAGATCCAACTAACATAGTTTTAACTGCAGCACCTTTAATCTACTACTAGTTCACTGCCTCCATACATGGTCCCCTTATCAAACGAGCTGTGTCAGGCAGAATTTTCAGGTGTTTCACCAGATACATAGTGGAACTTGGCCCATCTGTCGCCGCCATGCTGGAGACCTGAAGTTGCAATCATAGCAGCGCAATATGGATGCCCCATACTGTCGCTCTTAATCATGGAACCATTTCCGTAAAAAAATAATTAAAAATAGAACCACTATGCTATTCCATTATTCCTAGGTGAAATATTCAAACGACCCGGCCTGCTTTGAAAATTATAATTTTTTCAAAGTAAACGCTTCTGGCCCCTAGGCCCATTTTGGGTGGGGAGGAGCCGAGAGACAGGGGCTTGGACAGGCGAAAGCTCGCCTGGCAGCGGACCGCCAGCTCCATCCCAAGATTAGGAAGCCTCAGATGCATCCATACATGCTGCTCCTGCTGTTTCCTGTCCATTTTGCCTCCACGATCCTCCACAGCGTCCACCAATGTCTCATTTCAACTCTCTATACCCCAGACGCTGGAGCATGAGATGATATGCAGCACATCATCCCCTTATCAAACGAGCTGTGTCAGGCAGAATTTTCAGGTGTTTCACCAGATACATAGTGGAACTCGGCCCATCTGTCGCCGCCATGCTGGAGACCTGAAGTTGCAATCATAGCAGCGCAATATGAATGCCCCATACTGTCGCTCTTAATCATGGAAGTCGTCTCCATGGCTGCCTCCACATGTCGTCCCCTTATCAAAAGAGCTGTGTCAGGCTCATTTTTCGGGTGTTTCACCAGATACGTTATGGAACTTGGTCACTATGTCGACACCATGCTGTGTTATCGACTAAATATACCGTCAACCTTTTGTTCACATAGGAAATCATTTCAGCGCTTCTTGCTCACCTCCTTTGGTTCCTCTCTGCCACCCATTGGTTTGAAGCCTGAGTCCATTTAGGGTATGTCGGCATGACACTCTCTAGCCTGCCGCTGCTGCCGCTGCCTCTGCGTGCCGTCCCCTATAGTGTCAGGGTCAATTATTGCATGTTTTAGATGCTATCTAGCCTCATTCGGTCACTCTGTCATGGCCATGCTGTTGCCCATAATTTTGGCATAATGGTGCGATTAAGCAGCCTCACAGGCATCCATGCATGCTGCCCCTGCTGTTTCCTGTCCATTTCCATGGTGTTTCCATCCTTTTCTGAGGTTCCCAGGTGCTTGGCCAAGCTTCCCTGTGCAGATCCTTGGTCCCCTTGAAAAAGCATCGGGAAAAGTTCGTCTCGAATAACGAGTACCCGAGCATTTTAGTGCTCGCTCATCTCTAATCACAAACATAAAGAACCCTTTCCCTCAGGCACATAGTAACAAAATCTGCAAAGCCAGAAATGATCAATAGATGGCAGCAAAGCTATACTTACCATAGGAAACATAACCCAGATTGTTATAATAGAGTTGTCCATACTCTACTAGGTTGATAAGGGTCAGATAAAAGTGGGCCATTCCACTTGCATCTCCCCACTGGCCATGATGGGTGTGGACAAGGCCTGTTCTAGTGAGCTAAGCCACAGTGATTTATTCTGGCTCCATCCCGCAACTACAAGCCAGCGACTCCAGTCCTTGGGAATCCAGCTGCTCCCACATTGTGGTCAGGCCCCAGTGGGGAAACGTTGCAGTAGCACACAGCTATGCTTACCATGGTAATGCTTACCCAAGTCAAAAAAAGAGGCTTTAGAGGGATGGCATTATGGTCATGATGTCACCACTGCATCTCTGTATATATATAGAGAAACTAGTGGTAACTGAAGTGTTAGTACTGAGCTGGAGCACCGGATGAGGAGAAAAAAAATGGTTTTCTTGTTTTCACAACACCATTAATTAAAAAATTATAGAAGTCTGGACAACCCCAACAATTATGAAGGTGCTGTATGTATTTGTATACATATGTGTTTTTCACTCTTTGTTTCATTGTAGCCAGTTGATAAGATCAAAAAAGTTCTTATTAAAGGGGTTTTCCCATGAACAAAAGTTAGGCCCTATCCAAGGGATAGGGCCTAACATGCTGATCAGTGGGGTCTCAGTGCTGAGACTCCCACAGATAACGAAAACGAGGGGTCCAATGGGGCCCCACATACCTCTATCGGACTCCTTGTTGCTCTGTCACACTAATGTGACCGTTCTGCTCCATTAATCTCTATAGAGCTGATGGAAATTGCCACGTTCGCTGATCTGCGCGGCCCTCTGCTACATTAGTCCGTTGCAGCAACGTTTTTGTGATCTGTGGAGGTCTCAGCACCCGTGGATAAGGCCTAGCTTTTGTTTGTGGGAAAACCCCTTTAATGTGCATTCTGCGCCCTATCTTGACAGAAAAAATTCAGTAGAAGCACAGTTTGAGCTAGTATAGCCAGGAGTCTTCTTGGGAATGATGCAACAGGTTTTTCACACCTGGATTTGGTGATCCTCTGCCATTCTTCCTTGCACATACTCTCCAGTTCCCTCAGGTTGAATGGTGAACGTTCGTGGAAAGCCATTTTCAAGTCTCTATTAAGATGTTCAATTAAGTTTAGGTCAAGACTCTGGCCAGTCAAGAATGGTCACAGAGTTGTTCTGAAGCCACTTTTTTCTTATTTTAGCTATGTGCTTAGGGTCATTGTCTTGTTGGTAGGTAAACCTTCACCCCAGTCTGTGGACAAGAGCAGTCTGAAAGAGGTTTAAAACCTCTTCTTTCCTTATATCTTCTTTCCTTCAATTGCAACTAGTTGTCCTGTCCCTGCAGCTGAAAAACACCCCCATAGCATGATGCTGCCACCACCGTGTTTCACTGTTGGGATTGTTTTTGCCAGGCAATGAACAGTACAACTTATAATTAACACCAAGAAGCTCAGTCTTCATCTCATCAGACCAGAGAATCTTATTTATAGCCTGGAGTCCTCTATGTGTTTTTTTTCATATGACTTGCACTGAGGAGAGGTTTCCATCAGCACACTCTGCAACTCTGCAGTGATAACTTTTTCACATCTTCCTACTGCATGTCTGAGGCTCAGCCACAGTGATCTGGGGGTTATTTTTTTTTACCTCTCCCACGATTGCTTAGTTGGCTTGATGGCCAGGAAAGGAAGAGTTGTGGTCCTCCGAAACTTCTTCCATTAAAAGATTATGGAGGTCACTGGTTTCTTAGGAACTTTGAGTGCTGTAGAATTCTTTTGTAACCTTGGCCAGATCTGTGCCACAATTCTGTCCCTGAGTTCCTTAGGCAGTTCCTTATACCTCATGATTCTCATGTGCTCTGATATGCACTTTGACCGGCTGGACACCTCAGAAGGTCTTATGTGTGGCACAGAAGTAGCAGGCATGACAACACCTCTAGCCTGGGGCCATCAGCCGCACACACTAGTGCCTGCAACAATCTCAGCGCTCTATGAAGAACTTACACCACAGGCTGCCATGCCTTCATCTAGAGCCACAAAAGCAACAATGGGAGGTGAGCCCCACCCCCAACCACCAAATTCTTGCTATTTGACCCAGATGCAGTTACAGAAAAAAACTTACCATCCCCCACACCAATCCTCCCTCGTCTCACTTCTTCCACTAATACAGGTGATGTCCAGCCCAGCTCTGCTGCTACTGTCTGATCAGAGTGCAATCAGGGTTTGGTCAGTGAGTTGGTCATCAGAGTTCAATCAGTTGAACTCAGATTTTTGGTGTTTTCAATGCATTTTAAACTAGAAGTGCAAAAACGCGTAGTCTTTGTTGTGCACCATTTTTATATTCACAATAAACGGACACCATTTTGGAAATATTTTGGATCAGCGCCATTTGTAATACGTCCATTTTACACTCCTTGGGGTATGTCACGACCAACCCTAGGTTCATTTATCGCTACTACACATACCTGAGGCCACATACACCACAGGAAAAAGGACAAGGCTGCGATCACATAGGCTTTATTTCAGAGTTGTGCCTGTTACTAAGCACAACTTGAGAAGGTTAGTATACCTTTATTCCTAACTTCCTCAATTTACAAAAGTTAATTGTGCGCTAGGTAGCGCTATTTTCTTTGTCTTTTTATTTTTGAGCATACTCCTAGTTCTGCATTAATTGGCGACATCCATTTGGCTAGGGTAGGGCGCTTAGGAGGCTTCCAATTCAGCAAAATAACCTTTCTACCATAGAACAGAGCCCCCACAATTTAGCCTGAAGAATGTCCCTTACCAGACCCAGAAGACACACCGAGGGGAGCAGACACCCAGGAGACCCAGATGCTCGTTAATGTAAGAATGAAGGTCCATCCAATAATCCTGAATGGATGGGCATTCCCAATGCTATAGATTTTTCATGAGAATATAACAAATTTATGTTTCTTTTAATCTTAATTTGTTTATTGATATTTATATCTTTTTTACATATCTAGAAATAGTGTTGTGTATACCAAATAGTACATTTTCTTGTTTCTTTTCCCTTGATACCAGGGGATATAAACACAGAGAACATAACTATCATAACTATATAATTGTTATCATTTAGAAGGGTTTCTTTTGAACACTGTGTGAAAGGATTGTGCAAATAGCAAGCTGTTGAATTTAGTGTGTGCTGCTGTGCATTGAATACACAGAAATATTGTTGCTATTGCTACGCAAATTAGACGTCCAGTGGAATTGATTTCCAGAGCATCCTCCCAGTTTTATCATCTAGAACCAGCCACTAACATTGATTCAAAGCGCCATGCAAACCCCCCCCCCCCACACTCAAATGCAGTCTATGCATACATAGACCACTTATGAAGCAGAATCTATCTTTGTAGTTCAATGGTCAAAACATTACATAATGATGTAAACAGACACTGAAAAAACTTTTAACACCTTGCCGACCGAGGAAGAACTATATCATCCTAGCGCCACAGGGGATGTATGGAGGGAGCTCACGAGTATTGCAATACAGTAGTATTGCAGTATATAGTATTAGCAATCGGACCCTGCAGGGTTAAATTACCCTGGAGGATCTCAAATAATGGTAAAAAAAATTCCAATTTTTTTAAAAAATATGAAAAAATAGTAAAAAAGAGTAAAAGTTTAAATCACCCCCCTTTCCCTAGAACTGATATAAATATAAATAAACAGTAAAAATCATAAACACTTTAGGTATCATAGCGTCCCAAAATGTCCGATCTATCAAAATATATTAGCGATTTTTTCCCAGCGTTTAACCCCGTAACGGAATTTGGCACCCAAAGTCAAAAATGCCACTTTTTTGCCATTTTGAAAAATATAAAAAAATTCTATAAAAAGTGATCAAAAGCCCATACAGTCCTCAAAAATGATAGCATTGAAAACGTCATCAAAAGTCGCAAAAAATGACACCACCCACAGCTCCATACACTGAAGTATGAAAAAGTTATTAGCGCCAGAACTTGGCAAAATGAAGAATTTTTTTTTTTGTACAGAAGGTTTTAATTTTTTTAAATGTATGAAAACATTATAAAACCTGTACAAATTTGGTATCCTCGTGATCATACCAAACCAAAGAATAAAATAGACATGTGATTTGGGGTGCTCAGTGAAAGCTGTAAAATCCAAGCCCACAAGAAAACGGCGCAAATGCGTTTTTTTCATCATTTTCATTGCATTCTGAATTTTTTTCCCGCTTCCCAGTACACAGCATGGAATAATAAATACCACCACTATGAATTGCAATTTGTTCTGCAGAAAACAAGCCCAAACAGAGCTCTTTACATGGAGAAATAAAAAAGTTACAGATTTTTGAAGGTGGTGAATGAAAAATTAAAATGCAAAAATGAAAAAGGGCCACGTCCCTAAGGGGTTAAACCCCACCACCACCCATCAGCACTTATTGTATAAAACCAAGTTAGCAACACTGGCACCTCAATTTAATTAAGCGTGCAGAAAACAGAAAGTTTTATTAATAGCAGTTTTCAGTTTTAACCTGTAATATGTCATGGTTAGTCTTATAGGCATAAAAATATATGTATTGTTTTTCTCACTTAAAGGACATCTACAACCAGGATAAAGGATTGTAAACTAAGCACACTGACATATTGTTTTTCTCACTTAAAGGACATCTACAACCAGGATAAAGGATTGTAAACTAAGCACACTGACATATTGTTTTTCTCACTTAAAGGACATCTACAACCAGGATAAAGGATTGTAAACTAAGCACACTGACATATTGTTTTTCTCACTTAAAGGACATCTACAACCAGGATAAAGGATTGTAAACTAAGCACACTGACATACTGGTCTGTGTCCCCTCTGGTAGGATCTGTTCTCCTTTAAGCTCGTTATGCCATGTTCTTTACAAAAAAAAGAAGTTTTTAAAATTATGCAAACGAAGCTGAGGGGCTCCAGGCTACATTTTTTGTAAAAAAAAAAACCAGGGCATAACAAGCTTGAAGATGAACAGATGCTACAAGAGGGGGCAAATACCAGAATGTAAGTGTGCTTGGTTGACATGCCTTCATCCTCGTGGTTTATGTCCTTTAAATCAAATTGAAACTAAAATTGGTCATACTCATAATCATACTCCACCTTTTCTGTGAAAAGTTCCCTTTTCTTTGTCAAAATACTCATTAGGCACAGCAGAATAGTTGGACATGGGGTTTGTTTTCATTGCTTGAAAAGAAGAATGTTCTACTACTGAATCTATTGCAGCATCATTCAGTTCTTTTCCAAGGAATTGACAAATTTTAATTACATTGGCTTTCGGGTCCTAAAACAAATGAAAAATGTTAAACAGTATATTCTATTGAATAATAATCATATGGTAAGAATGACCGGACAATATGTTCTATTTGTACTTAACAAATATTATATAATTGTACTTAATAAATATTATAAGTTAGCAATCAAAAAACTACAGCCTATTGCTTACATGGATTTGTCAGCCTATTATGCTATCCTTTTTTAAAAAAAAATAACATCACATTACAGCTACAGATGGGTAGCACAGAAATATTGCACACATTGGAAACTACAGAAATTCTTAAGTTGAATGCATATTTAATTTCCTGCTGATTTCTGAAGACACTCTGCTTCATTCTCTGTTCTTCCAATCATTTGTTAATACCTGGTCACCAGTGGCGGATTAAATGTCCCATGGGCTGTTCACACGACTAGGGCCTCCCAGCACCCAAACCAATATATGCCGTATGTTAGGACTTAAGTGCTACTTTATATCCTTAAACGTATACTGTTCATAAAAGTAATTTAATGATTAACTTCAATCATGCTTTTATAGCCCATCTATTTAAGAAAGCCAATCACATTCCTTACCTGCATGAAGTCCTCCACCCTGCGACTGCCGTCCCCTTTTCTAAAATGTCCACAGCAGATGCCCCCCTTTAATGTAATGTTCACCTGAGATGGCACCTCAAATGAAATGTCCACAGCAGATGCCCCTCTTTAACTAAATGTCCCCCCCAGAGGGCCTTTATTGAAATTTCCACCCTAAGTGCCCCCTTTTAATAAAATGTCCTAAGCAGGGCCATCTTGAAAGAAAAAAAACTCACCTTCGGCTTCTTCTCCCTGGCCCCATGGTTCCGTCTTCTCTTCTTCCGGCCCGGACACATCACTATGACGCGGCGGTGATGCAGCTGCAAGACATCATATTGTAAGGGCCCATGCGGCTCATACACTATGATGTCACTCGGCTGTGACACAACTGCTTCATAGTGATGCGTCCAGCAATGGGGACGGGGAGAAGAAGCCGTAAGTATAGATTTTTTTTTTTATACTGATGGTGGTTCAGCGGACATGGGCCCCTCCGAAGCCAAAGGCCAATACTGCCTACATGAAGATCCGCCATTGGTGGTCACTACTTTATCTTGGGAGTATAGAGTAAGACAAGTGGTCTTTCTAGTCCTTGATTTTACAGTGCATTTTCCTAAGTGCAGATCATAAGTGCATATCAGAGTTATACCAGACTTGAACTAATGGTGAACACTCCATGTAAGTACTAATACATCTCTAATCTGGCAGATTAAAAATGTTATTTGTGGCAATAACAATTTTTCCACCATTCTTATATCTCCACAATGATCACAATATTCAGGCATCTGCTAATGAACTGTCTAAATACCTTCTGCCCAGTCATCTGATCCTTACACTCCAGCTTCATAAATGCGATCAATAACCTCATTCTCTATCCTTCTCTTACCAAATTTCACTATCTCTGCTTCACCTTGCAGCTGGTGATATCTCTCCTAATCTAGTTCCTTCTAAACAAATCCCCACCATTACTTCTGCCTTCTGTCTCAGACCTATCTCCTCCAAATGTTGTAATCATTCTTATCTACCACCTACACATCTGACCACCTCATTACCCCCCTCCTCCACTCACTCTCTCTCCGGAGTGCTATGGAACACACGTTCTATATGCAACAAACTCTCACATATTCATGACCTCTTCATTTCTTGGATACTGTCTTTTCTGGCAAACCCCTTCTGACTTATTCTCTCATTCACTGTTACCTTATGGTGGATTTCAGTTTATTCATGCTCCCCGGCCGTGAAATATACCTGGTGAAGGAGTTGGCATTCTCCTGTCAGACAACTGCTCCTTCAGCACAATACCACCTTTACCCTCCCTCACCTTTCTGTCTTTCAGCGTTCACTCCATCTGCATCTATGCTCCCTCTAACCTTCAAACGACATCTAGGACCCCCAGAGTGTGTATTATTGCGTACTACTTTTGTAAAACAAACACAAGTTACTGCATTATAAAATCCTAGATTATAAAGACTGATATGTGTACTGATATGTGTACAAAAATATGTTGATCTCCATGATGGGATCAAATACATGCTTAAAAGGCACCAGTATGAAAGACTGTATGCAAATGAGCCTGCGGGGCTCCAGGCTCCAGAGGTGTTAATTTGCATACAGTCTTTCATCCTGGTGGTAGATGTCCTTTAAGGCAATATAACCTATAGAGTTATTATTATTATTATTATTATTATTATTATTAATAATTCCTATATGGACAGATTGTGCCTTCCAATAAATGTTCCATGTTGCACACTTTATTACTTTAATGAAATGAAATCTGTTGCTAATTATTTTAAATTACAAAGTGCATACCTTAAGCATATCTTCATATGACAAAATTAAAACATTTGGATTATCTTTCACTGTTAGCCATCCTTTCACATGTTCAAACCAGCGACCAAAGATAACTACAAAAGAAAAATAACAGTAATATATGTGAAGCCCATTAGTAATAAAATATAACCGGACCTTTTAGATTTAATTTAATAAATGAGAAAAACACTACTCTGTTAACAAAACTTGAACTGAAAATATTTATTTTTTAAAGAAATGTGTATATACACAGCATATTTCAACACAGTATAATTAAACAATGGCAAAACTGGAAAGAACTTGCAGACTACTTGCACATGTATTTATAAAGTGTCTGCACCAGTTTTGTGTCGCAGCTGCACTGTGACCATGCGCCACTATTCTGCAGCATGAACAAAGTGCCACAGCAATGCACACTTCCAGAGCAGTGCAGGGGGTGCCAGATTCATCCACCCTGCACATTTCACAGTCAAACTGCACATAGTGCAGTTTGCACTGTTTTTAATAAATGTTGGCTAATGTCTATGCTAGCTTACTTCAATGGGACTGAGCTACAACCAGACATCATGATGTGACTGGCCTGAGAAGTAGAAGCTTCAAATTCCTGTTCTCAGGACTGCCCCTACAAGTCTTAAAGTGAAACTGTAACCAGGAATATAATTTTTATCTGGTGTCAGGTTCCAATAGCCTTTGCTATGCTGATTTTAAACAAATGCCTTGGTCAGCATTGTGAATCATTTCAGTGCTTTATATAAATTTAATTTACATTACCTTGCCCTCTGCCAACTGAGTGTGATGAGTTTTAGATAGTGGCATAGCGAACCAGGGGGGACAGGGGCAGTGGGAGGAGATAGGGGGAGGGCCGGGGGAGCGTAGTTCAAGGGGTGGGTGATCTCCTTCCCACTCTATGCGCACCGCCGGGCCCTCCGTAGTGATCAGCGGTGTACTACTTTAGATGCACACATCACTTTTCACTGGATGCATGCAGCGATACTACTGCTTCCTGCGTCCATTGTCCAGTATAGGCACCGACGCCATTGCTTAAGCGACGGCATCTGGGTCATAGGCACCTAGCTCATCGACTGGACCGGAAGTCAGCGGGAGCTTTAAGAGACGATTGCAAGATGCAAGCTGGGGCAAATTTGGGGGCTACTATATACTGCTGGGGAAGTGTGGGGGCCACTATATACCGCTAGGCATGTATGGGGCCACTATACACTGCTGGGCATATGTAGGGTCCACTATACACTGCTGGGCATGCGTGGAGGCAACTATATACTGCTGACCATGCGTGGGCAATACCATTATACTGCTGGCCATTTGTGGGGGATACTATTTACTGCTGGGCACGTGTGGAGGCTACCTGTATACTGCTGGGCACGTGTGGAAGCTACCTGTATACTGCTGGGCACGTGTGGAGGCTACCTGTATACTGCTGGGCACGTGTGGAGGCTACCTGCATACTGCTAGGCATGTGTGGGGTTTGTCTGTATACTTCTGGGCACGTGTGGAGGCTACCTGTATACTGCTGGGCACGTGTGGGGGTTGTCTGTATACTTCTGGGCACATGTGGGGGTTGCCTGTATACTGCTGGGCATATGTGGGGGTTGCATTTATGCTGCTGTGCATGTGTGGAGGGTGCATGTATACTGCTGGGTACATGAGTAGGATTTTCTGGATTTTTCAGTCTAAGTTTAAATATAAATCTCAAGTTTTATTAAACAAGCAATAATAATGACAAACCCAGACAAACACCCCCCCCCCCCCCCCCACACACACACACATATTTGGTATTGCCACATGCGTAACAATCTGTACAATGAATCAGTAATGTTATTGGACCCACTTGGTGAATGTGTAAAAACAAAACTGGAAAAACTTGCCAGAAATGTAAATTTTTCATAAAATCCCATCTCAAAAAAATTTCCAATAAGTGATCAAAAAATGTTAATGGTTATATGCTCCTAAATGGTACCACTGAAAAGGACAACTCAACACACACGTAGTAATCTATAGAATAAGGTTGACCCCTTACTGACATGGGACTTAATAGTACGTCGTATGTCGGTTCACGGTGCATGGAGAGGGCTCGCGGGCCAAGCCCACTCCATAGCCGGTAAGTCTTTGCTACATATTGCAGCAAAGGCTTATCGGTAACACTAGTATGGCAGTATATGATAGGATCGTACAGACACCAAAAATTCAAATCACCCCCCTTTCCCTAGAACTGATATAAATATAAATAAACAGTAAAAATCATAAACACATTAAGTATCGCCGCGTCCGAAAATGCCCGATCTATCAAAATATGATAATGGTTTTTTACTGCGTTTAACCCTGTAACGGAAAATCGCACCCAAAGTCGAAAATGGCACTTTTTGCCATTTAAAAAAAAAAATTCTATAAAAAGTGATCAAAAGGTCGTACAGTCCTAAAAATGATAAAATTGTAAACGTCATCAAAATCCGCAAAAAACGGCACCACCCACAGCTCCATACACCAAAGTATGAAAAAGTTATTAGCGCCAGAATATGGCAAAATCCCCCAAAAAAATTTTGTACAGGAGGTTTGAATTTTTTTAAATGTATGAAAATACATGAAATCCAATCCCACAAGAATACGGCACAAATGCGTTTTTTTACCAATTTCACTGCATTTGGAATTTTTTTCCCGCTTCCCAGTACACGTCATGGAATATTAAATACGACCATTTTGAAGTGTAATTTGTTAAGCAGAAAAAAAAGCCAACACAGCTACATGGAAAAATAAGTTACAGATTTTTGAATGTGGGGAGTGAAAAATGAAAACGCAAAAATGAAAAAGGGCTGCGGCAGGAAGGGGTTAAGGGGTATTTTTAGTGTATGGTGTACAGACCCCAAAAAATACAAAAAGAAAGGAGACTACAATTGACAATTTTCTTTTACTCCATACCTTCAGGAGTTAATAAAATCTCATCAATGAGCTACTACAATGAAGTATTTGTAAAGTGCATCTCATGTCGCAGAAAATAAGCCTTTACTTGACCAAATTGCCAAAAAAATTAAGATTGTATAGCCATTAAAAAGTGCCAATGCAAATCTGCTCTAAATGGCGCAGCTTCCCTTCAATGCCATGCCGTGTGCCCATACAGCAGTCAACACCACATATGGGGTATTGTTAAACTCGGGAGAAATTGGGTATCAGACTTTGTGGAGAGTTTTGGTATTTTATCCACAGAGAATGTGTACATTTTTTGAAAAACACATTCATTTACCCAATAAAATTTCAAAATTGCATACGATTTTATTTTAACCCCTGTAAAACAATTAAAAGGTTAACAGACTTCATAAAAGTTGTTTTACATACGTTGAGGGGTTTAGTTTGTATAATGGGGTAATTTATGGGGTTTTACTATTATTTAGGCATCTCAAAGTGACTGGAAATCTGAGCAAGTCCCTCAATAGCATGATTTTACATTTTTTTATGAAACTTAAAAACCGAACCTAAAGTTCAAAGAGCCATAACCTTCTACAGACATGAGAGAATGCATAAAAAACCCATGTCCGGGGGGGGGGGGGGGGCGTCTAGCAGAAATGCAGAGTGGACATAAGTGAAGTTATCTCCGTTCCCAGTTTAATGAGAAAAGTAGCATATATTAACGAGGAAGACCGACCAGAGGAGAGCAGTAGGGCGCCCAGACACCGGGGTACAACCGACCCATATCTCTAACTTCTTTTATCTGCTCTGGAGCCGGTCCCCAACTCCAACCACGGCAGGTGACCTGGCCACGCCACGTGGTGAGCCGCAAGCTGCCCCAGTGAAGACCTCACATAAGCCCCGGCGCTTAGAACCCACAGCCCACCAGCAGATAACTCAGAGAGCTCATTACAATAGCCGCAGGCTCCATTCCCTCTGCTCAGGACCTGAGCGGTCTTGCCGGGCGACTCACTCTCTGCTGCTGGTGCCTCCTCTCTTCCTTCTGCAGTGCTATCTTGTGAGCCGCAGAGCGTTCCCAGCAACAGAAGCCACAGCTGAGAACCAACCCATTCCTCAAGCCCCTGATGGAACAGTATAGCCCCCTCTCAGCAGCAATGCCCTATAGACCTGCAGGCTGCAGCCCCCCAGTTAAAATACCTGCTTGGACCATCTGCCACAGCTGAAAACCAGCTCTCATCCCCTACATTCGGGCTCAAAGGCTATCACCCATAACAAGCGAGGAGTCCCTGCTCTTGAACAGGAGACCCGATCCCCTGAAGTGACTGCCTCGAGCAAAAGCCCTAACCCACAAGCTGATCTAACATTCAATATCGCTGGGGCTATCCGTTTTCTTTCCACGCCAGGGCAAGCAATCGGCAAGAATCTCTAAGTCATCTAGAGGATCTACCCGGCTTTCTGTGAGCTCTTGATCTTCCATCAATGTCCCTACCAAATTGGGAAGCTCCTATTCTAGATTTGATTACACCACCTCTTCAGGAATCACTGATTCGTTGGAAGTTGCAGGGCGGTCTGGGCCTTCCCGACTACAATGCAACTGTCCTAGCACAAATACAAAATCTGTACCGCCTAAAGATGCAGCTTGAGTGAGTGAGTGTGTGAGTTTAATCATCTACCATGATTAAACCCGAATGTCAGAATCACCACTTTTTCGCAATTTTGCATTGCATAAAATTTTGTATAGAAAGTGATCAAAAGGTTGTACAGTCCTCACAATGGTAGCAATGCAAATGTGATCTTGCAAAAAATTACACCTTACACAGCTCCATGCACCGAAGTATGAAAAAGTTATTAATTTCCGAATTTGGCAAAATCAAGATATTTTTTTATTGTACAAATGATTTTCATTTTTAAAAATATATTAAAACACATTAAAACATATATAATTTGGTATTGTGTGTGATTGTACTGAACCAAAGAATACATTTGAGCTGTCATTTGAAGTGCACATTTGCACAATGTAAAATGGAAACAGAAAAATGGAAAAGGGCAGTGGCATTACAAGAAAAAAAATCTTAGTACTAGTTCTCTTTTTCCTTCCAATGTGTTTATAACTTTATGACATCTAATGGAATCATTTACATTTTTACTTTTACATTTCTCATTCATACATCATATATCTCACTCCTCACAGCATCTTCACTTCATTTCACCTTTTTTTCACTTTTCTACTGTTGCCAGCACCCAGCAGTTGTTATATTCATCACAATTTTTTCACTTTTATCTGATTTTTCTTGTTAGCATTGGCACTTGGTTTGGTTTTACAAATGCTTTATTTTTTTTCATGAGCAACCCAGCTCAATGAAATCAAAGGTGTATTTCCAAAAAAAATACAGAATTTCACAGATCTAATTAAAAAAAAAAAATGGGGGGGGGGGGTTCAAAATGCATAACATTCAATGATTCAAGTACATGGAATTGCATATCTATTTCGATTAAAGTTAGAGACAGTAAATCGTGATATGGTATATGTTTAGTTAGAAGGGTTGACCTTGATGGTTTCTTTTGTGATCTTAACCCCTTCAGGACATAGGCAGGTTTTACATTCAGACTTTTTTTTGTAATCTGGCATGTATCGCTTTATACTGTATGGTTATAGCTTTTGAACACTTTAATATACCAAAATGATTTTGAGATTGTGTTTTCATGATATATTGTACTTCATGTTAGTGGTAAATTTTGATTGATATGTTTTGCTTTTATTTATAAAAAAAAAAAACCTAAAATTTACTTGAGAAATTCGCCATTTTCAAAATTTTAAATGATCTGCTTTTGAGACTGATAGTAAGTAAATCATTTAGGTGGTAAAACTTACATTTCTCATACCTTAACTTTTCATTTTCATCATTTTTAAAAATTCCTCTTATTGGTATATGATGGTAGACAGTTTAAAAATCTAGCACTATTTTTTTTCCAAAATTTCGAAAATGAAAATTTTGGGATATTTAAAAAAAATGAGATATAAATTATTAGAATTCCCATATGAACCCTTCCATTTTCAAATGTACACCCCTCAAACTGCTAGAAACTGCTTTTAAGAAGATGCTGTAAGAAGTGCTGCATAGTAACTAAAACAAAATAAAACTAATTTTGTCGGGAATACATTCATGTAGCCCTAGAATTTACACATTTTCAAAAAGATAAAAATAGAAAGCCCATCTTATATATAGTAGCGGCATGCGGCTGCCTGTTATGTCCTATAGAAATTAGTTGATTTTAGTTTTATCATTGGTGCTCTTTTGTAACCTCAAAATTTTTTCCATTAGTGGGGCCAAATAATGGCATTTTTTTGCAGGATAAAATGCATTTTCCAGTGATACCATTTTGGTGTTGCTATGGTTTCTTTATGGTTTACTAAAATTGGAAGATAAAATCTAATGTTGGGGAAAAAAAATCTATAATTTTTGCATCTTTCAAGTGGCATAACATTTTTATTTTTTTGGCTATGGAGCTGGTTGTTGGAAGACAGGCTTGATTTTTTTGCAGAACATGTTTTACTTTGCATCAATGGATGCAATGGTAAAAAATTATTATTAGTGGGTTTTTCACAGTTTTTTTTACATTATTCATTGTGCGGGTTGAATAATAATTATTTATTTTATGGGTCATTACGGAAGTGGTGATTCTATATATGTAGGGTTTGCGCTATGTCATTGTGTGACATTTGGTGAAGTTTTAATAGTGTACTTTGTGTGTAGAGAATTAATGGGGAGACTTTATTCGGGGAAATTTTATGGGACACTGTTACCTGGTGCTGAAGGATGACTCCCGTGCCTACACTACAAGTGTTCTGTCAGATTCAGCTCTATACACAACACTTGGTGGTCGGGGGGAGTGTTTTTCCTTTGACCCAACACTGATTGGCTAGGGCTTGGCTAGCAGCAGCTCAGCCAACCAGTGTTGGGGGCAGAATTAGTGATGGGAATTTCGTCTCTTTTGAACAAATAGGCTCAATTGGCTCAGGCCAATGAAAACAGCCGGTTCTTTTGGCTCTCAAACGGCTCTTTAGATAGAATTATGCTGGCACGTAGTCAGGGGGCTCAAGAGTTACCAGGGCTGTATAGGTATGAGTATATGTGACAATGGTCACAAGATTTTACAATCTATGAGGAGGAGGGGGACACAGGAGGTGACAGTGCTTGTACAATGGTCACAGGAACTTACACTCTTTGAGGAGGAGGACACAAGAGGTGACAGTGCTTGTACAATGGTCACAAGAGCTTACAATATATGAGGGGGACGACACAGGAGGTGACAGTGCTTGTACAATGGTCAAAGGAACTTACACTCTTTGAGGAGGAGGACACAAGAGGTGACAGTGCTTGTACAATGGTCACAAGAGCTTACAATCTATGAGGAGGAGGAGGGGGACACATGATGTGACAGTGCTTGTACAATGGTCACAGGAGCTTACAATCTATCAGGAGGAGGAGGAGGACACAGGAGGTGACAGTGCTTGTACATTGGCCACAAGAGCTTACAATCTATGAAGAGGAAGAGACACAGGAGGTGACAGTGCTTGTACATTGGCCACAAGAGCTTACAATCTATGAGGAGGAAAAGACACAGAAGGTGACAAATGCTTCTACATTGGCCACAAGAGCTTACAATCTATGGAGGACAACACAGGAGGTGACATAGATTGTAAGCTCCTGTGACCATTGTACAAGCCATGTCACCTCCTGTGTCCCATGCAGTTCACCCATGCATAGAGTATCAATCATCTTAACTATGTTGTACTTTATTAAATACTTATGCCAGGCTCAGTTAACCACTATCAATCAACTGATCTCTTTGGGAATTGGTCAGTTTCACAAACCTGTAAGAACAGCACAGCAAGCACAGGAGTAGAGACTCAAGTACCAGTCACAGGTCCTGTCCCCTCTTTAGTGTTATCTGTGCTCCATGCTGAGGGGGCGTGTGATTACTGAGCTCTGCTGCTCACAGAAACTAGCAGGCGGTAGATGTGTGTGGAGCCGAGCTCAAAGCAGTGTGTGCATGTGGCTCACTGGCTCAGCTCTCGGGTGGGAGCCAGATGGGAGTTTTGGGACTATCAGACGCACCACTGTTTTTCCCCCATTTTCTGGGGGAAAAAAAAAAGTCTTATAGTCCAAAAAACACAGTACTTTTTTCAGATTATGGGGCACATTTTGCCTGTGTAGTATGCACAGGGCACCAGATTCATGATTTCTGGGCGCGTTCTTTATGAATTTGGCACTCTATGCACTGCTCCAACAGAGTACACCACTTTTTTTGGCGCACCTAACATGGGCAATGCAATACCTGTGCAAGCAGTTTGCAATGAAAAGAATACGCAAAGTCTGCCAGAAAACTAGTGCACATCCCTTTGTAAATGTATCCTTTATATGTTAGTAAATGTATCTCTTTATATATTATAGGGGTTTATCAGCATTTTATTAATTTATTTTTATTTAAGAACATTTTTTTTCAATATTGGTTCCAACGCTACACAGGCATAGGCTGACACTGTGCTTTTAAGATCCTGTCACAGATGGATACTTACAAGCACTGCCTGCAGACAGCCCTGGGGTCCTGTTTAGACCTTATGGACTGCAATAGGAACAATAGGCAACCCCCAAAAGAGACCCACAGCAGGTAATTTAAATGCTGCAGTCGCACAGACTGCGGCATTTTTAGAAGGTCAAACTCCTTTTATTGGAACGAATAGCTGACACCCGCCCATACTAAGTGCGGAAGCTCAGCAATGGATTTATCCATTATGCATCCATTATCCATATGCTGTTAACCATAACAGCATAATAAAATAAGAGAACTACCAACAGTATTACACAGAGTAAGGAGGTCTTGTTATTTGTTCTGGTTTCACAGGTATTTCTAAGTGTCAAAGATTTTTCTAGTATATAGAGAGTTTTTGTGTCTTGAGAAAGCTATCGGATAAAGTCATCTTGTAAGAAAAGACCAAGTTCACTTCCTCAATAAACTGGGATAAAGATGGTTTTGTGGAGGATTTCCAGGATCTATCTAGAAGCAATTACCATTTGGAATGAAGTGAAAAGTCTATTGTATAGGTATTATTCGGATTAGAAAAAAAGGCGACTGAGGGGAGACCTCCTTACAATGTACAAATACTTGATGGGCAGTACAAGAATCTCTCCAAAGATCTTTTTATACCTAGGTCTATGACTAGAACGAGGGGGAATCCTCTACTGCTAGAGGAGAGGTGATTCTACCATCAACATAGACAAAGGTTCTTTACTGTAAGAGCAGTGAGACTGTGTAACTCTCTGCCGCAGGAGTTTGTTATGCCAGCTCTATGTTCATGTTCAAGAGAGGCCTGGATGCCTTTCTGGAGAGTAAAAATATATGGGTTATGGGGAAAAAAATATTTGTTTAATTTTTAGAGGTTTTCCAGCCTTCTATACTATAATACTATGAGTAATAGAGCCATTTTATCAGATTTGTGTAAAGGAAATCTACCATTAAAATCCAGCATGATAAAACAGTGGCATTTACTCATAGATCCAGGCACTGTTACTGTGGCAATACTCTTATATTTAATACTAGCTGTAGCTCCCAGAATTGCCTGGGATAGTAAATATTTGATCTTAGCTATAACAAAATAGAATGGATTAATACAAATTATTTTATATGTATCTATAGACTGTCTTAGACTGTCTCTCAACGTCTCTGTCACTGACTATCCCTTCTTTATAATCTTCTTTAATGTCTGTCTTTGTGTGACTGTCTCTGACACTCTCATTCTAGTGACTGTCACCTGAGACCACTTCCGAGCTCATTGTCTGCAGAGGTCACATAATTGCATCTCCACGGCAAACCACTGCATAATGAAGGACCAAATGCGGTGGATATCTTCAGCCTCCGTACGCAGACCCCATTCACATCTATTGGGACGGCCACATTGCAAATCTGTCCATAAATAGGACATGTTCTATATTCTGCCCTGCGCCCACCTTGTCTTGTCAGGATGAGCTGAGACACTGCATTGTGACCAGGAGCAATAGAAGTCGACCAGATCACGATCCCTGGTCCCCATCCCTGTTGTGTGCATGAGGCCTCTGCAAAGTTCAGGCCAATAGATGTGATTCCTTATTCCTGGTTGAATGGGTTCAGAGCTGAATAGGTTCAGATATAAGGGCCATTGTTCCTAGGTCTCTGCCAGAGATCGAAGATTGGAGTAGATATATAGTTAGAACTTGGACAAGACTAAATGCCACCTTATTATGGTGAACTAAATATGTATCAGGATGATGTAAAAGTTGTAAAGTATCATATATGCTGTACTTGTCACATACAGTCATGGCCATAAGTTTTGAGAACAAATATTATATTTTCACATGATCTGTTGCCCTCTGGTTTTTATGTGTGTTTGTCAGATGTTTATATCACATACAGAAATACAAGTGCAATCATATTATGAGTAACAAAAGCTTTTATTGACAGTTCGAATGAGTTAATGCACCAAGTCAATATTTGCAATGTTGACCCTTCCTCAGGACCTCTGCAATTCTCCCTGGTATGCTCTCAATCAACTTCTGGACCAAATCCTGACTAATAGCAGTCCACTTTTGCACAATCAATGCTTGCATTTTGTCACAATTTGTTGTTTTTTGTTTGTCCACCCGTCTCTTGATGATTGACCACAAGTTCTCAATGGGATTAAGATCTGGGGAGTTTCCAGGCCATGGACCCAAAATCTCTATGTTTTGTTCCCTGAGCCATTTAGTTATCACCTTTGGGAAAGGCATTGTTGATCACCAAACTGCTCTTGGACGGTTGGGAGAAGTTGCTCTTGGAGAACATTCTGGTACCATTCTTTTTTCATGGATGTGTTTTTAGGCAAGACTGTGAGAGAGCCGATTCCCTTGGCTGAGAAGTAACCCCACACATGAATGGTTGCAGGATGCTTTACAGTTGGCATGAGACAAGACTAGTGGTATCGCTCACCTTGTCTTCTTCGAACAAGCTGTTTTCCAGATTTTCCAAACAATCGGAAAGGGGATTCATCAGAGAAAATGACTTTACCCCAGTCCTCAGCAGTACACTCCCTGTACCTTTTGCAGAATATCAGTCTGTCCCTGATGTTTTTTCTGGAGAGAAGTGGCTTCTTTGCTGCCCTCCTTGACACCAGACCTTGCTTCAAGAGTCTCGCCTCACAGTGCGTGCAGATGCACTCACACCTGCCTTCTGCCATTCCTGAGGAAGCTCTGCACTGCTGGTAGCCGATCCCAAAGCTGAAACACTTTTAAGAGACTGTCCTGGTGCTTGCTGGTCCTTCTTGGGCACCCTGGAGCCTTTTTGGCAACAATGGAACCTCTCTCCTTGAATTCCTTGATCATAAACTATTGACAGAGGTGCAATCTTTCTAGCTGCGATACTCTTCCCTGTTAGGCCAGTTTTGTGCACTGCAATGATGACTGCATGTGTTTCTTTATAGATAACCATAGTTAACAGAAGAGAAACAATGATGCCAAGCACCGGCCTCCTTTTAAAGTGTCCAGTGGTGTGATTTTTACTTAATCATGACAGATTGATCTCCAGCCCTGTTCTCATCAATACCCACATCTGTGTTACTGGAGCAATCACTGAAACGATGTTAGCTGCTCCTTTTAAGGCAGGCCGGAAATGCAGTTGAAATGTGTTTTGGGGGAAAAAGTTCATTTTCTAGGAAAATATTGACTTTGCAATTAATTGCTGTTAAGCTGATCACTCTTTATAACATTCTGGAGTATATGGCAATTGCCATTATAAAACCTGATGCAGTAGACTTTGTATCATTCTCAAAACTTTTGGCCATGACTGTATTTTCACTCACACTTTTTCACAAGTGTCCCTTCTCACATAGCACACCCTTACCCTCCAACACATTACAGCACTCACTATCATTTACTCATCACATGCACATTTTGATTGATATACATCTATATCACTAAGATTATTACATGAACAATATTAAGTAGTTTTCATATGTTTTATTTATCCAGGGTCATTCACATTTACACATTTTTGCATGCACTTTTCCACATTCCTTCATACTTTCATACTCATTTGTACCTAGTTATTAATTTCTATATTACATTGTACAGTATATATAATACTTTACTTCTTTTACATCATCCTGATACAGTTAGTCCCCCATAATATGGCGGTATTTAGTCTACTTAGTTTACTTACATCCAAGTGCTTCTCATTAAATTAGAATAGCATCAAAAAGTTTTTTTCTGTAAATCAATTAAAAAAGTGAAGCTCATATATTATATAGAGCAGTGATGGCGAACCTTTTAGCAGCCGAGTGCCCAAAAAGCAACCTAAAACCCCCCTTATTTATCGCGAGGTGCCAACCAAAAATGAAAGCAGTAATTTATTGCTCCATGTTCTTCAAAAACTTTCAATCATATTGGCCTTCTAAGGACAGCAACACAGTAGAAAGATAGATAATTTGCATAATTTTAGCTTCTTTCCAGTGTCCCTCTGTGCACAGAGAATCATGGGGCCAGCAGGAGGTCCTCCATAGATAATTCAGCCCTGTCTACTCATTCTCCCTCTTCCTACAGTCCCGAGTAGCAAAGTAAGTATCAAAAATTGCTTGGAACTTCAGGAAGATTCTTTGAGTCATGTCTGATGTGCTGGGGCGATGGCCCGGTTGCCCACAGAAAGGGCTCGGAGTGCCACCTCTGGCACCACCACTGATATAGAGTAATTACAAACTTGAACTTTTTCAAATGTTTATTTATGTTAATGTTGATTTATTATGGCTTGTGGCCAATGAAAACCCAAAAGTCAGTGGCCAAATTTATCAAAAGTGATGCAAACAGCACTAAGTGCAGTTTTCCGCAGGAATGTTTTTTTGAAGCCACAAGCAAGTGGTGATATGTGTGGGGCAATAGCCTCCCCTCCAACAGACTCTGGTAACACTATTTCCTTTTTTATTCATTACCTTGTTATTGTACAGTTTGTGTGGGCACTTTAAAATATGTTTATTTTTATCTGTACCCCTGGCATCCTGTTTACACTTGTGTCCTGCAGACCCACCCTAGGGTAGCAGGGGAAGTACAAGTTATTAGGCAATTTACCAAAATACATCTATTAAGAGCTTGGCACTGCTTTATTGATATGTAAACTGAAGCCTCCTGTATTGTACCTCATCAGCCAGACATTCTTGATCATAAAATGACTGTGATCATTTATGATAGGGTCATGTGATCTCTATCCAAGAACAATTGCCCTGCCAGGACCTTATCATAGTATACATGAATATAAGATCAAAGTTGTGGTTGGGCGATTGTTCATTGGCAGCTAGAGATCACATGACCCTCAATCTGCATCCTTTTCCCTTAGCCTGATGTAATCTGCAATAGAGGAGATTTCAACACACAGTGGGAGGGGGAAGTACTTCTGCATACTGTACCAAACATGTAAACCTACAGCACAGAGGGGCTCTGGTAACAGCCCTGGAGGAACCTTGTACTTAATTACCACAGTGACAGTGTCTGGATCTATATGTATCTATATGTAAGTAGTTTATTATGCATGAATTTGATGGTAGATTTCCTTTAACTGGTTGAAGACAGAGCACTTCTGCATTAGCACAATAATCATCCTACAGTTAAATTGTTTACACATAGTGACAGGATGATTTAGAATGATAGTAGCAGTCACAGATGGCTGATCATCATCTCAGACTGTAAGCTCTTGCGAGTAGAGCCCTCCTGCCTATTGTTTCATGAGTGTTGTTACTCTGTAATGTATTATTTTTGTGTATGTTCCCCAGAATCAGTAAGACACTACAGAATTTGATCTTGCTATATAAATAAAGATTATTATTATCATCACTGTCATCAGCCACAGGACCTCTCACAGATTATGTATGCACTCTGACTGCTGTTATTGATCAATCAAATCTAAATGACCATTTACATTAAAAATATTTTTTGCTAAAAACTGTCTGAGGAGATTAGTGCCCCTCAAAGTCAAAAATGTGGGTTGCATGACCGCCCGAATCGCCAACAGTGTACTTGGCTCCGGGCTCCCCGGCAATGTTCCTGCCTTTCGTCTATGGCAAAACAAGGGAACAATACGTTCCCTGCTCTGCCATAGACAACCTCTTATAAACAGAGATGGCGGTGCCCTTTGTTTGCAGCCGATATCCACCGCGAGGGAAGCTGAGGATGGTGCGCATCGAGGGAACGCTGGAACATGAGTATAATTTTATTACTTTACCTAGGAATGTATATATTTATTTTAGTCGGATTGTATATATTTAGTATGGGGGCGTGTATATAGTTGTTATAGGGGGACTGTATGTATTATAGGAGAACTGTATATAGTTATTATAGGGGGTGTGTATGGTTATTATGGGTGTCTGTATATAGTTATTATAGGGAGGGTGTATATAGTTATTATAGGGAGGGTGTATATAGTTATTATAGGGATGGTGTATATATAGTTTTTATAGGGAGGGTGTATATAGTTATTATAGGGGGGGTGTATATAGTTATTATAGGGAGGGTGTATATAGTTATTATAGGGGGGGATGTATATAGTTATTATAGGGAGGGTGTATATAGTTATTATAGGGAGGGTGTATATAGTTATTATAGGGGGTGTGTATATAGTTATTATAGGGGGACTGTATATAGTTATTAGAGGGGGACTGAATATAGTTATTAGAGGGGGACTGTATATAGTTATAGGGGGTGTATAGTTATTATAGGGGACTGTATATAGTTATAGGGGGTGTATAGTTATTATAGGCGGACTGTATATAGTTATAGGGAGGGTGTATATAGTTATTATAGGGAGGGTGTATATTGTTATTATAGGGGGACTGTATATAGTTATATGGGGTGTATATAGCTATTATAGGGGGTGTATAGTTATTTTAGGTGGCTGTATATAGTGATTGCTGGGGGAGCTGTATACAGTGGTTGCTGGGGGAGCTGTATACAGTGGTTGCTGCGGGAGCTGTATACAGTGATTGCTAGGGGAGCTGTATATAGTAACTACTGGGGACTGGTATGTAGCGATTGCTGTTCCCTGTCTAGACTACATTTAATGGGGGCCACCACCATATTTTGCACCCAGGGGCCCCCACCAACCTTAATCCGGCCCTGTGCTGGCTTGACATGTTACGTATCACAGTGTCCCAAAATGCTTGCTTTATCAAAATATAAAAACAGTTATTCCCGGCAGTGTACCCTGAAATTATGAAAACACAATACATATAAATTACAGTCCTGTGTATGAAATAATTGTTAGAATAGGGCAAAATGAAGTGATTGCCTCCATATAAGTGATTAAAAATTGGGAGGGAATTTATATACCCATAGAAAATATGGAACAGGCCTCTCCATGTGGTCTCAGACCTCTCTCATAGGTAATATACGTACTCACACATTTCTTACCAGACCAATCACAGATAACTAGAGATGAGCGAGCACTAAAATGCTCGGGTGCTCGTTACTCGAACCGAACATTTCCCGATGCTCGAGTGCTCGTTTCGAGTAACGAGCCCCATTGAAATCAATGGGAGACCCGAGCATTTTTCAGCAAAATTACAAACTGACCGAGCACTGTGAAATAACACAGTGCAGAACAGATTGCAGATGTTCGGGAACATCTGCGATCTGTTCCGGAGACACGCGTGCAGAACGGTGTTCTCCACAATAGTATTTGAAGAACAATATGTGTAGAGAACAACTTGCAGATGTTTGGAAACATCTGCAAGTTGTTCTTCACACATATTGTTCTTCAAATACTATTGCGGAGAACACCGTTCTGCACGCGTGTCTCCGGGACATCTGCGATCTGCTCCGGAGACACCCGTGCAGAACGGGGTTCTCCGCAATAGTATTTGAAGAACAATATGTGTAGAGAACAACTTGCAGATGTTGCCAAACATCTGCAATGTGTTCTTCACACATATTGTTCTTCAAATACTATTGCGGAGAACACCGTTCTGCACGCGTGTCTCCGGAACAGATCGCAGATGTTCCCGAACATCTGCAATCTATTCTGCACTGTGTTATTTCACTGTTTTCTTCAATTAATCGATTAAATTAAATGTTTTAATTGTATTTTTTTATTGTTCTTCACTTCTATTTTTTTAATTAAATGCTCGTTATCGAGCAGGGCAAATACTCGTCCGAGCAACGAGCCGGTCCGAGTATGCTAATACTCGACCGAGCATCAAGCTCGGACGAGTATACTCGCTCATCACTACAGATAACTCATCCTAAATACAAACTAGCATTGGCTAAACTCACTGTCTTTGCACCTAGATTGTGTGAGCAACACCTACATCGGCTGCATTTGAAATTACCTGTAGGGGAACTTTGTTCCAGCCAATTCTTTTTCCTGGAGCTAAAAGAACTCTTAATCAGTTCGGATCTTATTGTTTTACCTCTCCGAAAACTAATGAGTGGGCCTCCGTCTGCTATTGTAGCTAGATCCCTGTAATTTTTTATCAGATGGCAATTATCTCTTATTGCTTTTTTGACCACATCTGCCACAGGGGAGAATTCAAAAGTAAAAGAGAACTTTTCTAGTCCTTGTTTTTTATCTTTACTCCTCAAGAGATCCTTCTGGCTTTTTGTTTTTAGTTCTTCATATGCTTTATCTATAAGTTCTTCGGGATAACCCCTTCCCAACAGTCTCGCTTTTAAATCTCCTGCTTGTCTTTCAAAACCTTCTTGGGTATTGTTAATACGCTTTACTCTTAAAAATTTCCCATAGGGGATCGCTTTTTTCACATGTCTGGGATGGTTACTCCCAAAATGGAGAAGAGCGTTCGTGGCCGTCTTTTTTCTATGGACTGAAGCACAAATCTTATTATCCTGTATCTTGAAAATTGCTTTCATTTATAGCATACATGAAAGTCATATTCATTTTGTTACGCTGATTTAAATGTTCCGCCATTTCTTTAAACTTATCCTTCGTACCAGTACCTAAGATAAATATATCGGCCACAAATCTTCTATAAATTTGAAAATACCTGACATAAGGGTTGGTTTCATTGGTTGGTTTCAGATCTTATTATCCTGTATCTCGACTAGTACATATAGAAATTTCAAAGTGCTCTCCTTTATAGCATACATGAAAGTCATATTCATTATGTTATTCTGATTTAAATGTTTGACCATTTCTTTAAACGTATCCTTCGTACCAGTCCCTAAGATAAATATATATCGTCCACAAATCTTCTATAAATTTGAGCAAAATGTTAGCATATGTACAGGAGATGGGAGTGCCCATAGTAGTCCTGTCTCTCTGTACGTACCATACCCCATCGAAAAAAAATGCATTGTGCAATAGAATGTAGCAGAGTGCATCACAAATAAAGTTGGTATAATCCATTCCCTTTTGTGCTTTCTTTATAACCTCTCTAATAGCCTGTACCCCTTCCTTATGGGGTATATGGGTGTAGAGGCTCCCAACATCTATCGATGCTAACAACATGCCCTCTTGCCACGTTTGTTTGTTGAGGGTCAACAGGAAATCATTTGTGTCTTATGTATGAGGGGATGTCCTTCAACACTGGTGTTAACAGCCAGTCAACATACAGTGTCAGTGGCTCTGTAACTGAGCCAATACCTGCCACAATAGTTCATCCTGGCGGCCTCTCCAGATTTTTGTTGACTTTTGAAAAAAAATACCAAATCTGTTTTTTGAGGGAAGGGAACAATTTCTCAGCCATTTTTTTTGGAAAGGATACCTCTTTCTACTTGTGCCCTTAGGAAAGTTCTAAGTTGTTCAACAAATTTCTGTGTGGGGTCTTTTGATAGCTTTTGATAAGTTATTTCAACTTCCAATAATCTGTGAGCTTCTGCTCTATAGTATTCCCTTTCCAATGACTATGACCATGTCCACCCCCCCTTGTTTGCAGGTGTTACCACCAACCCCTCATCCTCTTTTAGTTTCTCTATCGCCTTGCGTTCACTTAGTCATGCTGTAACCCTTTTTATATAGTAGTGCATCTACTTCTTTCATAACTTGTCTATGAAACAAAATCTATTGCCCCCCCATTTTGGATCTGGGGATTGAACCTAGATGCCTCCTATAAAAGAACCACTGTCTCCTATTGTTTTATCCTCTTCCTCACTGTCCAAAAATAATATACATTATTTTTCTATCCCCGGGAGTTCATCAGTATAAAAAACAAAACAAAACAATGGACCTCTCTCTAATGGAATTCCTACATCTTTTCTCAGTATTTCTTTCTTTCTTTTTTTCCTTTTTGTGAATAACATTTTTTTAGGTTCATTTTTCTTAAACCTTTGAAAAGATTTATTTCAAACTCTACTTTGTCAAACTGTTTCGTAAAGCAAAAGCCCAATCCTTTTTGTAATGCTGCAACACACTCTTTATCCAAAATTCTGTCCATCAAATTTATAACGTCCTCTTTTTTTGTTACTTTTTCCAGGTCACTTGTTTTCTCTTCTGTTTCCTTGTTCTTCCTGCTCTTTCTTCTTCTCCCTCTTCAGGTCCGTTTCCTAAAGGGACAATTCCACTAATTTCTCTCTTTTTTTCTTTATGTTCCCGCAGCATCTCCTCTAATGTACTGGATTCGGAGTCTGCAGTGGGCACTCCCGTATCCTGTACGTACGCTAACATTTTTCTTGCTGTATTTGAGAATATATACATTTACAATGAAACCAACCCTTATGTCAGGTATATTCGAATGTATAGAAGTTTTGTGAACAATATAATTATCTTATGGACTTGTACGGAGGATAAGTTTAAAGAAATGGTGGAACATTTATATCAGAATAACAAAATGAATATGACTTTCATGTATGCTATAAACGAGAGCACTTTGGAATTTCTAGATGTACTAGTCGAGATACAGGATAATAAGATTTGTGCTTCACTCCATAGAAAAAAGACAGCCACGAACGCTCTTCTCCATTTTGGGAGTAACCATCCCAGACATGTGAAAAAAGCGATCTCCTATGGGAAATTTTTAAGAGTAAAGCGTATTAACAATACCCAAGAAGGTTTTGAAAGACAAGCAGGAGATTTAAAAGCGAGACTGTTGGGAAGGGGTTATCCCAAAGAACTTATAGATAAAGCATTTGAAGAACTAAAAACAAAAAGCCAGAAGGATCTCTTGAGGAGTAAAGGTAGAAAACAAGGACAGGAAAGGTTTTTTTTTTTACTTTTGAATTCTCCCCCGTGGCAGATGTGGTCAAAAAAGCAATAAGAGATCATTCGCATCTGATAAAAAAAATTTAAAGGGATCTAGCTACAATAGCAAATGGAGGCCCACTCATTAGTTTTCGGAGAGGTAAAACAATAAGATGCAAACTGGTTAAGAGTTCTTTTATTTCCAGGAAAAAGAATTGGCTGGAGCGAAGTTCCCCTACGGGTAATTTCAAATGCGGCCGATGTAGGTGTTGCTCACACAATCTAGGTGCAAAGACAGTTGCATTTGGGTGTTTGAAAGTAGAAGTTAAGAACTTCATTAATTGCAAAATCGGTTTTGTTGTACATGTATAATATGTGACTGCCGCAGGTTCTATATAGGTAAAACTATTAGAAGCCTGCATTTGAGAATAAAGGAACATCTCAAATCCATTAAAGTTTGCAGGAATTGAAGTTGTGCAAGTCCCTACAAGCAGAGAGTAAGTGGATTCTTCGTTCTAAGGCTATGGGACCAGTGGGCTTGAATAAAAAGATAGATTTTGGAGTTTTCTTATAATACCAAACATTGCATGCCTAAGTACTTGTAAATATCAAAAATTATTAATGCTAGAATTGTGTAACCAGTGATTTCTACTAGGTACAATTTGTTACCAATTAGTGTTTTTAACATGGACAGGGGTATATATGTCCGATTTACGAATTTATGGTCTTCCAAATTCACACATTGCCGTTTATCATCCATACATAATGTTTCCTAAATTATCTTAATTTATATCAGGCTTCGTATCGCCCACATAGTTCTACAAGTTTGCCCACTGCTTGCCTGGTTCCTCTCTATTCCTGTTCCCCTTGATGTCTGTTGTTACAGCCTCACGCCATGTGCTCAGGAAGGTTGGGAGGTAGGGACCCCGTCACGTGATGTGTCCCACCTGGGACACTTCGAGGGGGGACAGGGCTACCATCCGGTTTCAGGAGAGGTGCACTGTCAGGTGGAGCGAACATGGACTTGGGCGAGTTTAGCCAATGCTAGTTTGTATTTAGGATGAGTTATCAGTGATTGGTCTAGTAAGAAATGTGTGAGTATGTATATTACCTATGAGAGAGGCGTGTTCCATATTTTTTATGGGTATATCAATTCCCCCCAATTTTTAATCACCTATACGGAGGCCGGAAGTAGAGCTGCATCACGCAAAATGACCGTTGCCTTCATGTCGGCATCCCACAACCACTCCATCCCTTGTATGTCCCATGTGAGTACTTGTTGTTGATTTCACAATAAAGAAGAAAATAATACTAACAGAAGATTGGTGAGTGCCATCCATTTCTTATACCTTTGGCCCTGCAATTTATACATTGCAGTATAATATTCTGACAAGTATGCTGCTGCAGATATACATTGCAGTATAATATTCTGGTAAAAATGCTGCTGCAGTTATACATTGCAGTATAATATTCTGACAAATCTGCCTTTCAATTTGCTTAACATGTCTATTTTATTAATCTAATACACTCTCTCTCTAACAACCCCAAAAACCTTTTTGATACTCTTTATTCCTTACTAACACCAAATGTGCAGCCACCTGTCACAGACCTTGCGGATGAAGATCTAGCCACCTACTTTGCAATCAATTTTATTTTTAATTGCCATGAAATAATTTCTCAATCCACTTACTCCATTAATCCCCTTCCCTCCAATACTTCAATCTCTTCACTCTCTTCCTTTAAACCAGGTACAGAGGAAGAAGTGTCCAGGCTCATTTCCTCAGCTCAACCCACTACTTGTATCAGTGACCTAATTGCCTCACACCTCGTACAGTCTCTCTCCCCTGCAGTCACTTCTCACATCACTAAAATCTTTACCCTCTCTCTTCTGGTGTTGTTCTCTCTTCATTTAAGCATGCGGTTGTTACTCCACTACTAAAGAAACCTTCCATGGACCTATCCAGTGCTACTAACTACCAACCAGTTTCTAATCTCCCTTTCATCTCCAAACTCCTGGAACGCCTGGTCTATTCTCGACTAACCCAATATCTCTCAGCTAACTCCCTCCTTGAACCCCTACAATCTGTTTTCGTACTATGCACTTCACTGAAACTGCTCTTACTAAAGTCTCCAATGATCTCCTCACTGCTAAATCCAAAGGTGACTATTCTCTCTGGATCTCTCGGCAGCATTCGATACTAAGGATCACCAGCTCTTCTCTCTGACCGCACTTTCAGTGTCTCCTTTTCTGGACCTTTCTCTTTTCATCTTCCTCTTAGGTTATCATCTCTTTTACCTCTTTGGTGTCCCCAGTGGACAAACCATCAGCAGATTTGGTTTCCAGTATTATCTCTATGCTGATGATACCCAGCTATATACTTCTGTCACATCACCCCTGCCTTAATTCAGAACACCAGTGACTGTCTCTCTGCCATCTCTAACATCATGTCCTCTCTTTTCTTGAAATGTAATCTTTCTAAAACTGAACTTTCCACCATCTACCAACCCGACCCAACAATGATTTCTCCACCTCAGTCTGTGGGATCTCTATAGCACCGTGGCAGCAGGCCCGCTGTCTTGGGGTTGTGCTGGACTACAACCTCTCCTTTGCACCACATATTCAATCTCTTGCTTGCTCTTGCCACATGCATCTCAAAAACATCTCCAGAGTCTACCCTTTTCTTACACTGGAAACCTCTAAAATGCTAATAGTTGTTCTAATTCACTCTCGACTAGACAACTGTAACTCCCTACTAATTGGTCTTCCACTCACTAAACTCTCTCCTCTATCTTTTCTTTTCTATCTTTCTAGTACATGGTAAGGAATATAAAAATGCCACCACTAGGAGGTACAATTTATTATGCAGAAAATAAGCCTTCATACAGCTTTAAAATTTTAAAAACATCAAGTCACATATTTACTGGCATAACTAGAACAAAGTTTATATAGATATGTGTTTGTTGGAATATCTGTGTCAGCATTGTCCTCTGTCCACTAAATAGGACTGAAAAGATGATGATAGTCCATCAATAGTTAACTGGGGTATCTGACAGAGCTCTGCTCCAGTTTTGCTGTACCTGTTTGGTCACTTGGAATTTTGAACTTTCCAAAGGGGCGTTTGTTAGCCTCGAAACACTTCATGAAATTTAGACATAAATAAAATCTGTTTATATTGCATCTTCTTTTTATTATTTGTGTGTGGCAAATAAAACCCACCTATTATACTCCAGTAATGCTCTAGACCAGTGTAGCTACTGTGACCTGATGATTTCTTTGGGAGACAGCGCCTGATTGTATCTGTATCTGTTTTGCTTAAATATAGCACAGCATAATCTGGTACACTTCAATGCAAAACCTTTGAACACCCGGTAAAAAAATTCAACAGATGATACTGCTTTATAAGCGCTTCTCTTCGGCCTTCCTATATTCCTATATTATTGTCTACTCACAAAGACCACCTCTTCTCATAGCCAAACTAACCTTGTGCATGTACAAGTCACTGCTGTCCAATCTCTGGTGAATTCTTCAATCCATTGTCTGCTGGATAACCCTTTCATGTCAGAACAATGTGAGGGGCAGGGGCTGACAGAGCATGCACATATTAAGTCATTTTATTATGGCATATTGTTACAACCTATAAAAGGTGAGCATAATACTTCCTACTATTCTCAATCGATTTTAACCCCTTAACGCCGAAGCCACTTTTCACCTTTCTGACACGGACCATTTTTTCAAATCTGCCCTGTGTCACTATAAGTGGTTATAACTTCAGAACGCTTTAACATATCCAAGTGATTTTAAAATTGTTTTCTCATGACACTTTGTACTTCATGTTAGTTGAAAAATTTTGGTGGTATGTTTTGCATTTATGTATGAGAAAATCAGATATTTGGTGAAAATTTGTAAAAATTCTCGATTTTCAAAATTCAAAATGTTGTACTTTTTCCACACATAGTCATAACCACAAAAAAAAACTTAATAACTAACATTCACTGAATGTCTACTTTATGTCTTTATGTCTTTTTTATGCATACTCTTATTTTTGTAGGATGTTATGGGCCTTTGAATGTTAGGTTTTTCACATTTTCATAAAAAATGCAAAATCCTGCTATGGAGGGACCTGCTCAGGTTTCAAGTCACTTTGAGAGGCCTAAATAAAAGTAAAACCCCTTAAATTACCCCATTATAGAAACTATACCCCTCAACGTACGTAAAACAACTTTTATGAAGTTTGTTAACCCTTTAATTGTTTTACAGGGGATAAAACAAAATCGGATACAATTTTGAAAGTAACATTTTTTTGGCTAAATTAATGTGGATAAAATACCAAACCGCTCCACAAAATTTGATACCCAATCTCTCCCGTGTATAACAATACCCCATATGTGGTGGTAACCTGCTGTATGTGCACACGCCAGGGCATCGAAGGGAAGCTGCGCCACTCAGAGCAGATTATGCATTATCACTTTTTATTGGCTATGCAATCTTTATTTTTTTGGCAATTTGGACATATAAGGGCTTATTTTTTGCGACATGAGATGCACTTTACAAATATTTCATTTTAGTGGGTCATTAGCTTATTGATGAGATTTTATTAACTCTTGAATGTATGGGTGAAAAGAAAATTGTCAATTTTGGTTTCCTTTCTTTTTGTATTTTTTGGGTGTCGTACACCATACACTAAAAATACTATATTATCTTTATTCTACAGATCACTACGATTATGGTGATACTTCATTTATATAGTTTTCATTTATTTTTACAATTTTACTGGAAAAAAAACTAATAAAGAGGAAATCTCATTTGTTTTTGCATCCCCATCTTTGTGGAGACGTAACTTTAATACTTTTTGGTTGAAAGAGCTAATTTAGGGCTTATTTTTTATAGCTTTTTTTGATCACTTTTTAGAACATTTTTGTGAAGAGATTTTATAAAAAATGTACATTTTTGGCGAGTTTTTCGTGTTTTGTTTTTATGGCGTTCACCAAGCAGGCCCAATAATGTTTCTGAGTTATTGTACGGATTGTTACGGACGTGGTGATACCAAATATGTGGGGGGTTTTGGAGATTTTGTGGGTTTTTTACGTTATTACATGTGTATAGGGAATGTTTGTGTTTAGGGGACTTTAATTTTATTTAATTAATTATTTTTATTAAAAAATGTTTTTATTCAATGTTAACCGTTTTTATTTACTTTTACTGATCGCTTGTTCAAGCTCTTCTTCAGCTTACACAGTGTAATACAGATGTATTACACTGTGTAATGTAACACTGCGCATGCTCAGTGTGTTACAGTTGGGTCCCCCGGAAAGCGCCGTGGGGGGGGTGTTCCGATTCTTGTCAAATGCCCCTTGCAGGGGTTAACACGGTGTCGGCTATAATATATAGGCGGGTTCTGGCGCCGGCGCCGGCTCCGCTCCGTAATAGTACACACCTCCCACGATGCTACTGCGTTACGTCAAATGTCGGTAAGGGGTTAAACAAAAGGTAATACACTATTTCATGCTTTGTCTTGTAGAATTTCTTTCTCATTCTTTTTCATCCTGGGTGGCAGGACCTGTGATGTCTTCACATGTCCTGAACTATAATTCAGTTTGCTAACAGTTTCATCACATTTTTTTCTGAGAATCTATAGAGAATCTATAAAATAACATACATTCATCTGCTCAGTGGAGATTGAGCTCATTATAGCGTTAAATATGTGTACATTTGTTAAAACCATTTAAATATTAAATACTCACTGTCTTCACTTAAAAATAAAGCTACAAAATCCTGAAAGTCCTCTCTGTATTCCATAAATTGTGCAATCTTGGAAAAGTAGTAAAGGGAGACGCAAACATCTTTAGGATTTCTTATTGTGTAGATTACCTATCATAAAAAAATAAGTAAATTAGACATTTTAAGAAATAAAGAGCGTTTTAAGCATATTAGGTAACTTCTACTGCCTAAACTAAGGGGGGGGGAGGTAGAATAAGACCATTCTCCTTTATAAACTGTCTTCCTTGACAGTCTACAATAGACTACAATACAAATTAAATATCCAATAAAAATGCTAAATGAGACAATGCATCTTGTTAGCAGGTGGTCTACGTCCAAAAGCTCCAAATGGGAAAACTTTTTATGAGAAAGACAGCACAATGTTAAAGAAAACTTTATTGATAAACTACAGACCAGGCTTATATCTAACAAAGAACTTTTGGCATTCTCACCCTGCTGACAGGACTTCATTGGGGCTACAGGAGGAGGTCACATGGCCCATGCACTTTCTATCACTTCCTATGCCCCTGTGGGCAGGGAGTCAAAGTTAAAAAAAGGTATTAGGCTGACCTTACATGCTCCTAGGAGGGTGCAGAACATTGCAGAGACATTTATTGTATCTTACATCAGTCTTCTCTTTTTTCAGAAGGTACTGTAACATCCCCCACTGGGCCTTGCCTTTTTCTTGTGGCCTTGAGGCAGCTGGGGCCCAGAATACTAGTCCGGCCTTGGGCACGCTGTGGTCACGGTGCTTGGTATGGGGACCGGAGCGCTGACCTATAGTCTGGCAGGTCTCCAGCAGGTGGTGTGTGCAAGAAATATGGAGGGAGAGGCTGATGCACTGGTTTCCCCCTGGGGCAACCTCTGAGGTGTCTGGAAGATGAATGTGATGGGGAAGCCCATGGTGGTAGCCTGGATTTAGGGATCAGAGGGAGGCAATGTTGTGCAAATCAACTAACAGTTCTTTATTGAACAGCAGGCAATGGCCAAAAACGATGAACACCAGATTTCAGCAAGCTGGTGGGAGATAGCTGCTCCACAGGAAGGTTACTCTCCGCCTGGTAGAAACTGCAGGTTGGGCTAGTAGAGATGGAGCTGAGTCCAGATGGGGAACTCTGCTCTGTCTACTGACTTGCCCTCAGGTATCAGGCAGTGGCCTGAGGTACCTCTTCTTCCTACTAGTGGGTCTGGATGGCAGCTCTGCAGGGAGCTGCACACTGGACCTGCCCCTCTATCTATTGACTGGAATCCAAGACCATGTGCTCCCACCCAGCAGGGGTTTATATAATCCCTGGTCAGGTGGTAGCATTCCTTTAATCAGCTTTCAGCTTGCTTTACAAGAACCTAATTGGACAACAGCATATCACAATGTTAACTGTTGCGTTACCAGGAAGTAGCTACAGCTGCAATTACACAATATACCAAGTTCTAGAAACATCCTAGAGAGGTGATCAATCTCCCTTACAGCTCCTGACTTGTGGAGGGCACTATTCACAACTACCACTTTGCCTATACGTTGGCAGTGGTGTTGCAGTACAATGTATCAGAGGGAGAGAAGCAAAGCTTTGTGATTTCTGAATAAAATGCATGCAAATGACTAATAAGATTTCCAGGATTGATATTACTGACAGAGAGACCTGACTATCCTGTTTTAACACAGAATAATTGTTAGCTTTCTGTGTACAGTTTTGGAGTATGTGTACACAGTGGGTTATCAATCATTCTGTGAAGTTAGGGAAAGTAGGAATCTTACTGCCTCTTCAAATATCATAAAACCTAATTATCACAGAACATTTTACTCCTTTTTAGTCTGCATTCAAGATGGGACAGATGAAATCATCTGACACTGTACTTCAAATATTATAGTAAGAACACAATTTTGCTTAAATGAACCAAAAACACATACATAATAAATTTTTTCTTAATTCATAAGTAAAGAAGAAGCTGATCTACAAAAAATTGTCTGGCCAGGATTATGGCAATATACAAATTATCATCGAGGGAGCCTGTTTTCCCTTATACAGGACAATAGAGACTGAAATAGTGATTTCGGTATATTGCTGCACCATGCACCTCAATGTCTCAAAATCTGAAATGTATTAAATGTATGGTAATAGAAGGATCAACTGCAAACCTTGGCTTTTGTCTTAAAGAATGTTTGCGGAAACATATGGAAAGGAACATGTGTAGTAATAAGTCGAGGGGATGGTCTGTTTTCAAGTTGCTTTCGTCCACTATGTTGTTCAAGCCAAGGCACACGATCCCAGCTAAAAGTTGTTTTCACTGGTGTAGGATCACCGTTGCTGTAGATAAGCGAAAGGATTTCTTGTAGCCAAGTCGTGCCTGCAGTATAAAAAAATTGTAGTAAAGTATTAATCTTGGCAGCACAGATAAAATGTATATTTGTTAATGAACATATCCATTTTCTTTTTATGAAGGAATTTGAAAACCATGCACTCATTGCCAACAGGGAGATCATGAAGTGCAGACCATCACAATACAAATGAAGATTTTAAAAAAAAAACCTATATATTGCTGAAAAAATAATGGGAACACTAAACTACCACAGCCTAGATTTCAATTAAATATTTCAGTTGCCGTTCTTACAGTACTTCCACTTCTCCTAGTATCTGCTCCATGCTCTGGATACTGTGCTGACAGGCACAGATAACTTGCTTGCTATAGCTCAATCATGAATGATCATGACAAGCTGCACTACCGGACAAACTTATGTGAATTGTGCACACTGCCACATGCTACCTTCTAGGGGCTGGATGAGTGTCAAAATGCAAAAGTGACAAGGACAACAGCCATGAAGGATTCGGACAGAGAAATGGTCTGTGGGGAGATGAGTGGTGATAGGGCCCACAATATAAGGGGAAATTGAGAGGGGTGTCATGATGAGGCACCACAATGTAAGGGGGAGCTGGCACATATCGATTTTAATAAGAGGTCCTACTATATATAAAATGCATTTCAAGTACAGCAAGTGTTTTTATTTTAACATGGCAAACATGGCATCATAATGGGGCTTATTTACTAAGGGTCGCGCTGCTTACTTTCGTTAGACTTTGCACCGTTTTCAGGTTTTGCATGGCTTGCACAGGTATTTAACAGGTGTCTGTGCTGGGATTGTGTCACAAGCAATCGGATTGTGGCATAGCTGCGCTGGCTTCCATGCAACATAAATCGGGGGTGGCGTGTCGTCGGACGATCCAACTGATTCGAACTCAGCACAGGTTTTAACTTTCAAATTGTATCGCAAGACAATGTACTTACATGCACCAGGAAGAAGAAGGTGAACTCCGTCGGACCTGAGCGGGGAAGAAACACATGCAGGATATCGGGCACACAATCTTAGTGCATCGCGGCACAGGGCATTATCGTCTGACAATTCTGTGAACTCCTCAGACAGGGAGAACTGTGTTTGCAATGTGCTGTAAAACACATTTCACATACAGGGGGAAAATGCAACTACATCTGTGTTTTTACCATCATTAAAACTGATATGGTTTGTGATTTGTTTTAGCTGATGCATTTGCAGTGCATTGCAAAACATGGCAATGAAGGAGGGTAGAACAGGTCTATGACATCTACTCCTTGCTCACTGAAGAGCTTCCGCCCTGCATCCTTGTCTCATTCTCTTCCTCAGTACTTGGGGAATGTCAGGTCTGATAGCATGCTGCCCTGTTGTGTCACTGAGCTTCAGCAGTTCCTCCCTAATGTAGACAACAGACCCCTGGCTCCATAAGGCTCCACAGACACTAGTATAGTTTTCAGTAAAAAAAAACTATAATATGTATTGCAAGGGTCCAAGTCCTTAGTTCACTATCCATAATTTAATCTCTCTTAAAGGGGTTTGCCCATGAAATAAAATTCTCAATTTATCATATATACTTAAGTATAAGCCAACCCGAGTATAAATCGAGGTACCTAATTTTAACACAAAAAACTGGGAAAACCTATTGACTTGAGTATAAGCTGGGAAATGCAATGGTCACAGCCCCCCCTGTATATTGTCTGCTAGCCCCTGTAGTATATAGCCTGCCAGCCCCTGTAGTATATAGCCTGACAGCCCCCTGTAGTATATAGCCTGACAGCCCCCTGTAGTTTATAGCCTGCCAACCCCCTGTAGTATATAATTTGCCAGCCCAATAGTATATAGCCTGCCAGCCCCTGTAGCATATAGCCTGACAGCCCCCTGTAGCGTATAGCCTGCCAGCCCCCTGTAGCGTATAGCCTGCCAGCCCCTGTAGTATATAGCCTGCCAGCCCCCTGTAGTATACAGCCTGCCAGCCCCCTGTAGTATACAGCCTGCCAGCCCCCTGCAGTATATAGCCTGCCAATCCCCTGTATTATATAGCCTGCCAGCCCCCTGTAGTATATAGCCTGTCAGCCCCTGTAGTATATAGTCTGCTGGCCCTGGATCCTCTTCAGGTCCTTTGGTCTTCTTCGGCTCCTCGTCGGCTCGTTCCGCCCCTTTTCGGGTCTTTGTGCTGGGCCAGTACACAGAATGATGTCAGACACTTGCCGACATCATTGTTTGTGAGCCACCGGCATTGCAAGGGTATCCGAAGAGGAGCTGAAGAGTAGCGGAAGAGCCTGAAGAACCCGTGGAGGCACTGGAGCAGAAGAGGACCTTTGGGGGGCATCGGAAAGGTGAGTACAGCGTTAATTTTTTTATAGACTTTATATAGACAAATTTTGTGCTAAAAAACTCGGCTTATACTCGAGTATATATGGTAAATTCCCTAGTGATGTTTACACAATAAAGATTATTTTTAAAGCTTTACAATTTTACTGAATTTTATTGCTCCTATTACACCTTAGGCTGGTCAGTGTAAAATTCCAGAGTGATCATAATGGGATCATAATGTCTCTAAGCATACACATTATTATCCCTGTAATGCCGTGAGATACAGCGTGCTAAGAATGTGCTTAGATTATCAGGGTAAAAGGTTTATATACACTTTCATTTACCTTCTGAACATTGTACTAGTATCCGACAGAAGATGTCTGCCGACCCTAAATTTAGAAGATCCAGGGTTGGAAACCAGGTTCAACTGAAATCATGTACACCAGGACTGATAGAGACAGGTTGTATTTTTGTTAATAACAGTAAATTAGAGAATGTGCTATTTTGTTATCCTGATTATATTTAAGAAACTTTTCTTTGTGGGAATACCCCTAAATGGAGAAATAGAAGTAAAAAAAAAGAAAGAAAGAAAAATCAAGAAAGAATAAGCTCATAGGTGAGCAGTAGCTACTGTAACAGGCTGCCACTCCATGTGGTGCCTCAGACTAATGGACAGTATATTATTGAGGGGGGTCTAAACACTATATTATAGGGAGGGGGGTTCCTGGATAGTATATTTTAAGGGGGGCGAGCTTCTGGGCAGTATAATATAAGGAGGGCCTCCTTGACAGTATATTTAAGGGAGGGGCCTTCGGGACAGTGTATTATGAAGGGAGAGCGAGAGCTCCTGGACAGTATATTATAGGGACGGGAGGCCTCCTGGACAGTATAATATAAGGGGGTGCTCTGGGACTGTATAATAATAAAAGGCTGCTGGGGGCACTGTTGACTACATATGGATGGATTGCTGCTCTTCTACTTTAATGACGGAGTGGATGTTTACATGGGGGTTAAATAAATGGGGGTACTGCTTTGCTCAATATTAATAAATGGGAGTAAATATAAATTAATAAGAGAATGTCATTGATGTATAAAAATTAATCAAGCAGAAAAGTGGATGGTGTACACACCAATCCAGAAAACTGCCGGCACTACCAGACTTGTAAAAGAAATAGATGACAAAGGCGACTGAAGTGTGCACATCGGTGCATAAAGAAAGACAAAAGTTGCGTCACTCAACCGAAATTCTTCTTTTATTCAGCAAAAATCATAGGAAAGGGAGGTGTTGCAAGGCTAACCTTCGGCGACGGAACGTTTCACGCACTCCTGCGTTACGTCTAGACGTAGAAATGCAAGGAGCAGGGTGTGGCTCAGTGAATCCAAACACAAGCAGTAAGCCACAGTTCACACACAAATAAACGCCATCTATTCTGCCAACTGGGGATAGTGCGACATTTAGGCACGGACGTTACACACGGGCTAAAATTTCTCCAGATTACCTCAGCAAATTAACAGCTGGAATGCCAAAGGTCTGCAATGCTGTAATTGCAGCAAAGGGAGCATTCCTTGATGAAAGCAAAGTTTGAAGGAGAAAATGATTATTTCAAATGGAAAAAAAAATATTTCAAACCTTGTCAATGTATGGATTATATTTGCTGTTCATTTTTCAACTCATTTAAAAAATAAAAGTATGAGTTTGCATGGCCCCAATCTTTTGAAAGATAGTGTATCTCTATGTCTTTATCTGTATCTATCTCTCTCTCTCTATGAGGGCGCATATGATAGCCCCACAGCTGCTCCAGTGCAGCTGGATACATAAAGAGGCTTCGGAGCTGGCCCTCTCCTGGCCAGTCACAACCCCCCTTCACACCACTTCATGCCCCCCTGGATAGGGGAAAATAATCGCAAGCTTACAGTAGTTACAACTAGAGGGCTTCCTAGGAAGTATCGCAATTCCACGACTTACTGAGGAAGAGAGAGGAGGGTTGGAGGCACCAGTAATGATGGAGAAATTGGAGCAGGCGGTGATGTTTATGGCGAACGAAAAAAATGTCTGGAGTAGATGGAATTCCAACAGAATTCCAAGTCCATAAAGAATATATGGGAATCTTACTGCCTCAGTTGCATGATATGCTTCAGGATAGTTATAAAATGGGGAGGCTTCCAGCATCTTGCTGTGAGGCATTGATAGTAATCCTTCTTAAAGAAAGTAAAGACCTCCAGCTCCTGGACTCATATAGGCTGATTTCTTTGTTGACAGCAGATGTTAAAACTTTGCCAAGGTGTTATCTAATAGGTTGGCATGAGTAATAGGGTCTGTGGTACTTGTGGACTAATCAAGCTTTATGCCATCCAAATCTACTGCTCATAATTTGAGGTGCTTGATGGTAAAACTGCAGATTGACCCTGACAGACCTAAAGGGAGGGACATATTATCTCTAGATGCTACTAATATCTGAGGGCAGTTTTACGAAGAATGGGTTTTTGGCTGGTGTTCATTTGTTGTGTACAGTTGTTATACTAGGCACCATTTGCATGTGTCAGGGTAGATGGTGTGAAGTCAGAAGGTTTTTTGTTTTGAGAGGGGTACTAGACAGTACTAGACTAGGTACCATTGTCTCCACTCTTGTTCGCGCTAGCTATTGAGCCTTTAGCTTGCCTGATGCATTAGAGCACAGAACTATCTGCATTTCGCTATGGTTTGGGGAAAGATCTTATACTTTATGACAAAGGCAGACCGTACTGTACTAATGGCACTAGACATGATAGTCATGTTTGGCAGGTATTCAGGGTTGTTTGATCAGGTTGCTCTGCCAGTACTCTCGGTCTGTGACATACCAAATAGTAGTGCTGTGGGAGAATCTTGTTTTGGGGGAGGTATATATGCTGGAAGGAATGCAGAGATTGGGGAGAAAAGGAATGCACCACCTAAAGTGGAGAGGGGGGAGGGGAGTTGAAGACCTTTCAACAGTTATTGAAGAAATTTGATCTACCACATTCATGAATTTTCCAGAACTTTTTACGGCATGCTCTGCAGACACAAGGGAGAAGTTACAGCTCAGGGGACTAAAAGATTGAGCTCCCTTATTTCTAAAGTCTTGAGGGACCTTATGGTGGAGACTGGAAGGTGGTGGAAGGAGGAAGTTGGGGATATGTTGGAGGAGGAGTGGGCAGAGGCAATGGGCTCCCCTATACAAACGTTGCACAGGGGAGATCCCAACTGTTTCTACTACATAAGGTACATAAGACACCACTCTTGATTTGGAAAATGGGGTTGCATGAAGATGCTATTTGCACCTGTTGCACAGAGGAGAGAGCTAATGGATGGCATATGTTTTGGTAATGAGTTCTTTTAGAGAGTCTATGGAAAGAAGCAGAGGAGTTGATAGGTAAAGTGTGTAAGATAAGAATCCCACATGATCCCAAGCTCTGTTTATTGAGTTGCAGGGATGGTTTGCAGGGGTCCCAAATGGAATGCCTAGTTGTGGCAAAATTTCTATATCAGGTTAGGAAAAGTATAGTTAGGCATTGGTTGGATGAAGACCAAGGGTTTGGAGGGGTGGTACTTATGACCAAAATGGCTATGGAGATGAAAGTTTATCAAAAGAGGGGGAGTATTAAAAAATTAACAAGACAGTGGTCTTGTTAAGTGAAGTTTCTGGGGTTGGCTACTGAGCAGTTGTGCAGACAATGTTTTTGTTAAATCTGGGGAGGGTGCAGAGGCTATAGGAGGCATATATACATACTGGATGTTGTAATGTGTGTGCAAGGACCATGGAAAACCAAGTGGAAGTCTAGAAAGCAGATTTGGGGGGAGGGGGTAGTTGGTAGGATAGGGGGTTTGGGAATATGTTATATGTATCTACATCAGTATATGCTGTTAGTATCTTTTCTTGGACTTGTTTTTTTTGTTATTCTGTCCATGCTATCAAAAAAGCTATCAGATTAAAAAAAAAAAAAAACATATACATGCAGCACTGCACAATGTAACGATGTCATGGTGAGGGCTAATTTGGCGAATACCTCACAGATCCTGGAGCATGATTAACTGCCTTATAGAAAACAACTGTGACAGGTAAGATGATCTGAAAAAATTAAAAATAGTTTCCCAATGCCATCATCAGCCAACTTGCGATAGCAGGACATTGTACAGTGAAGCTATAGCTGTGTTTACTAGGAATATAAAGTAGGCGTGACTATGTGATGTGGGTAGAATTACTAAACTCCACACAAATTGTTTATAGATGGTCTAAATCAACATGTACAGCGCAGAGAAAGAGGTTTATACTGCCTCCCTTGTACAGGAATAAAGGTTCTTTTTAGAAAAAAAAACAAAACACAACTATTACAATAACTTCTCTGATAAACATGAATTTAACTACTATAATTCTGCCTCCTGTGTAGCTGAACATAACTTTAATGTAGGAAAGAAGAAATGCTTCGGCACCAGCATAAGATTAGTTGCATTATATGATCCATTAAAATGTCCATAAATATGTAGGAAAAAACATTAGATAGTGTATAAACAAGCAAATAAAAGTTTACGCATTTGGCACCAAGCTGTTGCGGTCCTTACTCATACCTATAATGAACACTGGAGGTATGCCGGATTTTAGAACAGGAAGGGCTCACATGACTCAAACAGACCGACCTCAAGCCACATAACTCAAACAGACCGCCACATGACTAGAAAAAGGAGCGTGATAGGATGAGCCCAACACAGAATCAAACAAAGCAAAGGGGAGGAGATGAAAAAGGAAGAGACATGTGAGAGAGACTAATGAAATGTTAGTAAACATATGTTAAGTCATTTTCGCATTTAGACCCAAGGGTGTAATGATGGCTCGGGGATACAGGGACAACAAACCAGACAGTGAGCCCTAAGTCTGAGCCCCCCAATGCTGTCACCTGCCTACTTGCCTCCGGTATCCTATTGATACGGGACAACCACGAAGACGATCCCTTCCTAGGCCACAGTGCAGACAAAGAACACGACAAACAAACAATACACAAAGGTAGCGAAGTCAGGTAAACCGGGTCACAACAGAGATAGCAATATATAAGCAGAATCAGAAAGCGAGAGCCGAGGTAAGTAACGAAAGCCAAAGTCAGAATGCCAGAGAAGTCAATATAAGAACAAAACGCTGAAAGGACTGGGGAGCTGAAAATACGAGTATTACCAGCGCTGGGAAACCTGTGCTGGGAAGTAATATAGGTGACTGGGGAACCTCCCCTCAAGGTGACTGGAGGAGGGATCTGTCATTCACAGCAGGTTAACTGTTGCTAGACTGCAGGGAAGCGGGTGTGGTGCAACAATCAACCCTGCAGCAATCTCAGTCTCAGTTCACACACAGGAACACTGAACAACCTCAACGCCTTCTAAGCCGCATACCGCGGACAGAAGACGATACAGGCAAAGACGTAACAAAGGGTTTGTGTGTTTCCAAAATGAGAATCCATTTGGCCTCTCTCATAAATATTTTTTTAGAGCGATCACCACCTCTCCTGTCTCCTGTGAGACTGAACCTGAGTGGCAATCTCTAGAGTGTCTGAAAGCACCAGATTCCAGGAGCTAGCAATCGTTTTGTGGTTGCCTCCAGTGATGTGTTCGGACACCTGATCTTTTAATTTATGGGCAGATGGAATGATTGTAACCCCTAGCCCGGAAGCATGATTTCAGGTCATCACAACTAGTGTGAAAATCTTTGATAATGGATGAATCTCTTTTAGAATACTCCCCGTAGGGGAATATATCTGTGCTAACTGTATGGCTGGGATGGCAACTATAAGCCCGCCAGTTTTTTACCACTCGTTGGCTTCCGAAAAAGTTTGGTGGTAACTTTATTGTGTGAAGTGTCACCCAAAAGTGCAATGTCAAGGAATGAAATGGATTCCTTCCGATGTTCAAATTTGATTATGAGGTTAAGGTCGTTATGATTTATAAAGGAGATAACATCGACGACTGTCTCCCGGTGTCCGGATCACACCAGGAGACAGTCGTCGGATGTATCTGCCATACCATATTATGAAAGGAGCAAAGGGATTTGATGTGTTAAACAAAGATTTTTCCTCCCATAAGGCTATATGGCAAGTGAAGGGGAAAAACACAATCCCATAGGGCAACCAACATATTGTAAATAAAAAACATTTTCAAATGTAAAAAAATTATTAGTGAGCAGAAACATGAGGGCCAATACAATGTATTCCCGTAGGGGAGGTGCATGAGTACTGTAATGCTGTAAATGGTGAGCCACAGCCCTGCATGCCGGACCATGTGGAATATACCTGGCTGTCGTGTGATGTCACAGCCCTGTACATGGTCCAGAGTGCAGGGCTGTGGCTTACCATTTACAGCATTATAGTACTTATGCACCTCCCCTGAGGGAATACATTGTGTTGGTCTAGTTGTGTCTAGTTGGAGAAACCTGATCCCATAGGGCAACCAACACGTCATAAATAAAAAAACATTTTCAAATGTAAAAAAATTATTAGTGAGCAGATATGCTCACTGATAATTTTTTTACATTTGAAAATGTTTATTTATGATGTGTTGGTTGCCCTATGGGAAGATTTTGGCAAACATTCTGTTTTCTAGATTAGTCTGCTTGTCCCCGGCACTGTTGGCAGGCTCTCAGTACGGCACTGTAAAAGGGCGGAACATCTGTGAAGCAGTTATCTCCATAAGGGAGATGTTTGAGAGATGTAAAGCTCTGAGTATAGGGAGATATGTTGTAGGTCTGGACCAGGCTAAAGCCTTCGACAGGGTTGACCAGGAGTATCTATGGGCCACTTTATCAAAGTGCGGTATTCCGGGAGAAATGGTGGATTGGCTCAGGACCTTGTATAGAGAGGCTGAGAGTTTTCCTCTGGTACAAGAGGGAACAAGCTAAGGAAACAACTCGGTAGTCCAATAATGTGTAGTCAATAAAGAATAGTGAGAAAGAATGTGTACTAAAAGAACAAAAATACAAAAAGAATATTTTGGTTTAGTAAGTATGCATATGGCAAATAAACAGTGTATATAAGGGTATATTTAAAATACCAGACTACAAGGAAACTAAAAAGACCCTAAAAAGTGAACAAAAAAGGGCTAGGTATGTGAAACGAAGAAAGGAAGAGTTATTTATAAGAAGGCACACATACAAATATCTCCCATATACATATTTTTATTAATAGAGAATTAAAAACCATACAATGTGATGTATTTACCAGGCTGTTAATAAAAGATCCACCAGATTCTTCCAGTTACATTCTTATTTCTGCTTATAAAATCCTGTAAATAGAAGGCCCTTGTTAATGCCCTGAGGGGCCAAACTCCCCAATCTATAAATCCACCTAGCCTCTTTGCGTAGGAGCCCAGGTGTCAAATTGCTTCCTCGTATGGAGGGGCGAACAATGTCCAGGTGGTCCATCCCAAGAGGACTGGGATCCAGAAAGGACATTGTTTTGTTTGAGCTCACCAAGAGCCAGAGCGCTGAGGAGGAACCCCAGCAGTGTTCCTTGAACCTAGAAGTTAGCTAGGGTTCAAGAGGTGAGGTGAGGTAGTGCCCTAAGTAGAGGCTAAGCTGTTTGTTATTTTTGTTCTTATAAAAGTTTTAAAGCTGAATAAAGCTGTTTCTTTTGGATTGCTACAAGCTCCTACATTATTGCTTTGGCGCTCAGCATCACATAAGTCGCCTTTAAGGTCCAGAAGCTGCTAACTTGAGTAAAAATACTCAAAAGTATTGTGGGGATTGGGGGTAACTTAAATCCCCACAATACTTTTGAGTATTTTTATTAACCCCTTAGCGCTCTGCGCCGTTGCTGTCTGAGCGCTATTCGCAGGACTCAGCGCAGTACAACTTCTGCACAGAAACTATGCCGGTTCAGCTCTGCTCAGGAGCCGAGCCGGCATTGGGGGTCCTGGGATGTCAGCGGTAAACTACCGCTGACATCCCCAGGTAACACCTGTGGTCGGAGTGGGCTCTGATCACGGGTGTTTAACCCATAAAATGCCGTGGTCAACGCGACCGCGGCATTCAACCTGCCTTCCGGGGGTCTTTCCCCCACGATCGGCATCCCGCGCCGTTTTCGGGGGCGCCGAACATTGCTATGGCATCTCTGGGGTCTGATCGGCACATTGCCGAGTATTATCATGAACAAGCAATCAGATGATTGCTTGTTCATGTTCTATGGTGGAACAAGTAAAAAATTTAGAAAAAAATGTTTTTCAATAAAAAATAAGTTTATAAATCACTAAAAATGTCCATAAGCCCCAAAACATATAAAGAGACATATAACGCTCAAAAAAGTCTAAATCATAACACAAACCACACATATATAGTATCACCGCATCCGTAACAATCTGTAGAATAAAATTAAATAACTATTGAACCCGTATGATGAACGCCGTAAAAAAACTTTTAAAACCTGACAAAAATTATGATTTGTACCTACTGAATCCCACTCAAAATGCAATAAAAAGTGAACAACAAACCATATGTACTCCAGAATGAGATTGTTGCAAAGTACAACATGTCCCGCAAAAAACAAGCTATCAATCAGCTCAGTAGCCAAAAAAGTAAAGACGGCGATGCAAAAATGATAGATTTTCCCCCACATTAGGGTTTTATTTGGCAAATTTAGTAAAACATAAGAAAAAATATTCATGTCTGGTATCTCCGTAATCGTATCGACCCATAGAATAAAGATAACATGATTATTGGGCTATAGTAAAAAAAAAAAAAAAAAGTAAAAAATCCAGTACAGAATTGATGCTTTTCTACTGGTGACCTCAAAATAAGTTCCTAAATTTTCAACAATAGGGGATACCAACCCCAAAATGGTAAAACTGGAAAAAGCATCTCATCCTGCAAAAAAATTGCCATCACATGGCAGCAATAACGAAAAAGCGAAAATTTTATAGTCTACAAAAGGGGCCAATGAGGAAACTAAAATCCTGGCAGCTGCAGGGTGCTCCTTCCCTTCTTCGCCTCGCTGTGCACCCATAAAACAAGTAACAGCCACATGTGGGGGGTCTCTGCACTAGGAAGAAATTTCATAACAAATTGTATGGTGGGTTTTCTCTTTTTATCTTTTGGAAATGTGTAAATTTTAGGGCTAAATGAACATATAACCAACAAAATTTGACCATTCTAAATTTCACCTCCATTTTGATTCCATTACTATGAAGATCTCAAGGTGTTAATAATCTTCCTAAAAGATGTTTCTGATAGTTTGAGGGGTGCAGATTAGAAAATGGGTTGATTGTATAAGGGGTTTAAATGCTAAATATGTAAAATTTCATTTAAAACAGTATTTACCCCAAAATAGTCATTTCTGAAAATCGATAATCTATTTGTAAGCCGCGTGACGTCAAAATAAATTATCCAGACATTTCGAAAATTATGAAAATGTAAAGTAGACATATGGGAAAAGTTATTCAGCAAGTTATTAGGTGGTAAATCAATCTGCCTGAAAACGCGATGATTTGGAATTTCAAAAATGGCAAATTTTTTTAAAAATTCATCAATTTTCTTTTTTTTTTAGTAAATAAACGCAAAACTTATCAGCCAAAATTTACCATTAAAATGAAGCACAACATGTGGGGAAAAAAGATTCTCAGAATCGTTTAGATAAGTAACAGTGTTCAAAAGTTATAACCATATAAAGAGACGCAAGTCAGAATCCAAAAAAATGGGACTGAGCCGCTACAAGATGGCTGCGTCCTTAAGGGGTTAAACAAATTAATGATTTGGTTATTTATCTATAAACTTTTGCATGATTTGGGATATCTGATGACTACACTTGAAATCTTCTTATATTTGTGCAAAAACTATAAACGTTATACTATTGCCGCTTATAATATCGTTCTATATTTGCGCCAAACTATAAGATTAGTCTAATGCCGTTTATAATATATCTTTTACATTTGAGCCAAACTAGATTATACTAATACCGCCTATAATATTTTTTATATCACTTGGGTGAACATATTTTTTTCTTTTTGGGACTATACTTACTTCGGCCTTACATATTGACCAATAGACTGCATTACTTGTGACAGTTGGTAATAATATTTTAAACTTCTTTTTATGTGCGCCAAACCAAAACATTATAGTATTGCTTTATTTAGCCCTTAGTTTCATAGTTTCATAGTTTATACGGTTGAAAAAAGACACATGTCCATCAAGTTCAACCAAGGAAGGGTAGGGATTGGATGAGGAAGGGATTTAGGGGAAACAATTCTATATAACATAACAATCAATGTTATTTAGCTGTAAAAAGGCATCTAGACCCTTCTTGAAGCTCTCTACTGTCCCTGCTGTGACCAGCGCCTGAGGCAGGCTATTCCACAGATTGACCGTTCTCATAGTAAAAAAGCCCTGTCGCCTCCGGTGATTAAACCTTGATTTCTCCAAACGGAGGCAGTGCCCCCACGTCTTTTGATTTGATTTAATCTGAAACAACCTACCACCATATTTTTTGTATGGACCATTCATATATTTATATAAATTAATCATGTCCCCTCGTAGTCGTCTCTTTTCCAGACTAAATAAATTTAGTTGTTTTAATCTTTCCTCATAACTAAGACCCTCCATACCCCTTATCAGTTTTGTGGCTCTACGTTGAACCCTCTCCAGCTCCAGGGCATCCTTTTTATGGACCGGTGCCCAGAACTGGACAGCATATTCCAGGTGTGGCCGAACCAGTGCCTTGTATAGTGGTAATATAACATCCCTATCACGAGAGTCCATTCCACTTTTGATACATGACAAGATCCTACTAGCTTTTTTTAACTTCTTCACAATATTTGATTCTTATCTGTTATAGATATACATTCCTTATTTACAATTATATATATTTAGGTGGTAATATGTTGGCACCTTAGGTATAATTACAAAAAGGTGATTTTTACATGTGTATTGGGAAAAATCTTTCCTCTTTTGTAGAATACTTACATTAGTGCGATGGCAACCACGATGGCATTAGCACATGCGCCCGTGAAGTGATGATCTCGGAATGATTAGCGAAATCCGAACATAAGTATTGACTCCTGTGCACTGGCAATTATGTTTGTTTGTGCGTGCACACTCAATGAATCATAGTATGACTTCCGGTTTAGAAGCCAAACGGTGGTATACACAGGTGAGGATCACTAAGCAGGGAAGGTGGGACCCCCATTACATGTATATTTAGTTACCACGCAGATTCTAACCATCTCTCTTCCCCTGATTAAGTCACTTTGAGTGACGGAACGTGTGGGGTATGTTCACTCCATGGATTGGGGGGTTTTGTCTCTAATGGACAATTCTGAAACCATCCACATACAGGTTCAGTACATCTTTTGATGGTTCATTTGAATTGCTTTTGCTGAGGGCATCAATTTGTATGAGTACACACCTTGGTAATTATTCCGCTGTGTGTGGGTTATTCTGGGTTAACAAACACCTCTTCTATTTTGGCAGTCAGGGTGGCTTGGAGGTGAATATATCATATTCACCCCATTGAGTCTCTCTAGTGTACCTTGTTACACTTCTTAGGTGATTTTAACTGTATTTGATTTTTGTGGTTGTCATGACACAACTTATTTGCCTATGATTTAACCAAATAAGTAACTTACCTGATTTGGGATATGTTACATTGAAAACATCATCATCACGTGTTTCAAATTCCTTCCAAGCATAGTTTAAGCTTTCCACGGTATGCACTCCATAAGGTACTCTTACGCCTTCAAACTTTATGTAATTGTTTGTTACCTCCATCACGATCAAAAAACTTTGTTAAAAAAAAAAAGAAAAGTTTAGGGTTATATATTGGTTAAAAAGCAAGAGTACTATTCATAACTTTAGTTTGAAAAGAAACATTCAGTTGCAAGTTTTTGACATGCACGTACCACTTTTTCATCTGGCAATGTAAAATAATCAAAATTGAACTGCAAAGAATCATTTGGGCTTAGAATGCAAAGTAAAATGACATGGTCAACATACAAGTCAAAAACAAAGTTCTTTTCACAGCTGAGCAGTTTTTATTGAAGCCACATAATATAGGTGTTCATGTTAAAGGAAATTGACCATCAATATTAAGCATGATAAATCAGTGGTGCTTTCTCATAGATCGAGGCTGTGAGTGTGGTTATCTTAAATGTTTTATCCATGGGCTCCTTCCTTCTAAAATCAACTAATAAAATTATGCTAATGAGTCAAAAAGGCTATGGGCATATTATCAGAGCCCCTCCGAACTGCAGATTCATGGGCTGTAACATAATTTTAAGATGGGTTTCTCTTTTTATCTTTGTGAATATGTAAATTTTAGAGCTAAATGAATGCATTACCAACAAAATTAAACCATTCTTAACACCACCTCCATTTTTAAATAGTTGGAGGGGTGCAAATTTAAGAATGGGGTGATTCAAAAGTATTTCTAATATTATACTTTTCATAATTCATTAAAAACAAAAAATTATTCCCCAAGATAGTAAATTCTGAAATCTCCTTGAAAATATGGAAACCAAATGTTCCATTTGTAAGCCGTCTAATGTTGTATCAACATTATGAAATTTAAAAAATTGTGAAACATAAAGCAGACATATGGAAAATGTTAATTAATACCTAAATTTGGGTGGTAAAACTGTCTGAAAAAGAGATAATTTAGAATTTTAAAAATGGTAAATTTCAAAACAATGAGCAGAGCAGGTCTTCCCTCCCCCTGCACTTTGTGCTGCTGCTAGATTACACAGGCAGGAGGGAGGGAGGGAGCAGGGGTTGTCTTGTGTGAGACATGTTCTTATCACTGTAACAGCCTATGTGTCTGCATCACTGAGGTTGAGTTTAGAAGGAAGGAGGTCATGCATACCAAATACACTCACCGGCCACTTTATTAGGTACACCATGCTATTAACGGGTTGGACCCCTTTTTGCCTTCAGAACTGCCTCAATTCTTCGTGGCATAGATTCAACAAGGTGCTGGTAGCATTCCTCAGAGATTTTGGTCCATATTGACATGATGGCATCACACAGTTGCCGCAGATTTGTCGGCTGCACATCCATGATGTGAATCTCCCGTTCCACCACATCCCAAAGATGCTCTATTGGATTGAGATCTGGTGACTGTGGAGGCCATTTGAGTACAGTGAACTCATTGTCATGTTCAAGAAACCAGTCTGAGATGATTCCAGCTTTATGACATGGCGCATTATCCTGCTGAAAGTAGCCATCAGATGTTGGGTACATTGTGGCCATAAAGGGATGGACATGGTCAGCAACAATACTCAGGTAGGCTGTGGCGTTGCAACGATGCTCAATTGGTACCAAGGGGCCCAAAGATTGCCAAGAAAATATTCTCCACACCATGACACCACCACCACCACCAGCCTGAACCGTTGATACAAGGCAGGATGGATCCATGCTTTCATGTTGTTGACGTCAAATTCTGACCCTACCATCTGAATGTCGCAGCAGAAATCAAGACTCATCAGACCAGGCAACGTTTTTCCAATCTTCTACTGTCCAATTTCAATGAGCTTGTGCAAATTGTAGCCTCAGTTTCCTGTTCTTAGCTGAACGGAGTGACACCCGGTGTGGTCTTCTGCTGCTGTAGCCCATCTGCCTCAAAGTTCGACCTACTGTGCGTTCAGAGATGCTCTTCTGCCTACCTTGGTTGTAACGGGTGGCAATTTGAGTCATTGTTGCCTTTCTATCAGCTCGAACCAGTCTGCCCATTCTCCTCTGACCTCAACAAGGCATTTCCGCCCACAGAACTGACGCTCACTGGATGTTTTTTCTTTTTCGGACCATTCTCTGTAAACCCTAGAGATGGTTGTGCATGAAAATCCCAGTAGATCAGCAGTTTCTGAAATACTCGGACCAGCCCTTCTGGCACCAACAACCATGTCACGTTCAAAGGCACTCAAATCACCTTTCTTCCCCATACTGATGCTCGGTTTGAACTGCAGGAGATTGTCTTGACCATGTCTACATGCTTAAATGCACTGAGTTGCCGCCATGTAAATTGGCTGATTAGAAATTAAGTGTTAACGAGCAGTTGGACAGGTGTACCTAATAAAGTGGCCGATGAGTACCTGGAATTATAAATAAGTGTTCTTGATTTATCGTGCTTGATTTTGATGGTAGATTTTCCTTAAGCTACAAAATGGCTGCATTCTTGAAGGGTTAAAGAAAATCTACCATCAAAGTCAAGCATGATAAACCAGGGACACCTACTCATAGATCCAGGTACCGTGACTGTTTTAATCTTCTTATGCATGTTGTTCATGGCCTCCTTCACAGGCTGTTACACTGTGCATGAGCATGTCTCACTTAACCTCCTGCTCCCTCACCATTTCTTCCCTCCCTCTTCTTACTGTAATCTCATGGCAACAGCAGCACACAGTGAAGGGGGGGTGCTGGAATCTTCTGCACAGTGTAACAACCTGTGAAGACAGACCACTGACATGTTCAGGTAATTTATAGCAAATAAAAGAAAATTTCTATGGTCACAGTTCCTAAAAATATGATTAGGGATCACATTACTGTGCTTGATTTTGATATCCTTTAATATATCCTTTAATATTTTTACTATTTCTGGAAGTAAAAATATCACAATCACACAGGATGTCCTTCCCACTGTAAATTGCTATCAGGCCCATAAACCAGGGGGTAAATCTATTCACTGTTCTATGAATTTATTCATAGATTAAGTACACAACTGAGATATTTCATTCGCTGAATTGAAGGTGAATCTTTTCTTCTTCGCTTCGGACAAATGCTGTTAATTGACAGCTAGGACTATTTTACTAGGTTTGAAGCATAACTGAAAGCAGCATGGGTAAAGCACACACCCGATCATATGACTGACAAATACTGGTAAAATGGCTCAGTCTATGGCTCAGCAAAAAAAAAACTGATGAAACATCTGGGTTTTTTTCACAGATGAGGCTAAAAACCAGGTGTGATGTTTTCAAAGCAATGTTAAAGCTTTAGTTTATTTAGCAAACACAGAGACAAAACAAACGCATCACGGAGACAAAATGGAAGAAAAACAGAGACACAACGGAGAGAAAACAAAACAAACCCGCAACTGAAGCTGAGCACCAACTCCAATGTGAAAGATAAACAACAAATATGAGCCAATCAGTGGGACTATAGCTTGGGGCAGTATGCAAACACGTCATTATGTTTCCCACCTCTGGTCTAAATAGCCTATTTCTGAAGCAGAGCCTCCTGGTTAAATTGACTCTACCATACGAGAAAATAGTGTACAAACAGTGTGGCTGCCTGGATAAGCTGCGGAGAGTGTGGGGCTCCTGGTGCTCTTCCACAGATACCTTTTTTACTGTCTGCAGTCTCAAAGTCTCTTAATCCTTTCCAGTGAGTGTAATACTTGCTGTAACATGATTATTATATATTGGTACATTATGCGAGCAGTCCCCACATTACATACAAGATATGTTCCATAGGCTTGTTCTTAAGTTGAATTTGTATGCAAGTCGAAATTTTATATTTTATAATTGTAGATCCAGACACATTTTTTTTGCCCCAGTGACAATTGTAGTTTCAGCATGTTTTGCTGTAATAGGACCAAGCATTATCAATAAAACTTCATTACAGACACTTTACAGCTGATCATCGCCAGAGATTACAGTGGGCAGAGGGATCTGTCTTTAACTAGAGGCTGTCTGAAAGTTGGGTGTTCTTAAGTAGAGGACCGCCTGTAATTGTTAGGGTGAAGACACACATGGCGTTTTTGGGCCGTTTTTGGGCCGTTTTTACTAAGTGCGTTTTCAGATCGTTAAAAACGCATGCGTTAAAAACGCATGTGTTTTTTAAAAACGCATGCGTTTTTTGTCTGTTTTTCATTGCGCAATTTCGGAAAAACAGACAAAAACGCCTGTGTTTTTAAAAAACGCATGCGTTTTTTAACGCATGCGTTTTTAACGATCTGAAAACGCACTTAGTAAAAACGGCCCAAAAACGCCGTGTGTCTTCACCCTCACACCCTTCCTGTGTTCCTCTGTACATTGTTGACATAGGGGATTTCTCAATCTGCAGGTGTAAGGCTGGTGCCACACGCACCGCTTTGTCTGCGTTTGAAAATGCAAACGCAGACAAAGCCTCGCCTACCTGGGCAGGCCGCCGTATTGGCGTTTCTATGGAAACACCTGCAATCGGGAACGAGCCGCCGGTGTTTTGCGTTAATTTAATGCAAAACACCGGCGGCTTGTTCCCAATCGCAGGCGTTTGCATAGAAACGCCAATGTGATCGGGGCGAGGCTTTGTATGCGTTTGCGTTTTCAAACGCAGACAAAGTGGTGCGTGTGGCACCAGCCTAAGAAGGCTGAGTAATATGTAGCTTCTTTTTCTTTTTTTAGTTGCTACTTTTCCTTTAACTATATTGCTCTCCTGACTCAGCTAGACAGGATGGTTACTGTTAGGCCCCTTCCACACTAGCGAGTGTGATGCGATGAATTCGCATCACACTCGCAACGCAAGCTGCCGGGAACGCACGGCCCGAACGCTGCACCGCGGGAGTGAACTCAGCATGTCAGTTCACTCCCGCGGTGCAGCGTTCGGGCCGTGCGTTCCCGGCAGCTTGCGTTGCGAGTGTGATGCGAGTTCATCGCATCACACTCGCTAGTGTGGAAGGGGCCTTATATGTATAAGTTGGGAAGGGTTTTTTTAAGGTTTTTGCTTTTATGTAGAATTCTTCACGAATGGCAAATATTTACATAATGATGTACATTGTTATCTCTAATGTATATCAACTAATGCACCTTGATTTGCAATGCTGTTCTGATTTATGTGTTAATAAAGCGATTATAAAAAAAAAATAAGTACTCCTTTTCACACTAACGTTTTCATGTGCAGGTCTGCATATGCAGAACTCACATTTCACTCCATCCCATTGTATTCATTTAGTTTGTTCCTATTTGTATGTGTGTTACACATTTGCATACGTTTTTTTAACACGAGTGAAACTCTGAGGGCGCGTTCACATGTTGCGTTTTGGTCGCGTTTTCACAACAGCTGATGAGAGGTGATTTGTCTAATTACATTACCGTTTACGTTTGTAATCGCAATGTTAAGGCATGCGTTAACGTGTTGTTAACGCATGCGTTAACATCGCTTTTACGATGCGTTTTGTAAACGGAAATATTAACAGTGATGTAATTAGGCAAATCACCTCTCTTCAGCTGTTGTATATGCGTTTCAAACGCAATGAAAACACAGGTCAAAATGCAACGTGTGAACGCGCCCTGAGGGTGCGGTCACACGTTGCGTTTACTGCATGCGTTTATAAACGCATTGCTACAGCTGAAGGGAGATTTGCCCAATTTAACAGCTGTTAACACTTGCGTTTCCAAAACGCATGTGTTAACCGGGATGTTAACACATGTGTTAACACTTGTGTTTTGTAAACGCAAGCGTTAACAGCTGTTTAATTAGGCAAATCTCCCTTCAGCTGTAGCAATGCGTTTTTAAATGCATGCAGTAAACTGCATCGCAATTAGTTTTGAGGTGGTTTTAGGTGCAGTTTTGTCAATTTCACAGGTGAAAGACATGAATTGAATAGTTGAATTTGATTTTGAAGGGAAAAGCTGTTCCACAAATTTCATTCACATGTGATTTGATGTATTTCACTTGTTAAAATAAGTAATACCACCTAAAACCAACCCAACACTAATTGCTTGCTTTCCTTTTGCAGGTCAAAAGTGAGAAAAACACGCTATACAAAGCTATGGAGATGTAATAAAAAAGCATTACATTCCGAGATATATGCAAGTGCAATGTATTCCAATTGACATGGAAACCCCCCTTCCTTGACCTTTGCTGCCGGCTTTATCATCACCTAATATAGTAGTTGTTATTTTTGTTCCTTTTATCTCTATTTTCTGGAACCTACCTGTTTCAATTAAATGTATGGCTCAGAAAAAGCAAGGCAAATACAATGATATGAGAGCTACACCAACCCTCACAAACCCTGAGGGCGCGTTCACACGTTGCGTTTTGGTCGCGTTTTCATTGCGTTTGAAACGCATATACAACAGCTGATGAGAGGTGATTTGCCTAATTACATTACCGTTTATGTTTGTAAATGCAATGTTACCGCATGCGTTAACATCACGTTTACGATGCGTTTTGTAAACGGAAAGGTTAACAGTGATGTAATTAGACAAATAACCCCTCCTCAGCTGTTGTATATGCGTTTCAAACGCAATGAAAACGCAGGTGAAAACGCAGGTCAAAACGCAACGTGTGAACGCGCCCTGAGGGCGCGAGCGCTTTGTTTGCGTTTTCATTGCGTTTTAAAACGCATTACAACAGCTGTAGAGAGGTGATTTGCCTAATTACATTACTATTTACATGTGTTAACGCATGTGTTAACAAAACACATGTGTTAAATCGGTGTTAACTCATATGTTAACAATGCGTTAACGCAAGCATTTTGTAAACACAAACATTAACAGTAATGTAATTAGGCAAATCACCTCATCTCAGCTGTTGTAATGCGTTTTCAAACGCAATGAAAACGCAACCAAAGCGCAACGTGTGAACGCGCCCTGAGAGAGTTACGGGATGAGAGGAAAAGCCCATCTGATTCAAGTTAAACATCAAACAACTCTTGGGAAAAATTATCTCCTCTACAAATTCAAGAGCAACACAATTAACCGGGCCATTTCTTGTTTTTTCATTTCCACTTTTTTATTTTTCCACATAAAGAGCTGTGTGATGGCTTGTTTTCTGCGTAACAAATTGCACTTCATATTGATGGTATTGAATATTCCATGCCATGTACTAGGAAGCGGGGAAAAAATTCCAAATGCAGTGAAAATGGTGAAAAAACACATTTGCGCCATATTCTTGTGGGCTTGGATTTTACAGCTTTCACTGTACGCCCCAAATGACATATCAACTTTATTCTTTGGGTCGGTACGATCACGGGGATACCAAATATGTATAGATTTTATAATGTTTTCATACATTTACAAAAAATTAAAACCTCTTGTGGGTTGGTATCATTTTTTGCAACATTTGATATTTTCAATTTTCAATCATTTTTAGGACTGTACGACCTTTTGATCACTTTTTATAGATTTTTTTAAATATTTTTCAAAATGGCAACAAAGTGCCATTTTCGACTTTGGGCGCTATTTTCCGCTACGAGGTTAAACGCAGTGAAAAACCGTTAGTATATTTGATAGATCGCGCATTTTAGGATGCGTTGATACCTAATGTGTTTACGATTTTACATCAGTTCTAGGGAAAGGGGGGTGATTTTAATTTTTAGGTTTTTTATTATAATTTTTAATCTTTTTACAATTTTTCCGACTCCCTAGGGCAGGGGTAGGGAACCTATGGCTCGGGAGCCATATGTGGCTCTTTTGATGGCTGCATCTGGCTCTCAGACAAATCATGGATTAATAGCGATCGGCAGTGTGTACATCTAAGACATACACAGCGATGACCACTGGATACAGGTAGGGATGTTACCATTGCCTGAGTCCTTTGTGTGACCAAGGTGCCATCACTGCACCACTGCTAAGGTGACAGCACCTGTGTCATAGAGTAGAGCAGCATCCACTCCTCTCTATGACCCAGGCGCCATTGCCTAAGCAATTATGGCAGCAGTGCCTGGGTCATAGAGAAGAGCGCGGGGGTGATGAGAAGCCGCTGAAGGAAGAGCAGGTAGGTATTCCCTTTTTTTCTGTTACAACCTATCTACTGGGAGGTATGTACTGTGACTACCTATCTACTGGGGGCATGTGCTATGACTACCTATCTACCTTGGGCATGTGCTGTGGCTAACTATCTACTGGGGAGCTTGTGCTGTGGCTACCTATCTACTGGGAAGCATGTGCTGGGGCTACCTATCTACTGGGAAGCATGTGCTGGGGCTACCTATCTACTGGGAAGCATGTGCTGGGGCTACCTATCTACTGGGGACATGTACTGGGGCTACCTATCTACTGGGGACATGTACTGGGGCTACCTATCTACTGGGGACATGTACTGGGGCTACCTATCTACTGGGGACATGTACTGGGGCTACCTATCTATGGGGGGGGGGCATGTGCTGGTGCTACCTATCTCCTGGGAGGCATATGCTGTGGTTGCCTATCTACTGGGGGAATGTGCTGTGGCTACCTATTTACTGGGGCAACCTGTCTACTAGAGGGAAGTGCTGTGACTACCCATCAACTGGGGGACATGTCCGGTGCCAACCTATCTACTGTAAGGCATGTGCATATTGTATGGCTCTCACAGAAATACATTTTAAAATATGTGGTGTTCACGGCTCTCTCAGCCAAAAAGGTTTCTGACCTCTTGTCTGATCGATACTATCATATACTGCCATACTACAGAATGGCAGCATATGGGGATTTTCCTCCTCATTCATTGTGCACATTGTAATGAAGGGGTTAAAATGAGACAGCCTCAGGGCGCGTTCACACGTTGCGTTTTGACCTGCGTTTTCATTGCGTTTGAAACGCATATACAACAGCTGAGGAGAGGTGATTTGCCTAATTACATCACTTAACATTTCCGTTTACAAAACGCACGGACCCCTGAGGGCGTGTTCACACGTCGCGTTTTGGTCGCGTTTTCATTGCGTTTGAAACGCATATACAACAGCTGATGAGAGGGGATTTGCCTAATTACATTACCGTTTACGTTTGTAAATGCAATGTTAACGCATGCGTTAACATCACGTTTACGATGCGTTTTGTAAACTGAAATGTTAACAGTGATGTAATTAGGCAAATCACCCCTCCTCAGCTGTTGTATATGCGTTTCAAACGCAATGAAAACGCAGGTCAAAACGCAACGTGTGAACGCGCCCTGAAGGGTACGCAAGGTCACTCAGTTATCCTTTTATAGACATTCCCAGAACTCACGGGTTCTGAGAGGCGCAGGAAATGATTAAAAATGTCCACACAACTTCGTATATGGCACAACAATAAATAACAGCCCTGTACAGTAGGAGCTGCCACCAGTTCTCCTTTAACCCCTTAAGGACCAGGCCCTTTTTTGTTTTTGCGTTTTTATTTTTCACTCCCCACCTTCAAAAATCTATAACTTTTTTATTTTTCCGTGTACAGAGCTATGTGATGGCTTATTTTCTGCGTAACAAATTGCACTTCGTAGTGATGGTATTAAATATGCCATGCCGTGTACTGGGAAGCGGGAAAAAAATTCTAAATGCAGTGAAAATGGTGAAAAAACACATTTGCGCCATATTCTTGTGGGCTTGGTTTTTACAGCTTACACTGTGCGCCCCAAATGACAGGTCTATTTCATTCATTGGGTCAATACGATCAAGGGGATACCAAATTTGTATAGGTTTTATAATGTTTTCATACATTTACAAAAATTAAAACCTCCTGTACAAAAAAAAAATTCTTCATTTTGCCGTGTTCTTGCGCTAATAACTTTTTCATACTTTGGTGTATGGAGCTGTGAGTGGTGTCATTTTTTGCGACTTCTGATGTCGTTTTCAATGCTTCTATTTTTAGGACTGTGCGACCTTTTGATCACTTTTTATAGAATTTTTTCTATTTTTCAAAATGGCAAAAAAATGGCATTTGCAACTTCGGGGGCTATTTTCCGCTACGGGGTTAAACGCAGTGAAAAACGGTTATTATATTTTGATAGATCGGGCATTTTCGGACGCGGCGATACCTAATGTGTTTATGATTTTTACGGTTTATTTATATTTATATCAGTTCTAGGGAAAGGGGGGTGATTTGAATTTTTATGTTTTTTTAATATAATTTTTTTTTTTTACTTTTTTTTATTTATTTTTTTTACTATTTTTCAGACTCCCTAGGGTACTTTAACCCTAGGTTGTCTGATTGATCCTACCATATACTGCCATACTACAGTATGGCAGTATATGGGGATTTTGCATACCATCTATAACAATGTGCAGATCGCCGGTTTTCCGAAATTGCGCAATGAAAAACGGACAAAAATGCATGCGTTTTTAAAAAACGGATGCGTTCTTAAACGCATGCGTTCTTAACGATCTGAAAACGCACTTAGTAAAAACGGACCAAAAACGGCCCAAAAACGCCATGTGTGTCTTCACCCTAAGTATGGTCCGCTGCCATCCTCCACCTCCCCCTCACCTTCCCCACTCACCTTCCCCGCGTCGCCGCTTCTCTTCTCCGCGTCGCTTCCCGTCGCGTCCCGTCGGGTCTCCGCTCCGCCCCCGGACCTCCGCCACGCCCCCGGACCCCGCGCCTTATAGTCCGATGCGCCTTATATATGGAATTATTACATATATAAGGCGCATCGGACTAATGCGCCTTATATTCCGGTGCGCCTAATGGCCCGGAAAATACGGTAGTTGGGATATATACGGTTACACAGAGCACAAAATACAGGGTAGCACTACAAGTAAAAGCAGTTCAGTAACTTAGTTACCTTTGTGTGTATAAGGGTGAAGACACACATGGCATTTTTAGGCCGTTTTTGGGCCGTTTTTAGTTAGTGCGCTTTCAGATCGTAAAAAACGCATGCGTTTTTGAAAACGCATGCGTTTTTGACAGGTTTGACCAATTATCTTAATTCAAACTGGTCAAAAACGCATGCGTTTTCAAAAAATTGCATGCGTTTTTTAACGATCTGAAAACGCACTAACTAAAAACGGCCCAAAAACGGCCTAAAAACGCCACGTGTGTCATCACCCTAAGGTCGGCGCCACACGTGGCGCTTTGTCTGCGCTTGCAAACGCAAACAAAATCGCGCCTTGGCGGGCCTTGGCCCGATCGCATTGGCGTTTCTATGGAAACGCCTGCGATCGGGAACGAGCCGCCGGTGTTTCGCGTTAAATTAACGCAAAACACCGGCGGCTCGTTCCCGATCGCAGGCGTTTCCATAGAAACGCCGATGCGATGGGGCCGAGGCCCGCCCCGGTGGGCGCGACTTTGTCTGCGTTTGCAAGCGCAGACAAAAGCGCCACGTGTGGCGCTGGCCTAAGGCTAATGGAACCTAATAGACCACACCTTAAGATCCTTCTCTGCTCTTGATGGTAAAATAGTTCCCAGACAATGTTGGCTGAGAGAAACCTCAATATATCAGGTGTGGACACACCTCTGCCAACCCAACAGGAGAAGTCATGGGTCCCTCCTACTTGGTACTACCACCAGAGCCCTGGAGAAGCCATAGCTTCTCAAGGGGAAGCCGTAGGGTCATGGTTCTGGTATCATTGGATCCGGGTGAATCCCTGGATCGCATTAATACAAAACCTGACCCATTTTCTATTGTCCTATCCAGAGATATTGATCTCTATGGAACCCCATGATCACCTGAATATTACAAATCCAAAAATGTGTTTGTTCTTCTGGTGATATGGACCATAACTTCATAACTGTACTTATTCAACCTGGTGGTTTCAGAGTTTTTATGGTCCATTGTTTGAGAGTGATGGGGGGGGGGGAGGGGGTTGCCTGGAGACGATTTGACTGCAGAGGTCTGTGAAGCACGGTCACATGCTGTGTTTGTAAACAATCTATCTCAATTAGGCCAATTAATTAGGAAATTAGGAAATTGCGCAATGAAAAACTGACAAAAATGCATGCGTTTTCAAAAACGCATGCGTTTTTAAAAAACGGATGCGTTTTTAAACGCATGCGTTTTTAACGATCTGAAAACGCACTTAGTAAAAACGGCCCAAAAACGGCCCAAAAACGCCTTGTGTGTCTTCACCCTAAGTATGGTCCGCTGCCATCCTCCACCTCCCCCTCACCTTCCCCGCGTCGCCGCTTCTCTTCTCCGCGTCGCTTCCCGTCGCGTCCCGTCGGGTCTCCGCTCCGCCCCCGGACCTCCGCCACGCCCCCGGACCCCGCGCCTTATAGTCCGATGCGCCTTATATATGGAATTATTACATATATAAGGCGCATCGGACTAATGCGCCTTATATTCCGGTGCGCCTAATGGCCCGGAAAATACGGTAGTTGGGATATATACGGTTACACAGAGCACAAAATACAGGGTAGCACTACAAGTAAAAGCAGTTCAGTAACTTAGTTACCTTTGTGTGTATAAGGGTGAAGACACACATGGCATTTTTAGGCCGTTTTTGGGCCGTTTTTAGTTAGTGCGCTTTCAGATCGTAAAAAACACATGCGTTTTTGAAAACGCATGCGTTTTTGACAGGTTTGACCAATTATCTTAATTCAAACTGGTCAAAAACGCATGCATTTTCAAAAAATTGCATGCGTTTTTTAACGATCTGAAAGCGCACTAACTAAAAACGGCCCAAAAACGGCCTAAAAACGCCACGTGTGTCATCACCCTAAGGTCGGCGCCACACGTGGCGCTTTGTCTGCGCTTGCAAACGCAAACAAAATTAACGCAAAACACCGGCGGCTCGTTCCCGATCGCAGGCGTTTCCATAGAAACGCCGATGCGATGGGGCCGAGGCCCGCCCCGGTGGGCGCGACTTTGTCTGCGTTTGCAAGCGCAGACAAAAGCGCCACGTGTGGCGCTGGCCTAAGGCTAATGGAACCTAATAGACCACACCTTAAGATCCTTCTCTGCTCTTGATGGTAAAATAGTTCCCAGACAATGTTGGCTGAGAGAAACCTCAATATATCAGGTGTGGACACACCTCTGCCAACCCAACAGGAGAAGTCATGGGTCCCTCCTACTTGGTACTACCACCAGAGCCCTGGAGAAGCCATAGCTTCTCAAGGGGAAGCCGTAGGGTCATGGTTCTGGTATCATTGGATCCGGGTGAATCCCTGGATCGCATTAATACAAAACCTGACCCATTTTCTATTGTCCTATCCAGAGATATTGATCTCTATGGAACCCCATGATCACCTGAATATTACAAATCCAAAAATGTGTTTGTTCTTCTGGTGATATGGACCATAACTTCATAACTGTACTTATTCAACCTGGTGGTTTCAGAGTTTTTATGGTCCATTGTTTGAGAGTGATGGGGGGGGGGAGGGGGTTGCCTGGAGCTGATTTGACTGCAGAGGTCTGTGAAGCATGGTCACATGCTGTGTTTGTAAACAATCTATCTCAATTAGGCCAATTAACCTGAGGCTGCAGGGAAGGTGAGGGATATGGGTGGCTGAATGAACAAGACAATACCTGCATGTTCATCACACCCCCCCATATGCTTGCAACTTAAACAACTGGACTTAAAAACAACTGTTTGTGTATTCATTTACAACAAGGAGGGAAAACAAGAATGTTGAGAGTGAGAGAGTGTTTTATTTAGAAAGAATTGGGGAATTTTATATATGGCCATATGCTTAATGTAATATTGTTTCTGACAGTATGTTTAGCCCCACTGGGTTTAACCCCTTAATGACCGCCGTATCGGCTTTTTACGGCGGTCATTAAGGGTACTTCTTCTGACGCATACGCCTTTCTACGGCGGCGCATCAGAAGAGGATTTCGGGACACCGGGTCTCGCTGGTGCCGGTGTCGGGCTGTGATATCACAGCCCAGACCCGGCACTAACACCCGGGGACCGGAAAAACTCAGATCCCGGGTGTTTAACCCCTTACACGCCGCGGTCAAGCATGACCGCGGCGTGCAAGTGTGTCCCCCGTGGATCGGACCCCCCCGGTGAGTTTACCGGGGGATCCGATCCCTCCTGCCGCTGCTCCGGGTCCCGACGACTGACCCGGGGCTGTCGGCTCCTCTCTGTGCCGGGTTCCCCCTCCTGGCAGGACCCAGCTGTGTGTAACAGCATGTACAGCATGCTCAGTTACTTACACTATACACTGCAATACAAGTGTATTGTAGTGTAAAGGCTTGAATAAGCGATCGGATGATCGCTTATTCAAGCCAAGAAGTAGAAAATGTAAAAAAAGTTAAAAATTTTTTTTTTATCTTTTTATAATATAATTAAATAAATAAAATAAAAGTCCCATAATCTCCCCAGTAACACATAAAATGCAAATAAAGTAAATAAAACACAAAAACACGTACATATTTGGTATCACCGCGTCCGTATTAATCTGTACAATAAATCTAAATCAATATTGAACCCGCTCGGTGAACTACGTAAAAAAAAACTCGAAAAACTTCCCATAATATACAATTTTCCATCAAACACCATCACAAAAAATGTTCAGAAAAGTGATCAAAAAAAGTTACGTTCCCTAATATGATACGACTGAAAAGAACAACTGTTTTCGCAAAAAATAAGCCCTCAACCAGATCTGACAACAGAAAAATACAGAAGTTATGGCCCTGAAAAGTTGTCAATAGTAAAAACAATGCGATTTTCTCCAATATTGGTTTTGCTCAGGAAAATTGAGCAAAAATAAGAAAAACTATATAAATGAGGTAACACCGCAATCATAGTGAACCAGAGAATAAAGATAAAATATTATTTTTACGTTACGGTGAGCGGGGGAAAAAAATGCTAACAATCCAAAATAAAAATTGATGATTTTGTTTGTGTCCCCCTTGAAATAGTTAAATAAAATCTCATGAATAAGCTTTAGACTCCAAAAATACATTATCTATACATTGTATCTCATCCCGTACATAATAAGCTATCATATGTTCGCATTACCAAAAAAAAAAAAATGTATAGGTCGTACAATGTGACAATACAAATCTGCTGTGAATGGCGCCTCCATTCATTCTATACACGGCCGTGGGCCTGCACAGCAGTTTACCACCACATATGGGGTATCAGTAAACTCGGGAGCAATTGGGCATCAAGCGTTGCAGTGCGTTTCATCATTTAATTTATTCTGAAAATGGCAGTTTTGGCCTAAATGAGTTTATTTTCCAAAAAAATTCTATAGTTTCTAAATCGCAAGTCCATATTTTTTAACCCATGTGAAACACTTAAAGGGTTAATAGACTTAATAGAAGTTGTTTTACATATGTTGAGGGGTGAACTTTCTATAGTGGGGTAATTTATGGGGTTTTACTATTATTTAGGCCTCTCAAAGTCACTTGGAAGCTGAACTGTCCCTCAAAATGTGAGTTTTGGCAATTTTCATGAAAATAAGAAAAATCGCACCTAAAGTTCTGCACCTCATAACATCCTAGAAAAATGACCGGAAGCATAAAATATCATCCCAACATAAAGCAGATATTCTGTAAATGTTAATTATCAAACTTTTTGGGTAGTTTTACATCTTGTCTGGAAACCAGAACTTTTCAAACTTGGAAAATGAAGAATTTTTACAAACTTTTGCCAAATTTTCACTTTTTTTCAGAACGAAACGCAAAACTTATCACTTAAATTTTATAACTAACATGAAGTACAATGTGTCACGAGAAAACATTCTCAAAATCACCCGGATATGTTAAAGCGGTCTGAAGTTATAACCAATTATCGCGAGACATGTCAGATTTGAAAAATCGAGTCTGGTCATTGAGCTGAAAACTAGTGTCGGTGATAAGGGGTTAAAGTTCCTAATTTATAGATCCAATAGATCTCCCTTTTTTCAGAGCTCTGAACCTATTTTAAATATGTTTATTTATCTGATCGATATCTGACTTTTATTCCCCGTGATTGTTTTTTCTTGTGTCTGATATATCTTGGTTATGTTGGTTCATTCGAATGTGTAAACTTTGAACTGTTCTGCCTACATACTGCTTCCTCAGTTACATTCAATTAGATAAATCACATAATTACTTTGGCAATTCAGATTATGTTTTACCATATGCAGTTCTTCTGTGGTGTTGGATCGAAACTCTTTGGATACTTATTTCTGTACAACATAGACATTTCAGATCCCCACATCTATAGGTGCCTTTTTTAGTTTCTTTAAGTTTTTTCATTATTTTTGTGTGGCGTTTAAATTGGCTGGGGGCAATGAGGCTTTTTATAGTGGGGGCTCTTCTGTAGGTGAAGGTGGGTTTGTTCTGAAGGACTTGTTTCAAATATACGTCATTCAGCATTATGTGTCAATGTTTCTCTAGTATTTATTTAATCTCCCAATGATCTTTAGTATAGTTGGTTATTAGGCTTATTGGGGCCTCCGTATTGTGGGTTTTCTTTTTCCCGGCCAGGCATTCTTTTTGGGGTTTATCCACATTCCTTTTGTATGCGTCTTTCATGAGGTTCTTAGGGTAGTTTTTCTCCCTGAATCTTTGGTGTAATGTATTTGCTTGTCCTTTCTTTATAATCCCTCCTATTTTCTACAGTTTTACTAATCTGTTGGTATTGACTATAGGGTATATTCTTTAACCATTTGTGGTAGTGGTTACTTGAATACTCTAAATAGCTTTTAGCATTTACCATTTTAAAATATGTTTTGGTGCACAATTTTTTCTTTGAGGGAAATATCAGTAAATCCAGAAATTCTTTACTACTGTGATGCAGAGTGACTCTAATTCCCCAGTCATTGTTATTCAGTTCTTCATAGAATGTATTCAGTATTTGTTCATCCCCTTTCCAAATGAAGAAGAGATTGTCGATGTATCTTTTGTAACATATTAGGATGGTCTGATATCTGGGATGGTTGAAAATGTATTGTTCTTCCAAGGCACCCATAAAAAGGTTTGCAAAGGAGGGGGCAATCCGTGTACCCATGGCCGTCCCTCTCACTTGATATGTGGTACCAGCATATTTAAAGAAATCATTTTCCATACTAGACCCACTAAACCTTTAAGACGCTGGGATTACCAAGGGATGTCCCGTGGATCACTATCAAAAAGCTGAAACAGTTGGTTGTGACTAATACACAACCTTGAAAGTTGAGCAAACAACTATCACTGCAAAAAATAATCTAATAACCTGAAAATATCACACTAGTTGCGCCTTCCTTCCTTTTTTGTTTTTATTTTGTATTTCAATTCAGTAATAGTCCCCACACTCAGCACAAGCCCTCCACTTGCTAATAACCCCTTGTTAATAACCTCCACAAAAACTAATAGCCTCCTACACTCAAAAATAGCCCCCACACTCACTTATAACCCCCACATTCGGTGATAATCCCCTTACACTCATTAAAAGACCACACATAGCCCCTTCACACTAATAGTCACTAACACACTCAGTAATATAACCAACTTATAGCTTCCCCAAGGATAGACCGACAACTCAGGAACTCCATCTGCAGGACGGGATGTGGTGACGTCACTACACATTGGGGCAGATTTACTTACCCGGTCCATTCTCGATCCAGCGGCGCGTTCTCTGCGCTGGATTCGGGTCCGGCCGGGATTTATTAAGGCAGTTCCACCAGGTGGCGCTGCTGCGCTGAGGTTCCCTGGAACGCACTGGAATACACAGAGCCGGGCTGAGTGAAGGTAAGTGCAAGCTCCGCGACACATTTTTATTTTTAAATGCGGCGGTTTTTCCGAATCCGTCGGGTTTTCGTTCGGCCACGCCCCCCGATTTCCGTCGTGTGCATGCCAGCGCCGATGCGCCACAATCCGATCACGTGTGCCAAAATCCCGGGGCAATTCAGGGGAAATCGGCGCAAATCGGAAATATTCGGGTAACACGTCGGGAAAACGCGAATCGGGCCCTTAGTAAATGACCCCCATTGTCTCCTGCTCCAGGCAGCTGTAGGGAGGATGCTTGAAGGAGGTGATACAATGCAGTGATGACATCGACCTCCTGCACAGCTCAGTACTCCACAGAACTGCCGCATGGGCTCTGTAGTGGAGCAGGATACTGAAGTAATCATCTCAAGAAGCATCCAGAGGATGCAAATAGAGATGACAGTGGAGAAATCTGGCAGACAACATTCGGGGCATCAGCCAAAAGATCCGGGGCTGACACGAAAAAAACCAGGTAAACCTTTTGATTCAAGTATAAGCTGAGGATGGGAAATGCATTGATTGAATGCTCCCCAGTATATAGACAGCAGCCCTCCCCCCAGTATATGGCCAGCCCCTGCCTCCTAGTATAAAGCCAGTAGCCTCTAGCCCCCAGTATATAGCCAGCAGGCCCCTGCCCAGCCTAGAAAAGAAAAAAAATGACAACTCTTGCGGGTCCTCTTCTGTTTTTGCGGCGCACACACTATGATGTCGACAAGTGGCTGAAGTCATGGTGCTTGTGACAGGACCACGCGGGTAGCTGCATACGGAGTTGGAGCTGAAGACAGAATAGGACCTGCGGGGGCGTTGGAAAGGTGAGTACAGAGGTTTTTTTTCATTAATTTGAGTAGAACCCAAGTTAGGGTTTTTCAGACCATTTTTTGTGCTGAAAAACTCGGCTTATACTTGAGTATATACAGTAATTGGTAAACCTCTTCCCGGAGCCCACCGTAATAGTACGGCACGAGTCGGGTGCATGAAGAGGGCTCAGGGGCTGAGCCCCCTCCATAGCTGGTAAGTCTTTGCTGTATATTGCATATTGCTAGCACCAATCGCGGGTGTTTTCCCGTCAATCGCCGCCGCAAAGCTGCCATCATGGTAACAATCATTGCTCCCCATGATGTCATCGGGGAGCGGCGATTTCTAGGGAAATCACTCCCTTTCCCTAGAACTGATATAAATATAAATAAACAGTAAAAATCATTAACACATTAGGTACACCGCATCCGAAAATGTTGATCTATCAAAATATAACAGTCTCTGACAGCGTTTAACACCGTAACGGAAAATAGCGCCCAAAGTTATTGCCATTTTGAAATATATTAAAAAATGCAATAAAAAGTGATGAAAAGGTCGTACAGTCCTAAATGTACCTAAAAATGGTAGCATTGAAAACATCATCAAAAGTTGCACAAAAGGACACCACAGCTCCTTAAACCAAAGTATGAAAAAGTTAGCGCCAGAAGATGGCAAAATCAAAAAATAAAGAAGACATGTCATTTGAAGCACACAGTGAAAGCCGTAAAATCCAAGCCCACCAGAAAATGTGTTTTTCATAATGTTCCCTGTATTTGGAATTTTCTTCCCGCTTCTCAGTACACGGAATGGAATACTAAATACCATCACTATGCATTTAAGTGCAATATGCTATGCAGAAAACAAGCCATCACAGATCTCTTTATATTTAAAAATAAAAAAGTTATAGATTTTTGAAGGTGGAGAGTGAAAAATGGATGTCACGGGTGCTCCTGCGACCCATGGGTTGCAGGCGTACCCGTGTGCCCCCTTTCGCCAGCAGCCTCACTTACCCAGCCGTGCTCCATCGATGGTCTCCTCACTTCAGCGCGTGCCTCCTAGGGCGCGTGCATCGGCCATCTGAAATATAAAGGGCCAGGGGATTGCTAACTGGCAATGGCCACCTGACAACTTATAAATACTCAACCTCTTCCTGTAACCCCTGCCAGATTTTTGTGCTTCTATGCCTACGAGAAAGCTGTATTCAAAGCCCATTGCGATTATCCTGATTTCAAGTTGTGACCTTGATTCCATTCGTGACTCCAATCATGTGCTGTCTGTCCTGACCCGTGGGCTCTGGTGAAAACCGGGTACCACTTAGACTACGGTCCCAGGTGTCGGCTTATGTCATCGTTCGCGGTGGGAAAGAGGATCCACTACCACTAATACTGACAATGGAAATGAGAAACCAAAAAAGGGCCAGGTGGTTAAGGGGTTAAAAATGTTCTTAACCCCTTAAGAACACAGCTATTTTTTAAATCTGCCATATATTACTATACATGTGCATCTGAAGCATTAAAACTATCAGCAAATTTTTTTTTTTTTCAGTAATTCAATTCAAAAAGAAAGACTCACATATATGAATAGATACACTGCACATCTGTGAAGGGTTAAAGCAGCTAACAAATGTGACTAACTAGACGTGAATATATTATACATCGCTCCCAACCATCCTGAATTCGGCTGGACAATTCAGGTTTTTCACAGATGTCCTACCATCTCAACTGCTCTGCGTTGTCCTGCCTCCTCCTGGGCCTGTACACTACAGCTGCCGAGCAGCTGAGGCATTGGGATGAGGAAGTGGTAGGATCAGCTTCCTGCCACCTTCATACATGTCTGCTTCTCTATAGCAGACATGTGTGGAAGTAGCTCCACCCCTAGGCTGGCCCGCATCCCCTCCTCTGAGTCAGCTCAGACCCCCGGTAACAGAAGAAGAAGCGGGACTGCTGCAGGGAATGAGTGAAAGGTAAGTAACAACATTTTTTTAAATTTAATACAGTTACAGAAGGAGGGCAAGGGCCATAGTATGCATATGGCCCTGATATTCTAATGTCACCACCGCCGTGTGTGTGACCACTGGTTGGACCTGAATATCAGTATAGCTTGTGGTAGGATCACCTACATTTCATCAGCCTGGTGTCTTCTTGATACTGGCGCTAATTGCATCCTGGAAAAAAAAATGGCGCTCTGTTGATCTCAACTAGGAGACCCAAGCTGCCTGGTGCAAGCGATCCCAACAGGTACCTGCATGGGAAGGAGGTGGAGGGGGAAATGGTGGCGGCTTATGTGCAGGCATTGGGGGTGGGCGGCGGTGCGGGCATTGGGGCCGGGCGGTGGTGCGGGCATCGGCCTGGCGGTGTTGTGGGCATCGGGCTGGAGGGTGATGGAGGATTGGAGGTCACAATATGAGGGAGATGGAGGACTGGAGGACACCAAATGAGGTAAATGGAGGACTGGAGGACACCAAATGAGGGAGATGGAGGACAGGAGGCTACATTATGAGGGGGATTAAGAACAGAGGCCACAATATAAGGGAAATGGAGGACACAATATGAGGGAGATGAAGAACAGAAGAGCACACACAATATGAGATGACTGGAGGATAGGAGGCCACTATACGAGGGGGATGGAGAACATGAGGCTACAATATGTCATAAACCCCACACACTGGAGTCCAAGCACGGGGTGCACCTACGCTAGAGAACCTCGCAAAGAGTAACTGTAAACATTAAACTGTAAAACAACTTTGCTTATTATTAGAGATGGGCGAATCGATTCAAACAAAGTGGAATTCGATAAAAATTTCACTGAAAATTCAATTTGTCACAAATCCAAAGCGGATTTGTGGCAATGAAGTTTCCCCCCCCCCCCCCCCCCCGCTTTTTAAGCTAAATGGCCGCGAACACAACGTGTTACATGGGGCAGAGAACTCTGGGAAGGGAAAGTAACACCCTCGATGACATCTGCAGACCTATCAGCAATTAGTGACTGCCAGGCTTATGTGATGTCACGCAGCCCTATAAAAACTATCAATCATTTGCAATTTCGGCGTTTCACACTGCATGTGCTGTCTGTAGTGTCCAGCTGCTTCTACTGTACTGTGCTGTAGTGATTTCTGCTCCAATCCCAGGGTGTGCATTTAGGGGGATCTATGTACCTCAAATAGCAGTGATTTTTTTGTTACTGAAGCAACTAGGAAGAAATCAGTTTAATATCCACACAGCTGCTGTAGTGATTTCTGCCACTCTCCGAGTCGGTGTTTCCGCCACCTGCATAATTTGTCATTGTGCCACTATGCGGCCTACTCATGCTGCTGCCAACTGACCGCTGTCTCCCTAGAACACCCTGTGATTTCCATAATGCTGTTTTCACCCTCCACCGCTCTATGACGTTGCCACTATGTTTAGTTTTCTCCTTCATTTCATCTGTCAGAAGAAATGAAAAGCCTCAGGATAGCTAAAAGCAGGAGTGGATACTTAACACAAAGGACATGCTAATTTCCCATTTACTGGTCATCTCTGTTTTGGATCAACTCCTGTATGTTTTTGGCTTTACCAATACCGATGATGGATTATTAACTGATTGAAAGTGGACACTGACCGATGAAATGAACGGCAAAATGATCAGTGATGTCAATGCAAAATTACTGCTGACACCCTCTCCACTCTTTTGGGAAGTTTCTACATGTAGCCACGTTTAACAGAACAGGTTCTGTCGTAATCATCTGATGTCAGTGTAAAAAGAGTGCACTCTTTGATGTTATAGTGGGATCTTGGCCCTCAGCTCAGTCCTTTTGAGCTGGCACAGACGTTACCTTGTCAGGCTGCGTTCCCGCTTCGCTTATTTGGTGAAGTTGGCCTATGTAAGTGCACATGGAAGTGAAGAGTGAAGCAATTCTAAGAGCGGCAGCTGTCATGGGCGTGTCATACTAAAACACAGCATTGTTTGAAGACCAAACCACGCTCCCTATGCATATATAAGCATGGCACAACATTCTACAACACACTACAGGCTCTCTGCAGCCAGGAAATACCTGTTTTTTAACGTGATTCGCCATGATTCAATTCGGGTCGAATCTAATTTTTAAAAAAATTCTGCGAATCGGGTCGAACCGAATTAAAAAAAAAAAAATGGGCCATCTATACTTATCTTTGTTTCCTATATGCAGATGTTTCTTTACTATACCCATCAGATTATCTCAGAGCTGCAATAGCTGCTTCCACTCCATGTGCTTATATTACTTTAGTAATAGTTTGTTTCTCATGGGAGGAGAGGAGCGGCTGCTGCCCGCTCACAGAGGAGGAGGTCACGTGACAGTGTATGTAGAAGAGCTGGATTTGTCCAAGACAATGAATTCAGATATCTCCTGCACAGAATAGTAAGGTACAAGATCTCCCCTGTTATCTATCAGTCCCTCCATATTAGTCTGTGATTCTACAGAACTTTCTCTGTCTCTTCTCTCCTCATGCTGCTCCCTTCCCCCACCTTGTCATCAGCAGCATCAGCTCTGTGCAGAGAAGCTATGTAGAAGAGCTGGATTTGTCCAAGACAATGAATTCAGATATCTCCTGCACAGAATAGTAAGGTACAAGATCTCCCCTGTTATCTATCAGTCCCTCCATATTAGTCTGTGATTCTACAGAACTTTCTCTGTCTCTTCTCTCCTCATGCTGCTCCCTTCCCCCACCTTGTCATCAGCAGCATCAGCTCTGTGCAGAGAAGCTATTAACCCTGAGTGCTCACACAGAACAAGCAAAGACTGCATGTACTAATGATTTCTAACACGTATGACATGTTCCCTGTTCCTCCATGTGATGGAAGCTGCCAGGCTGGTCACCATATACATCCTGCATTTTTTACTGTGCAGTGTTCAGTGGATTTACTTGTGGGAAACTAAATGGATTTAATGCTAAATTACTTTGAGAGAGAATGGGAGAAAGAATTACTATGAAAGAGAAGCTAACTGGCCTCCGCTTGAGGGCAAAGACAGACAGACATTAATCTCCACCCACTTGACCTCTGGTGAGAAAGATTTTTGTCAAACACTTTCAGAACAGAAAATAGCAGAAATTTGGAAAGAAAAGGGTGATCAGGACAAAGTATAGTAAAGTTGTGTTTGTTTTCAAAAGGGGAATCACATTTAGTAATTTGGTAAAATCACTATTACTTTACATTTACGTTTTAAGCTCCGCCCAAAAATGTCGTTCTTCCGCTAATTCCTATTCCCCTAGCACCCAGCACACCCACTCAACTCAACTCTCATTTCAGGGAAACCAAATGATTCCGATTCTCAGACACCACCACCTAAGCACGCACAGCCCACGGGGCGCACAACCACACTATGTACCCCCCTACCACCTACGTGCCTATGGAATGCTACTACACAGAGCTACTCTGCAGCCTTATACAGTCACACATTTGTTTCATACACCTCGTCCCTGTCACCACTCGCAATTATGGCTTACATGTCGCCCACACCAGGACCACACACATACATCCAGATACACACTCTTGTAGGTGCTGTACAGCACGTCTTAGCGGTAATTCACATGTGCAGAGTTATTGTAACATATAGAGCACAAGGAAAAACATATTAAATAACAATTTAATATGCAAAATAGGCACAATGGTTAAAGGTTATAAAAAAGGTGAAATAAACAGACAAACATAAAAGCAAACAGTAAAAGAAAACTGTAAAATGAAAAACCCCCTGGACAGCTCTACAAGCCTAATGCATCTCCCGAACTGACAAGAATTGAATGCTGACATGATACCTAATCCGCCCCCTTGGTAATGTGAGAGGGTCGTGGCTACACCTGAATCAAGGTAGAAAGTTGAAGACATATTTCCTGATTATATCATATCTTCTTCCATGGGTCTCCTAAGAAGAAAATATGCCCACCACATTTCCCAGCATGAATTAACAAATCCAGCAATATCAAAGACCATTATGAAATGTTGGCCCAATGGTCTAATAGCCATTTTGGCTCCCTAACTCCGAAATCCTTAGTACTTGACATCCCAGGATAAGCAGAGAATGCCGATCACAGATTTGTTGACCAGAAATTGAAATACTGTATGTGATTATGACCAGGTTTTCTTTGAAATATAATTTTGCCATATCCTTAAGTAGCCATTTTAAGGCACATGACGGGAGTCACTTGTGAGCTGGAGTCAAAGTCTGGGTTAATTAACATTCTACTGAAGGGACAGGGGAAACCAAATGTGCCAAACAATCTTGTTGCAGATGCCAGATTGTTGGAGATTCCGGATTACTGGAGTGGTCATGGAGAGTGATCCTCAAGAGTAGATTCAACAGCCTGGTAGTAGGTGCAGGCTGGGAGGTAGCTGTGTCCAGATATGGAAGCTGCAGCTTTGTCCTGGGTGTTCTGTGTGTAGCACAGAAGGTGTCTGCCACACTGTCTCTCTGGTCACTGACAGATGATGTGCTCTATGGGAGAGATGGGGTCTAGGAGCTGCTGTGTTGTGAGAGTATGTGCTCAAAAGCAAGGTTTAGGCCTAAGGGTGAAGACACACGTGGAGTTTTTAGGCCATTTTTGGGCCGTTTTTAGTTGTCCGTGTTTTCGAATTTGCGCAATTAAAAAAGGACAAAAACGGATGCGTTTTTTAACGCATGCGTTTTTAACGATCTGAAAACGCACTAACTAAAAACACCCAAAAACGGCCTAAAAACGCCACGTGTGTCTTCACCCTAAGGGTGCAGTCACACGTTGCAGTTAAAACTGCATCGCAATTAGTTTTAAGGTGGTTTTAGGTGCAATTTTGTCAATTTCACAGGTGAAAGACATGAACTGAATGGGTGAATTTGATTTTGAAGGAGAAAGCTGTTCCACAAATGTCATTCACCTGTTGATTTGATGTCTTTCACTTGTTAAAATAAGTAATACCACCTAAAACCAACCCAAAACTAATTGCGATGCAGTTTTAACTGCGACGTGTGACCGCACCCTAAATTAAACCCTGGTCAGGTGGTGCTCACTCTCCAATCATACTCCAGTTCACATGAAGGAATACAATTAGACAATAACTTTAGAAAGCTTAACCCGTGCCTGCACAGGCAGTATCTACAGCTGCTAATTACCTAACAACGACTGCATTACCTTAAAAGTGAGTTGATCAGACTTCTCTAGGGGGATCCTACAGGTAGAGGGCCTTATTCACAAGCACTCCCTTGCCTATATGTCGGCAGTGGTGTTGCATATAAAATACAGCTGACACCTGCCTGCTACTGCTGCGGTCGATGCCGGCACCAATTTCGGCAGTTAATCTGTTATGTGCGGTGGTCGAACCTGACCACGACACTTTACATTGCTGCCGATGGGCACTGCAATATTGACACTAGCATTGCAGTATATAGTATGAGCAATCAGACCCTTCAGAGCTAAAGTACCCCTGAGGGTCTGAAATAGTAGTAAAAAAAAACATTTAAAAGATTTTTAAAAAGTTAAATCTCAAATTATATGTTCACTAGAACATATATATATATATAAAAAAAAAAAAAAAAACATGTTGGGTAGTATTGTCCCAAAATGCCTGTGCTATCAAAATATAAAAAGAATATTTCTGGCTATGAGCACCATCATGGAAAATAGCGCCAAAATGTCTGCATGACCTATTTTTTGCCATTTTCCAACCATAAATATTTGAATAAAAAATTATTTAATGGTTTTATAGGTCCCAAATTGGTATACATTTTAATGGCAACATGTATCACAAAAAATGACACCTTACAAAGGTCCATAAACCAAACTAAGAAAAAGTTATTAGCCTTAGAATTTGGCAATATGGCAAATATTTTTCTGTACAAAAGATTTTTTTTAATCTACTAAAACCTAACTTAAATATTATATCTCGTTGTGAGATGGGATGACAGACTGGAGGGACATCACGCATTCGAGAGGGGACATCACATCTGACATCACAGGACCAATATGATCAGCAATCAGAGACTGAGGGGCGGCCAACATGTAAAAATGATGTCATCCCGTCGCGAGACGGGATGACAGACCCTCAGTACATTCCAGGATCACGAGGGGATATCCCCCCTCTGATATCACAAGACCAATCTGATTGGTCCTGTGATGTCGATCACTGCGATTGGGCTATCTGTACAGACTGGCCAATTATATCGATCAGAGACTGTGGGGGCAGATCCAAGCCTCTCCGTGCTCTCCAACGTCGTCATTCTGCATTTAGTAGTGTTGAAAAGCAGTGTGTCTTGAGATCTGTCCTTTATTGTGCACCATACACCCATCCCCCTCCTATTGTGATCCCATTTCCGTGTACTATCCCTCCCATACCGCACTTTTAAGTGCAAATTGTGTGGAGTAGGCGTTTTGTGGATAAGTAGGAGTTTTGTGGAGGAGTAGGCATTTTGATGAGGTGTAGGCAATTTGTGGAGGAGTAGGCATTTTGTGGAGGAGTAGGCATTTTGTGGAGGAGTAGGCATTTTGTGGAGGTGTAGGCATTTTGTGGAGGTGTAGGCATTTTGTGGAAGGGTAGGCATTTTGTGAAGGCGTAGGCGTTTTGTGGAGGTGTAGGCGTTTTATGGAGGCGTAGTGGTTCTGTGGAAGAGGCGCGTTCTGTGGAGGAGGCGGCGTTCTGTGGAGGAGGCGGCGTTCTGTGGAGGAGGCGGCGTACTGTGGAGGAGGTGTTTTGTGGAGGAGTAGTGGTTCTGTGGAGGAGGAGGCGTTTTGTAGAGGAGTAGTGGTTCTGTGGAGAAGGAGGCATTTTTTGGAGTAGTGGTTCTGTGTCTGTGGAGGATTAGGCGTTCTTTGGAGGAGTAGGTGTTCTGTTCTGTGCAGGAGTACGTGTTCTGTGTAGTTCTGTGTTATTCTACGGAGGTGTAGGTGTTGGTGTGGGTAGTTTTGTGTTATTCTGTGGAGGAGTAGGTGTTGTTCTGTGTAGTTCTGTGTTATTCTGTGGAGGAGTAGATGTTGTTCTGTGTAGTTCTGTGTTGTTCTGCGGAGGAGTAGATGTTGTTCTGTGTAGTTCTGTGTTGTTCTGCGGAGGAGTAGGTGTTGTTCTGTGTAGTTCTGCGGAGGAGTAGATGTTTTTCTGTGTAGGAGTAGTGGTTCTTTGGAGGAGGAGGTGTTCTGTGGAGGAGTAGGTGTTCTGTTCTGTGAAGGAGTAGGCGTTCTGTTGTCATTCTGTGTTGTTCTGCAGAGGAGTAGGTGTTCTGTGTAGTTCTGTCGAGGAGTAGGTGTTCTGTGTAGTTCTGTGTTGTTCTGTGGAGCAGTGGATGTTGTTCTGTGTAGTTCTGTGTTGTTCTGCGGAGGAGTAGGTGTTGTTCTGTGTAGTTCTGTGATGTTTTGTGGAGGAGAAGGTGTTTTTCTGTGTAGGTTGTGTACTATCATGTCCCAGAAGACATATACTGACTTGGAGGTATATAATTATATGGCCTCCGATATGGAGTCAACTAGTGGGGACATTTTATTTGTCTACCTCATCCTCCCAAAGTGAGTCTGAGGAACCCCCGAGAAGGCGCTTACCTAGTAGTGCTGAAGTGCCCGGGGCTTCTGCTGGAGAGCCCGGGACTTCTGCTGGAGAGCCCGGGACTTCTGCTGGAGAGCCCGGGACTTCTGCTGGAGAGCCCGGGACTTCTGCTGGAGTGTCCAGGACTTGTGAACCCCAATAACTATGCCCCTCAGGTCCCTGTTTTTACAGCCAGTTCTGGGATACAAAGAGACATGGCAGGGCTCGGACCAGTGGACTATTTTAAGTTTTGTTTTTAGTGAGGACCTAATTGGTCTGTTGGCATCCCAGACCAATATCTACGCTGCACAATATATTTCCCAAAATTCCACTTTTTATGCACAATCCCACAGGTGGACCCCTGTCAGTGCAGCAAAGATGGAGAAGTGTTGGGGCATAGTGCTTCTTATGGGACTTGTCAAAAACCCCACTATCAGGGACTATTGGAGCACAGACATACTGTACCACACCTTGATGTTCCACATGGCAATGAATAGGATGCACTTTGAAGCCATTCATAGGTTTTTGCATTTTGCTGACAATGCACAGTGCCCACCCAGAGATCACCCCAGTTATAATAGGCTGTATAAGGTTCGGCCCACATTAGACTGAGTGCCGGATTTATGGAACTGTATACTCCAAAAAGGCACATAACAGTGGCCGGGTTCCTGGTGCATTTTAAAGGGAGACTTCAGTTCCGCCAGTACCTGCCCAATAAGAGCACGAGGTATGACGTAAAGATGTATAAGCTGTGTGAGTGTGATTCAGGGTACATTTTAAGGTTCAGGGTTTATACACGATATAATATATATTAAACAAATTCTAGAAGATGGAAGGCTAAAAACCTTCTTCAAACTGAGAGAGGAATTTGGTTTTGAAGAGAATATGTGGTATACCTCCATATTACAAAAGATATGAAAATGTAATATCGTAGAGACTCCACTACAAATAAAATTAATATATGGCGCAATATTCTCTAAAATTAAAATTGCTAAGATCTATACAATTTTGAACAATAGCTATACCGGAAATGGAGAGAGATAATTGGGTGATGCTCCAGAGAGAATGCTCAAAAGCTGTTCTAACCCCAAGCAATAAAAAGATGCAATTTTTTATTTCCTATAGATTGTATTACACCCCCAGGAAATTTTCTCAATTTTATAGATCAAAAAATTCTAGATGCAATAGATGTGAGTTGAACATGGCGGATGATATACATGCATTTTGGCTTTGTGAGAAAATAAGAGGATTTTGGGGGAGGGTGGTACTGGAGATAATAGACTTAAAGAAAATAAAAGGTATTCTTAATTTCGAAACATGTATCCTGGGGTTGTTAGAAAAGAATAATGCACCGGTTAATAATAATATAGCAGTGAAGAAACTTCTATTGACAGAAAGATATTGTATAGTGAAAATTTGGATTATGGTAGACCCACCCACACAAGAAATGTGGATTAGTGTGACAAATAAAATGCTGCAAATTGAAAGGTCCACAATGTATCAAAGCGGTAGGAGGATGATGCAAAGATTTGATCAAATATGGAGGATATGGAATTACATATTTTCCTGAGAAGGAGATATTCTGGTAAAGTGGAGGGTAAGGTGGTGGAGGCAGGGTAAGGTAATTGGGTAGATAGGCAGAGTTTAAGGTTTTGAGTGAGAGAAGGGAAGAGAGGAGAAAGGAATGGGGTTTGGTGGTTTATTTTAGGGGGGGGGGGGGAGTTGGAAGTGAGTAGTAGTGTAGAGGGGCATTATGTAAACAACGCTCAAAACAGATTAGATAGAGATAAAGAATTAATGAGGGGATGCAACGGCCAGATACAAGAGATACAAACTTTTCATACAGTGAAATAAACTTTTTGGATACAACCATAAAAATCCAAAATAACTGTATCCAGACATCCCTATTTCAAAATCTAACTGATTGGTTTTCAGAGATGGGACAGCTTTCACCCTAAACACACTGTATAAAAATATCCATCATCTACAGCCAGGCCATCCAATATATATATATATAAATATATATATATATATATGTACACTCACCGGCCACTTTATTAGGTAAACCTGTCCAACTGCTCGTTAACACTCAATTTTTAATTTCTGATCAGCCAATCACATGGCGGTAACTCAGTGCATTTAGGCATGTAGACATGGTCAAGACAATCTCCTGCAGTTCAAACCGAACATCAGTATGGGGAAGAAAGGTGATTTGAGTGCCTTTGAACGTGGCATGGTTGTTGGTGCCAGAAGGGCTGGTCTGAGTATTTCAGAAACTGCTGATCTACTGGGATTTTCACGCACAACCATCTCTAGGGTTTACAGAGAATGGTCCGAAAAAGAAAAAACATCCAGTGAGCGTCAGTTCTGTGGGCGGAAATGCCTTGTTGATGCCAGCGGTCAGAGGAGAATGGGCAGACTGGTTGGAGCTGATAGAAAGGCAACAGTGACTCAAATCGCCACTCGTTACAACCAAGGAAGGCAGAAGAGCATCTCTGAACGCACAGTACGTCGAACTTTGAGGCAGATGGGCTACAGCAGCAGAAGACCACACTGGGTGCAACTCCTTTCAGCTAAGAACAGGAAACTGAAGCTACAATTTGCACAAGCTCATCGAAATTGGACAGTAAAAGATTGGAAAAATGTTGCCTGGTCTGATGAGTCAGAATTTGGCGTCAACAACATGAAAGCGTGGATCCATCCTGCCTTGTATCAACGGTTCAGGCTGGTGGTGCTGGTGTCATGGTGTGGGGAATATTTTCTTGGCACTCTTTGGGCCCCTTGGTACCAATTGAGCATCGTTGTAATGCCACAGCCTACCTGAGTATTGTTGCTGACCATGTCCATCCCTTTATGACCACAATGTACCCAACATCTGATGGCTACTTTCAGCAGGATAATGTGCCATGTCATAAAGCTGGAATCATCTCAGACTGGTTTCTTGAACATGACAATGAGTTCACTGTACTCAAATGGCCTCCACAGTCACCAGATCTCAATCCAATAGAGCATCTTTGGGATGTGGTGGAACGGGAGATTCGCATCATGGATGTGCAGCCGACAAATCTGCGGCAACTGTGTAATGCCATCATGTCAATATGGACCAAAATCTTCCAGCACCTTGTTGAATCTAGGCCACAAAGAATTGAGGCAGTTCTGAAGGCAAAAGGGGGTCCAACCCGTTACTAGCATGGTGTACCTAATAAAGTGGCCGGTGAGTGTATGTGGATAAGGTATCCGCCTAGTGATATATAAAAAGTATGATATGGAATTACTATGTTAAATATTGTTTAATTTTTTATTATTTCAATAAAATGTATTTAAAAAAAAAAGGTTCAGGGTTTATAAAGGGAAGGACTCTAGAAGAGTACCCCTGAATGCTCCCCCTTCCTGGGAATTGCTGGAAAGATAGTTTGGGATTTGGTACACTCACTATTGGACCAGGTCTCCCGACTCAGTATTGTGTGTTAGGTACAAGGACAAGAGGAATGTCGTTGTACTAACTACAATACATGGGCACACCACTACCCCTGCCCCTGTACGAGGTACCAGTGCAGAAGCCACCAAGCCGGACTGTATTTTGGATTATAATAGGTACATGGGAGGGGTGGACTTGTCGGACCAGGTACTTCAGCCATACAACGCCATGCAGAAGTCAAGGGTGTGGTACAAGAAGCTGACCATGCACATCATGCAGATAGTACTATACAATGCTTACATGTTACATCGATGTGCAGTCCAGAGGGGAACTTTCCTGAAATTTCAGGCAGTTGATTTTTAGTGATCAGGTAGGAGGGAGGGTGGTGCTAGTCCGCCTGGAAGCGAGGCCACATCACGCATAGTACCAGGGCACGCATAGTACCAGGGCAGCAATTTCCAGGAGAAATTCCCCAAACTCCAGCAAGGGAAGGAATCAGAAACGGGTGTGCTCCAAAAGGGGCATAAGGAGGGAATCCATATACTAGTGTGATACCTTTCCTGGCAAACCAGGGTTATGTATGAAGGAGTGTTTCAGGATTTACCACACGTCCCTGGATATATAATTGTACCCGGAAGCACTCTCACACAGCTTATACATCATGACGCATGCCGCACCTTCCCTGCTGAGCTCTGCCATGTGCCCAATTAAATGGCTGTGCTGCAAATGCCATTCTCTTCCGTACCCTCCCATTTACCATACCCATAATAATCCGCAGAATGAGTGTTTATCCAAAGTGGCATGAGTTCATTTGTTATTACAATGGCACATTTGAGAAAACAATGCGATTTCGACACTGCCTCATTCAATTTGTATTACATTTGGGCCAGCATCTCAGGGGGTTAAAATGCTCATACAACCCTAGATAACTCCTTTAAAGTATTTGCTTTCCTAAAACAGGGTAACTTGGGGGTTTCTATTGTACTGCTACCTCAGGGGCAACCCAGCACCAGTCAAGTGAAAACAGAGCTCCAAAAGCAAAATGTCACTCCTTCCATTCTCTGCCCTGCTGTGTGCCCAGCCTGTCAATTATTGGCACATGTGTGGTATTGCCATGTTCAGGACAACCAGTAGAATGATTTTTGGGGTGTTTGTCTAAAGTGCCATAGGTTCGGCACAATATACTAGGCACTAAAATGACATGTTTTAGATAAAAACTCAATTTTTACTCTGCACCATTTACTTTGCATTAGATTTTGGCCAGCACTTTGGGGGTTTACATGCTCACCACTAACATAAACCAAACCTCACACAGAGGGGAAAGAAAAACAACTTGACCCTTTGGGGTATAAGCTCTTGGTGGATAAGGGTAAGGAGCCAACAATTAATTTACAAAAAGTTGCCTGGCTTAGGACCAAAATAAACCCTTTCTATCCACCAGGGCTGTAGTGTATAATTAAAATATAACCTTTATTCAACTGTTATTAAAGAACAGTGCAGTGAAGAATTAAAAGTACAAACAGACAGCGTCCTAACTTGATAATATTCAAGGATACATACTATCCTATATGCGACAATGTATTTAGATCAAGGTGTTTGATCATTCCACCCCAATGTAACGATCAGAGCATGGATTGCGGATAGTGCTAACCCTATTTGTCCCTATGTAGAAGATAGACCAAAATAGATAAAGGTACTATCACTCTCTAGAGCAGTGGTGGCGAACCCATGGCACGGGTGCCAGAGGCGGCACTCGGAGCCCTCTCTGTGGGCACCCAGGCCATCTCCCCAGAATAAAGTTTACCAGACAGGGCTCAAAGAATGCTGTCCCAACAATTCTTCCTGTACATAGGGACCCTGGAGAGAAGCTGCAATAGCCCAAATTTGCCCTCCTCCTTTCAACTGCGTTGGTGTCCTCAGCAATAAATAAAGTGCTGCCACTTTGCCATAAATAAGTAGCTTTTGGTTGAAGTTTGGGCACTCATGAGCTAAAAGGTTTGCCATCACTTTCCTAGAGTAACACCTATCATACGGTCCCTAGGGGCTCATAACAATTTTTAATTGTTAAAAATCAATAAACACATCAGCTAAGCCCACCCAACATGTTTCGCCTGAACTGGCGTCATCAGGGGTTTGGGGCTGACTGCGGCATGTATAGTATCAGTGCAAAGCTTATATAACCTACTACTCTCTGATCAAAATCCTGCATCATGAGGCAGATGAGGTGAGTACCAATGAAGCATAATTTAAGATCAAGTAGCGCGATAAAATTAGTAAAGTCGCGGCGGATAAGTAAAAAAAAAAACACCGCATCATACTTGGCGCCGGATGTTTAGATCTATAGGTTGAAGACGTCAGATGACCTTGTCGCATTTTTCCTACGACATCTAAGGTCAGATGCATGCGTAGTGTCGCCAAGTGTCACTCCGAAGAACAAAGGAGACGGCACCTGCGCATTGAGGGTATTGGGTACCGCATGACGAACAGATAGAAGTTGGCGCCTGCGCATTAGGGATCCGGACGCTCTATCATTGATATTAGAATAGAATATATTTTTTTATATTAACGTGAGGCAGTAGAAAAATAACACATCATCTACAGAATAGCAGATACAGATAGCTTCCATGGTAAACTTGAAAACTAATTAGTTAAAAGTTGAAAAGTATAAATATGTATCATCTGCATATAGTATCTCGCATGTAATCAGTATCATATTAGTTCCTTATATACATCAGATCATTTGAGTAAGGTTTATATAAAAATATTAGCAGTTCTGCCAGTTTTCTTCAGGATACTACCTGTTCTTATTGTCATAAAGTATTTGCTGTATTTATACTCTAAAGAGCTGCACCAAATAGAGATATTAATTATATTTGTATTATTCTGTTGTCTTAAATTTTATTAAATTGCTGCTTGTACTAAGTAACTGTATGGTATAGAGTCAAAGAAAGGGTGAGAATGAGAAGCCCTCATTCAGTCCCTTTGGGGACAGGCTCTCAAGCCTAAAAATCCACTTAGCTTCTTCTTTCAGAAATTTTTTGTCAAGATCTCCTCTTCGTGGGCCCAATTTCACATGTTGCCCCAAAACTATACATTCCAAGTTTCCGCCATGTACCAATCTAAAATGGCGAGAGATAGGTGTATCCTCACCATTTCGGATGGTACTTAAATGTTTAGAAATTCTCCTGCGAAATTCCTGGGTTGTCTTCCCTACATAAAGTTTAGGGCAAGAAGCGCTGGCAATATAGACTATTCCTGAACTACGACAGTTAAAAAATTGTCGAATGGTAAAAGTCTTATTGTCCACCGGATTTTTGAACTCCTTCACTCTCGGCAAAAAAGGACGAAAGGAGCAATTGCCACAGCGGTGTGACCCAATAGCGGCTTGGGTAAATGCTCACCACAACCCCAGATAAATTCTTTGAGGGGTCTAGTTTCCTAAATGGTGACATCTTTGTTGTTTTATTGTACTGTTACTTCAGGGGTTCTTCAAGAACACTGTGGCACCACAAAACAATTGCAGCCAAATTTGCCTTCCAAAAACCCAATAGCACTAACTCTGCTCTGGACATCGCTGTGTGACGAAACAGCAGTTGACATCCACATGTCTGGTATTGCCGTACTTGGAACAAGCAAGCCAAAAATTTTGGAATCTATATTTACCCCAATTTTTTTCTGAATGTGACCATTTTAGGGCTAAATATAAAAAAAATCTCAGTCAAAAATTTAAATTTCAAAATTTCCAATCCATTATTGTTTGCTTCCAGAGAAAGAATTAAAGGGTTAACAGACTTCTAAAATGCTTATTTGAATAGTTTGAGATGTTAGGTTCATAAAATGGTGTTACGTGTGGGGTTATATACCGTAGTACAATAGCCTATAAAGGGCACTCCAAACTGAATTAATCACCAAAAATGTAGCATTTTTCAAATCTCTTGAAAATCTGAGAAGTTCCTACTAAAACTTGAAACCTTCTCACTTCTGTAAAAAAAAAATGGAAACGTAAAACAAATTATGAAAATAAAAAGAAGACCACCGGTAAAAGGTTTCTACAAAAAAATTGTGGTGTGACTTTTTGTCTAAAAAGTAGAACATTTGAAACTTTGAAAATTTTTTTTTTCAAATTCTTCCTAAATTATTGAATTTTTACCCCCCTCAAAACAAAAAGATCACCAAAATGATACTACTAACATAAACTGCAATGTCTCACAAGAAAACAATCTCAATCACAGGGATACCTTAAAGTGTTAAAAAGTTATTACAACAGGAAGATAAGCTGGTCAAATTTTAAAAAAAGGACTGAGTCTTAACCTACAAACAGGCTGCCTCCTTAAGGGGTTAATTCACTTATGGTATCCCCTTTTTTATCTAGGTCCGTTTTTGTAAACACTTATATTCCGTGTTATTTAAACCAGTGACCAAATTTATACTTACCCTTTCATCAGTGTCCTATGTGTGCACCGGTAGTCTTCCCTCACTGCACGCAATCTCGGTTTTCTGCACATGTGTGATAGCCTGGGCAAGGTCTGAATTGACCTCAGACCGGGACCTTGCACATGCACATTTGCCATCTTTCATTAGGGCAGGAGTGCATCCTCAGATGTGCCGTTAATTAGGATCACTGTGACCACCAACATACACCCTCTTAACTCTAGACCCAATCGCTAATATGGTGCCATGGCGCCACCCTGCCAACTATTGCTTGACCATTCAATTACAAATCTCTAATATACACTTAGTAGTTACGCTTCCTGAGCAGACATAGATAAAATGTGTGTAGCAGTGTACGTACTCATAAAAACAAATAACACATTCTCTAATTCACTGTTATTAACAAAAGTACATTTCACAGATATAACTCCAACCTGTCTCCATTAGCCCTTGTCTACACAATTTCACTTGCCCCTGGATACAACCTTGTAACTTCTGACATAGGGTCAGGGACGCCATTTTGGATTTCTGTGTGACGCCGTGCAGCTGAGCTTTTATCTCTCTCTATGTTGCCTGCACTATAACCCCACCCCCTGCAGTCTAGGATGGAGCTCACAGACACTCACTTCATGCCAGCAAACACCTCATATGGTGAGAAGAGAGAAGCTGCAAGCTGCAGGCAAATAAGTTATCCTGGGCAAAGGGTAGACAGGCACATATCTATGAGAACAGATATGTAGCAGAGCTGACAGCGTGTCATATCCATCTCATCATCTCATCTCTGATCTGTCTCCTGTCTCTTTCTATGTGTCAGATACTAATACAATTGTCAGAAGGTAAATTAAAGTGTATATAATTCTGTACCCTGATAATCTGTCAGGCACCAGGGGTAGTGGACCCAATGACATAAGCCAACACCTGGGAGCAGAGTCTAAGTGGCACCCGGTTTTCACCAGAGCCCGCCGCAAAACAGGTTTGAGGCAGAGATGTAGTCGTGGGGAGGCAGGAAGTCAGGACATGCAGCAAGGGATCAGGGTCAGGCATGTAGCAGAAGGTCAGGACAGGCAGCACAGGAGCAAAGTCAGGGACGGAATCAATGTCACAACAGGAAATCACAATAAACGCAGAGGGCATAGGGCACAAGCTTTCTATTAGGCATAAGGCACGAAGATCCGACAGGGCATAAGGGAAGGGGCTGGCTATTTATTACGTACCATGTGGCCAGTACCAATTAGTGGTGCGCTGGTCCTTTAGATTTTACAGAGCCTGCATGCAAACTCACTAGGTGCCAGGGATGCACACGCCAACCCGTGGGAGACACCGCTGGAGCGCGGAGAGGTAAGGGAGACCGCAGCCTGCACGGAGGGGCACACGGAGGCACAAGGGTGACCACACTGTCAGCTCACAGAACTAAATGGATCATAATGTGTCTGCTGAGATCATCACTGAGTGATAAGAGTAAAATTGTAAAGTAAGGGGTTAAAAAGATCTTTATTGTGTAAACAACACTAGGGGATTGAACGTTTTGAATTTTATTTAGTGGGAAAACCCCTTCAATCTCTATGCATTGCATTATTGTTGACACCTAGTGGTCTCTTTGTTGCACTTGCTCACATCTTTTTATGGCTTCTTCTATTTTATGGTCTTGAAAGTAATATATATTTTTTTATAATTGTGCCTTAATAAAGTGATGGTTTTATATAGTCTGCTCTTACAATGGTCTTTTGTTGAGGTTGAGGTCCACTATTTGTCTGGGGATTACAATGTGTTGATCTGGGATGCCTCCATATTTTCAATCTTGGATCATGTCAGCCTAAGCATTTAGCACAATCTAGCAGGCTTCTACTGAAAGCAGCTCCGGGGTCCTTCAGACGACCTCAGGGCTACCATAGCAATGATGGGCACCTCAGGATGGTGCACGTAGGGTGGCGATCGTCTCAGTAGTGCTCTGTAGGCGCAGCGGTCACTATGACCACGGCATCAATAGGGTTAAAAAAACGGGATCACAATACTTGCAGAATTATGTCAAGGTGTGAGAAGGGGTTAAATCCCCAACGAAGGCGCTATATTGGGCGGATCATTGTTCCCTGTCATTTCTATGACAGCCTGGAGTCTTTATGAGACTGCATGACCTGTCATTAGAAGACATCTTTTATGGCCTGGGTATTACATATTACAGGGCATGACAAATCATATCCAATACTGCCAACTACTGCAAAATAGCATTGGGGTGGAGGGTCTAAAAAACCCCTAGAATTCACTCTGCATCATTAAGGGCTTATTGAATCGACGGCTCAGATAACGAATGTTGGGGAAAGGGAGGGGGCACAGAACGACAGGACTAGGGATCTCTCATCTCTAATTCCTGCAGTCTATTTACACCATGTGGTTTACAGCTACTGGGACAGTAAGTGTATAAATGTATATTTCAGTGCATACATGGGTGAGCATAAGTGTATAAATGTGTGTATGTATGTAAAAGTTTATACATGGAGTATACAGCCCCATTCATAACTTTGATATGGGGCCCTGCTTCTCCTAGTTACGCCCCTGGATAAAACTGACCAGCAACAGAGCTCCTAAGAATGTCTAAAATCTTGTGCACAAACCCTGCCTAAAGATAAAGCTCTCCCATTAAGTTTGTTAGAATACTGCAATATTCTGCAAGCTCTATTTTAATCTAATTATGAGCACTTTATTAAAACAATCCAATAACTGTAAATTCTATTGAAACTTGCAGATTATTTCTATGATCTACAAAAATACACAAAGTACACAATTGATTATTGATATATGCATAAGTAGTTAATAAACATTAATAACATGTAAACCATTTGAATGAACTCATATTAAGCTGTCTAATTTGAAATATATTTTACATACATTATAGCAAGAAAAGGCAGTCACAAAACAGTTAAAAATATCATCTTAATAAGTATTTGGCTAAATAAACACCATATTGTACAGTGTAAAATACATTCTTTTATATAATGGTTCTGCTTACCTGATAGATTAGCAAAGTGTAGAAATGTTCACTTCTAAAAGCAAAACCCTAAACCGGAAGTCACAGTACAGCTTCAGCTTGTATTGTGAGAAAGGGGCTGTGAATGGGGGAAACCTTTTATACATCACGTTTTACTACTAAGGAATGTGGTCAAGGTTTCTGCACTGTCATTGACAGGCACTCCCCTAGAGTCTGCAAAGTATGTTTTAACCTTTATCACCCATGAGCACATTTATTATCAGTGTAACTGAAGTGTATCTCCAAACCTAAAGATCTCACAGTTAGCTCTTTAGTTAAAGTTAAAACTGCATCTCCAGTTAAATATTTTATATATTTGTAAACACTATATTACAAATAGTTTTATAAATAGAAAACCTTAACTGCAAGGCATAGATAGTGAAAAGAACACAGATAAAGGAGAGATTCATCTAGTATTGGAATTAAGAATGTGAGACTATGATCATTTTGCAATCATCTATTCTATCTCATAAATAGTGATGAGCAATCCCAAATCGCCAAATTTGGATTGAATTTGATGGGTTCAACAGACACCACTGTTCGTGCTTCGTGATTGTGTTAATGAAAAGTCACCAAGCTGGTTGATTGACTTATGAGCAGCCAATCAACAAACTTCCAGCTCCTTTGCAATCAAAGGCATGTCCACTGTGGGCCAGGCGAGACATGTGACCAGGGTCAGACTGGCCTACAGATGGGCCCATATGCCTATAGCTCCTCCCCTTAAAGTGCTGACTTCATCCCCCGCCACCATTGACTCCGCCCCTTTTGGCAGTGTCTAGAGAGGGCACAGATAGAGACGAATAACCGGATGGTGAAAAGAGCTATTGGCTCTCTGCATCCTCACTGTTTTCCTGTAGCTGTGATGCCGGCAGATGTGGAGTGATGATGTCATTATCTGCCGGCATCACAGTACAGAGGCCCATCATCTCCCCTGTCACAATATGAGGAATAAATGAGGGGGAGGTGAGAGGTCACAATATGTGGGGGAGGTGAGGCACCAAAATATGAAGGGGAATGATAAGAGGCCACAATATGCAGGGGAGAATAGAAACCACAATATGAGGAGGAAGTGAGAGAACACAATATGAGGGGCAGGTGAGAGATCATAATATGAGGGGCAGGTGAGGAGCCGCAATATGAAGGGGAGATGAGAGGCCACAATATGAGGGGGTGGTGAGAGGTCACAATATGAGGAGGAGATGAGAGGAGGCCACAATATGAGGGGAGGATGATAGGAGCCACAATATGAGGGGGAGATGAGATTTCACAATATGAAGGGGAGATGATAGGCCGCAATATGAGGGGCAGATGAGAGAAGGCTACAATATGATGAGGAAATGAGAGGATGCACAATATTACGGAGAGATGAGGGCCCACACTGTGAGAATAAAGTGGGAGGTCACAATATGAAGAGGAGGCGATGGACCACAATATGAGGGGGAGATGACAGAAAGGTACATTATGTTGAGTAGATGAGACTGTCCACAATATGAGTGAGGGATTAAGGGCCACACTATGGAGATGAGGTGAGAGGTCACAATATGAGGGAAAAATGAGCGGCCACAATATGAGGGGGAGATGACAGAAAGCTACAATATGTGGAAAAGATGGGAGGGGCCACAATATGAGAGGGAGATTAGGGGCCACACTATAAGGATGAGGTGAGAGGCCATAATATGAGGGGGAAAAGAGGGGCGAGAATATGTGGGAGAAATGAGGGACCAGAAAATGAGGGGGAGGTGAGAGTTCACAATATGAGAGGAGATTTGGGGCCACAATATGAAGGGGAGATGAGGCCACAATATGGTGGGGGTGGTGAGAGGCCATAATATGAGGGGATATTTATAGGCCATAATATAAGCGGAAGATGAGAGGGGCCACAATATGAGCGGGAGATGAGAGGAGGCCACAAGATGAGCGGTGACAATTTCAGGGGAAATAAGAGACAACAATATGAGTGGGAGGTGATTTGCCACAATATGAGAGGGAGGTGATTTGCCACAATATGAGAGGGAGGTGAGAGGTCATAATATGAAGGGGAGATGAGAGAAGGCTACAATATGAGGATGAGATGAGGGTCAGCAATATGATGGGGAGATGAGGGGCCACACAATGAGAATGAGGTGAGAGGCCACAATATGAGCATTCGCTGCGTTTTCTTGTGGGCTTGGATTTACGGCTTTCACTGTGCGCCCCAAATGACATGTCTACTTTATTCTTTGGGATGGTGTGATCACGGGGATACCAAATTTGTATAGGTTTTATAATGTTTTCATACATTTACAAAAATTAAAAACTTGTGTAGAATTTTTTTTTTATTTTGCAATCTTCTGGCGCTAATAACTTTTTTATAATTCAGTGTACAGAGCTGTGGGTGGTATCTTTTTCTGTGACTTTTGGTGAAGTTTTCAATGCTACCATTTTTAGGACTGTACGACTTTTTACAGATTTTTTTATATTTTCCAAAATGGAAAAAAAAGTGCCATTTTCGACTTTGGGCTCTAGTTACGGGGTTAAATGCAGTGAAAAACTGCTATTATATTTTAATAGAACAGGCATTTTTGGATGCGGCGATACCTAATGTGTTTGTGATTTTTACTTTTTAGGACAAGGGGGGTGATTTGATTTTTAGATTTTATTATAACATTTTTTTTTTACTTTTACTATTTTTCAGACTCCCTAAGGTACTTTAACCCTAGGTTGTCCGATTGATCCTATCATACACTGCCATACTACTGTATGGCAGTATATGGGGATATTCCTCCTCATTCATTACAGTGTGCTGATGGCACATTGTAATGAAAGGGTTAAAGTGAGACAGCCTCGGGTCTTCAGAAGACCCAAGGCTGTCATGGTGACGGATGACGTCACAGGGAGCGACGATCCTCGGCAAGATGGTGGCGCCCATGTGCTGCCATCTTTTTGAAAATCGCTGGTAACTTTGCTGGCTGCGATGTGCAAGCGTTACAGGTAAGTCTTAGCTGCGATATGCAGCAAAGCGTTACCGGCTATGGAGAGGGCTCAGCCCGTGAGCCCTCTCCTTGCACCCGCAGCCGACCCGCTACATGCGATTACGTCACGGGTTGTGAAAGGGGTAAGCTGCATGCACATTATGTGTTTGCATCGTGTTTTAAAATACATTGCAAAACACATCTCAAACATCAATAAATATTGATGTGCTTTGGTATGCATTTTATCTAATGCATTTCCTGTGCCTTTCAAACTGCAATGAAAACACATTCTATAAACGTGACCACGGAGCAGTAGGTGGGCCACCAAAATCAATTTCACTGGTGGGCAGCAGGCTCCGCAGTCTGAACCTGCATGTGAGTCTGCAGTATAAGAGCAGGGTCATATGTCAAGATGCCATTATACACAGTAGACAGAGCTAGGGAGAAGTTGCTGCTGTTCACAGGGTCAGATAGACATGGACTTCTCAGATACTAATGATTGCTATTCACATGGGTAGAGACAGGATGCTGTGATTAGGGCCAGATGGAAATCTGAAATAACTGTCCTTTTTAAGGCACTGAGAATAATTGCATTGAGATACAGATACCTGCTATAATGCAGTACCAGACTAAGTACTATCAGCATTTTTACCATCATCCAGCAATATCTTAAAGTCACACTCTCAACATAGTTTGAGGTTACATCAAAATCTTAAAGGTGCTGGTGCTGCATAGTTTATTGGTCCATCAAAATCTGAAAGTTGCCATTATAGTTTACAGTTGCATCTAAATATGAAAGGGGCTGTTACTGTATAGCTTTCCAGTCCATCAAATTTTAAAGGTGCTGTTGCTTTATAGTTAGCAGTTCCAGCCTCATCCTGTTTTGAAGGGAACCTGTCACCAGGGACCTCATTTTTACTAAAGACAGATGCAAAAGCCCATTACAGCTGCATTGCAAATATGCATTTTTGCTTTCTCTAAGCATTTGCATTACAGTATAATAGTGTGTTATAAGTTACCTTGCACCCTGACATAATCCTCTGTGTAGTCCCAGGGGTTGGGCTTTGGTTTGGATGCATTTCAAAAAACAACATGTGACTTGTCTGCAGACTGCTAAGCTGTTGGCTCCGACAGTAGGGAGGTGCTGTACAGGAGCACAAAGGTGGGGGGATCAAGAGCTGACGGGTAATCCTCTGGGACTACTCAAGGATGCAAGGTAAATTATATCACACAATTATATTGTAATGCAAATGCTTTGAGAAAGCAGGAAGGCAGATTTGCAATGCAGCTGTAATGGGCTTCTGTAACATTTAGTGAAAATGAGGTCTCTGGTGATGGGTTACCTTTAACCCCTTAACGCTGAAGCCACTTTTCACCTTCCTGACACGGCCCATTTTTTAAAATCTGACATGTGTCTATTTAAGTGGTTATAACTTTGGAACGCTTTAACATATCCAGTTGATTTTGAGATTGTTTTTTTGTGACACATTGTACTTCATGCTGGTTGAGAAATTTAATCAATATATTTAGTATTTATTTATGAAATAAATGGAAATTTGGCAAAAATTTTGAAAAAAACAATGTTTTCCAAATTCAAAATTTTCTACTTTTTGGAAAGTTGGTCATATCACTAAAATAACTTGATAACTAACATTTTCCATATGTTTGCTTTAACTTGGCATCATTTTTCAAACATCTTTTCCTTTATTTTGGATGTTAGGAGGCTTATAACTTTAGGTGCAATTTTTCAGATTTTCATGAAAATCACCAAAACCTACTTTTGGAGGGTCAATTTAGTTAGAAGTGACTTTATAAGGCCCACATGACAGAAACCCCCCACAAATGACACCATTTTAGAAACTACACCCCTCAAAATATTCAAAACAACCTTTGTGAATTTTGTTAACCCTTTGAGCGTTTCATGAGCGTGAAATATAAATGAAAGTGAAATTAGAGAAATGTAATTTTATCTTACTATAGATTCATTGAACACTAAAATTTGCACCTTCACAATGGGTTAAAAAGGAAAATGCATTTTACAATGTTGAGGGCAATTCCTCTTGAGTATGCCAATACCCATTTTGTCCCTGTAGCCTGCTGTACGGGCACAGGGGGGCACTTGGAATGGAAAGAGCGTTGTTTCGTTTTTGCAGGGCAAAAAGGCTGAAAAAGTTTTCATGTGTCAGGATGCATTTGGAGAGCCATAGTGGTACCAAAACAGAGGAAAGCCCCAACATGAGACACCATTTTGGAAAGTGCACCCTTTGGAGAATTCAGCAAGGTGTAATATGTGTATTTTCCCCTACAGGTGTTTGCTTCAATTAGGCCCCTAAAAGGAAAAAGGTGAACATTTTCCCCAAAAAGTCACTTTTACGGCTAATTTTTGTATCCCATAAGGCATTAAAGATGAAACAACCCCAAAAAATGTGTACTAGCATTTCTCCCGAGTATAAAATTGCCCCACACATGCAAATAAAATGTTGTATGGGTACGCAGTGAAGCTCAGAAGGGAAAGAGGGGCGTTGGCCTTTTAGAAGCCAAATTTGACAGACATCCTTTACATATGTCAGGATGCATTTAGAGAGCCGTAGTGGTACCAAAACAGAGCGGAACCCCAACAAGTATCACCATTTTGGAAAGCACACCCCTTAGAGAATTTAGCAAGGTGTAATATGTGTATTTGTCCGTAAAGGTGTTTGATTTAATTAGGACTTAAATAGATAAAAGGTAAACATTTTCTTATAAAGGTCATTTTACTCCTAATTTTATATAGCCACAAGGGATAAAAAAATGTAATAACCCCCCAAAATGTGTAAACCTATTTCTCTCGAGTGTAGAAGTACCCCACATGTGTATATAAAATGTTGTATGGGCGCACAGTAAAAGGAAAGGGGAATGTTTGCCTTTTAGAAGCCAAATTTGACAGAAATGTTTGACATGCATTTGGAGAACCCTAGTGGTATAAAACAGATAAGAATCCGAAAAGTGACCCTAATCTTTGAACACACACCCCTTAGAGAATTTTGCAATGTGTAATATATGTATTTGCCCCTACAGGTGAATGATCCAATTAGGCCCGAATCATTAAAAAGGTGAAAATTTTCCTATAAATGTCACTTTACCCCTAATTTATGTAAGCCACAAGGGATAATATATTAAATACCCCAAAAAAGGTGTAAAACTATTTCTCCCGAGTGTAGAAGTACCCCACATGTGCATATAAAATGCTCTATGGGCGCACAGTAGAGGAAAAGAGGGATGTTTGTCTTTTAGAGGCCAAATTTGTAAGAAATCCTTCACATGTGTCAGGATACATTTGGAGAGCCGTAGTGGTACCAAAACAGAGGAAAACCCGAAACGTGACCCTAATTGTTGAATGTACACCCCTTGGGGAATATAGCAAGGTGTAATATGTGGTGTAGTGTAATACACGTGGTGAAATGAGCATTTTGAACATATAGGTGGTTTCCAAATATGATGTGCAATGGAGTCCAAGATGGAAATTTCAATTATTTCTGGAAAGTTCAGTGCCCATTATGTGGCGCCCCTTATGAAATAATGGAGGGGTATAGGGAGCAACGGGACATAACAGTTGTTACAATTATTCATTTTACCGAAATTAATTCACAATAGGTTAGGCGTGAATTGTGAATGTCTAGTGTATAAGGAGGTAGAATATACCAGGGGACCAACTAAACTTTTGTCACTCTGGAGTTGTCGCAGGTCTCTTAGTAGTATGTAGTGTCCATCCTAACTCCTCTTTTGGAACAGACTCTTTATTGAGTCCTACCATTAGAAGCAGCAGAATTCACCGGGAAAATGCTGTCCTGGCAAAATACAGGAACATCTAAACCAGAGGTACTGGGGCTCCGTCCTTCTTGTCCCAATATTAGTTTCCTAATATCTTCCTCTTGAAAACGGAGAAATGATACGGCAGGACATGTGCACGGCCAGCGCTTTTGTACCATATCTTCGTTTTAGTAGGGAAATTATCACCAAGTGTTACTCTTATTCACCCTAGCGATGCCCATTGTGACGAATATTGCTGCTTTTGGCTGGACCAAATCGACCAGCAAATAGCGGCAAACATGGACAGAGGGGGGCAACAAAACCCCTCTGGACCGCAGGAACAGCCGCCACCCTGCCCCGATCACCGTGTCTACAGACATAGTGACTGGTATTACTGACGTCATAAGTAAATTCGCTTCTATTGGCTCGTCTGAATTGATGAGCCAGTAGCAGCGATAATAAACTGGGGGTATGTGGGGGGGACGTAACCCTTCTGGTCCATGGGACAGGATTTATGGCTGTGAGGAACAGCCGCCGTCTTACCCCGATCAGTGAACAGCCGCCGTCTTACCCTGTTGGAAAGTCACTACCCGCCGCACTGTTCTATAACAACGCTCGTTGGGAATAGGCTATACAATCTTTATTTATTTTTTAAGCAATTTAGACAAATAAGGGCTTATTTTTTGCGAGACGAGATGCACTGTAAAAAAAACTTAATTTTAGTGGGTTTTTAGCTTATTGAAGAAATTTTATTAACTTTTTACGTGTGGAGGAAAATAAAATCATTAATTCTTGTTTTGGATTTTTAGCATTTTTTTTGGGGGGGGTGTTCACTGTAGCATAACAATAATATATTATCCTTATTCTACGGATCACTACGATTACGGTGATACCTCATTTATATAGTTTTATTTATATTTGTCCAATTTTATTGAAGGAAAACTAGAATAGAAAAAATTGCATTTGTTATAGTATTGCCATTTTTATAGTGGCATAATTATAGTATTTTTTGGTTTATGGAGCTGGTTGTAAGCTTATTTTTTGCGTGACAAGTTGCTCTTTTTATTGGTATCATTTTGGTGCTTGTAACTTTTTCGGATCACTTTTTAGAACATTTTTTGTAAAGCAATTTGATTAAAAGTTTTAATTTTTGGCAAGTTTTTTTTTTTTTTTTTTACCACGTTCACCGAGCGGTTCCAATTATGATTAGGATTTATTGTACAGATTGTTACGGACGCGACGATACCAAATAAGTGGGGATTTTTCGTGATTTAGTGTTTTTTATACTTTATTACTTGTGTAAAGGGAAATGTGGTGTTTGGGGGGACTTTCACTTTCTTTTATTATTTATTTTTATTGTAAAAAACCTTTATTTATTTTTCCTTTTTTTACAGTTAATGACATCTAAGCTTGAACAAGTGATCTTCTGATCTCTTGTTCAAGCTTTTTTACAGGTTACACAGTGCAATACAGATGTATTGCACTGTGTAATGTACGACACTGAGCATGCTGCGCAGCCCCCGGCACGCGGCGGACCCCCCCCGGTAAGCGACGCGGGGGGGTCCGATTCAGCTTTAGATAACTAGGAGCCGGCGCCAGAAGCTTGACGTAATAGTACTGCATTTTGCGGGAACGCACCTCCCGCGATGCAGTACTATTACGTCAAATGTCGGGAAGGGGTTAATTTAAAATACCAGTCTTAGACCTATTTGTGTCAGTGTTATTGCACAGATTTAAAAGTATTTGTGTCAGTGTTAACTTACACTATCACTCTTAGACCTATTTGCATTATACAGCATTACATTGTACTGTGCCTGTTATTATTTAACCTATTTATTTATCCTCATACTTTACAGCATGTTTTTTTTTTAAATGAAGACAGAAGAAATTTAAGGAGCTGTCACCAGAATGCTATATTTCAGTGGGGACAGGTACCCATAGACACCAGAAAGTGGATAGTAGACATGGTCTTATCATACCTTAGTGGTCTATATTTCATAGGTAAAGTTTACCTGGTAGGTCCTTCTGAAGTCCTGAGGGAAGCAGCATTTAAAAAGTAACGTGAGCTTCCTAATTAGCATTTTCCTGCCATCACCCCCAGCTTGTCAGTATTTAAGACTCCCCACTCCCACATCCTCCCTCTTCATACCTTCCCCTCATGATGTCCGTTGACTCAGAGCATAAGCAAACCTTCTATCCCTGTCATGCGCAGCGAGCGGCGAGGTGCAGCACTGTGCAGGCGTCTTGTGTGTAACTAGGCAGAGAATAGATACACAAACTGTGTAGTTGCACTGCATAGGGACGGGATGCCTGAGGTGCAGTGACCCACCTCGTCACTCACTCCACATGAGCCTTAAACAATCTGAGCACCTCCATTATGATCAGGCACCTGCAAAGTAAAGAGGATTTGCAGTGGATGACACCAAAAGAGCCTGCAGACATCTGAGGCTCCCTTTGCTGCTTCAGTTGGCTATGTCTGTACCACCTCCTCCCAATGAACCAGGCCCCCTGTCTCCCCAAAGGTAGGATGTAACACCACCACCAACAGCACCACCATCACCAAGCCTGTCCACACTATGTGTTCAGTATTGAATCCATCAAATCATGGAGAGAAATAGGAAGTTTGGGCCATCTTGCTCCCAAGCTTTGCCCTCTGCAGGGCAAACAGGGGGGAGAAAAGCTGGCAACAGATTAAACATCCCCAACAGTGATCCTAGCCAGAAAGCTAAAGGTAAAACAATGCTTTCTGGTATAGTAAGGACCTGCAAAAGTAGGATTGTTAGAAGTGCATCCCTAGCAATGGAGAAGTTTAGAAGATGTAAAGACGATCTAAACTGTCCTAAGCCAACCATGAAAGGTATTACATGTTTTTTCTCTTAGGGTGGCTTAGGTCATATAGCTAATTGTAAATTGGCAAATAGTGAAAGGCAGAAGAAACACTGCTTTGTGAAATGTTTTAAATGTGGCAGCTTTGGTCATATTGCTAGACATTGCCCGAGTGCAAGTAGCTGTAAGATGTCTAGAAATGTCACCATAGAAAATTCATCAGTGTGGCACAAAGAAAGTGCCCCACCATGTCCTGCTGATTCAAAGTGACCAATTAAAACTGGGTAGGACAATCACAAGTAGGCCCTAAATTATATTCTGTGGTCCTGTCTATGTGGTGTCTGCTTGTTGTTTTTGGCTTTATGTGTAACCTGTATGTGTAATGTTTGTTTTCTTTTCATAGATCCATTTATGTAAACAGCACAATATAGGCACATTGTATGCTTAGGGATTCAGGGGGATGTAGGCCTCAGACAATTTAAAGACCAATAGAAATTATGTTAAAGTAAAACTGCAACAACTCTGGTATAGTACAACGGAATGATCTGCAGACTAGTAAAACTGGAAAGCTTATATAGAGCAGCCAGGGCCGCATCTGCCATGAGTCAGCAGAATGCGGATCCCGTTAATGCCTGAATCGCCCGCCAGCTAAATAAATCACGCCTGTCTCTTTAAGACACAGGGGCGATTTATATGCGGAGAGACGCTGCTGCTGGCGTCGCTCCGTTCTATACAGCGACACAGGTGGCGGATGATGACGTCATGCCGCCTTTGTCACTATGCGGAGCTGCGGGTTTCAGAAGATGAGTATATGTTTTATTATTTTTCATGTACTTTCATTAATTAAATTTGGCTAATAAGTGGGTGGGGAGGTGTTGTTTTATACTGGGAAGCGTGGGGGGGGTACTGTATATATTATGTGGGGCTAAAAAACATTTTATACTGGGAGGGTGGGTGCTGTAAATATTATATGGGGCCAGAATCGTTTATGCTTGGGCAAGGGGTGCTGTATATATTATGTGCTGTATATATTATATGGGGCCAGAATTGTTTATACTGGGACTGGGGGGAGCTGTATATATTAAATGGGGCAATAATCGTATACTGGGGGGGGGTTCTGTAATTATTATATGGGGGCAGAATTGTTTATACTGGGGCGGGGAGGTGCTGTATATATTATATGGGGCCAGAATCATTTATTACGGAATCCCTGAAGATTTTAGACAGGAGTACAGCAATTACGGAACTGAGTTCTTTAAGAACTCTGGGGAGTAACCCATTTGGTCCAGGAGCCTTGTACACATTGATTTTATTGAGCTTAGATTGGATCATGTCTACATTCAGCCAGTCTAGTATATTACAAGATGACAGACGTCAGAAGTTCTCTTTTCCACTGTATAAACGGAGCTAAAAAAAAAGCCATTTAGTATCTCCGCCATCTCTTGGTCTCCAGTCTCCGATGGGTCTCCAATGCCCCATTTCAGAATAAAGGGGTTCAACCTGCTGTTACCCACTTTTTCGAATTAATATACTTAAAACATTTCTTGGGATTTGTTTTGCTATCTTTGGCCACCTGTCTTTCATTTAGTATTTTGATGCTGATTTTATTTCCTTCTTACAGATTTTGGTGTTTTGTCAGTATTGAAAGCCTCAGGTGACCCGTCAGATTTATATTTTTTGAATGCCCTCTTTTTATCATTAATTGCCCTTTTAAGTGTAGCTGTAAGCCACGCGGGGTGTATTAAACTGTATAATAAATCTAAATCAATATTGAACCCGCTTGGTGAACGACAAAAAAAAAACCAAAAAACTTCCCATAATATACAATTTTTCATCAAACACCATCACAAAAAATGTTCTAAAAAGTAATCAAAATGTTATGCACTTTAATATGATACAACTGACAACTCTTTTCGCAAAAAATAATCCCTCAACTAGACCTGACAACAGAAAAGTACAAAAGTTATGTCCCTGAAAAGTTGTCGATAGTAAAAACAATGCAATTTTCTCCAATATTGGTTTTGCTCAGGAAAATTGAGGAAAAATAAGAAAAACTCACCTTTCTGGCGGCCTACGCAGATCTTCTCTGCGATGTCACATGATCTGACATCAGCCGCTGCAGTGATTTGTTGTGCTGCACAATGAGGGGGGGGGGGGGCGGATATATACACTGGGGCAGGGCCTGTCAGGCTATATACACTGGGGCAGGGCCTGTCAGGCTATATACAGTGGGACAGGGTCTGGCAGGCTACAGACACTGGGGCAGGGGTTGGCAGGCTATATACACTGGGGAAGGGCTGGTAGGCTATATACTGGAGAGACTGTGACCAATCCATTTCACACCCTTGGCTTATACTCAAGTCAATAGGTTTTCCCAGTTTTTTTGTGGTAAGATTAGGGGCCTCGGCTTTTACTCGACTATATAAGGTATATACAAATATACGTATATAAATTAGGTTTTACCGTAATCATAGTAAATCAGAGAATAAAGATAAAATATTACTTTTATGTTACGGTTAGCGGAGGGGGGGGGGGCAGCAAGTGCTAGAAATCCAAGATAAAAATTGATGATTTTGTTTGTGTCCCCCTTGAAATAGTTAATAAAATCTCATGAATAAGCTATAGACCCCCAAAATGAATTATCTATGCATTGTATCTCACTTTGCAAATAATAAGCCCTCATATGTTCGCATTAACAAAAAAAACAATTTATATCCTGTACAATGTGACAATACAAATCTGCTGTGAATGGCGCAGCTTCCATTCTATATTCGGCCTGAACCTGTATAGAAGTTTACGACCACATATGGGGTATCAGTACACTCGGAAGAAATTGGGCATCAAACTTTGCAGAACATTTCATCATTTTATTCATTATAAACCGTCAGTTTTGGCCTAAATGAATGTATTTTCCAAAACAATTCAAAAGTTTCTAAATCGCAGGTCCATTTTGTTTTAACCCATGTGAAACACTTAAAGGGTTAATAGGGTTAATAGACTTAATAGATGTTGTTTTAGCCACGTTGAGGGGTAAAGTTTCTATAGTGGGGAAATTTATGGGGTTTTATTATTATTTAGGCCTCCCAGTCACTTGAAAGCCGAGTTGTCCCTCAAAATGTGCATTTTGGTGTTTTTCATGAAAATGAGAAAAATCCCACCTAAAAGTTCTGCAAGTCAGAACATCCTAGAAAAATGAGAGGATGCATAAAATATCATCTCAACATAAAGCAGACATTCCAGAAATGAAAGTTATCAAGCTTTTTGAGTTTTTTTTTAGAACAAAACACAAAACTTATCACTGAAATTTTACAACTAGCATGAAGTACAATGTGTCACGGTTGGAGACGTAACGCACGGAGCCCTCCACCTCCTGGACAGTCACTACCCCCATTTGATGCTGTGATACTTGGATGTGCACTCGCCGCTATGTGACCTTTAATGTGTACCAGGGATTTGACTGGCCTACCTATTAGGCCTTATCATTCACTCTTAGATGTAGACTTTTTGTGTCTTTCCTTGGTAATGTTCACCATATTTTACAGTGGCTTGATGTTATTCCGTTTTAGGATATAGGCATTCTCTCTTCCATTTGACTATGGGGTAGTGTAAGTCATATTTGACATTTAACAGGAGGTGTTCTGCTGTTTAATTTACCTGGATGAAACAACATGTGTTTTGTGGGTACTTTTTAAACTATTTTAACTGTTTTTATATTCTTTTGTTTTGTAGAAGCTCAATAAAGTAATTTGTATTTATTGTTGAGCTACTGTTTTTGTACTGTCTTGGTTATGATCCCTGTTCCCAAGGGTTTCCCGGACACTTACATTTTAGACAAATTGTTAGAAAACACAAGGTCCAACAATGTGTCACCTCTTGTGGGATCTTCTACAAGCTGCACCATAAAATTATCCTGCAGAAAGTTGATAAAATGTCTCCCCTTTACAGATGAAGAAGAGCCCTGACCCCAAATTAAATTTGGAAAGTTAAAGTCTCCCTTTATCACTACTGTCCCTTCCTGTGCAGCCCGCTCCATCTGTTTATATAGGTGACCCTCGATTTCCTTAGAGATGTTAGGGGGTCTATAAATTACACCAAAAATAATTTTCTCAAAGCTCTCTTGGCTTTGAATCTCAACCCACAAAGTTTCAGCCTCCTCACACTCTTCTGAGACCACTGTCTCATTCACAATCACTTTTAAGTCTCTTCTGACATACAGACATACACCACCTCCCCTCCTATTTGCCCTGTCTTTCTGAAAGAGTATTAAACCTTGAATATTAACACCCCAATCATGTTCTGCATTGAGCTTTGTCTCTGCTACACCAACAAATCCCTCTTCTCTACACCAGGATCTGAGCCCTGAGCTCCTGCTGTCTTCTCTGTGTAGCGCATGGCACAGGTATAATTCCAGAGAATACTACCTTGGAGGTCCTCTCCTTAAGCTTTGAACCTAATTATTTAAAACTATTCTACAGGCTCCTCCAACTACCATCTATTCTGTCATTGGTAACAACAGACCTCCCCTACAGAATCCAATTATAGCTGCAGGGCCCCCTACAAGAAGTCGTGTTAAAAAAAGTAATAAATTCAATACTCACCTGTCATCTCACTCAGCAACCACATCTTCTGCTCCTGCTGTGGCCATGCAGCGTTTTGACACCGGAGAGAAGGGATGTAAGGCGGAGGGCCCCGGCTCAGAGAATATTCAGGCATAGCCCTTTGCCCTGAGTTGAAAGGTCAGGCGCAATGACATCATCCATTCACGCCCTGACTGCCGACGCAGACATGTAACACAATTGTGCCTGAGTCCTGACTGTGCCGGAACACACTCAGCTTACCTGAGTATCTTGTGATCAGCCACTAGCGGAAACAGTATTCACCAATGCCCGTTCACTGTTAACTCAGGGCAGAGTCCTGATTAGGCCTTTGCCTGAGCGAACAAAATGTTATCGTTACATGACAGGTAAGTGTTGGGGCCCACTAGCCCAAGGGTCCCTGGACAAATGCTCAGTTTGGTCCTGGCAGAGCGATTAGATCACATGAACCTCAATCTGCGGCCATTTTATGGTCAGGAATGTTGGGGTGATGAAGTAAAAGACAGGAAGCTGTACATATAAATCTGAATGAGGAAAAAAACTGCACTATAGTGCCGATTCCATGCAACAAGAGGCTGGAGGTGAGCTGGATCAGTTACTTTTCTTTAGTTTTGTAAGATGACCTTGCAAACCCAGAACAAAGACCAAAGGCTCATTATGATACAAATCAAGGAAAATAGCTGTTGCTTTTGATAGGTCAAACAAAGTCGCCTTCTTGAGATTGTGATACCTTTTAATGGCTAACTGAAATAAAAGCTGTTACAAGCTAGAGTCCCATCATCGGTCATGGTATAAACTGGTTTTAAGTGTTTTGTCTTGAAATAAAGGCAGCCTACAAGACATTTTGTGCACAAAATCAGGTAGACCACATTAGAAGTGGAACATGAGAATGTGGCCTGCGATGTCATATTTCTCCTGTGTGTTGGGGATCTGTATCCTATCTGTGGTAAAAATCAAAGAGCAAGTCTTGCAATTCTTGACTTTACAGGAGAATGTACCTCTTTGTATGTTTGTTGTTAGGGAGCTCCTAATCACAATATTCCTCAGATTTGGGGGTCGCCTGCCTGTAGCACAGCAATAGAGGGTCTGAGAACTTTGTATTTAGACGGTCATCTTTGTGAAGTATGTGGTGGAGTTTTCTTGAGGTTGTTCTTAGTATTTCCAAATGTGGATTATAAGTCACAACCAGTGGTACATCATTGTTATTTACCCTTTCTTTGTAGTGGAGAAGATGGCTCCTCAGTTTCCTGGTGGCTCTGCTGATTAAATTGTCAATCAGCATATACACTCACCGGCCACTTTATTAGGTACACCATGCTAGTAACGGGTTGGACCCCCTTTTGCCTTCAGAACTGCCTCAATTCTTCGTGGCATAGATTCAACAAGGTGCTGGAAGCATTCCTCAGAGATTTTCGTCCATATTGACATGATGGCATCACACAGTTGCCGCAGATTTGTCGGCTGCACATCCATGATGCGAATCTCCCGTTCCACCACATCCCAAAGATGCTCTATTGGATTGAGATCTGGTGACTGTGGAGGCCATTTGAGTACAGTGAACTCATTGTCATGTTCAAGAAACCAGTCTGAGATGATTCCAGCTTTATGACATGGTGCATTATCCTGCTGAAAGTAGCCATCAGATGTTGGGTACATTGTGGTCATAAAGGGATGGACATGGTCAGCAACAATACTCAGGTAGGCTGTGGCGTTGCAACGATGCTCAATTGGTACCAAGGGGCCCAAAGAGTGCCAAGAAAATATTCCCCACAACATGACACCACCACCACCAGCCTGAACCGTTGATACAAGGCAGGATGGATCCATGCTTTCATGTTGTTGACGCCAAATTCTGACCCTACCATCCGAATGTAACAGCAGAAATCGAGACTCATCAGACCAGGCAACGTTTTTCCAATCTTCTACTGTCCAATTTCGATGAGCTTGTGCAAATTGTAGCCTCAGTTTCCTGTTCTTAGCTGAAAGGAGTGGCACCCGGTGTGGTCTTCTGCTGCTGTAGCCCATCTGCTTTAAAGTTCGACGTACTGTGCGTTCAGAGATGCTCTTTTGCCTACCTTGGTTGTAACGGGTGGCGATTTGAGTCACTGTTGCCTTTCTATCAGCTCGAACCAGTCTGCCCATTCTCCTCTGACCTCTTGCATCAACAAGGCATTTCCGCCGACAGAACTGCCGCTCACTGGATGTTTTTTCTTTTTCGGACCATTCTCTGTAAACCCTAGAGATGGTTGTGCGTGAAAATCCCAGTAGATCAGCAGTTTCTGAAATACTCAGACCAGCCCTTCTGGCACCAACAACCATGCCACGTTCAAAGGCACTCAAATCACATTTCTTCCCCATACTGATGCTCGGTTTGAACTGCAGGAGATTATCTTGACCATGTCTACATGCCTAAATGCACTGAGTTGCCGCCATGTGATTGGCTGATTAGAAATTAAGTGTTAACGAGCAGTTGGACAGGTGTACCTAATAAAGTGGCCGCTGAGTGTATATATATATATATATATATATATATATATATATATATATATATATATATATTTGATGGCCTGGCTGTAGATGATGGATATTTTTATACAGTATGTTTAGGGTGAAAGCTGTCCCATCTCTGAAAACCAATCAATTAGATTTTGAAATAGGGATGTCTGGATACAGTTATTTTGGATTTTTATGGTTGTTTCCAAGAAGTTTATTTCACTGTATGAAAAGTTTAATGTCAGATTTATTGTAGGATGGAATTTGCTGAAATTGTCATAAAATGTAAATAGCTGTTGTTCTGAACCTATCCAGATGATCAAAATAAACCGGTAGTAGGCCATTGGTTTGATGTGGCAGGATTCCAGGAAGTCATGTTTTATAGTTTTGTCATGAAGAGGTTATTGTGGTGCCATCTTTGTTCCAATGGCAGTTACAATCCTTTGTAGGTAGATTATCTTACCAAAGCAGAAATAATTGTGTTTCAGGATTCATTTGGTCAACTAGAATATTGGGTCTGAGGCAACCCAGTGAGCCTTGAGATGAATTTAATACATCTTTAGTCCATCTTTATGTGGGATTTTAGAATATAGAGATTCCACATCCAGGGTAGCCAGGATACTGCCCTTGGCGAGAAGACCTATGGAAGATAATTTTTTCAGTAGGTCTGTGGTGTCCTGGAGGTGGCTGGTGGTATTTCTCACTAGTGGTTTAAGGATACCCTCTACCCATCCTGAAATTCTTTCAGTGAGGATTGCCACTCCTGAGCTGGGTTTCCTGGTTAAAGAATTTTGGGAAGCATATATAGAATGTTCCTATTTTGGGATTCTCAAGTACAGAAGGTTTGCAAAATCTGTAGACAACCCTCTAATGACTTTCCTCAATTCTCCTTTGAATTTTTGAGTTGGTTCCTTACTCAATTTTGTGTAGTATTGATGTATTTATAAGGACTACAATGCCACCCTTATCTGCAGGTTTCATTGTAATTTCATGTTTTTTTTTAGGGATTTGATGGCCCTTCTTTTCTGCACACTTATGTTAGAAGTTTCTCTGTCTTGCTTCTCTTGTATTGAGGTTTGTACAACCTAAAAAGAGTCAATGTCATGGTTTAAGGTGTTGTTGCGGCCAGGTGAGGGGGTCCAATCAGATTTCTTTTTGTTTTTTAGCTTTTTGTTTGGCTGTTTGAATTCTTTCAGTCTTTTTCTCCTGAAATATTTCTCCACTACAGAGCTAAGTTTTATCTACAGGTTTGGTAGGACAGAATGTGCGTGCTCTAGATAGTACATCCAGTTCAAATTTTGTGGGTTTGTAAGATGACAAATTAATCACACAGTTGGCTTTACCCCTGTCCTTGTTATAGTTCTGTTTCCCACTGTCTAGATAGGGCGGTGATTGATTTATGATGGGTAATACAGTATCTATTTTAAGAAATGGTCAGAAGTCCGAGTCATTGATCAAATAATGGCATATTTGATACCTAACACTTACACTTGACTCTGTGTCTGTCTCTGTCTGAGACAGACGAAACCGGAGTCTGAGACAGACGACACCTCTTGCCTAGCAAACGTGCTCAAATGACATGTGAGAATGATATCTGTCAATCTTCAAACCTAACAGCTCCGTGTCAGAGACTTACAATGCTTATAACTCTGCATATACTTCCTGCCTAGCAAACCTGCTCAAATGATGTGTGAGAACGATATCTGACAATCTTCACACCTCATATCTCAGACTCAGAGGCTTGTGTAAAGAATACATTGGGGCACATGTATCATAGTCTTTCAGGTGCCAGTTTTTCAAGTTTGCTGAAGCTGGCCTACTTAATCATTGTAATGTATCTTAAGTTTTTTCCCTTTGTGATACATATGATGAGTTGCCTGTTTAACAAATAATAATAATAATAATAATAATAATTCTTTACTTATTCAGTACACACAGATTACGCAGCACTGCACAAAGCATGAGAAATTGGTCCTCTCACTTTGAGACTTTTTGTGGTGTGGGACTTTTTAGTTCCAAATAGTAGTTTACCAAAATTAAGTCTGTGTCTCTGTTTTGTGACTTATTAGGTGCAAGAATGTGATAATTCCAAGCCCAAAAATTCAATGCAATGTATGAGTTATTTTACAGGTAGGTTTATCTTTGAGGTCTGTGGGATATGGACTGTATGGTGATAAGATTTCACTAATTTACCCTGGAAAATATTTCTAGCATTATGGTTATACATGATGCAGGATGTCCCTGTGCTGTTGTGCTGCCCGTCTCTGCCACGTCTCTGTTAGTATACATAGACTGGCGCTGCCCTGTTGGTCTGTCAGTATATACAGGCTGGCACTGCTCTGTTGGCCTATGATAGTATCATAGTATATAAGGCTGGAAGGAGACACAAGTCCATCAAGGCCAACCTTTAAGAATTAAATAAATGTTTTATCCCCATAACCCGTGATATTTTTTCTCTCCAGAAAGTCATCCAGGCCTCTCTTGAACATGTACATAGAGTCCGCCATAACAACCTCCTGAGGCAGAGAGTTCCACAGTCTCACTGCTCTTACAGTAAAGAACCTTTGTCTATGGTGATGGTAAAATCGCCTCTCCTCTAGGCGTAGAGGATGCCCCCTTGTCCTGGTCACAGGCCGAGGTATAAAAAGATCTTTGGAGAGATCCTTGTACTGTCCGTTCAGGTATTTGTACATTGTAATGAGGTCTCCCCTCAGTCGACTTTTTTCTAAACTGAATAATCCCAAATTTTTTAATCTGTCAGTGTATTCTAATCCCCCCATTCCCCTAATAATCCTGGTTGCTCTCCTCTGCACCCATTCCAGCTCTACTATATCCTTTTTATACACTGGTGCCCAAAACTGTACACAATATTCCATGTGTGGTCTGACCAGGGATTTGTATAAGGGCAAAACTATGTCTTTATCATGAGAATCTATTCCTCTCTTGATACATCCCATTATTTTATTTGCTTTAGCAGCAGCCGCCTGGCTCTGGTCGCTAAAATTAAGTTTACCATCCACCAATACCCCCAAGTCCTTTTCAGCTTCAGTTTTACTAAGTAATTGACCGTTTAGAACATAATTATACTTTTTGTTTCCATGGCCCAAGTGCATAACTTTACATTTATCTACATTAAACCTCATCAACCATTTCTCTGCTTATCATCAACCATTTCTCTGTTTATATGTTAGTATAAACAGGCTGGCACTGCCCTGTTGGTCTCAGTTAGTATATACAGGTGGTCCCCTACTTAAGAACACTCGACTTAGATACGACCCCTAGTTACAAACGGACCCAGGCTCGGACTGGCCCGATGGAGTACCGGTGAATCCTCCGGTGGGCCCCCCGATACCTCTGCTACAGCAGGGGCCTCCATCCCCATCGGAGGCCCCTGCCAGTGACAGCATTGGTATTGGCCCAATGCTGGTAGTAGTACTGTGCCCATATATACAGAATAGGAGTAGTGGTACTGTGCCCATATTTACAGGATAGGATTAGTAGTACTGTGCTGTGTCCATATATACAGGATAGGATTAGTAGTACTGTGCTGTGTCCATATATAAAGGATAGGAGTAGTAGTACTATGGTGTGTCCATATATACAGGAAAGGAGTAGTAGTACTGTGCTGTGCCCATATATACAGGATAGGAGTAGTAGTACTGTACTGTTCCCATATATACAGAATAGGAGTAGTAGTACTCTGATGTGTGCATATTTACAGGATGGGATTAGTAGTACTGTACTGTGCCCATATATGCATAATAGGAGTAGTAGTACTCTGATGTGTGCATATTTACAGGATGGGATTAGTAGTACTGTACTGTGCCCATATATACATTATATGAGTAGTACTGTGCTGTGCCCATATATACAGGATAGGAGTAGTAGTACTATGCTGTGCCCATACATACAGGATAGGAGTAGTAGTACTGTGTCCATATTTACAGGATAGGAGTAGTAGTACTGTGCCCATATATACAGGATAGGAGTAGTAGTACTGTGCCCTAATATATACAGGATAGGAGTAGTAGTACTGTCTCTATATACAGGATATATAGATATACAAGGAGTAGTACTGTGCTGAGCCCATACATACAGGATAGGAGTAGTAGTACTGTGCTGTGCCCATATATACAGGATAGGAGTAGAAATCCTGTGCTGTGCGTATATATATATAGGCTAGGAGTAGTAGTACTGTGCTGTTCCTATATACACAGGATAGAAGTGGTAGTGTACCGTACCGATATACACTCACCGGCCACTTTATTAGGTACACCATGCTGGTAACGGGTTGGACCCCCTTTTGCCTTCAGAACTGCCTCAATTCTTCGTGGCATAGATTCAACAAGGTGCTGGAAGCATTCCTCAGAGATTTTCGTCCATATTGACATGATGGCATCACACAGTTGCCGCAGATTTGTCGGCTGCACATCCATGATGCGAATCTCCCGTTCCACCACATCCCAAAGATGCTCTATTGGATTGAGATCTGGTGACTGTGGAGGCCATTTGAGTACAGTGAACTCATTGTCATGTTCAAGAAACCAGTCTGAGATGATTCCAGCTTTATGACATGGCGCATTATCCTGCTGAAAGTAGCCATCAGATGTTGGGTACATTGTGGTCATAAAGGGATGGACATGATCAGCAACAATACTCAGGTAGGCTGTGGCGTTGCAACGATGCTCAATTGGTACCAAGTGGCCCAAAGAGTGCCAAGAAAATATTCCCCACACCAGGGGTCCCCAAACTTTTTACATAGAGGGCCGTTCACGGTCCCTCTCAGACCGTTGAAGGGCCGGACTAAAGTTAAAAAATAAAAAAAAAATAAGAAATTCCTCTGTACACTGCACAAATCCTATACTGCTCCTTCATCATTAATTATTTCCTATGCTTCCCCCCACCACTTATTATTTCCTATGCTGCCCCTCTATCATTAATTATTTCCCATACTGCCCCTCCATCATTAATTATTTTCTGTACTGCACCTCCATCATTATTTCCTATATTGCTTCTCCATCATTGTTTCCCATACTGCCCCTCCATCATTAATTATTTCCCATACTGCTCCTCCATCATTAATTATTTCCTATACTGCCCCTCCATCATTAATTATTTCCCATACTGCCCCTCCATTATTAATTATTTCCCATACTGCTCCTCCATCATTAATTATTTCCCATACTGCCCCTCCATCAATTATTTCTCATACTGCCCCTCCATCATTAATTATTCCCTATACTGCCCCTCCATCATTAATTATTCCCTATACTGCCCCTCCATCATTAATTATTCCCTATACTGCCCCTCCATCATTAATTATTCCCTATACTGCCCCTCCATCATTAATTATTCCCTATACTGCCCCTCCATCATTAATTATTCCCTATACTGCTCCTCTATTATTAATTATTCCCTATACTGCCCCTCCATCAATTATTTCTCATACTGCCCCTCCATCATTAATTATTCCCTATACTGCCCCTCCATCATTAATTATTCCCTATACTGCCCCTCCATCATTAATTATTCCCTATACCGCCCCTCCATCATTAATTATTCCCTATACTGCTCCTCTATTATTAATTATTCCCTATACTGCTCCTCTATTATTAATTATTCCCTATACTGCCCCTCCATCAATTATTTCTCATACTGCCCCTCCATCATTAATTATTCCCTATACTGCCCCTCCATCAATTATTTCTCATACTGCTCCTCTATTATTAATTATTCCCTATACTGCCCCTCCATCAATTATTTCTCATACTGCCCCTCCATCATTAATTATTCCCTATACTGCCCCTCCATCAATTATTTCTCATACTGCTCCTCTATTATTAATTATTCCCTATACTGCCCCTCCATCAATTATTTCTCATACTGCCCCTCCATCATTAATTATTCCCTATACTGCCCCTCCATCATTAATTATTCCCTATACTGCCCCTCCATCATTAATTATTCCCTATACTGCCCCTCCATCATTAATTATTCCCTATACTGCCCCTCCATCATTAATTATTCCCTATACTGCTCCTCTATTATTAATTATTCCCTATACTGCTCCTCTATTATTAATTATTCCCTATACTGCTCCTCCATTATTAATTATTCCCTATACTGCCCTATACTATATTTAAGACCCCCATAATTAATTATTTTTTTTATATCCGGGCCCCTAGGCCGCCAAATTATATTTGCTGCTGGTTAAAAAAAAAAAATCCTATACTCACCTCTGGCAGCGGCACCCGAGTCTTCTATCTTCGGGCTGCTGTCGGTCGGGAAGGGGTGCGCGGCCGCGTGATGACGTCATCACGCGGCCGCACACTCAGGTTCACGGAGCGATGTGCGCCGGGGTCGTCTTCCGGCCACATCGCTCCACCTGTAATAATAGTGCTCGAGCGGCCGTATCGGCCGCGTTGAGCACTATTCAGGGGCGGGCAGGAGCTTCCTGTCCGGACGGACGGAGGCTCCTGCCTGACTGCCGCGACTTGCCGGGGGCCTCAGCAGGAGCCGCTGGCGCTCCAAGGGGCCCGCGGGCCGTAGTTTGGGGACCACTGCCCCACACCATGACACCACCACCACCAGCCTGAACCGTTGATACAAGGCAGGATGGATCCACGCTTTCATGTTGTTGATGCCAAATTCTGACCCTACCATCCGAATGTCGCAGCAGAAATCGAGACTCATCAGACCAGGCAACGTTTTTCCAATCTTCTACTGTCCAATTTCGATGAGCTTGTGCAAATTGTAGCCTCAGTTTCCTGTTCTTAGCTGAAAGGAGTGGCACCCGGTGTGGTCTTCTGCTTCTGTAGCCCATCTGCCTCAAAGTTCGACGTACTGTGCGTTCAGAGATGCTCTTCTGCCTACCTTGGTTGTAACGGGTGGCGATTTGAGTCACTGTTGCCTTTCTATCAGCTCAAACCAGTCTGCCCATTCTCCTCTGACCTCTGGCATCAACAAGGCATTTCCGCCCACAGAACTGCCGCTCACTGGATGTTTTTTCTTTTTCGGACCATTCTCTGTAAACCCTAGAGATGGTTGTGCGTGAAAATCCCAGTAGATCAGCAGTTTCTGAAATACTCAGACCAGCCCTTCTGGCACCAACAACCATGCCACGTTCAAAGGCACTCAAATCACATTTCTTCCCCATACCGATGCTCGGTTTGAACTGCAGGAGATTGTCTTGACCATGTATACATGCCTAAATGCACTGAGTTGCCGCCATGTGATTGGCTGATTAGAAATTAAGTGTTAACGAGCAGTTGGACAGGTGAACCTAATAAAGTGGCCGGTGAGTGTATATACAGGATAGGAGTAGTAGTACTGTACTGGTCTCATATATAGAAGTATAACAATTATTAGGACTTTTTATATAAAATATTTTATAACAGTGAAACGCAATAGAAGCAGAATAACTAGGGAGAGCATTATATAAAACATAATTAATAAGCAGGAGCACTGTAAGACTGTATAGATGAAATTATTAATTGGAAATTATATATTATGTCATTATTTATGGGAGTGATGTCCAATTTAATTTATTAGGTGTACAGTATTATTTACTCAAGGGCTATAGTGTGTATTGTAATATACTGAGGAGTCGCAATGTAATATTTGATTTATGGAGAGGGGGTAGTATGGTTTTGTTATGGGGGTATATTTGATATTTGTGGTGGGCACAGTGTGGTCAGTTGTGTTGTTATGGGTATATATTATTAGGAGCACAGTTTGGGACTTTGTTATCCAGATGACTTTATATTCTAGTGACTGTGATACTTTTAGTTGCGCAGTGTAGAGATATACCATATGTAGCTGAAGATATCTGAAGATAAGTAAAACAGGGAAAAGTTGTCCTGCAGTACAGTACCCAAAGGAGAAGATGTGTGACATGTGAGGTACTGAATCCCACTTCTTAGTCTAATAACTGTAATTACTGACTAACCAGACTACCGTATTTTTTGCCCTATAGGGCGCACCGGACTATAAGGCGCATTAGTCCGATGCGCCTTATATATGTAATAATTACATATATGAGGCGCATCGGACTATAAGGCGCGGGGTCCGGGGGCGTGGCGGAGACCCGACGTGACGCGGCGACCGGACGCGACGCGACGCTGAGACGCGACGGGGAACGCGGGGAAGGTGAGCGGGGAAGGTGAGGGGGAGGTGGAGGACGGCAGCGGACCATACTTACATAGGTCCCCGCTACCGGAGACAGCAGATCTCCCGCTGGAGATCTGCTGTTTCCGGTAGCGGGGACCTATGTAAGTATGGTCCGCTGCCCTGTGCCCAGCGCCATACATAGGGCGCACCGGACTATAAGGCGCACTTTGGATTTCCACGGAAATCCAATGCTTTTAAGTGCGCCTTATAGTCCGGAAAATACGGTATTTGTTAAATGTCAGGGCCTAGTCTTCTTTATGTTGTGCAGCGAGAATACGGAGGAGATGAAGGGTTATTGTTAGTTATTCTTATTGGTAAGTTAGTGCTGAGCACTGACACTTGCATCCCTAATATTAATGCCCTGGCATAAAATCATCAATGCAGCCACTGTGAACTCCTGTGAAATATGGAATATTTCCAGGTAGCAGTATGGTGGGCCCCCAGAATAAATTTTTCTGGTGGGTCCCAGGCATCCCAGTCCGACCCTGAATGGACTTTGGATACTGGTAATTTATTGTACTTTAGTCCTAGGCTACAATGATCAGCTGTAACAGTTATCACATGTGTCTGTAATGAAGCTTTACTGTTAATATTGATTCTTATGACAATCCAACATTTTAAAAATCCAATTGTCACAGAGACCAAAAAAGTTCTGGCTGGGATTACAATGATAAAATATACAGTTCCGACTTGCATACAAATTCAACTTGAGAACAAACCTACAGACCCTATCTTGTATGTAACCCGGGAACTGCCTGTATAGGATGGAGCTGCCCTGTTGGTCTCCGTTAGTATATACAGGATGGTGCTGCCCTGTTGGTCTCTGTATACAAATAGAAAGTGGCATTGACAGAATGCGCAGCAGCTGATTTTCAGAGATAAACCCACATACCAGTATGTCAGCGTTTGGCAAGGGGTGTATGGAGAGTGTTCACGGGTCAAGTCCCCTCCATACATAGTTACTTTGTTAGTGAAAAGATGAGGGAAGGGAAAAGTTGTGTGTAAACTTTTATTAATTCTTATTAAATAGTTTTATATTTTTTTTGTTGAAATATATCCAAAAAACTAGTATGGCTTCACTAGTATCATAGTATCATTGTATATAAGGCTGGAAAAACATGCTAGTCCATCAAGTCCAACCTTTAAGAATTAAATGTTTTATCCCCATAACCCGTGATATTTTTTCTCTCCAGAAAGGTATCCAGGCCTTTCTTGAACATGTACATAGAGTATCACCATACTTTATGATAGCCAGAGAGGCTGTCAGTTGCCACCAGGGAACAACTACAGTATACAGGAGTGGATCCCCTAATTCTTCCTGTTACTTCTCCTGTAAAAATATATAATGTCCCCCTTAAATTATTTTGATAATTTGGGAGAAAGACTTATCACTGTATATGCAGTAGCGATATGCTGCTGCACAAACTGCTCTCACTTGGTAGTAAATATAATCTAGTGTCACTATTGTATATGCACATAAACACCTTGACAAGCAGTATAATAATTTACTTGTGCAGCAACGTAGTTTCAATATATCGTTCAACATCGCTGCCTCAGAGACACAGTAAGGCCCCTTCCACACTAGCGAGTGTGATGCGATGAACTCGCATCACACTCGCAACGCAAGCTGCCGGGAACGCACGGCCCGAACGCTGCACCGCGGGAGTGAACTCAGCATGTCAGTTCACTCCCGCGGTGCAGCGTTCGGGCCGTGCCTTCCCGGCAGCTTGCGTTGCGAGTGTGATGCGAGTTCATCGCATCACACTCGCTAGTGTGGAAGGGGCCTAAGGCACTGCTGTTATGTGTATACAATAGCGCCGTTGCTCCCCCTGCACTACACACTGCCACTCAGTCTGAATATGTGCTAAGAAGAGTATAGAGATGCCGTGCTCCCAGCTGCAGGCTCACAGCTTGTAACGAGCAGGTGGTCACGGCAGTCTCTGCACCTAATGCTGTGGCATGGTATAGAGCAGTTCACACTATGTGGATGAATTTACATGCGCTGTATTGCAGAACTTTTGTCATTAATTGATCGGCGTCCTGCTGCGTGCTGGCATACGGTTGTAATGGCTGATAGGGCAGGAGTAGAGTGATGTGCGGTGAGCGATCTTCAGTGATATGAAGTAATGTGAATAAAAACTGCCTCTCAATTACTAGTCCCTAAACTCTGGCTATCACAACAAACATACATGTCCTAACACATGTTTCACCGGGTCACCCTGGCTTCTTCTAGGGGCAGGGGCGGCCGGGCTCGGCTGCTTCTTATGTTGTAAACTCTGAATGACAGCTTAGCTAGCCAATCAGCATTACCGTTGATTCAGTACTGGGAAACAATGTATCAAGAGTATCTCAATTGTTTATAAATCCTTGTAACAGTTATTTACTGTCATTAATGATTGCAGGGGAAGTAACGGTGCTGTTGTATATACATAACAGCAGTGCCTTACTGTGTCTCTGAGGCAGCGATTTTGAACTATATAGTGAAACCATGTTGCTGCACAAGAAAACATTTTTACTGCTTGCTTACCACGTATTCAGATTGGCAATGTGTAGTTGCCGAGGAAGTAACGGCGCTATTGTATACACATAAGAGAAGTGCCCTATTGTGTCTCTGAGGCTGTGCATATACAATAGCAGCACCTGATTGTATTTACTACCAAGTGAGAGCAGTTTGTGCTGTGGCATATCGCTACTGCATATACAGTGATAATACTCTGTCTCCCAAATTATAAAAATATTTTAGGGGGACGTTATATATTTTTACAGGAGAAGTAACAGGAAGAATAGTATAGTTGTCCTGGGCTGGCACCTGACAGCCTCTCTGGCTATCATAAAGTATGGTGATACTAGTGAAGCCATACTAGTTTTTTGGATATATTTCAACAAATAAATATGAAACTATTTTATAAGAATTAATAAAAGTTTACACACAACTTACTCACAACTTTTCCCTTCCCTCATCTTTTGATTGTCCCTAACAAAGTAAGTAGATCTTACAGATGGTGCACATCATGAGTGTTTATTATAATGTGTGAACTTGACCCTTTGTTCATTTCCCCTACATACATAACAGCATATTGCAGGAAACACTACTGTTAACACCCACAATGCTGGTTCCGATCACAGCTGTTAAGCCTTTACATGCAACAGCAAAGCACCACAATCTTGACTGTGATCGTTGCATGAAGTCATCGGAGAGGGATGTTCCAATGCCATGACAGCCTGGGGTTTTTACAAGACTGTAGACCAGAGGTAGGGAACCTATGGCTCGGGAGCCAGATATGGCTCTTTTGTTGGCTGCATCTGGCTCTCAGGCAGATCTTTAATAAATAGTGATGGCCGCTGTGTGTCTCTTAGGCTGATCACTGGACACAGGCAGCGATGTTACCGCTGCCTACGTCCTTTGCGTAACCCAGGTGCCATCGCTGCCCTAATGGGGAGCTGGCTGCAGGGAGTGCTGGGAAGTGAATATTCTTTTTTTTTTTTTTTTTGCTGTGGCTACCTATCTACTGGGAGGCATCTGGTGGGTGTCAGGATTTGGAGTAGTTAGCCCCTGGACCACCGCGGATGATGATATAAGCAGACACCTTGGACTGGAATCAAAGTGGCACCCGGTCTTCAGCAGAGCACGCTGCAAAGCAGGATGGTCTTGCTACAGCGTGGTACAATCAGGTCATTCCACAGGTGCAACTTGTCCATGGTGGCAGCCAAGGTCGAGATACAGGATCTCTAGGCAGCCTCGTGGTCACAAACAGGCAGACAGTCAAGGCAGGTGGCAATGATGTAAGGTCACAACGGGAGGTCAATAATTGGGAAGAAAACACTGTAGAAAGCTTCCACATAGGCATGAAGCACTAAGATCTAGCAGTGAATGCTGGGAGCTGCCGTCTTTATAGGAACCTGGGAAGTGGGTAGCGCCAATCAGTGGCGAGCTGGCCCTTTAAATCTGTGGGTACCGGCGCGCTGGCCAGCCGGGACGGAAACAGGAACGTGGAGAAGTGAGTGAGCTCGGAAAGGAGAGGGGCCACGGAGAGGGGTGCGTGTGTCCCTTCGATCCGAGAAGTAGATTGCAGGGGGACCCTTGACACTGAGACTACCAATCTACTGGGGGGCATGTGCATATTGTACGGCTCTTACGGAATAACATTTTAAAATTTGTGGTGTTAATGGCTCTCTCAGCCAAAAAGGTTCCTGACCCCTGCTGTAGACCTTGTCTTTTCTGCAGATCTGTCACAATCAGCTGGTGTCTATTATTCAAAAGGCCATATGCTTCTTCTTTTTATACTTTTTCTGTGTATATTGTCTTTATAAATTGATTTGTTTTAATTGATCTAATGCATCAAGTCATTTGGGACATGGTGATATCTGACATGTTTATGAATTTTATTGTTTATTTCTTTTTATATCTGTACTTGGGAAAGGGGAATGATTTTAACTTTTTGAAAAAAAAATCTTTCCTATTTTTCTTTTTTTTTTTATACCATTGATGTTTCCACATACTACAGTATAGATAGTGTATAGATACTGTAGTATGTGGAAACATCAATGGCATAAAAAAAAAGAAAAATAGGAAAGATTTTTTTTTTCAAAAAGTTAAAATCCTTCCCCTTTCCCAAGTACAGATATAAAAAGAAATAAACAATAAAATTCATAAACATGTCAGATATCACCATGTCCCAAATGACTTGATGCATTAGATCAATTAAAACAAATCCATTTATAAAGACAATATACACAGAAAAAGTCCACCAATGGTTAAATAACTAAATATACAGAATAAATAGATCACAGTAACCTGTATAGAAGGTATACACCTCAGAACAAGGTATTCCTTTACAAACAAGTATTGCACGTTACCCAGAAGAAATACAGGGGCAAGGGACACTTATACAGGTATATAAAGACCAAGGGTGGACACCACCCAGTACATGTTTCGCCAGTTTTTTCCTTGATGAAGCAAAGCGAAACACGTCTTGGGTGGTGTCCACCCTTGGTCTGTGTGCAATACTTGTTTGCAAGCAAATACCTTCCATACCCCTATACAGGTGGGTGGGTGTGGGTGCGTTCACACGTTGCGTTTTGACCTGCGTTTTCATTGCGTTTGAAACGCATATACAACAGCTGAGGAGAGGTTATTTGCCTAATTACATCACTGTTAACATTTCTGTTTACAAACCGCATCGTAAATGCGACAATTGAGATACTCTTGATACATTATGTATATGTAGTTATTTGACCATTGGTGGACTTTTTCTGTATCTGTTGTCTTTTTAAATGGATTTGTTTTAACCCCTACGGGACTCAGCCTCTTTTGGCCTTAAGGACGCGCCCCACTTTTCAAATCTGGCCTGTGTCACTATAAGTGGTTATGGCTTTGGAACGCTATGAGATATCCAGGGGATTTTGAGATTGTTTTCTCGTGACACATTGTACTTCAAATTACTTTAAAAATTTGGATAAAATCTTTTGCGTTTAGTTATGAAAAAAACTAAATTTGGCAAAAAGTTGGAAATATTCTTTATTTTCAACGTTCTAAATTCTCTACTTTTGATGCAGAAAGTCATAGTACCCAAATAAATTAATAACTGACATTTCCCAAATGTCTGCTTTATGTTGGCATGGATTTTTAAGATTCCACATATTTTACTAGAATGTTATAAGGCTCAGAATTTAGGTATCATTTTTCACATTTTTTGTAAAATCACCAAAAGCCGTAATTAGATGGACCTGCTCAACTTCTAATTGACTGTGAGAGGCTTAAATAATAGCTAGACTCATAAATTACCCCATTATGGAAACTACACCAATCAACGTATGAAAAAACATTTTTAAGAAGTTTGTTAACCCTTTAGGTGTTTTATAGGGGTTAAAACAAAATGGAAATTATAATATTTTTTCACAATACACTCAATTTGGGTGGAAAATTAAACATTTACAATAGATTAAATGAAAAAAGGCTCCACAAAGTTTGATACCCTATCCCTCTCGATTACACCGATACCCCATATGTGGTGGTAACCTGCTGTATGGGCGCACGGCCGGGCATAGAAGGGAAGGAGGCGCCATCCAGATCAGAATTGCTAGGTCACATTGTACAGGCTATAATTTTTTTCTTTTTTTAATGTGGACCTATAGGGGCTTATTTCTTTTGCCACATGAGATGCACTTTTCTGGTAGGTAATTTTGGGGCATCTATAGCTAATTGGTGAGATTTTATTAACTCTTTGTTGGTGGAGGAAATGAAAATCATACATTTTTAGGAAAATGTTAGTTTTTTTTTTGGTCGTTAACCATACCATAAAAATAGTACATTATTTTTATTCCATGGGTTTGGCACGATTACGAAAAGACCTCATTTATATAGATTTTTTTATTTTTTCTCATTTTTACTGAATAAAAAGTAATTTTGTAAAAATGTTGTTAATTTTAGCATCACCGTCTTTCATATGCATAACTTTTTTATTTTTCGCCTCGCAAATCGGTTTAAGGGCTTATTTTTGCAACAAGGATTGTTTTTTTTAGTGGTCTTATTTTAGAGTGCATAACATTTTTTAAATCACTTTTTAGAACATTTTTTTATAGGGTATTAATTGAAAATTATCTTTTTTTGAGCTTTTTTGTTTTTTTTTTACAGGGTTCAGTTTGCAGTTCTAATAATGATTCTGTTTTATTATGCAGATTGATATGGACACAGGGATACCAAATATGTGGGGATTTTGTGTATTTTATTCAATTGTACTGAATAAAAGCTAATTTGGAGAAATTCTTGTTCATTTTAGCATCACCATCTTTACATATGCATAACTTTTTTATTTTTCGGCTGACAAATCTTGTTAAGGGCTAATTTTTGGCGAGAAGAGTTGCTATTTTGAGTGGGCTTATTTTAGAGTGCATAACATTTTTTAAATCACTTTTTAGAGCATTTTTTATAGGGTATTAATTAAAAATGATCTTATTTCTGAACGTTTTTGCGTTTTTTTTTCTCCAGCGCTTACCGTGCGGGTCCAGTAACGATTCTGTTTAATTATACAGATTGTTACGGATGCAGCAATACCAATTATGCTGTTTTTTTTTGTGGTTTTGTTTTTTTTATACTTTATTAAGTGTTTTTATTGGAAAGTGGCATTTTAGGGGCTTATATTTTAACCCGTTCACGACCCGTGACGTAACAGCACGTCACGGGTCGGCCGCGGGTGCATGGAGAGGGCTCACGCGCTGAGCCCTCTCCATAGCCCGTAAGTCTTTGCTGCATATTGCAGCAAAGGCTTACCAGTAACACCCGCGATCGGTGCTAGCAATGCTGCCGGCGGCTTCAAAAGGATGGCGGTGCGTGGGCGCCGCCATCTTTTCGAGGATTGCCGCTCCCTGTGACGTCATCGGGGAGCGGCGATCCGTCGCCATGGTAACCTCGGGTCTCAAGAAGACCCGAGGCTACTTCGGGTTAACCCATGCATTACAATGTGCTATCAGCACATTGTAATGTATGAGTAGTAAAATCCCCATATACTGCCATACTGTAGTATGGCAGTATATGATAGGATCGTGCAGACAACCTAGGGTTAAAGTACCCTAGGAAGTCTGAAAAGTACCAAAAATAAAAATAAAAAAAAGTTTAAAAAAAAAAAATTATAATAAAAAACCCTAAAAACTCAAATCACCCCCCTTTCCCTAGAACTGATATAAATATAAATAAACAGTAAAAATCATAAACACATTAGGTATCAACGCGTCCGAAAATGCCGGATCTATCAAAATATGCTAACGGTTTTTCACTGCGTTTAATCCCGTAACGGAAAATCGCGCCCAAAGTCGAAAATGGCACTTTTTTGTCATTTAAAAAAATTTAAAAATTCTTTAAAAAGTGATCACAATGTCAAACAGTCCTAAAATTGATAACATTGTAAACGTCATCAAAATCCGCAAAAAACGACACCACCCACAGCTCAGTACACCAAAGTGTAAAAAAGTTATTAGCGCCAGAAGATGTCAAAATCCCCCAAAAAATTTTTGTACAGGAGGTTTTAATTTTTTTAAATGTATGAAAACATTATAAAACCTATACAAATTTGGTATCCCCGTAATTGCACAGACCCAAAGAATAAAGTAGACATGTCATTTGGGGCGCACAGTGAAATCTGTAAGATCCAAGCCCACAAGAAGACGGCACAAATGCGTTTTTTTTACCAATTTCACTGCATTTGGAATTTTTTTCCCGCTTCCTAGTACACGGCATGGAATATTCTATACCATCTCTATGAAGTGCAATTTGTTATGCAGAAAATAAGCCATCACACAGCTCTGTACATGGAAAAATAAAAAAGTTATGGATTTTTGATCATGGGGAGTAAAAAATGAAAATGAAAAAACAAAAAAGGGCCAGGTCCTGAAAGGGTTAATGTATTTATTTTTTATTTATTATAATGTGTAGTGTTCAGTGTTTTTCACTTTTTTTTACTTATACATACTTGAACTTGAACAAGCAATGCTCTGATCGCTGGTTCAAGTTCAATACACTGCTCTACAATACTATTTTATTGTAGAGCAGTGTAATCTGTCTGGCATGCTCGCACATGCTCAGACAGTTTACAGTCAGACCCGGAAGGGGTCTGACTGCCAGGGAGACCGGGCAGCTCCGGGGCACATGCCAGTCCTCGGAGCTACCCAGAAGTGGATCGGATCCCCCGGTAAGCGACGCGGGGGATCCGATCCATAGCGCAAACACCCTTACACGCCGCGGTCATGCTTGACCGCGGCGTGTAAGGGGTTAACAACTGCGATCGGAGTCGGCTCCAATCGAGGGTGTTAGCGCAGGCTGTCAGCTGTGATAGACAGCTGACAGCCGCTGCTTCTGGTGCCGGTTCCGTTCGTGAGCCGGTGCAAGAAGCAGTACGTTATAGTGCGTCCCCGTGCGCTTAGCATGTAGCTCCGGGGACGTACTATAACGTCCTGGTGCGCCTAGGGGTTAATTGATCTAATGAAGTGTTGTTTTAAGCTTTGTACATTTTGGGTTTTGTTTCATTTTTTTGTGGTGTTACATATATACATGTGCAAACTGGTTGCATGTTTATTTATGAAATGTTTGCACTAGTATTGTGTTGCGCTGGTACTATGTACGATGCAACACAATACTGTGCATAGAAAGGGGCTTCCCAGTGCACATTCACACTGGCTGCCACATTGATGTCAGAAGTCTGACATAAATGTGTCGCACACCCATTAAATTGATTGCAACAGAAAATGTGTTTATTGGCTTTGGGCGGACGCAGCGTGTGCTAGATTCATGAATGTGGGGCACAGTGCACATTAGTGCAGTTTGCCTCACTAATAATAAATGCGGGCCATTGTCTCACCACACTGTGACCGTGCACAGAGAAATATATATTCCACCGCACTACGACGCCGGCCCTCCTCTCTCCTGCACTCGGCTTTATGCTCGTCTGGGCTATGAGCATATGTTTGTCTGCATTAGGCCTAAGACTGCATTTACACAGCCATGTGCTCGCCTGGGTGGATCGCAGGCGAACACAGGGCTGGGAGGAGGAGTTCATACGTCCCATAATTTGCACCGCGATCACTTGACTCACAAAGTGGTGCTTCAAATACAGTTTGTACCTGCACACGAGCCGCAGTCGGGCCACCTGCAGCAGCATAACTATGGTTGTGCACTCTGCATATTTTTGAGTACCGTATATGCTCAGGTATAAGCCGAGTTTCTCAGCAGGGGCTATATACAAGGGCTAGCTTGCTGCCTATATACTGGGGTAGGCAGGCTGGCTATATACTGGTGGGGCAGACTGGCTATATACTGGGGCAGGGCCGGATTAAGGTTGGTGGGGGCCCCTGGGCGCAAAATCTGGTGGAGGCCCCCACTGATTGTAGCGTGCATACACGTCCTCCTGCTCACTTTCCACTATCCCAGCTGTAACACAGCTACATACAGCCGCCTCGCCCCCAGTAACACAACTACATACAACTGCCTCACCGCCAGTAACACAGCTACATACAGCCGCCTCGTCCCCAGTAACACAGCTACATGCAGCCGCCTCACCGCCAGTGACACAGCTACATACAGCCGCCTCGCCCCCAGTAACACAACTACATACAACTGCCTCACCGCAAGTAACACAGCTACATACAGCCGCCTCGCCCCCAGTAACACAACTACATACAACTGCCTCACCGCCAGTAACACAGCTACATACAGCCGCCTCACCCCAGTAACACAGCTACATACAGCCGCCTCATCCCCAGTAACACAGCTACATACAGCCGCCTCGCCCCCAGTAATACAGCCGCCTCTCCCTCAGTAACACAGCTACATACAACTGCCTCACCGCCAGTAACATAGCTACATACAACTGCCTCACCGCCAGTAACATAGCTACATACAGCCGCCTCACCGCCAGTAAAATAGCTACACACAGCCGCCTCACCCCCAATAACACAGCTACATACAGCCGCCTCATCCCCAGTAACACAGCTACACACAGCCGCCTCATCCCCAGTAACACATCTTTATATCTACCTTCACCCCTACCAGATATGCAGTCCCATGTAACATACACCTCAGCCCGCACAGCCACACACACACATTCACTGTATAGAGCATATACATACATACCATATACACAGCATATACAAAAACACACACATATATATATATTTAAAGGAAACCTACCAGTTAGAATGGCAGGGGTAAGCTGTAAGTACCGAGCACGAGCTCAGGGTGAGTTGGTGCCAGTACTTACTTTCGTTAGTGTTATTAACCGCTGTATCGCGGTTTTAACACTGTTTAAACTTTAGAGCAGAAGAGGCTGCGGCGCTGCGCACGACCGTGCACGCGCAACATCTCCGGCATTTCCTATGCGTTCACACATCGCCGAAGCCTCTTCTATATACACATATACACATATACACAGTATATACAGATATACACATATACACAGTATATACAGATATACACAGTATATACATATATACACATATACACAGTATATACATATATACACATATACACAGTATATACATATATACACATATACACAGTAGATGCATATATACACATATATACACAGTATCTACACAGTATATACACATTAAGGCCTAATTTACACGGACGTCTGGGAGGACGTGCATGCGGCTGCATATATGTCCCCATAGAGGGCAATGGCTGGCCGGTAGCGGTACGGTGCCGAACCTCGCCGTACACCGCAAAGAGATATAGCATGATCTATCTTTTTGCAAGTGTGCGACCGTGCACCGCTATTCTCTATGGAGGAAGGAGGGGCCACCTCCTCCTCCTCTACAGCACACTGTATACATACACAGTATATACACAGTAGATGCGCATATACACACACAGTATATACACAGTAGATGCGCATATACACACACAGTATATACACAGTAGATGCGCATATACACACAGTATATACACTGTAGTTGCGCATATACACACACAGTATATACACTGTATATACACTGTAGTTGCGCATATACACACACAGTATATACACTGTATATACGCTGTAGCTGCGCATATATACAGTATATACATATATACACAGTATATACACAGTATATACATATATACACAGTATATACACAGTATATACATATATACACAGTATATACATATATACACAGTATATACACAGTATATACACAGTATATACATATATACACAGTATATACACAGTATATACATATATACACAGTATATACACAGTATATACATATATACACAGTATATACACAGTATATACATATATACACAGTATATACACAGTATATACATATATACACAGTATATACACAGTATATACATATATACACAGTATATACATATATACACAGTATATACACAGTATATACATATATACACAGTATATACGTATATACACAGTATATACACAGTATATACATATATACACAGTATATACACAGTATATACATATATACACAGTATATACACAGTATATACATATATACACAGTATATACACAGTATATACATATATACACAGTATATACACAGTATATACATATATACACAGTATATACACAGTATATACATATATACACAGTATATACACAGTATATACATATATACACAGTATATACACAGTATATACATATATACACAGTATATACACAGTATATACATATATACACAGTATATACACAGTATATACATATATACACAGTATATACACAGTATATACATATATACATATATACACAGTATATACATATATACATAGTATATACATATATACACAGTATATACATATATACATATATACACAGTATATACGTATATACATATATACACAGTATATACATACATACACAGTATATACATATATACACAGTATATACATGTATACACATATTCACAGTATATACATATATACACATATTCACAGTATATACATATATACACAGTATATACATATATACACATATATACACAACTAAATACATATTTACACACAATAAACATACATTTCCGGGTGACCGGCCGTGGCGTCAAGCGGGTGTTTGAGCGGATGGGGGGTCTTGAGGGTGCTTGTTCGGCCCGCGGGGGGGGGGTTGCGGCGGGGGGGGCGACGGTCGGACTGTTGCTTGTACGGCCGGGGGGGTGGGTCGCTTGTTTGGCGGGAGAGGAGGGGGGCGGGGGGGACCGTGTTCGGGTGGGTGCATCTTCCGACGGGGGAGTTGCGGAGGGCGGGAGCTTTTTCGGGCGGGGGGCGGTGGGAGTACGAGCGGGGTTGCTTGTTCGGCCTGGGGGGGAGGGGGGCGTTTTTCAGCCGGGTGCTTTTTCTGGCGGGGGGCCGGGGGGAGTTTGCGGAGGGCGAATGCTTTTTCGGGGCTGCTTGTTGGGGCAGGGGGTTGGAGCCTCGGCCATGCGGGGTGTGAGCGGGCATGGAGGCGGTCCACTTCGCCGGGGGCCGTGTGACTCGGCCTTGCAGGGGAATAGGTGGAGGGCAGGCGCAGGATGGGCATGTGGGGAGGCTGTGACCTGTGCCGTGGGGGCGTTCAGGGAGATGTCGGCTCAGGAAGGGAGGCGCGGGGGGTGCCATCTGGTGGAGGCCCCCTGGGGGGGGCAAGATGGTGGGGGCCCCGGGGCTCTAGCCCAGGGAGCCCCGCCTATAATCCGGCCCTGTACTGGGGGACTGGATGGCGGTGTAATATGGTACAGTAATAGTAGTTATATTTTTGTACATACGGGCAGTATTATAGTAGTTATATTCTTGTACATGGGGGGCAGTATTATAGGAGGCATTATTATAGTAGTTATAGTCTTGTACATAGGGGACAGTATTATAGTAGTTATATTCCTGTACATAGGGGGCAGTTGTCAGGCTTGCGGGATGTGGATCCGCTGGACCACTGCAGACGATGACTCAAGCCACTACCTGGGACCAGAGTCTAAGTGGTACCCGGTTTTCACCAGAGCCCGCCGCAAAGCGGGTTAGACAAGCTGCGGCGTGGTACCACCAGGTCGTTCCTCAGGCGTGACTTGTCTGCAGTGGCGGCCAAGGTTGCGGTACAGAAAGAGCAGTCAAGCTCGAGGTCACAGTCCAGGCACAGGGTCAGGGCAGGCGGCAGAGATGCAACGTCAGAATCCAAACCGGGGTCAGCAACAGGAGGTCCAAGCAGAAGGGTACGGGAACACAGAACTCACGACAGCAATATGGAGGGACACTGGTACACGGGAACACGAAGGTAGTCAGGCAACACAGGAACACAGAGGGAGTCAGGCACGCAGGAAACACAGGAACGCAGAAGACACTGGAACGCAGGCAAATCGCAACAGAGCTTTCTCTAAGGCTGTGAGGCACAAAGATCCTGCAAGGTAGTAAGGGTGGTACTTGCCTTTTAAAGGTGAAGTGTTCAGCCAGCGCACCAATCAGCGGTGCGCTGGGCCTTTAAATCTTCTGAAGGTGCCGCGCACACGCCCTAGGAGACGCGCGCGCGCACGACGGAGACACAGGACCGGGGAGAGGTGAGCTGCGCCGGCGCTGCGCCAGCGAGCCCCGGGGAGCACGGGTGAGCCCGCGACCAGCGATATGAGTCGCGGGACCACCCGTGACAGTACCCCCCCCTCTTCGGCCTCCCCCTCCTCTTGGGCTGTAGAAACTTCTGTAGGAGGTCATGGTCTAGGATGGTGTCTTCAGGCTCCCAGGATCTCTCTTCTGGCCCGAACTCCTTCCAGTCAACCAAGAAGAACCGCTTCCCTCTCACCATCTTCATGTCGAGGATCTCCTTCACCTCATAGACGTCCGAGGAGTCAGCCACCGGGGCAGGAGGAGGTACTTGCCGGGAGAAGCGGTTCAGGATGACAGGCTTAAGTAGGGAGACATGGAAGGAGTTTGGGATGCGCATGGTGGAGGGAAGGCGCAGTTTGTAAGAGACTGGATTTATGCGGGAAAGAACCACGAAAGGACCCAAGAATCGAGGACCAAGCTTGTACCCAGGAATCTTCAACCGGATGTATCTAGCGGATAACCAGACCTTGTCACCAGGAGAAAAGACTGGAGAAGGCCTGCGTTTTTTGTCGGCCTGGAGTTTGGTGCGAGCAGAGGCTTGCAGCAAAGAAAGGCGAGTCTGCTCCCAGATGGTCTTCAGATCTCGTATCAACACATCAGCAGCAGGAACATCAGTGGGCACAGGTAGAGGAAGAGGAGGACGTGGATGATGTCCATACACGATGAAGAAGGGAGAAGAACCAGAAGTCTCAGAGTTCAAGGAATTGTATGAGAACTCCGCCCATGGCAATAAAGCGGACCAGTCGTCCTGGCGGGCCGAGACGAAATGGCGAAGATAGCAGCCTAGAGTTTGGTTGACTCTCTCTACCATTAGACTGTGGATGGTATGCAGAGGAAAAGTCCAGTTTCACCTGTAATTGGCTACACAGAGATCGCCAGAAGCGGGAGACAAACTGAACCCCTCGATCCGAAACAATGTGTAATGGCAATCCATGCAGTCGAAAGATGTGACTGAAGAATAGGCTGGCTAGGCGTGGAGCAGATGGCAGTCCAGGCGACGGGATAAAATGGGACATTTTAGAGAACCGGTCAGTTACCACCCAGATGACAGTATTCCCAGAAGACAATGGAAGGTCTGTGATGAAGTCCATGGCTATGTGTGTCCACAGGTGGCTGGGTATCGGCAACGGCATCAGGAGACCAGCAGGTTTAAGGCAAGATGGCTTATTACGAGCACAGGAAATGCAGGAACCCACAAAATCCCGCACATCCTTGGCCAGGTCTGGCCACCAATAGTAACGGGAAATGAAGGCTATAGAACGCTGCACTCCAGGGTGCCCAGCCACACGAGAGCAATGTCCCCAAGTTAAAATTCTCTTCCGAAGAGCAGGTCGGACATACGTCTTGCCTGGTGGAAGCTGCCGGAGATCCACTGGAGCAGCCTGAACCAGTCGTTCCGGAGGAACAATATGACTAGGAACGGGATCTTCTCCAACCACATCTGAAGCACGAGAGAGGGCAACGGTCTTAACGTTCTTCTCTGCAGGACGGAAATGTATTAAATAATCAAATCGGGAGAAGAAGAGAGACCCACGAGCCTGTCGAGGATTAAGATGCTGAGCGGTCTGGAGATACAGGAGGTTCTTGTGGTCGGTATAAATATGAACCGGATGACGAGCTCCCTCCAGTAGATAGCGCCATTCCTCCAAAGCTAACTTTATGGCCAAGAGTTCCCGATCACCAATGGAATAATTTCTTTCGGCAGGTGTGAAAGTCTTTGAGAAAAAAACGCAGGTGAGGGTACGACCCTTGGGCCCCTTCTAAGTGAGGACGGCCCCAGCACCCAGGGATGAGGCGTCAACCTCTAATTGGAAAGACCTCTCCGTGTCAGGCCTTGTGAGTACTGGCGCAGAAGCAAAGGCAGACTTCAACCCAGTGAAGGCCTCTTCAGCAGCCGGAGGCCATAGTCTCGGGTTGGCATCCTTCTTAGTCAATGCCACGATGGGAGCCACCAGGGAGGAGAAGTGAGGAATGAATTGTCGATAATAATTGGCAAAGCCCAGAAATCTTTGTATGGCACGTAACCCGACTGGACGAGGCCACTGAAGTACGGCTGCCAACTTGGAAGGGTCCATCTGAAGTCCTTTATCAGAAATGATGTATCCCAGAAACGGAAGCCTACTCTGGTGAAATAGGCATTTCTCGAGTTTGGCATATAAACGTCGGAGAACCTGTCGGACGTGGGTCTGATGAGACTGTAGATCTGGGGAAAACACCAAAATGTCGTCCAAGTAGACTATGACACAAAAGTAGAGCAAGTCTCTGAAAATATCGTTAACAAATTCTTGAAAAACCGCTGGAGCATTGCAGAGTCCAAAGGGCATCACCAAATACTCAAAATGGCTGTCACGGGTATTGAAAGCTGTCTTCCACTCATCGCCTTCCCGAATACGAATTAGGTTGTATGCCCCTCGCAGATCCAGCTGGGTGAAAACCTTGGCACCCCGTAGGCGGTCAAAGAGTTCGTTGATGAGAGTCAAGGGATAGCATTTTTTTATCGTGACTTAATTGAGGCCGCGGTAATCTATCCGCGAGGGACCATCCTGCTTGGATACAAAGAAGAAACTAGCTCCAGCGGGGGAAGAAGACTTCCGGATGAATCCTTTCTCCAAATTTTCCTTTATGTAGGCAGACATGGCTTCAGTCTCAGGCACTGATAACGGGTATACTCGTCCTGGAGGAGGAGGCATACTCGGTAGCAAGTCGATGGGACAGTCATAGGAACGGTGTGGAGGCTTGCTTCTCAGAAAAAACGTCGGCATAGTCTCGGTAGCACGCAGGAAGGTTCTTCAGAGGCTTGTCGCCCAAGGTAGTTGGCAAGACAGGTACAGGGTGAGGAACTTCTAAGCAACGAGACCGACAATCCGGACCCCAACGTAGAACTTCTCCCGTCCTCCAATCAAGAACTGGTGCGTGGCTCTGCAACCATGGAAGACCTAGCAGAAGAGACAAAGTAGAGCGAGGTAGCACCAGGAAGGACAACTTCTCCTTGTGTAGAGCACCGACTTGCATAGTTAGAGGCTTAGTGCGATATCGCACCGGATCAGAGAGGACTTGTCCGCTAACTGAGGAAATAACCAGTGGCTTGTCAAGTAGGACCACTGGAAAGTGATACCGGGAAACCAGTGCGGCATCCATGAAGTTCCCCGCGGAGCCGGAGTCCAGGAAGGCAGAAACTTGGGTCTGGTTGCCGTCACCAATGCTGAGAAGCACCGGAATCAACAAGCGTGGAGAAGCACTGCTCACACCTAGGGACGCTTCTCCCAAGAACCCTAGCTGCTGGCATTTCCCGGACGTTGGGTTCGGATGGGACAAGACCCAAGGAAATGCTCAGGACTAGCGCAGGACACGCTCCTGCGGTGACAATTTGGCTCTGTCCACTTCCATAGACTCCTCTGCAGTTAGTGCGACCGGAGGCTGGAATGGTCTTTGGAAGGTAGGAGTTAGGCGAGGGGGGCGTCATGGACGGAGTGGAAGTTGCTCAAAACATGACTCTTCAGCACGCTCTCTGAACCGCACATCAATTCGGGTGGCCAGAGAGATGAGGTCACTCAGAGAGGATGGCAGATCACGAGCGGCCAGGGCGTCCTTAACCTGAAAAGATAGACCCTTCTTAAAAGCTGCCGACAAAGCCGCGTCGTTCCAGGAGAGTTCTGACGCCAAGGTGCGGAACTGGACGGCGTACTCTCCGACGGAGGAATTCCCCTGACGTAAATTCAGCAAGGCAGACTCCGCGGAGGAGGCCCGAGCTGGTTCCTTGAATACAGACCGGAATTCAAACAGAAAGGCCGCAAGGGAAGCAGTGACTGGGTCGTTTTGGTCCCAAAGGGTAGTAGCCCAGGCCAGGGCTTTCCCAGAGAGAAGGCTGATTATAAACGCCACCTTGGCACGCTCCGTGATAAATTGGCTCGGCATAAGTTCTATGTGCAGAGAGCACTGAGTTATAAATCTCCTGCACATCTTGGAATCGCCATCATACTTGGTGGGCATGGACAGCCGTATTCTGGGTTCAACAGCAGGTAGACCAGTCGGTGCAAAAGGAGTCGCAATAGCAGCCTCAGGAACCTGTTGCTGGTTAGCTAGCAGTTGTTGCAGCATGGCGGTGACTTGCTCCAGTTGATCACGCTGTGCAGCAATCTGCCGGGATTGGTGGATCACAATAGTGGCAAGATCTGGCTTGCTGGGAGGCGAAACCTCGGCGGGATCCATGGCCGAATCTTACTGTCAGGCTTGCGGGATGTGGATCCGCTGGACCACTGCAGACGATGACTCAAGCCACTACCTGGGCCCGGAGTCTAAGTGGTACCCGGTTTTCACCAGAGCCCGCCGCAAAGCGGGTTAAACAAGCTGCGGCATGGTACCACCAGGTCGTTCCTCAGGTGTGACTTGTCTGCAGTGGCGGCCAAGGTTGAGGTACAGAAACAGCAGTCAAGCTCGAGGTCACAGTCCAGGCACAGGGTCAGGGCAGGCGGCAGAGATGCAACGTCAGAATCCAAACCGGGGTCAGCAACAGGAGGTCCAAGCAGAAGGGTACGGGAACACAGAACTCACGACAGCAATACGGAGGGACACTGGTACACGGGAACACGAAGGTAGTCAGGCAACACAGGAACACGGAGGGAGTCAGGCACGCAGGAAACACAGGAACGCAGAAGACACTGGAACGCAGGCAAATCGCAACAGAGCTTTCTCTAAGGCTGTGAGGCACAAAGATCCGGCAAGGTAGTAAGGGAGGTACTTGCCTTTTAAAGGTGAAGTGTTCAGCCAGCGCACCAATCAGCGGTGCGCTGGGCCTTTAAATCTTCTGAAGGTGCCGCGCGCGCACCCTAGGAGACGGGGACGCGCGCACAGAGCCAGACGGAGACATAGGACCGGGGAGAGGTGAGCGATATGAGTCGCGGGACCACCCGTGACAACAGTTTTATAATTGTTATATTCTTGTACATAGGTCACAGTATTATAGTAGTTATATTCTTGTACATAGGGGCCAGTATTATAGTAGTTATATTTTTGTACATAGTAACACTATTATAGTAGTTATATTCTTGTACATACGAACAGTATTATAGAAAAGAAAAGATCTCTTAACTCCAAAGTCTCGTCTTTTGGACCCCAAAACACGACTTATCACCACCTATAATAACCAGTGGGGTGATATTTGGAGGATTTTAGAAATCTACTGGGGTATTCTTTGGAGTGATACTTGGATAACCACACATATCACAGGAAGACCACAACTAATGGCAAAAGAGCAAGAAACATAAAAGACCGCCTAGTTGGAAGTTACTTTCAACGGCCCACTGTGTCTACAGGTCGAGGTCATAGATTACAGGGGTCTTTTCCATATGGTAATTGTACTGTGTGCCCACAGTACTGTACTGTGTAACCTTTTTAAATGCATTCAGAAAAGCGAGTGTGTGAGCTTTGTGGCGAGTGTGCATTGATCCTAAGTGTGTGCAGTGTCCAAAGTAGGACTTAACCCCTTAACGCTCTGCGCCGTAGCTCTACGGCGCAGAGGTATAAGGGATGTATGAAGAGGGCTCACGGGCTGAGTCCTCTTCATACAGAGGTGGGGGTTTTTGCATTTTGCACAAAACCCCCACCGCTAATAACCGCGGTCGGTGCTTGCACCGATCGCGGCTATTAACCCCCTAAACGCCGCCGGCAAAGTCGCCGGCGGCGTTTAAAAGACGGCGGCGCGCGGGCGCCGCCATCTTTTTTTCGATCGCCACGCCCCCGAACGTCATCGGGGGGCGGCGATCGGTTGCCATGGTAGCCTCGTGTCTTCTTTTGACACGAGGCTATCTGGCAGCTGCATATTCGTTACAATGAGCCAGTGGCTCATTGTAATGAATGTGCTGCAAAAATGCCATATATTGCAATACAGAAGTATTGCAGTATATGGTAGCAGCGATCTGACCATCTAGGGTTAATGTACCCTAGATGGTCTAAAAGATAGTGAAAAAAAAAAGGAAAAAAAAAGTTTAAAAAATAAAAAAAATTAATAAAATATTAAAAGTTCAAATCACCCCCCTTTCCCTAGAACGGATATAAAACATAACAAACAGTAAAAATCACAGACATATTAGGTATCGCCGCGTCCCAAAATGCCCGATCTATCAAAATATAAAAACGGTTACGGCCAGCGGTGACCTCCGAGGCGGGAAATGGCGCCCAAATGTCCGAAATGCGACTTTTACACCTTTTTACATAACATAAAAAATGAAATAAAAAATGATCAAAATGTCGCACAGAAGATGGCAAAATTTTTTTTTTCTTTTTTGTACACATTCGTTTAATTTTTGAAAATGTATTAAAACACAATAAAACCTGTATAAATTTGGTATCACCGCGATCGCACCTAACCAAAGAATAAAGTAGGCGTGTTATTTGGAGTGAAGAGTGAAAGTCGTAAAAACTGAGCCCACAAGAACGTGACGCACGTGCGGTTTTTTTTCAATTTTTCCACATTTGGAATTTTTTTTCAGCTTTGCAGTACACGGCATGTTAAAATAAATAACATTACGGGAAAGTAAAATTTGTTACGCACAAAATAAGCCCTCACACAGGTCTTTACACGGAAAAATGAAAAAGTTATGGATTTTTGAAGTTGGAGAGCGAGAAATGAGGCGAAAAACCCTCCGTCCTTAAGGGGTTAAGGGTCTTAAGTTTGAGGGACTTTATCAGGTAACTGCTGTATTTTTGTAAATAGAAAAATAAGCAGCACTCCAGACGTCCAGGTCAAGTGAAAAAAGTGGTCTTTTTTATTCCATGTAAAGTAGCGACGTTTCGGCTCGTGTTTGAGCCTTTTTCAAGCCAAACAATTAGTGCATGGGGTGGGTATATATACACAATTCAACGGTCACATGACCTACAATAAGCCCGCCCTTAACATCTCAATATACAAAGTTAGTGTAGAAAATACAATATTAAAAGTACAGTGCCTGTGTACAGCTTATACAGAATGCATTAAAGTACGTATGTGACATTATACACGTGAAGTTAGATAATGGGGCAGATTTACTTACCCGGTCCGTTTGCGATCCAGCGGCGCGTTCTCTGCGCTGGATTCGGGTCCGGCCGGGATTCATCAAAGCAGTTCCTCCGACGTCCACCAGGTGGCGCTGCTGCGCTGAAGTCCGCTGGAATGCCTCGAAATACACCGGCCTATCCAGGATGAAGGTGAGTGTAATTTTCGCGACACATATTTTTTTTTAAATGCGGCGGTTTTTCCGAATACGTCGGGTTTTCGTTCGGCCACGCCCCCCGATTTCCGTCGCGCGCATGCCGGCGCCGATGCGCCACAATCCGATCGCGTGCGCCACAATTCCGGGGCAATTCAGGTACAATCGGCGCAAATCGGAAATATTCGGGTAACACGTCGGGAAAACGCGAATCGGGCCCTTAGTAAATGACCCCCAATATGCGAAACAATGTGTTATATATAATCGTCATACAAATATAGATATAAAGTGCAATAAGTGCTTAAAATCCACTACTAGAGTGGAAGGACATACCACCGCGTGATCAAAGGTCTCCGATCCATACTCCGCTTGTTGCTGTGTGTGCATTGGAGCCAGCGGTTCGCTGGCACGCATTTTGGAACGCAAGCCGGGATCAACCCAACTGCGCATGCGTCAAGAATATAAGACCGGAAGTGGCTGTCCGTTGCAATGGAATCGAGCATACAAAGAACATTGCGAGCTATCATCGCTAGGTAATGTTTATGAAGTCATGGTATATAAGTAAAATAGGATTAATGGGCACACTAGTCATGCTTAACCATTATAACAAGTAATGTCACCTGTTTGTGAAGGAATAATATAACGCACTGTGGGGGTGTGGGGAGTTCCATCTGTCACCGATCCCCAACTTTATGACCTCCTATATATAAATAGTACATCCTCCAATCGGTAGACATACCTATAGCCAGCAGACAAATATATGTGTAGCCAATACAAAAAATTTTTTGAAACCACGGCAAAATACGGGCATGAGAGGCACACTGCGCAATTATAAAGAGTAATCAGAGAGCTGTAGAGACACACGGGGGTCATCCTCGATGGCTTTGAAGTGTAATAACATATTCAATCTGAAAAATATATGAATATAATATTAGTATATCAATAGTAGTATACACTAAATTGATCAAATCACATATATGGGGATGATAGAAAAGAATTACAGTATCACTCTAGTACATATACAACAAATCATATTATATATTCAATTTGTAATCCACATTAAGCCCATTGGGTTTCAGGGCATTAAGTGTGAAGATCCAATAAAGTTCACGTTTTTTTAACAATCGTTCTCTGTCACCACCACGTCTTAATATAGGTATGTGGTCTATGAGACGGAAACGTAAGTGTTTCTCTGTATGGCCAGCCTCTATGAAGTGTTTTGAGACCGGTAAGTCTTTTCTTCCAGATCTGATGGTATATCGATGTTGGTTCAAACGAACCTTAAACTCCAATGTAGTTTCTCCTACATAAATATATCCACATGGACAATATAGAATATACACCACATATGTAATGATGCATGTCAAAAAATATTTAATGTTATATTCTACCCCATTGTGCGTAAAGCTGGACCCTCTATGTATCAAACCACAATTTATACAATTACAACAGGGGTAACACCCCTTTCTAGTGTGTCCAAATAATCCAGGCTGTCTACTTGTTTTAAAGGTGCCCACATCTGAGTGGCTTAACCTGTCCCTAATGCTTTGTGCTCTGCGATACGAAAAGAGAGGTGGATTGTCAAATTCTGGAATTGTCATGTTACTCTGTTTCTGGACAGAGTATTGAGAGATCTAGCGATCAATGACAGGTCATATATAAGGGACAGTGCAGACTTCATTAACAAATTGAGTGGGATACACATATTGGCACATGATAAGATTTTACTTGTTTCATTCGACGTAGTGTCACTATACACTTCTATAGGTCACAATATGGGCCTGGAGAAGGTACGCCAACTACTCACCACCATGAACATGACATCGACAGCACAGGAATTTGTCATGACATTGCTTGATTTTGTTCTACGCAATAATTATTTTTTGTTTGGTGACCAGTTCTTCCTTCAACAAGCAGGAGTAGCTATGGGCGCGAATATGGCGCCGACATACGCTAACATTGTAATGAGAGACCTCGAGAGAGCCCTTCAGTATATAGCCTGCAGCCGCTGCCCCCAGTATATAGCCTGCAGCCCCTGCCCTTCAGTATATAGCCTGCAGCCCCTGAACCCCAGTATATAGCCAGCAGCCCCTCCCCCTAGTATATAGCCTGCAGCCCCTGCCCCCAGTATATAGCCTGCAGCTCCTGCCCCCCAGTATGAAGCCTGCAGCCCCTGCCCCCCAGTGTATAGCCTGCAGCCCCTGCCCTCCAGTATATAGCCAGCAGCCCCTGCCCCGAGGAAATATAGCCTGCAGCCCCTGCCCCCCAGTATATAGCCAGCAGCCCCTGTCCCCCAGTATATAGCCTGCAGCCCCTGCCCCCAGTGTATAGCCTGCAGCCCCTGCCCTCCAGTATATAGCCAGCAGCCCCTGCCCCGAGGAAATATAGCCTGCAGCCCCTGCCCCCCAGTATATAGCCAGCAGCCCCTTCCCCCCAGTATATAGCCTGCAGCCCCTGCCCCCCAGTGTATAGCCTGCAGACCCAGCACCCCCTGTATATAGCCTGCACCCCATGTCCCCTAGTATATAGCCAACAGCTCCTGCCCCGAAGTATATAGCCTGCACCCCCTTCCCCCCAGTTAATAGCCTGCAGCCCCCTGTCCCCAGTGTTTAGCCTGCAGCCCCTGCCCACATTATTTAGCCTGCAGCCCCTGCCCTCAGTATATAGCCTGCAGTCCCTTCCCCCAGTATTAACCTGTAGCTGCTGCCCAAGTATATAGCCTGTAGCCCCTGCCCTCAGTATATAGCCTGTAGCCCCTGTCCTCAGTATAAAGCCTGTAGCCCCTGCCCTCAGTATATACGCTGTAACCCCTGCCCACAGTATATACCCTGTAGCCCCTGTCCTCAATATATAGCTTGTAGCCCCTGCCCCCAGTATATACCCTGTAGCCCCTGCCCTCAGTATATACCCTGTAGCCCCTGACCTCAGTATATACTCTGTAGCCACTTTCCTCATGATATAGCCTGTAGATCCTCCCTGAAGAATGTCCAGCCTTTAAGAAAAAAAAAAGTGTACTCACCTTCCGACACCCCCTTGGCAGGTCCTCTTCTCTCCATTGATGCTTCGGCTCCAGTTTCCCTGCCCGATAAGGTAGCTTGTGTCAATGGCAGCACAAACACACAAACACACAATGTCAGCAAGCAGCTGAGGTCATGACTAAAATGGGCGTGAGAACAACGTGTTACATGGGGCAGAGAACTCTGGGAAGGAGAAAGGAACACCCCCGATGACATCTGCAGACCTGTTAGCCAGCAGCGACCAGCAGGCTTATGTGATGTCACACAGCCCTATAAAACCCAGCCATTTTCAAACTCGGCACTTCACACTTCATGTGCTGCCTGTAGCGTCTAGTTGCTGCTACTGTTCTGTGTAGTAACAATTCATGCTGCAATCCCTGGTTGTTCTTTAAGGGGGATCTGTATACCCCAAATAGCAGTTCTATTTAGTGACAAAATCAATTAGGAAGAAATCTGTTTGACTTTCATGCACTGCAGTAGCGGTTGGTGGACCAATCCCTGGTTGTTCTTTAAGGGGGATCTGTATACCCCAAATAGGAGTTCTATTTAGTGACAAAATCGAATAGGAACAAATCTGTTCTTTCATGCATCTGCAGTAGTGATTTCTTTATGCAGCTGCTGTAGTGATTTGTGAACCTCTCACTGGGTGTAAGTTGTAGGGTATCTGTATAACACACATTTCCATCCCTTTTTGGGGCTATAGTTTACAGCCAGATTTACGTGTCAAATCAAAGTAGTTTATACAGTGATTTTCGCTGAAATTACACTGTCAGTTGTGGGGTATCTGTATAACGCACATTGCCATACCTTTTTGGGCTATAGTTTACAGCCAGATTTACGTGTCAAATCCACGTAGTTTATAAACCATTATGTCAGACAGAAAGGTGGCAGGTGGAGCAGGCAGAGGTGGCAGCACAGTAAGGGGACGTCGCAGCAGGGGTGACTCTGTGAGGCCAGAACTGCCGTTGTCATCTAGTGGCAGTGTGTTGATCAACAACTCAAAGGTTGTTGAATGGTTGACTAGGTCATCCAATTTCTCAAATATAACATCTGACAACCCCAGCCAAGAGTCTGTGGGTTCCTCAGATACAACAATTAGTTGGCATGGCCCAGGAGCAGGTCAGAGGCCCTCACCTGTCCTCAAGCAGCCTCTGTCCTGTTCCTTTCCCGCAGCCAGAGAGCTACTAGGTGGTCTGGGCTCAGCGCCACAATTCAGCGAGGACAAAGTGTTTGAGGACAGTCAGCAGCTGCTTGGCAGTGAAGAGGTGGGGCAGACTTCCGCTGCTTCCTGCAGTAGGCAGGCTGTGCATACTGACACCGATGAGGAGAGTAGCAGTGATCGGGAAACGCAAATTGACGATGACGTAGCTGATCGCACTTAGGAGCTGAGTGTAGCAGGGGATTCATCATCGTCAGGCGAAGAGAGTGTCAGCTTGCTCGTCAGGCAGCGGAGCAGGCAGCAAGTTGCTACTGTGGCCGTGAGTCAGCAGGATGGCAGCAGTGTGAGAACTGGAGCCAAACGGCCGTGGGGTACAAATCCTGACTCGCAGGTCCAAGTAAGCAGTGGCACAGGGGCTCAGCGAGGCAGCAGCGGTAGTAGGCCTCAGTGCAGAGTGTTGGCGGTAAAATTACCACCTCGGCGGCTTGTGCCGGACTGAGGTGGAGACTTCCAAGCCACCAAAAAAGTTTTCTCAGGTGCCTGCGCAACCTAGCACGGGGAAACAGGCCGTGCTAAGTTATGCAGGCGCGCGTGTGCCGGAGAGCTCGGTGACGTCACCGGCTCTCCAGCACTTAAGAATCCGGTGTACCCGGTGCACCCGAATTACGGGTGACGGTGCACCCGTAATGTGGAGAGAATGACCTTTGTCAAGATGAATCAGGCATGAGAAATGAGTCTGGGCTCTAACTACCTGCCTCAGCCACTATTCTGATGCTGCCAACCGCCTGATGCCACACATCTGCTGCCAGTTGCTCCATCTGCCTCCTATCATCTTTACCAGGAACTGGAATTGTCCGTCAACTCCACACTATATCATGGTGCCACTCTGCAGGCTCCTGCTGCTACTGATGCCACCAACACACGATATCATTGTGCCACTCTGCGGGCTCCTGCTGCTGCTGCTATTGATGCCACCTACACACTATATCATTGTGCCACTCTGCAGGCTCCTGCTGCTGCTACTGATTCCACCTTTACACTATATCATTGTGCCACCCTGCAGGCTCCTGCTGCTACTGATTCCACCTTCACACTATATCATTGTGCCACTCTGCGGGCTCCTGCTGCTGCTGCTACTGATGCCACCTTCACACTAGATCATTGTGCCACTCTGCGGGCTCCTGCTGCTGCTGCTACTGGTGCCACCATCACACTATATCATTGTGCCACTCTGCGGGCTCCTGCTGCTGCTGCTACTGGTGCCACCATCACACTATATCATTGTGCCACTCTGTGGGCTCCTGCTGCTACTGATTCCACCTTCACACTATATCATTGTGCCACTTTGCGGGCTCCTGCTGCTGCTACTGATGCCACCTTCACACTATATCATTGTGCCACTCGGCGGGCTCCAGCTGCTGCTGCTACTGATGCCACCTTCACATAATTCACATAATTGTGCCACCCTGTGGGCTCCTGCTGCTGCCACTACTGATGCCACCTTCTCACTATATCATTGTGCCACTCCGTGGGCTTCTGCTGCTGCTGCTAATGATGCCACCTTCTCACTGTGGCCTACCATGTTGCCACCACCTCCACACCTCTGACCTCACGCTGCTGCTGCTGGTGCCACCTTTGGAGTTATTTTTGTCAAAGGCCTGATTTTTCAGGAAAACTGTAATATATTATGGATGTGGCTTCTCTAATCAAATTAAAATGGAAAATTTCAACTTCTAATTCATTTCAAACTTCGTCATTGTGCCACAATGTGGCCTCCTCTGCTGTTGGCTATATGGGCTCCTGCTGCCGCCACCTGCAGACTCTATCATTGTGCCACTTTGTGGGCTCCTGCTGCTACTGATGCCACCTTCACACTATATCATTTTGCCACTCTGTGGCCTACCATGTTGCTGCTACCTCCACACCTCTGACCTCATGATGCTGGTGCCACCTTTGGAGTTCTTTTTTGTCAAGGCCTGATTTTTTTTGCGAAAACTGTAATGTATAATAGATGTGTCGTCTACAATCTGCTGCTACTGATGCCACCTCCACACTATATCATTGTGCCACCCTGTGTCTTTCCCTGTTGCTGCCACCATGTTGCTGACACCTGTGGGCTCCTCCTGCTGCTGCCGCCACTTCCACAGTCTTATCATTGTACCACTTTGTGGCCTCCTGTTGCCGCTTCTGATACTACTGCTGCTGCCGCCACCTCCACACTCTGTCATTGGACCACTCTGTGGCTTTCCATGTTGCTGCCACCATGTTGCTGCCACCTGTGGGCTCCTGTTGATGACACCTTCACACTATATCATTGTGCCTATCTGTGGCTTTCCAAGTTGCTGCCACCTGTGGGCTCCTGCTGCTGCCACCACCTCCACACTCTTATCATTGTGCCACTTTGTGGCCTCCTGTTGCCGCTGCTGATGCTTTTGCTGCCGCCACCGCCACACTCTGTCATTGGACCACTCTGTGGCTTTCCATGTTGCTGCCACCTGTGGCCTCCTGTTGCTGCTGCCGCCACCTCCACACTCTTATCATTGTGCCACTTTGTGACCAACCATGTTTCCGCCACCTCCATAATTTGTAATTGTGCCACTCTGCAGCCTACACATGCTGCTGCCAACTGACCGATGTCTCCCTGGAGAATGCTGTTTTCACCCTCCACCACTCTATGATGTTGCCAGTGTTTGGTTTTCCCCTTCATTTCATCTGTCAGAAGGATGAAAAGCTTCAGGATTGATATCCAAAAGCAGGAGTGGATACAGAACACACAGGACATGCAAGTATCCCATTTGCTGCTCATCTCTGGATCATATTATGAATCAACTCCTGTTTGTTTTTGGCTTTAGCAATAATGATAGATTATTGACTGATTGAAAGAAGACACTGACGAGTGAAAAGAAGGGCAAAATGATCAGTGACGTCAATGCAAAATTACTGCCGACACCCTCCGCGTTTAACAGAACAGATTCTGTAGTAATCTATGGAATCATCTGATGTCTGTGTAAAAAGAATGCAATCTTTGATGTAACAGTGGGATCTTGGCCCTCGGCTCGGACCTTTCGAGCTCCCACAGGCGATTCTAAGAGTGGTGGCTGTCATGTGCGTGTCATACTTAAACACAGCATTGTTTGAAGACCAAACCATGCTCCCTATGCATATTTAAGCATGGCACAATGTTCTAAAACACCCTACAGGCTCTCTGCAGCCAGGAAATACCTATTTTTTAACGTGATTCGTCATGATTTGATTCAGGTCGAATATCATTTTTTCAAAAAATTCTGCAAATAGGGTCTAATCGAATTTCAATCGATTTCAGCCATCTCTACTCAGGATAACAAAATAACACATTCTCTAATTTAATTTTATTAACAAAAATACAGCATTTCACAGATATTATTCCAACCTGTCTATCAGTCCTGGTGTACACAATTTCAGTTGCCTCTGGTTTACAACCCTGGATCTTCTGACTTTAGTGTCAGCAGCCATCTTGCCTGATGCTGTGGAGCTGAGCTTTCTCTGCTCTCTGCTTCCTGAAGCAGCCCCACCCTCTGCATTGCAGGAAGCACTCACACCAATACAAACATCAAAGATCAATCCAGCTGTTGAATTATTGTGGTAAAACATAAAAGTTTTATTCTTCCATTAAGAAACAAGTAATGTGATATACATAAATTGGATAAAATAGAAAAAATGCAGACTGGCTATAGCCGACAGATTTCAATATAGATATCTTACTCAAGGCTTGGCGTGTGTCATGCACTGGGGTGTGAGATAATCTCTTGGGGGCAAAAGTCTGTGGAATCCCTTGCCCACCGCAGGGAATGATGGTACTGGCCGCGGTGGCAGCCAAGGTAGGGACACAGGGTAGGCAGGACCACGGGAAGGCAGGACCATGGGAAGGCAGGACCTCAGGATGGTCAATGGGATACTGGACCGCCACAGGAACACAGGACTGCCACAGGAGTACAGGACCGCCACAGGAACAAACGAATACAGGAATACCACAGGAACACGGGAAACACAAAGGCGTCTGAAAATGCTCATGAAAGGCTTTCTCTTCAGCTGAAGGACTTGAAGATCCGGCAGGGGATGCTGGGAGCCGTCGGGCTATAGGAACCAGGAAATGCCAGCGCCAATTAGGAGGACGCTGTCCTTTAAATCTTGCAGAGTCGGCGCGTGGGGACGCGCGGCCTAGTCATGCAGCACGAGCCCCGCCAGACGGGACCGGAGCCAGAATCCGGGAGAGGTGAGCACGGATCCTGGGGCAACAGGCGCGGCAGAGAGGGCACTCATGAGGGCACGGGTGCACCCGCGATCCATACCGAGGATCGCGGGTGTAATCCGTGCCAGCGTGTAATGCTGCCAGCCAGTCTTTAAAGGACCATCTCTTCTATCACGTGAGAAAAAATAGAAAAGATGTAGAGTGTGTTTTTTTAATAGGAACAAATGACGTTTTGTTTATTCAGACCATATGGGGTATGGGTTTTTTAATGTATATATCCAAAAGGTTTACCTATTGAGTAATTTTTTCTTACCGTCCGTCCCTGGTTTTGTTTAAGAAAATATTGATATGCTTGATATGTTGTAGTGTTTGTAACAACTCTAAATTGAGATATTTGTATAAGCCTGCGTTTAATAGTACCATTCCCCCTCATGATAAACGGATCATGAGATCGTCATTTTTCTGCACTTCATTAAATACTGTCTATTCTTATTTGAACAAATTGGAGTTGGAACTGCTATTAGTTTTACTCAGTTCAATCAAATCTTGTTCTACTTGTTCTTGGAACATGTCCACAATAGGCAACCTAGATAGGATAAAAATTTGGGTTTGGAGTTGAACATTACTATTTAAATTGACATCATTGTCTTTTTCTGATTCACCTTCAAGTTTCCGCAATGTACTGTGTATACTCCAGTATAAGCCGACCCGAGTATAAGCCGAGGTTCCCAATTTTAACACAAAAAACTGGGAAAACCTTTTGACTCGAGTATAAGCTGAGGGTGGGAAATGCATGAGTCACAAACTCCCAGTACATAGCCAGCCAGCCCCCTGTAGTATATAGCCTGTGAGCCCCTGTAGTATATAGCCAGCCAGCCCCTGTAGTATACAGCCTGCCAGCAGTTGTGGTAAAAAAAAAAAAATTAACACTGTACTCACCTTTCCAACGTCCTTCGTAGGTCCTCTTCTGCTTCTGATGCTGCCTCGAGTCCTTCGGTACTCTTCAAGTTCTTTGGCACGTTCTGCTCCTCTTCGGGTCTTTTCACTCAGCCGGCACACAAAATGATGTCAGCCACTTGCCCACATCATTGTTTGTGAGCCGCCGGCATCGAGAGGGGACCCAAAGAGGAGTGGAACTTTCCGAAGAAGAGCCAAAGAGGAGTGGAAGAGCCCTAAGAGGATACAAAGGACCCGAGGCGGCACCGGAGCATTGGACGCAGAGGAGGACCCAAGGGGGACGTCGGAAAGGTGCGAACAGTGTTAATTTTTTTATAGACTCGAGTATAAGCCGAGTTAGGGTTTTTCAGCACAAATTTTGTGCTGAAAAACTCGGCTTATACTCGAGTATATACGGTAGTTAAATGTAGTAAATCTTGGAACCAATTCCCACTATAGCGATAATTAGAGATGCTCGGGTGCTCGTTATTCGGACGAACTTTTCCCGATGCACAGGGTCTGCGCAGGGAAGCTTGGCCAAACACCTGGAAACCTCAGAAAATGATGGAAACACCACGAAAAATGGACAGGAAAAAGCAGGGGCAGCATGCATGGATGCCTCTGAGGCTGCTTAATCGCACCATTATGCCAAAATTATGGGCAACAGCATGGCCATGACAGAGTGACCAAATGAGGCTAGATAGCATCTAAAACATCCAATAATTGACCCTGACACTATAGAAGACAGCATGCAGAGGCAGCGGCAGAAGCGGCAGGCTGGAGAGTGTCATGGCGACATACACTAAATGGACTCAGGCTTCAAACCAATGAGTGGCAGAGAGGAACCAAAGGAGGTGAGCAAGAAACGCTGAAATGATTTCCTATGTGAACAAAAGGTTGACTGTATATTTAGTCGATAACACAGCATGGTGGCGACATAGTGACCAAGTTCCATAACACATCTGGTGAAACACCCGAAAAATGAGCCTGACACAGCTCGTTTGATAAGGGGACGACATGTGGAGGCAGCCATGGAGACGACTTCCATGATTAAGAGTGACAGTATGGGGCATCCATATTGCTTCTATGATTGAAACTTCAGGTCTCCAGGATGCCGGCGACAGATGTGCCGAGTTCCATTATATATCTGGTGAAACACCTGAAAATTCTGCCTGACACAGCTCGTTTGATAAGGGGATGATGTGCTATATATCCTCTCGTGCTCCAGCGTCTGGGGTATAGAGAGTTGAAAGTTGCGCATGGGGACATTGGTGGACGCTGTGGAGGATCGTGGAGGCGAAATGGACAGGAAACAGCAGGGGCAGTATGCATGGATGCCTCTGAGGCTGCCTAATCTTGGGATGGAGCTGGCGGTCCGCTGCCAGGCAAGCTTTTGCCTGTCCAAGCCCCTGTCTCTCGGCTCCTCCCCACCCAAAATGGGCCTGGGGGCCAGAAGCGTTATATAAAAATAGTGTATGGTATGTCTTGAGGAACCGCTGAACTATGAGATTTAACACATGGGCCAGGCATGGCAAATGTGTCAGTCTGCCGAGTTGCAGAGCCGCCACCAGGTTATGGCCATTGTCACACACAACCATGCCTGGCTTCAGGTTCAGCGGTGCCAGCCACAGATTAGTCTGCGCCGTGATGCCCTGTAATAGCTCTTGGGCGGTGTGCCTTTTATCACCTAGGCTCAGCAGTTTGAGCACCGCCTGCTGTCGCTTAGCAACAGCACTGCTTCTGTGCCTAGAGCTACCGACTGATGGCGCCATGCCCACGGATGGTAATTCGGAGGAGGTGGTGGAGGAGGGGTGGGAGGAGCAAGCGGCATAGTAGGCCTGAGAGACCTGGACCGAGGTCGGCCCCGCAATCCTCGGTGTCGGCAGTATATGACCAGCCCCAGGGTCAGACTCGCTCCCAGCCTCCACCAAGTTAACCAAATGTGCCGTCAGCGATATATATATAGTGGCCCTGCCCGGCAGCACTCGTCCACGTGTCCATGGTCAGGTGGACCTTGTCAGAAATGGCGTTGGTCAGGGCACGGATAATGTTGTCTGACACGTGCTTGTGCAGGGCTGGGACGTCACATCGGGAAACGTAGTGGAGGCTGGGGACCGAATACCAAGGGGCGGCTGCCGCCATGAGGTTTCGAAAGGCCTCGGTCTCTACCAGCCTATAGGGCCGCATCTCCAGGCTAAGCAGTTTGGAGATGTGGACGTTGAGGGCTTGGGCGTGTGGGTGGGTTGCACTATACTTCCTTTGCGCTCCAGCGTCTGGGGTATGGAGAGCTGAACGCTAGTGGATGCTGTGGAGGATCGTGGAGGCGAAGATGAGGTTTTCGCACAGGAGGTGTTTGGGCCGGGGTCCTGGGCAGGGGGCTGACTAGCAGATGACACAGGGGAAGGAGCAGTGGTGTGCCCGGCCGGAGGTGAACGGGCTTGGTGCCATTGAGTGGGGTGTTTAGCATTCATATGCCTGCGCATACTGGTGGTAGTTAAGCTAGTAGTGGTGGAACCCCTGCTGATCCTGGTTTGGCACAGGTTGCACACCACAGTCCGTCGGTCATCCTGTGTTTCTTTAAAGAACCTCCAGACTTCTGAAAATCTAGCCCTTGCCACGGGAGCTTGACTACGTGAAACATTTGGAGCTGATTCACCAGCTCTGGCCCTGCCTCTCCGTCTGGCCCCACCACTGCCTCTTCCAACCTGTTCTGGTATAGGACTCGCCTCCGTCTCAGAAGCACTGTGTTCACCCGGCCTATCGACCCAGCCTATCTGTCACCTCATCATCCTCGATCCCTCAGTCTGCTCCCCCCTCAGACTTTCTGCCCTGACAACAACTTCACCACTGTCTGACAACCATGTCTCCTCATCGTCCGACACCTCTTTACACACTTCTTCCACTACGTGAATAATGTCATCATCACCCAAAGACTGCGACCGGTGGAAAACCTGGGCATCGGAAAAGAGCTCAGCAGCAACCGGACAAGTGGTTTGTGACTCTGGGAAGGGTCCAGAAAACAGTTCCTCAGAGTATGCCGGTTCAAATGCCAAATTTTCCTGGGAGGGGGCAGACTGGGGGGAAGGAGGCTGAGGTGGAGGAGCTGGAGGAGTGCTGATTTCGGTGACATGGGTGGACTGCGTGGAAGACTGACTGGTGGACAAATGGCTAGAAGCATTGTCCGCAATTCACAACATCATCTGTTCGCACTGTTCTGGCCTCAACAGTGCTCTACTACGAGTCCCAGTAACTTGAGACATGAACCTAGGGAGTGTAGCTCTGCGGCGTTCCCCTGCTCCCTCATCAGCAGGTGGTGTGTCACCCCGCCCAGGACCACGGCCTCTGACCCCTGCAGTAGTTAGACATCCACGCCCTCGTCCTCTACCCCTAGCCCTCGGGTTAAACATTTTCCAAATTAAAGTGTAAACTGTAAATTTATTTGTTTTTTGTGGTTTTTTTTTTTAAACAAAACGATGCTATCCTATTGCTATGGCTAGTTTCTAACCTACACTGACAGCACACAACTGGTTTTTGTGCTGTTCCTGATGACTTTGAGTTATAAAAGAATATAAACGTAAAAAAAAAATAAATCAGCAGACTGTGCCTAATTCAAATCAAACCCCTAATAAATTGTCTCACTTCGGTGTTTGAGGTGGATATGTGTGTCCGGAGCTCCTTGTGTGTCCTTTTATATATCCTTTGATAAATCGATGATTTCACTCCTTTCCCAACTATGTTCCAAATTCTTCAGTACACCTCCACACAAACGGTATATGGATGGGAATAGATCGCTATTCAGACAGTTTTAAGCTGCGTTTTCTTGCATCCTGTAGCCAAATAGTGTACAGCTACTATAGAAGAGATTAAGCAGCAGATAGGGTACTATGTTCAAATATATGGAGTTTATTTTATTAAAACATACTCACAAAATAGAATAAAATCATGTGCATATAAAATCCACCATGTGGACGCCAGACTCGCTAGTTCGCCCAGTTTTTACTAATTGCTAGATGTGGGATCCATCTGTGACTGTTTGGCAGCTCCTATAGGGGATAGTGTGCATCACAAAAACACTTTTTCTTTTGGATATGTGTGTCACTAAGAGCTAAACACAACGGTCGCAAGTCTCCCTGCAAATTCCTCACTACTAGTGGCAGCAAGCCCAGCCACAAGCAAACCAAAAAAAAAGTAAAATATAACGCTATTGTAGGCCTAAGTAAGCCGTTGGGGTTCTCCTATGGCTATTTTGTAGCCTACACTGAAAGCACACTGCTTTGCCAGATTACTTTGAGTTATAAAAGAAAATAAACGTAAAAAAATATATATCAGCAGACTGTGCCTAATTCAAATCAATAAATTGTCCCACTTCGGTGTTTGAGGTGGATATGTGTGTCACTAAGAGCTAAACACAACGGTCGCAAGTCTCCCTGCAAATTCCTCATAATATGGTACTAGCTGCACTACTAGTGGCAGCAAGCCCAGCCACAAGCAAACCAAAAAAAAGTAAATATATAACGTTATTGTAGCCCTAAGAAGGGCTGTTGGGTTCTTGTAGTATCACTCCTGCCTAACACTATTCTAATAGAACACCCTAACGCTTTCCCTGACCAGCTGCAGCTCTCTCCCTAACGGCATCCAGACAGAGAATGATCCGAGCAGCGCGGGCAGGGGCTAGTCTATTCCAGGGTCACCTGATCAGGCCAGCCAACCACTGCTATCGACGTGTAAGGGTACCAAGTCATGCTGGGTGGAGTGCAGAGTCTCCTGGCTTGTGATTGGCTCTGTTTCTGGCCGCCAAAAATCACAACGGCAAGAGATGCTATTTTCTCGAGCTGACGAAATACTCGTCCGAGCAACAAGCAATTTCGAGTACGCTAATGCTCGAACGAGCATCAAGCTCGGAAGAGTGTGTTCGCTCATCTCTAGTGATAATTGATTTCATTTTTTGGGGCATTTTATTTGTGTTTTGGTCCACCTTTTCGTCTTTTTTGGATGTTGAGCGAAAAAGTCCATCCATCCTTCCCATTTTTTTTGATAGCGGAGGAGTTATTTTTTTAGTATTTTCAATTGAACTTGAGAAGTAAAAAAAAAATTCTAAAGTTGTTGCAAAAGATGTCTCTAAGTGGGTGAAGCTGACTCTAGATCCTTCCTGTGTTCCATGTTTATGTGTAGGTTTATTTTTTAGACTAGACGTTCATCTCTTTCCAGGGTTTTTTAACTGTTCTTTTCATTTCCATACATAAACTATTGGTTACATAGTCTTGTGTATCACAATCAAACTTAATTTCCTTTGTTTTCATAGTGTCCTCTTCAATTTTGGTAATATTTTCTTTTGATTTGTTATTTAAGTTTGAAAAAGAATCGCTCAGCATTGAAAACATGTGAACAGACTCCTGTGTTTGTTCAATATTAGTTTGTAACTCAACCAATACTTTTTCTTTCTCTTCTACAATTAGTGCCATACGTTTTATGGAGCATTCAGGTGTTCCTCCTTTGTTAAGAAGTCGGAGGGAGGCACATCAGATCTGATGTGTGTGTTTGTACCTGGGATGTAGAAGATATGAGTGTGTAATAGTGTGTTATATATATATGCATCTCATTATCGCATCTCTGATCTCTCTCATGCTTCTTTCTATGTGTCAGATACAAGTACAATGTTCCAAAGTTATAAACTTCTTGCACAGGTATTTAGGAGTTTGCACCAAAAATGTGTAGCTTAACACCGTTTTGTGGCGTATCCACCACACAACACAAATTCGGTGTGTCTAATTTAAAGGACACCTGTCATCAGGTCTGTGTCACTAGTCCTGTCAACACTACCTGTTGGAGCAGCTCACAAGGATCCCATCCCAGCCTTTATCTAGTTATTTCATACATTATTCATTGTAAAATCATCTATTTTTTATCATGTAAATGAGGCTGGTCACATGGTCAGAGGCAGTGATGTCACTCCTGTTACCCCTCCCCTCTCCTCCCCCTGCTCATGTCTGTGTGTAATGTATAGTAAAGCATGGCTAGTGTGTGTGCTGCATCTGCTGACATGCTGCATCCTCCTAATATACAGGTGAGAGACACAGACATCAGCTACACATGAATCTGACATGTTCTGCTGTAACATGGCTGCCTGGAGCTGCTGTATCTCTCCTATACACACACACACACACACACACACAGGCTGCAGGGGGCGTGGCCACCATCAGCAGGAAGCACATCATTACACAGCCTCACATCATTATACAGCCTCACATCATTACACAGGCTGTCAGTCATGCACTGGGGGTGTGGCTGTGCCTCCCACTCATGAATAGAGTGGACAGCTTGAATATGCTAATGCTTCATTGGACATTTCACAGGTCATTTGCATACAGCTTTAGGACCTCATTGCTTAGGTTTACAGGCATGTAGAGGGACAATGAAGGGATAGAAGCAATGCTCTCTAATGGCAGTTTATGAAAATATATTTAGTTTAGGGGGGTTATTTTGCATGACGGGTTCTCTTTAACCTGCAAAGTCTGTTTCACACTATGTTAATTTTGTGCACCACAAAAAAGTTGGTGAACTCAGTTGGGCCAGTGCAGGGAAGTCAACAGATTCATGATTTCTGGCACCCCTAGCAATATACACAGGCAGAGCACTTTTAGTGCCGTTTCCCACATTCTTATTAAATTTGCTCCACTGTGTTATTTAATATGTGTTGTGCATCAGAAAATGGGGCTCATTTACTAAGGGTCAGCAGACCGCATTTTTGTCAATTTCCGTGTTGCACCGCATTTAACAGGGATTTTTGGCGCACGCGATCGGCTTTTAGCGCATCGGTGACGTTTTTCACATGGCACAAATCGGGGGGCAGGCTGTCGGATGATCTGACGGATTCGGACAACGCGCGGGATTTAACATTGCAAATTGTGTCGCAAGACATGCACTCACATACACCGGGAAGAAGAAGGTGAACTCTGGTGGACCTCAGCGGGGAAGCGACACCTGCAGGATCTCGGGCGTACGATGTTGGTGAATCTTGCCAGACTTCATCTTCATCGGACCGTCCGGATCGGGGATCGCGACAGGACTGGGTAAGTAAATGTGCCCCAATTTATCAGTTAAATCTAACTCCGATGCCATCAAATAACAGTGCTTGATAGTTAAAATCCTCTATGATCTAATTTAGATGTATTTATTTAGACTGCATTTCTGTTCATGGTTGGTATGACTGATAAAGTGTAGTTGCTTTGATGCATGCAAAAGAGTGCCAAGTACTCTTATAAAAAGAAGTCAGTAATGTTCACCTGTGACCACATCCTCCTGCTTCATATCAGTACTGAATATATCACACAGCTTGATGTAAATTTGTCCAATAAAGAGCTCTCTGGTTTGTTATTAACCTTTTCCTGATGTACTTTTACCAGAACTGGAGAGACACTACATTTTTTCTTCATTATCTATTCTAGAGCAGTCTGACTTTCTTTCTACATGATATTTGAGTAAATTCGAAAGTATCCCACAAGCAATGTGGTATCACTAATTATCAGTAATTGAAACATTAATAGACTAGTCCTTTCATGCTGTATTTGAACTGTGTCACCTGTCATACAGTATGACATTTGTACCTTAAACATTACATGACACTGTGGTTGTTGACTTTTTAATACGATCTCAATTGTCAGCAGTACGCTATCAGTGAATCATAAACCTAACTACCCAAGAAATCCCTTCCTCATAACCTCAAAAATGTTTACTCTATAAAAAATACAAAGTCCAAGGGTTTAAAGAACTCAATATCAAACATTTTAAATTACATATAAAAAGTTTATATAAAAAAATATAAAGAAACAGTAATTCAGACCTGTGTTTTAAGTCTAGTACTACTATAGTGTTATGGAAGACACGTGAATTCTTCAAAAACTTTATTCAACTGACTGCTTCAAATGCTATTTTACAAGAGTGGGAGATTGTATGTAGATTTCCATGTTGCTGCAACATGTCATAGTTATACTTTCTGTATTCTTTTCTGTAGTTATTTCAGGTAGTCAAACAGTCACAGTCCCTCTGGTAGCCAATAGTCACACAGTTCCTGAATAGTCACAGTGTCCCTATAAGCTAATAATAACAGGCAATACTATAGGCAATACTTATGGTGCCCCAATAGTCAACATTACAGAGTCCTCAGTAAGCATTATTCATTGATCATAACTAGAGATGAGCAAACACACTCGTTCGAGCATTAGCGTACTCGAAACTGCTCGTTGCTTGGATGAGTATTTTTGAGTAGTTTTGATTTTTGGCGGCCAGAAACAGAGCCAATCACAAGCCAGGAGACTCTGCACTCCACCCAGCATGACGTGGTACCCTTACACGTCGCTAGCAGTGGTTGGCTGGCCAGATCAGGTGACCCTGGAATAAACTAGCACCTGCCCGCGCTGCTCGGATCATTCTCTGTCTGGATGCCGTTAGGGAGAGAGTTGCTGCTGCTGCAGGGATAGCGTTAGGGTGTTATATTAGCTTACTGTTAGGCAGGAGTGAGTCTACATAAACACAACAGCCCTTGTTAGGGCTAGAATAGCGTTATATTTTATTTTTTTTTTGTTTGCTTGTGGCTGGGCTTGCTGGCACTAGTAGTGCAGCTAGTACCATATTGTGAGGAATTTGCGAACGTTATATTCAGCTCTTAGTGACACACACACATCTCAAACACCTAAGTGGGACAATTTATTAGGGGTTTGATTGAATTAGGCACAGTCTGCTGATTTTTTTTTTTTACTTTTATTTTTTTTTTATAACTCAAAGTCATCAGGCACAGCACAAAATCCAGCTGTGTGCTGTCAGTGTAGGTTAGAAACTAGCCATAGCAATAGGATGCATCGTTTTGTAAAAAAAAAAAAAAAAAAAACACACAAAAACACAAATACAACAAAAAAAAACAAAAAAATCCCCATAAATTTACAGTTTACACTTTAATTTTGAAAATGTTGAACCCGAGGGCTAGGGGTAGAGGACGAGGGCGTGGACGTGGGCGTCCAACTACTGCAGGGGTCAGAGGCCGTGGTCCTGGGTCGGGGTGAGACACCACCTGCTGATGAGGGAGCAGGGGAACGCCGCAGAGCTACACTTCCTAGGTACATGTCTCAAGTTACTGGGACTCGTGGTAGAGTACTGTTGAGGCCAGAACAATGCGAACAGGTGATGTCGTGGATTGCGGACAATGCTTCTAGCCATTTGTCCACAAGTCAGTCTTCCACGCAGTCCACCCATGTCACCGAAATCAGCACTCCTCCAGCTCCTCCACCTCAGCCTCCTTCCCCCTAGTCTGCCCCCTCCCAGGAAAATTTGGAATTTGAACTGGCGTACTCTGAGGAACTGTTTTCTGGACCCTTCCCAGAGTCACAAACCACTTGTCCGGTTGCTGCTGAGAAAGTCTGAGGGGGGAGCAGACTGAGGGATCGAGGATGATGAGGTGACAGATAGGCTGGGTCGATAGGCCGGGTGAACACAGTGCTTCTGAGACGGAGGCGAGTCCTATACCAGAACAGGTTGGAAGAGGCAGTGGTGGGGCCAGACGGAGAGGCAGGGCCAGAGCTGGTGCATCAGCGCCAAATGTTTCACGTAGTCAAGCTCCCGTGGCGAGGGCTAGATTTTCGGAAGTCTGGAGGTTCTTTATAGAAACACCGGATGACCGACGGACTGTGGTGTGCAACCTGTGCCACACCAAGATCAGCAGGGGTTCCACCACTACTAGCTTAACTAGTAGGCATATGAATGCTAAACACCCCACTCAATGGCACCAAGCCCGTTCACCTCCGGCCGGGCACACCACTGCTCCTTCCCCTGTGTCATCTGTTGCCTCTGCTAGTCAGCCCCCTGCCCAGGACTCCAGCCCAAACACCTCTCGTGCGAAAACCACATCTTCGCCTCCACAATCCTCCACAGCATCCACCAATGTCTCCATGCGCAGAGTTCGGCTCTCCATACCCCAGACACTGGAGCCCAAAAGGAAGTATAGTGCAACCCACCCACATGCCCAAGCCCTCAACGTCCACATCTCCAGATTACTTAGCCTGGAGATGCTGCCCTATAGGCTGGTAGAGACCGAGGCCTTTCACAACCTCATGGCGGCGGCCGCCCCTCGGTATTCGGTCCCCAGCCACCACTACTTTTCCCGATGTGCCGTCCCAGCCCTACACCAGCACGTGTCATACAACATCATCCGTGCCCTGACCAACGCCGTTTCTGACAATGTCCACCTGACCACAGACACGTGGATGAGTGCTGCCGGGCAGGGCCACTATATATTGCTGACGGCACATTGGGTTAACTTGGTGGAGGCTGGGACCGAGTCTGACCCTGCGGCTGGTCATATTCTGCCGACGCCGAGGATTGCGGGGCCTACCTCGGTCCAGGTCTCTCAGGCCTACTATGCCTCCTCCTCCTCCCACCCCTCCTCCACCACCTCCTCTGAATTACCATACGTGGGCATGGCGCCATCAGTCGGTAGCTCTAGGCACAGCAGCAGTGCCGTCGCTAAGCGACAGCAGGCGGTGCTCAAACTGCTGAACCTAGGCGATAAAAGGCACACCGCCCAAGAGCTATTACAGGGCATCACAACGCAGACTGATCTGTGGCTGGCACCGCTGAACCTGAAGCCAGGCACGGTTGTGTGTGACAACGGCTGTAACCTGGTGGCGGCTCTGCAACTCGGCAGACTGACACATGTGCCATGCCTGGCCCATGTGTTAAATCTCATAGTTCAGCGGTTCCTCAAGACATACCCCAATCTGTCTGATTTGCTCACGAAGGTGCTCCGCATCTGTGCGCATTTCAGGAAGTCCAGCACAGATGCTGCCACTCTCAGGGCAGCGCAGCGCCGCCTCCAACTGCCCGCTCACCGACTGTTGTGCGACGTGCCCACAAGGTGGAATTCAACATTAACCATTGTGACAAAGTCACTATTGAATTGGAGAGAAAATGAGTGTTCATTTGTATTCCAGCGACCACAGTGTGAATTAGGACAAAAAGGAAGCTGTTTTTCATGTGTTGGTCTCTTGGAAGACCTGGTACAGGACTCTAATTGCTGGAGTGAAGACAGAAGTGTGATCATTGCTCCAGACCAAAGGATCCAGTTTCTAATGAGTCTAATAATGCACCAGGTGTGCAATCCCTTAAAGAAGGGTGGGGAGCAGTCAGAAGACGCTCTCTACCTAGAGACACAGAGGCTGGACTGTGTGAGAGCCACACGTGAGTGACACAGGGTTACTGAACGTATGTTTCATGCTGGCAGGGAGAAGCCCTCCAGTGGCTAGTGAGGACCGCCAAGTGTTTAGTTAGAGCCGGACAGGCAAGGATTTTTATTTGATGTTTTGTTTGCTACTGCTGTTTTTGCTGGAATAAATGCACAGTTTCAACTTTAATCCTGCTGTCCAAGAGAGCTTTGTCATTGCCGACCCCCACGTTTGAGCTGAACCCCTACAATTGGTGGAGGATGCAATGGGCAGATTGCTAGCGGCAACTGCATGACAAAAGCTGCGGATGAACTTTAACTTTGTGAAAATTTAAAGGGCCAGAAGTCTATGTCCTGTGTGAAAGCAGCTGCAGGGTCCAGACAAGACAATGGAGGAGCTGATGGAGCAGCTGAGACAGTCTAACCTGAGACATGAGCAAGTTATGGCTGATGTGCTACAAGCCCAACAAGAAGTACAACGGCAGCAAAGCATGGAAAGCTTGAGTGCACGTCTGAGAGCAGAAATTGCTTTACTGGCAGCTAGACCGGCTGCAATAAAAATGGCTGTGAGGTCTGAAGGTCCAGATGCAAGGAGTAAGAGTACTGTTGCTATGGGCAACCAACAGGAGCCATGTTGGGGATGTCTGCAGGTGGATCACTGCATGAAAGGATGTCCTGTTGCTAAGAGGCCCAGTGTTTTGTTGGAGGTGCCATATTGGAGGAGCAATACTGTTGCTACAAGCAACCAACCTCAAAAACGCATGGACACATGGGATCGATTTTCTGCAACAGAGGAATTGCTACATACAACCCAGCACCGATGCCAAACCCCTGGTAAAGTGAAATATCCAGGAGTTCCTGGTAAGACTGTTTTGGGCTTTAAGGGAGCTGGGAGAAGTGTGAACACTGTGAAAAATAATGTTACAGTGGGCTTGGGAAAGCCAGAAGTAAATAATTATGGACCAACTAAAGGTCTGGTGAAGTGTGCGTGTTGCCAGAAGCTTGGGCACGTTCCCATTGACTGTCCATTAATTGCTAAACCCTCTGCTGGTTCTGATCAGAAATATGGTGTGGTCAGAGGGAACCAAACTCCTGGACCTGTGATGACACAACAGGTGCAACTTCCAAGGAAGACATTTGATTGTACTGTGGGTGAAATCCCATTAGGGGTTTGTTTAGTTCCAGACCAAAAGATGTCTAAAATCATGCCAGAACTGTTACTGTTTCTGGATGTTGTTCATGAGACCCGCAAGACTGTGACTTTAAACTTTGAGACTGAGTTTGGAACAGTGGAATATGAACTTATTAAATCTGATGATATTGATGTGGAGATTGTGCTAGGTAGAGATTTCAAGTTCTGTGGGGAAATTCTGGGGAAAAAATATGTTCTTGCTAACCCTGATGTTTATCCGCAGGAGACAAATTCCCCAGAAAATGCTGTGATCTCTCAGAAAGAACCTGCATCCATAGAGCCTTTACCTGATGATAATAATGTGTGTAATGACATGCTATGTGATAATGTCACCCAGTATTCCTCTGGTGTACACCTGCAACCTCACAGTGCAGAGTCTGTAGACTTGGTGGTAGGTGCTCCAGAGTTTGTGGAAACAGAGGCGTCTAAGTGCTCAAGGGCACCCCAGAAGTTGTGGCTGGTAACAGTGAAAATTCCCTGTCTGAGGAAAATGTACCATTACATGATGTCAATGTTGTTACCAATGCTAACACAGAAAATGTTATGACTATGCCAGTATTAAGCCCTAATAATGTGTTTGCTAATAGCGACCAATTCTTTCCTACACTGACAGGGAACAATGATAAGATGGACATTACAGTGGGGGAAGAAAATGTAGTGGTAAATGTGCTTTCCAATGTGACCACACAAGACAGGGAGGTACATAATGGTGGGGAGATTTGTACTGATAATTTAACCCACCACTCACATAACACGTGTGGAAGTGATGCTGAGTGCTGTTCGGAGATGACTGATTGTGTTGTGGACTCCTCAGGTTTGACTGAACTGAGTAAATCAAGCAGCAGAGATCTGTCATTGCATTCAGAGAAGTGCCCTGGTGTGAATGAAGCCATAAATGATGGAGGTGCGTTTCCAGTTGGAAGAGTCAGTGAGGTGCACTTGAGGTGGCTATGGCACCTGTCAGTGAGGTGGGTGCACTTGTGGTGGCTATGGCACCTGTCAGTGAGGTGGGTGCACTTGTGGTGGATATGGCACCTGTCAGTGCTGAAACGCTCAGTACTAAACAATAAATATGGAATAGCTTCCCTAGAAGTAATTATTACTGATGTTATGGAGTATGACACAGACAGGCGCGATTGTGATAGAAATAGTGTGCAAGAGGACAAGATTTCACCCCTAGAAATTGTGCCCCCCGCAGGCAGTTATAATGAAAGAGATAGTGACTGCTGTGTAGCGCTTGATCATGTCAAAGGGATGAAGGGAGCCATGGATATGGATTTCAGCCCTGGTTCTGTGAGTTATGCTGCAGAGCAGGATGAGGGTCCTGACAGCTTTGTAGAAAGGACCTCTACCTTGAGTGAGACACACAAACTGAGTGTGCCTGAGAAGTGTAATGGGAAAGTGATCTTTGCTGACCCGATGGAACATTCAGGTGATAAAACAGAGGCAGATTCCTTGGTTTCCAATGTGGAGGGAAGTGTAACAGATGTAGTGGTGTCTACTACAATGACTTCTCTTGATTTTCAGATGGCTATAAATGCTGGGAATGGTAAGGATTACAGTAGAGGATAGTAGTGATGCATGTATGTCTGCCATGGACACTGGCTGTTCTCATACACAACTGATGAGTGTAAGAGATGATCAGAACACTGGCCTGCAGTTTGAAACAAATACTTCAGAAGATGTTGGGTTGATTGTATTGTCCTCAGGCCATGAATATAAGATACATGAGGAACATATGGAGTGTGTGCATGTATCCTGTGCGTTTAATGTGGCACCAACTGCACAGTCCATATTGCAAGATGACGTGTCCAAGGTTGTTTTTGGAAGCTTGAAGTGTGGTGTGACTGATTCTAAAAACTGTTTGCCCATAAAATACCTGTGTGTGCAAGAAGTGGCGACTGAGAACTGCTTTATCCAGGCAACATTATACATGGACGACATCCCACGCAAGAAACCTTATTACAAGGGGGTGAGCATGTTACAAAAGAAAGATGTCCATTTAAAATTTGGAAAATTTGACCCTGGAGGTTGTAGTCAGGTGATCCCACCTACGGTTGTGATCAAAGAGGGGGGATATGTGACAAAGTAACTATTGAATTGGAGAGAAAATGAGTGTTCATTTGTATTCCAGCGACCACAGTGTGAATTAGGACAAAAAGGAAGCTGTTTTTCATGTGTTGGTCTCTTGGAAGACCTGGTACAGGACTCTAATTGCTGGAGTGGAGACAGAAGTGTGATCATTGCTCCAGACCAAAGGATCCAGTTTCTAATGAGTCTAATAATGCACCAGGTGTGCAATCCCTTAAACAAGGGTGGGGAGCAGTCAGAAGACACTCTCTACCTGGAGACACAGAGGCTGGACTGTGTGAGAGCCACATGTGAGTGACACAGGGTTACTGAACGTATGTTTCATGCTGGCAGGGAGAAGCCCTCCAGTGGCTAGTGAGGACCGCCAAGTGTTTAGTTAGAGCCGGACAGGCAAGGATTTTTATTTGATGTTTTGTTTGCTACTGCTGTTTTTGCTGGAATAAATGCACAGTTTCAACTTTAATCCTGCTGTCCAAGAGAGCTTTGTCATTGCCGACCCCCACGTTTGAGCTGAACCCCTACACCATGTTATCCAGAGTTTACAAGCAGCGCAGAGCGATTGTAGACTACCAGATGTCAACTTCCACCAGAACTGGTAGTCAGGTCAGTCAGCTTCCTCAAGTCTACAATGAGGAGTGGACGTGGATGTCTGATATCTGTCAGGTGCTGAGTAACTTTGAGGAGTCGACACAGATGGTCAGTGGCGATGCCGCCATCATCAGCCTCACCATCCCGCTGCTTGGCCTGTTGAAAAACTCTCTGGTCAGCATGAAGTCGGAAGCTTTGCGCTCGTCACAAGAGACGGGGGAAGAAGATTCCCTTGTTGATAGCCAAAGCACCCACAGGTCTGTTTCTCAGCGCATATCGGAGGAGGTGGAGGAGGAGAATGTTGGCGAGACAGAAGAGGGGACCATTGTTCAGTCCTTCACTGTTCAGCGTGTATGGGCAGAAGAAGAGGAGTTGGAGGAGGAGGAAATGGAGAGTCAGGCCAGTGAGGGGAGTGAATTCTTGCGCGTTGGTACTCTGGCGCATATGGCAGATTTCATGCTAGGCTGCCTATCCCGTGACCCTCGCGTTCAAAGAATTTATTCCAGCACCGATTACTGGGTATTCACTCTCCTGGACCCAAGGTACAAGCAAAATCTTTCCACTTTCATCCCTGGAGAGGAAAGGAGTGTGAGAATGCATGAATACCAGCAGGCCCTGGTGCACAAGCTGAAACAGTATTTCCCTTCTGACAGCGCTAGCGGCAGAGGGCGTACTTCTGCGGGACAAGTAGCGAGGGAGAGTAGGCGAGCAGGCAGCTTGTCCAGCACTGGCAGGGGTACGCTTTACAAGGCCTTTGCCAGTTTTATGTCACCCCAGCAAGACACTGTCACCTGTCCCCAGTCTCAGCAGAGTAGGGCTGATCTTTACAGAAAGATGGTGAGGGAGTACGTAGCTGACCATACCATCGTCCTAAAAGATCACACAGCTCCCTACAACTACTGGGTTTCAAAGCTGGACATGTGGCACGAACTGGCGCTGTACGCCTTGGAAGTTCTTGCCTGCCCTGCCGCTAGCGTGTTGTCCAAGCGGGTTTTCAGTGCAGCTGGTGGCATCATCACCGATAAGCGTACACGCCTGTCGACTGACAGCGCTGACAGGCTGACGCTTATCAAGATGAATAAAGCCTGGATTTCTCAGGATTTCCATTCTCCACCAGGTGAAGGAAGCTCAACCTGAATAATTCATGCACTCCTCCTCCTCATTTTCCTCCTTCTCCTCCTCTTTGTACACTAAAGCAGAGGAAACTGGCTATTTTTTGCCAGGGCCAACTGGCTCTAGCTATAGTACTCTATGTATTTAATCTTTCTGGAGGACCACCTACCCAGTCCTCTGTTTTAAACAATTTTTGGGAGTGCCACATAAGGGCACTCAATCTATTTAATTTTTCTGGAGGGCCACCTACCTGCTCCTCTGGTTTAAAAACTTTTTTGGACTGCAACATACAGGCACTATCCAAATTAAATTGTCTCCATAGCAGCCTCCACACGTAGTCTTTTTAGCTGCCTCCACACGTTGTCTCAATTGCTACCTCCACACGTCATCTCCATAGCTGCCTCCAAAAGTCGTCCATATAGCTGCCTCCATACATCGTCCCCTGAGCTGCCTGAGCTGTGTCAGGCAGAATTTTGGGTTGTTTTCATGGCTTCCACATCAAACTTGTTAACTTTGTCGCCACCCTGCTGTGTTATCCACAAAATATACTGGCAAACTTTTATCATTTACCGATATTACTTCTTGCGCATCTGTTTACATTCCCCTCACCCGCCATAACCCAAACTTATAAGAACACTACTACACTTGATCTTATACAAAAGGTTCTTAGAAGTGCTGTTTGGGGAGGAGACGAGAGACTGGGGCTTGGACAGAAGAAAGCTCATCTGGCAGGGGACCGCCAGCTCCATCCCAAGATTAGGCAGCCTCAGAGGCATCCATGCATACTGCCCCTGCTGTTTCCAGGTTACTCGTCCTGGAGGAGGAGGCATACTCGGTAGCAAGTCGATGGGACAGTCATAGGAACGGTGTGGAGGCTTGCGTCTCAGAAAAAACGTCGGCATAGTCTCGGTAGCACGCAGGAAGGTTCTTCAGAGGCTTGTCGCCCAAGGTAGTTGGCAAGACAGGTACAGGGTGAGGAACTTCTAAGCAACGAGACCGACAATCCGGACCCCAACGTAGAACTTCTCCCGTCCTCCAATCAAGAACTGTTGCGTGGCTCTGCAACCATGGAAGACCTAGCAGAAGAGACAAAGTAGAGCAAGGTAGCACCAGGAAGGACAACTTCTCCTTGTGTAGAGCACCGACTTGCATAGTTAGAGGCTTAGTGCGATATCGCACCGGATCAGAGAGGACTTGTCCGCTAACTGAGGAAATAACCAGTGGCTTGTCAAGTAGGACCACTGGAAAGTGATACCGGGAAACCAGTGCGGCATCCATGAAGTTCCCCGCGGAGCCGGAGTCCAGGAAGGCAGAAACTTGGGTCTGGTTGCCGTCACCAATGCTGAGAAGCACCGGAATCCACAAGCGTGGAGAAGCACTGCTCACACCTAGGGACGCTTCTCCCAAGAACCCTAGCTGCTGGCATTTCCCGGACGTTGGGTTCGGATGGGACAAGACCCAAGGAAATGCTCAGGACTAGCGCAGGACACGCTCCTGCGGTGACAATTTGGCTCTGTCCACTTCCATAGACTCCTCTGCAGGTAGTGCGACCGGAGGCTGGAATGGTCTTTGGAAGGTAGGAGTTAGGCGAGGGGGGCGTCATGGACGGAGTGGAAGTTGCTCAAAACATGACTCTTCAGCACGCTCTCTGAACCGCACATCAATTCGGGTGGCCAGAGAGATGAGGTCACTCAGAGAGGATGGCAGATCACGAGCGGCCAGGGCGTCCTTAACCTGAAAAGATAGACCCTTCTTAAAAGCTGCCGACAAAGCCGCGTCGTTCCAGGAGAGTTCTGACGCCAAGGTGCGGAACTGGACGGCGTACTCTCCGACGGAGGAATTCCCCTGACGTAAATTCAGCAAGGCAGACTCCGCGGAGGAGGCCCGAGCTGGTTCCTTGAATACAGACCGGAATTCAAACAGAAAGGCCGCAAGGGAAGCAGTGACTGGGTCGTTTTGGTCCCAAAGGGTAGTAGCCCAGGCCAGGGCTTTCCCAGAGAGAAGGCTGATTATAAACGCCACCTTGGCACGCTCCGTGATAAATTGGCTCGGCATAAGTTCTATGTGCAGAGAGCACTGAGTTATAAATCTCCTGCACATCTTGGAATCGCCATCATACTTGGTGGGCATGGACAGCCGTATTCTGGGTTCAACAGCAGGTAGACCAGTCGGTGCAAAAGGAGTCGCAATAGCAGCCTCAGGAACCTGTTGCTGGTTAGCTAGCAGTTGTTGCAGCATGGCGGTGACTTGCTCCAGTTGATCACGCTGTGCAGCAATCTGCCGGGATTGGTGGATCACAATAGTGGCAAGATCTGGCTTGCTGGGAGGCGAAACCTCGGCGGGATCCATGGCCGAATCTTACTGTCAGGCTTGCGGGATGTGGATCCGCTGGACCACTGCAGACGATGACTCAAGCCACTACCTGGGCCCGGAGTCTAAGTGGTACCCGGTTTTCACCAGAGCCCGCCGCAAAGCGGGTTAAACAAGCTGCGGCATGGTACCACCAGGTCGTTCCTCAGGCGTGACTTGTCTGCAGTGGCGGCCAAGGTTGAGGTACAGAAACAGCAGTCAAGCTCGAGGTCACAGTCCAGGCACAGGGTCAGGGCAGGCGGCAGAGATGCAACGTCAGAATCCAAACCGGGGTCAGCAACAGGAGGTCCAAGCAGAAGGGTACGGGAACACAGAACTCACAACAGCAATACGGAGGGACACTGGTACACGGGAACACGAAGGTAGTCAGGCAACACAGGAACACGGAGGGAGTCAGGCACGCAGGAAACACAGGAACGCAGAAGACACTGGAACGCAGGCAAATCACAACAGAGCTTTCTCTAAGGCTGTGAGGCACAAAGATCCGGCAAGGTAGTAAGGGAGGTACTTGCCTTTTAAAGGTGAAGTGTTCAGCCAGCGCACCAATCAGCGGTGCGCTGGGCCTTTAAATCTTCTGAAGGTGCCGCGCGCGCACCCTAGGAGACGGGGACGCGCGCACAGAGCCAGACGGAGACACAGGACCGGGGAGAGGTGAGCTGCGCGGGACCACCCGTGATATGAGTCGCGGGACCACCCGTGACAGCAGTTTTATAATTGTTATATTCTTGTACATAGGTCACAGTATTATAGTAGTTATATTCTTGTACATAGGGGCCAGTATTATAGTAGTTATATTTTTGTACATAGTAACACTATTATAGTAATTATATTCTTGTACATACGAACAGTATTATAGAAAAGAAAAGATCTCTTAACTCCAAAGTCTCGTCTTTTGGACCCCAAAACACGACTTATCACCACCTATAATAACCAGTGGGGTGATATTTGGAGGATTTTAGAAATCTACTGGGGTATTCTTTGGAGTGATACTTGGATAACCACACATATCACAGGAAGACCACAACTAATGGCAAAAGAGCAAGAAACATAAAAGACCGCCTAGTTGGAAGTTACTTTCAACGGCCCACTGTGTCTACAGGTCGAGGTCATAGATTACAGGGGTCTTTTCCATATGGTAATTGTACTGTGTGCCCACAGTACTGTACTGTGTAACCATTTTAAATGCATTCAGAAAAGCGAGTGTGTGAGCTTTGTGGCGAGTGTGCATTGATCCTAAGTGTGTGCAGTGTCCAAAGTAGGACTTAAGGGTCTTAAGTTTGAGGGACTTTATCAGGTAACTGCTGTATTTTTGTAAATAGAAAAATAAGCAGCACTCCAGACGTCCAGGTCAAGTGAAAAAAGTGGTCTTTTTTATTCCATGTAAAGTAGCGACGTTTCGGCTCGTGTTTGAGCCTTTTTCAAGCCAAACAATTAGTGCATGGGGTGGGTATATATACACAATTCAACAGTCACATGACCTACAATAAGCCCGCCCTTAACATCTCAATATACAAAGTTAGTGTAGAAAATACAATATTAAAAGTACAGTGCCTGTGTACAGCTTATACAGAATGCATTAAAGTACGTATGTGACATTATACACGTGAAGTTAGATAATATGCGAAACAATGTGTTATATATAATCGTCATACAAATATAGATATAAAGTGCAATAAGTGCTTAAAATCCACTACTAGAGTGGAAGGACATACCACCGCGTGATCAAAGGTCTCCGATCCATACTCCGCTTGTTGCTGTGTGTGCATTGGAGCCAGCGGTTCGCTGGCACGCATTTTGGAACGCAAGCCGGGATCAACCCAACTGCGCATGCGTCAAGAATATAAGACCGGAAGTGGCTGTCCGTTGCCATGGAATCGAGCATACAAAGAACATTGCGAGCTATCATCGCTAGGTAATGTTTATGAAGTCATGGTATATAAGTAAAATAGGATTAATGGGCACACTAGTCATGCTTAACCATTATAACAAGTAATGTCACCTGTTTGTGAAGGAATAATATAACGCACTGTGGGGGTGTGGGGAGTTCCATCTGTCACCGATCCCCAACTTTATGACCTCCTATATATAAATAGTACATCCTCCAATCGGTAGACATACCTATAGCCAGCAGACAAATATATGTGTAGCCAATACAAAAAATTTTTTGAAACCACGGCAAAATACGGGCATGAGAGGCACACTGCGCAATTATAAAGAGTAATCAGAGAGCTGTAGAGACACACGGGGGTCATCCTCGATGGCTTTGAAGTGTAATAACATATTCGATCTGAAAAATATATGAATATAATATTAGTATATCAATAGTAGTATACACTAAATTGATCAAATCACATATATGGGGATGATAGAAAAGAATTACAGTATCACTCTAGTACATATACAACAAATCATATTATATATTCAATTTGTAATCCACATTAAGCCCATTGGGTTTCAGGGCATTAAGTGTGAAGATCCAATAAAGTTCACGTTTTTTTAACAATCGTTCTCTGTCACCACCACGTCTTAATATAGGTATGTGGTCTATGAGACGGAAACGTAAGTGTTTCTCTGTATGGCCAGCCTCTATGAAGTGTTTTGAGACCGGTAAGTCTTTTCTTCCAGATCTGATGGTATATCGATGTTGGTTCAAACGAACCTTAAACTCCAATGTAGTTTCTCCTACATAAATATATCCACATGGACAATATAGAATATACACCACATATGTACTGATGCATGTCAAAAAATATTTAATGTTATATTCTACCCCATTGTGCGTAAAGCTGGACCCTCTATGTATCAAACCACAATTTATACAATTACAACAGGGGTAACACCCCTTTCTAGTGTGTCCAAATAATCCAGGCTGTCTACTTGTTTTAAAGGTGCCCACATCTGAGTGGCTTAACCTGTCCCTAATGCTTTGTGCTCTGCGATACGAAAAGAGAGGTGGATTGTCAAATTCTGGAATTGTCATGTTACTCTGTTTCTGGACAGAGTATTGAGAGATCTAGCGATCAATGGCAGGTCATATATAAGGGACAGTGCAGACTTCATTAACAAATTGAGTGGGATACACATATTGGCACATGATAAGATTTTACTTGTTTCATTCGACGTAGTGTCACTATACACTTCTATAGGTCACAATATGGGCCTGGAGAAGGTACGCCAACTACTCACCACCATGAACATGACATCGACAGCACAGGAATTTGTCATGACATTGCTTGATTTTGTTCTACGCAATAATTATTTTTTGTTTGGTGACCAGTTCTTCCTTCAACAAGCAGGAGTAGCTATGGGCGCGAATATGGCGCCGAAATACGCTAACATTGTAATGAGAGACCTCGAGAGAGCCCTTCAGTATATAGCCTGCAGCCGCTGCCCCCAGTATATAGCCTGCAGCCCCTGCCCTTCAGTATATAGCCTGCAGCCCCTGAACCCCAGTATATAGCCAGCAGCCCCTCCCCCCAGTATATAGCCTGCAGCCCCTGCCCCCAGTATATAGCCTGCAGCTCCTGCCCCCCAGTATGAAGCCTGCAGCCCCTGCCCCCCAGTATATAGCCTGCATCCCCTGCCCTCCAGTATATAGCCAGCAGCCCCTGCCCCGAGGAAATATAGCCTGCAGCCCCTGCCCCCCAGTATATAGCCAGCAGCCCCTGTCCCCCAGTATATAGCCTGCAGCCCCTGCCCCCAGTATATAGCCTGCACCCCCTGCCCCCAGTATGTAGCCTGCAGCCCCTTCCCCCCAGTATATAGCCTGCAGCCCCTGCCCCCCAGTGTATAGCCTGCAGACCCAGCACCCCCTGTATATAGCCTGCACTCCATGTCCCCTAGTATATAGCCAACAGCTCCTGCCCCGAAGTATATAGCCTGCACCCCCTTCCCCCCAGTTAATAGCCTGCAGCCCCCTGTCCCCAGTGTTTAGCCTGCAGCCCCTGCCCACATTATTTAGCCTGCAGCCCCTGCCCTCAGTATATAGCCTGCAGTCCCTTCCCCCAGTATTAACCTGTAGCTGCTGCCCAAGTATATAGCCTGTAGCCCCTGCCCTCAGTATATAGCCTGTAGCCCCTGTCCTCAGTATATAGCCTGTAGCCCCTGCCCTCAGTATATACGCTGTAACCCCTGCCCACAGTATATACCCTGTAGCCCCTGTCCTCAATATATAGCTTGTAGCCCCTGCCCCCAGTATATACCCTGTAGCCCCTGCCCTCAGTATATACCCTGTAGCCCCTGACCTCAGTATATACTCTGTAGCCACTTTCCTCATGATATAGCCTGTAGATCCTCCCTGAAGAATGTCCAGCCTTTAAGAAAAAAAAAAGTGTACTCACCTTCCGACACCCCCTTGGCAGGTCCTCTTCTCTCCATTGATGCTTCGGCTCCAGTTTCCCTGCCCGATAAGGTAGCTTGTGTCAATGGCAGCACAAACACACAAACACACAATGTCAGCAAGCAGCTGAGGTCATGACTAAAATGGGCGTGAGAACAACGTGTTACATGGGGCAGAGAACTCTGGGAAGGAGAAAGGAACACCCCCGATGACATCTGCAGACCTGTTAGCCAGCAGCGACCAGCAGGCTTATGTGATGTCACACAGCCCTATAAAACCCAGCCATTTTCAAACTCGGCACTTCACACTTCATGTGCTGCCTGTAGCGTCTAGTTGCTGCTACTGTTCTGTGTAGTAACAATTCATGCTGCAATCCCTGGTTGTTCTTTAAGGGGGATCTGTATACCCCAAATAGCAGTTCTATTTAGTGACAAAATCAATTAGGAAGAAATCTGTTTGACTTTCATGCACTGCAGTAGTGGTTGGTGGACCAATCCCTGGTTGTTCTTTAAGGGGGATCTGTATACCCCAAATAGGAGTTCTATTTAGTGACAAAATCGAATAGGAACAAATCTGTTCTTTCATGCATCTGCAGTAGTGATTTCTTTATGCAGCTGCTGTAGTGATTTGTGAACCTCTCACTGGGTGTAAGTTGTAGGGTATCTGTATAACACACATTTCCATCCCTTTTTGGGGCTATAGTTTACAGCCAGATTTACGTGTCAAATCAAAGTAGTTTATACAGTGATTTTCGCTGAAATTACACTGTCAGTTGTGGGGTATCTGTATAACGCACATTGCCATACCTTTTTGGGCTATAGTTTACAGCCAGATTTACGTGTCAAATCCACGTAGTTTATAAACCATTATGTCAGACAGAAAGGTGGCAGGTGGAGCAGGCAGAGGTGGCAGCACAGTAAGGGGACGTCGCAGCAGGGGTGACTCTGTGAGGCCAGAACTGCCGTTGTCATCTAGTGGCAGTGTGTTGATCAACAACTCAAAGATTGTTGAATGGTTGACTAGGTCATCCAATTTCTCAAATATAACATCTGACAACCCCAGCCAAGAGTCTGTGGGTTCCTCAGATACAACAATTAGTTGGCATGGCCCAGGAGCAGGACAGAGGCCTTCTGTCCTCAAGCAGCCTCTGTCCTGTTCCTTTCCCGCAGCCAGAGAGCTACTAGGTGGTCTGAGGAGAGTAGCAGTGATCGGGAAACGCAAATTGACGATGACGTAGCTGATCGCACTTAGGAGCTGAGTGTAGCAGGGGATTCATCATCGTCAGGCGAAGAGAGTGTCAGCTTGCTCGTCAGGCAGCGGAGCAGGCAGCAAGTTGCTACTGTGGCCGTGAGTCAGCAGGGTGGCAGCAGTGTGAGAACTGGAGCCAAACGGCCGCGGGGTACAAATCCTGACTCGCAGGTCCAAGTAAGCAGTGGCACAGGGGCTCAGCGAGGCAGCAGCGGTAGTAGGCCTCAGTGCAGAGTAAAATTACCACCTCGGCGGCTTGTGCCGGACTGAGGTGGAGACTTCCAAGCCACCAAAAAAGTTTTCTCAGGTGCCTGCGCAACCTAGCACGGGGAAACAGGCCGTGCTAAGTTGCGCAGGCGCGCGTGTGCCGGAGAGCTCGGTGACGTCACCGGCTCTCCAGTACTTAAGAATCCGGTGTACCCGGTGCACCCGAATTACGGGTGACGGTGCACCCGTAATGTGGAGAGAATGACCTTTGTCAAGATGAATCAGGCATCAGAAATGAGTCTGGGCTCTAACTACCTGCCTCAGCCACTATTCTGATGCTGCCAACCGCCTGATGCCACACATCTGCTGCCAGTTGCTCCATCTGCCTCCTATCATCTTTACCAGGAACTGGAATTGTCCGTCAACTCCACACTATATCATGGTGCCACTCTGCAGGCTCCTGCTGCTGCTGCTACTGATGCCACCAACACACGATATCATTGTGCCACTCTGCGGGCTCCTGCTGCTGCTGCTATTGATGCCACCTACACACTATATCATTGTGCCACTCTGCAGGCTCCTGCTGCTGCTACTGATTCCACCTTTACACTATATCATTGTGCCACCCTGCAGGCTCCTGCTGCTACTGATTCCACCTTCACACTATATCATTGTGCCACTCTGCGGGCTCCTGCTGCTGCTGCTACTGATGCCACCTTCACACTAGATCATTGTGCCACTCTGCGGGCTCCTGCTGCTGCTGCTACTGGTGCCACCATCACACTATATCATTGTGCCACTCTGCGGGCTCCTGCTGCTGCTACTGGTGCCACCATCACACTATATCATTGTGCCACTCTGTGGGCTCCTGCTGCTACTGATGCCACCTTCACACTATATCATTGTGCCACTTTGCGGGCTCCTGCTGCTGCTACTGATGCCACCTTCACACTATATCATTGTGCCACTCGGCGGGCTCCTGCTGCTGCTGCTACTGATGCCACCTTCACATAATTCACATAATTGTGCCACCCTGTGGGCTCCTGCTGCTGCCACTACTGATGCCACCTTCTCACTATATCATTGTGCCACTCCGTGGGCTTCTGCTGCTGCTGCTAATGATGCCACCTTCTCACTGTGGCCTACCATGTTGCCACCACCTCCACACCTCTGACCTCACGCTGCTGCTGCTGGTGCCACCTTTGGAGTTATTTTTGTCAAAGGCCTGATTTTTCAGGAAAACTGTAATATATTATGGATGTGGCTTCTCTAATCAAATTAAAATGGAAAATTTCAACTTCTAATTCATTTCAAACTTCGTCATTGTGCCACAATGTGGCCTCCTCTGCTGTTGGCTATATGGGCTCCTGCTGCCGCCACCTGCAGACTCTATCATTGTGCCACTTTGTGGGCTCCTGCTGCTACTGATGCCACCTTCACACTATATCATTTTGCCACTCTGTGGCCTACCATGTTGCTGCTACCTCCACACCTCTGACCTCATGATGCTGGTGCCACCTTTGGAGTTCTTTTTTGTCAAGGCCTGATTTTTTTTGCGAAAACTGTAATGTATAATAGATGTGTCGTCTACAATCTGCTGCTACTGATGCCACCTCCACACTATATCATTGTGCCACCCTGTGTCTTTCCCTGTTGCTGCCACCATGTTGCTGACACCTGTGGGCTCCTCCTGCTGCTGCCGCCACTTCCACAGTCTTATCATTGTACCACTTTGTGGCCTCCTGTTGCCGCTTCTGATACTACTGCTGCTGCTGCCGCCACCTCCACACTCTGTCATTGGACCACTCTGTGGCTTTCCATGTTGCTGCCACCATGTTGCTGCCACCTGTGGGCTCCTGTTGATGACACCTTCACACTATATCATTGTGCCTATCTGTGGCTTTCCAAGTTTCTGCCACCTGTGGGCTCCTGCTGCTGCCACCACCTCCACACTCTTATCATTGTGCCACTTTGTGGCCTCCTGTTGCCGCTGCTGATGCTACTGCTGCCGCCACCGCCACACTCTGTCATTGGACCACTCTGTGGCTTTCCATGTTGCTGCCACCTGTGGCCTCCTGTTGCTGCTGCCGCCACCTCCACACTCTTATCATTGTGCCACTTTGTGACCAACCATGTTTCCGCCACCTCCATAATTTGTAATTGTGCCACTCTGCAGCCTACACATGCTGCTGCCAACTGACCGATGTCTCCCTGGAACACCCTGTGTTTCCAGAATGCTGTTTTCACCCTCCACCACTCTATGATGTTGCCAGTGTTTGGTTTTCCCCTTCATTTCATCTGTCAGAAGGATGAAAAGCTTCAGGATTGATATCCAAAAGCAGGAGTGGATACAGAACACACAGGACATGCAAGTATCCCATTTGCTGCTCATCTCTGGATCATATTATGAATCAACTCCTGTTTGTTTTTGGCTTTAGCAATAATGATAGATTATTGACTGATTGAAAGAAGACACTGACGAGTGAAAAGAAGGGCAAAATGATCAGTGACGTCAATGCAAAATTACTGCCGACACCCTCCGTGTTTAACAGAACAGATTCTGTAGTAATCTATGGAATCATCTGATGTCTGTGTAAAAAGAATGCAATCTTTGATGTAACAGTGGGATCTTGGCCCTCGGCTCGGACCTTTCGAGCTGCCACAGGCGATTCTAAGAGTGGTGGCTGTCATGTGCGTGTCATACTTAAACACAGCATTGTTTGAAGACCAAACCATGCTCCCTATGCATATTTAAGCATGGCACAATGTTCTAAAACACCCTACAGGCTCTCTGCAGCCAGGAAATACCTATTTTTTAACGTGATTCGTCATGATTTGATTCAGGTCGAATATCATTTTTTCAAAAAATTCTGCAAATAGGGTCTAATCGAATTTCAATCGATTTCAGCCATCTCTACTCAGGATAACAAAATAACACATTCTCTAATTTAATTTTATTAACAAAAATACAGCATTTCACAGATATTATTCCAACCTGTCTATCAGTCCTGGTGTACACAATTTCAGTTGCCTCTGGTTTACAACCCTGGATCTTCTGACTTTAGTGTCAGCAGCCATCTTGCCTGATGCTGTGGAGCTGAGCTTTCTCTGCTCTCTGCTTCCTGAAGCAGCCCCACCCTCTGCATTGCAGGAAGCACTCACACCAATACAAACAGCAAAGATCAATCCAGCTGTTGAATTATTGTGGTAAAACATAAAAGTTTTATTCTTCCATTAAGAAACAAGTAATGTGATATACATAAATTGGATAAAATAGAAAAAATGCAGACTGGCTATAGCCGACAGATTTCAATATAGATATCTTACTCAAGGCTTGGCGTGTGTCATGCACTGGGGTGTGAGATAATCTCTTTGGGGGCAAAAGTCTGTGGAATCCCTTGCCCACCGCAGGGAATGATGGTACTGGCCGCGGTGGCAGCCAAGGTAGGGACACAGGGTAGGCAGGACCACGGGAAGGCAGGACCATGGGAAGGCAGGACCATGGGAAGGCAGGATCTCAGGATGGTCAATGGGATACTGGACCGCCACAGGAACACAGGACTGCCACAGGAGTACAGGACCGCCACAGGAACAAACGAATACAGGAATACCACAGGAACACGGGAAACACAAAGGCGTCTGAAAATGCTCATGAAAGGCTTTCTCTTCAGCTGAAGGACTTGAAGATCCGGCAGGGGATGCTGGGAGCCGTCGGGCTATAGGAACCAGGAAATGCCAGCGCCAATTAGGAGGACGCTGTCCTTTAAATCTTGCAGAGTCGGCGCGTGGGGACGCGCGGCCTAGTCATGCAGCACGAGCCCCGCCAGACGGGACCGGAGCCAGAATCCGGGAGAGGTGAGCACGGATCCTGGGGCAACAGGCGCGGCAGAGAGGGCACTCATGAGGGCACGGGTGCACCCGCGATCCATACCGAGGATCGCGGGTGTAATCCGTGCCAGCGTGTAATGCTGCCAGCCAGTCTTTAAAGGACCATCTCTTCTATCACGTGAGAAAAAATAGAAAAGATGTAGAGTGTGTTTTTTTAATAGGAACAAATGACGTTTTGTTTATTCAGACCATATGGGGTATGGGTTTTTTTATGTATATATCCAAAAGGTTTCCCTATTGAGTAATTTTTTCTTACCGTCTGTCCCTGGTTTTGTTTTAGAAAATATTGATATGCTTGATATGTTGTAGTGTTTGTAACAACTCTAAATTGAGATATTTGTATAAGCCTGCGTTTAATAGTACCATTCCCCCTCATGATAAACGGATCATGAGATCGTCATTTTTCTGCACTTCATTAAATACTGTCTATTCTTATTTGAACAAATTGGAGTTGGAACTGCTATTAGTTTTACTCAGTTCAATCAAATCTTGTTCTACTTGTTCTTGGAACATGTCCACAATAGGCAACCTAGATAGGATAAAAATTTGGGTTTGGAGTTGAACATTACTATTTAAATTGACATCATTGTCTTTTTCTGATTCACCTTCAAGTTTCCGCAATGTACTGTGTATACTCCAGTATAAGCCGACCCGAGTATAAGCCGAGGTTCCCAATTTTAACACAAAAAACTGGGAAAACCTTTTGACTCGAGTATAAGCTGAGGGTGGGAAATGCATGAGTCACAAACTCCCAGTACATAGCCAGCCAGCCCCCTGTAGTATATAGCCTGTGAGCCCCTGTAGTATATAGCCAGCCAGCCCCTGTAGTATACAGCCTGCCAGCAGTTGTGGTAAAAAAAAAAAAAATTAACACTGTACTCACCTTTCCAACGTCCTTCGTAGGTCCTCTTCTGCTTCTGATGCTGCCTCGAGTCCTTCGGTACTCTTCAAGTTCTTTGGCACGTTCTGCTCCTCTTCGGGTCTTTTCACTCAGCCGGCACACAAAATGATGTCAGCCACTTGCCCCCATCATTGTTTGTGAGCCGCCGGCATCGAGAGGGGACCCAAAGAGGAGTGGAACTTTCCGAAGAGGAGCCAAAGAGGAGTGGAAGAGCCCTAAGAGGATACAAAGGACCCGAGGCGGCACCGGAGCATTGGACGCAGAGGAGGACCCAAGGGGGATGTCGGAAAGGTGCGAACAGTGTTAATTTTTTATAGACTCGAGTATAAGCCGAGTTAGGGTTTTTCAGCACAAATTTTGTGCTGAAAAACTCGGCTTATACTCGAGTATATACGGTAGTTAAATGTAGTAAATCTTGGAACCAATTCCCACTATAGCGATAATTAGAGATGCTCGGGTGCTCGTTATTCGAGACGAACTTTTCCCGATGCACAGGGTCTGCACAGGGAAGCTTGGCCAAACACCTGGAAACCTCAGAAAATGATGGAAACACCACGAAAAATGGACAGGAAAAAGCAGGGGCAGCATGCATGGATGCCTCTGAGGCTGCTTAATCGCACCATTATGCCAAAATTATGGGCAACAGCATGGCCATGACAGAGTGACTGAATGAGGCTAGATAGCATCTAAAACATCCAATAATTGACCCTGACACTATAGAAGACAGCATGCAGAGGCAGCGGCAGAAGCGGCAGGCTGGAGAGTGTCATGGCGACATACACTAAATGGACTCAGGCTTCAAACCAATGAGTGGCAGAGAGGAACCAAAGGAGGTGAGCAAGAAACGCTGAAATGATTTCCTATGTGAACAAAAGGTTGACTGTATATTTAGTCGATAACACAGCATGGTGGCGACATAGTGACCAAGTTCCATAACATATCTGGTGAAACACCCGAAAAATGAGCCTGACACAGCTCGTTTGATAAGGGGACGACATGTGGAGGCAGCCATGGAGACGACTTCCATGATTAAGAGTGACAGTATGGGGCATCCATATTGCTTCTATGATTGAAACTTCAGGTCTCCAGGATGCCGGCGACAGATGTGCCGAGTTCCATTATATATCTGGTGAAACACCTGAAAATTCTGCCTGACACAGCTCGTTTGATAAGGGGATGATGTGCTATATATCCTCTCGTGCTCCAGCGTCTGGGGTATAGAGAGTTGAAAGTTGCGCATGGGGACATTGGTGGACGCTGTGGAGGATCGTGGAGGCGAAATGGACAGGAAACAGCAGGGGCAGTATGCATGGATGCCTCTGAGGCTGCCTAATCTTGGGATGGAGCTGGCGGTCCGCTGCCAGGCAAGCTTTTGCCTGTCCAAGCCCCTGTCTCTCGGCTCCTCCCCACCCAAAATGGGCCTGGGGGCCAGAAGCGTTATATAAAAATTATAATTTTCAAAGCAGGCGGGGTCGTTTGAATATTTCATCTAGGAATAATGGAATAGCATAGCGGTTCTATTTTTAATTGTTATTTCGGAAATAGTTCCACGATTAAGAGCGACAGTATGGAGCATCCATATTGCGCTGCTATGATTGCAACTTCAGGTCTCCAGCATGGCGGCGACAGATGCGCCGAGTTCCATTATATATCTGGTGAAACACCCGAAAATTCTGCCTGACACAGCTCGTTTGATAAGGGGACGATGTATGGAGGCAGTGAAGTAGTAGTAGATTAAAGGTGCTGCAGTTAAAACTATGTTAGTTGGATCTTGGGATGGAGCTGGCGGTCCGCTGCCAAGCGAGCTTTCGCCTGTCCAAGCCCCTGTCTCTCGGCTCCTCCCCAAACAGCACTTCTAAGAACCTTTTGTATAAGATCAAGTGTAGTAGTGTTCTTATAAGTTTGGGTTATGGCGGGTGAGGGGAATGTAAACAGATGCGCAAGAAGCGCTGAAATAATATCGGTAAATGATAAAAGTTTGCCAGTATATTTTGTGGATAACACAGCAGGGTGCGACAAAGTTAACAAGTTTGATGTGGAAGCCATGAAAACAACCCAAAATTCTGCCTGACACAGCTCGTTTGATAAGAGGACGATGTATGGAGGCAGCTAAAAAGAAGAAGTGTGGAGGCTGCTATGGAGACAATTTAATTTGGATAGTGCCTGTATGTGGCAGTCCAAAAAAGTTTTCAAACCAGAGTAGCAGACAGGTGGTCCTCCAGAAAATTAAATAGATTGAGTGCCTGTATATGGCACTCCCAAAAATTTTTTAAAACAGAGGACCGGGGAGGTGGCCATACAGAAAAATTAAATACATGAAGTACTATAGCTAGAGCCAGTTGGCCCTGGCAAAAAATAGCCAGTTTCCTCTGCTTTAGTGTACAAATAGGAGGAGAAGGAGTGCATAAATTATTCAGGTTGAGCTTCCTTCACCTGGTGGAGAATGGAAATCCTGAGAAATCCAGGCTTTATTCATCTTGATAAGCGTCAGCCTGTCAGTCGACAGGCGTGTACGCTTATTGGTGATGATGCCTCCAGCTGCACTGACACCCGCTCGGACAACATGCTAGCGGCAGGGCAGGCAAGAACCTCCAAGGCGTACAGTTCGTGCCACATGTCCAGCTTTGAAACCCAGTAGTTGTAGGGAGCTGTGTAATCATTTAGGACGATGGTATGGTCAGCTACGTACTTCCTCACCATCTTTCTGTAAAGATCAGCCCTACTCTGCCGAGACTGGGGACAGGTGACAGTGTCTTGCTGGGGTGACATAAAACTGGCAAAGGCCTTGTAAAGCGTACCCCTGCCAGTGCTGGACAAGCTGCCTGCTCACCTACTCTCCCTCGCTACTTGTCCCGCAGAAGTACGCCCTCTGCCGCTAGCGCTGTCAGAAGGGAAATACTGTTTCAGCTTGTGCACCAGGGCCTGCTGGTATTCATTCATTCTCACACTCCTTTCCTCTCTAGGGATGAGAGTGGAAAGATTTTGCTTGTACCGTGGGTCCAGGAGAGTGAATACCCAGTAATCGGTGCTGGAATAAATTCTTTGAACGCGAGGGTCACGGGATAGGCAGCCTAGCATGAAATCTGCCATATTCGCCAGAGTACCAACGCGCAAGAATTCACTCCCCTCACTGGCCTGACTCTCCATTTCCTCCTCCTCCAACTCCTCTTCTTCTGCCCATACACGCTGAACAGTGAAGGACTGAACAATGGTCCCCCTCTTCTGTCTCGCCAACATTCTCCTCCTCTTCCTCCTCCACCTCCTCCGATATGCGCTGAGAAACAGACCTGTGGGTGCTTTGGCTATCAACAAGGGAATCTTCTTCCCCCGTCTCTTGTGACGAGCGCAAAGCTTCCGACTTCATGCTGACCAGAGAGTTTTTCAACAGGCCAAGCAGCGGGATGGTGAGACTGATGATGGCGGCATCGCCACTGACCATCTGTGTCGACTCCTCAAAGTTACTCAGCACCTGACAGATATCAGACATCCACGTCCACTCCTCATTGTAGACTTGAGGAAGCTGACTGACCTGACTACCAGGTCTGGTGGAAGTTGACATCTGGTAGTCTACAATCGCTCTGCGCTGCTGGTAAACTCTGGATAACATAATTAATGTTGAATTCCACCTCGTGGGCACGTCGCACAACAGTCGGTGAGCGGGCAGTTGGAGGCGGCGCTGCACTGCCCTGAGAGTGGCAGCATCTGTGCTGGACTTCCTGAAATGCGCACAGATGCGGAGCACCTTCGTGATCAAATCAGACAGATTGGGGTATGTCTTGAGGAACCGCTGAACTATGAGATTTAACACATGGGCCAGGCATGGCAAATGTGTCAGTCTGCCGAGTTGCAGAGCCGCCACCAGGTTACGGCCATTGTCACACACAACCATGCCTGGATTCAGGTTCAGCGGTGCCAGCCACAGATTAGTCTGCGCCGTGATGCCCTGTAATAGCTCTTGGGCGGTGTGCCTTTTATCACCTAGGCTCAGCAGTTTGAGCACCGCCTGCTGTCGCTTAGCAACAGCACTGCTTCTGTGCCTAGAGCTACCGACTGATGGCGCCATGCCCACGGATGGTAATTCGGAGGAGGTGGTGGAGGAGGGTTGGGAGGAGCAAGCGGCATAGTAGGCCTGAGAGACCTGGACACAGAAACAGAGCCAATCACAAGCCAGGAGACTCTGCACTCCACCCAGCATGACGTGGTACCCTTACACGTCAATAGCAGTGGTTGGCTGGCCTGATCAGGTGACCCTGGAATAGACTAGCCCCTGCCCGCGCTGCTCGGATCATTCTCTGTCTGGATGCCGTTAGGGAGAGAGCTGCAGCTGGTCAGGGAAAGCGTTAGGGTGTTCTATTAGAATAGTGTTAGGCAGGAGTGATACTACAAGAACCCAACAGCCCTTCTTAGGGCTACAATAACGTTATATATTTACTTTTTTTTGGTTTGCTTGTGGCTGGGCTTGCTGCCACTAGTAGTGCAGCTAGTACCATATTATGAGGAATTTGCAGGGAGACTTGCGACCGTTGTGTTTAGCTCTTAGTGACACACATATCCACCTCAAACACCGAAGTGGGACAATTTATTGATTTGAATTAGGCACAGTCTGCTGATATATATTTTTTTACGTTTATTTTCTTTTATAACTCAAAGTAATCTGGCAAAGCAGTGTGCTTTCAGTGTAGGCTACAAAATAGCCATAGGAGAACCCCAACGGCTTACTTAGGCCTACAATAGCGTTATATTTCAAAGTCATCAGGAACAGCACAAAAACCAGTTGTGTGCTGTCAGTGTAGGTTAGAAACTAGCCATAGCAATAGGATAGCATCGTTTTGTTAAAAAAAAAAACACAAAAAACAAATAAATTTACAGTTTACACTTTAATTTGGAAAATGTTTAACCCGAGGGCTAGGGGTAGAGGACGAGGGCGTGGATGTCTAACTACTGCAGGGGTCAGAGGCCGTGGTCCTGGGCGGGGTGAGACACCACCTGCTGATGAGGGAGCAGGGGAACGCCGCAGAGCTACACTTCCTAGGTACATGTCTCAAGTCACTGGGACTCGTGGTAGAGTACTGTTGAGGCCAGAACAATGCGAACAGGTGATGTCGTGGATTGCGGACAATGCTTCTAGCCATTTGTCCACAAGTCAGTCTTCCACGCAGTCCACCCATGTCACCGAAATCAGCACTCCTCCAGCTCCTCCACCTCAGCCTCCTTCCCCCCAGTCTGCCCCCTCCCAGGAAAATTTGGAATTTGAACTGGCGTACTCTGAGGAACTGTTTTCTGGACCCTTCCCAGAGTCACAAACCACTTGTCCGGTTGCTGCTGAGAAAGTCTGAGGGGGGAGCAGACTGAGGGATCGAGGATGATGAGGTGACAGATAGGCTGGGTCGATAGGCCGGTTGAACACAGTGCTTCTGAGACGGAGGCGAGTCCTATACCAGAACAGGTTGGAAGAGGCAGTGGTGGGACCAGACGGAGAGGCAGGGCCAGAGCTGGTGCATCAGCGCCAAATGTTTCACGTAGTCAAGCTCCCGTGGCGAGGGCTAGATTTTCAGAAGTCTGGAGGTTCTTTATAGAAACACCGGATGACCGACGGACTGTGGTGTGCAACCTGTGCCACACCAAGATCAGCAGGGGTTCCACCACTACTAGCTTAACTAGTAGGCATATGAATGCTAAACACCCCACTCAATGGCACCAAGCCCGTTCACCTCCGGCCGGGCACACCACTGCTCCTTCCCCTGTGTCATCTGTTGCCTCTGCTAGTCAGCCCCCTGCCCAGGACCCCAGCCCAAACACCTCCCGTGCGGAAACCACATCTTCGCCTCCACAATCCTCCACAGCATCCACCAATGTCTCCATGCGCAGAGTTCGGCTCTCCATACCCCAGACACTGGAGCCCAAAAGGAAGTATAGTGCAACCCACCCACATGCCCAAGCCCTCAACGTCCACATCTCCAGATTACTTAGCCTGGAGATGCTGCCCTATAGGCTGGTAGAGACCGAGGCCTTTCACAACCTCATGGCGGCGGCCGCCCCTCGGTATTCGGTCCCCAGCCACCACTACTTTTCCCGATGTGCCGTCCCAGCCCTACACCAGCACGTGTCATACAACATCATCCGTGCCCTGACCAACGCCGTTTCTGACAATGTCCACCTGACCACAGACACGTGGATGAGTGCTGCCGGGCAGGGCCACTATATATTGCTGACGGCAAATTGGGTTAACTTGGTGGAGGCTGGGACCGAGTCTGAGGATTGCGGGGCCTACCTCGGGCCAGGTCTCTCAGGCCTACTATGCCTCCTCCTCCTCCCACCCCTCCTCCACCACCTCCTCTGAATTACCATACGTGGGCATGGCGCCATCAGTCGGTAGCTCTAGGCACAGCAGCAGTGCCGTCGCTAAGCGACAGCAGGCGGTGCTCAAACTGCTGAACCTAGGCGATAAAAGGCACACCGCCCAAGAGCTATTACAGGGCATCACAACGCAGACTGATCTGTGGCTGGCACCGCTGAACCTGAAGCCAGGCACGGTTGTGTGTGACAACGGCTGTAACCTGGTGGCGGCTCTGCAACTCGGCAGACTGACACATGTGCCATGCCTGGCCCATGTGTTAAATCTCATAGTTCAGCGGTTCCTCAAGACATACCCCAATCTGTCTGATTTGCTCACGAAGGTGCTCCGCATCTGTGCGCATTTCAGGAAGTCCAGCACAGATGCTGCCACTCTCAGGGCAGCGCAGCGCCGCCTCCAACTGCCCGCTCACCGACTGTTGTGCGACGTGCCCACAAGGTGGAATTCAACATTAACCATTGTGACAAAGTCACTATTGAATTGGAGAGAAAATGAGTGTTCATTTGTATTCCAGCGACCACAGTGTGAATTAGGACAAAAAGGAAGCTGTTTTTCATGTGTTGGTCTCTTGGAAGACCTGGTACAGGACTCTAATTGCTGGAGTGAAGACAGAAGTGTGATCATTGCTCCAGACCAAAGGATCCAGTTTCTAATGAGTCTAATAATGCACCAGGTGTGCAATCCCTTAAAGAAGGGTGGGGAGCAGTCAGAAGACGCTCTCTACCTAGAGACACAGAGGCTGGACTGTGTGAGAGCCACACGTGAGTGACACAGGGTTACTGAACGTATGTTTCATGCTGGCAGGGAGAAGCCCTCCAGTGGCTAGTGAGGACCGCCAAGTGTTTAGTTAGAGCCGGACAGGCAAGGATTTTTATTTGATGTTTTGTTTGCTACTGCTGTTTTTGCTGGAATAAATGCACAGTTTCAACTTTAATCCTGCTGTCCAAGAGAGCTTTGTCATTGCCGACCCCCACGTTTGAGCTGAACCCCTACAATTGGTGGAGGATGCAATGGGCAGATTGCTAGCGGCAACTGCATGACAAAAGCTGCGGATGAACTTTAACTTTGTGAAAATTTAAAGGGCCAGAAGTCTATGTCCTGTGTGAAAGCAGCTGCAGGGTCCAGACAAGACAATGGAGGAGCTGATGGAGCAGCTGAGACAGTCTAACCTGAGACATGAGCAAGTTATGGCTGATGTGCTACAAGCCCAACAAGAAGTACAACGGCAGCAAAGCATGGAAAGCTTGAGTGCACGTCTGAGAGCAGAAATTGCTTTACTGGCAGCTAGACCGGCTGCAATAAAAATGGCTGTGAGGTCTGAAGGTCCAGATGCAAGGAGTAAGAGTACTGTTGCTATGGGCAACCAACAGGAGCCATGTTGGGGATGTCTGCAGGTGGATCACTGCATGAAAGGATGTCCTGTTGCTAAGAGGCCCAGTGTTTTGTTGGAGGTGCCATATTGGAGGAGCAATACTGTTGCTACAAGCAACCAACCTCAAAAACGCATGGACACATGGGATCGATTTTCTGCAACAGAGGAATTGCTACATACAACCCAGCACCGATGCCAAACCCCTGGTAAAGTGAAATATCCAGGAGTTCCTGGTAAGACTGTTTTGGGCTTTAAGGGAGCTGGGAGAAGTGTGAACACTGTGAAAAATAATGTTACAGTGGGCTTGGGAAAGCCAGAAGTAAATAATTATGGACCAACTAAAGGTCTGGTGAAGTGTGCGTGTTGCCAGAAGCTTGGGCACGTTCCCATTGACTGTCCATTAATTGCTAAACCCTCTGCTGGTTCTGATCAGAAATATGGTGTGGTCAGAGGGAACCAAACTCCTGGACCTGTGATGACACAACAGGTGCAACTTCCAAGGAAGACATTTGATTGTACTGTGGGTGAAATCCCATTAGGGGTTTGTTTAGTTCCAGACCAAAAGATGTCTAAAATCATGCCAGAACTGTTACTGTTTCTGGATGTTGTTCATGAGACCCGCAAGACTGTGACTTTAAACTTTGAGACTGAGTTTGGAACAGTGGAATATGAACTTATTAAATCTGATGATATTGATGTGGAGATTGTGCTAGGTAGAGATTTCAAGTTCTGTGGGGAAATTCTGGGGAAAAAATATGTTCTTGCTAACCCTGATGTTTATCCGCAGGAGACAAATTCCCCAGAAAATGCTGTGATCTCTCAGAAAGAACCTGCATCCATAGAGCCTTTACCTGATGATAATAATGTGTGTAATGACATGCTATGTGATAATGTCACCCAGTATTCCTCTGGTGTACACCTGCAACCTCACAGTGCAGAGTCTGTAGACTTGGTGGTAGGTGCTCCAGAGTTTGTGGAAACAGAGGCGTCTAAGTGCTCAAGGGCACCCCAGAAGTTGTGGCTGGTAACAGTGAAAATTCCCTGTCTGAGGAAAATGTACCATTACATGATGTCAATGTTGTTACCAATGCTAACACAGAAAATGTTATGACTATGCCAGTATTAAGCCCTAATAATGTGTTTGCTAATAGCGACCAATTCTTTCCTACACTGACAGGGAACAATGATAAGATGGACATTACTGTGGGGGAAGAAAATGTAGTGGTAAATGTGCTTTCCAATGTGACCACACAAGACAGGGAGGTACATAATGGTGGGGAGATTTGTACTGATAATTTAACCCACCACTCACATAACACGTGTGGAAGTGATGCTGAGTGCTGTTCGGAGATGACTGATTGTGTTGTGGACTCCTCAGGTTTGACTGAACTGAGTGAGGGCGCGGTCCCACGTTGCGTTTGCAGACGCAGACCAAACCGCGCCCATCGGGCGGTCCGCGGTCCAATCGCATCGGCGTTTTCAATAGAAACATAGAGAAACACCGGTGCGATTGGACCGCGGACCGCCCGGTGGGCGCGGTTTGGTCTGCGTCTGCGTTTGCAAACGCAACGTGGGACCGCGCCCTGAATCAAGCAGCAGAGATCTGTCATTGCATTCAGAGAAGTGCCCTGGTGTGAATGAAGCCATAAATGATGGAGGTGCGTTTCCAGTTGGAAGAGTCAGTGAGGTGCACTTGAGGTGGCTATGGCACCTGTCAGTGAGGTGGGTGCACTTGTGGTGGATATGGCACCTGTCAGTGCTGAAACGCTCAGTACTAAACAATAAATATGGAATAGCTTCCCTAGAAGTAATTATTACTGATGTTATGGAGTATGACACAGACAGGCGCGATTGTGATAGAAATAGTGTGCAAGAGGACAAGATTTCACCCCTAGAAATTGTGCCCCCCGCAGGCAGTTATAATGAAAGAGATAGTGACTGCTGTGTAGCGCTTGATCATGTCAAAGGGATGAAGGGAGCCATGGATATGGATTTCAGCCCTGGTTCTGTGAGTTATGCTGCAGAGCAGGATGAGGGTCCTGACAGCTTTGTAGAAAGGACCTCTACCTTGAGTGAGACACACAAACTGAGTGTGCCTGAGAAGTGTAATGGGAAAGTGATCTTTGCTGACCCGATGGAACATTCAGGTGATAAAACAGAGGCAGATTCCTTGGTTTCCAATGTGGAGGGAAGTGTAACAGATGTAGTGGTGTCTACTACAATGACTTCTCTTGATTTTCAGATGGCTATAAATGCTGGGAATGGTAAGGATTACAGTAGAGGATAGTAGTGATGCATGTATGTCTGCCATGGACACTGGCTGTTCTCATACACAACTGATGAGTGTAAGAGATGATCAGAACACTGGCCTGCAGTTTGAAACAAATACTTCAGAAGATGTTGGGTTGATTGTATTGTCCTCAGGCCATGAATATAAGATACATGAGGAACATATGGAGTGTGTGCATGTATCCTGTGCGTTTAATGTGGCACCAACTGCACAGTCCATATTGCAAGATGACGTGTCCAAGGTTGTTTTTGGAAGCTTGAAGTGTGGTGTGACTGATTCTAAAAACTGTTTGCCCATAAAATACCTGTGTGTGCAAGAAGTGGCGACTGAGAACTGCTTTATCCAGGCAACATTATACATGGACGACATCCCACGCAAGAAACCTTATTACAAGGGGGTGAGCATGTTACAAAAGAAAGATGTCCATTTAAAATTTGGAAAATTTGACCCTGGAGGTTGTAGTCAGGTGATCCCACCTACGGTTGTGATCAAAGAGGGGGGATATGTGACAAAGTAACTATTGAATTGGAGAGAAAATGAGTGTTCATTTGTATTCCAGCGACCACAGTGTGAATTAGGACAAAAAGGAAGCTGTTTTTCATGTGTTGGTCTCTTGGAAGACCTGGTACAGGACTCTAATTGCTGGAGTGGAGACAGAAGTGTGATCATTGCTCCAGACCAAAGGATCCAGTTTCTAATGAGTCTAATAATGCACCAGGTGTGCAATCCCTTAAACAAGGGTGGGGAGCAGTCAGAAGACACTCTCTACCTGGAGACACAGAGGCTGGACTGTGTGAGAGCCACATGTGAGTGACACAGGGTTACTGAACGTATGTTTCATGCTGGCAGGGAGAAGCCCTCCAGTGGCTAGTGAGGACCGCCAAGTGTTTAGTTAGAGCCGGACAGGCAAGGATTTTTATTTGATGTTTTGTTTGCTACTGCTGTTTTTGCTGGAATAAATGCACAGTTTCAACTTTAATCCTGCTGTCCAAGAGAGCTTTGTCATTGCCGACCCCCACGTTTTGAGCTGAACCCCTACACCATGTTATCCAGAGTTTACAAGCAGCGCAGAGCGATTGTAGACTACCAGATGTCAACTTCCACCAGAACTGGTAGTCAGGTCAGTCAGCTTCCTCAAGTCTACAATGAGGAGTGGACGTGGATGTCTGATATCTGTCAGGTGCTGAGTAACTTTGAGGAGTCGACACAGATGGTCAGTGGCGATGCCGCCATCATCAGCCTCACCATCCCGCTGCTTGGCCTGTTGAAAAACTCTCTGGTCAGCATGAAGTCGGAAGCTTTGCGCTCGTCACAAGAGACGGGGGAAGAAGATTCCCTTGTTGATAGCCAAAGCACCCACAGGTCTGTTTCTCAGCGCATATCGGAGGAGGTGGAGGAGGAGAATGTTGGCGAGACAGAAGAGGGGACCATTGTTCAGTCCTTCACTGTTTAGCGTGTATGGGCAGAAGAAGAGGAGTTGGAGGAGGAGGAAATGGAGAGTCAGGCCATTCTCCACCAGGTGAAGGAAGCTCAACCTGAATAATTCATGCACTCCTCCTCCTCCTCATTTTCCTCCTTCTCCTCCTCTTTGTACACTAAAGCAGAGGAAACTGGCTATTTTTTGCCAGGGCCAACTGGCTCTAGCTATAGTACTCTATGTATTTAATCTTTCTGGAGGACCACCTACCCAGTCCTCTGTTTTAAACAATTTTTGGGAGTGCCACATAAGGGCACTCAATCTATTTAATTTTTCTGGAGGGCCACCTACCTGCTCCTCTGGTTTAAAAACTTTTTTGGACTGCAACATACAGGCACTATCCAAATTAAATTGTCTCCATAGCAGCCTCCACACGTAGTCTTTTTAGCTGCCTCCACACGTTGTCTCAATTGCTACCTCCACACGTCATCTCCATAGCTGCCTCCAAAAGTCGTCCATATAGCTGCCTCCATACATCGTCCCCTGAGCTGCCTGAGCTGTGTCAGGCAGAATTTTGGGTTGTTTTCATGGCTTCCACATCAAACTTGTTAACTTTGTCGCCACCCTGCTGTGTTATCCACAAAATATACTGGCAAACTTTTATCATTTACCGATATTACTTCTTGCGCATCTGTTTACATTCCCCTCACCCGCCATAACCCAAACTTATAAGAACACTACTACACTTGATCTTATACAAAAGGTTCTTAGAAGTGCTGTTTGGGGAGGAGACGAGAGACTGGGGCTTGGACAGAAGAAAGCTCATCTGGCAGGGGACCGCCAGCTCCATCCCAAGATTAGGCAGCCTCAGAGGCATCCATGCATACTGCCCCTGCTGTTTCCTGTCCATTTTGCCTCCACAATCCTCCACAGCGTCCACCAATGTCTCCATGCGCAACATTTAACTCTCTATACCCCAGACGCTGGAGCACGAGAGGATATACAGCACATCATCCCCTTATCAAACGAGCTGTGTCAGGCAGAATTTTCAGGTGTTTCACCAGCTACATAATGGAACTCGGCCCATCTGTCGCCGCCATGCTGGAGACGTGAAGTTGCAATCCTAGCAGCGCAATATCGATGCCCCATACTGTTGCTCTTAATCATGGAACCATTTACGAAAAAACTATTAAAAATAAAACCGCTATGCTATTCCATTATTCCTAGGTGAAATATTCAAACGACCCCGCCTGCTTTGAAAATTATAATTTTTTCAAAGTAAACGCTTCTGGCCCCCAGGCCCATTTTGGGTGATGAGGAGCCGAGAGACAGGGGCTTGGACAGGCAAAAGCTCGCCTGGCAGCAAACCACCAGCTCCATCCAAAGATTAGGCAGCCTCAGAGGCATCCATGCATGCTGCCCCTGCTGTTTCCTGTCCATTTTGCCTCCACGATCCTCCACAGCGTCCACCAATGTCTCCATGCGCAACATTTAACTCTCTATACCCCAGACGCTGGAGCACGAGAGGATATACAGCACATCATCCCCTTATCAAACGAGCTGTGTCAGGCAGAATTTTCAGGTGTTTCACTAGATACATAATGGAACTCGGCCCATCTGTCGCCACCATGCTGGAGACCTGAAGTTTCAATCATAGAAGCAATACGGATGCCCCATACTGTTACTCTTAATCATGGAAGTCGTCTCCATGGCTGCCTCCACATGTCGTCCCTTTATCAAACGAGCTGTGTCAGGCTCATTTTTCGGGTGTTTCACCAGATACAAGCATGTAACACCTTCACTACACAGTAGAAAAAAGTGAAAAAAAGCCGGCTCACCCAACCTTCAGATCTCTTCGGCTGCACACACTCTGTGAACGTCTTCTGGTGCTCGGAAAGACTAGTCCATAGGCGTATAGCGCATGCAGGAAAAAATACTGGTAGACCGGCACAGTATGAAGGACATCACATGGGTACACTGCCAACATTGGTTCTTTATTGATTAAAATGTCATAAACACGTGGATACATGCTGGTTAACGCGTTTCGACGGAGACTGTCTTAATCATAACCATTATTAAGACGGACTCCGTCGAAACGCGTTAACCAGCTTGTATCCACGTGTTTATGACCTTTTTATCAATAAAGAACCAACGTTGGCAGTGTACCCATGTGATGTTCTTCATGCTGTGCCGGTCTACCAGTATTTTTTCACCAGATACGTTATGGAACTTGGTCACTATGTCGCCACCATGCTGTGTTATCGACTAAATATACTGTCAACCTTTTGTTCACATAGGAAATCATTTCAGCGCTTCTTGCTCACCTCCTTTGGTTCCTCTCTGCCACCCATTGGTTTGAAGCCTGAGTCCATTTAGGGTATGTCGGCATGACACTCTCTAGCCTGTCGCTGCCTCTGCATGCCGTCCCCTATAGTGTCAGGGTCAATTATTGGATGTTTTAGATGCTTTCTAGCCTCATTCGGTCACTCTGTCATGGCCATGCTGTTGCCCATAATTTTGGCATAATGGTGCGATTAAGCAGCCTCAGAGGCATCCATGCATGCTGCCCCTGCTGTTTCCTGTCCATTTCCATGGTGTTTCCATCCTTTTCTGAGGTTCCCAGGTCCCCTTGAAAAATGCTCGAGTCTCCCATTGACTTCAATGGGGCTCGTTATTCGAGACGAGCACTCGAGCATCGGGAAAAGTTTGTCTCGAATAACGAGCATCCGAGCATTTTAGTGCTCGCTCATCTCTAATCATAATATATGGGACCTTAACAGACCAGTGCTAAATTTTGCTTATGTATTACATACAGGCCAAATTGTTTCAAAAATGTGCAGTTTGCCTGTCAAGTGTGCAGCATGTGACAGATTTATGCACAACTAATATCTATCAAGGCAGGAAGAATGGCTAGGCACTAGAGATGAGCGAGCACTAAAATGCTCGGGTGCTCGTTATTCGAGACGAACTTTTCCAGATGCTCGAGTGCTCGTCTCGAATAACGAGCCCCATTGAAGTCAATGGGAGACCCGAGCATTTTTTTAATAAAACTGAACAGTAAAAGAACAGTGCAAAAAAAAAAATCCAGATGTTTGCAGATGTTTTACTTGTTAGAACACATTGAAATAACACTATTCTTCACTTTGCAGGTGTTCGCGCATGTCTCCCGCTAAGTTAGGAGATGTGCACGAACATCTGGAATGTGAAGAATAGTGTTATTTCAATGTGTTCTGCACTTAAATGGTCCTGTATTCACTGTTTTTAATGTTTTAATTCTATTCTTCACATTGCAGGTGTGCGCGCGTGTCTCCCGATAGGTTCGGAGATACGCCCGCACATCTGCAAAGTGAAGAATAGTGTTATATCAATGTGTTCTGCCCTTAAATGTTCGTGTTTTCACTGTTTTTAATGTTTTAATTCTATTCTTCACATTGCAGGTGTGCGCGCGTGTCTCCCGATAGGTTCGGAGATACGCGCGCACAGCTGCAAAGTGAAGAATAGAATTAAAACATTAAAAACAGTGAATACAGGACCATTTAAGTGCAGAACACATTGAAATAACACTATTCTTCACATTCCAGATGTTCGTGCACATCTCCTAACTTAGCGGGAGACACGCGCGAACACCTGCAAAGTGAAGAATAGTGTTATTTCAATGTGTTCTTACAAGTAAAACATCTGCAAACATGTGTAATATTTTTTTTTTACAATAAAAATACTTTTATTCAATTTATTTTATTAATTTACTGCTCGATCTCGAGCCGGCGAGATACTCGTCCGAGTAACGAGCCGGTCCGAGTATGCTAATACTCGACCGAGCAGTATACTCGGACGAGTATACTCGCTCATCTCTACTAGGCACCTTAACATGCCCTCTTCCTCTGCTACAAGTGCTGGTGCCAAACTTATGGCCTATTTGTGGCAACATTTTCCTTAGGAGCAATCATGGCGGAACACCCAGCATGTGCCTTCCGTTAGTGAATACCACCATCCCATCTGCTGGTCCGCCGTCTGCTCCTGGGGCTCGCCCACCCGGTGTTGTGATATGGCAGGCTCTGCAGATGATGAAGACGATGATGCAGGCCAGTGTTTGGATTAAAGTTTTCAGATGTGGAGATGGAGATATTAGTGGAGGAGTTATATCTAATTTTGTTATATTTATATTTTTGTGGGCAAACTCCTTGTACACCGTTGCATAGAGCTTTGACTGGGTGTGATTCCCCCTTTGAAAACAAACAGAACGATGTCTACTTTGTGCTGCTCGCCCTTTTCTTTCCAAGTTATGGCATTTTCTGTTCTGAAAGTGTCTTACAAAAATCTCTCACAAGAGGTGAAGTGGGCGGAGACTAATGTCTGTCAGTCTATGCCCTCAGGCTGAGCTTGCCCACAGATTCCTTGATGCCTTGTATTCTCTCTCAAAGTAATTTAGCATTACATTCATTTAGTTTTTCACAAGTAAATCCTTTGAACACTGCACAGCCTGGTGACCAGCCTGGCAGCTTCTATCACATGTAGGAGCAGGGAACATGTAGGGCGGTACGTTGGCTGAGTGGTTAGCATTACAGCCATGCAGTGCTGGTTCAAGTCCCATGGTCAAAATCTGCAAAGAGTTTGTATGTTCTCTCTGTGTTTGCGTGGGTTTCCTCCAGGTCCTCCGGTTTCTTCTCACACTACAAAACATACTGGTAGGTTGATTGGATTGTGAGCCCCATTGGGGACAGGGACCGATTTGGCAAGCTCTGTGCAGCGCTGCATAATCTGTGTGCACTATATAAATAAAGGAATGATTATAATTTTAAGTGGTAGAAATCATCAGTACATGAAGGCTATGCCTGTGCTGTTTGAACACTAGCTCACTAGTCTGTGCAGGAGACATCTGAATTAACACATCCAGCTCTGCTACATACACTGTCACATCACCTCCTACCCTGTGAGCAGGGAGCAGCAGCTCCTCCCCTCCCATGAATCCATCTGATAAACATCAGATAAACAAATCTACGGACTTCAGCACATGGAGAGGAAGCAGCAATAGCAGCAATGAGGTAATCTGAGGGGGATAGCAAAGAAACTACTGAATATAGGTAACAAAGATAATAGGCAAAGTTGTTTTACATCCCAAGAGCTTTTGATTTGTGAAAAATAAAAAAAACCTTTACAGTTACTCTTTAACTGACAACTCTCTCCATACCATTGCAAAGTGCTTGGACTGGGATCATTTGTGATCTGACTTTATTTTTGTGCAAAATAATGTAAACCTTACATTTTTTTTTAAGTTGCATCCAATTACCATTTGCTGTTTGGCAGGATGTCGGACACAGTTCCCCTGTCATCCAAGAATGGAATATAGATAGGGATCTTGGAGCAAATAAATTAATTCGGTAACATTTTGTATTGTAATTGCATCTGTCTATTATTACTGTAAAAGTGCTACAGAATATGATGGCGCTATACAAAAATTATGAATATTATTTTTCAGATGTTGAGTATCTTAACATTGCAGAAATAAATAAAAAGTGTCAAGGCTGCAGGAGGAGGATGATAAACAAATTGGCGAAGCAGAAAGAGTCAGCCAGGATGACCAGTGGTGTCAGCATCAGTCGTGGTTAGAGTTGAAGATTAGTCAAATGACTACAGTTTTTACTGTTTCAATACAACTTTACTGTAAGAAGCATAACATGACAATATTTAATATTTACATTTCAAAATTAATTATTCTTTCCTTTATTTTATTGTTCAACAGAGAGTGCAGCTCCACTCCCAGCACCACCAACAACACCACCACCACATAAGGAAGCTTCCCCTCTCCATGTGGATGCTCCCTCCACCTCCTTCAGTAGTGCTATCTACAAGTGCAGATGAAGCTCCCCAACCTGTACCTTCTGGGAATCGGGCCATAAACACCATATTTTAAGGGACTACATGGTTCTAAATGAGGGATGATACAGACTTTGGAAGTTGTAGGTAAAAATATTTGTGATGCAAATGTTCCTGCTGCAAATATTCTTGCCTACAAGCGTCAACCAGGAAATATGGCTCCGGGGGCAGTGAGAATATCTTCCGTCTGGACACTCAAGGTTTCTCCTGGCTTGGATCCAGGCGTACAGCCCAATCCTACCTCCAAACAGGGCAGGATTATAGGGGGTAGGGCATCATAGTATCATAGTATATAAGGCTGGAAGGAGACGCAAGTCCATCAAGTCCAACCTTCAAGAATTAAATAAATGTTTTATCCCCATAACCCGTGATATTTTTTCTCTCCAGAAAGTCATCCAGGCCTCTCTTGAACATGTACATAGAGTCGGCCATAACAACCTCCTGCAGCAGAGAGTTCCATAGTCTCACTGCTCTTACAGTAAAGAACCTTTGTCTGTCCGTTCAGGTATTTGTACATTGTAATGAGGTCTCCCCTCAGTCGTCTTTTTTCTAAACTGAATAATCCCAAATTTTGTAATCTGTCATTGTATTCTAGTCCCCCCATTCCCCTAATAATCCTGGTTGCTCTCCTCTGCACCCGTTCCAGCTCTACTATATCCTTTTTATACACTGGTGCCCAAAACTGTACACAATATTCCATGTGTGGTCTGACCAGGGATTTGTATAAGGGCAAAACTATGTCTTTATCATGAGAATCTATTCCTCTCTTGATACATCCCATTATTTTATTTGCTTTAGCAGCAGCCGCCTGGCTCTGGTCACTAAAATTAAGTTTACCATCCACCAATACCCCCAAGTCCTTTTCAGCTTCAGTTTTACTAAGTAATTGACCGTTTAGAACATAATAATACTTTTTGTTTCCATGGCCCAAGTGCATAACTTTACATTTATCTACATTAAACCTCATCAACCATTTCTCTGCCCATCCCTCAAGCTTCCACAAATCCCTCTGTAATGCTAAACTATCGACCTCAGTATTTATTACTTTACACAGCTTAGTACAGTGATGGCAAACCTTTTAGAGGCCGGGTGCCCAAACTACAACAAAGACCCGCTTATTTATCGCAAAGTGCCAACACAGAAATTTAATTTGTGATTTGTATTCCCTTCTCTGTCACAGTTTTCATTGATACCAGCACCCTGAGGACACCAATAAAGCAGAAAATAGTCCCAGGTAAAGCTGTCACTTTAAAATAGCTCTGTGCACAGCAAGTCCTGGGATGTCTGGGACTGCAGGATGATACCTGGAGTCATCTCTGGTGATGGCCTGAGTGCCCACAGAAAGGGCTCTGAGTGCCACCTCTGGCACCAGTGCCATAGGTTAGCCATAACTGGCTTAGTATCATCTGCAAATATTGAAACCTGACTGTGTAAACCCACTACAAGGTCATTAATAAAAATATTAAAAAGAAGTGGCCCCAATACTGACCCCTGTGGCACTCCACTGGTAACATCAACCCAATCTGAGAATGTGCCATTAATGAGGACCCTCTGTTTTCTATCACTAAGCCAATTACTTACCCAGATAAACAGATTTTCTCCTATTTCCAGCAGTCTCATTTTATATACCAACTTTTTATGTGGCACGGTGTCAAATGCCTTTGAAAAGTCCAGATATACAACATCCACAGCGTCCCCCAGATCCAGTCTTGAACTTACCTCCTCGTAGAAACCAATCAGATTAGTCTGACAGGACCGATCTCTCATAAACCCATGCTGACGCTGGGTTATAAGGTTGTGCACAGTGAGATACTCCAGGATAGCATCTCTAATAAACCCCTCAAATATTTTCCCCACCACAGCAGTTAGACTTACGGGTCTGTAGTTTCCAGGATCGCTATTTGATCCTTTTTTGTATATTGGTACCACATTTGCTATGCGCCATTCCTGTGGAACATAACCAGTCCTCAGTGAATCTTCAAATATTAAAAATAACGGTCTGTCTATCACCGTACATAATTCATGCAGAACCTGAGGGTGTATGCCATCTGGCCCAGGTGATTTATCTATCTTAGTGGTTGCGAGGCGGCGCCATACCTCTTCCTGGGTTAAACTGTTGACATTATAAAAAGAATTTACATTATTCCTCATTGTGTCTTCCACCAGGGTATTTTCCTGGGTAAAGACAGTTGAGAAGGCGACATTCAGTAGATTGGCCCTTTCCTCATCTCCTTCCACCATGACCCCCATGTTATTTCTAAGGGGACCCACACTCTCTGTTTTTAGTTTCTTATCATTTATATACTTGAAAAATAATTTGGGATTATTTTTGCTCTCCCTGGCAATATTTCTCTCAGTCTCTATTTTTGCGGCCTTTATCTGCTTTTTACAGGATTTATTTTTCTCTCTATAATCCTGTAATGCCTCATCGCTACCTTCACGTTTTAGCACCTTAAACGCTTTATCTTTCTCGCTTATTGCTTTCCTTACCAGACTAGTTAGCCACATAGGCTTTTTCTTGTTCCTTTTATGCTTTTTCCCATAAGGTATGTGTTTCTCACAGGACTTTTTCAGAATATATGAGAAAAAGTCCCATTTTTTGGGGGGGCTTTTGTCTTTGAGAGCATTATCCCAGTCTATGCCTTTAAGGTCTTCCCTTAGTTGCTGAAAATTTGCCCTCCTGAAGTTTAGAGTGTTGGTTGCCCCTTCACTAACGTGCTTAGTAAAGCGTAATACAAAATCAATGATATTATGATCACTATTCCCCAGGTTCCCCCCAACCTGTAGTTTTGATATCCTATCAGGTCTGTTGGTAAGGATAAGGTCCAGCAGTGCCCCCCCTCTTGTTGGCTCCAGGACTAGTTGCGACAGGTAATTGTCTTTTGTTGTTGACAAGAACCTGCTACCTTTGAAGGACCTGCAGGTTTCTGCCCCCCAGTCAATATCTGGGTAATTGAAGTCCCCCATGATAAGTACTTCACCTTGCTTTGAAGCCGCATCCATTTCACTTATCAGCATTTCCTCTGCTGCCTCCATTATATTTGGAGCCCTATAACAAACCCCTAGTAATATTTTATTATTCTTTTTCCCTCCTCTTATCTCAACCCATAGGGACTCCACATTTGCGTTACTGATGTCATCTCGCAAGACGGGCTTGAGGCAAGAATTCACATATAAACAAACCCCTCCCCCTTTTTTATTTATACAATCCTTTCTAAAAAGACTATAACCATCTATAGTAACAGCCCAGTCATAGCTACTGTCCAGCCATGTCTCGCTGATACCCACTATATCATATTTCCGCTCCAACATCAAGAGTTCCAGTTCCTCCATTTTGTTTGTGAGGCTTCTGGCATTTGTGTACATACACTTTATATGGTTTTCCCTGTCCGTATTCCTTTTGTCCTTATTCCCCAATCTCATTCCAGCCCCCCTTCCTCCCCCATGGACTATAACTCTTTCCAGCTCTCTATGTACACCGTCTATTTGCCCTGCACAAGTGTAGTTGCCCTCCCCCCAGGTCTATAGTTTAAATACTCCTCCAACCTTCTAGCCATTTTTTCCCCTAAAACAGCGTCCCCCTCCCCATTGAGGTGCAGCCCATCCCTACTGTAGAGCCTGTAGCCGACAGAAAAGTCAGCCCAGTTCTCCATGAACCCAAACCCCTCCTTCCTACACCATTTTTTGAGCCACTTATTTACCTCCTTAATCTCCCGCTGCCTTTCTGGTGTGGCACGTGGTACAGGCAGTATTTTGGAGAAAATTACCTTTGAGGTCCTTGCCCTGAGGTTATGGCCTAAATCTCTGAAATCATTTTTAAGGACCTTCCACCTACCTGTTACTTTGTCATTAGTGCCAATGTGGACCATGACCGCTGGTTCCTCACCAGCCCCTCCCAGTAATCCGTCAACCCGATCCGCAACATGCCGAACCCGAGCACCCGGCAAACAACACACTGTTCGGTATGCACGGTCTTTGTGACAGATTGCCCTGTCTGTTCCCCTAATAATGGAATCTCCCACTACCAGCACCTGTCTGACCTTGCCTGTGCTCCCATTACCCTTCTTACTGGAGCAGACAGTCCCCTGGTTACTAGCGGCCACGACTTGCTGCAGTATTGCTACCCCAGAGCTGATATCCCCCTCATCCACCAGCCTGGCAAACTCATTGGGGTGCACCAGATCAGGACTAGACTCTCTACAACTCTTCCCTCTACCCCGCCTTCTACATGTTACCCAACTAGCTGCCCCCAAATTCTGCACCTCGATACTTCCCTCCCCACAACCATCTTCCCCAGAGAGTTTGTGCTCCAGGTGCAGCATACTTCGTTCCATATTATCAATTGCCCGCAGCCTTGAAACTTGCTCATTTAGATCCAGAATCTGGGCTTCCAGATGAGCAATTTTCACACACCCCACACAGCAGTATTCCCCCTCGAACGGCTGTTCAAGGAAAGCATACATGGCACAGGATGTACACCGTGTAGCAATGCCACTTATGGAGTCCATTATTCTAATGGGGATTACAATAGAAATATGCACAGAAAGAAGAATTTACAGTCAAAGTAACACAAAACACAGAAGTTACCTGCTAAAGCCCCTCAAACTTAAGTCCCTTAAACCTAAGTCACACTTAAGACACTGCACACACTCGGGATCAATGCACACTCGCCGCCAAGCTCACACACTCGCTTTGCTAATGCTTTTTTTTAAAGTTATCTGCCACAAAAATCTGCAGAGCTCACTGCACAAGATCTGGCTGCAAACCACCAAACAAACTGACCACAGAAGTATATAAAGGCTGCTAATTAGATAGCCACACCCCACTATTAATTAGGCAGCACCTGTGACTATACTGTCTAGATAAGCAAGGTGACTGCCTCCCTATACCCCCACACAATATACAGATTATGCAAGTAAAATACCTTCAGATCTACTTGGTTGCAATAAAAATCACACAATGAATATCAGGAAATAAAAATGTAGATGCACTTATTTATTTGTTGCTGGATCCAAAAAGTACTCCTTCCCTTAAACCTAAGTCACACTTAAGACACTGCACACACTTGGGATCAATGCACACTCGCCGCCAAGCTCACACACTCGCTTTGCTAATGCTTTTTTTTAAAGTTATCTGCCACAAAAATCTGCAGAGCTCACTGCACAAGATCTGGCTGCAAACCCACCACTTTGCCCTAAAAGGGCCCCCACCATAGTGATAGCCCGAATGGCCAACAGTGTATTTGGCTCCGGGCTCCTGGGCCGAATCCCGCCCATGTGCCCTGAATAAGTCTATGGCAGAGCAAGGGAACAATAATAATAATAATCGGATGTTAACAAATCCTGACACCGTGGTGGAAGGGAAGGAGGTTGGCGGGCATCGGGGGAATGATGTAAGGTGAGTAAGGTATTATTTTACTTAGGACTGTATATAGTTATTATAGGGAGATTGTATATATTTATTATGGGGATATATATATATATATATATATATATATATATATATATATATATATATATATATAGTTGTTACAGGGGGACTGTATGTAGTTAGTTATTATAGGGAGGCTGTAAATACTTATTATAGGGGACTGTATATAGTTATTATAGGGGGATTGTATATAGGTATTATATGGGGACCGTTATAGTTATAGGGAGGCTTTATATATTTTAGGGGGGTATACAGTCATTATAGGGGGCTTATATAGTTAATGCTGTGGGACTTTGTATAGGTAATATGGGGGGCTGTGAATGTTTATTGCTGGGGGGCTATACATACTTATTACTGGGGGGCTGTATATAGTGATTGCTGTGGGGGCTGTATATAGTAGTTGCTGGGGGATCTGTATATAGTGGTTGCTGGGGGATCTGTATATAGTGGTTGCTGGGGGAGCTGTATATAGTGGTTGCTGGGGTAGCTGTACATAGTTATTGCTGGGGAGCAGCATATAGAGATTGATGTTCCCTGTCTGGACTACATTCAAAATATGGACTACACCATATTTTGCGACCAGGGGCCCCCACCAATCTTAATCCGGCCCTGCCTCCAAATCTGAATGAAGGAAATCCAAGTTCCATTGTTTCAGACTTGTGGTACAGTTCTCAGTTATCTGGTTTCTTGCAACTTTCTTCAGCTTTGAATCCACCTGGGGTATCTGGGAGTTTGGTTGTGACTAGAGATGGGCGAATTTGTTAAAATTCGGTTCGTCCCGATTCGCCGAATTTTTCGAAAAAATTTTATTCGACTCGAATTGAATCATAACGAATCACGCATTAAAAAACAGGTATTTCCTGGTTGAAAAGAGCCTGTAGGATGTTGTAGAATGTTGTGCCATGCTTAAATATGCATATGGAGCATGGTTTGGTCTTCAAACAATGCTATATTTTAGTATGACACACACATGACAGCCGCCGCTCTCAGAATCGCTTTACTCTTCACTTCCATGTGCACTTACATAGGCCAACTTCAACAAATAAGCGAAGTGGGAACGCAGACTGGCAAGGTAACGTTTGTGCCAGCTCGAAAGGACCGAGCTGAGGGCCAAGATCCCACTATAACACCAAAGAGTACACTCTTTTTACACTGACATCAGATGATTCCATAGATTATGACAGAACCTGTTCAGTTAAACACGGATACATGTAGAAACCCCCCAAAAGAGTAGAGAGGGTGTCGGCAGTAATTTTGCATTGACGTCGCTGATCATTTTGCCCATCTTTTCACGTGTCAGTGTCCTCTTTCAACCGGTCAATAATCCATCAGTATTGCTAAAGCCAAAAACAAACAGGAGTTGATCCAGAATAAAATTGAGCAGCAAATGTGATACTTGCATGTCCTGTGTGTTCTGTATCAACTCCTTCTTTTGGCTATCAATCCTGAAGCTTTTCATCCTTCTGACAGATGAAATGAAGGGGAAAACCAAACAGTGGCAACGTCATAGAGTGGTGGAGGGTGAAAACAACAATATGGAAATCACAGGGCGGTCAGTTGGCAGCAGCATGAGTAGGCTGCAGAGTGGCACAATGACAAATTATGTAGGTTGCTGAAACATGGTAGGCCACAAAGTCGCACAATGATAAGAGTGTGGAGGTGGCAGCAGCAGCAGCAACAGGAGACAGCAACATGGTGGCAGCAACATGGAAAGCCACAGAGTGGCACAATGATATAGTGTGAAGGTGACATCAACAGGAGCCCACAGGTGGCAGCAACATGGAAACCCACAGAGTGGTCCAATGACAAAGTGTGCAGGTTGCAGCAGCAGCAGCAGGAGTCCAAAGGTGGCAGCAACATGGTGGCAGCAACATGGAAAGCCACAGAGTGGCACAATGATATGTAGTATGCAGGTGGCATCAACAGGAGCCCACAGCTGGCAGCAACATTGAAAGCCACAGAGTGGTCCAATGACAGTGTGTGGAGGTGGCAGCAGCAGCAGCAGCAGCAGCAACAGGAGGCCACAAAGTAGCACAAAGATAAGAGTGTGGAGGTGGCGGCAGCAGCAGGAGCCCACTGGTGGCAACAACATGGTGGCAGCAACATGGAAAGCCACAGAGTGGCACAATGATAAGAGTGTGGAGGTGGCGGCAGAAGAAGCAGCAGCACGAGCCCACAGGTGTCAGCAACATGGTGGCAGTAACAGGGAAAGCCACATAGGGGCACAATGATATAGTGTGGAGGTGGCAAAAACAGCAGCATGAGCCCACAAAACCCACAGCAGAGGAGGCCACATTGTGGCACAACCATGAAGTTTGAAATGAATTTGAACTCAAAGTATTCAATGTAAATTTTAATTTTTAGATTCGAGACGCCACATCCTTTATAGATTACAGTTTTCCTGAAAATATCAGGTCTTTGACAAAAAAGCACTCCAAAGGTGGCACCAGCAGCAGCAGCATGAGGTCAGAGGTGTGGAGGTGGCAGCAACATGGTAGGCCACAGAGTGGCACAATGATATAGTGTGGAGGTGGCATCAGTATCAGCAGGAGCCCACAGGGTGGCACAATGATATAGTGTGGAGGTGGTATCAGCAGCAGAAGCCCACAAAACCCACAGCAGAGGAGGCCACATTGTGGCACTACGATGAAGTTTGAAATTAATTTGAATTCAAAGTATTCAATGTAAATTTTAATTTGTAGATTCGAGACGCCACATCCATTCTGCATTACAGTTTTCCTGAAAATATCAGGTCTTTGACAAAAAAGAATTTCAAAGGTGGCAACAGCAGCAGCAGCATGAGTTCAGAGGTGTGTAGGTGGCTGCAACATGGTAGGCCTTAGAGAGGCACAATGATATAGTGTGGAGGTGGCATCTATATCAGCAGGAGCCCACAGGGTGGCACAATGTTATTGTGTGGAGGTGGTATCAGCAGCAGCAGAAGCCCACAAAACCCACAGCAGAGGAGGCCACATTGTGACACAATGATGAAGTTTGAAATGAATTTGAATTCAAAGTATTCAATGTAGTTTTAATTTGTAGATTCGAGACGCCACATCCATTATACATTACAGTTTTCCTGAAAATATCAGGTCTTTGACAAAAAAGAACTCCAAAGGTGGAACCAGCAGCAGCAGCATGAGGTGAGAGGTGTGGAGGTGGTGGCAACATGGTAGGCCACAGTGTGTTGGTGCCATCAGTAGCAGCAGCAGCAGGAGCCCGCAGAGTCGCCAAATTATATAGTGTGAAGGTGGCATCAGTAGCAGCAGCAGGAGCTTGCAGAGTCGCCAAATGATATAGTGTGAAGGTGGCATCAGTAGCAGCAGCAGGAGCCCGCAGAGTGGCAAAATGATATAGCGTGAAGGTGGCATCAGCAGCAGGAGCCCGCAGAGTGGCACAATGATAAAGTGTCGAGGTGGCATCAGCAGCAGCAGGAGCCCACAGAGTGGGACAATGATATAGTGTGGAGGTGGCATCAGCAGCAGCAGGAGCCCACATAGTGGCACAAAGATATAGTGTGAAGGTGGCATCAGCAGCAGCAGGAGCCTGCAGAGTGGCACCATGATATAGTGTGGGGGTGATGGACAATTCTAGTCCCTGGTAAAGATGGTAGGAGGCAGATGGAGCAACTGGCAGCAGATGTGTGGCATCAGGCGGGTGGCAGCATCAGAATAGTGGCTGAGGCAGATAGTTAGAACCCCGGCTCATTTCTCAACGTTTGGAGAAGGCGTCATGGCTGATCTAATCTGATGCATTAGGCATTGGTGAGTTGAAATCCTGGCCGATCCAAGCCTGATTCATCTTGACAAAGGTCCGTCTCTCCACATTAAGGGTGGACAAGAGGGTTCTCTTTGGGGTAACGATGGCCCCCGCTCTGATGCCACACTACTGGCCAGGCAGGACAGCTTCTCTACTGCAATCTCCACAAGTTGCGGCCATGCCTCAAGTTTGGCTTCCCTGTAGTCCATGGGATCCTCTACCTCAGGTGGTAAACTACTGTCCAAGCAGGCCACCACCTGCTGGTGCAGGATCTGCTCCATGTCCTGCTGCTGGTGGCGGCTACCCTCCTCACTAGGCGGGTGAAGAAAGTTGCTCAATAAGGAATCCAGACTTAAGCTGCTGCTGATGGAGCTGCTGCTTCTCCTACCCCCCCAGCTCCCCACAGCAGTAGTGGCAGTAGTACACGAGCGATGACTGCCAGGAATCCCCCGGTCAGACCTCACAGAGGATGGACAATGTCGCACATAGGCAGCGGCCAACTGTCTGCACAGTATTTCTGTACAGTAAGCCAGTTGTTTCTCCTTCTCAGCAGCTGGAAAAAAGTCACCAATTTTTGCCCGGTAGCGAGGGTCCAAGAGGGTGGAGATCCAAAAGTCATCCCTATGGCGGATGTTGACTATTGGCTGTCACTAGTTAGGCAAAGCAGCATGCTGCGGGCCATCTGCGCAAGTTACTCTGATGGACTCCCGGCCTCTATCTCCACAGTATAATGCAACGGTGCTTCTGGGTCATCTGACTCGTCTTCTACCTCCTCCGGATGCTCCTGCTCCTCCTCTCCTGTCACCTGAGCAGAAAAACCACAAATTGCACCAGACTCTGCTTGTGCTCCAATGTCCTCCTCCTCATCCTCCTCCAGTTCAGCCCCCACTGGACTTATGTGGCCATGAGATGTAGTCTCCACTTCTCCAGTGCCCTGACCAGACAAATTTTGCAGCATGAGCTCCAGGACCTGAAGCAGTGGAATGACGTTATTAATCCCACAGTCCTGTCAACTGACAAATAACGTGGCCTTTTCAAAGGGCCTGAGCAAACGGCAGGTGTCACGCATGAGCTGCCAGTGGCTGACATCAAGTTACACAAGGGAGTACTCCGGTCCGCTTGCATCATAAAAAAATCATTAATGGCTTTTCTCTGTTCATACAGGCGGTCTTAAAATATGAAGGCTGGAATTCCAATGGGTGGAAACATCGCATATCAAACTATGTTGGAGGAGGCCGTTCTGATGCTGCAACTCGAGGAGGGTGTGCTTGGCTTTGTAAGAATGGCAGAAGTGCATGCACAGTTTCCTGGCCATTTTTAGAATGTCTTGCAGACGGGTGGAATACTTGAGGAACGTGTTGACAACCAGATTGAACACGTGTGCCATGCAGAGCGCATGGACCATCCCTCCTCGTTGCAGCGCAGACACCATGTTCCTCCCATTGTGTGTCACCATGGTTTCGATTTTTAGTTGTCGCGGGGAAAGCCACACATTGATTTCTTGTTGCATGACACGGAACAGTTCCTCCCCTGTGTGACTTTGTTCGCTCAGGCAAACCAGGTGTAGAACTGCATGACACCCCTGTACCCTGCACATGTGGTATGATGGAGCAGCACTTGCGAAGGCTGAGGTGGTGGTGGAGAAGGAGGAGAAAGCTCCGTCTCTTGTGGAAGTTGTTGGTGTGGCAGGGAGGAAAGCACATTCACCCAGTGGGCTGTAAAGGACATGTACTGGCCCTGACCATAGTTACAGCTCCACACGTCCGCGCCGCCATTCACCTTGGAAGAAACTGATAAGCTCAAGGACTGGGCCACCTTCTGTTGTACATAATGGTGACGGGCTGGCAGTGCCTTTTTGAAAAAAAAATTGTGGCTTGGAACTCTCCACCTCAGTCCGGCACAAGCCATTAGTTCTCTGAATGGTGCAGAGTCTACGACTTGAAAAGGGAGAGACTGCGGCACCAACAACTTTGACAAGAGCACGGTCAGCTTCTGCACCTTAGGATGGCTGGACGCATAGAGTTGTCTCTTTGTAATCGTCTTGCCCAACAACTGCTGGCACCATGGGTAGCGAGGAGCAGGAGCATCTGGACCGGGAGATGATGTCAAAGACACACAGCTCCCTTCGGCAGAGGTGCTGGAGCCTTGACTTGCTGAAACAGCATGTGTGCCACTAGGTGCTGCTGCTGTTGCTGCGCCTGTAGGATGGACCACATCTGATACCCGTTTCTCCCAGGCCGTTGGATGGTGATGCTGCATGTGTTGGCGCAGGTCATGGTGCCAAGGTTAGCTCCCTGGCCACGCTTCACTTTCTGCCCGCAGATATGACATATACCCACGATCTGCTCCTCTGGTGTCTTAAAAAAACTGCCACACCGCCGAGGTGGTAATTTTACCACCAACACTCTGCACTGAGCAACTACTACCGCTGCTGCCTCACTGAGCCCCTGTGCCACTGCTTACTTGGACCAGCGAATCGTGATTTGTACCCCGTGGACATTTGGCTCCCATTCTCGCACTGCTGCCACCCTGCTGACTCACGGCCACAGTAGCGACTTGCTGCCTGCTCTGCTGCCTGACATGCAAGCTGACACTCCCTTCGCCTGACGATGATGAATCCCCTGATACTCCCTGCTTCCAATTGCGACCGGCTACATCATCGTCAATTTGCGTTTCCTGGTCACTGCTACTCTCCTTACTGGTGTCAGTATGCACAGCCAGCCTACTGCAGGAAGCAGTGGAAATCTGCCCAACCTCTTCACTGCCAAGCAGCTGCTGACTGTCCTCAAACACTTCGTCCTCGCTGAATAGTGATGCTGAGCCCAGACCACCAAGTAGCTCTCTGGCTGCGGGAAAGGAACAGGACAGAGGCTGGTTGAGGACAGGTGATGGCCGCTGACCTGCTCCTGGGCCATGCCAACTAATTGTTGTATCTGAGGAACCCACGGACTCCTGGCTGGGGTTGTCAGATGTTATATTTGAGGAATTGGATGACCTAGTCAACAATTCAACAGTAAACTACTGCTGCAACGTCCCTTTACTGTGCTGTGACCTCTGCCCGCTCCACCTGCCACCTTTCTGTCTGACATAGTGGTTTATAAACTACGTGGATTTGACACAAAAAGGTATGGCAATTTGCATTATACAGATACCCCACAACTGACACTCTGTAATTTTAGCGAAAATCCCTGTATAAACTACGTGGATTTGACACATAAATCTGGCCGTAAACTATAGGCCCAAAAAGGTATGGTAATTTGCATTATACAGATACCCCACAACTGACACTCTGTAATTTCAGTGAAAATCACTGTATAAACTATGTGGATTTCAAGCGTAAATCTGGTTGTAAACTAGAGCCCCAAAAAGATATTGCAATTTGCGTTATACAGATACCCCACAACTGACACTCTGTAATTTCATCAAAAATCACTGTATAAACTATGTGGATTTCACACGTAAATCTGGCTGTAAACTATAGCCCCAAAAATGTATGGGAATTTGCGTTATACAGATACCCCACAACTGCCACTCTGTAATTTCAGCGAAAATCACTGTATAAACTATGTGGATTTGACACGTAAATCTGGCTCTAAACTTTAGCCCCAAATAGGTATGGGAATTTGCGTTATACAGATACCAAACAACAGACACTATATAATTTCAGTGAAAATCACTGTATAAACTATGTGGATTTGACACGTAAATCTGGCTGTAAACTATAGCCCCAAAAAGGTATGGGAATTTGCGTTATACAGATACCCCGCAAATGACACCCAGTGAGAGGTCCACAAATTACTACTGCAGATGCATGAATGTGAAACAGATTTCTTCCTATTCGATTTTGTCACTAAATAGAACCGCTATTTGGGGTATACAGATCCCCCTTAAAGAACAACCAGGGATAGGTCCACAAATCGCTACTGCAGATGCATGAATGTGAAACAGATTTTTTCCTGTTTGATTTTGTCACTAAACAGAACTGCTATTTGGGGTATACAGATCCCCCTTAAAGAACATCCAGAGATTGGAGCAAGAATCGCTACTGCACAGTACAGTAGCAGCAGCTAGACGCTACAGACAGCACATGCAGTGTAAAATGCCGGGATTGCAAATGGCCGACAGTTTTTATAGGGATGTGAGCCGGTGTGACATCACATAAGCCTGCCGGTCGCTGATTGGCTTACAGGTCTGCAGATGTCATCGGGGGTGTTCCTTTCTCCTTCCCAGAGTTCTCTGCCCCATGTAACATGTTGTGCTTGCGCCCATTTAGCTGAAAAAAGAGGGGAAAAACCCTTTGTTCCCGCGAATCAGCGTAAACTTCAGCTTCGTGACAAATCAAATTTTTTTGTGAAAATCGTATCGAATTCCACTTCGTTAGAATCGATCCGTCCATCTCTAATTACAGAGTAACTCTATCCCCTGCATTTTTGTAGAGAAAGAAAATATATTGGATAATCCAATTACAATTTAAATATCTTGGCATAATTATCAGTAGAAAGCTGAATTACTATATGAATCTTAATGTAAAGCCCATGCTTCAAAAAATAAAACAGAAAGTGGGATCTTGGAATAACATGAACTTATCTTTAGCAGCTAGTTCAATTCTATGTAAAATGGTGATATTGCCACAGACCCTTTATATCTTTCAAAATAGTCCTATAATAGTATCAAAAAAGAAATTGACACTAATGGATAAATTAATTAGGGATTTGATATAGGTGGTAAGAGAGCACGAATAAGTTTAAAAAAAATATATACACCAATAGGGAATGGAGGCTTTGGCCTCCCAGATCTTAGAAAATATTTCTAGCAGCACAATTACAAAACATAATAGACTGTGATATGGGGAAATGAATGTATACACTACAGGGGAAATTTGAACATTTGGAAGGATGTAATGTATGGAGTGTGTTAGAATCTGAGGTTATGGTGAAAAAAGAATTTAAAAATTCTCATATATTTGCTTTGATGCAATGGGTCTGGGAAAGAGTTAAACTAGAGTTAGGTTGGGAAAGTTATCTACACGATACTCCACTTTGGGGTTATAGGGAGTGGACACTGGCCACCTATTGGTATAGTAAAGGGGTGGTAGCAGTTAATAGAAGGGAATAGATTGAAAACACTTGAGCAAATGAGACAACAATTTGGGATTCAGAGAAGGGATTTGCTATTCTATGCCCAGATCGGATATGCCTTTGGTGCATCAGAGAAGTGCAGTATTCCCTACTTAATCTTCTTAGATCACAAGTGAACCGGAAGGGTACACTGTCAAAAATTTACAAGTTATTAGATAATGAACTGAAGGATTGTTCTGCCCCATATTGGTAAGAAAAGTGGAAAAAAGACATAACTAGGGAAGAATGGGATGATTCTCTGGGTATGATTAGACAAGTCACGAAAAATCCTCCATATATAGTATCCAAACTATTCTTGGTACACAGAGTGCATTATACCCCTAAAATAATGAATACGTTTGGGCGGCATAGACAGGAAAAATGTCCCAGATGTGATCTAGTGGAAGCAGACCTGATTCATATGATATGGAGGTGCCCAAAATTGCATTGTTTTTGGGATAAAATATTAGAATGCTTAAGGGCATCCTATGGATGTACTATTCTGGGCACCAGGATTGGAATTGAGGGATCAAAAAAGGCTACTTGCAACATCATGAAGGGTTTATTGATGGCACATATATGAATCCTTTATAATTGGAAGAACAACAACCCACCCAGTGTACAAGCCTGGTAAACAGAATGAGTTACATGTTAGAAATAGAAGCCAGTGCAAAAGCGGAGTTATAAGGAGTAAATGGTTGTATTACCTAAAGATTGGGACATTTAAAATATATGGAAATAAGGATAAATACATGCGCAACAAGGAAGGGTATCTGTATTTATATTTTTTCTTTTTTTTGCTCTTAAATGGGAACAGAAGCAATAGCGTACTCAATCTATATAGAAGGAAAAGGGGATTGTGTTAAAAAGCAACGTAAACATGAATAATAGGAAGAGATACCAGTAATGCGATGGTCAGTTATGTTTTCTGATGTAAATTGTGAATAGTGAAGCAATTCTGAACTCAGTAAAGATGTAATAAGTCTAAGTATAATTCTGTACTTCTTCCTCTTCCATCCGGCTTTATGTTTACTGTTACATTATGTATTTTGTAATTTTTTATACTCAATAAAATTTGTTAAAAAAAAGAAAAAAGAACTTGCCGCACATGGGACTGATGAGACTGCAGGTCTGTAGAATTCACCAAAATGTCATCTAGGTAAAGCTAGCACCTTACATAGTCCGAAAGGCATCACCAGATACTCAAAATGTCCATCACAGGTGTTAAAAGCTGTTTTCCATTCGTCACCATTGCAGATGGAAAAGATCCTGGAACTGCGAAAGTGGTCAAAAAACTCGGTAATCAAGGGCAACGGATAGCAGTTCTTAACCGTGACCTTGTTTAGTCAGCAATAGTCACTACAAAGATGGAGTGATCCATCCTTCTTGGTCACAAAAAAGAAAGAGAGGTACCCGGCAACAGATCTGTAGGGCAGTCGTCGGGACGGTGCGGTGGCAACGTCTCTGCCTGCTTCTTGGAGAACACTTTAGCAAAGTCCTGGTAGCATGTTGGTAGGTCCTGAAAAGACTTAGGAATCATGGAACAGGCCAAGACGGGCACTGTTAGGGACACCGCCATGCCTGACTGACACTCTTGGCTCCAACAAAGAATTTTCCCCGTCAGCCAGTTGAGATCTGGTACATGGAGTTGCAGCCATGGAAGACCAGCAGGAGAGACGAGATAGAGTGTGGCAGCATGTAGAAGGACAATCTCTCCTTATGCAAAAAACCGACCTGCAGGGAAATTGGCTCAGTGCGGTATCGGAACAGATCGGAGAGCATTTGTCCACTGACCAAGGAGAAAACCAGAGGCTTCTCGAGAGAAGGATTGATGCGGTGCCGGGAGACCAGAGCGGCAACCACGAAGTTCACCGCAGAACAAGAGTCCAAGAAAGCAGAGACCTGGATCTGGGTGTAGGTGCCAACGCTGGGAAGCACTGGAATAGTCAAGCATGGATACGCTTTACTCACACCTAGGGACGCTTCTCACAAGAGCCCTAGGTGCTAGCATTTCCCGGACGTTGGGGGCGAACAGGACAAGTTCCAATGAAGTGCTTGGGACTAGCACAATACAGACAGAGGCTCTCGAGATGTCGTCTGGAACGCTCCTGGAGCGATAGTCGGGTTCTGTCCACCTGCAGAGGTTCCATTGCAGACCATACAGGCGGAAGCTGGAGTGGCCTTTGGAAGGAAGGTGCCAGGCAAGGTAAAGGTCTAACCCAGGATTGTGGATGCTCAAAATGTAATTCCTCACCACGCTCCTTAAATTGTATCTCAATCCGAGTGGCCAGTGTGATGATATCACTCAGAGTAGGCGGCAGATCACGTGCAGCCAAAGCGTCTTTGACATGAAGACCGAATGACCTTTTTGAAAAGGTGCCAGTCAGGGCTGCATCGTTCCATGAAAGTTCAGAGGCCAAGATGTGGAACTGTACTGCATACTCTCCCATGGATGAGTCTCCCTGGCGCAGATTCAGCAGCGCAGTCTCAGCAGAGGTGCCCATGCAGGTTATTCGAACACGGAGTCTCCTCTGTGAGTAGCCGTGACCAGATCGTATAGGTTCCAAAGAGGGGTAGCCCAGGCCAGGGCCTTTACAGATAGGAGACTGATGATAAATGCCACCTAGAAATGATCTGTGACAAACTGAGACGGCATGAGTTCAATCTGCAGAGAACACTGGATAATAAAGCCCCTGCACAGCTTGGGGTCCCCATCATACATATCGGGCATAGTTAGCTGTAGCCTAGGTTCAGCGGCAAGAAGACAAGCCGGGGTAGCAGTAGTTGCTGGAGTCTGACGTTGATGCTGCATGGCAAGCAGCTGCTAAAGCATGGTGGTGAGTTGACCCAACTGTTCTCTTTGCGAAGCAACCTGCTGGGACTGCTGGACCACAATGGCGATAAGATTGGCCTGTCTAGATTGCGGAACCTTGGCGGGGGTCCATGGCCGGATCTTCTGTCAGGCTTCTGGGGTAGTAAACTCCCTGGACCACGGCATACAAAGACACAAGCCGACACATGGGGCCGAAATCTGAGTGGCATCTGGTCTTCACCAGAGCCTGCCGCAAATCAGGTTGGTCTTGCTGCAGCGTGGTACCACCAGGTCGTACCACAAGCTGTGGCAGCCAAGGTCGAGATACAAAATCAGCAGGCAATCTCGAAGTCGGGGACAGGCAGAAGGCAGGCAGCAATGATGCAAGGTCAGGGACGAAGCAAGAGGTCAGGGCTGGCACCGGAGGAGCAAAGTCAAGAACAGGCCCGGGGTCAAAACAGGAATTCGAAACACATGCACAAGGCTCAGGAAACAGCTTTCTCATTGGCTATAGCACGAAAATCCGCCAGGGTGTGCAGGAAGAGGCAGACTTATATGCTCTTCGGAAAATGGCCAGTGGCAATTAACGGTGCGCTGGACCTTTAAATCTAGTGAAGCCGGCGTGCAGGCCCTAGGAGTCAGGAACAACGCACCAGTGGGGGCAGAGGGGCATGGGTGAGCCTGCGACCTTCCATATGGGTTGCAGGACCACCCGAGGCAAGCATAGACGAGTCCCTGATACAATTTAAAGGGAGACTTCAATTCTGCCAGTACCTGCCCAAAAAGAGGGCAAGGTATGGCATGAAGATATATAAGCTGTGCGAAAGTAAATCAGGGTATACGTACAGGTTCAGGGTATATGAAGGGAAGGACTCCACTATAGTGCCCCCAGAATGCCCCCCCCCCCTCCTTGGTGTTACAGGGAAGATAGTATGGGATTTGGTGCACCCACTGCTGGAATAGAGCTACCACCTCTACCTGGACAATTTCTACACTAGCACTACCCTGTTCAAGTGCCTCGTTTCCAGAGATACTGTGGCATGGGGCTCTGTACACAGAAATCAGAGAGGTCTCCCTAAGTCGCTGCTTGGACAAAAACTTAAAAGGCACGATAACAGGGCATTATGCAGCGACTCTGTATTGCGTGTTAAGTACAAGGACAAGAGAGGTCCTTGTATTAAGGACACCATTTATCATTGTGAGACGTGCCCAGAAAAAACAGGACTATGTATGAAAGATTGTGTCAGTGCCTGTCCAGCAACCGCACAACCACAACCAGGCTTGGCGCTACCTGTCAGACTAGGTAAGTTGTGGCGAACTCATCCTGCGACGTCCCTGCGGGCTAGGGCCCCGCCTAGAGCAGATTAACCACCATGACAAGGGCGAACCCACTATCAGGAACCTAACTGACGTTCCCTGGGCGACCCTACAAGATGACAGGGAAGACTTACTTTGTCTGACAGCTGCTGGATGGTGGCGAGGACAGGTTACAGGAATACTGAGATAGACCAGTGTTCACACTGGTGCACAGAAATCTAACACAGATCTGAGACAAAGAAAGCGGGATAACACCGGGAGAGACACAACACTGAGGGACAAACTACAGATACTAACAGACAAGGGGAGTCAGACTGAATCAGGTCAAAACCAAGATGGCAGCATAGGTACAGAATCGTATAGCAAAAAGAATGGTCTGTAGGCAAAGCAGAAGTCAAAACACAGAATAGCAAAGAAGATAGCAAGAGTACTAGATAAACAGGTAAGACTGAATAATCAGCAAGGTCTGATGGGAGTAAGTATATAAGGCAGTTCTCGGACACACCTCCTGCAGCACACTGGGGGAACTGTCCATCAGGCTAGTAAACCTTGCAGGCTGAAATCGAAGGAGAAGGGTGTGGCTCAGTTAATAAAATCCAAACACACAAATTAACGCAACCTAATCTGCCAACTAAGATAGTGCAACGTTTTAGCAAGGACGTTACAGATTGATTTCCGAATTTATCATACATCCCTGGATTTTTAGATTACCCTGTTGTTGTGATGTACTATGCACAGCTTATACATCATGACACAAGCCACACCTGCCCTTCTAAACCCTGCCATGTGCTTAGCCTGTAGATTTTTGCCCCATATGTGGTATTGCTGTGTCCGGGAAAACATGCATCATGATTTTTGAGGTGTTTGTCTCCCAAGGCAGGAGCTGGGCAAAATATGACATAATGCGCTATCCATTATTAATTTCTTGGGGATCCACCAGTGGGGTTAAAATGCTAACTATGCCCTTAGATGAATTCATAGAGAGGTGTGGTTTCCAAAATAGGGTCAGTTCTTGCTGTTCCCTATTGTGCTCCAAATGTCAGTTATTCCCTTTTGAGCCTTGCTGTGTCTCCATCCTGCAGATTATTGCCACCTACAGGGTATTGCCCTAACCAGGGTAACGCGCAGAATAATTTTTGATGTTTTTTTCCCCAATGGCATGAGTTGGGCAAAATACTTTTGTCACTACAATGGCATATTTGATAAATTGCAATACAATTTTTACTCTGCACTACTCATTCTGTATGACATTTGAGCCAGCATCTCAGGGCTTAAAATGCTCATACAACCCTACATACATTCTTTGAGGGGTGCCCTTTCCAAAATGAGGTCACTCCTTGGGGGTTTCTATTGTTACGGTACCTCAGGGGCACCCCCAATACCAGTCTAGTGAAAACGGAGCTCAAAAAGCAAAAATTCACTCCTTCCCTTGTCAGCCCTGTTGTGTGCCCATCCTGTCAATTTTTGGCACATGTTTGGTATTGCTGTACTCAGGACAACCCGCAAAATGATTTTTGGAGTGAAGTTCCATGGGTTAGGAACAATATATTAACTTTATTAACAATCTTTACTCTGCACCATTTACTTTGCATTTGATTTTGACCAGCATGTTGGGGGTTAAAATGCTCACCACAACCCCAGATAAATTCTTTGAGGGGTATAGTTCCCAAAATAATTTAATCTCTCATGGGTTTCTATTGCACTGGTACCCTACGAGCCCTGCGAACATGACATGGCACTGTTAAGGTAAACCTAGCTGATCAAATCCTGTCATTTCTACTTGTCTTATTTTCCTCAAAGTACTCTAGCAGAGAATACATTTTAAGATGGCGACGGCATCGTCGGCATATGATTCATTTCCTTGCGACCGTGCACATATGCTTAAATAATTTGAATCACACAATTGATGCACATTCAACAAGGATATCACAAATCCTACCCTAATAGCACTCCAAATCCTAAGGTGTGAAAACGGAGTTCCAAAAGCAAAATTTTGCTCCTTCCCTTCTCAGCCATGCTGTGTGCCCAGCCTGTCCATTATTGGCACATGTGTGGTATTGCCGTACTTGGAACGACCCGTAGAATGATTTTTGGGGTGTTTGTCTAAAATTCCAATTCCACTGGTTGGGCACAGTATATTAGGCACTAAAATGACATTTTTGCGATAAAAACACAATTTTTACTCTGCACCATTTACTTTGCATTAGATTTTGGCCAGCATGTTGGGAGTTATACTTCTCAGGGGTCTAGTTTCCGAAATGGTATAATTTCTCAGAAGTTTCTGTTGCACTGGTACCCCACAGGCCCTGCGAACATGACATGGCACTCCAAACGTATGAAAATGGAGCTCCAAAAGCAAAATTTTGCTCCTTCCCTTCTCAGCCATGCTGTGTGCCCAGCCTGTCAATTATTGGCACATGTGTGGTATTGCTGACAACTAGAAATGAGCGAGCATTAAAATGCTCGGGTGCTCGTTATTTGATTCAAACTTTTTCCGATGCTCGAATGCTCGTATCGAATAACGAACCCCATTAAAGTCAATGGGAGACCCGAGCATTTTTTCACTTAGAAGAGCAGTGAAGAACAACAAATTACAGATGTTTACGGATGTTTTCCTTGTAAGAACACATTGAAAGAACACTATTCTTCACATTGCAGGTGTTGCGCGTGTCTTTCGATAAGTTAGGAGATGTGCACGAACATCTGCAGTGTGAAGAATAAAATAAAAACAGTGAACACAGTGAACACAGGATCATTTAAGTGAAGTACACATTGAAAGAACACAGTGAAGAACACATTGCAGATGTTTGCGCACATCTCCTAACTTATCGGAAGACATGCGGGAACACCTGCAATGTGAAGAATAGTGTTCTTTCAATGTGTTCTTACAAGGAAAACATCTGAAACATCTGTAATTTGTTGTTCTTCACTGTTCTTTCGTTAACTAAATGTTCGTTATCGAGCAGGGGAAATACTCGTCCGAGCAACGAGCCGGCAGAGTATGCATCAAGCACGGACGATTATACTCTCTCATCTCTACTGACAACCCACAGAACGATTTTGGGGTGTTTTTCTAAAGTTCCATGGGTTGGACACAATACATTGAGCACTAAAATGAAATTTTTGCAATAAAAACAAAATTTGTACTCTGCACCATTTACTTTGCATTAGATTTTGTCCAGCATGTTGGTGGTTTAAATGCTCACCACAACCACAGATACATTTTTTTGAGGAGTCTAGTTTACTAAATGGTATAATTTCTCGGGAGTTTCTACTGCACTGGTACCCCACTCGCCCTGCGAACATGATATGGCACTCCAAATCCAAACGTGTGAAAATGGAGCTCCAAAAGCAACATTTTGCTCCTTCCCTTCTCAGCCCTGCTGTGTGCCCAGCCTGTCAATTATTGGCACATGTGTGGTAGTGCTAACAACCCACAGAACGATTTTTGGGGTGTTTTTCTGAAGTTCCATGGGTTGGGCACAATATATTAGGCACTAAAATGAAATTTTTGTGCTAAAACACAATTTTTACTCTGCACCATTTACTTTGCATTAGATTTTGGCCAGCATGTTGGGAGTTAAAATTCTCACCACAACCCCAGATAAATTATTTGAGGGGTCTAGTTTCCGAACTTGGTATAATTTCTCAGATGTTTCTATTGCACTGGTACATCACGAGCCCTGTGAACATGACATGGCACTCAAAATCCAAACGTGTGAAAACGGAGCTGGAAAATCAAAATTTCACTCCTTCCCTTCTCAGCCCTGCTATGTGCCCAGCCTGTCAATTTTGTCGTACTCGGGACAGCGCGCAGAAGGATTTTTGTGATGTTTATTTAATGCGCCATGGGTTGGGCACAATATAATAGGCACTAAAAAAAAGTTTTGAACTAAAAGACTGTTTTTACCCTGCACCATTTACTGTGCATTAGATTTTGCCAGCACGTTGGGGGTTAAAATGCTCACCACAACCCCAGATAAATTCTTTGAGGGGTCTAGTTTACTAAATGGTGACATATTTGGAGGTTTTCTACCAGGGATAACAGACTTCTCCAATGCTGATTTGAATAGTCTGAGATGTTACGTTCATAAAATGATATTACTTGTGGGGGTATATAATACATAAGCCTTTATAGGGCACTTCCAAGCTGAATTGGTCACCAAAAATGTAGTATTTTTCAAATCTCTTGAAAAAAGTTGCTGCTAAAACGTGAAACCTTCTCACATCTGTAAAAAATGAAAACTTAAAGCAAATTATGGAAATACAAAGAAGACCAATGGCAAAAGGTTTATACAAAAAATTGCGGTTTGACTTTTTGTCTAAAAAGTAGAACATTTGAAACTTTGAAAATTGTCACTACTAACATAAACTACAATGTTTCATGAGAAAACAGTCTCAAAACATATCTTAAAGCGTTGAAAAGTTATTACCACAGGAAGAGACACTGGTCAAATTAAAAAAAAAAGGCTGAGCCTTAGGCCGAGGTCACACGTTCCGCTAGGCGTCCATTCATAACGCGACGCTAGCGCACAGGGGGTGGTCCTTAGCCCGAAGTCGCATGCGTTTCACTGGCATGTGCGTTTGGGTCGAGGACCGCCCCCTGTTCACTAGTGTCGCATTATGAACGGACACCGAGCGGAACGTATGACCGCGGCCTTAACGTACAAACAGACTGGGTCCTTAAGGGGTTAAAGAACTATTTATTTTGGGTGGGTTATTTTAAATACAGAGATTTAAAAAGTATCCAACAGCACAATTAAATACAGTGGATGCACAGCTTAGACTTGATTAATCCACCAGATCAAATATATTCAAAAAATATGAGGGGACTTTATTAACCCACAGTGAAAAAGTCTACATTTCAGTTCTTCTACAGGAACCTTTGTCAAGGCAAGACAAGGGTTCCTGGAAAGGAATTGGAACATGGCCTTTTTCACTCTGGGTCAATGAATTACCCCCACCTTTTTAAAAACCTTTGATGTACCACCATTTTTGAATGTATTGCATACCAGATATTGTATACACTCTATATAATTTAGTAGTTCAAATTTTCAATACCATCAGTAGCAATTTTTAATGATGACTGTGGTGGATTTATGGACAAGGGAGCATATTAAACTAGCTTAATCCATTTAAACATCACCCTTTGTTAATTCTCATGTGGCAGAGGATTCTTTTTTACCCTACAGCAAATAGTGTAAGCTACAAATACTAAGACAGCAACATACTTCACCTTACCTTTGCAAGGAACATACTACTAAGTATGTAATCTTATAAAGCACTGTGTATTTAATTTGCATCTCTGTTTTAATTTTCAGTGTGTGAATGTGTTATTGCACCTTACTCATTCTACATTTTTATTGCATACAAGCATTTTGGTTAAACTGAAATAAGTGTTGTTTACACTTATTGCATTATGACAGAAACTAATCAATGTGTTTAATCTACAATATACACACATGCATTATTATCCTTTTTACATTGGAACTGTTTTGTTTCATAGATTACCAATCCTCCTGAGATCACTAAGGGTGATCAAAAAGATAGCGTTTATGCATAAAACTGTGATACATAAAAAGTAGAAATGAAATTTACACCTGAAGAGGAGATGGTGATTACAGAAATGAGGGCAAGCTAGGAAATCCTGAGGGAAAGAATCAAAACATATTATACAAGGAAGACAATACCAGAGAGATAGAGAGAGAGGAAGGGAATAAAATAAATAAATATATTCAAAAGGGGGGGAGGGTAAGAGTAACTGGAAGGTATAGAGCCAGGGAGAGAGAGAAAGGAAAATGGAATAGAATGAAAAAGGAGGAGCAAAATAAAATCAAACAAGAAGCTTTATTCCAGGAACCAAGGAATTCTGCGAGGCAGAGTGATTTTGGGAGATGATAGCTTAGTATATGCGCTAGGCAGCTGAATAGTTTGCACTGTTTGTTACAAGATTCAATAAACTGTAGCAAACATTAGGAAGGGAGAGGGAACCAGTAAGGGTTATCTGATTCATGGAAACTAGCAGCATTTCTCTCAACCTGTATATGTATTGATGGATATCTAGCTGTTTTCCAGCATTCAAGGGATGAAGGGATAAACCAGCAGCAGAATGCCAGAATTTATTTTGAGATCTGTGTTAATCCTTCAGGCAAGCACTGCCATATACACCGCAGGTAAGTAATAGCATGCTGGGCAGTGGCCACTAAGGTGATTTATATTATTAATATTGCATGTGTTCTATTAACAGTCACCACCAAGTTAAGGATCAATATTCTGTGTAGATAGGGTTGGGAAATTGTATTTATTAGTTTGTTATTTTATTGATGGGGTAATGTATTTATTTGTCCTGTAAAAGAAGATATTGACCACTGATACCGGAGTTTAACTTTCATATAATACATGAAAAATGTCAGAATCACTTTGGTTTAGAATGGTATATACTATACCGAGTGCAAGCATTTGTGTAAGTAGCTATCATCCATTTATCCATGTTTCATTAAGTTAACATTACCCAGCACAGAGCTTTTGAGACTGTGAATGTATCTGGCTGTCAATGAAAATCACACAGACTGGTAAATAAAGTATGAATCCATTGTAAGCAATGTGAATTTAATCCTATTCCTTGAAATAGTGACATGTGACAAAGAATGGGTATTATCCAGCCCAACAGTGTTATTTTCTTTAATAGAGTCTAGGTGGAAAGTGATTACTCATGGAGAAATTAGAATATGATAATCTTTGAAAGTTGTGTGGAAAGTTCATTCATCTTCTTTGCTGCAAATCAAATTTCTGTCATTTAACTGGATCATTTTGTGAAATTTTGTGGGATGTGCTAATTGAAGCCTTCTGTTGTTATATACCATATGATTCAACTGGATTTCCATTTTCAAAATAACACCTCAGAAATGCAAGGCAGGATACTGTTAGGTGAAATCTAATAAACCAGGTGATTTTTTATATTTGTTATCCATAGCCTCCTCTCTTCTAAAATTAAGTTTTTAAAATTATTGTAATGAGCCATAATTATGCTAATGAGCTTTGGAGGCATTACCAGAGCCCCTTTGTGCTGCAGCATCACACGATATTACACTGTTAAAATTATTTTATCCTCCCACTGAGTGCTGAAACCTCCTCTTTTGCCATACAATTACAGGAGGAATAGGGAGGGGGGAACTGTACAGGTGGAGGCAGTGAGGAGGAGCTCTGGTAATGCCTCCCAGAGCCCTTCTGGGCTAGTAGCATGATGTTAAAAGTGAATTTTAAAGGGAAAGAGGCCATGGGTAACAAATATAAGAAAATAGGCACAGTTTTGGTGCCTGGATCTATGAATAAGTGTCCTTAGATAATCATGCTTAATTTTGATTTCCTTATATTGCATACAGTATTTTCTATCCTAAGTAACCAAGTAGTATTACTATCTTTAGTAATACAAGTGGATAAGAGCACACAATGTGGCAAGTTAAATGCACGAGTTGGTTGAGAATATATTATTATTATTATTATTATTATTATTATTATTATTATAATGAGCTATGTAGGTCACTTCTCCCTAGGTATAGGATGACATGAATTGTTTATGACTGTTAAAATTAAATTAAATTACTTCATGTACTGTTTACCAAATGTAAATGTTCTTATTCTATTATATGTAGAAATTAATTTTAATATTTTGAGAACATTTGGAAAATATGGGCCTATAAGAATTTTAAAAAGTGGTATGACTTAAAAAATACTTTTGTGGAATACAACTCAAACTAGTTATCTATGTAGATTGTTCTCACTGTGGTATGATAGGTTGCTTCTATAACAGCAAACAAAAGAAAACCCTAGCACAAGTGTAAGCAAAATCATACAGAGTATTGTGTTTTCTGGTAATCTGTAATTTGTGTTATACAGTACCATTCCATTTTACAATTGCACTCCTTTAATGCAGGGTTAAGGAAAGACTGGAAAAATCTTCTGTAGCTTAGGGCACAAAGTTTTATATAAAGTGTTCCTATTTTTGACACTCAATATAAGCTGATAAAATATGTATAACTAATATTTCATACCGTTGAATGTCTTAAAGGAAATTTACCACTTGCATGGTAGTTATTTGAGCTTATTATATGCACCTGTTGGCATCTTCACCCCAATCCCGACACATATCTTCATTAAGCTTGACACGTGGGCAATCCTGTAAAAAAAAAAAAATAGGCATCTAAAAATATGCCAATTGTAATGTATAGAGTATCAGAGGCTAATAATTAAACATCAATAGTTACCTCCTCTCCCCTCATGGATAGCCCAGTGATGTCACCCAGGAGACTTGCATAGTTGTAAGCGGAGAGCACTGGGCAGCCTAAATGATATACAAAGGGTGCCCGCAGTTAATAATTATGCATTAGCCTCGGGTGCTCTGTATACATCACAATGCCCACAGGGCTAATTAGCATATTTTAAAAAGTCTTTTTTAAAGGATTGCTAGTGAGTTAAGCTTAAAGGGTTTTTTTTTCCATGTAAGAAAGTTATTACATTTTTATCCCCTAGTCATGTTTACACAATAAAGAGCATTTTTTAACCCCCTTCCATTTCAATTTTACCTCGTTTTATTGTTGTCTTAGCTTCTAAATTTTCTCGATTTCCCAATTTCAGTTTTCTCTTCCTCAACTCAGTGATGGTCAATGTAAAATTCCAGAGTGTGGGAAGTAGACACTTTATAATTCCTCTGTTCTATGGGATTCTATGTGCAGAGAATGTGCCCTGATTATCAGGGTACTGGGTTTATCTACGCTTTTATTTAGCTTCTGAACATTCTACCATTCTATCGGACAAATAAAAAAAGACAGTTGAGAGATCAGAGTCATGAGATGGATATAAGACACAATAACACACTCCTGCTTTGCTATCTCACCTATATCACACAGTCAGCTCTGCTATAAAGACCTTATTTTGTCTTTGGCTTGTACAGTAAGTTTCTGTATGCTGAATGTTTTCAGGAATTTCCTGTATCAGTACTGTGTCTAAACTGGTCTTGTAATGCAGGGGTAGCAGGAGGCAGAGAGCATTTCAGCTGTGTAGACAAGAGAAGCTATTCATGAGTGTAATCGGACCATAGTGAGAAGATTTACGGTTGGATCAGGGACAACCAAATTTATACTGATTGAGGACTGATAGAGAGGTAGGAATTATATCTGTGAAATGCTGTATATTTATAACATAAGTGAATTAGAGAATGTATTATTTGTTATGCTGAGTATATTTAAGAATCCTTTCTTCATGGGAATACCCTTTTAATGAAGATATGTGCCAGGATTTGGGAGAATAAGCCAGCTTATATTAAGCTTAAATTACTACCATGCAAATGTTAGATTTCCTTTAAGTTGTATTATTAGGAACAAGTGACTATAGTACATTAACACCTCCACTGCTTTGCAGATTAAAAACTTAATTATACATTCTCAAACTCCAGTACAACACAATATTTTCTTATTAAAACCTTAAAGCCTTTTGAAGGAATAAGTTCTGAATACTCACAGTAGTACATACTCCCAGGAGTTGGCAATGCTTTGAAAACTTGTACACCAGTAGCTCAGTGAATATTCATACAGTTCTAAATCAATAATTCACACCAGATTCATCCATGTTGTGCGAATCAAACCAGGAAAAAAGAAAATGTCACTATGCGCTGCAATGACTTTGTTCTGAAGCAATGTATCTTTAACTCAGTTAAAACTTTTTTTCTCTAAAGATTGTTAGCAATCATTTAGAGCAAATATACCTATATTTAGCTATATTTATAATCTGTACAAAAAAAAATATTCAACAGTCCTTTTATCTATGCAAATTGTAAAAGAGCTTCTTGATATATTAGAAGACCGAAAAGTTAATATTTTCAGTAGATACTCGTTTATATTTACCCACCAAAAATTCCTAAGGAAATCAACCATCAGGATTATGGATTATAAATCAGGCACATTTACAGTCCCCTCTCACAGGATCTGCTCTTCTTTTGTTTTTTTTATGCCTTTGTTTTTATGAAGAAAGATAAAGAAAGCCCCTGAGACTCATTTACATAATTCATTAAGATTTTTTTTTGTAAAAACAAAGGCATAAAAAGCTAAAAGAAGAGTACTGCTAGAGAGGACTCACACCAGCATGTCAGTGTGCTTGGTTTATAATCCATAATCCTGGTATATGTCCTTTAAAGGAAATCTACCATCAAAATAAATCATGGTAAACCAAGTAATCATAGATACAGGAACTGTGACTATGGTAATCTACTTGTGTTTGTTATCCATGACATCATTCCTTCAAAAATGAAGTTTTAAAATGATGCTATGGGGGCAGTTCTAAGAGCCCCTCCATGCTGAAAATTCACAGGCTGTTACAGTGTGCAAGAAGCACTTCATCCTACCACTGTGTGCTGAAACTTCCTGTGCTGCAGTGAGATTACATGAGGCAGAGGAAACCAAGCAACACAGAACATGTCCATAAAGCTATATGTAACACTTAAAACACACACAAGTTCTGAAATAAAGTTTTTATTTCTCACGTTCTTACTCTCATTCTTATGAATAGTGGTGGGTTCTGTTATTGTGCGGCTAATACAATGGTGCACATATAAATGAAGTGAATTTTGCTATCTCATTAGCTTGGTTTATGGATATATAGTTTTTTATTTGGGTTACCATTGTGGATGGGAGCATACATTGATAGATCTGTGTGAAGGTCAGTGCAATTTTCAGCAAATTAACATTCCCTTTGCTATGTGGGGGTGTATGAACTCCTCACATCCTGCTTTTTTAGGAAAGTATGTTTTCTTTATATAAGTATTCTGGATTTGTACATATTTTAGAGGAAATTTTGAATTTTCATGCGATGTTTTCATTTGTTTCCTGAAAACTTGCATGAAGGTGGTAGTGTGTATGGATTTAAAAGTTATTCTTGTTTACATGTTGATTTCTGGAAAAATTTTATTTTGACAGAATAGGAGCTTTTTATTTTGTGTATGATATATTTTTAAACACATTCGAGGATAGAAACCAAACACGTCACGGTTTTTGTTTTAGCATTTTTGGGAGTGTAAATTCTGTATGTTGTGTATTGTGGCATATATAAATCTGCTCACTTTGTGTTATTATTTTTAAATCCCTATTTGTGTGTAAACCTCCACTTCGATGTGAGTTTTATGTTAAAATGTACTTTATGAAGGGAAACTGTTTGCAGATTTTGACCAGCGGTGCAAGGCTGCTAACCACTGAGCCGGCACATAGTATGAGTTCAGCAGCGGCTGCGTCATAGTATGCGCCTGCCAGCCGGGAGGATGCATGGCCGCACCCTGCAGGCTGTTACAGAAGAAAGAAGACAGGTGCGGAAGACAGAAGAGAAGCCACGCTGACATCAGGGGAGCCGCGCTGAGCATTGGGGCCGCCGGAGGGTGAGCATATAAGTTTTTTTTTTTTTTAGTGTTGGGCTGGCTGTATACTACTGGGGGCAGGCTGGGCTGGCTGTATACTACTGGGGGCAGGCTGGTCTGGCTGTATACTACTGGGGAAGGCTGGGCTAGCTGTATACTACTGGGGGCAGGCTGAGCTGGCTTTATACTACTGGGGGCAGGCTGAGTTGGCTTTATACTACTGGAGGCAGGCAGGCTGTCTACTACTGGGGGCAGGCAGGCTGTCTACTACTGGGGGCAGGCTTGACTGGCTGTATACTACAGGGGGCTGGCTGTATACTACTGGAGTCAGGATGGGCTGGCTGTATACTACTGGGGGCAGGCTGGGATGGCTGTCTACTACTGGGTGGCAGGCTGAGCTGGCTGTATACTACAAGGGGCTGGCTACTACATGGGGGCAAGCTATATACTACTGGCAGCTTGCTGCCTATAAACTGGGGGGGGGGGGGGTCTGTGACCAATGCATTTCCCACCCACGGCTTGTACTCAAGTCAATAGGTTTTCCCAGTTTTTGGTGGTAAAATTAGGGGTTTCGGCTACTCGGGTCGGCTTATACTCGAGTATACACGGTATATAAAGGTTCTAAATTTTCTGTCTGTTGAGATTTTCATGACCACATCCCAAATTTTTGAGTTCAAATACATTTTCCACCAGAAAGAAAAATTTGAAAGCTTTGAGATTGCCATACCAAATTTTGCTTTAAACATGTCTTTGGTCCATTTTCATATATTTTAGTTTCAAATAGACTTCATTCCTGTAATAAAGATAGAAAGATAGGCAACAGCCTTTTGCAGGTCCATATCCCTTTCTTTTGGGTACAAATAAGCTTCTGTCCTGCATGTTATACATAAAGATATTTTTAACTGTCTCTTGAGGTTTTAGGCTCTATATCCCTATTTTGAGGTGCAAATATGCTTATGACCTGTACATATGGATTTGAAACCGAAAACCTGAGGTTCTTCATTATGTCAGTTGAGGTCCTCAATTCCATATCCATATTTTTGGGTTTAAATATGCATATGGTTTGTTTTCAATGCACTTGAGGTGTTGGGTTCCATAACCATATATTTTGGGTTCAAATACACTTCTGGTTTGTTTGTAATGCAGTAAGGTGCTGAATTGTATGTCTGTAGAGGTGAAAGGATCTATATCCACATATTTTCAGTTAAAATATTATTCTGGTCTATACTACAGAAAGAAAATGTAGTTCCTGTCTAGTCAGATTTTGGGGTTAACATCCAGATATTTGGGGTTCAAACATTCTTCTGGCCAGTGTGAAATAAAGAGAGAACATTTTAACTACTCTTTGTTTAGGTTTTAGGGTCCACCCATCTCCATGCATTTATGCTTCAAACACATTTCTGGTTTCTGTGTAAGAAAGAAAATTTAGACAATGTTTGTTTAGGTTTTTGGTTCCAAATCCATATATTTTGTGGCACTTTACTAAGAACAGTGCAAACTGCACTATTTTCAGTTAAAAAAAAATTGATTGTATTCACATACAAATATGGTCAGCTAAACTTGTAATTGTAATTGATGTAATGAAAACCACCTATGAGGTCCTTTAACCCTTTCCCGACACGCGCTGTCATGATACGGCACATGTCGGATGCGGGTGCATGGAGAGGGCTCACGGGCTGAGCCCTCTTCATAGCCGGTAAGCCTTTGCTGCATATTGCATCATAAACTTACTGGTAACACCCGTGATTGGTGCTAGCACCGATCGCTGGTGTTATCCCATCGATCACCGGCGGCAAAGCTTCCAGTGGCTTCAAAAAGATGGCTTCCGGAGACCCGAGGCTGTCTCATTTGAACCCATTCATTACAAAGTGCGTTTTGCACATTGTAACACATGAAGAGGAAAAACCCCATATACTCTCATACTGTAGTATGGCAGTATATGGTAGGATCAATCAGACAACCCAGGGGGTCTGAAAAATAGTAAAAATAAAACAATTATAATAAATAAACTTTTTCCAAGAAGTCATATAAATAAACGGTAAAAATCGTCCAAAAATGTCCGATCTATTAAAATATAGTAACAGTTTTTCACTGTGTTTAACCCCGTAACGGAAAATAGTGCCCAAATTTGAAAGTGACACTTTTTTGCCATTTTGAAAAATATAAAAGAATTCGACAAAAAGTGAACAAAAGGTTTTACAGTCCTAAAAGTGGTAGCATTGAAAGTCGCAAAAAAGGACACTATCCACAGCTCCATACACCAAAGTATAAAACAGTTATTAACGCCAGAAGATGGCAAAAAAATGTACAGGGTAGAGGTTTTAATATTTGTAAATGTATGAAAACATTATTGAAAACCTATACAAATTTATTATTCCAGTGATCGCATCCACCTAAAGAATAAAGAAGACATGTCATTTTGGGTGCACATTGAAAGTTGTAAAATCCAAGCCCACAAGAAAACAGCACAATTGTTTTTTAACCATTTTCACATTTTTTTTTTCTATTTTTTTTCCCACTTCCCAGTACATGGCATGGGATATTAATTACTGTAATTATGAAGAACAATTTTTTTACACAGCAAACAAGCCATCACAAAGCTTTTTACGTATAAAAATAAAAAAAAATTTGATTTCTGAAGGTGGGGAGTGAAAAATGAAAAATGGAAATGAAAAAACAAAAAAGGGCCAGGTCATTAAGGGGTTCAATTGGTGCACAGAGATAGGTAGAGGGGGGGTAAACTGCATCAGCCAATGGTGTGAATATAATCCAATGGAAGAAAATTGAGTAAGGGCCACATGTAAAGGCTTGAAATGCATAGGTTTGCCTACTTTTTATGCCATGTTTATGCATGTTGAATCTGGCGCACCTTCCGACTGTGCACCAGAATGCCCCCTTCAGTGCTGAAATTTGAGACACATGAAGAATAGTGCAGCCGCAACACAAAAGGGTCCATTAGACTGGTGCATGGAGTTTAGAAAATGTGCCCCTTTGAGTTCAAATACTCTCTGCATTGACTGTAACGCCTGAAGAAAATTTTCAATTGTCTGTTGAAGTTTTGGGGTCCATATCCTAATTATTTTGTTTTAATAAGCTTCTTCTCTGAGTGTTACATAAATATGCTACATTTTCTGTTGATTGAGGTTTTGGGGGTCAGATTCATATATTTTGGGATCATATAAGATCCATTGTAGTACCAAGCAAGGGAGCCCATTCCGCAACCTGGTGCAAATTTAACTTTAACTTATCAGGAAATCTCAGGAGACACATGAGCCACAGTTTATTAGTAGAGATGGGCGAATTTTTCAAAATTCGGTTCGACCAGGTTCGCAGACTTTTTTTTAAAAAAAATTGATTTTACCCGATTTGAATCATGTTGAGTCACGTTAAAAAACAGGTATTTTCTGGCTGCGGAGAGCCTGTAGTGTGTTGTAGAAATTTGTGCCATGCTCAAATATGCATAGGGAGCATGGTTTGGTCTTCAAACAATGCTGTGTTTTTGTATGACACGCACATCACAGACGCCCCTCTTAGAATCGCATTACTCTTCCATGTTCACTTACAGGGGCCAACTTGACCAAAAAGTGAAGCGGGAATGCAGCCTGACAAGGTGACGTCTGTGCCAGCTCGAAAGGACTGAGAGCCAAGATCCCACCATAACATCAAAAAATGCACTCTTTTTACACTGACATCAGATGATTCCATAGATTACAACAGAACCTGTTCCGTTAAACACGGATACATGTAGAATCCCCCCAAAAGAGTTGAGAGGGTGTCGGCGGTAATTCTGCATTGATGTCACTGATCATTTTGCCCTTCTTTTCATCCGTCAGTGTCTGCTTTCAATCGGTCAATAATCAGAGATGACCTGTAAGTGGGATATTTGCATGGCCTCTATGTTCTGAACTGCACTTAACTGCATGGCTATCAATCCAGAGGGTTTTCATTCCTTCTGACTGATGAAATGAAGGGGAAAACCAAACATAGTGGCAACTTCATAGAGTGGTGGAGGGTGTAAACAGCATTATGAAAATCACAGGGTGTTCCAGGGAGACAGCGATCAGCTGGCAGCAGTATGAGTAGGCCGCAGAGTGGCACAATGACAAATTCTGGAGGTGGCAGCAACATGTGGACAGGTAGAGGTGTGCACGGCTGCAGAGATAAGCAAACACTGAAAAAGATAAATGCCAGCTCACCTCTCCACTAGTGTCAAGTGGCATGGGCCACCCCTCTACTGGGGTATAACAATCGTGGAAGTAGGGGATGTACCTGCCATACCACTCTTTGTTGACCACCTCAATAATAACACGTTTAATTTGAGTTTTACCTATGTCACCCATTCAAATGAAATTTCCTTCTTTGATTTATCTTTACACGGTACCAGTGGTGCGAAATTTACAACCAGAACATACCGTAAACCCACGGCGGGCAATACAATCCTACACGCCAAATCCCAACATCCGTCACATATGATTCAGTCCATCCCCATGGAGGAATTAACAAGGGTGAGGAGAAATTGCAGCACCACCACTTTATTCTGTACAAAGGCAACACAAGTATGCAACAGATTGAGGTGTAGAGGCTACCCCGAATGGACATTAGAAAGACCCTATAACAGAGCCATAAACAAAAATAGACACAATCTCATATATCCCCAACAACACTGCAACCCAATTTGCAATCGTAACAGGGGTTCTGACTCCACTTATACTCCTACACTAGAACTACAGTTTAGTCCACAGTTCAAGGCCATTTCTAATATTGTTTAACAACATGTCCCCCTACTTAAAACAGACCCCATACTTGAACAGATCCTCAATAATGGCTGCAAAATTGTTTCCAGAAGGAGTCAAAGCCTTGGTAACTTACTGTCCCCCTCTCTATTCATCACACAACCCAAGTCTACTTGGCTATCTATTCAGGGTTTCTATAGATGTTGCGCCTCTCGATGCCTGACATGCAAATTGGTTAACAACAAAAAGAAGTTTTTTACTACTAGCGATGGCACAAGGAAATTTTTCATTAAAAAACTCATGAATTGCAATTCTGACAATGTAGTTTATATTATACATTGTATCACGTGCAACCTAATGTATGTCGAACATAAGACTTGCAAATTCAAAGTTAGATTCAAGGAGCATCTACATTTTGAATCCTGTGGGTCAGAATTTATCCGGCGCATCACAACATTTTGTCATATTACACAAAGGGGACACTCGTTCACTAAGCACATATGCCAATGGTAATATTGGAGCCCATGTGGCCAACAGGGAGGCTTACTGGATTTTTTCATTAGGAATGTGTTTCCCACAAGGATTAAATATGAAGAGGGAGTTTATGTACCATTACTAATCATTGTAATGTCTCTCCCGTGGCTCTTGCGCATCCTAATATAATTGTTATAACTTTGATGTACATAAAGGGAAGTATTGGCCACAGATATTGTAAATTTTATTGTACCAGTTCTATTCTGTTGCTCCATTCTTTCTTTTATCTCGATTATGTGTTCATGATTGTTTTTATCATTAGCCATATTTTTAATATCTCTACATTCATCTTAGATTTATCGGTACCTTGCCTTGTTGTCTGGGGGAGTTGCCTCGGCTACGCTGCGTGGATCCCCGTCGATGCTGCCCGGACGTCGCTGTCTACCTGCGGTTTCGTCCAGGATCTTCGCAGCGATTCCGATTCCTCCTCGTCAAGGTTCCTTCGCCCCAGTAATCCTTGCTCGGTGCACTCGCTTTATGACCGGGACTAAAAATATGGATGATGCATCCACCGGTTCCTATGCAACCTGAAGCGTGACATGTGAGTTTGATCATGTGACACGAATACTGGTTGCTACTCAACCCTAAGTGTGACACGTGACCTCGATCATGTGACGGGACACGATTCGCCAAAGATGCCGCTAACAGTATACTCCGCCTTAGAGCAAGGGTTTGTGTCATGAGACATGATGCACATGTTCTTTATTTTGGGCATCTTCAAATTGGGATTGCTCTATTATCAGTTGTCTATATGTGAGTACTTTGTTTAATGAAATGTGGGCGGGATCGGAAGTGACTGGTTTGAGAGGAGGTACTGTTGAGTGTATTTTGGATATAAATGTAAATCTATGCCATTACTAAGGACAGGATGTCTGTCGAAACGTGGCAATTTTCTCTTTTTTTGCTCCTTTTATCCTCTGTAGGGCAAACTGCATGTATAATAATTTGCACAGGCAATTGCACTTTTGTTTGCATGATGACTGGGTGTGTGTATGTATGATTCATGGGCCCATGAAAGAATGAGTGTTCATTTGGATATGAGTGTGTCATTGGCAGCTATGTGGGGCACAACTTTAATTGATTGACAACTAACTTTAGGATGAACTATTTACCCTTGATAGTGTGGCATATAGTTATATATAATATAACAAACCCCCTGTTCTTTGTACTAATTTCCACATGTATTTAGATGAGATATATATTTTTTTTTCTATTAGGTATATATGGGCTCAGTGGTTTTTGTATAATGTATAATTCATGCATTCACTTATTTATTATTTATTCTCACATTTTTATATTTTGTCAACCGCTCTTCTTTCTCATCACACTCAGCCGCTCTTCTTTCTCAGCACGACACTAGTTCACACTCAGCTCACACTCAGCACGACACTAGTTCAACACATACCCATATGTTACACTCATGTAGTACATTTGGAGAACACTAGAGGACACTAGTAAGAGCGTGCGCCAGTGCGCCAATCACTCACACCAGAGGACATTAGCAGAAGCGGCCGTCAGATTCTGGCGCATGTGCGATTACTCAGGCTTCTGAGGCCCCGCGAAAATACAATTGACAGCTATGTATCAGACCGGAAGTCACCAGCTGCAGCATCCATTGCTGAATGAGAGACGCCGGCATATAAACGGGACACCAGCCAACACCACGGCACCCCTGAGGAAGCCAGTTGGGTGGCGATACGCATGGGGCTGTGTGCCCCAGCTTCCCCTCACCTCTCCTTTGCATGCACCCGGTTGTTGTAGGTAGATACCCTCATTCATTTTTCATATAGTCTTTCATTGTATATTTTTTTGCAGAAATTTCTGTGGCATGGTTGTTGTTCATACAATTGCAGATTTTCATGGGGGTCCCCTTCCGGGATTCATTGCTTTGATTTCATTCATTGGTATAACCTTTCAGCATTTTATCATTATATCATCTTTTCCATCTTGTGCAGCTAGGGGAGTGTTATTCCAGTAGGGGGAGCTGGAGGCTTGTAGGGATGACCAGCACTATCATATACTAGGTCTCCCTGCTGGATTGGTTTTGTGTGTTGTTCACACTTTTAAACGTTTTTATTGTCTTTTTGTGTCTTGGTGTTTTATGGTATCAATAAAATTTGTTTATATTTCATTTTGGGTCCTATAGCATACTTCTTTTTTTTCTTGTGTTTTTAGTATTGGTATTACATGTATGTCTTTCACCCTTACTATACCTACCAAAGGAGTGCTAGTCCCGCCCCTTTTGTTGTGTCGAAACGCGTAGGCATTTTATCTGTCTGTCTGAGTGGACTGTCTGTATTACGACTATGCATTAAATAAAGAATTCTTCGGTGTTTGGAGCCTGGCTGGACCGCGCACTTATTTCTTCCACAATTGTTATACCCCAGCAGAGGGGTGGCCCGTGACGGACTTGACACTAGTGGTTAGAGAGTGGCCCAATGACAAATTCTGGAGGTGGCAGCAACATGGTAGGCCACAGAGTGGCACAATGAGAGAGTGTGGAGATGGCAGCATCATGGTAGGCCACAGAGTGGCACAATGACAGAGTGTGGAGGTGCCGGCAGCAGCAGGACATCAGAGAGTGGCACAATGGCGAATTATGGAGGTGGCAGCAACATGGTAGACCACAGTGTGGCACAATGACAGAGTGTGGAAGTAGCAGCAACATGGCAGGCCACAGAGTGACAAAATGACAAAAGTGTGGAGGTGGCAACAACATGGTAGGCCAAAGAGTGGCACAATGACAGAGTGTGGAGGTGTCAGAAGCAGCAGCAGGAGGTCAGGGAGTGGCACAATGACAAATTCTGGAGCTGGCAGCAACATGGTAGGCCACAGTGTGACACATTGTCAGAGTTTGGAGGTGGTGGCAACATGGACGGCCTCAGAGTGACAGAATGACAGAATTTGGAGGTGGTGGCAACATGGTAGACAACAGAGTGGCACAATGACAGAGTGTGGAGGTGGCAGCAACATGGTAGGCCACAGAGTTACACAATGACATAGTGTGGCGGTGGCAGCAACATGGCAGGCCCCAGAGTGGCACGATGACAGAGTGTGGAGGTGGTGGCAGCAGTAGCAGGAGGTCAGAAAGTGGCACAATGACAGAGTGTCGAAGTGGATGACAATTCCATTTCCTAGTAAAGATGGTGGGAGGCAGATGGAGCAACTGGCAGTAGATGTGTGGCATCAGGCAGTTGACAGTATCAGAATATTGGCTGAGGCAGACTCATTTCTCAACATTTGGGGGAAGGCATCATGGCTGATCTAACATGATGCATAAGGCATTGGTGTGTTGAAATCCTGGCCGACCCACTCCTGATTCATCTTGACAAAAATCAGCCTCTCCACATTACGGGTTCTCCTTGGGGTAACGATGGCCCCCGCCCCACTGAACAGTCGCTCTGATGCCACACTACTGGCCAGGCAGGACAGGTTCCCTATTGCAAACTCTGCAAGTTGCGGCCACACATGGTGTGGCTGCCCAGTAGTCCAGGGCATCCTCTACCTGTGGTGGTAAAGTACTGTCCAAATAGGCCACCACCTGCTGGTGCAGGGTCTGCTCCATGTCCTGCTGCTGCTGGTGGCGGCTACCCTCCACACTAGGCGGGTGAAGGAAGCTGCTCATTAATGACTCCAGACTTTAGACCCAACTGATGGAGCTGCTATTGATTGAGGGTGTTTCTTTTTTCTTCCCAGAGTTCTCTGCCCCATGTATCATGTTGTGCTTGTGCCCATTTCACTAATAAAGTGGAAAAAAACCTTTGTTCCCACAAATCACTGTAAACTTAAAGTTTTCCTGAAATTCGGAACAAATTCCAATTTATTAGAATCGATTCACCCATCTCTACTCCCGAGGTTAAGATAGGACCCGAATGGCTTCAGATAGGTCGTTAGAGGTGTCGGTAGTTAAATCGGATAAGCACTACCAATCCCAGACCTTGTGGAACTTGTCTGGGTGCTTCCTATTCTTGTTTACAACTTTTTCATATGGAATTACATTATTATCTAAGCCCTTCCACATAGGTAGTGCAGGGAGTATAGGGTCCACCCATTTAAGAACTCTGGCCTTCCTAGATAAGAAGAGAGCTGATGTTAGAAAGATCTTAAAATATTTGGGCTCTGTTTTCTCATCTAACATCGCCAAAAAGGCACACCTCCTGCTGGAGAGGGACTGCACTGAAGAGAGCAAGTCAATAACCTCTGACCACTATGACTGTAATGTGGGACCATATCAATGTGTGCCATATCAAGTGACAAAATGCAGCGGGGGCATGTCAGCACCTATGACACTCAGGGAAAGGAATATGATGCATCCTATATAGCCACAGAGGAGTAAGTTATCTCTGAGGTATGACATGAAGCCCGCAGGTGTGAACGCTTAAGATCAGTTACCATGTCAACATCCAGGGTGGGTATTAATTCTCGCCACCTGGTAACTGTCACATATTAGTGAATGTTCAGAAGCTAAATAAAAGTGCATATAAACTTGAACCCTGATGATCTAAACACATTGTCAGCACACAGGGATCATAATTGGGCACATTTACTAACATGGTCACTGGAGTTAACTGAAAGTACATTGTCCAACTATAAAGCATGTGCGGCAAGTCACTTAGATTGTGTGCCTGATATCATGAATGTGTCACTTCCCCGTTCAGGTCCAACAGAGTACACCATCTTTTTAGTGGTGTATCTAAATGCTCAGGGTTGTGACACAATTTGAACGTTAAATCCCGCACTCAGTCCGAATCAGTCGGGCTGTCTGATGGCATGCTCCCTAATCTGTGTCGCATGGAAGCCAGATAAGCTGTGCCGCAAAAATGGTCACATGCACCACAATCCCAGCACACACACTTATTAAATACCCGCGCAAGATGCTTTAGCCCCGAAAACGGTGCTCAGTCAAAAGTGTGTGCACGACCCTTAGTAAATGTGTCTGCTTAGAACACTCTGGAATATTACATTCACCATCACTGAAGTATAGGAGCTAAATCAGCAATAAAACTGAGTAAAATTGTAAAATAAGGAGATAAAAATGATCTTTATGTGTAAACATCACTAGGGGATTAAAATGTGAGAGCTTTCTGGGGCGGAGCCTGACTGAGCTGCATGGTGGACGCTCGCTGCTGAGCTCCCGAGACACAAGTCCTGCTACAAAGAAATTTCGCAGCTAAACTCACCCAACATGGGTAAAAACAATAAGGAGAAACCCACGGAGAGTTGGGGCACGCCGAGATCGAGGAGAGGGCAGGGAGACATCGACAAATACCTGAGGAAAAGGCTGCAATCCCCGCAAGATAGAAGCACCAAGATGGCGCCGTGCACGCAGCCAGAATCAGATGTGCCTGACGACTCTGATCTGGAAAGCTTAGCGGAACAAGAAGAGCTAACGGAATCATCAGACCCTGCTCCTCTATCAAGATCCTTCATGAAAAAGGTACTTTCACAGGCATTAGCCCCCATTATGAAAGAACTTACCGCGATCCATGCAGAGGTCCGAGCCACGAGGCAGAGAGTTGAAACGCTTGAATCCTCACAAGCCGCCATTATAGAGCACAGCTCAGCAATGGCTCACTATATGTCTACACAAGCAGATGGTCTGAATAATGCGCTCCTACAAATCGAAGACCAGGAGAATAGGAGCCGAAGGAAAAATATAAGAATAAAAGGTCTTGACGAATCTGTCACACAGGACAAGCTAGAGGAGAAGGTCAGATCATTATTTGCCATATTACTTTCAGAGGATAAGGCGCAAACTATTATTATTGAAAGAGTGCATAGAGCACTGCACCCACTGCCTTCAAAAGACGATCCACCAAGAGATGTCATATGTGGATTGCTGAGTTACAGAGACACGGCAGCCATCCTCAAAGCTGCAAGGGAAAAAAGAGATTTAGAAGAGGATGATCATAGAATTTCCTTTTTTCAAGATCTGGCACCGTCCACATTATATAAAAGAAAGCTCCTGCGCCCATTAACGACCAGCCTGAGAGATCAGGGGATCCTATTTAGATGGCTGTTCCCTTTTGGACTCTCCTTCACAAAGAATGGAAGAAGATGCACTATCAAATCTCCGGGAGACCTCATGAAGGCTTGGGACATCCTTGAAATGGATGTACCTTCATGGATGCCGGTAACGGAGCAACACATGGAATTACCAGCCCTACCAGTAATTGAAAAATGGGAGATGCCCAAGAAATTTAAATCTCCAAAGATGAAGAAGAGAGCTTAAAGAAAAAACGTGTAACTCCTTACATAACTCTTAGATTGAAGAAAGTATCTTGGTTTAAGTATTTTTTCCACTCATGCACACCATAGTAGATAACCAAAATTACTTACACCTCAAATACCCATCGAGAGAGTTTACTAATAATTGATAGTACATATCACAACATGTGTAGCAAACTTGTGTCACTCCAGTCAGGAACACAACTCCTTTTACTCCTCCCCCCCCCCATAGATCTCCACAATGGGAGACGTAATTGTGTATAAGATCACTACTGTTACACCACAGAACAACCCTCCACACCCACAAAAGTACTCAGTATCTTGGTTAATGGTCTGAAAGCTTAGTGGCAGGAAAAGGAGGATGATCATTGTTAAATGTTATTTGTTGAATTGTTTGTTTTTTATCTACTCTTTTCAGATCCAACCAATCCATGAGTCTGAGGTCGGAAACAAAATTGATACCAAAACTACATATATATTCCTATGGCTGATATTAAGGTAACCACGTACAATGTAAGAGGCCTAAACTCGCAAAAAAAGAGGTCACAACTATTACAACTGCTGTATAAAGAAAAATCCGACATTTGTTTTCTCCAGGAGACTCATTTAAGAAACAATTGCACACCACCATTCGCACGAAGCAGATATACACATAGATATTATAACAGCTACCATAAAACAAAAAGAGGAGTAGGAATTTTAATTTCACGCTCAGTCCCTTTCAAACACAGCCTCACATGGGCAGACTCAGAGGGAAGAATAATCCTAGTTAAAGGGAAAATAGGGCATACGACAGTGACCCTAGTATGTATTTATGCCCCGAACACAGGTCAAGCTACATGGTTTAGGAGTGCGTTAAGACAAATTGACACCTTAGCGGAAGGGTATAAAATATACGGGGGAGATATCAACATCGCTTTAAATCCCCTCATAGACTGCTCAGCGGGATGCTCCTCACAATCACAAAAATCGCTGAGAATTATACAAAAAAACATCCATGAAGCAGGGCTACTTGACACATGGAGGCTAATCCACCCAACAGAGAAAGACTTTTCTCACTATTCGGCAGTACATAAAAATTTCCAGCGTCTAGATTACATATTTACACCGATTAGCCACCCTGATATCATCAAAACCGCTGAAATTGGACCAAGCACAATATCGGATCACTCCCCGGTTTCAATAACATTTTCGATAGCAGGTCTAGCAAACAAGCCCCCATTATGGCGCCTCAATGAGACGCTTCTAGATGACCCCAAACAAGTTAAGAGAATAGAGGAAAAACTTACTTTCTACTTCATAAAGAATAAGCCGGACGGCACTTCTCAAACCATAAGGTGGGAGTCCCATAAAGTAGCAATAAGAGGGGAGTTGATGGCATTAGGAGCATGGCATAAGAAGAAAAGAGAATCAAAGATACAAAATTTATTATCACGCATTTTGGCTATAGAGTCAGCGGCAAAGCGCTCTAGGGTCAGCAGAAATATGGAAGATTTAACAGACCTTAGAAAGGAGCTTTTAGACCTCCTTAACCAACGAACAGCAAGTAGATATCAGTACGCCAAATTCACACAATACGCGCACGGTGACAAAGGTAACAAATTAATGTCATATTTAATTAAAAAAGAAAGGGAACAAGCCTTTGTAGAATCATTAACGAACCAAAAAGGTAAAAAGTGTACCCAAACTAACGAAATAGCAGAAGCTTTTCGTGAGTTCTATCAAGAGCTATACAACCTAGATAAGGAAACTGACACCAATACTCCCAACAGACAAAAATTAATAGACAGCTTCCTGGGGAAGATAAAGCTACCAACACTAAACGGAGAAGGGCAATTAAACCTCACAAAACCCATAACAGTACAAGAAGTAAAAGAAATAATAACCTCCCTACCCCTAAAGAAAAGTCCAGGCCCGGACGGATTCCCTCCCGGATACTATAAAAAATTTGCAACAATATTATCACCCCACTTAACCGACTGTTGTAACGCAATGATGGAAGGAGTACCACTACCGAAACACGCTCTTTCAGCAACTATCACGGTTCTCCCCAAGCCAGGCAAGAATCCAGAAAATTGCGGTAGCTACCGCCCTATTTCTCTATTAAACTCGGACATTAAGATTTGGGCGAAGCTCTTGTCTAAAAGACTGAACCCTTATCTTCCCGAGTTGATAAATAAAGAACAAACTGGGTTTGTTCCTGGTAGAGAGGGAAACCACAACTCAATAAGGGTTATCCACGCCATTCATTATGCCTCGGTCAAGAAACTTCCACTAGTCCTTCTCGGCACTGATGCCGAGAAGGCATTTGATAGGGTCTCATGGCAATACATGATAGCGACATGTGAAAAATTTGGTATCCCACAGAAATTTATCCAAGCCGTAATGTCATTGTACTCCAATCCTTCGGCTTGCATCAAAGTGAATGGGACTTTGTCAAAATCCTTTAATATTAAGAATGGGACCAGACAAGGCTGCCCATTATCACCAACGCTTTTTATAATGGTGATGGAAACACTATTACAAACCCTGAGAGAACATCCACATATCCATGGGCTAAAAGTAGGGAAAACAACCCATCTAAATGCAGCATTTGCTGATGACCTCCTACTGATGCTCACTAAACCGACCGAATCGATACCAAAAGTAATGGAAACTTTCGAGGAATTTGGCAAAATATCAAATTTTAAAATAAACTTCGGAAAGTCAGAAGCGCTTAACATATCCACACCCGAAGGAATAGTTAAAAAACTACAGGAAACTACCCCATTCCATTGGCAACCATCAAAGATTACTTACTTAGGGATACAAATTACTAAAAACATAAATTCATTGTATAAAGAAAATTACGCCCCATTAATAAACCAGATACAATCCACCCTAGACACATATGCCCTTCCATTTGTGTCCTGGATGGGCAGGAAGAACCTGCTCAAAGCTTTCACAATGCCTAAAGTCTTATACCTGCTGAAAATGATCCCAATAGCTCTACCAAGCACATTTTTCACAAAAATAAGAACACTTTTCTCCAAATTCCTGTGGAGAGGTTCAAAGGCGAGGGTAGCATATGACAGATTAACACTTAGAAAACAAGATGGCGGCTTTGGGCTACCAGACGCCAAAATATACCAAACAATCCACCTTAAAAGATGGACGCAACTACATAATCCTAAATTCCTCAACTTAAGCACGGATATTGAATTAGCCTCCATAGAACCAATGCACAGGGCGAAACTATGGAATATTAGTACCAAATCACAATGCACAAACCCTATCACCTTAGGCATGATCAAAACAGTGAACGCCTTAGTAAAACAAAAGAACCTTATAAATTCCCCCTCACCATTGATGCCTAGCAACCTGATTCCATACTGGATCAATCCTAAAAAAGAAGACACTTCAAACATATGGGACACGTGGAAAGAGACCCCCCCTCAAACAATTCCACACAACTTCATACGACAAATTAAAAGAAAAAGTAGTAGAACAACGTCCTGGTATCACTTTTATACACCTAGCCGAACTCAAATCCACACATGAAAACCTGACAAAGAAAATCTCCCTTCTAAAAGATCCGACTTGGCTTGAAACATGGCTGAAAAAAGATAAACTACCTAAAGGTACTATCTCAATTTTTTATGATTACATTCTAAACAAAACTTCGACACCCAAACCAGCATATGTTTTAGGCTGGGAAAAAGATCTCAAAACAATATTCACAGACACACAAATCAAGACCATTCATAGACATTCACATGGATTCTCTAAATGTGTGAGGATACAGGAAAACACATATAAGACCGTCACCAGATGGTACAATACACCAGACAAACTGAAACAAAAAGGGCTAACTGATTCAGAAAGCTGCTGGAGGTGCAAGAAGGAGAAAGGGACATTGGGGCACACTCTGTGGGGCTGTCCTATAATTAGACCCTATTGGACGGATATAGAAAGGCAAATTTCACAAATAATGGGGAAAAAATTATTACTAACGCCGGAGTCAGTCCTATTATGGCTACCCCATAAAACGTGGACCCCAAACAAAAAGAATCTCACTACACACCTAATACAAGCTGCCAAACTAGTAATCCCAGCAAAATGGTTACAAACAGACCCACCTACCATTAAGGACTGGACCGAGAAGGTAGATAGCATTCTGAGAATGGAAGAACTAGTTAGCTGGGAAAACAGGTCACATCACAGATTCTCTCTCTTATGGGAACCCTGGAAAAAATTCAGACGCAAATGAAAACAAAACACACAAATCGACTCAGTTTATATATCATATAACAAACAGGTCATGGCCCCAGTAGAGTATTAAGAGTATCCTTAGGCAGTACTAGACACTGAATATTAGATTGAACTTACCTTGAACCTCAACTTTTAGACAAGTTAAAACTACAGCAAACTCAAAACAAAACGACCGAAGACTCATGGATGGATCTCAAGTTACCCCCTGTTACCAATACGTTATAAGATAATATATGACTTAAAGTTAATAAGATAATAAACTTTTACATTCCCGGTATAGTAAGAAGTCTTAAGATGTACCCACCCCCCAACCCATCTTTACCCCCCCCCCCTCAACCCATTTTTCCTCCACCCATCCCGCTACAGATATTTGGAGCACACAACAAAAGGTCTTTTCAGGAGATAAAAGAAGATATTAATCTCTTCAAATAGAGAGTCATCATAACTGCGAGCGGGAAAACTCAATCCAAAGAAGAAAGCATTTTCTATACCCTTGTTCCCTCTTTCCTCATCCTCTCTCCTCCCTACCCTCAACCAACTTCCCCCTTAACCTAACTTATATAGTTTTCTCTGAAGAGCACGTAAACTAACCATAATGCTCCTGCGCGAGCGAATGCAAAGTGTAAAATACCTTGTCTTACCAGAGAATTAATTGTAATATGTTTTTGCTGTCCCTTTATCATAAAAAACAATAAAAATGATTTAAACAAAAAAAATGTGAGAGCTTTCTTTCATGGGAAAATCCCTTTGACCATCTTTGTCATTTGAAAAGTATCTGCCACCAGCTAATCAAACATCCTTATTCAGTGATTCTTCGCTTGATGAAGAAGTGGATCCAGTGGATTTTGAAGAAATTATAAGTAGAACATCCAAAACAAATGTTTCTTGGAACAGTAATCTTTCATTAGCCGGACGTACTCCAATACATAATATTGTGAGACATGCTCAGGGAGCTGTGGAAAGTCCTAGGTACTTTCCTCCTAACCCCTTAACGACTTGGCTCTTTTTCATTTTTGTGTTTCCATTTTTTTACTCAGCATAACAAAACCAACAATAAGAAGCCTTTCTAGACACTATACTGAATCTGGCTATACATTCAGGAATGCTCCCGTAGTCTTAGGTTAGGCAAGCAAATAGGGAACACTCTATCCCCCTCCCTGATAACAAGTACATCCAACAATACAAATAAAACATGGTTGAACACAACTGGATTTTTCAAATGTGGCACTTTCCCTTGTAAAACATGTAATTACGTAAGGTATACAAAAACAATCACAAACAATACGGGTGACATCAAATTCACCATAGATAGTTTCCTAAATTGCAACAGTACCAATGTAATATATACTGTGTATTGTGATGAATGCCATTTACAGTATACAAGCCAAACAAGCAGAAAGTTCAAGACTAGACTCTTGGAACATCTAAAAGATATTAAAAACCCAGCAGGGAAAAATTTATCAGGGATATCTAGACACTTTGTGATGGTACATGAGGGAAAAACTGCCAGTCTGAGAGCACATGCATTTGAGAAGATCAGGCTACCTATACGAGGGGGCAATATAAGCACTTTATTAAAAAACAGGGAAGCCTATTGGCAATTTAAGCTTAAAACAATGTTTCCATCAGGGATGAACTATAAGAACGAATTTATGTACCACTACTGAATGTGCTGAGTGTCATCTGCTAGATAGTGTTGTGTTATGCCTTTCTATGTGTTTAATAGCCAAAACTCAGTTTTTGGGTTTTTTCTCCCTTTTTTAATTTTTTTTTCTTAGGTGTGTAGTAACAAGTGTGTACAAGGATGTGTTACCCAGATCGAGTGCCCAGCAGGGTACCGGACACTTCCGTACACACTTTTTAGGGATGGAAAGAAATCCATTGCATATCCCACACAACTTGCTTAATGCATGTTTACATGTTTAATGTTTACATGTTAGCAGTTTACAGTTTGCATATTTACATGTTAACATATGTTTACATGTTTAATATTTACATATTTAATGTTTACATGTTTACATATTAATGCATGTTTACAATCACTACTTGTGGTTTTATATTTACTCATTGTTTTTTTTTTTTTTTTTAAATATAATATTTTAATATTTGTGTCTTACTCTTTGTATTTAGTTACTGGGCTAATCGGTATCCATCGATCGACCGACCAACCGATGGTACCTCGTGGATAATATTATTAACACAAAGTGTTCCCCAACGACCGTGAGATATGCCAGGCTGGTTGGTCCTCGATGCACCGGTATATATACATACCTTTATGAATTCAAGGCGCCACGTAATGTCTTGCTATTGAATGTATTCCGGCTGTTCACCGGTTGCTGTACCAGGTGACAAGTCACATGACCGCAGATACCAGATCAGTGTGGAGTTCCCTTGGTAACAGCTGAAAGGAACCACAGAACACAAAGAAAAACATTGCCTCTGTATTATTTAAGTTTAATTTTTATAACAAACATGATTATTATGTATAATTCTTGCACCTATAATGCCTTGCAATGGAATTTTGTACTAAGTTTTGCAAAGATTGACATGTTTTATTGTTATCACATGTGATTGGTGGAATCTGAAGGGGGAGGAGTGGCCGATGGGTTATTTAACAAACAGGTCGACCACACTCCTCAGTCAAGATTGTACTTCATGATTGTACAAGTGCTTCTAGCACTTGTATGTGCTAGAAACGCGTTGACGATTATACCATGCCACCTGTATTTTATCTGATGGATGCCCTGAAAATCGAATAAAGGCGATTTTAATCTGCAGATTTTAATCTGCTGGATCCGGAAATTTCTTTTTTGTGGTAGAGACCGAGGCCTTTCGAAACCTCATGGCGGCGGACGCCCCTCGGTATTCGGTCCCCAGCCGCCACTACTTTTCCCGATGTGCCGTCCCAGCCCTGCACAAGCACGTGTCAGAGAACATCATCCGTGCCCTGACCAACGCCGTTTCTGACAAGGTCCACCTGACCACGGACACGTGGACGAGTGCTGCCGGGCAGGGCCACTATATATCGCTGACGGCACATTGGGTTAACTTGGTGGAAGCTGGGACCGAGTCTGACCCTGGGGCTGGTCATATACTGCCGACGCCGAGGATTGCGGGGCCTACCTCGGTCCAGATCTCAAAGGCCTACTATGCCTCCTCCTCCTCCCACCCCTATTCCACCTCCTCCTCCGAATTACCATCCGTGGGCATGGCGCCATCAGTCGGTAGCTCTAGGCACAGCAGCAGTGCCATCGCTAAGCGTCAGCAGGCGGTGCTCAAACTGCTGAGCCTAGGCGATAAAAGGCACACCGCCCAAGAGCTATTACAGGGCATCATGGCGCAGACTGATCTGTGGCTGGCACCGCTGAACCGGAAGCCAGGCATGGTTGTGTGTGACAACGGGCGTAACCTGGTGGCGGCTCTGCAACTCGGCAGACTGACACATGTGCCATGCCTGGCCCATGTGTTAAATCTCATAGTTCAGCGTTTCCTCAAGACATACCCCAATCTGTCTGATTTGCTCACGAAGGTGCGCCGCATCTGTGCGCATTTCAGGAAGTCCAGCACAGATGCTGCCACTCTCAGGGCAGCGCAGCGCCGCCTCCAACTGCCCGCTCACCGACTGTTGTGCGACGTGCACACGAGGTGGAATTCTACATTAACCATGTTATCCAGAGTTTACCAGCAGCGCAGAGCGATTGTAGACTGCCAGATGTCAACCTCCACCAGAACTGGTAGTCAGGTCACTCTGCGTCCTCAAGTCTACAATGAGGAGTGGACATGGATGTCTGATATCTGTCAGGTGCTGAGTAACTTTGAGGAGTCAACACAGATGGTCAGTGGTGATGCCGCCATCATCAGCCTCACCATCCTGCTGCTTGGCCTGTTGAAAAACTCTCTGGTCAGCATGAAGTCGGAAGCTTTGCGCTCGTCACAAGAGACGGGGGAAGAAGATTCCCTTGTTGATAGCCAAAGCACCCTTAGGTCTGTTTCTCAGCGCATATCGGAGGAGGTGGAGGAGGATGAGGAGGAAGAGGAGGAGAATGTTGGCGAGACAGAAGAGGGGACCATTGTTCAGTCCTTCACTGTTCAGCGTGTATGGGCAGAAGAAGAGGAGTTGGAGGAGTTGGAGGAGGAGGAAATGGACAGTCAGGCCAGTGAGGGGAGTGAATTCTTGCGCGTTGGGACTCTGGCGCATATGGCAGATTTCATGCTAGGCTGCCTATCCCATGACCCTCGCGTTCAAAGAATTTATTCCAGCACCGATTACTGGGTATTCACTCTCCTGGACCCACGGTACAAGCAAAATCTTTCCACACTCATCCCTGGAGAGGAAAGGAGTGTGAGAATGCATGAATACCAGAAGGCCCTGGTGCACTAGCTGAAACAGTATTTCCCTTCTGACAGCGCTAGTGGCAGAGGGCGTACTTCTGCGGGACAAGTAGCGAGGGAGAGTAGGCGAGCCGGCAGCTTGTCCAGCACTGGCAGGGGTACGCTTTACAAGGCCTTTGCCAGTTTTATGTCACCCCAGCAAGACACTGTCACATGTCCCCAGTCTCGGCAGAGTAGGGCTGATCTTTACAGAAAGATGGTGAGGGAGTACGTAGCTGACCATATCATCGTCCTAAATGATCACACAGCTCCCTACAACTACTGGGTTTCAAAGCTGGACATGTGGCACGAACTGGCGCTGTACGCCTTGGAGGTTCTTGCCTGCCCTGCCGCTAGCGTGTTGTCCGAGCGGGTTTTCAGTGCAGCTGGTGGCATCATCACCGATAAGCGTACACGCCTGTCGACTGATAGCGCTGACAGGCTGACGCTTATCAAGATGAATAAAGCCTGGATTTCTCCGGATTTTCATTCTCCACCAGGTGAAAGAAGCTCAACCTGAATAATGTATGCACTCCTCCTCCTCATTGTCCTCCTTCTCCTCCTCTTTGTACACTAAAGCATAGGAAACTGGCTATTTTTTGCCAGGGCCAACTGGCTCTAGCTATAGTACTCTATGTATTTAATTTTTCTGGAGGGCCACCTAACCGGTCCTCTGTTTTAAACAATTTTTGGGAGTGTCACATACAGATTCTCAATCTATTTAATTTTTCTGGAGGACCACGTACCTGCTCCTCTGGTTTGAAAACTTTTTTGGACTGCCACATACAGGCACTCAATTTATTTAATTTTTCTGGAGGACCACCTACCTGCTCCTCTGGTTTGAAAACTTTTTTGGACTGCCACATACAGGCACTCAATCTATTTAATTTTTCTGGAGGACCACCTACCTGCTCCTCTGGTTTGAAAACTTTTTTGGACTGCCACATACAGGCACTATCCAAATTAAATTGTCTAAATAGCAGCCTCCACATGTTGTCTTTTTAGCTGCCTCCACACGTTGTCTCCATTGCTAGCTCCACACGTCATCGCCATAGCTGCCTCCAAAAGTCGTCCATATAGCTGCCTCCATACATGGTCCCCTTATCAAACGAGCTGTGTCAGGCAGAATTTTGGGTTGTTTTCATGGCTTCCACATCAAACTTGTTAACTTTGTCGCCACCTTGCTGTATAATACACACAATATACTGGCAAACTTTTATCATTTACCGATATTATTTCAGCGCTTCTTGCGCATCTGTTTACATTCCCCTCACCCGCCATAACCCAAACTTATAAGAACACTACTACACTTGATCTTATACAAAAGGTTCTTAGAAGTGCTGTTTGGGGAGTAGCCTAGAGACAGGGGCTTGGATTGGCGAAAGCTCGCCTGGCAGCGGAGCGCCAACTCCATCCCAAGATCCAACTAACATAGTTTTAACTGCAGCACCTTTAATCTACTACTAGTTCACTGCCTCCATACATCGTCCCCTTATCAAACGAGCTGTGTCAGGCAGAATTTTGGGTTGTTTTCATGGCTTCCACATCAAACTTGTTAACTTTGTCGCCACCCTGCTGTGTAATCCACAAAATATACTGGCAAACTTTTATCATTTACCGATATTATTTCAGCGCTTCTTGCTTAGAAGTGCTGTTTGGGGAGTAGCCGAGAGACAGGGGCTTGGATTGGCGAAAGCTCGCCTGGCAGCGGAGCGCCAGCTCTATCCCAAGATCCAACTAACATAATTTTAACTGCAGCACCTTTAATCTACTAAAAGTTCACTGCCTCCATATATCCTCCCAATTATCAAATGAGCGGTGTCGGTGTTTTCAGGTGTTTCACCAGAAACATAGTGGAACTCGGCCCATCTGTCGCCGCCATGCTGGAGAACTGAAGTTGCAATCATAGCAGCGCAATATGAATGCCCCATACTGTTGCTCTTAATCATGGAAGTCATCCCCATGGCTGCCTCCACATGTCGTTCCCTTATCAAAAGAGCTGTGTCAGGCTCATTTTTCGGGTGTTTCACCAGATACGTTATGGAACTTGGTCACTATGTCGCCACCTCGCAGTGTTATCGACTAAATATACCGTCAACCTTTTGTTCACATAGGAAATCATTTCAGCGCTTCTTGCTCACTTCCTTTGGTTCCTCTCTGCCACCCATTGGTTTGAAGCCTGAGTCCATTTAGGGTATGTCGCCATGACACTCTCTAGCCTGCCGCTGCTGCCGCTGCCTCTGCATGCCGTCCCCTATAGTGTCAGGGTCAATTATTGCATGTTTTAGATGCTATCTAGTCTCATTCGGTCACTCTGTCATGGGCATGCTATTGCCCATAATTTTGGCATAATGGTACGATTAAGCAGCCTCAGAGGCATCCATGCATGCTGCCCCTGCTGTTTCCTGTCCATTTCCGTGGTGTTTCCATCCTTTTCTGAGGTTCCCAGGTGTTTGGCCAAGCTTCCCTGTGCAGAGCCTTGGTCCCCTTGAAAAATGCTCGAGTCTCCCATTGACTTCAATGGGGCTCGTTATTCGAGACGAGCACTCGAGCATCGGGAAAAGTTTGTCTCTAATAACGAGTACCCGAGCATTTTAGTGCTCGCTCATCTCTAATGCTTATCCAATGTTGTTGTAGAGGCATCAGATCATCTCTGCAGGAGTGCAGGTCACAAGTTTACAAGAGGACAGTACTGGAAAGAGTAAGAAAAAACAGAGATATAGACAAGGGGAAGCCATTCATACTCACAATGACAACAAGTCACAATTGGAAAGAAACAAAGGAGATGTCCATGTCACTCTCCCTCTCGTCCCAGTTCCTCCGCCCAAAAGCGATTGTTCCCATGTTTTATCATTAAACAATGAGGTGCAGTTATTCAAGGAGGCGGTCAGGGATTCCATCCTGCGAATTTCCCTTACCCTGGAAAGTAGGTGGTAGTGTGGATGTTTAAGTATATTCCTGAGCCTGCCCTCTCTCCTCATACCCGGTGATATTCTTTTTATATATTTCTCACTATTGCTGTATTTGCTATATGCTGCTTAGACTGCTGGTATTGTACCATAGCTCTACAAGATTTAGGAACCTATTCACATTCTTAGGTTAAGTAGGAGACGGGATAATAGCAACCTTTGCTCATTTTGCACAATATTGTTAGGCTGCTATTGCTACCAGTGCTAATCTATGCGCTTATTCTTCTGGTAGCCCTTCAGAAAGCTATGCACATGTTTGTTCTTTTAAAGAGAACCTGTCATGCAATATAACCCCCCTAAACTAAATATATTTTCATAAACTGCCATTAGAAAGCATTGCCTCTATCCCTTCATTGTCCCTCTACATGCCTGTAAACCTAAGCAATGAGGTCCTAAAGCTGTATGCAAATGACCTGTGAATTGTCCAAAGAGTCATTAGCATATTCAAGCTGTCCAGCTTATTCATGAGTGGGAGGGAGGTACAGCCACACCCCCAGTGCTTGACTGACAGCCTGTATAATGGTGTAATGGCTGCTCCATTTGCTTCCTGGTGCTGGCAGCCACATCCCCTGCAGCCTGTGTGTGTATAGGAAAGATACAACAGCTCCAGGCAGCCATGTTATAGCAGAACATGTATAGCAGGTACATGTGTAGCTGATAAAGTAAATAGAAGAAAAATCGCGGCACTCACCAAGGGAACTTCAGTATTTATTGAAGGCAACACAGGTGATACAGGACGCCGACGTGCGGCAAGGCGACGGGCCGTTTCGCGCTAAACAGCGCTTTCTCTAGCCTCTGACGTCATCCTTCCGGGGCGTGCGTGTTTTAAGCGCTGGCCCCGGGAGGTTGTCATGGATACATAGCAACAAGACATACAGGTGCATAATCATTAATAAACGTGACTAAGCTAACAATAAGTTAAAAACAAGGCAAATGGGGGAAATGCATTACACGAACAGTTAATATTTTCAAAATGAGACAGTAATGGCTGAGTAAGGTGTATGCAGAGGGGCAATTTGGGTATACGCGTACACCCTAAAAGGTTATAGGAAAACGCTAAGATCATTTCGATCATTCAATCCTAAAGCACCCATAGCATTACATCTAAGAATCCATTTGGCTTCGCGGCGTAATAGGGTTTTTTGGCGATCTCCACCCCTTGGGTTAATATCCACCCTCTCTATGCCCGCAAAGCGGAGTGAGTCATTGGGGTGATCAAGCCTCATATGTTCGATCAGCCTCGGACAGCCATTCCCGGTCTCAATGGACTTAAAGTGTTCTCTCACTCGTATAAACATATTTCTGATTGTTTTACCAATGTAAAATCTATTACAAGGACAGAAAAGAACATACACTACAAACGACGTTCTACAAGTAATGAAACTTTTCACATCAATCGTCACGCCTCCTATGTTCAGAGATTTAGCCTGCATGTTACATCTGCAAAAATTACAGTGCCCGCATTTAAAGTTTCCCTTAGGAGCTCCTTTACTGAGCCAGTTTTGTCTCGAGGCAGAGTATCTGCTTTGGACGAGCTCAGTTCTCAATGTGGGGCTGCGTCTAAAGGTAACAAGGGGTCTCTGGACCGTAAGTTCAGCCAATTTTGGTTCCTGACGAAGGATATTCCAATGTCTGTTGATAGCCTTACGAATAGCGCCATCATTCGGGCTAAAGTCAAAGGAGAAGGCAAATCTCCTCTCCTCTTTATTCTTCTCTTTCTTAACATTGGCAAACAAACTTCGTCTGGGAATAGAATCGGCTTTTTTCAGGGCAACCTGTATATCTTTGTCTGGGTAACCACGCTCTAAGAACCGCCCAGCAAGTTCCTGTGCTTGTCGTTGGAACCCTGCACTGTCACTATTGAGTCTCTTAAGGCGCAAAAATTGACTGAAAGGGACGCCAGATTTTACATGTGAGGGGTGAAAACTATCGTGATGCAAAAGTGAATTAGTCGCTGTGGGTTTTCTAAATCCTTCCGTAAAAAGTGTTCCGTCGGCTATCTTGAGCCTTACATCCAGAAAATCTAGTGACTCGCCTCCAAACAAAGAGGTAAATTTCATATTCATGTCATTATTGTCATTCAGATAGTCGACAAATGATGAGAATGCGTCATGTGATCCATCCCAAACAATGAAAATATCATCCACGTAACGTAGATACACGCGGATGTTTTTGATAAACGGGTTGCGCAGAGAGTGGACAAAGCGGGACTCAAAAACAGCCAGAAAAATATTGGCTAATGTACAAGCTACGGGAGTACCCATAGCTGTGCCCACCCTCTGCGCATACCACGACTCATCAAACATGAACGCATTGTGAGATAGGACAAAGGTGAGTGCATCGCTCACAAAAGCGATGTAGTCAGCATCCTTACCCGCATTCCGCAGAGCCAGGCGTACAGCCTCGACGCCAAGGTCCTGCGGGATGCGGGTATATAGGCTCTCAACATCGATGGAAGCAAGTTGGAAGCCTTCCTGCCAAGTCAAGTCCTCGATGGCCAAAAGGAAGGCCGTCGTGTCCTTCAAATAGGCCGGAATGTCGTTCAACAACGGGCGTAGCAGCCAATCTAAATATTGGGAGATGGGTTCTGTAATGGACCCTATGCCGGCGACGATAGGACGTCCCGGTGGGTCACAGAGGGTCTTGTGAATCTTCGGAAGGAAATACCACACCGGGTATATAGGATTTTTTGGAAACAGTCGATCGGCTGTCTTTTTAGAAAGGATCCCCTTCTCCACATTGCGCCTAAGTAGGGTCTGAAGACGTGATGCATAATTACGAGTCGGATTCTGGTCGAGACGTCTGTAAGTACAGGTGTCCCCCAACTGTCGTTTGGCTTCAGCCAGGTAATATTTTCGTGTCATGACCACCACGTTCCCACCCTTGTCGGCTGGTTTTATAATTATGTCACCCTGCGTTTTGAGATACTTCAGGGCTAGTTTTTCACTCGAGGATATATTATCTGCGGTGATAGGATAGGTCAGTGCTTTGACATCCTCAATGACGCATTGGACAAAAGTATCAATAGGGTGACCAGCCGGCAAGGGTGGGCAAAACGTGGAGGGGACCCCTCTTCTGAACTCTTCAATGCAAACCTGTGTCGTATCGTTAGGTATGGGCTCAAAGTCGGGTAGGTAGTGTAAATCATGCAGTAGTCGAATGTCAGATTCGTCAACCGTTGAGGTTACATCAGGGGGGCTAAACCCTAAGGGGCCAATAATACTGGGGATCTCGCCAGGCCTCCGTTCTACTTCAGGTGTAAATTTGTCGTGAAAAAACCTGTGTAAATTGAGTTTACGTGCTGCCTTAAACAGGTCAATCTCAAAATTACAAGCATCGAAAGCATTAGGCATGGCAAAATTCAATCCTTTAGACAGCAGGGATATCACATTATCATTAAGGGGGATGTTAGTAAGGTTGACCACAGTTCGGTTAGTGCATGGATCACCTGTTTCGGCTATCGCCAGGAGACCTGTTTTCGTTTCATGCTCTGCTTTCTTCCTCGACCGCCTCGTCCCGCCCCGGCGGGTGCGTCGCCTAAAGGGACAGAGACCGCGGGAGTGTTCTCGTTGCTCTGAACTGTGGTGCCTTGGTTACTTGGTCCTGCTTCGTCAGATGGACTAGAATCGGACTCAGTGGTCCAAAAGTCTGTATTGGTTTTGGTTCTGATATTCCTCCTGCGGTTCCCTCCTTTTCTTCTGTACGTGTTGCTATTAGATTGCCAATCGAATATCCGACCTTCATCGAAATCTTGTTTATCCCGGAGGAACTTGTCACGCTTCCGGTTTTTAACTTCCATCTGTGTTAAGAGCATTTTTTTCTCCAGTTTTTTAGAGAAAGTTTGGAACTGGCTTTCTGAGAGGCGTGATCTCAACTCAGTCTTTGCCTTACAAAGCTCTGTAGTGACAGATTCATATTCGGTTCTATTTCTATCCAGTACCAGTTGCATTATCTCGAGAGAGTACTGCAGGTGTAATTTCTTCCAAGCATCAAAGAAAAGAGGATCATCTTTGTATTGAGCAGGTTCTTTGTATGTCCGTAAACCTCTGGGAACACGTCCGTGGTCCTTATAGGATTGTAGTGAATGATTAGTCCAAAACAATCTAATTTCCTTGTCTGCAAGCGAGAACACTTTATGTTCCAGGGTTTTTGTGCTGATCATTTGTAGCATGTCCCTCTTGTTGCATAGATCAAAAAACGCAGCGGCGTCCTCTCTACCTGTGTTAATATTTATTTCTGCATTGTCGGTGCCCATATTTATCTCCATCTCCGGATCCATCTGATTCAAGGCGTCTTCGCACGCCCCGGAAGGATGACGTCAGAGGCTAGAGAAAGCGCTGTTTAGCGCGAAACGGCCCGTCGCCTTGCCGCACGTCGGCGTCCTGTATCACCTGTGTTGCCTTCAATAAATACTGAAGTTCCCTTGGTGAGTGCCGCGATTTTTCTTCTATTTACTTTTTTGGGACTGTTTCATTGCTCCACTGAGCACCACCTGTGACTTCAACACTACTGCTTCAGATGCCCAAACATAACTCCAGTAACGCCGTGGTCCAATTGTGTCGCGAGGTACATAGAGGTGGTGCCAGACCTACTGTTTCTCTCTGTATATGACATGTGTAGCTGATGTCTGTGTATTAGGAGGATGCAGCAGGTCAGCAGATGCAGCACACACACTAGCAATGCTTTACTATACATTATTTAACACAAACCGCCACCTAAGGTAGCGCTAAAAGTACCCATATCCGGACAGGCGAAATGAAAGTAAAACGTCACTTTTATTGATATCTGATAGTAAAAAGTGATTATTAGCCCGACCCCTGATGAAGCCGGTTTACCGGTGAAACATGTCGGGGCGCTAATTTCTGTTCATTTTAATAGCAGGAGTGCCTAGGCAACCTCAGTCTATTTGAGCCTACGTCTTAGATCTTAGGGGGCAGTTTAGCTGTTCTAGGGTCTAATCAGTACCTGAGAATCAAAATCTACTTAGAATCAGATAGTGAGATCGGCACAGGGTACAATACAAATTCTGTGAGCATATAGGTTCTCAAGCTGAAGTTTTATAGCTTGGTTTGGAATGTACTGAGATCATGTTTGATCACATGCTACCGAACCTAATGCATTGGGTTTAAATGATAATAACCCTTTACATTATAGATGTGCTTATCATGGTCTATTCAGCTTACTTAGCTTAACCCTAGCTTACTTAGGGTATACACTCGCAGTGTGGGGTACACCTATTTGGTACCCTAGATAGCCTAACTCCTATCTCAAACAGGCAGTGGTTCCCCGCTTATACCACTATTTCTCCCTACAGTTTGATCTCAGGCTTATATTGTGTAACTTGTTAGCCTTTGGCACCTGTGTTTTTAACAATTTTTCCTCTAACTGAGCATCTAGTAGTGATTCTACTATCACTTTTTACTATCAGATATCAATAAAAGTGACGTTTTACTTTCATTTCGCCTGTCCGGATATGGGTACTTTTTGCGCTACCTTAGGTGGCGGTTTGTGTTAAATATTTTCCCAATATCCCTGCCATGACAGCAGGTCCATTCTTTAGTTTTTTTTAGATTTACTATACATTACACACAGACATGAGCAGGGGGAGGAGAGGGGAGGTGTAACAGGGGTGACATCACTGCCTCTGATCAAGTGACCAGCCTCATTTACATAATAAAGAAAAGATGATTTTGCAATGATTAATGTATGAAATAACTAGATAAAGGCTGGGATGAGATCCTAGTGAGCTGCTCTAACAGGTAGTAGTGACAGGACAAGTGACACAGACCTGATGACAGGTGTCCTTTAATTGTTTTTAAATGTTTGGCTAATATTGCTATATGTATTTCTACCACAAAAAAAAATTTCAATTGTATTTTCCATTGATTCATTGATTGCATTATTCCAGTACCTATAACACGTCATACTTCTCTTTTGGTTTTGTATAGTACATTGTTCTGACGTGTTCAGACGTGACAGCTGTCATCCTGCACATATTACCAGGAACTTACCTATAGGGGAGTTTATTAGGGCGAAGTGTGCATCTTCGGACAATACCACTTACAACTCTGAAACTACCAATATTTCCTCACAATTACATGAGAGAGTTTATACCTCCTCTGATTGTTAACATGCCCTTAGGCCCCTTCCACACTAGCGAGTGTGATGCGATGAACTCGCATCACACTCGCAACGCAAGCTGCCGGGAACGCACGGCCCGAACGCTGCACCGCGGGAGTGAACTCAGCATGTCAGTTCACTCCCGCGGTGCAGCGTTCGGGCTGTGCGTTCCCGGCAGCTTGCGTTGCGAGTGTGATGCGAGTTCATCGCATCACACTCGCTTGTGTGGAAGGGGCCTTAGAATTGTGGATTCCCAACCACGTTCTCATTACCTCACTGATAAAACCCCCCAAAAATTGTCTGTAACCAAACCAGTGTTAAGTACCAAATTTTCCACTATGTAAGGATTTGTCCCTAACATAGTGAAAAAAAAACCCATTTTACAGTGTGACCCAACCTTGAATAAAATTTTGCATAATGGCATCATGTGCACATCCAGACATGCACCTACTTTAGCTAACTCTATATCCCCCAATACTTTCTCCACTGTGAGCTATGAAGCCACATGGCTGTCCTATAAAGGAAGCTTCTGCTGTGGAGGTATGCGCTGCAACATTTGCAAGTACATGAAAAAAAACTCCAGTTTCACTTCCATTCGTACTCCTAAATCTTTTAACATCTATAGACACATGAACTGCGAGACATCCCATGTTGTCTATTTAGCAGAATGCACAGTCTGCAGTCTACAGTACTACAGAATGCAGTCTACAGTACATTGGTTGTACTTATAGAAAGCTTAAGGATCGTCTCTTTGAGCACATTACTGGAGCCAATCCTAACACAATCTCAAGTATATGTAATATCACAGGTTTATCTAAACACTTCTGTGATATTCATTCAGGTAACATGATGACTATGAAGGTTTGCGCCATTGACCATGTCCCTCCACTTAAACGTGACGGTGATAGGGTTAAAATCCTGCATACAAAAGAAGCCAAATGGATCCTGTTACTTGACAGTGATCTTCTTATTAATTTTGCTACATCGTTATTCTGTCATGCTTTTCTATATACATAATGTCATTTGCTTTCTAAATGCATTCCTATGCTATTGTGTGCTCTTGTTTACTGATGTTAACATATGTTTCATTCTGATGATATCACCTGTGCCAGATCTCAGGGGAGGTGTGACGCTCTGTTCACTTCCTCTTCCTTAAATATCTGTCCATTTTTACTCCCTTTAGGTATGACTAAGGGCCCATTTTCTGCAGTCTGAAATGCGTAACCTGTTACCATGGTACTTCTATTTTTTAAGATTTTGATGAATAAATATTTTTTTACCAGCTAATTTTTCATTTTTTGCCTGTTGCCGGTGGACCTCATGTTTATATATAATTACTATAATACTGCCCCCTATATACAAGAATATAACTACTATATTACTACCCCCTGTGTACAAGAAAATAGCTACTATAATACTGCCCCTATGTACAAGAATATAACTACTATAATACTGCCTCCAATGTACAAGAATATAACTTCTTTAATCCTGCCCACTATGTACAAGAATATAACTACTGTAATACTGCCCCCATGTACAAGAATATAACTACTATAATACTGCCCCTATGTACAAGAATATAACTACTATAATGTACAAATAGCAAAGCAAAAAATGCAGTGGTATATGCTCACCCCTGAGTTTGTAGTAAGCTTGTGTATGCCGTGCACAGATGGTTTGGTTGCTGGTCCGGTTCCAAGCACTTGAAATGAGAATGAATGAAAAAGTGATGTCCATCGGCAGCAGGCGAAAAAAGTCAGTGGCTGGTAAAAAAAGGCTTTATTGAAAAAATAATGGTTAAAACAAGGATACCATGGTAGCAGGTTACGCGTTTCAGACCCTAGAGAGCGGGTCCTTAGTCATACCTAATAGGTAAAGCAAAAAACCTCAACCTGCAATGATTCAAAAAACGCCAAGCCCCCGCCTCCAACCAAACCGAACATAAAAAAATCAACCAAAAAAACGCGGAGAGAGGGCACCAAATGAAGAAAACACAAATTCCTACATGACCAGACAAATGACAAAACCATCGAAAAACTAATGCATTTTTTTCCAAATGTAGTCAATTTATCTGCCTGCACTCTGTTTTTCTATCAGTTAAAGATTTTGTCCAAAGGTCTAGATTTTGCTCCCACCAATACCTTCAACCTTTTTGACACACTTTGTGATGTCAATAAATTTGTTCGTACCTTGACTGTCAAAAAACATTTTTTTAATACCAACAACACAGATGCTTGTATACTTCCTCTTTTCCTCTACAAAAAACCCATATTTTTACCCCATAAATTCACAAGTACCTGTTATGGATTTATTTCAGGAGTCTATTGAAAGAGACTTGAGATTTCTTTATTTCAATATGCCTGAATGTAAACAAAATCTTACCTCCAAAGAGAGACGCGCTATACGAGAACTGAGAACCAATCCATACATACTTGTAAGACCTTCAGACAAAGGAGGAAGCATCACAGTCCTTGACAAAGAGTTATATCGCACTCAAGCTCACATGATGCTGACTGATAAGGCCCCTTCCACACTAGCGAGTGTGATGCGATGAACTCGCATCACACTCGCAACGCAAGCTGCCGGGAACGCACGGCCCGAACGCTGCACCGCGGGAGTGAACTCAGCATGTCAGTTCACTCCCGCGGTGCAGGGTTCGGGCCGTGCGTTCCCGGCAGCTTGCGTTGCGAGTGTGATGCGAGTTCATCGCATCACACTCGCTAGTGTGGAAGGGGCCTTAGAGTACCTACCACTGCCTATCTTCTGATCCCACCAACCGCATAAAAACCCAAATGACATCCCTAATTCATGAGGGATTACATCTAGGAATTATTGATACCCGGACTGCAGAATACCTCATTCCCGAGAAACCTACGTGTGCAAATTTTCTACATGCTTCCAAAGACGCACAAACAAGGCTTTCCACCAGCCTTTCGTCAAATAGTGTCAAACCGGTTCTCTCTTGGAAAAACTTGGAACTTGGTTCCCTATTCCCTTCTTGAACGTCATGCTCACTGGTAACCCGGATGATGGTACAGTTCACACAGCCCTTTACCGCAAGCCCACCAGTGGAAACACACTCCTCAGAAAAGATGGCTGCCATCCAGCTCACATTACAAAAAATCCACTTATAGGAGAGTTTATTAGAGCCAAACGTGCGTGTTCTGACAATATTTCTTATGAAACCGAGGCCATTAATATGACATCTCGCCTACATCAAAGAGGCTATTCTAATTCTGATTGTCTACGAGCCCAAAATATTGTGAACGCAAAACCTCGTTCACACTACTGAAAAACCAAATAAGAATAATATTGCCATCGCCAAACCGGTGTTTTGCACTCGTTTTTCTCCTATGTACACTCAAATTGTAAATACTGTAAAAAAAATACTTACCCATCTTACAATGCGATCCCACGCTTAATCAAATCCTTCAAGAAGGCATCATGTGTACATCCAGACACGCTCCGATTCTGGCCAATATTATCTCTCCAAACACTTTCACTGCTTCTACCCAGGGCAGTACATGGCTATCGTATAAGGGCAGTTTCTTCTGCGGGGGCTCTCGATGCAACATTTTCAAATATATGAAAAAAACATCTACTTTCACATCCGTGTCCACCAATACTAATTACAACATCAACAGACACATGAATTGTGAAACCTCGCATGTTGTTTATTTAGCCGAGTGTGTTACCTGTAAACTGCAATACGTAGGCTGCACTTACAGGAAGCTTAAAGATAGGCTTTCTGAACATATTACCGGTGCCAACCCAAATACCATCGCCAGCACCCGCAATTTAACAGGCCTATCGAAGCATTTCCGAGACACACATCTGGGAAATATGACGTCCCTCAAAGTGTGTGCCATCGATCATGTCCCTCCACAGAAACATGGCGGTGACAGGGTTAAAACCTTACATCTTAAAGAAGCCAAATGGATCCTTCTGCTTGATACCAGACATCCTCTTGGTCTTAACTACAAAAGTGACCTTCTATATATTTACTAAATGTATTATTTTCTCTGCCTCTCTATATAAGTGCCTTGGTCTTTGTGGTCATACACTGTTGTTTTTTCACGCATATTTTTTGCATCTTTTGTATATTCTGTGCCTGTGCTCATTTGAATATCATCACCTGTTACTGAGTATTGAAGAGGCGTAACCCTCAATGGTTTACTTCCTTTTCCTTTAAATACTAGTTCATTGCTTTACCTCTTAGGTATGACTAAGGACCGCTCTCTAGGGTCTGAAACGCGTAACCTGCTACCATGGTATCCTTGTTTTAACTATTGTTTTTTCAATAAAGCCTTTTTTTACCAGTCACTGACTTTTTTCGCCTGCTGCCGATGGACATCACTTTTTCATTCATAACTACTATAATACTGCCCCCCATGTACAAGAATATAACTACTATAATACTGCCCCCTATGTACAAGAATATAGCTACAACAACACCGCCCCCTATGTACAAGAATATAACTACTATAATACTGCCGCCTATGTACAAGAATTTAACTACTATAATACTGCCCTCCATGTACAAGAATATAACTGCTATAATACTGCCCCTATGTACAAGAATATAACTACCGTATATAATCGTGTATAAGCCGAGTTTTTCAGCACAAATAATGTGCTGAAAAATGTCCCCTCGGCTTATTCACGAGTCTATTAAAAAAAAATACCCACTTAAAAAAAATAAACTTATATACTCACCCTCTGATGTCAGCACGGCTCCCCGATGTCAGTGCGGCTCACCGATGTCCCCGATGTCAGCGCGCCCCGTCTTCTTTCTTCTCCGCGGCTCCTCTTCTTTCTTCCGGCATGGACACATGGACATATGACGCGGCCGCTGCTGACGTCATAGTATGCGCGGCCACGAAGAAAACATGGCCGCGTCCATGACAGAAGCAAGAAGAAAGAAGAGGAGCCGCGGAGAGGAAAGAAGACGGGGCACGCTGACATCGGGGACATCGGTAAGCCGCGCTGACATCGGAGGGTGAGTATATAAGTTTATTTTTTAAGGGCTGTGGGGGCAGGCTGGCTGTATACTAACTACTAGGGGCTGCTGTATACTACTAGGGGCTGTTGTATACTACTAGGGGCTGCTGTATACTACACGCTGAGGCTGGCTGTATACTACTAGGCACTTGCTGTATACTACTAGGGGCTGCTATATACTACATGGGGGCTGCTGTATACTACATGGGTGCTGGCAGGCTGTATACTACTAGGGGCTGCTGTATACTACGTGAGGGCTGGCAGGCTGTATACTACTAAGGGCTGCTGTATACTACATGGGGGCAGGCTGGCTGTATACTACTAGGGGCTTGCTGTATACTACTAGGGGCTGCTGTATACTATTAGGGGCTTGCTGTATACTACTAGGGGCTGCTGTATACGACATGGGGCAGGCTGGCTGTATACTACTAGGGGCTTGCTGTATACTACTAGGGGCTGCTGTATACTACTAGGGGCTGCTGTATACTACATGGGGGCTGGCAGGCTGTATACTACTGGGGGTGCTGTATACTACATGGGGGCTGGCAGGCTGTATACTACTAGGGGCTGCTGTATACTACATGGGGGCTGGCAGGCTGTATACTACTAGGGGCTGCTGTATACTACATGGGGGCTGGCAGGCTGTATACTACTGGGGGCTGCTGTATACTACATGGGGGCTGGCAGGCTGTATACTACTAGGGGCTGCTGTATACTACATGGGGGCTGGCAGGCTGTATACTACTAGGGGCTGCTGTATACTACATGGGGGCTGGCTGGCTGTATACTACTGGGGGCTGGCAGGCTGTATACTACTAGGGGCTGCTGTATACTACATGGGGGCTGGCAGGCCGTATACTACTGGGGGCTGGCAGGCTGTATACTACTGGGGGGGGGTTTGACCAATGCATTTCCCACCCTCGGCTTATACTCGAGTCAGTAGTTTTTCCCAGTTTTTGGTGGTAAAATTATGGGTCTCGGCTTATACTCGGGTCAGCTTATACTCGAGTATATACGGTACTACATTTCCGCCTCTATGTATAAGAATATAACCACTATAATACTGCTGCCTATGTACAAGAATTTAACTACCATAATACTGTCCCCTATGTACAAGAATATAATTGCAAAAAAAACTGCCTCCTATGTACATGACCGCTTTACATAGAGGGGGGACAGCAGTCCTGTGCAAGAAAATAAAGGGTGTCAGGCTGCAGCAGGCCAATGTAAAATATGGACCTATGGGGTACAGCAGACCTGTTTAATTTATCCACATGCCTGCTGCACCCCATGGCACCATATTATATGCAGGCCTCCCAATCTTTCCTTCCTCAGGACTGTTGCTACCTAGTGTAAAACAGAAAGTGTCACACTTTGTACAGGATTGTCAGAAGTGACATTTAGCTACTCACAGGTGATGATCTTCTCCATCTGGTATAAAAGTGCACTGAGATTCTCCAGGCCATCACTTGTCGATAAAGAATTCACAGTCACATGTAGTCGGCTCCTTGCAGAACCTCTGTAAGCCTGTGATCCTAAAGATACTACAGTCACACTATTATGTCACCTGAATAACCCTGTGCTCCTAAGTAATATAATGTATGCCCCTCACACCACAACTGACCACACTGTGCCCTAGGATAAATTATGTGTGTACTAAAATAATAATGATATTTACATTGTCACTTATAATTTACTATAAAACATGCAGTTCCCCACTACATTAGAATAACTACAATCTAAATGAATAAATAATATATACCGTATTTTTCGGACTATAAGGCGCACAAAAAATCCTTTCATTTTCTCAGAAATCAAAGGTGCGCCTTATAGTCCAGTGTGCCTTATATATGAATCATCCTTACAGACAACAGCTGTCTTGAACTGTGCACAGGTCTGCCACCTGCTGGTCATTCATCCTTATAATCAGGTGCGCTTTATAATCTGGTGCACCTTATATATGAACCTATACGTTATAGCAGGCATTTATTAATGGTGCGCCTTATAGTCTGAAAAATATGGTACTGTGAATACAGAAGTATATTCTGCTATATTTCCTGTTACAATGTGCCAATTCACACGTCAGCTTATCCAAGCACTCACATTTTATCAACTTTTCTTTTGGGTCAGTCTCTTTTTTAATATCATTTCTTAATCTGGTTATTTGCATCTCCATTTTAAATCCATCTTTTTTTAGAAACACTTGAGCTCAGTCAAGAAACACCATAAACTTAATTTGACTCACCAGCCACCATTACAGCTCCTCCATGATCCCCATGATGCAGGCTGCACTCCAGGCTCTGGTTTTCTCAGGATTCTCAACCCAGCTACTCTATCCTCCTCGGGGGTCAGGAGGCCATGCCTCCACCCTGCAGAGAGCTCACAAGCACACATCTATCCTCTCCTATGACCAAGAATATAACTACTATAATACTGCCCCTATGTACAAGAATATAACTACTATAATGCTGCCCCTGTGCACAACAATACAGCTACTATAAAACTGCTCCTATGTTCAAGAATATAACTGCTATAATACTATAACATCACAAACAAATATTGCAGAGTCTGCAGGCGGATACGGCTTTTTTGAATACACCTTCTATTTATATATAACGCAAGTGTGAATCTTTTGTGATTTCTCTACAATTACATATGGCTACTCTTGGTGAATACCTTAAATTCCCAGAGGCATGAGATCCAACATTCGTCCTCACCTCTTTGCACAAGGCCCTGCAATTTGAATGAAATTTATGCAGATTTCTAATAAATACTTCTTGGATCTAATCATGCTGGACATTGAATATCTACAGCAAGAAATATCTAAATTACAAAGCACTACAAACCAGACGAACTCCACTCTGAAAAATGATCTTACAGAGGAGGATTATAAAAAAAATTAATGGATTCCATTCTAATGAAAAAGTCACAACTTAAGTCTGAACAGGAACAAATTAAATGGTCAAGGGATTAAGAGGACTATCATATTGGCAAAATCTATGCTTGGTAAGGTACACACACTTACACTGCTAACACTTCAAACAAAGATAACACTTGGAAGAAAAAACGCAGTCCCGCTAGGAAAAATCTTGATAACATCAATAATCAGGATACCGCCCAAGCTCAAGCAGAGAATCCTTTTTAGGATCATCTCCAAACAACATAGAAAACCCAGAGGGGTGGAAAACATCAATTCAGACACCGAAAAAGTTAGACCTACGAAGGCACATTTTTTCCCACATAGATCAACGTCCAACAAGAAGAAGCCACAGTAAATATTTCCTCTAAAATTTTAACTAATCATGAGTTTAATGTACTACAAAAAGGACTGTCCTTTAGCCCTTGGTCATATACCAATTGGTTTGAATTGGATGTTGATATATGTAGATTTATACGTAGCATTAAGCTTAAACATTGGTTTTTATAACAGAATTAGAACAGGTGACTCCAACAAGGGGGACACTCTAGACCCCAGACAGTTTGGTCTATTTAATAAAAGTAATTTCATAACTCCCCGGTGAGGTACCAGCGATTGAGGCTTTCGCTGAGGCAGTTAAACATGACATACATAAATTATGATAATGTGACGAGTGCCAAAATTGCAGCTTTGGACTGACTTGACCATTTTCCCATGACGACGACATCATCGCCACGGCTGTTGTCGTCATGGACAAGTCAGCCTATGTTTCTGAAATATATTGCCAACTTAGCGATATAACCGCTTACAAACAAGTATCTCAAGATCCCAAGTTTACACTAGGACATGGAATCAAATATGTCCTAGACATGGCATTGTCATCTGGCACGATCAGTGAAGATATGCAAAAAATATTTATTGGTCAATGATTCGGTTACTCTGGTAATATATATTCTAACTAAAATTCACAAGGATCTTCAACATCCGCCTGGACGCCCAATAGTCTCAAGCAATGATTCTATTTTTTATCACATTACTATTTTCTTAGACCGTGTACTCAGAAAATATGCCATTAAGAGGGATTCATATATACAAGACACTTCAGATTTTCTTTGCAACAGTAATGTGATTGAAAATGTCCCTCATCTGATTTTGGCATCATTTGATGTAGTTTCTTTTATGTACCTCCATCAGTCACACATTGGGTACAAAGGTAGTGGGGAAATGTTTGGGTCAAACTGATTATAATGAACAAGAAATTATGTTTATTTTGAAACTTTTGGAACTTGTTCTATATAACAACTATTTTCTTTTTGGTAGCAATTTTTTTGTTCAGTTAAAAGGGGTCGCAATGGGTGCCAGTATGGCCCCTTGCTATGACAACATCGTCATGACTGCCCTGGAGGAGGACTTTATCTATGTATCCCACAACTTCCAACATGTGTTGAGGTGGTGGAGATACATAGATGACATGTTCCTATTTTGGATCGCCTCCCCCTCAAGCAGCTTTTTGCTTTTCATGAGTTTCTTAAAACCATTTACTCTGACATAAAATTCACATTGGTTCATTCCATAGAGACGATACAATTCCTAGACATACAAGTGACATACACTGATCTGGGACTAAGTACTGATTTGTATCCCAAACCGATGGACAGAAATACTATTCTCAGCTACGAGAGTAGCCACCCACGTCCTATGTTAAATTCATTACCTCTAAGCCAATTCCTTAGAGTTAAAAGGATATCCTCTGATGATAATAAATTCCAAAAAATTTTTGGAAAAATGGCTTCTAAATTCCGATGTAGGGGCAATACAGAAAAAGTTATACAAAATAGTTTGACTAAGACACATGCAAAAACTAGACAAGAATTACATAATCCTTCTATCAATAGGAAACCCATGACCAGGATACTGTTTGTATCTACATTTAATGATAATAGTGATAGTACTTCAGAGTACTGGTAGCTTTCCATGTCGATCATGTGTGCTAATAAGGGCAACACATTCACACATAATAATGTCACATATCGTATAATAGATTACCTGGACTGTAAAAGTGACTTTGTAATTGCAATTGGTGAGGCGACCCTTGACTTTAAGACCAGGTTTACACAACATCGGTATACAATCTGTAAACAAAGACTTGATCTACCGGTCAGTAGACATTTAACGATAAAGGTCATAAAGAATCACATTTAAAATTTTACACTGGCCTTGGATAGGGCTAACATAGTGTGTTTCTGATGCCCTGTTTGGAAAAGACCTTCTATACTTACTTCTTCACTCTCCACCGTCGATTGTATGGCTTTCGCTCCACTTTCCCTCATCCAATATGGGTTCTCTGTACAAACAATGAATGTTATACACTCCAGGTCCAGGACCAAGCCAGCTGGTTGCATGTCTTTATGTAGCGGTTTCTAATTTACATATGTTTCGTGAATGGAACTCACGAGACGATGGGGCGGTCCTTTACCAAGAGGCAACATTGATCAACTTTTTATGCACAATGTACTTTTAATTTTTCATATGCACTTTTGTATTCATGCTACGATTATGAATGTACATTATGTCACATGTTTATGTTTATTACTCCACTATGTAACCAACAAATCAAAATGTGGGATGGTCCTTATATATGCAAATGCTGGTCACTATGTTGTATGCTTGAAAAAGGTGGACACCCACTGAAACGTTGCGTTCATGGAATAAAGATCACCCTGCTTTGGAACACTAAATTGGACTGCTGCTGCTTTTCCTGATATACTATAATACTGCCCCTATGTACAAGAATATAACTACTATAATACTGCCCCTGGGTACAACAACATAACTACTATAATACTGCCCCCAGGTCTAGTTTCCCTCCTCCCCTGCCCTGACTTCTAGTTCCTCCCTCCTGCCCCCAGTACTAGTACTAGTTCCCCCTCCACTCCTGCCCCTAGGTCTAGTCCCCCCTCCCCTCCTGCACCCACTTCTAGTCCTTTGCTTCTGCCCCCGGTTCTAGTTCCCCCCCTACAGCCCCCAGTTCTAGTTCCCCCTCCTGCCTCCAGTTCTAGTTAACCCTCTTGGCCCAAGTTCTAGTTCCCCCCTTCTGCCCCTAGTTCTATTCCCCCCTGCCCCCAGTTCTAGTTCTCCCCTCTGCCTCAGTTCTAGTTTCCCCCCTGCTGCCCCCAATTCTATCCCCCCCTCTCCTACTGCCCCGAGTTTTAGTCCCCCCCTGCAGCCCCCAGTTCTAGTTCCCCTCCCCCCTAGTTGTAGTCCCCCCCCTGTTCTAGTTCCCCTCTCCCCCCTGCTGCCCCTATGTACTGTCTTACAAATCATAGCTTTGAAAACGTCATCAAAATTCACAAAAAATAACACCACCCACAGCCCCATAAACCAAAGTATGAAAAAGTTATTATAAAAGATTTTTTTTTTTTACAGGAGGTTTTAATTTTTGTAAATGTATGAAAACATTATAAAACCTATAAAAATGTGGTATCCCCATGATCGCACCGAACCAAAGAATGAAGTAGACACGTAATTTGGGGCATAAAGTGAAAGCTGTAAAATCCAAGCCCACAAGAATACATTGCAAAAGTGTTTTTTCACCATTTTCGATATTTTTTCCACTTCCCAGTACAAGGCATGGGATATTAAATACTGTCACTATGTAGCTCAATTTGTTCTGCAGAAAACAAAGCCCTCAAACAGCTCTTTACATGGAAAATTAAAAAAAGTTATGGATTTTTGAAGGTCGGGAGTGAAAAATGAAACATGATTACACGATGCATGATCTATTACATGATCCATGATCATGATCCATTACATGATGCATGATCCATTACACATATGCTCCTCTATAATTTTTTATTCTCCTCCTTTTTCCTAACCTCTAAGGTTCGGATCCACCAAAATTCTGACATAACAAGTGTGACAGCGTTCATATGCTGGAAAGAGTCGCTTTGTACAGACTCTAGTCCTGGTGTGCCAGTGGTAATACTTTATGATGGAGATAATTAGATACATGGTTTCTCAGTCAATGTCAGTTATATGTTATGTTATATGTTACAAAAAGCCTCCGATGCAGAGATAACCATGTTATATCAAAGGACCCTCAGACTCTCCCGCAGGGTGGCCAGCCCTATTCCAAGCCCAGATATCAAAACTAGATGCACATCTCCTTCTTGTCAAGCGAGTCTTCTGTGCAGACTTTATGTCTTTCTGTGTATAGTGATGGTGTATCCTGTACAAAGAAAGAGGGAAAGAGACAGCCATTCTTTTTACTATGCAGAAAAATAAGTTAAGGAGTTTGCCAGTCAGAGGTTCACACTTACAGGCTTAAACCAGCGGTAGTTACACTGAGCAATCTTCATCCTTGTAATAAGGATGAGTATCTCTTCTACCAAAGGCTTCATTATCGATCTGTCTACAGAGGGCAGGGCCAGATCATAGGGGGGCACCCGGGGCACGAGCTCCAGGGCCCCCACCACTTTGCCCTTAAAGTGGTCCCCACCAAATGTGGGCGATTTGGAATCGCCCACAGTATATTTGCGTCTGGGCTCCCTAGGCCATACAAAATGCACCTAACTGAATACAGTCTATAGCAGAGTGAGGGAACAATAAGTTACCTACTCTGACATAGACAATCGGAGCTTGCGCAAGATGGTGGCATCACGTGTGACATCACAGTGTCACAATGTTACAGCGGCTTGATGCCACGGCACCAATTGCAGCAGGGCGCCGCCATCTTGTTGACCCATCTTGATATCCACCCGAATAAAGATGACACCCCAAGGAAGGATGAGGACGGCATGCATCGGGGGAACAATTTTATTATTTTACCTAGGACTGTATATAGTAATTATGGGGGGAGTGTATATAGTTGTAATAAGAGTCTCTATATAGTTAGTTATTATAAGGGCTGTATATAGTGATTATAGGAGGACTGTATATAGTGATTATAGGGGGACTGTAAATAGTATCATAGTATCATAGTATCATAGTATATAAGGCTGGAAGGAGACTCAAGTCCATCAAGTCCAACCTTTAAGAATTAAATAAATGTTTTATTCCCATAACCCGTGATATTTTTTCTCTCCAGAAAGTCATCCAGGCCTCTCTTGAACATGTACATAGAGTCCGCCATAACAACCTCCTGCAGCAGAGAGTTCCATAGTCTCACTGCTCTTACAGTAAAGAACCTTTGTCTATGGCTATGGTAGAATCGCCTCTCCTATAGGCGTAGAGGATGCCCCCTTGTCCTGGTCACAGGCCTAGGTATAAAAAGATCTTTGGAGAGATCCTTGTACTGTCCGTTCAGGTATTTGTACATTGTAATGAGGTCTCTCCTCAGTCGTCTTTTTTCTAAACTGAATAATCCCAAATTTTGTAATCTGTCATTGTATTCTAGTCCCCCCATTCCCCTAATAATCCTGGTTGCTCTCCTCTGCACCCGTTCCAGCTCTACTATATCCTTTTTATACACTGGTGCCCAAAACTGTACACAATATTCCATGTGTGGTCTGACCAGGGATTTGTATAAGGGCAGAACTATGTCTTTATCATGAGAATCTATTCCTCTCTTGATACATCCCATTATTTTAAATGCTTTAGCAGCAGCCGCCTGGCTCTGGTCACTAAAATTAAGTTTACCATCCACCAATACTCCCAAGTCCTTTTCAGCTTCAGTTTTACTAAGTAATTGACCGTTTAGAACATAATTATACTTTTTGTTTCCATGGCCCAAGTGCATAACTTTACATTTATCTACATTAAACCTCATCAACCATTTCTCTGCCCATCCCTCAAGCTTCCACAAATCCCTCTGTAATGCTAAACTATCGACCTCAGTATTTATTACTTTACACAGCTTAGTATCATCTGCAAATATTGAAACTTGACTGTGTAAACCCACTACTAGGTCATTAATAAAAATATTAAAAAGAAGTGGCCCCAATACTGACCCCTGTGGCACTCCACAGGTAACATCAACCCAATCTGAGAATGTGCCATTAATGACTACCCTCTGTTTTCTATCACTAAGCCAATTACTTACCCAGATTACTTACACAGATTTTCTCCTATTCCCAGCAGTCTCATTTTATATACCAACCTTTTATGTGGCACGGTGTCAAATGCCTTTGAAAAGTCCAGATATACAACATCCACAGCGTCCCCCAGATCCAGTTTTGAACTTACCTCCTCGTAGAAACCAATCAGATTAGTCTGACAGGACCGATTTCTCATAAACCCATGCTGTCGCTGGGTTATAAGGTTGTGCACAGTGAGATACTCCAGGATAGCATCTCTAATAAACCCCTCAAATATTTTCCCCACCACAGCAGTTAGACTTACGGGTCTGTAGTTTCCAGGATCGCTATTTGATCCTTTTTTGTATATTGGTACCACATTTGCTATGCGCCATTCCTGTGGAACATAACCAGTCCTCAGTGAATCTTCAAATATTAAAAATAACGGTCTGTCTATCACCGTACATAATTCATGCAGAACCCGGGGGTGTATGCCATCTGGCCCAGGTGATTTATCTATCTTAGTGGTTGCGAGGCGGCGCCGTACCTCTTCCTGGGTTAAACTGTTGACATTATAAAAAGAATTTACATTATTCCTCATTGTGTCTTCCACCAGGGGATTTTCCTGGGTAAAGACAGTTGAGAAGGCGACATTCAGTAGATTGGCCCTTTCCTCATCTCCTTCCACCATGACCCCCATGTTATTTCTAAGGGGACCCACACTCTCTGTTTTTAATTTCTTATCATTTATATACTTGAAAAATAATTTGGGATTATTTTTGCTCTCCCTGGCAATATTTCTCTCAGTCTCTATTTTTGCGGCCTTTATCTGCTTTTTACAGGATTTATTTTTCTCTCTATAATCCTGTAATGCCTCATCGCTACCTTCACGTTTTAGCACCTTAAACTCTTTATCTTTCTCACTTATTGCTTTCCTTACAAGACTAGTTAGCCACATAGGCTTTTTCTTGTTCCTTTTATGCTTTTTCCCATAAGGTGTGTGTTTCTCACAGGACTTTTTCACAATATATGAGAAAAAGTCCCATTTTTGGGGGGGCTTTTGTCTTTGAGAGCATTATCCCAGTCTATGCCTTTAAGGTCTTCCCTTAGTTGCTGAAAATTTGCCCTCCTGAAGTTTAGAGTGTTGGTTGCCCCTTCACTAACGTGCTTAGTAAAGCGTAATACAAAATCAATGATATTATGATCACTATTCCCCAGGTTCCCCCCAACCTGTAGTTTTGATACCCTATCAGGTCTGTTGGTAAGGATAAGGTCCAGCAGTGCCCCCCCTCTTGTTGGCTCCAGGACTAGTTGCGACAGGTAATTGTCTTTTGTTGTTGACAAGAACCTGCTACCTTTGAAGGACCTGCAGGTTTCTGCCCCCCAGTCAATATCTGGGTAATTGAAGTCCCCCATGATAAGTACTTCACCATGCTTTGAAGCCGCATCCATTTCACTTATCAGCATTTCCTCTGCTGCCTCCATTATATTTGGAGCCTTATAACAAACCCCTAGTAATATTTTATTATTCTTTTTCCCTCCTATTATCTCCACCCATAGGGACTCCACATTTGCGTTACTGATGTCATCTCGCAAGACGGGCTTGAGGCAAGAATTCACATATAAACAAACCCCTCCCCCTTTTTTATTTATACGATCCTTTCTAAAAAGACTATAACCATCTATAGTAACAGCCCAGTCATAGCTACTGTCCAGCCATGTCTCGCTGATACCCACTATATCATATTTCCGTTCCAACATCAAGAGTTCCAGTTCCTCCATTTTGTTTGTGAGGCTTCTAGCATTTGTGTACATACACTTTATATGGTTTTCCCTGTCCGTATTCCTTTTGTCCTTATTCCCCAATCTCATTCCAGCCCCCCTTCCTCCCCCATGGACTATGACTCTTCCCAGCTCTCTATGTACACCGTCTATTTGCCCTGCACAAGTGTAGTTGCCCTCCCCCCAGGTCTCTAGTTTAAACACTCTTCCAACCTTCTAGCCATTTTTTCCCCTAAAACAGTGCCCCCCTCCCCATTGAGGTGCAGCCCATCCCTACTGTAGAGCCTGTAGCCGACAGAAACGTCAGCCCAATTCTCCATGAACCCAAAACCCTCCTTCCTACACCAACTTTTGAGCCACTTATTTACCTCCTTGACCTCCCGCTGCCTTTCTGGTGTGGCACGTGGTACAGGCAGTATTTCGGAGAAAATTACCTTTGAGGTCCTTGCCCTGAGCTTATGGCCTAAATCTCTGAAATCATTTTTAAGGACCTTCCACCTACCTGTTACTTTGTCATTAGTGCCAATGTGGACCATGACCACTGGTTCCTCACCAGCCCCTCCCAGTAATCCGTCAACCCGATCCGCAACATGCCGAACCCGAGCACCCGGCAAACAACACACTGTTCGGTATGCACGGTCTTTGTGACAGATTGCCCTGTGTGTTCCCCTAATAATGGAATCTCCCACTACCAGCACCTGTCTGACCTTGCCTGTGCTCCCATTACCCTTCTTACTGGAGCAGACATTCCCCTGGTTGCTAGCGTCCACGTCTTTCTGCAGCATTGCTACCCCAGAGCTGATATCCCCCTCATCCGCTAGCCTGGCAAACTTATTGGGGTGCACCAGATCAGGACTAGACTCTCTACAACTCTTCCCTCTACCCCGCCTTCTACACGTTACCCAACTTGCTGCCCCCTCATTCTGCACCTCGATACTTCCCTCCCCACAACCATCTTCCCCAGAGAGTTTGTGCTCCAGGAGCAGGAAACTTCGTTCCATATTATCAATTGCCCGCAGCCTTGAAACTTGCTCATTTAGATCCAGAATCTGGGCTTCCAGATGAACAATTTTCACACACCCCACACAGCAGTATTCCCCCTCGAACGGCTGTTCAAGTGATCATAGGGAGATGTATAAAGTTATTATAGGGGGACTGTATATAGTTATAGGGGTTGTATATATTTATTATAGATGGGTTGCATATATTTATTATTGGGGGACTGTATGTAGTTATAGGGGGACCGTATATAGTTGTTATAGGGAGACTTAATATATAGTTATATTGGGGCTGTATACAGTGATTGATAGGGGAGCTGTATATAGTGATTGCTGGGGAGCTGTATATAGTAATTACTCGGGGCTGTATATAGTGATTACTGAGAGCTGCATATAGTGATTGCTGGGGAGCTGTATATAGTTATTGCTGGGGGAGCTGTATATAGTGGTTACTGTGGTAGCTGTATATAGAGCTTGCTGGGGGAGCTGTATATAGTAATTACTGGGGGCTGTATATAGTGATTACTGAGAGCTGCATATAGTGATTGCTGGGGAGCTGTATATAGTGCTTCCTGGGGTAGCTGTATATAGTGATTGCTGGGGGAGCTGTATATAGTGGTTGCTGGTGGGCTGTGTATAGTGATTGCTGGTGGCTTTATATAGTGATTACTGGGAGTTGTATATAGCGATTGGTCGGGAAGCAATATATAGTGATTGCTGGGAGCTGTATAAAGCGATTGGTCGGGAAGCTATATATAGTGATTGCTGGAAGCTTTAACCCCTTAATGACCGCCCTATCGGGTTTTTACGGCGGTCATTAAGGGTACTTCTTCTGATGCGACGCCTTTCTACGGCGGCGCATCAGAAGAAGCTTTCGGGACACCGGGTCTCGCTGGTGCCGGTGTCGGGCTGTGATATCACAGCCCAGACCCGGCACTAACACCCGGGATCGGAAAAACTCCGGACGGTGTGCTTACCGGGGGATCCGATGCCTCCTGCCGCTGCCCCGGGTTCCGACGAGTGACCCGGGGCTGTCGGCTCCTCTTCTCACCGGGTCCTGCCTTCCTGGCAGGACCCGGCTGTAAGTAACTGAGCATGCGCAGCATGCTCAGTTACTTACACTATACACTGCAATACAAGTGTATTGCAGTGTAAAGGCTTGAATAAGCGATCGGATGATCGCTTATTCAAGCCAAGAAGTAGAAAATGTAAAAAAGTAAAAAAAAAAAATTAAATCTTTTTATAATATAATTAAATAAATAAATAAAAGTCCCATAATCTCCCCAGTAACACATAAAATGCAAATAAAGTAAATAAAACACAAAAACACGTACATATTTGGTATCACCGCGTCCGTATTAATCTGTACAATAAATCTAAATCAATATTGAACCCGCTCGGTGAACTACGTAAAAAAAAAACTCGAAAAACTTCCCATAATATACAATTTTTCATCAAACACCATCACAAAAAATGTTCTAAATAGTGATCAAAAAAATTTACGGTACCTAATATGATACGACTGAAAAGAACAACTGTTTTCGCAAAAAATAAGCCCTCAACCAGATCTGACAACAGAAAAATACAGAAGTTATGGCCCTGAAAAGTTGTCAATAGTAAAAACAATGCGATTTTCTCCAATATTGGTTTTGCTCAGGAAAATTGAGCAAAAATAAGAAAAACTATATAAATGAGGTATCACCGCAATCGTAGTGAACCAGAGAATAAAGATAAAATATTATTTTTATGTTACGGTGAGCGGGGGGAAAAAAATGCTAACAATCCAAAATAAAAATTGATGATTTTGTTTGTGTCACCTTGAAATAGTTAATAAAATCTCATGAATAAGCTTTAGACTCCCAAAATAAATTATTTATACATTGTATATCATCCCATAAAAAATAAGCCCTCATATGATCGCATTACCAAAAAAAATAAAAATTTATAGGTCGTACAATGTGATAATACAAATCTGCTGTGAATGGCACCTCCATTCATTCTATACTTGGCCGTGCGCCTGTACAGAAGTTTACCACCACATATGTGGTATCAGTACACTCGGGAGGAATTGGGCATCAATCGTTGCAGTGCGTTTCATCATTTAATTTATTCTGAAAATGTCAGTTTTGGCCTAAATGAATGTATTTCCAAAAAAATTCTAGTTTCTAAATCGCAGGTCCATATTTTTTAACCCATGTGAAACACTTAAAGGGTTAATAGACTTAATAGAAGTTGTTTTACATATGTTGATGGGTGAACTTTCTATAGTGGGGTAATTTATGGGGTTTTACTATTATTTAGGCCTCTCAAAGTCACTTGAAAGCTGAGTTGTCCCTCAAAATGTGAGTTATGGCAATTTTCATGAAAATAAGAAAAATCGCACCTAAAGTTCTGCACCTCATAACATCCTAGAAAAATGACCGGAAGCATAAAATATCATCCCAACATAAAGCAGATATTCTGTAAATGTTAATTATCAAACTTTTTGGGTAGTTTTACTTCCTGTCTGGAAACCAGAACATTTCAAACTTGGAAAATGAAGAATTTTTACAAACTTTTGCCAAATTTTCACTTTTTTTCAGAACGAAACGCAAAACTTATCACTTAAATTTTATAACTAACATGAAGTACAATGTGTCACGAGAAAACAATCTCAAAATCACCAGGATATGTTAAAGCGTTCCGAAGTTATAACCAATTATCGTGAGACATGTCAGATTTGAAAAATCGAGTCTGTTCATTGAGCTGAAAACTAGTGTCGGTGATAAGGGGTTAAACAGTGGTTGCTGGGGGAGATGTTTATAGTGATTAATGGGGGAGCTGTATACAGTGATTGCTGGGGGGCTGTTCATAGTGGTTTCTGGGGGAGCTGTATATAGTGATTGCTGGGGAGGGGCTGTATATAGTGATTGATGGGACCTCTATAAAGTGGTTGCTGTGGGAGATGTATAAAGTGATGTCTGGGGGAGCTGTATATAGTGGTTGCTGGGGGAGGTGTATATAGTGGTTGCTGGGGACAGTATACAGTGATTGCTGGGGTACTGTATACAGTGGTTGCCGGGGAGCTGTATATAATGATTGCTGGGAGCTGTATATGGTTATTGCTGGCGGGCTGTATACAGTGATTGCTAGGGGGCTGTATACAGTGATTGCTGGGGGCTGTGTATATGGATTACTGGGGTAGCTGTATAAAGTGATGTCTGGGGGAGCTGTATATAGTGATTGCTTGGGGAGCTGTATATAGTGATTGCTGGGGGAGATGTAAATAGTGGTTGCTGGCGGGCTGTATACAGTGATTTTGGGGAGCTGCATAGAGTGGTTGCTGGAGGAGCTGTATACAGTGATTGCTGGGGGAGCTGCATAGAGTGGTTGCTGGAGGAGCTGCATACAGTGATTGCTGGGGGCTGTGTATATGGATTACTGGGGTACCTGTATATAGTGATGTCTGGGGAGCTGTATAAAGTGATTGCTTGGGGAGCTGTATATAGTGATTGCTAAGGGAGATGTAAATAGTGGTTGTTGATGTCGCTGTATACAATGATTTCGGGGAGCTGCATAGAGTGGTTGCTGGAGGAGCTGTATACAGTGATTGCTGGGGGCTGTGTATATGGATTACTGGGGTACCTGTATATAGTGATGTCTGGGGGAGCTGTATATAGTGATTGCTTGGGGAGCTTTATATAGTAATTGATGGGGAGGGGCTGTATATAGTGATTGATGGGACCTCTATAAAGTGGTTGCTGTGGGAGATGTATAAAGTGATTGCAGGGAGCTGTATATAGTGGTTGCTGGGGGAGGTGTATATAGAGGTTGCTGGGGACAGTATACAGTGATTGCTGGGGTACTGTATACAGTGGTTGCCGGGGAGCTGTATATAATGATTGCTAGGAGCTGTATATGGTTATTGCTGGCGGGCTGTATACAGGGATTGCTAGGGGGCTGTATACAGTGATTGCTGGGGGCTGTGTATATGGATTACTGGGGTAGCTGTATAAAGTGATGTCTGGGGGAGCTGTATATAGTGATTGCTTGGGGAGCTGTATATAGTGATTGCTGGGGGAGATGTAAATAGTGGTTGCTGGCGGGCTGTATACAGTGATTTTGGGGAGCTGCATAGAGTGGTTGCTGGAGGAGCTGTATACAGTGATTGCTGGGGGAGCTGCATAGAGTGGTTGCTGGAGGAGCTGTATGCAGTGATTGCTGTGGGCTGTGTATATGGATTACTGGGGTACCTGTATATAGTGATGTCTGGGGAGCTGTATAAAGTGATTGCTTGGGGAGCTGTATATAGTGATTGCTGGGGGAGATGTAAATAGTGGTTGTTGATGTGGCTGTATACAATGATTTCAGGGAGCTGCATAGAGTGGTTTCTGGAGGAGCTGTATACAGTGATTGCTGGGGGCTGTGTATATGGATTACTTGGGTACCTGTATATAGTGATGTCTGGGGGAGCTGTATATAGTGATTGCTTGGGGAGCTGTATATAGTGATTGCTGGGGGAGATGTAAATAGTGGTTGCTGGCGGGCTGTATACAGTGATTTCTGGGAGCTGTATATATTGAATACTGAGTTGCATAGAGTGGTTGCTGGAGGAGCTGTATACAGAGATTGCTGGGGGAGCTGTATACTGTGATGGCTAGGAGAGCTGCATACAGTGATTGCTGTGGGAGCTGTATATAGTGATTGCTGGGGGCTGTATATACTGATGTCTGGGGGAGCTGTATATAGTGATTGCTGGGACCTGTATATAGTGGTTGCTGGGGGAGCTGTATATAGTGATTGCTGGGGGAGATGTAAATAGTGGTTGCTGGCGGGCTGTATACAGTGATTTCTGGGAGCTGTATATATTGAATACTGGGACCTGTATATAGTGGTTGCTGGGGGAGTTGCATAGAGTGGTTGCTGGAGGAGCTGTATACAGAGATTGCTGGGGGAGCTGTATACTGTGATGGCTAGGAGAGCTGCATACAGTGATTGCTGTGGGAGCTGTATATAGTGATTGCTGGGGGCTGTATATACTGATGTCTGGGGGAGCTGTATATAGTGATTGCTGGGACCTGTATATAGTGGTTGCTGGGGGAGTTGTATATAGTGATTGCTGGGGGCTGTGTATAGTGATTACTGGGAGCTGTATATAGTGATTGCTGGGGGAGCTTTATATAGTGGTTGCTGGGGGAGCTGTGTACAGTGATTGCTGGGAACTGTATATGGCTATTGCTGGGGTAGCTGTATATAGTGATTTGTAGGAAGTCTATATGGATATTGCTGGGGGACTGGTTACAGTTATTGCTCTGAGAGCTGAATACAGTGATTTCTGGGGGCTGTGTATAGTGATTACTGGGAGCTGTATATAGTGGTTGCTGACGGGCTGTATATAGTGATTACTGTGAGCTGTATATAGTGGTTGCTGGGGGAGCTGCATTGAGTGGTTGCCGGAGGAGCTGTATACAGTGCTTGCTAGGGGAGCTGTATACAGTTATTACTGGGGGAGCTGTATACAGTGGTTGCTGGGGCAGCTGTATATAGTGATTGCTGGGACCCGTGTATAGTGGTTGCTGGGGTAGCTATATATAGTGATTGCTGCCGGAGCTGTAAATAGCAATTTCTTGGGGCTGTATTTAGTGATTGCTGGGGGAGCTGTATAAAGTGATTATTGGGAGCTGTATATAGTGATTGCTGGGGTCTGTATACAGTGATTGCTGGGGCAGCTGTACACTATGATTGCTGGGGGAGCTGTACATAGTGGTTGCCAGGGGGTTGTGTATAGTGATTGCTGGTGGCTTTATATAGTGATTACTGGGAGCTGTATATAGTGGTTGCTGGGGAGCTTTATACAGTGGTTGCTGAGGGAGCTGTATATAGTGATTGCTGGGGGGAGATGTATATAGTGATTGCTGGGGAAGCTGTATACAGTGATTGCTGGGGGGCTGTTCATAGTGGTTGCTGGGGGAGCTGTATATAGTGATTGCTGGGGAACTGTTCATAGTGGTTGCTGGGGGGGGGGTTTATATAGTGATTGCTGGGACCTGTATATAGTGGTTGCTGGGGGAGATGTATAAAGTGATTGCAGAGAGCTGTATATAGTGTTTGCTGAGGGACTCTATACAGTGATTGTTGGGGTACTGTATAGAGTTATTGCTGGGGGAGCTGTATGCAGTGTTTGCTGGGGAGCTGTATGTAGTGATTGCTGGGAGCTATATATTTATACAGTGATTGCTAGGGGGCTGTATACAGTGATTGATGGGGGCTGTGTATATGGATTAATGGGGTAGCTGTATATACTGATGTCTGGGGGAGCTTTATATAGTGATTGCTGGGACACCTGTATATAGTGATTGTTGTCGGGTTGTATATAGTGATTGCTAGAAGCTTTATATATTGATTAGTGGGAGCTGTATATAGTGGTTGCTGGGGTAGTTGTATATAGTGGTTGCTGGGGGAGCTGTATACAGTGATTGCTGGGGAGCTGTATATAGTGGTTGCTGGGGGAGCTGTGTACAGTGATTTCTGGGGGATCTTTATACAGTGATTGCTAGGGGAGCTGTATACAGTGGTTGCAGGAGGAGCTGTATACAGTGATTACTGCGACCTGTATATAGTGGTTGCTGGGGGAGTTGTATACAGTGATTGCTGGGAGCAGTATATAGTGGTTGCTGGGGGAGTTGTATATAGTGATTGCTGGGAACTGTATACATAGGTTGCTGGGGGAGCAGTAAATGATTATTGTTTGGGGGCTGTATACAGTGATTGTTGGGGGAGTTGTATATAGTGGTTGCTGGGGGAGCTGTGTACAGTGATAGCTGGGAGCTGTATATGGCTATTGCACGGGTAGCTGTATAAAATGATGGCTGGGGGAGCTGTATATAGTGATTGCTGGGAGGTGTACATGGTTATTGCTGTGGGAGCTGTATGCAGTGGTTGCTGGGGGCTGTGTATGGTGATTACTGGGAGGTGTATATCGTTATTGCTGTGGGTCTGGATACAGTGATTGCTAGGAGAGCTGTATACTGTGATTGCTGGGGGCTGTGTACAGTGATTGTTAGGGGATCTCTATACTTCGGTTGCTGGGGGAGCTGTATATAGTGATTGCTGGGGGAGCTGTATACAATGACTCCTGGGGAGCTGTATATAGTGGTTGCTGGGGGAGCTTTGTACAGTGATTGCTGGGAGCTGAATATGGCTATTGCTGGGGTAGCTGTATATAGTGATGGCTGTGGGGGCTGCATATAGTGATTGCTGGGAGGTGTATATCATTATTGCTGTGGGCCTGGATACAGTGATTGCTAGGAGAGCTGTATACTGTGATTGCTGGGGGCTGTGTACAGTGATTGTTAGGGGATCTCTATACTTTGGTTGCTGGGGGAGCTGTATATAGTGATTGCTGCGGGAGCTGTATATAGTGATTGCTGGGGAAGCTGTTTATAGTGATTGCTGGGGATCTGTATATAGTGATTGCTGGGGGGCTGTATATAGTGATTACTGGGAGGCTGTATACAGTGATTGCTAGGGGAGCTTTATACAGTGATTTCTCGGGAGGTGTATATAGTGATTACTGGAAGCTGTATATAGTTATTGCTGGGGGAGCTGTATATAGTGATTAATGGGAGCTGTATACAGTGATTGCTGGGGAGCTATATATAGTGACAGTGGTTGCTAACGGAGCTGTATGTAGTGATTGCTGGGAGTTGTATATAGTGATTGCTGGGAGGCTGTATACAGTGAATTCTGGGAGCTGTATACACTGATTGCTGGGCATCTGTATATAGGGATTACTGGGGGCTGTATACAGTGATTGCTAGGGGAGCTGAATACAGTAATTGCTGGGGGAGCTGTATATAGTGGTTGCTGGGGGACTGTATATAGTGATCGCTGGGGGACTGTATGCAGTGTTTGCTGGGGGAGATGTATGCAGTGTTTGCTGGGCAGCTGTACAGAGTGATTGCTGGTAGCTGTATATGGTTATTGCTGGTGGGCTCTATACAGTGATTGCTAGGGGGCTGTATACAGTGATTGCTGGGGCCTGTGTATATTGATTACTGGAGTAGCTGTATATAGTGATGTCTGGGGGAGCTGTAAATAGTGGTTGCTGGGGGAGCTGTATATTGTGTTTGCTGAGTGAGCTGTATATAGTGGTTGCTGGGGGAGCTGTATATAGTGATTGTTGGGGGAGCTATATATAGTGGTTGCTGGCAGACTATATATAGTCATTGCTGCCAGTCTGTATATAGTGATTGCTGGGAGCTGTATATATTACTAGGAGCTGTATATAGTGGTTGCTGGTGGAGCTGCAAAGAGTGGTTGCTGGAGGAGCTGTTTACAGTTATTGCAGGGGGAGCTGTATACAGTGATTGCTAGGGGAGCTGTATACAGTGATTGCTGGGGGAGCTTTATATAGGGATTTCTGGGGGGCTGTTTATAGTGATTGCTGGGGGAGCTGTATATAGTGATTGCAGGGACCTGTATATAGTGGTTGCTGGGGGAGTTGTATATAGTGATTGCTGGGAGCTGTATATAGTGATTGCTGGGACCTGTATATAGTGATTGCTGGGGGGCTGTATACAGTTATTGCTGGGGAGCTGTATACAGTGATTGATGAAGCAGCTGTATATACCGTAAATACTCGAGTATAAGCCGACCCGAGTATAAGCCGAGACCCCTAATTTTACCACCAAAAACTGGGAAAAACGACCGACTCGAAAATAAGCCGAGGGTGGGAATACAGCAAGCCCCTAGTAGTATACAGCAAGCCCCCATGTAGTATACAGCAAGCCCCTAGTAGTATACAGCAAGCCCCTAGTAGTATAAAGCAAGCCCCTAGTAGTATAAAGCAAGCCCCTAGTAGTATACAGCAGCCCCTAGTAGTATACAGCAAGCCCCAAGTAGTATACAGCAAGCCCCTAGTAGTATACAGCAAGCCCCTAGTAGTATACAGCAAGCCCCTAGTAGTATACAGCAAGCCCCTAGTACTATACAGGAAGCCCCTAGTACTATACAGCAAGCCCCTAGTAGTATACAGCAGCCCATAGTACTATACAGCAAGCCCCTAGTACTATACAGCAAGCCCCTAGTTGTATACAGCAGCCTGCCCCCATGGCCCTTAAAAAATAAACTTAAATACTCACCCTCCGATGTCAGCGCGGCTCCCCGATGTCGGCGCGGCTTACCGATGTTCCCGATGTCAGCGAGTCCCGTCTTCTTTCTTCTCCGCGGCTCCTCTTCTCTCTTCCGGCATGGACGCGGCCATGTTTTCTTCTAGTATAATAATAATAATAATAATATAATAATCTTTATTTATATAGCGCCATCATATTACGTAGCGCTTTACAAATCATAGGAAACAAATACAAATATAATATAACATGACAGAGCACAACATTTGTATGGAACAACAGGAGTGAGGTCCCTGCTCGCCAGAGCTTACGGTTTATGAGGATGATGGGGTACCACGAGGTAAAAGAATATTTAATGGTCAAGCCATTCTTCTTAGGGAATAGAACAAAATATAATAAATGGAATTGCTGTCGCTTGAACCAATCAGCCGTCATCATATATACCAGGTCCAGGGTGAATGGGACTGCAGAGAAGTCTGGTGCCTGTTGGTTGCTGGATAACAGATGGGAGGACGACACAGGACGGGTTAGAAGAAGAGTTAAAACTTCATGCAGTTAATGAGTGTTGCCTAAAGAAATGGGTTTTAAGAGCACGTTTGAAACTTTGGAGGTTAGGTATTAGTCTGATAGTCCGGGGCAGAACATTCCATAGAATTGGTGCAGCTCTAGAGAAGTCTTGGAGACGCGAGTGGGAGGTCTGCACTAGGGTAGAGGTTAATCTAAGATCACTGGCAGATCTAAGAGCACGAGTTGGGCGATAGACTGAGATAAGAGAGGAGAGGTAGGAAGGTGCAGCATTATTCAGAGCTTTGTGGATGAGGGTTATTATTTTAAACTGTATTCGAAAGGAGACTGGCAGCCAGTGCAGTGACTGGCATGAACTGGAGGCATCCGTGTAGCGTTTAGTCTGAAAGACGAGCCTGGCTGCTGCATTAAGAATCGATTGGAGAGGAGAGAGTTTGGTGAGTGGAAGACCGGTTAGTAGAGAGTTACAGTAGTCTAGTCGAGAGTGAATCAGAGCAACAGTTAGCATTTTACAGGTTTCAAATGTGAGAAACGGTCGGATTCTGGAGATGTTTCTGAGATGCATCCGGCAAGAGCGAGCAAGAGATTGAATGTGTGGCTCAAAGGAGAGGTCGGAATCCAACACAACCCCAAGACAGCGGGCCTGCTGCTTTGGGGTTATGGTGACCCCACAGACTGATATGGAGAGGTTAGGATAGGCTCTGTTAGTGGATGGTGGAAAGACAAGAAGTTCGGTCTTAGAAAGATTAAGTTTCAAGAAGAGAGAGGACATGATGTTAGAGACAGCAGAGAGACAGTCACTAGTGTTCTGGATTAAGGCAGGAGTGATGTTACGTGCTGAGGTATACAGCTGGGTGTCATCAGCATAAAGATGATATTGAAAACCAAATCTGCTGATGGTTTGTCCAATGGGTGCAGTATAGAGGGAGAAGAGGAGAGGACCTAGGACTGAGCCCTGAGGAACCCCGACAGAGAGCGGAACAGAAGAAGAGATAGATCCAGAAAAGGAGACACTGAAAGTGCGGTCAGAGAGATAGGAGGAAAACCAAGAGAGTGCAGAGCCTTTTAGGCCAATGGAGCAAAGCATTCTGACGCGGCTGACGTCATAGTATGCGCGGCCACAAAGAAAATATGGCCGCGTCCATGCCGGAAGAAAGAAGAAGAGCCGCGGAGAAGAAAGAAGACGGAACACGCTGACATCGGGGACATCGGTAAGCCGCGCCGACATCGGGGAGCCGCGCTGACATCGGAGGGTGAGTATTTAAGTTTATTTTTTTAAGTGGTCTTTTTTTTTGTAGTAGACTCGTGTATAAGCCGAGGGGACGTTTTTCAGCACATTTTTTGTGCTGAAAAACTCGGCTTATACACGAGTATATAGGGTAGTGATTACTTGGGGCTGTATACAGTGATTGCTAGGGGAGCTGTATAAAGTAATTGCTGGGGGAGCTGTACAAAGTAATTGCTGGGGGAGCTGTATATAGTTATTGCTGGGGGAGCTGTATATAGTGATTCCTGGACCTGTATATATTAATTGCTGGGGGAGCTGTATATAGTGGTTGCTGGGGGGCTGTATATAGTGAAAACTGGGAGCTGTAAATAGTGATTGCTGGGGAGCTGTATACAGTAATTGCTGGTAAGCTGTATACAGTGATTGCTGGGGGGCTGTATGAAGTGCTTGCTGGGGAGCTGTATACAGTGATGGCTGGGGGAGCTGTATATAGTGATTACTGGGGGCTGTATACAGTGATTGCTAGGGGGGCTGTATACCGTAATTGCTGGGGGAGTTGTATATAGTTATTGCTGGGGGAGCTGTATATAGTGATTAATGGGGGCTGTATACAGTGATTGCTAGGGAAGCGGTATATAGTAATTGGTGGGGGAGCTGTATATAGTGATTGCTGGGGAGCTGTATATAGTGATTGCTGGGGGAGCAGTATATAGTAATTGGTGGGGGAGCTGTATATAGTGATTTCTGGGGGCTCTATATAGTGAAAACTGGGCACTGTATATAGTGATTACTGGGGAGGCTGTATATAGTTATTTCTGGGGAGCAGTATATAGCGATTGAAGTTCCCCGACTGGACTACATTCAATGGGCCCCCACCAGATTTTGCGCCCAGGGACACTCGCCAACTTTAAACCTGGCGATGATATAGGGCACTTTCTCTGTTGTATAACAAGCAAGACAGCAAGATAGAATGGGTCAGTGAATGCTTGTGTAGCCCTCTCCACTACTTCTGTAAAGGTTGTTGTAAGACCCATGCCAGCATCGTCTTTTGTATGCAGAAAGCGACTTGGAAGGCATAGGTTCTCTTCTGCGTTTTGTGTGTGTAGACTTTGGGTAAGGTTGCTGCTTTGTTGGGATTGATAGAGCTCCCTGCAGCCCAGCCCTGCAAAGGTTACTAGAGTGAACAACAGCCAATCCACTCAGCAGCAGTCTAGAGATGAGAGAGCACTAAAATGCTCGGATGCTCGTTATTCGAGACGAACTTTTCCCGATGTTCGAGTGCTCGTCTCGAATAACGAGCCCCATTGAAGTCAATGGGAGACTCAAGCATTTTTCAAGGGGACCAAGGCTCTGCACAGGGAAGCTTGGCCAAACACCTGGGAACCTCAGAAAAGGATGGAAACACCACGGAAATGGACAGGAAACAGCAGGGGCAGCATGCATGGATGCCTCTGAGGCTGTTTAATCGTACCATTATGCCAAAATTATGGGCAACAGCATGGCCATGATAGAGTGACCGAATGAAACTAAATAGCATCTAAAACATGCAATAATTGACCCTGACACTATAGAGGACGGCATGCAGAGGCAGCAGTGGCAGGCTAGAGAGTGTCATGGCGACATACCCTAAATGGACTCAGGCTTCAAACCAATGGGTGGCAGAGAGGAACCAAAGGAAGTGAGCAAGAAGCGCTGAAATTATTTCCTATGTGAACAAAAGGTTGACGGTATATTTAGTCGATAACACTGCATGGTGGCGACATACTGACCAAGTTCCATAACGTATCTGGTGAAACAACCGAAAAATGAGCCTGACACAGCTCTTTTGATAAGGGGACGACATGTGGAGGCAGCCATGGAGATGACTTCCATGATTAAGAGCAACAGTATGGGGCATTCATATTGCGCTGCTATGATTGCAACTTCAGGTCTCCAGCATGGCGGCGACAGATGGGCCGAGTTCCACTATGTTTCTGGTGAAACACCTGAAAATTCTGCCTGACACCGCTCATTTGATAATTGGGACGATATATGGAGGCAGTGAACTTTTAGTAGATTAAAGGTGCTGCAGTTAAAATTATGTTAGTTGGATCTTGGGATAGAGCTGGCGCTCCGCTGCCAGGCAAGCTTTCGCCTATCCAAGCCCATGTCTCTCGGCTACTCCCCAAACAGCACTTCTAAGAACCTTTTGTATAAGATCAAGTGTAGTAGTGTTCTTATAAGTTTGGGTTATGGCGGGTGAGGGGAATGTAAACAGATACGCAAGAAGCGCTGAAATAATATCGGTAAATGATAAAAGTTTGCCAGTATTGTAACAGCCACACACGCCAGACCACGATGGGCTAGCAGGGGCGAGTTCTTTTAGATTTCTGAGGGTGTATAGTTTAGGGGATATAAGGCCCAGAAAGGTAAGCACATGTTCCACAGTCTCTTTGAACAGTTTATTCTCAACAGTATGAACACTTAAGTCAGCAATCACAGTAATAATAATAATCCAAGACAAGTTCTAGGGGCTGGGGCAGTGACTCCGGTACCTGATGTATGAGGCTGAGGGGTCTCTGTGCTCCAGTGTCCTCCCTCTACAGATGTCTCTGGGTCCTCTGTAGCTTCTGCAGTTACATATACTCATTCTCTCTGTCCTGTACAGAAATGTCTTGTGCTTCCAGCTCTTTCTAATGTGCAATCTCTTCCCAGCTTTGCTGAGGTGTCTTCTGCTGCTACAGGTTGCTGCACTACAACCCAGACACTGGACCTGCTCTGCACTGCAACAACTGCAGACACTGGACCTGCTCTGCACAGATCTCTGCAAATGTAACAATATTGTGTGATGTCACTACAGCAGCTCTGTTTAGTTAACTCTATAGTTGCTATGTAGCAGTGTGATACACATGTGTATGTGCACAGTTTAGCTGTGTTTGTGAGGCAGGGATCTAGAGATGATGATACCCCTGTTTTCACTGGGCTACACTCTCTGAATTTAATGTTGTCCTCGACATCAGTGATTTACACTGGTGAAGACAGGGTTGGTTGGAACTAGTCCTCCCAGTTTTGTTCCTGGTAGAGGGTTGTTACCCCTGGTAAGGTTTCCTCTGGGTAGTGGACGTCTCCACTTCCAGTGGTCCAGTTGGTAAACTGGTTTAAGGCATGTGACCCAGGTTTCCACCGTGGTAGGTGTATATTGCTTGACCTGTCCTTTTTGTGAGGTGACAAGGGAGGTGATGACCTGACATATTAAGAGATGTAGGTTTAAACAGGTTACAGCAAAAACAATAACATCCTATTTTATAAATTCTAACTAACATTCGCAAAAAATTTCCTGCTTAAAGGAGAAAAAGAATGTTTAAGCTGAATTAAACATTGCATGAATATATATATATAAACAGTTTCTTGAGATCTTGATGGGTTGGTCTGTTGTTCATTGAAGCTTGAAACCTAAGCTAACACTAATTAACTGATAGAACATTTGTATGTCCTTAGTCCATCAAAAAAATATGAAAGGATTCAAAAATCATTGTTCAAAAAGGTTCGAAAAACAAGTGGTTGGTAGGTACCACTCAGGTTGTAATTCCTGGGTAACAGGTAATGAAACTTGTTTCAATTGAACAGTTCTTGGTACGGCACTTGGTTCACCCAATGTGTCATAGGTTAAAGTAAGAGGTCTTCTTCTTTATCTTGTAGAAGATCTGATTACAGTCTCAGGTATTGGATCATCAGCTTCAACTTCCGGAATTGGTTCAAGTTCAGGTTCCTGATCTGTTTCAGCTTCTGGTTCAACTGTAGTTGGCTCTGGTACGATTTCAGTACTTCCCGGAGTTTCTTCACAAGATGTTTGTGGTGTAAACTTTGAGGCTTCAGGGTTTAATGTACTTCTGTTTTGAGGATTACTGCTCCTAGTAGGCATTCTCAAGATGTAAGTATTATCTTCTTCATCTGAGCTATCTAAGTAATTTTCTTCAGGTTCTTCAAATGGTTCTTCAAGTTGCGTTCTTCTTGAAGGTTTAGGTTAATTCCTTAATTCAAGATTGAATTTATCTGGTGGTAGGTAGTCACAAGGCAATAACAAGTTTAAGTGTAGGATTCTTGTTTTATTGTTGTTTCCCGCTTCTGGCTTCACTTCATATACAGGACTATCTTTACTCCTTCTTCCGACGACAACGTAAATTTTGTCTTCCCAGTAAGAATGGAGTTTACCAGGTCCCCCTTTTTCAAGCAGATTTCTAACTAATACTCTGTTTCCAGGTAACAATTCAGCTCCATGACATTTCCTATCATAGTGGTCTTTGTTTTTGTGTTGTCCTTCAGTGTCAACTTTTGAAGCTATTTTATAGGCTTCAGTCATGCGTTGTTTCCAAGCACAAACATAGTCAGGGTAGGTCTTGTAAGTGTCTGAAACTGGTGTATCAAACATTATGTCTATTGGAAGATGGGGTGATCTGCCAAATAGAAGATAAAAGGGTGAATATCCTGTGGCTTCATTTTTGGTACAATTGTAGGCATGCACCATCTCAGACAGTGAATTTTTCCAATCTCTTTTCTCTTCTGAGGTAAGAGTTCTCAACATGGATAGTAGAGTTCTGTTGAATCTTTCCACTTGGCCATTTCCTTCTGGATGATATGGGGTGGTATGTGATTTCTGAATTCTACAGTATCTTCCAAGGTGATGAAAGAGCTGATTTTCAAACTCTCTACCTTGATCATGGTGGAGCTTTGTTGGAAAGCCAAACTTGAGGGCAAAATCATTGAAGATTTTCTCAGCAGCTGTTCTCCCAGACTTATTGGTAGTTGCATAAGCCTGTGCAAACTTAGTGAAATGATCCATGACAACAAGGATGTATTCATAACCTCCTTTACATTGTTCTAGATGTAAGAAGTCAATGGACACCATCTCAAACGGGTAAGTTGTTGTGATGTTTCCCATGGGTGCTCTGATAGGTTTATGAGGGTGTTTGTCTTTTAAACAACCACATTCCTTGGTCACATATCTTTCAATGTCTTTCTGCATATAAGGCCAAAAGAATCTTTCTCGAATTAGGTTAGTTGTTCTTTCAACTCCTAAATGACCCATGTCTTCATGGAGTTCTCTAAACACTGTATGGTGGTAGACTCTTGGTAACACAAGTTGTGAATTGAGTCTTCTCTTTCGATGTAGAATCCCATCTGAAGTCAAAAAGAGCTTAGGCCACCGCTTCAGTAAAGTATTGATAGCAGGTGACTCAGCTTCTCTCTCTCTTTTGCTTGGAAGTCTATCTTGACTTAGATAGTGAAGTACTCTTCCAATAACTCTGTCTTCTTCCTGATCCTTTACAGTTATCTCCATGGCAAGAGGACACCAGGTGGGCATGTATTCCTCTTGTTGTATTTGAATGGCTTGAACAGTACTCACAATGTCTTCCATTCCCACTTCTTCTGAACATTGTTGCATGTAGTCATCTGGTTCAAGTGGCATTCTTGACAAGACGTCTGCATCTGTGTTAGACTTGCCTGGACGATATTTAATACTGAAATTAAAGTCTGCTAGTTCAGCAACCCATCTTTGACCAGTTGCATTTAGTTTTGCTGTGGTTAGGACATAAGTCAAAGGATTGTTGTCTGTGTAGACCACAAATTCTGCACTGTAGTATAAGTAGTCTCTGAATCTTTCACAGATGGCCCACTTCATAGCTAGGAATTCTAACTTCCCAGAATGTAAATGGTAGTTTTTCTCAGCTGGTGTTAAAGTTCTTGACCCATAACCAATAACTCTTAGTTTTCCATTTTGTCTTTGGTACAGGACGACTCCAAGTCCTACTTGAGAAGCATCACAATGTAGGATGAATGAAGTGTTAAAGTCTGGGTATCCCATAACTGGATCAAACAGTCAACTTGTTCCTCTAGCACTTCTTGGTGAGGAGAAGTCCAGTTGATAGGTTGTTGGGCAGAAGCAGATATTCTTCCTTTGGTTTTAGGTCTGCTTTGTTTCTTTTTTTTGTCCTCTGGTGTCACAGCACTAGAGGTGGAGTTTCCTGACAACAGAGCATATAAAGGAGATGCAATCTTGGAAAAGTTCTGAATGTAAGTTCGGTAGTAGGAAAGGAAACCTAGAACCTTTCTTAGTTCTCCTACTGTAGATGGAGGTTTGTCTTTCAATGTTTTCACTGGAGCAATTTCTTTTGGATCCATTGTATAACCTTCTCCGGATACAATCTTTCCAAGATATCTGACCTTTCTCTTGAAGAGCTCACATTTTTTTGGTGTCAACTTCACTCCATGTTGTTGACAACGTTGTACAACTGTTCGACATGATCAGCGAAGGTCTTACTGTGGACAAGGTTATCATCCAAATATGGCTGGCAGATAATCATCTCTCAATCCTTCCATACAGGCTTCCATGCTTCTTTGAAACTCGGCGGGTAAATTGCTGAGTCCAAAGGGAATGCGAATCCACTCATAGAGACCCCAAGGAGTAATGAAGGCGGTCAATAGTCTACTGGCTTCTTCAATAAAACCTTGATGATAGGCCTTGCCTTGGTCTAGGATAGAAAACCATGTGCTTCCGGACAAGCTGTCTAGCATATCTTGTATTCTGGGTAGAGGATGACAATCTGGTATAGTCTTGGAATTTAACTCTCTGTAGTCACAGCAAAGTCTAAGAGTTCCATCCTTCTTCCTAACATACACAATCGGAGAGGAATAAGATGATTTTGACTTCTGGACCCATCCTCTGTTGATAAGGTCTTGTAGGTATTCTTTAACTTCTTTGTGTAGGGGTTTTGGTACTCCTGTATACCCCTTAGTCACTGGAGTATTATCTTTAAGGTTGATCCTCATTTTCAGTGAAGGAATACATCCAACATCAAAGTCATCTTTAGCAAAGGCATGACATTCTTCTCTCAACATCCGTCTTACCATCTGTTGTTCTTCTGCTCCCAAATGCTCTAGGGAAACCGGTGGATCCCAATGTTCTCTCGAGGAAGGTGTCTATTTCTCTTTTTGACAGGTGTTCACTCTGGGAGATGATGATGCACTCTCAGGTGGTGAATGGATTGGTCTCACATTGGCTGGGTAAACAGTCTTGATATCTTCAAGATGTCCCAATGCAGTTCTAGGATCCAATTTCACTTCATGCTTGGTGGAATTCATAACTAGCACAGTCACTTTGGAAAAACCACTATAAGGAACGCTTACCACAGTCTCACCTGTGATGACTCCTTCAGGCAGCTGAGCAGGATCTCGAGGAACAAACAGCATCTTCTGTGGCTTTGGTCTTGGTCCCACTCTGACACCACACTTCACTCCCACCGCTGTATGAGCAGGAATGGTAGTTGAGCGTAGGCCTATCCTTACCTCTCAGACTGACACAGTTGTTTCGGCCTTCTTGAGAGCTTGCACCACTCTCTCTGCTGCCCTGTTAGGTAATGCAAAGGATGTAGACACTGAGTCCACTAGTTGAGTGTGACTCTTGGTTTGGTGAACCACTTCAGCAATCACATTGTAACCAATAATAGGTTCTTCTGCGACTCGCTGGTCACTAGTAACCAGGATAGGTACTGACAGTTCACACGAATTTTTCTGCTTGGCACACAATTGAAAGATAACTTCAACCCATCCTAACAAAGGTATTACAGTCTGATTTGCAGCTCTTCCACTGAATGGGCCAGAACCTACGAGTTCTTGTACTGATCTGATTCTGGTGTGAGGTAGGTATTGTCGCCTCCACTCTTCATTCAGGATACTGACTTGAGCTCCTGTGTCCCACAGAGCTTTAAAAGGAAATCTATCTAGTGTGCACTGGATTATGCATTTTTCTCCAACCAGATTAATTAGTTTAGGCTGGTCTTCTGACATGCTTTCCTCTGATGGCGCATAGCCTGAAGAAGTGTCACTATCAATACTGGTGACTGAGTAGTTTCTTCTTGCTTGGAGTTGTTGAAGACGGTCACACACTTGGGGATAATATTGGCACAACCTCTCTCCATTTTGAGTAGCTTCAAAAGACATAGCATGGTCTGTGTGATTAGTTTGGGACCTCTTTGGGGTTGAGGTTACTGGTTGTCCCTCACCAGCAACCCTCTGCCTTTTAACTGCTTGAAACTAGGTACTCTACAGTCTTTAGAAAAATGTCCTTCTTCACCACATTTAAGGCAATGGCAACAGGCTCTAGCTTGAATGGAGTTTATGCAATCTTCACAAGCTGGAGGTGGTCTGTCCACTGGGGGCGGTCTGTGTTGAAAGACTCAACATGTTCTCCTGAATCTCTGTTCTGGTTCTGCTCTTAAGGCTCTTTTCACTTCAGCCAATTCTGCTCGAAGATCACTCACTACTGCTTCAGTTGGTGCTACTGTCGCTGTAAGTAGTGTTTTGGGGGTGATTGGTGCTTGGTTAGGCACAAGATCAGTTTCTCTGACTTCTCCTTGTGGCACAATCACCATTTCTGTTTTAGGAGGAGTCACCTTGGTGATTTTGCTTGCAGGGTGCTTCTTTAACTTTTGTTCTCTTTCTGATTCAAGGCTGACAGCATCATTTAGTTTCTCAATTAATTCCTCATCTGTTATGTGGGGCACTTCCAGATACCGCTTCAACTGGAACTTGATGTTTTCACTTAATAAACCTGTCCAAACAGATCTGAGAAACTTCTTCTGGATTAAACCTGGATCAAATCTTTCTTCTGCTTCATCTTCTCTTGATGCAAACAAAAGCCTCTCTTTAAGCACAATAGCTCTAAACAAGAAGTTTTGAGGGGATTCTCTGATTTCTTGAGAGATATTGATCAGTTTATGGTAAAGGTCAGATGTGCTTTCTTCTTTGTAATGTCCCTTTAAGATAATTCTGAGTTGGGGTAAAGTCAGATTATTTTTTATTTCCAGCATATTTCTGAGGTGCAGTCCTGGACTGATGGCTTTCACTACTGCTTCAATAATTTCTTCATCATGGTATCCTTTCTCGACTCCCAAATCTATCTGATGAATGAGATTAGTATAGGACAGTCTTTCTCTTTCCTCTCGCTCCTCAATCTTGCCATTTATTTTAAACTCTTTCCTGATGGTGATCTCAGGCGTAGGACTGGTTCTCTTTGTAGGCTTAGACTTGCTTGGAGATGGACCAGTGCTAAATACCCCTTCCAGTGTAGTAGCTGAATCTAACACAGTCTGTTGTAGGGCTTGAACCTGATCTTTTAATCCTTGCAGCACCTTTTGTGGGGATGACAGGTCCTCTTCAGGCACCAAACAATCATCTGAGTTACTAGTTCCAAGGCTTGCAATAAATTGAGCTAGTCTTTGCAAGAACACAATCACAGTCTCTGATTCTTCACTCTCCTAAACTTCATCTAGGGTGCTATTAATGGCTGTGATAAGATGTCTGCGGGTGCGGGCCTGATTAATTCTGTCCTCTGGCACCTTGGCTTGTTTGGCCACTGACACCAGTTCTGCGTGGGTTAATGGCAGGAGAGACCCAGTAATGGCATCTAACTGTTGCTGTATATTCATGGCTATTGTTAGTACAGAAAGGCACTTTCTCTTTATACACAGTTCTGAGATTCACTAGCGGTGTACTGTATCTTCAAGAGACTCTGGGGCATCCCAAATCCACTCAAAATCCGCGTACGGGCCACGAATGTAACAGCCACACACGCCAGACCATGATGGGCTAGCAGGGGCAAGTTCTTTTAGGATTCTGAGGGTGTGTAGTTTAGGGGATATAAGGCCCAGAAAGGTAAGCACATGTTCCACAGTCTCTTTGAACAGTTTATTCTCAACAGTATGAACACTTAAGTCAGCAATCACAGTAATAATAATAATCCAAGATAAGTTCTAGGGGCTGGGGCAGTGACTCCGGTACCTGATGTATGAGGCTGAGGGGTCTCTGTGCTCCAGTGTCCTCCCTCTACAGATGTCTCTGGGTCCTCTGTAGCTTCTGCAGTTACATATACTCATTCTCTCTGTCCTGTACAGAAATATCTTGTGCTTCCAGCTCTTTCTAATGTGCAATCTCTTCCCAGCTTTGCTGAGGTGTCTTCTGCTGTTACAGGTTGCTGCACTACAACCCAGACAGTGGACCTGTTCTGCACAGATCTCTGCAAATGTAACAATATTTTGTGATGTCACTACAGCAGCTCTGTTTAGTTAACTCTATAGTTGCTACACATGATACACATGTGTATGTGCACAGTTTAGCTGTGTTTGTGAGGCAGGGATCTAGAGATGATGTATGGAGGCAGTAAGGTAGTAGTAGTAGATTAAAGGTGCTGCAGTTAAAACTATGTTAGTTGGATCTTGGGATGGAGCTGGCGCTCAGCTGCCAGGCAAGCTTTCGCCTATCCAAGCCCAGGTCTCTCGGCTACTCCCCAAACAGCACTTCTAAGAACCTTTTGTATTAGATCAAGTGTAGTAGTGTTCTTATAAGTTTGGGTTATGGCGGGTGAGGGGAATGTAAACAGATGCGCAAGAAGCGCTGAAATAATATCGGTAAATTATAAAAGTTTGCCAGTATATTTTGGAGATGACACAGCAGGTTGGTGACAAAGTTAACAAGTTTGATGTGGAAGCCATGAAAACAACCCAAAATTCTGCCTGACACAGCTCGTTTGATAAGGGGACGATGTATGGAGGCAGCTATATGGACAACGTGTGGAGGCAGCTAAAAAGACGACGTGTGGAGGCTGCTATGGAGACAATTTAATTTGGATAGTGCCTGTATTTGAAAAAAGTTTTCAAACCAGAGGAGCAGGTAGGTGGTCCTCCAGAAAAATTAAATAGATTGAGTGCCTGTATGTGGCAGTCCAAAAAAGTTTTCAAACCAGAGGAGCAGGTAGGTGGTCCTCCAGAAAAATTAAATAGACTGAGTGCCTGTATGTGGCACTCCCAAAAATTGTTTAAAACAGAGGACCGGGTAGGTGGCCCTCCAGAAAAATTAAATACATAGAGTACTATAGCTAGAGCCAGTTGGGCCTGGCAAAAAATAGCCAGTTTCCTCTGCTTTAGTGTACAAAGAGGAGGAGAAGGAGGAAAATGAGGAGGAGGAGTGCATAAATTATTCAGGTTGAGCTTCCTTCACCTGGTGGAGAATGGAAATCCTGAGAAATCCAGGCTTTATTCATCTTGATAAGCATCAGCCTGTCAGCGCTGTCAGTCGATAGGCGTGTACGCTTATCGGTGATGATGCCACCAGCTTCACTGAAAACCCGCTCGAACAACACGCTAGCGGCAGGGCAGGCAAGAACCTCGGCATGGCGCATGTGTCAGTCTGCCGAGTTACAGAGCCGCCACCAGGTTACGGCCATTGTCACACACAACCATGCCTGGCTTCAGGTTCAGCGGTGCCAGCCACAGATCAGTCTGCGTCGTGATGCCCTGTAATAGCTCTTGGGCAGTGTGCCTTTTATCGCCTAGGCTCAGCAGTTTGAGCACCGCCTGCTGTCGCTTAGCGACGGCACTGCTGCTGTGCCTAGAGCTACCGACTGATGGCGCCATGCCCACGGATGGTAATTCAGAGGAGGAGGTGGAGGAGGGGTGGGAGGAGGAGGAGGCATAGTAGGCCTGAGAGACCTGTACCGAGGTAGGCCCCGCAATCCTCTGCGTCGGCAGTATATGACCAGCCCAAGGGTCAGACTCGGTCCCAGCCTCCACCAAGTTAACCCAATGTGCTGTCAGCGATATATAGTGGCCCTGCCCAGCAGCACTTGTCCACGTGTCCGTGGTCAGGTGGACCTTGTCAGAAACGGCGTTGGTCAGGACACGTGCTTGTGCAGGGCTGGGACGGCACATCGGGAAAAGTAGTGGCGGCTGGAAACCAAATACCGAGGGGCGGCCGCCGCCATGAGGTTTTGAACGGCCTCGGTCTCTACCAGCCTATAGGGCAGCATCTCCAGGCTAAGCCGTTTGGAGATGTGGACGTTGAGGGCTTGGGCGTGTGGGTGGGTTGCACTCTACTTCCTTTTGCGCTCCAGCGTCTGGGGTATGGAGAGCTGAACGCTTGTGGATGCTGTGGAGGATCGTGGAGGCGAAGATGGGGTTTTTGCACGCGAGGTGTTTGGGCCGGGGTCCTGGGCAGGGGGCTGACTAGCAGATGACACAGGGGAAGGAGCAGTGGTGTGCCCGGCCGGAGGTGAACGGGCTTGGTGCCATTGAGTGGGGTGTTTAGCATTCATATGTCTGCGCATACTGGTGGTAGTTAAGCTAGTAGTGGTGGAACCCCTGCTGATCCTGGTTTGGCACAGGTTGCACACCACAGTCCGTCGGTCATCCGGTGTTTCTTTAAAGAATCTCCAGACTTCTGAAAATCTAACCCTCGGCACGGGAGCTTGACTACGTGAATAGGACTCGCCTCCGTCTCAGAAGCACTGTGTTCACCTGGCCTATCAACTCAGCTTGGGTCTGTCACCTCATCATCCTCCGATCACTCTGTCTGCTTCCCCCTCGGACTTCCTGCCCTGACAACAACTTCACCACTGTCTGACAACCATGTCTCCTCATTGTCCGACACCTCTTTACACACTTCTTCCACTACGTCAATAATGTCATCATCACCCACAGACTGCGACCGGTGGTAACCTGGGCATCGGAAAATAGCTCAGCAGCAACTGGACAAGTGGTTTGTGACTGTGTGAATGGTCCAAAAAACAGTTCCTCAGTGTATGCCGGTTCAAATGCCAAATTTTGATGGGAGGGGGCAGACTGGGGGGAAGGAGGCTGAGGTGGAGGAGCTGGAGGAGTGCTGATTTCGGTGACATGGGTGGAGTTCGTGGAAGGCTGACTGGTGGACAAATGGCTAGAAGCATTGTCCGCAATACACAACATCACCTGTTTGCACTGTTCTGGCCTCAACAGTGCTCTACCACGAGTCCCAGTAACTTGAGACATGAATCTAGGGAGTGTAGCTCTGCGGCATTCCCCTGCTCCCTCATCAGCAGGTAGTGTCTCACCCCGCCCACGTCCACGCCCTCGTCCTCTACCCCTAGCCCTCGGGTTAAACATTTTCCAAATTAAAGTGTAAACTGTAAATTTTTTGTGTTTTTTATTTTTTTTTATTTTTTTATTTTTTTTAAACAAAACAATGCTATCTTATTGCTATGGCTAGTTTCTAACCTTCACTGACAGCACACAACTGGATTTTGTGCTGTGCCTGATGACTTTGAGTTATAAAAAAAAATAAACGTAAAAAAAAATAAATCAGCAGACTGTGCCTAATTCAAATCAAACCCCTAATAAATTGTCCTACTTAGGTGTTTGAGATGGATATGTGTGTCACTAAGAGCTAAACACAACGGTCACAAGTCTCCCTGCAAATTCCTCACAATATGGTACTAGCTGCACTACTAGTGCCAGCAAGCCCAGCCACAAGCAAACAAAAGAAAGGAAAATATAACGCTATTGTAGGCCTAAGTAAGCCGTTGGGGTTCTCCTATGGCTATTTTCTAGCCTACACTGAAAGCACACTGCTATGCCAGCTTGTCTGTATCTTTTGTTTTTTTCTCTTTAACTTCCACCATACAGCAGCTGCCAGACAAAGTAAGTTTCTCCCTATCACCTTGTTTGGCTTCTCAGGGACCGTTAGTTAGGTTCCTGATAGCAGAACTGCTTAAGGCAGCCTGTCCTGGCATAAGACAGTGTTGTGAAAGCTTCTGCTGCCTGAAAATACTGTACAGAAGGTAAATGTAAGTATGTGTGTGCTTCGCCAAAAAAACATAACCAATTATGGCTCTCTCACTATGACCCAATTCCAAACCAACAACTGGTTGGTTAAAAAATAAAAACATTTACCTAATTCCACGGTCGCTCTCAGCGTCTTGCCCTGCCATCACTCCGGTCTGTGCCCCATGTAAACAAACAGGGGCTGAGAAACACTGCGTTTAACTTCCGTCTGGCTGAGATGGCCAGCCACGCCCACTCATCCCTATTCTAAGCTAAATGCAGCTTCCATGTCCCTTTTTATTTACATGGGACACGGACCAGAGAGATGGCAGCACATATCATATCACCTTTATCGCTGGCTGCCTGTAACCATTTTCACTTTTAGACTTGTGTCTAGTAAATATAACATATTCACAGGGAGTATTTGTTATTGTGTGCAAATATATATGCACTCAATTTACAACCCTGAACTTGGTTTTTATTCTGTGTGTGTGTGTGTATATAAGGGATTTGGTAGCCTGGTAGTTGTCTCCTGGGGTAGAGACACACATTTTGAGACACCACAACAACAAAGTCCATTTGTTTTAGCTAGTCAAAACCAGTTTTATTTTCCATTATATATAGCAGTAAAAACAAAGGAATAACAAAAATAAATCCTAGGCCGCCTGGCCTTTAACTAGACATGAGACTCCTGACTACCAGAGACTGTGCCTACTGCACAGTCTCCCAAACAACACAGCAATAGACTCGCAGTTGTTTCCCGAGGTACAGAGAGCCCTGAGTGTTATCACCGGTCTCCTCCCAGCACACCTGTAGACCAAGTAATGAGGACATCCAAAACCCAGACTGTCTGGATGGAGTGGGGCCCACCATCTCTTCCCCACTCCAGCAACACAGGTCCCTAGAAGGTTTTTTCCATAAACCTACATGCAGAGGAGCCTGCAAAGAACTGACATACATCTTGGTTGCTTTTCCAGAAACATGTAGATGTGAGGTACCTTGGACAAATGTATGCCCGATCCACAACTTCTCCAGACACTCACATACACAAACACACACAGCACAGACTGGGCTGTCTTAAGCTTCATTTACACTAATGTATGCAATCATAAGGATGTACAGTGCCTGGCTGTACTAACGGGGATAGATAGAACATGCTCTGTCTTTTCCCTGGCTGCCAGATGCCTATTGCCGTCCATGAGGACGTTTTTAATTTGTGGCACACTGTTAACAGATCTCGTCAAATGACAGGCCCTAGAGTCCCATGCAGACCTCAGGCATCACTCCTTGATGTTCCCAGCCAAAATGGCAGTTAACAACTGCAATTAGTGGCAGCACCGACCATTGGTATTAGCAGTAGGTGTTTGTTTCAATATGCAGGAAACATCCGATCTGCATGAAAAAAGCTCAGCCCATGAGCCCTCTCCATACTCCCTTAACGGCCTTAAGACATACTGAGACACTAAGTTATTAAGGGCTTAAATATACACACTGCAAAATGGCTGTGGCAGCGATAATTCACCAGCTGTTTCACAAGCAAAAAAGCTAGCTGATTAGACTGATTTCTGATGTGGTTTTAGGCCTCGTGCACACTGCCGTACTTCTGGCCTCATGCTAGTGGCTAGCACACAGCCCTATAAATTTCTATGCCCAGTTTAGGAGCCAATTGCCTGGAACACAATTTATACAGCACATCCTATTCCTGACCATTTTTGATGCTCGAGCAGTAACTTTGCATTGACACTCATTTGAAACTTTGAGATATCCTGAAGACATGCATGAGAGGTTCCAAATGAGGCTGGGATTATTCTAATATCACTGGCGGATCAAAGAACTCTGGTTGTGCGATACACTGAGATAATAGAAGAGAGATAAGAAGGTTCATCATTATTCAGAGCTTTGTGAATGAGGTTTATTATTTTAAACTAAATTTGTAAGGAGACGGCAGCCAGTGCAGTGATTGGCACAAACTGGAGGCATCCATGTAGGGTTTGGTCTGAAAGACAAGCCTGGCTGCTGCATTAAGAATAGATTGTAGAGGAGAGAGTTTAGTGAGTGGAAGACCAATTAGTAGGGACTTACAGTAGTCTAGTCGAGAGTGAAGAAGAGCATCAATTAGCATTTTTGTGGTTTCAACTATCAGAAATGGGCGGATTCTTGAGATGTTTCTGAGATGCATGTGGCAAGACCAAGTAAAAGATTGAATATACCGTGCAAAGGAGAGGTCGGAGTCCAGCACAACCCCAAGACATCGGGCCTGCTGCCTCGGTGCTATAGTGATCCCACAGACTGAGATGGAGAATGCATGGTTGGGTGGTTTAGTAGATGGTGGAAAGAGAAGAAGTTCAGTCTTAGATAGATTAAGTTTCAAGAAGAGAGAGGGAATGATGTTAGAGCCAGCAGAGAGACATTCACTGGTGTTCTGGATTAAGGTAGGGAAGATGTTACATGCAGAAGTATATAGCTGGGTATCATCAGCATAGAGATAATACTGGAAACCTACTCTGCTGATGGTTTGTCCGATGGGGGAAGTATAGAGAGAAAAGAGAAGAGGATGTAGGACTGAGCCCTGAGGATCCCCGACACTGAGAGGGAGCAGCAGGAGAAGCTGGTGGTCCACAGCATTGAATGCTGCCGAGAGATCCAGAAGAATGAGGTACAAATAGTCATCTTTGGATATAGCATTGAGGAGATTATTGGAGACTTTGGTAAGAGCAGTTTTAGTAGAGTGCATAGTACGAAAACCAGATTAAAGGGAGTGAAGCTAAGGGAGTTAGCTGGCATTAGACCAGGCATTCCAAGAGTTTGAAGATTTTAGTGAGGTGAGAAGTGACTAATGACTAGCTCAAAGAAACAGAGCGAACAAGTTAAGGTAATGGAGGGAACTGAATAAGTGGAGGGATCGGATTGAGAAATTATTTCATGGAAAATGCAATAAATTTTATCTTTAACCCCTTAAGGACGCAGCCTGTTTTTAAGTTAAGGCACACTTTTTTAAAATTTGACCAGTGTCTCTTCCAGTGGTAATAACTTTTCAACACTTTTAGATATCTCAGTGATTTTGAAATTGTTTTCTCGTGAGACATTGTAGATTACGATAGTAGTGTCATTTCAGTGATCAGTGTCTTTTTTGGGGGGTAAAATTTCAATAATTTAGGAAAATTTTGAAAGAAATGACAATTTTCAGAGTTTCAAATGTTCTACTTTTTAGACAAAAAGTAAAACCAATTTTTTTTTTGGTAGAAACCCTTTGCCATCGGTCTTCTTTTTATTTCCATCATTTTTTTTACAGTTCCATTTTTTTATGGATGTGAGAAGGTTTCAAGTTTTAGTAGCTACTTCTCAGATTTTCAAGAGATTTGAAAAATGCTAAATTTTTGGTGACCAATTCAGTTTGGAAGTGCCCTATAAAGGCTTATGTACTATATACCCCCACAAGTAACACCATTTTATGAACCTAACATCTCACACTATTCAAATCAGAATTTGAGGAATCTGTTAACCCTTTAATTTTTTCTCCCGAAGCAAACAAAAATGGATTGGAAACTTTGAAATTTACATTTTTGAACAATATTATTCTCATTTAGCCCTAAAATGGACATATTCAGAAGGAATTTGAGGTAAATTTCCATCCCACAATTTTTGCCCTGCTTCTTCTGAGTACGGCAATACCAGACATGTGGATGTCAACTGCTGTTTCGTGGCACAGCGATGTCCAGAACAGAGTTGGTGCTATTGGGTTTTTGGCAGGCCAATTTGGCTGCAAATGTTTTGTGGTTCCACAGTGTACTTGAAGAGCCCCTGAAGTAACAGTACAATAGAAAAGCCCAAAAGATGTCACCATAAAGGAAACCAGACCCCTCAAAGAATTTATCTGGGGTGGTGATGAGCATTTTAACCCCCAACATGCTGACCAAAATGTAATGCAAAGTAAATGGTGCAGGCTGGGCACACAGCAGAGCTGAAAAGGGAAGGAGCAAAATTTTGCTTTTGGAGCTCCGTTTTCACACGTTTGGATTTAGAGTGCCATGTCATCTTTGCAGGCCTCGTGAGGTACCATTGCAATAGAAACGCCTGAGAATTTATACCATTTCGGAAACTAGACCCCTCAAAGAATTTATCTGGGGTAGTGTTGATCATTTTAACCACCAACATGCTGGCCAAATTGTAATGAAAAATAAATGGTGCAGAATAAAAATTGTGTTTTTAACGTAAAATTGTCATTTTAGTGCCGAATATATTGTGCCCAACCCATGGCTCTTTAGACAAACACCCCAAAAATCATTCTGCGGGTTGTCCCGAGTATGGCAATACCACACATGTGCCAACAATTGACAGGCTGGGCACACAGCAGGGCTGACTAGGAATGGAGTAAGATTTTGCTTTTGGAGCTTCGTTTTCACTAGACTGGTGCTGGGGTGCCCCTGAGGTACCAGTGCAATAGAAACCTCTGAGTAGTGACCCCGTTTTTGGAAAGGGCACACCTCAAAGAATTGTTCTAGGGTAGTATGAGCATTTTAACCCCTGAGATGCTGGCCCAAATGGAATACAAAGTAAATGGCGCAGTGTAAAAATTGCATTGTTTTCTCAAATGTGCCATTGTAGTGACAAATGAAATCAGAACAACTCATGCCACTGTGGATAAACACCCCAAAAATCATTCTGCAGGTTATGACGGGTATGACAATACCCCATGTGTGGTGATAGTCTACAGGCTGGGGACACGGCAGGGCTGAGAAGTGACAAGCAATATTTAGCTTTTGGAGCACCCTTTCCCCTAGAATGTTATTGGGGTGCCCCTGAGGTACCAGTGCAATAGAAAACACTGAGTAGTGACCCCGTTTTTGGAAAGGGCACACCTCAAAGAATTGATCTTGGGTTGTATGAGCATTTTAACCCCTGAGATGCTGGCCCAAATGCAATACAAAGTGAATGGGGAAGTGTAAAAATTGCATTGTTTTCTCAAATGTGCCACTGTAGTGACAAATTAAATCAGCCCAACTCATGCCACTAAGGATAAACACCCCAAAAATCATTCTGTGGGTTATGACGGGTATGGCAATACCCCATGTGTGGCAATGGGCTACAAGGTGGAGATACGGTAGAGCTCAGAAGAGAATGGTATGGAGCACAGACATTTATATAAATCTAGGGGTGAAGAGAGCATTTTAACCCAACAGGTGGACTCCAAGGATGATGCATAATGGATAGTGCATAGTACAAAATATCCATTATGTCATCTTGTGCCCAGCTCCTGCCACGTTAGACAAACACCCCAAAGATCATGATGCGGGTGCATATGTGGCAATTATCTACAGGCTGGGCACACGGCAGAGCTCAGCAGGGAAGGTGCGGCATGCAGCACGATGTATAAGCTTTGTGAGCTGTGTGCATCAGTATACAATTATAAATCCAGGGACGTGTGATATATCCTAAAACATTCCTTCATGCATAACCCTGGTTTGTTGGGGCATGTGTCACACTGGTATATGGATTCCCTCCTTATGCTTCTTTTGGAGCAAACCCAGCACCTTTTTTGATTCCTTCCCTTGCTGGCTGTTTGGGGAACTTCTCCTGGAAAGTGCTGCCCTGGTACAATCCATGATGAGGCCTCGCTTCCAGACGTACTATAACTCCCCCGTTCCTGGTCTCCAAAAATCAAATTCTTGACTACCACCTCTTGAAATTCCAGGAAAGTTCCCCTCTGGCCGGCACATCCATACAGCACGTATGCATTATACAATGCCATCTGCATGATGTGCACGGCCAGCTTCTTGTACCACATCCTTGACTTCCGCATGGCATTGTATGGCTGAAGTACCTGGTCTGACATATCCACCCCTCCCATGTATTTATTGTAATCCAAAATACAGTCCAACTTGGGGGCTTCTACATTGGTACCTCGTACATGGGCATAGGTGATGCTGTGTCCATGAATTGTTGTTAGTACAAGGACACCCCTCTTGTCCTTGTACCTAACACACAATACTGAGTCGCTGCATAGTGCGACTTAGGGAGACCTCTCTGACTTTTCATAACAGTGCCGCATGCCAAAGTTTGTCTGGAAGCGAGGCACTTGAACAGGGTAATACTCGTATAAAAATTATCCACGTAGCCCTGGTCCAATGGTGGGTGCACCAAATCCCAAACTATCTTTCCAGCAATTCCCAGAAAAGGGATTCAGGGGGCACTATCCTAGAGTCCTTCCCTTCATATACCCTGAACCTAAAAGTGTACCCTGATGCACTATAACACAGCTTCTACATCTTCACGCCATACCTTTCCCTCTTATTGGGAAGTTACTGGCGGAACTGAAGTCTCCCTTTGATATGTGCCTCTTTGGAGTATACACTTCCATAAATCGGGCACTCACGTAGTCTAATATGGGTCAGGCCTTATACAACCTATCATAACTGGGGTCATCTCTGGGTGGGCACTGAGAATTGTCAGCAAAATGCAGAAACCTATGGAAGGCTTCAAAGCGCATCCTATTCATTGCCATGCGTAACATCGGGGTGTGGTACAGTACATCTGTGCTCCTATAGTCCCTGATAGTAGGGTTTTTTCCCATCAGAAGTACTATGCCCCAATACATCTCCATCTTTGCTGCACTAACAGGGGTCCACCTGTGGGGTTGCGCATAAAAAGAAGTGGGGTTTTGGGCCAGCCATGTATTGTTCAGCATAGAGATTGATCTGGGAAACCATCAGACCAATTAGGTCCTCACTAAAAAAGAACTTACAAAAGTCCACTGGTCCGAGCCCTGCCGTGTCTCTTTGTATCCCAGGACTGGCCATAAATCAAGGACTTGAGGGGCATAGTTACTGGGGGTCACCCATGTGGGGTCAGAAATCCTGGGCACTCCAGCAGAAGCTGCAGGCACTTCGGCACTACTACATAAGGGCCTTTTGGGGAGTTGCTTTGTGAGGATGAGGTAGACAAATAAAATGGAGGACACCTCCAAATCAGTATATGTCTCCTGGGACATGATGGGGGAATAATACAGAGCCTACACAGAAAAATACCTACTCCTCCACAGAACAACACGTACTCCTCTGCAGAACAAAACAGAACAACACAGAACAACACATACTCCTCCGCAGAACAACACCAGAATGCCTCCTCAACAAAACGCCTGCTCCTCCACAGAACCACTATTCCTCTGCAAAACGCCTCCTCCTCCACAGAACCACTACTCCTCCACAAAACGCCTCCTGCACCACAGAACCACTATTACTCCACAAAATGCCTTCTTCTCCACAAAACCACTACTCCTCCACAAAACGCCTTCTCCTCAACAGAACCACTATTCCTCCAGAAAACGCCTGCTCCTCCACAAAACGCCTGCTCCTCCACACAACACCTGCTATTCGACACAATGCCTGCTCCTCCACACAACGCCTGCTCCTCCACACAACGCCTGGTTTTCCACACAATGCCTGCTCCTCCACACAACACCTGGTTCTCCACACAACACCTTCTCCTCCACACAACACCTTCTCCTCCACACAACGCCTGCTCCTCCACACAACGCCTGCTTCTCCACACAACGCCTTCTCCTCCACACGCCTTCTCCTCCACACAAAACCTTCACCTCCACACAACACCTGCTCCTCCACACAACACCTGCTCCGCCACACAATGCCTTCTCCTACACACAACGCCTTCTCCGCCACACAACGCCTGCTCCTCCACACAACGCCTTCTCCTCCACAAAATGCCTGGTTCTCCACACAATGCCTGCTCCTCCACACAACACCTGCTCCTCCACACAATTCCTTCTCCTCCACACAATGCCTTCTCCTCCACACAACACCTGCTTCTCCATACAATGCCTGCTCCTCCACATAATGCCTGCTTCTCCATACAACGCCTTCTCCTCCACAAGCCTTTTCCTCCACACAACGCCTTCTCCTCCACACAACGCCTGCTCCTCCACACAACGCTTGCTCTTCCACACAATGCCTACTCCTCCACAAAACACCTACTCCACACAATTCGCACTTAAAAGTGCAGTTTGGTGGGAAAGGGAATACAGACAATGGGGGAGAAAGTACAGGGAAGTGGGATACACTGGGCAGGGGGTGGATGAGGGGTGTACTGGTTTTATGCACATTCTACAGGACAGATCACAAGACACTCTGCACTCCAACACTACCAAAAGCAGAATGGCGGCGTTCTGGAGGGTCTTTGATCTTCCGTCCACAGTCTCTGATTGCTGCGATTGGCCAGTCTGTACAGACGGGCCAATCGCAGCGATCGACATCACAGGACCAATCAGATCGGTCCTGTGATATCAGAGGGGGATGTCCCTTCGCGATCCCGGCATGCTCTGGAGGTATGTCATCCCATCTCGGGACGGGATGTCGTCATTTAACTATGGAGCCGCCAGTCTGCAGTCTCAGATCGCTGCAATTGGCTGTCTGTACAGACAGGCCAAACGCAGCAATCAACATCACAGGACCAATATGACAGGCCCTGTGATGTCAGAGGAGGGATGTCCCCTCGCGATTCCACCCGGTTTCTGCGTTCTGTCATACTGTCTTGCGACGGGATGGCATATTCTTTACATGTCGTGTCGCCAGCAGATATATCCACCGCTGAGCGCTAACTCACTGCGGCGAGGCGTTAAAGTAGGTGGCCAGATCTTCAGCCTCAAGGTCTGTGACAGGTAGCTGCACCTGTGGTGTTAGCAAGGAGTGAAGAGTATCAAAGAGCCTTTTGAAGTTTTAGAGAGAGAGGATATTAGATAAGTAAAATAGACCTGTTTAACAAGGTGAAGTGAAGTGGGGTGTTACTCCTGTGTTTGTTGCGGCCCTGATCCTGACAGATGATGAGATATCCATGCTAAGCAAGAGTAACATTTTTCCCTGACATAGGACTTTAACCTTTTTAATACAATATTAGATGTCAACAGATTTGTGCATAATATAAAGATAAAAAGCATTTTGCAGCTTGCTGGTAGTGAGATGGTTATAGTTATATGCAGAATGTATCAGATGACAATCTTTATATTGACTTCAGAGAACAAGAAGGGGTTTTAACGTACAGACAATTAGCATGTGAGGCGACACCGGAGGACAATAACACTGCCACTCCTTTTTCTGCTGGCAATCCTGGATTTTATGCCTTGACATCTAGAACAACCAAACAGGATATATTCCAGGATTTGATAGTTGGAACTAACAGCACTAACAAATGCTCCAAATAGGCTAACCTAACAAGTAAGGAACAAACAACCATACGTACTCTCAAAGACCCCAGTGATTTAATGTTGAGGGCAGCCAACAAAGGGGGATCTGTGATCGTCATGATTACTTCACTGTATAAAACACTGAACAAGGATATTTTGATTGATTAATTGACTTATCGCAGACTCCCCAATAACCCTACGCATTTATGTCAGTGGCACAAAAACGTCTTCTTGAACAAGTGTTTCAGATGGGGGCTATTAATATGAAGTTAATGGACACCTTGTGCATTAATTGTCTAGTCACTCCAATCTTCCACTCTCTCCCCAAGATCCATAAAGGGGTATTTCCCCCTTCCCTATGCCGAATTGTGGCAGGCATTGGGTCTTTGGGAGAGCGCTTGGGGGAGTGGCTGGATGCCCATCTGAAGCCATTTATGAAAGTCCCTCTTGTTATCTAAGGGACACCCCATAATTTAGGAATTCACATGTTGGAAAGGCATCTGGAGCTCTATAGCACATACAGCCCACCCCTTATTAATTTTGTTGATGGCCCCTAGATTCCTCTTTTCTATGTTCAATGGAGATTATTATTGGCAAGTGAGGGGTTTCAAACATAACATTAAGTGGATGGGAAGATTTATCGATGACCTAATATGGGTTTGGAATGACACTGAATTTGTTCACTCTTGAATTTGGTGGTCCTGACATTGCTTTCATGAATGTGAAGCTTCATATTGATCAGAACATTATAGGAGTTTTGTCTTATAGAAAAATTGTAGCAGGCAATACTCTTTTGTTATCACCATCATGTCATCCCAGTTGCTCCAAGCAGCTGGATGGGCCCACTCATGTTTAGGGGTGGACTGGCCATTCAATCTACCAGGATAAATCCGATGGGCTGACAGGTCTTGGGCCTGTTCTTATACTGTGCAGGAGGATATTGGATGCTCTATTGGTAGAGTGACCAGCCTCATATACATCCTCAAAGGGGCCACCAGTTTGGTACTTGAGTGGTAACGTCCTAGGGTCAGTGTCTGCTCTGCTCCTGCTTTGCTCCATCTTTCACAACCAGGAAGTGACTCAGCTTGTTGGGTCTGAGAGGGCTGGGGAGGATGTGTGAAGCCTCCAATATAGCTGCTCCCCTGCATGTCCACCATTCCTCCATAACCCTTCATAAGCAGTAGGTGTATTTGTGAAGTGTGCTTAATTTATTCTAAGTGTGTGGGCATGTATATGTAAGTGTCTATGTGTGTTGTATATGCGTGGGTATGTGTTTAATATATTTCAAAGCATTTCTACGGGTTTCCAAGTGTTATAGCTGGTGGACCATGATCTGGTCAGTTTCCATGGACTGAGCATCATAGTGATATTTAATACAAGAAGTCCCTGTCTGTCAGCCGAACAACATTGTTGGCGCTGTAGTTATGATGTATGACACTGCTCTTCAGCTGGAAGACAGTATCACCTTATGTTTACGATGTAAGGACTCCTGTTCTATTTACTATGCTCTGTCTGGGGGACGTGCAGGGATGACGTGATCACATCACGCTCCGAGTCTCCTCCTCCTCCCCGCTCCGTTCCACCGCGTTCTCCATGAGGTGATCCCAGCTGGTAATGCAGGGACGGAACGCTCCTTCACCCCGCCGCTAGCACCTTCCAAACGGTCCTGAATGGGGTGCCGTGATCGGTGCTGCGCTTAGAGGCCGGAGAGGATAGCTTGTTTTTCGGGGGTTGCCAGGATTGAATCCGGACCCCGGGCATGATGTGAGCGGCGAAGCAGGTGATCCGGATGCAGAGGAGAGGCTTCTTCTTTCATGGCCATAGTAGCAACGGGTAGCAGAAGGCCGGTGCCGGAAAAGGGCTGTGTGGGTCAAAGAATCCGGACTGAAGTACTGTGAAACAGTCAGGTAAGTACTAAGTGACTGACTTCGAAATCTGGCATTTATTTCTGTCTTTAATTCATATGTCTGCTAACCCATATGTCTGCTAACCCCTATGTATGCTCAAAGCTTGGGCTGTGGCTGCATCAAAACCACTTTTTTTTCTCTCTCTATTGAGTGCTGACTGGTTTACTAACATCTATTAGTTATACCAACTCCTGGACAAGCAGACTACTATATTAACTCAGCCAGTCTATATGGAACTTACAGCTGTCTCCTGATCCCGGAGTTCTCTGGGAACGGACTACTGCTTTAATACCAGTGCATGACCTTAACCACTCTGTCTTTGAAATTAAGACTATGGCTGTGCTAAAATACTAAGTGGTATTTTTTTTTTCTTTTCTCAGTACTGGCTGGCCTATTTGCATTTAACAATTGTACTAATTATTGGACAAGCGGACTATTATACTAACTGCTGCAATTTTACCAAGATTTTGTGAGTCTGGACGTATCTCCTGTGCTGGCCGGCTTACTTATATCAAATAGCGGTACTTACTTTTGGACAAGAAGATTACTATACTAATTGTATTAATTCAGCCAGACTATATGGAACTGACCCCGGAGTCCTCTGTGAACGGACTACTGCTCTAAAACCAGTATTTTTCCTTAAGCACTCTTTTGAAATTAAGATTGTGGTTGCGCTAAAATATTAAGTGGTATCTTTTTGAGTATTGGTTAGCTTATCTACATTTAACAACTGTACCAATTATTGGACAAACGGACTATTATACTAACTGCTGCAACTTCTGTGTGTTTGGATGCATTTCCTGTGCTGGTCGGCATACTAATACTTAATGGCTGCACTAACTCTGGGTTAAGCAGGCTATTACACTACAACTGTACCAACGGTACTAACTACTTGACAAGCGGACTATTATACTAACTGCTGCAATTCTGTCAAGATCACATGGAATTGATGTATGTCTTTTGACTCCAGATTTCTCCGGGAGCGAACAGTGGCTTGTACAACGGAAATTTTTTTCCCTTGTCCCTTATAATCGCCAGGTTCTTTGGCTAACATCTCCCTACCTGCCACAGAGGCTTGGGGAGTAGAGATAATTGTTAACTGAGCAATTTATTTAAATTTGGCATAAGTAGATTATTGTAGTATATTGTATTAACTCTTCTCAACGCTACATAGAAGCCAATATTTGTTTGTTAACCCTCTGCATTTTTTTGGGAATGGATTGTTGCTGGTCTATTTACTGAAGGGGTCAATTCTTATGTACCTGCAGGCCGTTTAATTATTACCTGTCTGTGTTTTTTATGTATTAAGACGTTTGACGATTTCTAACTTTGCTAAATTGCTTATTTGAAAATGCCTTCTAAAAATCAAGGAAGGAAGTCTGGGGGTATAACCTCCCCAAAGGAGAAAGAAAAGGCCGGGGGGAAAGTAGAATCCACGGGAAAGTTGGACAAGTTATGGAAATCCCCCAGCATTAAAACGAGACAGGTGGGGAAAACCCCGCAAAGTCAGACGGATCCTCAAGAAGATGTGGCAACAGGGGGGGGTTCCAGGTATGAGGTCCTACCGGTGGAGGGAGAAGAGGTAGAGCAAAATCCCATCCTTAGGGAAATACTGGTAAATGTTCAGAAACTTAATTCCTCCATGGAAGAACTTGGGTTAAATCAGAGATTCCTTGGCGGAGACCAGGGCACAGGTAAAAACGCTAGAAAAAGAGCAGAGGGCCCTAGGAAAATCAACAGAAAAACTAGAGAAGGAGAATAAATTTCTGAGGGAAAAATTAACAGATCTAGAAGATAGGTCGAGAAGATCCAATTTACGGATTGTGGGGTTTCCCGAGGATTTAGGGGATAAGGATGTAGAATCATTTCTGGAAAAATGGATAGTGGACACTTTGAAAATAGAAGGGCTCTCTAAGACCTTTTCAATAGAAAGGGCCCACAGGGTCACAGGAAAATCTCCTTCGGTGGGCCCTCTCCCTAGAGCGATATTGGAAAAACTCCTAAACTCAAAAGATAGAGATACTATTCTGAGGGCTATAAGGGATAAGAAAGATCTAACACATAATGGTAATAAAATATTTATTTTCTCAGACTACTCCAAGGACACTCAACAAAAAAGAGTAAAATTCAAAGAGGTCAAAAAACGTTTGTACGAAGCACATCTGAAATTTGCTTTATTGTATCCAGCTAAATAAAGAGTGATTCATAATGAAAAGGCACATTTTTTTTTACAATAGTGAGGAAGCCTCAGACTGGCTGGAAAGAATTGGAATAGAAAGCTAAAATAGAACTGGAAGAGGGGGGATAGGGGTAGGAGGGGGAGGGATGCACAGAAGGTGGAGAGTGTGGGGAAAGGGGGGGGGCTGGAGGGGAGGGAAGAGAGGGGGAGAGGGGGTATCTTGTGGCTGCAGACTTCGCCAAAAGGGCTTTTTCCTTTTTTTTTTTTTTTTCTTTTCCCCCTCCCAGTTGATAAATGGAATTACAGATAGTCACCTGGAATGTTAGGGGTTTGGGGGACCGTACGAAAAGGTGTATGGTGGAGGACTGCATAAAAAGGCACCTCCCAGCCATAGTCTGCCTATTAGAAACACATCTTACTTTAGAATCTAAACACTGGCTGGAAAGGAAATGGGCTTCAAAAGTATTTCATTCGTTCGGTTCCTCATACTCCAGGGGGGTAACGGTTCTGTTTCATAACAGGATCGATTATAAAATTTTTAAAATCGAGATTGATAAATTGGGGAGGTATATTTTCTTTTATGGGTCCTGGAGGGAGCAGGTTAATATCTTGGCATTTGTCTATATTCCCCCGCCATTCTCGTTTGCGGTTCTTGGAAAACTTTTGGAATTCATGGAAGTGAGGGATCCATGCCCCGTTTTTATAATGGGGGACATTAACGCTATTATGGATGGGGAAAAGGACAGAATGAGAATGAGGGGCAACATGAGTTACAAGAACAGTAGTACCCCAAATTTGAAGAATTTTTGTATGGAAGCCGGTTTTATTGATCTCTGGCGGTTCTTATATTCAGAAAAAAAGGCATTTTCTTGTTTTAGTCAGACCCACGAGAGCTTCTCCAGAATAGACCTTAGTTTGGTAAACCATAAAGCCCTGGATTTAATAAGTGGGATGAAGTATGAATCCATCACTATCAATCGCACAATCGCACTGTTCCAGACCTGAGAATAGGCAGGAAGGTGGGGTAGGCATACTCCTCTCTCCACAATGCACTTTCCAGGTCATTCCTCCTGTACCCTCTCTTACTTTCCCATCTTTTGATGTCCACACCCTTAGACTTTTCCGCCCGTTCTCTCTTCGTGTGGCTGTAGTATACCGTCCTCCTGGCTCACCCTATCAGTTTCTTGACCACTTTGCCTCTTGGTTCTCTCACTTTCTATCCTGTGACATTCCAACCATCATCATGGGAGACTTCAACATCCCTGTTAACACTCCCATTTCCCCTCCTGCCTCTCAGCTCCTAGCACTAACTACTTCTCTCGGTCTTTCACAACTCTGCGATTCCCCCACTCATAGTGAGGGAAACCTCCTCGATTTGGTCTTCTCCCGACCATCATCAATATCTGATTTTACCAATTCCTCCTTTCCACTTTCAGACCATAATCTCCTTTCTTTTACTTTCAATAATCCTTCTCATTCTCAGAATCCTTCCACCCATCACTCATACCTGAACCCACGTGCAATAGATACTCATAAACTCACAGAAAACTTACAGACTGCACTGTCCCCCATCTCCTCTTTCACCTGTCCAAACCTGGCTACTGACCACTATAATCACACTGTCAGAAGCGCACTAGATGAGATGGCACCACTCACTATCCGAAATTTTCAACACACACGCAGGCAACCTTGGCACACTGAACAAACTCGTTTCCTTCGACAGTGCTCCAGGATTGCTGAGCGTCTGTGGAGAAAATCGCGCACATCTGCAGACTTTCTTCACTTCAAATTTATGCTAAAAACTTATAACTCTGCCCTTCACCTTGCTAAACAGGTCTATTTTACTAATCTCATATCCTCTCTCTCTAACAACCCCAAAAGGCTCTTTGATACCCTTCACTCCTTACTAACACCAAAGGTGCAGCCACCGGTCACAGACCTCGGGGCTGAAGATCTGGCCACCTACTTTAAGGATAAAATTGATTGTATCCGCCAGGAAATAGTTGCTCAATCCTCTCACCCTTCCAATCCCCTTCCCTCCCATACCTTATCTTGTTCACTCTCTTCCTTTGAGCCAGTCACAGAGGAAGAAGTGTCTAGGCTCCTTTCCTCTGCTCGCCCCACTACCTGCATCAGTGACCCCATCCCCTCACATCTGGTACAGTCTCTCTCCCCAGCAGTCACTTCTCACCTCACCAAAATTTTCAATCTCTCTCTCTCTTCTGGTGTCGTCCAGAGCATGCTATTGTTAACCCTTTACTAAAGAAACCTTCACTGGACCCATCCAATGCTACTAACTACCGACCAGTTTCTAACCTCCCTTTCATCTCCAAACTCCTGGAACGCTTGGTCTATTCTCGACTAACCCGCTATCTCTCAGCTAACTCCCTCCTTGACCCCCTGCAATCTGGTTTCCGCTCTATGTATTCCACTGAAACTGCTCTTTCTAAAGTCTCCAATGATCTCCTCACTGCAAAATCCAAAGGTGACTATTCTCTCCTCATTCTCCTGGATCTATCGGCAGCGTTCGATACTGTGGACCACCAGCTCCTCCTTAGGATGCTTCACTCCATTGGCCTAAAGGACACTGCACTCTCTTGGTTTGCTTCCTATCTATCTGACCGCACTTTCAGTGTCTCCTTTTCTGGATCTTTCTCTTCTCATCATCCTCTCAGTGTCGGGGTTCCTCAGGGATCAGTCCTAGGTCCTCTTCTCTTCTCTCTCTATACTGCCCCCATTGGACAAACCATCAGCAGATTTGGTTTCCAGTATCATCTTTATGCTGATGACACCCAGCTATATACTTCTGCACGTAACATCACCCCTGCCTTACTCCAGAACACTAGTGACTGTCTCTCTGCTGTCTCTAACATCATGTCTTCTCTCTTCTTGAAACTTAATCTTTCTAAGACTGAACTTCTTGTCTTTCTACCATCTACTAACCAAACCAACCCTGACCTCTCCATCTCGGTCTGTGGGATCACTATAGCACCGAGGCAGCATGCCCGCTGTTTTGGGGTTGTGCTGGATTCTGACCTCTCCTTTTTACCATATATTCAATCTCTTGCTCGCTCTTGCCGTATGCATCTCAGAAACATCTCCAGAATCCGTCCGTTTCTGACATTTGAAACTTCTAATTGTTGCACTTATTCACTCTCGACTAGACTACTGTAACTCCCTACTAATCGGTCTTCCACTCTCTAAACTCTCTCCTCTTCAATCTATTCTTAATGCAGCAGCCAGGCTCGTCTTTCAGGCCAAACGCTACACAGATGCCTCCAGTTTGTGCCAATCACTGCACTGGCTACCTGTCTCCTTCCGTATTCACTTTAAAATAATAACTCTAATACACAAAGCTCTGAATAATGCTGCACCTCCCTATCTCTCTTCTCTCATCTCAGTCTATCGCCCTTCCCGTGCTCTTCGATCTGCCAGTGACATTAGATTAATCTCTACCGTAATTCGAACCTCCCATGCACGTATCCAGGACTTCTCCTGAGTTGCACCAATTCTCTGGAATGCCCTTCCCCAGACTCTGAGACTAATACCCACCCTCCAAAGCTTCAAACGTGCTCTTAAAACCCATCTCTTTAGGCAAGCCTATCACACTCGCTAACTGCTTAAAATGTCAACTCTCCCTTTACTAATTCATCCTATCTCCCATCTGTTATCTGGCAAACAGCTGATATATACCAAGCTCCAGGCTTCTCTGCAGTCTTTTTCACCTAGGACCCTGTAAATAAGATGGAGGCTGATGGCTGGTTCAAGCAGCAACATCGTTGTTTATTAAATTATTTATTAAATTATTTTATATTGTTCCCTTATAAAGAATGGCTGGACCATTATACAACCTCTTGTGTCACCCCCTCATCCTCATAGACTGTAAGCTCTTGTGAGCAGGGCCCTCACTCCTATTGTTCCATATGACTGTTTGTTCTTTGTAATGTAATATAGTTGTATATGTCCCCTATGATTTGTAAAGCGCTACAGAATTTGATGGCGCTATATAAATAAAGATTATTATTATTATATTATTATTATCACTATATCTGATCATGCGCCGGTGGCTTTAAGGTTGAAAGCTGGGGGAAGAGGTAAGGGAGAAATTTCTTTTAGACTAAACCCCCATTGGCTTAGTCTATTAAATGATAAAGGCAGAATTTCGGGGCTCATTACCGAATTCTGGGAGGATAACTGAGGTAGGACCGATCTGCTCTTCGTTTGGGATACCCTGAAGGCATACCTTAGAGGAATACTTAGGGATAAAATTTAGGATACAGGAAAGGTCCCTGAGATGGGACATGGAAAAAAAAACTAAGGGATCTGGTAAATGACCCAACGAGAGAAAGGAGGATAGCATGGTGGGAGGCAAAGAACTCTATGAATACATATATGAAAGAAAAGGCACAGCAAAAGACCTTCTTTAGGGGACAGAAAAATTTCCTAGAAAGAGGAAAACCGGGAAAACTTTTAGCCTCTATTATAGACCCTGGTTCACAGGACATCAAAATTTAAGAAATAATAAATCAGGAGGGAAGATCGGAAAAGACGGAGGAAGGAATATTGGAACAGTTTAGGATCCATTACCAAAAACTGTACCAATCAGAGTTGGAGGTCTCATCTTCAGAAATGGACCATTATTTGGATAATATCAAATTCCCTCAGTTGATATTGGAGGAGAGAGAGGAATTGGAGGCGCCAATTTCCTTTGAGGAATTAAAGGAGGTTATTGGGACTTCGCCTGACTCCAGCCCAGGAGCGGACGGCTTCCCATATAGGCTCTATAGGGAACATTCCGAAGTGTTGGGGCCCCTTCTGTTCTGGGTGTTCAACGAGGCGAGGAGAATGGGTCATATTTCATATTCAATGGAGGAGGCAGTGATAGTGGTTATCCCTAAAAAGCACAAGGATTTAAGGGACGTAGGCTCTTATCGACCTATATCTCTTTTAAATTCAGATATAAAAATTTATGCCAAGGTTATGGCGAATAGATTAAAAAAAGTGATCCCCTCTCTGATACACCCGGATCAGACCGGGTTTATACCCGGTAGGAGTACAAGCAACAATTTACACCGTCTGTATTCTGATATTCGGTTGGGAGAAGGGGGGCGTCGCTCCATCCTGTCATTAGATGCTGTCAAGGCCTTTGACAGGGCGCTTCCTCTGGGCAGTATTACAAAAATTTGGTTTTGGACCAGGATTTGTTGAGGCGGTGAGGATAATGTATCAGTCCCCGAAGGCTAGAGTTAGGGTGGGGGGAGGTGCTTCGTCTTGTTTTTCTCTGAGCAGGGGTACGCGGCAGGGGTGTCCCCTCTCCCCGCTTCTCTTTGCATTGTATATTGAGCCTTTGGCTATTAAAATAAGAGAAATGAAGGATATTCAGGGATGCGGGAGCGGCGGGGAGAGGGATAAGATATCCCTGTACGCGGATGACATTCTGCTTACATTAAAGGACTCAGATGAAGGGATCCCCAAAGTGATTGAAGCAGTGGAAGAATTCGGGAGGTTCTCCGGACTGCTTATAAACTGGGAAAAATCTATAGTTATCCCATTGGGGGAGGAAATTAATTTACGGGAATGTAAGCTGAGGAACCTCAAAAAGGGATGGAATTTCAAATATTTGGGGGTTCAGGTCTCGGAGGAGTTAGGTAGATTTACAGAACTGAATATCAACCCTCTAATCGAAAAAATCAAGAAAAGGGTAAATGGTTGGAAAAAAATGCCTTTCTCAAAAGCGGACAGAGTTAGTCTTATCAAAATGGTGGTCCTGCCACAGTTATTGTACCCTCTCAGTTGCTCTCCGGTTTGGATTAAATTAAATATTTTCAAAAAAATAGAAGGTATTCTGGGAGACCTGATTTGGGGAGGGAAGAGAGCCAGAATAAAGATCTCTCACCTATATAATCCAGTGAATCAAGGGGGATTAGCTATTCCTGATTTTAGGGGGTACTTTCTGGCATCTGAATTGAGCTTTCTGACCCTCAGGAATATCAAAAATTAAATTCAGGTAGAAACAGGGTTCTAATAAAAGGGTAGACGATTAAAGTATCCTTTAGTATGGTTCAGGATTATATTGTTATTAGAATTCGTCTGAAACTCCCAAAATAACTGAATTTTAAGGGTGTTTATGTTATGTTTGGTCATTTACAATTATGTAAGAATGAACCGATGGCTATTATTGAAAACAGGAGAGAACCCCTTAAGGGCAGGATGATTTCAGTCTGTATTTCAGTATTTTTGTTTGATCGGTATATGTAATTCTATTCAGCTGTACTGTATTTACCTGAACATGTATATTTTTTATCAAAGATATTTTGTAAACTTCGAATGGATCAATAAACACTTTGTTTAAAAAAAAAAACAAAAACTATGCTCTGTCTAAAGAATCTGAAGAGAAACATGGGGCACGGCGCCATATTCTGGGAAAAGATAGGACACCTGTTTAGCAAGGTGAAGTGCAGAGGTTTTGAGCATAAATTTGAAGTGTAGAAAGTCTGCAAACATGGGTGTAACTACAGTGGTAGCAGCCATAGCAACCGCTATGGGGCCCACTGTGTCAGGGGTCCCTGCCATCGAACTTGATACACTAATGAGTGGAGGATGTGCATCATTATATCCATATTGTGATGCACATTGTACATCATAATATGTATATATCATATATGTGATGTATATATGCTCCATCTGTGATGTGTATATGCTGTATGTGTTTATGGTGAATGGTGTCTGCATATACTGTATGTGTGTATATATTCTGTGTGTTTGTATATGTCACTGTATGTGTGTGTATATGCTCTATATGTATATGTATAAATGTATCTATGTGTATAAATGTGTGATTGTAACTCAAATGTGTGAGTATACAAATATGTATAATATTTAAGTGGGAAGCAGGGCCCCAATCATAAGCTTTCTATGGGGCCCTGCCTCTCCTAGTTACGCCACTCTCTGCAAATGTGTGCTATTTTCTCCACATAGGTCAGGGCAGTGGGCAGAGGAGCATAGTCAGGAACGGAACTGAGGTCACAATGGGAAATCTCAATAACAGCGCAAGGCTTCAGACACAGCTTTCTCTAAGGCACAAGGCACGAAGATCCGGCAGGGTGAGATGGAAGAGGCAAGTTTAAATAGCCTTAATACATGGAGGAATATTACCAGAAGCCATCCAACACAGGAGTAACGCCCCACGCGTATCGCCTAACACGTACGGAACGGTTCGGTGTCGCACTTGTGCTGCAGTGTGCTGCTCCCGCAGGGCACCGTGCATCCATTGCTGTCTATTGGTGGCGTATATCCGATATATATATGTCGACGGTATATACGTCCCCCATATGGCTGTGTAACTGCAGCCTAAGGGTACATATACACATCAGAGTGCTGGAATGGAGGAAGAATGTCCGTGCACAGTCACAGTGCGGTGAGACAACAGGGAACATTTACTTACCCGGCGGCTAGCGTTCACATGGTACGGAGTGTACGATGATCATGCACTCTGGCGCGATTCACTAAGATTGTGCACCTGATATCCTGCATGTGTCGCTTCCCTGCTCAGGTCAGCCGGAGTTCACCTTCTTCTTCCTGGTACATGTAAGTGCATTGTCTTGCGATACAATTTGAATCTTAAATCCTACGCTCAGTCCGAATCAGTAGGATCGCCCGACGGCACCCCCCCATGTCTGTCGCATGAAAGCCAGCGCAGCTGCGCCATAATTTGATGTTCTGTGACACAATCCCCAGTTAAATACCTGCCACAGCGGTGCAAATCCAGAAAAACGCGCAAAGTGCGAAAGTGCGTTCTGCAGATCCTTAGTAAATAAACCCCAACATGTTCTCACCACACCGTGGCCAGACAACATGAACTTATGAACTTCAATGGGGACTGATATGTGGCTGCAAATCGTATGGCCGCATATCAGCCCCTATTACGTTTCATGTGAATGTACCCTAAGCATGTTTGTCACTATTGACTAACATTACAAATTTAGAGAACCAAATTACAAATTATTAGTCTGATCTGGAGGTCTCCAGTATTTGCTGTCTGCTATGGGAGATTCTAGTGTTATTAGTCTGCTCTGGGGGGGGTCTCCATTATTATTATAATTTGCCTGCTGCAGTGTCTCTTGTTTACTATCTATTTTTTATTAGCATTTATTATTTGTCTGTATTATTATTTGTTGCCTTGATTGTGGTCTGTATTGTGTGATTATTGCCTTGTCTGGGATCTTCATAAGTTCTTGTCTGAATGCAGTATTTGGCTTCTATTCCTTAGCTCCGTTAAAAAAAAATAAAGAACAGAGGTTTAATAGAGCCTAAATTAAAAATCCCATTGACATAAATCTAAATTTTATATCTTCCGTTATGTTGTATATAGGTATCCGTTTAATATATATATAAAATGATGAAGGATGCAGTACTTTTCCTCCATGGATAATGGACACCTGCCTATCATAGTGGATGAATAAAATTTTGTTTGATGTCAATGGGATTTTTATGGTATTTGAATGGTAGTGTAATTGCTGGTTACTGGTGTGGCCCAATGATATTGAGCAGTATGACAATGCGGCCCTTGGACCAATAAAGTTTGCATGAGACTGAGGACTGACATTTGAAATCATTTACATAAGAATTCAGACTGACTGGATGTGTTCTTCAAGATAGCGATATAGCTGCATAGTAAAGCAGGGAGCTAACAGCCTCTGGCATTGACATTCTCTAATATTAACATACCTTGATTGGGGGACCCACATGAATGAGTTTGCCCCCTCTGAGCTGAACCCCTAGTTACACCACTGTGTCATCCTAAGCATGTTACCAGAAATATCCCCTATGGGTAATTTATTAGAACAAAACAGAATTACTCCAGTGATACTATATTTGTTAGGTAAGCCTGTGTGCTTGGTCAGAAGCTAACAAAACCGGGCTACAGTGAACAACTTATTGCATCGGCTTACAACAGAGTTAAGGACAAAACTAGATCTGTGCTTCTGGTAGCCAAAAAAAAACAGGTCACGCACAACACAAAAAATGAAACCCGTTTGAAACGAATTATAGTTGACAATTTGAGAAAATCAAACGTATAGTGAAGAAATATTTACAAATTCTTAAGCAAAATAATGAGCTTCACAATATAGTCTCTCAGGGTGTGAGATTTGTGGCCAAAAATACATGACTTTAGTTTGTTTTCTAGTGAAATACCAGAGGAAAATACAGTCATGGCCATAAGTTTTGAGAATGACACAAATATTATATTTTCACATGATCAGTTGACCTATGGTTTTTATGTGTGTTTGTCAGATGTTTTTATCACATACAGAAATACAAGTGCAATCATATTATGAGTAACAAAAGCTTTTATTGACAGTTAGAATGAGTTAATGCAGCAAGTCAATATTTACAGTGTTGACCCCTCTTCTTTAGGACCACTGCTATTCTCCCTGGCAAGCTCTCAATCAACTTCTGAACCAAATCCTGACTGATAGCAGTCCATTCTTGCACAATCAATGCTTGTCAGCAGTCCACTCCCTGTACCTTTTGCAGAATATCGGTCTGTCCCTGATGTTTTTTCTGGAGAGAAGTGGCTTCTTTGCTGCCCTCCTTGACACCAGGCCTTGCTCCAAGAGTCTCCTCCTCACAGTGCGTGCAGATGCACTCACACCTACTACCATTCCTGAGCAAGCTCTGCACTGCTGGTAGCCCGAACCCGAAGCTGAAACACTTTTAAGAGATGGTCCTGGTGCTTGCTGGTCCTTCATGGGCGCCCTGGGGCCTTTTTGGCAACAATGGAACCTCTCTCCTTGAATTCCTTGATGATGCCATAGATTGTTGACTGAGGTGCAATCTTTCTAGCTGCGATACTCTTCACTGTTAGGCCAGTTTTGTGCAGTACAATGATGACTGCACGTGTTTCTTTAGAGATAACCATGGTTAACAGAAGAGAAACAATGATGCCAAGCACCAGCCTCCTTTTAAAGTGTCCAGTGGTGTGATTTTTACTTAATCATGACAGATTGATCTCCAGCCTTGTCCTCATCAGCACCCACACCTGTGTTAATGGAGCAATCACTGAAACAATGTTAGCTGCTCCTTTTATGGCAGGCCTGCAATGAAGTTGAAATGTGTTTTGGGGGAAAAAGTTCATTTTCTTGACTTTGCAATTAATTGCTGTTAAGCTGATCACTCTTTATAACATTCTGGAGTATATGCAAATTGCCATTATAAAACCTGATGCAGTAGACTTTGTAAAAATTAACATTTGTCTCATTCTCAAAACTTATGGCCATGACTGTAGACATACATGGTCGGACAATCAGGGTTGCCACAAATGGGGTCACAGCCGTTACAACTCCTTACTCTATACATCACAACCTACATAAATTGCAATACCACACATATTGTGTACGTGGCAGCTTGCGTTAGTTGTAGAATGCAGTATGTAGGCTGTACTATTTGTTCAGTTAACCCTTTAATGCTGAAGCCACTTTTAACCTTTTAACCATTTTTTCAAATCTGCCCTGTGTCACTATAAGTGGTTATAACTCTGGAATGCTTTAACATATCAAAGTGATTTTGAAAGTGTTTTCTCAGTATACTTTGTACTTCATGTTAGTTGAAAATTTTTTTGGTATATTTTGCTATTATTTATGAAAAAAGATATTTGGTGAAAATTTGGAAAAAGTCTTGATTTTTGAAATTGCAAAGGTTCATCTTTTTCATAACTGCAAAAAAACTTGATAACTAACATTAACCGGTTCGCGACCGCCCGCCGTGTATTCACGGCGGCGGTCGCGTCGCGCTGCATGGAGAGGGCTCACGGGCTGAGCCCTCTCCATAGCCGGTAAGTCTTTGCTGCATATTGCAGCAAAGGCTTACCGGTAACATCCGCGATCGGTGCTAGCACCGATCGCGGGTGTTTTTACAGCGTGGGCTGCCGGCAAAGCTGCCGGCAGCCTCAAACAGATAGCGGCGCATGGGCGCCGCCATCTTACCTGGGATCGCCGCTCCCCGTGACGTCATCGGGGGGCGGCGATCCGTCTCCATGGTAGCCTCGGGTCTTCCGAAGACCCGAGGCTATTTCGTTTTAACCCCTTCATTACAATGTGCAGATAGCACATTGTAATGAATGAGGAAGAAAATCCCCATATACTGCCATACTGTAGTATGGCAGTATATGATAGGATCGATCAGACAACCTAGGGTTAAAGTACCCTAGGGAGTCTGAAAAATAGTATAAATAAAAATAAAAAAAAGTTAAAAAAAAAAAATTATAATAAAAAAACCTAAAATTTCAAATCACCCCCCTTTCCCTAGAACTGACATAAATATAAATAAACAGTAAAACTCATAAACACATCAGGTATCGACGCGTCCGAAAATGCCCGATCTATCAAAATATGATAACGGTTTTTCAATGCGTTTAACCCCGTAACGGAAAATAGCGCTTTTTTGCCATTTTTTTTGTCATTTTGAAAAATCTAAAAAAATCTATAAAAAGTGATCAAAAGGTCGTACAGTCCTAAAAATGATATCATTGAAAATATTATCAAATCTCGCAAAAAATGACACCACCCACTGCTCCGTACACCAAAGTATAAAAAAGTTATTAGCGCCAGAAGTTGGCAAAATCAAAAAAAATATTTTTGTACAGGAGGTTTTAATTTTTGTAAATGTATGAAAACATTATAAAACCTATACAAATTTGGTATCCTCTTAATCGTACCGACCCAAAGAATAAAGTAGACATGTCATTTGGGGCGCTCAGTGAAAGACGTAATATCCAAGCCCACAAGAAAATGGTGCAAATGCGTTTTTTCACCATTTTCATTGCATTTGGAATTTTTTTCCCACTTCCGAGTACATGGCATGGAATATTTAATACCATCATTATGAAGTGCAATTTGTTACGCAGAAAACAAGCCATCACACAGCTCTTTACGTGTAAAAATAAAAAAGTTATAGATTTTTGAAGGTGGGGAGTGAAAAATGGACATGAAAAAACAGGAAAGGGCCCGGTCCTTAACCGGTTAAACAAATGTCTGCTTTATGTCTCCATTGTTTTTTATGCATTCTCTCATTTTTGTAAGATGTTCTGGGGCTTTGAACTTTAGGTGTAATTTCTCACATTTTCATAAAGCACACAAAAGCAGGACCTGTTCAAATTTCAAGTCACTTTAAGAGGCCTAAATAAAAATAAGAACCCCATAATTTAACCCATGATAGAAACTACACCCCTTAAAGTATGTAAAACAACTTACATTGAGTTTGTTAACCCTTTCATTGTTTTACAGGGGATAAAACAATATTGGATGCAATTTTGAAATGCAATTTTTTTTTTTTGGCTAAATTAATGTGCAAATTCTCAATTTATAAAATACCAAAACGCTCCACAAAGTTTGATACCCAATCTCTCCCAAATATAACAATATGTGTTGGTAACCTGCTGTATGAGCACACACCAAGGCATTGAAGTGAAGCTGCGCCATTCAGAGCAAATTATGCGTTGTCACTTATTAATGGCTATACAATCTTTATTTTTTTGGCAATTTTGACAAATAAGGGCTTATTTTCTGCAACATTAGATGCACATTACAAACATTTCCTTTTAATGGGTGATTAGCTCATTGATGAGAATTTATTAACTCTTAAATGTATGTAGGAAAAAAAATCGTAAATTTTGGTTTCCATTCTTCTTATATTTTTTGGGGCTGTACACTGTACCATATAAATAACATATTGTCTTTGTTCTATAGACTACTACTAGAGATGAGCGAGCACTAAAATCCTCGGGTGCTCGTTATTCGAGACAAACTTTTCCCGATGCTCGAGTGCTCGTCTCGAATAACGAACCCCATTGAAGTCAATGGGAGACTCGAGCATTTTTCAAGGGGACCAAGGGTCTGCACAGGGAAGCTTGGCCAAACACCTGGAAACCTCAGAAAATGATGGAAACACCACGGAAATGGAAAGGAAACTGCAGGGGCAGAGAGTCTCTGAGGCTGCTTAATCGCACCATTGTGCAAAAATTATTGGCAACAGCATGGCGATGTGACCGAATGAGGCTAGATAGCATCTAAAACATCCAATAATAGACCCTGACACTATAGAAGACGGCATGCAGAGGCAGCAGCAGCGGCAGGCTAGAGAGTGGCATGGTGACATACCCCAAATGGACTCAGGCTTCAAACCAATTAAAAAAATTCCTTTTAGTAAGGATAACGTGTAGCGCTGTAGAGAGGAACCGAAGGAGGTGAGCAAGAAGCGCTGAAATGATTTCCTATGTCAACAAAAGGTTGACGGTATATTTAGTCGATAACACAGCATGGTGGTGACATAGTGACCAAGTTCCATAACGTATCTGGTGAAACACCCGAAAAACGAGCCTGACAGTTCGTTTGATAAGGGGACGACATGTGAAGTCAGCCTTGGAGACGACTTCCATGATAAAAGCGACAGTATGGGGCATCCATATTGCGCTGCTATGATTGAAACTTCAGGTCTCCAGCATGGCGGTGATGCGCCGAGTTCCATTATGTATCTGGTGAAACACCCGAAAATTCTGCCTGGCACAGCTCTTTTGATAAGGGGACGATGTATGGAGGCAGTAAAGTAGTAGTAGATTAAAGGTGCTGCAGTTAAAACTATGTTAGTTGGATCTTGGGATAGAGCTGGCGGTCCGCTGCCAGGCGAGCTTTCTCCTGTCCAAGCCCCTGCCTCTCGGCTCCTCCCCACCCAAAATGGGACTGGGGGCCAGAAGCATTTACTTTGAAAAAATTCTAATTTTCAACGCAGGCGGGGGCCTTATCAAGTGTAGTACTGTTCTTATAAGTAATTGGCTTGGTTATGGCGGGTGAGGGGAATGCAAACAGATGCGCAAGAAGCGCTGAAATAATATCGACTGATGGCGCCATGCCCACGGATGGTAATTCGGGGGAGGAGATGGAGGAGGGGGAGGCATAGTAGGCCTGAGAGACCTGGACCGAGGTAGGCCCCGCAATCCTCGGTGTCGGCAGTATATGACCAGCCCAAGGGTCAGACTCGGTCCCAGCCTCCACCAAGTTAACCCAAAGTGCCGTAAGCGATACATAGTGGCCCTGCCCGGCAGCACTCGTCCACGTGTCCATGGTCAGGTGGACCTTGTCAGAAACGGCGTTGGTCAGGGCACGGATGATGTTGTCTGACACGTGCTGGTGCAGGGCTGGGACGGCACATCTGGAAATGTAGTGGCGGCTGGGGACCGAATACCGAGGGGCGGCCGCCGCTATGAGGTTGCGAAAGGCCTCGGTCTCTACCAGCCTATAGGGCAGAATCTCCAGGCTGAGTAATTTGGAGATGTGGACATTGAGGGCTTGGGCGTGTGGGTGAGTTGCACTGTATTTCCTCTTGCGCTCCAGCGTCTGGGGTATAGAGAGCTGGACGCTGCGCATGGAGACATTTTCCTGGGAGGTGGCAGACTGGAGGGAAGGAGGCTGAGGTGGAGGAGCTCGAGGAGTACTGATTTCGGTGACATGGGTGGACTGCGTGAAAGACTGACTGGTGGACAAATGGCTAGAAGCATTGTCCGCAATCCACAACATCACCTGTTCGCACTGTTCTGGCCTCAACATTGCTCTACCACGAGTCCCAGTAACTTCAGACATGAACCTAGGGAGTGTAGCTCTGCGGCGTTCCCCTGCTCCCTCATCAGCAGGTGGTGTCTCACCCCGCCCAGGACCACGGCCTCTGACCCCTGCAGTAGTTGGACGCCCATGCCCTCGTCCTCTACCCCTACCCCTAGCCCCCGGGTTCAACATTTTCAAAATTAAGTCCAACAAGAGATAAAGCGTCTCCGCACTGCTCAAAAAGCCGGTGTGCACCCACGCAGGTGCGCTTCATGGATCGAACAGATGACCGGAAACAAAAGGGTAATACGCTGCTGTGGTAAAGTTCCGTCACGGAGTTGCTCAGCCTGAATTATCAGAGGAGGATCCACAATATGTAAGCAAACAAAGTAAGGCGGCACTCACCGAGTCTGTGGAACAACTTTCTTTATTCAGCAGACGTGATAGTACAGGGAGGACGCTGGAGCCATGCGGCGACGGGCCGTTTCGCGCTTACTAGCGCATCTTCAAGCCGTTTACGTCATCCACCTGCGACGCGCCGAATATAAGCAGCGAGGCAGGTGGGTGTCGTCAAGGAGACAATGTACACATAATCAGATGGGAGACAAATGCATCAACAACAAATATTAAAAAGCGTCAAAGTTTAAAAACAAAATACAGGATGAATATAAAAAATGCGACTGTAAATGAGGGAACGCTAATACATAAGCTGTTATAAGGGTAGCACAAAAGAGCTCGTACAAGTACAGAGTGTAGCATAAGATAGGACGGGTATGGGCACATGCGTTATAAAAAAACGCTGAAATCATTTCTGTCATTAAGGCCCAAAGAACCCATGGCATTAAACCTCATAATGCATCTACTTTCGTGCTGCATAAGGATTCTATTTCTGTTGCCTCCTAACGGATCCGTCGCCACTACTTCAATACCTGAAAATTTTAGAATGTTCGGGTTGCCGTCGTGATGAGTTCTAACATGCTCAATCAAACGTGGGCAACCATTACCATTTTTTATGGACCTTTTATGTTCCTGAAATCGTACATTTAATCTGCGTATGGTTTTACCTATATAGAAGTAGTTGCATGGACAATACACAATGTATACTACATATGTGGATTTGCATGAGATAAAGGACGTTACCTTCTGTGTATGACCCCCAAATTTTATCCATTTTAATTGGCCATTGAAAGTGCAGCTACTACAACCACCACATCTAAAGTTACCTATAGGCACTGATCTGTCTAACCATGTAGACTTTGGGGTGTGGAAGTGACTCCTGATGAGGGCCTTTCTAATAGTAGGGGAACGTCTAAAAGCGACGTGCGGGCGTGTGTCGGTGAGGCCCTGCAGTTGTGGATCGAGCCTGAGAATGCTCCAATTCTTCAAAATGGCATCACGTATCACTTTCTCGTGGGGACTAAACTCGAAGGAAAACACCACGCGCTCGTGGCTATTTTCATTAGTCTGTGCGTGAGTGTTACCACTGGTCTCTGTCATGATTTGTTTTTTGGGCCGAAATAATTCCTTCCGTGACATACCCAACACTTTGTTGTAAGCCTCATTAATTAGTTGTTCGGGGTAGTCCCTAGCTTTCAGTCTATCTTTTAGTTCTTCAGCCTGGATTTTAAATTGTGTTACGTTATTATTAATTCGTTTTAATCGTAAGAACTGACTGTAGGGAAGTCCTCTCTTAGTGTGCATAGGATGATGGCTATTGAAATGGAGAAGCGAGTTCGTGGCGGTGGCTTTTCGAAAGGCCATAGTACTTAGCTCGCCATTCTCCACCCTTACCTTAACATCCAGGAAATCTAATTCTGCTCCTCCATATACGGCAGTGAAACGCATATTCATAAAATTATCAAGGTTGAGATAATCAACAAAATGAGAAAATTGCGTTTCTGTGCCCTCCCACAGAAAGGGCTGAAGAACTAAAAGATAGACAGAAAGCTAGGGACTACCCCGAACAACTAATTAATGAGGCTTACAACAAAGTGTTGGGTATGTCACGGAAGGAATTATTTCGGCCCAAAAAACAAATCATGACAGAGACCAGTGGTAACACTCACGCACAGACTAATGAAAATAGCCACGAGCGCGTGGTGTTTTCCTTCGAGTTTAGTCCCCACGAGAAAGTGATACGTGATGCCATTTTGAAGAATTGGAGCATTCTCAGGCTCGATCCACAACTGCAGGGCCTCACCGACACACGCCCGCACGTCGCTTTTAGACGTTCCCCTACTATTAGAAAGGCCCTCATCAGGAGTCACTTCCACACCCCAAAGTCTACATGGTTAGACAGATCAGTGCCTATAGGTAACTTTAGATGTGGTGGTTGTAGTAGCTGCACTTTCAATGGCCAATTAAAATGGATAAAATTTGGGGGTCATACACAGAAGGTAACGTCCTTTATCTCATGCAAATCCACATATGTAGTATACATTGTGTATTGTCCATGCAACTACTTCTATATAGGTAAAACCATACGCAGATTAAATGTACGATTTCAGGAACATAAAAGGTCCATAAAAAATGGTAATGGTTGCCCACGTTTGATTGAGCATGTTAGAACTCATCACGACGGCAACCCGAACATTCTAAAATTTTCAGGTATTGAAGTAGTGGCGACGGATCCGTTAGGAGGCAACAGAAATAGAATCCTTATGCAGCACGAAAGTAGATGCATTATGAGGTTTAATGCCATGGGTTCATTGGGCCTTAATGACAGAAATGATTTCAGCGTTTTTTTATAACGCATGTGCCCATACCCGTCCTATCTTATGCTACACTCTGTACTTGTACGAGCTCTTTTGTGCTACCCTTATAACAGCTTATGTATTAGCGTTCCCTCATTTACAGTCGCATTTTTTATATTCATCCTGTATTTTGTTTTTAAACTTTGACGCTTTTTAATATTTGTTGTTGATGCATTTGTCTCCCATCTGATTATGTGTACATTGTCTCCTTGACGACACCCACCTGCCTCGCTGCTTATATTCGGCGCGTCGCAGGTGGATGACGTAAACGGCTTGAAGATGCGCTAGTAAGCGCGAAACGGCCCGTCGCCGCATGGCTCCAGCGTCCTCCCTGTACTATCACGTCTGCTGAATAAAGAAAGTTGTTCCACAGACTCGGTGAGTGGCGCCTTACTTTGTTTGCTTACATATTTTCAAAATTAAAGTGTCAAATTTTTTTGTGTATTTTTTGTTTTTTTGTGTTTTTTTTTGTTTTTTTTTAACAAAACGATCAGAAGAAAACACACAGCAACCACAGAAGATGATGACGATTGCTTTGGCTAGTTTCTAACCTACACTGACAGCACACAACAGGATTTTGTGCTTTGCCTGTGATGACTTTCAGTTTTGAAAAAAAAATAAAATCGGCAGACTGTACCTAATTCAATCAAACCTCTAATAAATTGTCCCACTTAGGTGTTTGAGATGGATATGTGTGTCACTAAGAGCTAAATAGAACGTTCGCAAGTCTCCTTGTAAATTCTTCACAATGTGGTACTAGCTGCACTACTAGTGCCAGCAAGGCAAGCCACAAGCAAAGAAAAAAAAAATATATATAACGCTATTGTAGCCCTAAGAAAGCCAGTTGGGTTCTTGTATGGCTAGTTTCTAACCTACACTGACAGCACACAACTGGATTTTGTGGTGTGCCTGCCACTTTAAGTTTTGAAAAAAAAAAAAAAATCGGCAGACTGTGCCTAATTCAATCAAACCCCTAATAAATTGCCCCACTTAGGTGTTTGATATGGATATGTTTGTCACTAATAGCTAAATAGAACGTTCGCAAGTCTCCCTGCAAATTCGTCACAATATGGTATTAGCTGCACTACTAGTGCCAGCAGGCCCAGCCATAAGCAAAGAAAAAAAATATATATATATAACGCTATTGTAGCCCTAAGAAAGCCAGTTGGGTTCTTGTATGGCTAGTTTGTAACCTACACTGACAGCACACAACTGGATTTTGTGGTGTGCCTGCCACTTTAAGTTTTGAAAAAAAAAAAAAACGGCAGACTGTGCCTAATTCAATCAAACCCCTAATAAATTGCCCCACTTAGGTGTTTGATATGGATATGTTTGTCACTAAGAGCTAAATAGAACGTTCGCAAGTCTCCCTGCAAATTCGTCACAATATGGTATTAGCTGCACTACTAGTGCCAGCAGGCCCAGCCATAAGCAAAGAAAAAAAATATATATAACGCTATTGTAGCCCTAAGAAAGCCAGTTGGGTTCTTGATTGGCTAGTTTCTAACCTACACTGACAGCACACAACTGGATTTTGTGGTGTGCCTGCCACTTTAAGTTTTGGAAAAAAAAAATCGGCAGACTGTGCCTAATTCAATCAAACCCCTAATAAATTGCCCCACTTAGGTGTTTGATATGGATATGTTTGTCACTAAGAGCTAAATAGAACGTTCGCAAGTCTCCCTGCAAATTCGTCACAATATGGTATTAGCTGCACTACTAGTGCCAGCAGGCCCAGCCATAAGCAAAGAAAAAAAATATATATTCTAGCCCTAACAAGGGCTGTTGGGTTCTTGTAGACTCACTCCTGCCTAACAGTAAGCTAATATAACACCCTAACCCTATCCCTGCAGCAGCAGCAGCAGCAGCTCTCTCCCTAATGGCATCCAGACAGAGAATGATGCGAGCAGCGCGGGCAGGGGCTAATCTATTCCAGGGTCACCTGATCAGGCCAGCCAACCACTGCTATCGACGTGTAAGTGTACCACGTCATGCTAGGTGGAGTGCAGAGTCTCCTGGCTTGTTATTGGCTCTTTTTCTGGCCGCCAACGGCGGGAGATGCCATTTTCTCGAGCTGGCGAAATATTCGTCCGAGCAACGAGCAGTTTCGAGTACGCTAATGCTCGAACGAGCATCAAGCTCAGACGAGTGTGTTCGCTCATCTCTAATCACTACGATTACGGTGTTACTTCATTTATATAGATTTTTATATATTTTTACAATTTTACTGAAGAAAAATGAATACAGAGAAAATCTCATTTATTTTTGTATCGCCATCTTTTCGGAGACATAACTTTAATATTTTTTGGTTGACAGAGCTGGTTTAGGGCTTTTTTTTTTTTTACGTGTTGAGTTGTCCTTTTCATTGCTATCATTTTGGTGCACATAACTTTTTTTTTATCACTTTTTAGAACATTTTTGTGAAGGTATTTTATGAAAAAAATTTTTTTCGGGTTTTGTTTTTACAGCGCTCACCGAACGGGTCCAATAATGTTATGTTATTGTACAGATTGTTATGGATGCGGGGATACCAAATATGTTGGGTTTTTTTGTGATTTTGTGTTTTTTTACTTTATTAGATATGTATAGGAAATGATTGTGTTTAGGGGACTTTAATTAATTCTTTTTATTAAAAAGTGTTTTTATTACGTGTTTTTACCTTTTTTCTTTACTTTTACAGGTTGGCTTGGACAAGCGATGCTCTGATCGTATGTTCAAGCTCTTCTTCACCTTATACAGTGTAATACGGATGTATTACACTGTATTATGTAACACACTGAGCATGTTGTGCATGCTCAGTCTGTTACAGCCGGCACGTCTCCGGGAAGAAGCGCAGCCCTGGGGCACTGACCAACCATGGGGTTGCCAGCGGAGGATCGGACCCCCACCAGGGGGGTCCAGTTTTGCGCACGGGTCCCTTGCACGCCGTGATTAAACACTGATCGCGGGTGCTAGAGACGGGTGCCAACTGTAACATACAGCTGGCACCCGATGCTTCTGGTATCGGCTCCATTCAGCAGCCAGTTCCAGAAGCATGACGTATTGGACAGTACTATTACGTCAAATATCGGGAAGGGGTTAAGACCCATATTAGACAGCACATCTCTGATGTTACTAACTCTTCTGTTATTGTATGATTTCTGACTCTGCACTTCAGAGATATACATAAAGGAGATGTTACTAGTCTTCGATGGACAGGTATAGAAAGGGTCTATAGACCTATTAGAGGAGGTGACCACTAGAAAAAAACTTTTGAATAGAGAGTCATATTAGATTTTTGCTTTGGGAACTAAGAAACATAATGGGATGAATTCCCATCATGATTTAATCACTAGCTGTTGGCCCCTTTCAGATGGTATGTTTTTTGTAGTATCACATATTGTGATATTCATATAACATCTATATATAACATTACATTGTAGATGTTTTGCATCATATTTACTCCATGATTGTTCGCTTCATCTGAGTACTTACCCACCCACATATCTGAACATGAAGAGTATTTATTTTTAGGGTTAATTAGTTAACCTTGTCCCCTCCCCTTCATGTGACTAGGGTTAGGAGTTTTATGCATGTGTATTGTTTGATGCTTGTTAGATCATGTCTAAGGTTTTAAGCCGAATCGATTGATTGTGTGCTTTTAACCAATGTACTTACTGCTGTTACACAACTAAAGACTTTTTTTATGAGGACGAAAGAAGCCTGCGCTGGAATTTTTCTTCTTGCTTAACCTTAGACAGGATGATCAGGGCAGAACTGCTCATTGACATCTCAGTCAAGAAGGGAACCAAGGCATCCTTAAAACTCGGATGTTAAGCCTTTAGGACAAGCCCTTCAATCACCAGGCTGGCTTCCTCTTCCATGATCATTTCTGTCAAAACATCAAGTGAGGGGTCTACTCCTGGCTCAGGGACAGTTTGAGCCAGGAAAGCCAACATCACATCAAGATCTAGATCCTTCCTGCCCAAGAGGTGTGAACAGAAGGATCTCATGACATACAGAATCCCTGATCTGGACCTTTTCATGGATCCCGTACTATGAACCAGTATTGTTGACAACTTTACCATGCACTGACATCTTGCAGTTTCTGTAAGGGTCTGGCGAACGTAATCCCTTCCAAAAACCAAAGATGCATGTCTGTTGTTCTGACACTTTTTCAGCAAAGATTTCACTCCTCCTGGACCTGTTGTACCTGTCCATCCTCCAGAGGCTCGAGAGCTGGTGGAATAATCTTGCCACCCTCTTCTTTAACATCTCCCACCACTCTGACTTACTGCTACAAGGACCAGCAATGGAGAGGGAAGATGATTATAAACTCCCTCTCTCCATGGTTCAACGTGTCAGGGGCAGCAAAACAACTTAAAGTACTTGGGGGTTTCAAACCCGAATGACATATCAAAACTTTTTGCCCTTAACTATAGACCAATTTTGGAACGCACTTTGAGTCATTTGAAAATTTGTATGGTATGATATGGCAGGCATTTGATAAGAAGCATCTCTCCTGGTTTGGCAGGATTAATGTCCTTAAAATGGACGTGTTCCCCCGATTCTTGTATTTCTTTCAAGGTGTGCCGATCCTCCCTCCATCAAGCTTTTTTTTTGCACTTCAAGATCTGCCATATTACAGTTTATTTTGGGGGCTACAAGTCTTAACATAGGTTAGAAGATGTTGACTAGTCCAAAATCTCAAATGTAGGCCGATCTCAAAATTTATCATCAGGCCTCAATACTATTGATCTTATTGGATTGGCACTTCCATTCTGTAACGAAGCAATGGGTACTGTTTGAACAGATCCACTCCTTGAGCCTTATTGAACTTCTCTCGTGGATCCCTACAAGTTTTGCCCTTCTTCAGATCATTGATCTCCAAAGGCATTCTGTCTTGCCAGTTTAGCCCAATCACGCCTATGTTCTGGAACCTGGGATTCTCTCCAGGGATGGCTAGAGATCTTACTGAAGAATCCAGTCTGTGTTAGGAAAACAATAGCGTTTGAATATTCACAGTTGCGGTCCTTTATAGTAAGCACAGGGGCAGACCCTTTCACAAGTTTTGAGGGTTCCGTTCTCACCGGTTCACCAAAGCATATTATAGCTCTGATTTACTCTATTTTATCAGAAGGCTCAGACATCACAAAGCATCCATTTGTTCGAAGAGGGAGTGGGAACTAGGGACTTCTCTGCCTTCAGAAGAGTAGAAGTGGGGAGATATACTAGACATATGGTTGAATTGTAGTGTATTTAAACCATTCTGGATCAGGTGTTTAATTCGTATCAGCAGATTTCAAGTAAGCAGGTGGATGCTTCCCCCGACGGTGCACTGTGCTCCTTAGTGCTACAAGAGCCCAAAAGAAAGATATCCTGAGATTCAGTTTAGTAGTGGCTCGAGTCGGTGATTCCATGCCACTGGAGTTCTGATGTCTTTTCCCCAATGTAGGAATGGGTGTCTGGATTTCAGGACTTCAAGGAATTTAGAGCCCTTTTAAGAGAATAGGCTTAACAACTTACCGTTATCGTACCTCTTGATCTTATTTCTCCCTTCCATTCATATTCCAGGCCTCCCAGCTCAAATGTATGAATCTTGTAGAACAAGATTTGAGAACACTATACTCAATAACAAAGGATAATGTTTGTTATCATAATTTAACAAACCATAAAAGGAAAGCATTGATAGCACTTAAAGAAAACCTTCCGTTTGATTTGATGCACTATGAAGCAAACATACCAAGATAATGCTGTAGCTACACTGATGCAGGATCCTATCTTGGTTGATCCCTGTGCTTAGTGATTTTACTGAACAAGTGGTTTACTTGTCTTCCCCTGTCTTCCCTTCCTTATGCCAACTCCCTTTCTGTTTAGGACCAGGTCTAACACTTAAGGTTACCATGATCCTTTTTTTGTAACTATATACAAAATGGCAGACTTAACAATATTTAATGTGAAGGGATTTAATATCCCTAGAAAACGTGGTCAGATACTCCACTCTCTCCATAAGAAGTAAGCCAACAACATTATGTTACAGGAGACCCACTTTGAGCCGGAACTAAATTCTCCACTTCAGAGACTGACATTACATCACCTGGCATCCATCTCCAGGTTTAGATGGCCGCTCCAGGGGGGTCTCCATTGGATTTCATTGCTTCTTCTCCGCAGCAGAAATGGAATCACCTATTGATCCAGATGGACGATATTTTTTCTAAAAGCAGCTATATGTTACACCCTGGCTAACATGTACGTTTTCTAAAATGCAGCTATATGTTATACCCTGGCTAACATGTAAGTCATCCCTCTCCTCAGCAGCAGTGCGTAGACTCAGGAAGGAACACCAGAAACGGCTTTTAGTAGACTCATGAAGAATCTTGAACCCCTACACAAGAGACTACTCCTTTTATTTGGTGGCTCATAAGTCATAAAGCTGCATAGACATTACACTCACCGGCCACTTTATTAGGTACACCTGTCCAACTGCTCGTTAACACTTAATTTCTAATCAGCCAATCACATGGCAGCAACTCAGTGCATTTAGGCATATAGACATGGTCAAGGCAATCTCCTGCAGTTCAAACCGAGCATCAGTATGGGGAAGAAAGGTGATTTGAGTGCCTTTGAACGTGGCATAGTTGTTGGTGCCAGAAGGGCTGGTCTGAGTATTTCAGAAACTGATGATCTACTGGGATTTTCACGCACAGCCATCTCTAGGGTTTACAGAGAATGGTCCGAAAAAGAAAAAACATCCAGTGAGCCGCAGTTCTGTAGGCGGAAATGCCTTGTTGATGCCAGAGGAGAATGGCAGACTGGTTCGAGCTGATACAAAGGCAACAGTGACTCAAATCGCCACCCGTTACAACCAAGGTAGGCAGAAGAGCATCTCTGAATGCACAGTACGTTGTACTTTGAGGCAGATGGGCTACAGCAGAAGAAGACCACACCGGGTGCCACTCCTTTCAGCTAAGAACAGGAAACTGAGGCTACAATTTGCACAAGCTCATCGAAATTGGACAGCAGAAGGTTGGAAAACGTTGCCTGGTCTGATGAGTCTCGATTTCTGCTGCGACATTCGGATGGTATGGTCAGAATTTGACGTCAACAACATGAAAGCATGGATCCATCCTGCCTTGTATCAACGATTCAGGCTGGTGGTGGTGGTGTCATGGTGTGGGGAATATTTTCTTGGCACTCCTTGGGCCCCTTGGTACCAATTGAGCATCGTTGCAACGACACAGCCTATCTGAGTATTGTTGCTGACCATGTCCATCCCTTTATGACCACAATGTACCCAACATCTGATGGCTACTTTCAGCAGGATAATGCGCCATGTCATAAAGCTGGAATCATCTCAGACTGGTTTCTTGAACATGACAATGAGTTCACTGTACTCAAATGGCCTCCACAGTCACCAGATCTCAATCCAATAGAGCATCTATGGGATGTGGTGGAACGGGAGATTCGCATCATGGATGTGCAGCCGACAAATCTGCGGCAACTGTGTGATGCCATCATGTCAATATGGACGAAAATCTCTGAGGAATGCTTCCAGCACCTTGTTGAACCTATGCCACGAAGAATTGAGGCAGTTCTGAAGGCAAAAGGGGGTCCAACCCGTTACTAGCATGGTGTACCTAATAAAGTGGCTGGTGAGTGTATATTCATTAGTCATCGCATCAATGAACAGTGTCCTATGAAATGACCATTTAAGACTGAAATATACTTTTGCAAATTTTACTTCATTATAGTATATACAAGTATTTACATTTGTTCATATTCATATTCTTTTATCTTCAATACATTTTCATGACATGCAGTATATTTTTTTACTTTTCACTGCGGCTAGCAAATAGGTAATCATGTGAGTGTGCTAACGTGTAGGAAAGTTTAGAAAGTTCACCTCTCTTGGCGTTCGACAGAATCTTCACACTACTCACTTGTTTAGAGACCCCAGGGCTGAGACATGACTCTAACTGTTGGATAGAGTGGTATCATCCACCTGTTGTGACGTTTCGAGGGACACGCCCTCTTCCTCAGACGTATGCGATACGTGTCTCCAAGGTATTTAAAACCCTGTTGGCCGGAAGTTGTTATATTGTATACTATAAACTTTACAAACGCATAGAATAGTTAAATATATATATGAATTATCACTAGATGTAGAAAATGTATGGTCTAAGTAAAGTTGTGATAACATTTATCTATTATAACACTATTGCACAACCCTTTTATATATTATTTCTACAATGCATTATTTCAAAAATATATTATAATTGCATTCTTCATTTAGACCTTTAGGACTTAAGGACTCCAAACGATTAATCCAATATACTTCTCTTCGTAATAGACGTATTTTAATTTGTTCCCTATCACTACCTTCCACCTCCTCGATTATCATTAGAGATGAGCGAACATACTCGTCCGAGCTTGATGCTCGATCGAGCATTAGCGTACTCGTAACTGCTCGTTGCACGGACGAGTATTTCGCCCGCTCAAGAAAATGGCAGCTCCCGCCGTCTTGCTTTTTGGCGGCCAGAAACAGAGCCAATCACAAGCCAGGAGACTCTGCACTCCACCCAGAATGACGTGGTACCCTTACACGTCGATAGCAGTGGTTGGCTGGCCAGATCAGGTGACCCTGGGATAGACTAGCCGCTGCCCGCGCTGCTCGGATCATTCTCTGTCTGGATGCCGCTAGGGAGAGAGCTGCTGCTGGTCAGGGAAAGCGTTAGGGTGTTCTATTAGCTTACTGTTAGGCAGGAGTGATTCTACAACAACCCAACAGCCCTTCTTAGGGCTACAATAACGTTATACTTTTTTTTTTATTTGCTTGTGGCTGGGCTTGCTGGCACTAGTAGTGCAGCTAGTACCATATTGTGAGGAATTAGCAGGGGGACTTGCTACCGTTGTGTTTAGCTCTTAGTGACACACATATCCACCTCAAACACCAAAGTGGGAAAATTTATTAGGGGTTTGATTTCAATTAGGCACAGTCTGCCAGTTTCTTTTTATTTTACGTTTATTTTTTTAATAACTCAGTGTCATCTCATCTTGCATAGTAGTGTGCTTTAATACTTGGCTAGAAAATAGCCATAGGAGAATCCAAACGGCTTACTTACGCCTACAGTAGCGTTATATATATTTGATTTCTGGTTGATCTGCTGGTGGCTGTAGTTGCTGCAGTGCATCTACTAGCAAATTGTGAGCAATTTGGAGTGAGACTTGCGACCACTGTGTTTTGCGCTTAGTGACGCACATATCCATCGCAAAGACCGAAGTGGGAAAATTTATAAGGGCCCGGGGTTGTATTTCAATTAGGCACAGTCTGCCATTTCCTTTTTTATTTTACGTTTATTTTTTTCATAACTCAGCGTCATCTCATCTGGCATAGTAGTGTGCTTTAATACTTGGCTAGAAAATAGCCATAGGAGAATCCAAACGGCTTACTTACGCCTACAGTAGCGTTATATATATTTGATTTCTGGTTGATCTGCTGGTGGCTGTAGTTGCTGCAGTGCATCTACTAGCAAATTGTGAGCAATTTGGAGTGAGACTTGCGACCACTGTGTTTTGCGCTTAGTGACGCACATATCCATCGCAAAGACCGAAGTGGGAAAATTTATTAGGGCCCGGGGTTGGATTTCAATTAGGCACAGTCTGCCATTTCCTTTTTTATTTTACGTTTATTTTTTTCATAACTCAGCGTCATCTCATCTGGCATAGTAGTGTGCTTTAATACTTGGCTAGAAAATAGCCATAGGAGAATCCAAACGGCTTACTTACGCCTACAGTAGCGTTATATATATTTGATTTCTGGTTGATCTGCTGGTGGCTGTAGTTGCTGCAGTGCATCTACTAGCAAATTGTGAGCAATTTGGAGTGAGACTTGCGACCACTGTGTTTTGCGCTTAGTGACGCACATATCCATCGCAAAGCCCGAAGTGGGAAAATTTATTAGGGCCCGGGGTTGGATTTCAATTAGGCACAGTCTGCCATTTCCTTTTTTATTTTACGTTTATTTTTTTCATAACTCAGCGTCATCTCATCTGGCATAGTAGTGTGCTTTAATACTTGGCTAGAAAATAGCCATAGGAGAATCCAAACGGCATACTTACGCCTACAGTAGCGTTATATATATTTGATTTCTGGTTGATCTGCTGGTGGCTGTAGTTGCTGCAGTGCATCTACTAGCAAATTGTGAGCAATTTGGAGTGAGACTTGTGACCACTGTGTTTTGCGCTTAGTGACGCACATATCCATCGCAAAGACCGAAGTGGGAAAATTTATTAGGGCCCGGGGTTGGATTTCAATTAGGCACAGTCTGCCATTTCCTTTTTTATTTTACGTTTATTTTTTTCATAACTCAGCGTCATCTCATCTGGCATAGTAGTGTGCTTTAATACTTGGCTAGAAAATAGCCATAGGAGAATCCAAACGGCTTACTTACGCCTACAGTAGCGTTATATATATTTGATTTCTGGTTGATCTGCTGGTGGCTGTAGTTGCTGCAGTGCATCTACTAGCAAATTGTGAGCAATTTGGAGTGAGACTTGCGACCACTGTGTTTTGCGCTTAGTGACGCACATATCCATCGCAAAGACCGAAGTGGGAAAATTTATTAGGGCCCGGGGTTGGATTTCAATTAGGCACAGTCTGCCATTTCCTTTTTTATTTTACGTTTATTTTTTTCAAAACTCAGCGTCATCTCATCTGGCATAGTAGTGTGCTTTAATACTTGGCTAGAAAATAGCCATAGCAATAGGATAGCATCGTTTGGTTTTAAAAACTAAAAAACACACAAAAAAAAAAACACAAAAAAAAGTTAAAAAAAAAATTAAAGTTATAACTCTCATTTTCAAAATGTTTAACCCGAGGGCTAGGGGTAGAGGACGAGGGCGGGGACGTGGGCGTCCAACTACTGCAGGGGTCAGAGGCCGTGGTCCTGGGCGGGGTGAGACACCACCTGCTTATGAGGGAGCAGGGGAACGCCGCAGATCTACACTCCCTAGGTTCATGTCTGAAGTTACTGGGAACAGTGCGAACAGGTGATGTCGTGGATTGCCGACAATGCTTCGAGCAATTTGTCCACCAGTCAGTCTTCCACGCAGTCCACCCATGTCACCGAAATCGGCACTCCTCCAGCTCCTGCACCTCAGCCTCCTCCCCCCCAGTCTGCCCCCTCCCAGCAAAATTTGCCATTTGAACCGGCATACTCTGAGGAACTGTTTTCTGGACCCTTCCCACAGTCACAAACCACTTGTCCGGTTGCTGATGAGCAATTTTCCGATGCCCAGGTTTTCCACCAGTCGCAGTCTGTGGGTGATGATGAACTTGTTGACGTACTGGAAGAAGTGTGTAAAGAGGTGTCCGACGATGAGGAGACACGGTTGTCAGACAGTGGGGAAGTTGTTGTCAGGGCAGGAAGTCCGAGGGGGGAGCAGACTGAGGGATCGGAGGATGATGAGGTGACAGACCCAAGCTGGGTTGAGAGGCCGGGTGAACACAGTGCTTCTGAGACGGAGGAGAGTCCTCGACCAGAACAGGTTGGAAGAGGCAGTGGTGGGGCCAGACGGAGAGGCAGGGCCAGAGCTGGTGCATCAGCGCCAAATGTGTCAACTAGTGAAGCTCCCGTGGCGAGGGCTCCTGCGGCGAGGGCTAGATTTTCAGAAGTCTGGAGGTTCTTTAAGGAAACACCGGATGACCGAAGGACTGTGGTGTGCCACATTTGCCAAACCAGGATCAGCAGGGGTTCCACCACTAATAGCTTAACTACCACCAGTATGCGCAGGCATATGAATGCTAAACACCCCACTCAGTGGCAACAAGCGCGTTCACCTCCGGCCGTGCACACCACTGCTCCTTCCCCTGTGTCAGCTGATAGTCAGCCCCGTGCCCAGGACCCTGCCACAAAAACCCCATCGTCGCCTCCACGATCCTCCACAGCATCCACCAGCGTTCAGCTCTCCATACCCCAGACGCTGGAGCGGAAACGCAAATATAGTGCAACCCACCCGCACGCCCAAGCCCTTAATGTGCACATCTCCAGATTGCTAAGCCTGGAGATGCTGCCCTATAGGCTAGTAGAGACCGAGGCCTTTCGCAGCCTCATGGCGGCGGCCGCCCCTCGGTATTCGGTTCCCAGCCGCCACTACTTTTCCCGATGTGCCGTCCCAGCCCTGCACCAGCACGTGTCAGACAACATAATCCGTGCCCTGACCAACGCCGTTTCTGACAAGGTCCACCTGACCACGGACACGTGGACGAGTGCTGCCGGGCAGGGCCACTATATATCGCTGACGGCACATTGGGTTAACTTGGTGGAGGCTGGGACCGAGTCTGACCCTGCGGCTGGTCATATACTGCCGACGCCGAGGATTGCGGGGCCTACCTCGGTCCAGGTGTTTCAGGCCTATTATGCCTCCTCCTCCTCCCACCCCTCCTCCACCTCCTCCTCCGAAAGACCATCCGTGGGCATGGCGCCATCAGTCGGTAGCTCTAGGCACAGCAGCAGTGCCGTCGCTAAGCGACAGCAGGCGGTGCTCAAACTGCTGAGCCTAGGCGATAAAAGGCACACCGCCCAAGAACTATTACAGGGCATCACGGCGCAGACTGATCTGTGGCTGGCACCGCTGAACCTGAAGCCAGGCATGGTTGTGTGTGACAACGGCCGTAACCTGGTGGCGGCTCTGCAACTCGGCAGACTGACACATGTGCCATGCCTGGCCCATGTGTTAAATCTGATAGTTCAGCGTTTCCTCAAGACATACCCCAATCTGTCTGATTTGCTCACGAAGGTGCGCCGCATCTGTGCGCATTTCAGGAAGTCCAGCACAGATGCTGCCACTTTCAGGGCAGCGCAGCGCCGCCTCCAACTGCCCGCTCACCGACTGTTGTGCGACGTGCCCACGAGGTGGAATTCAACACTGACCATGTTATCCAGAGTTTACCAGCAGCGCCGAGCGATTGTAGACTGCCAGATGTCAACTTCCACCAGAACTGGTAGTCAGGTCAGTCAGCTTCCTCAAGTCTACAATGAGGAGTGGACGTGGATGTCTGATATCTGTCAGGTGCTGAGTAACTTTGAGGAGTCAACACAGATGGTCAGTGGCGATGCCGCCATCATCAGCCTCACCATCCCGCTGCTTGGCCTGTTGAAAAACTCTCTGGTCAGCATGAAGTCGGAAGCTTTGCGCTCCTCACAAGAGACGGGGGAAGAAGATTCCCTTGTTGATAGCCAAAGCACCCTTAGGTCTGTTTCTCAGCGCATATCGGAGGAGGTGGAGGTGGAGGAGGATGAGGAGGAAGAGGAGGAGAATGTTGGCGAGACACAAGAGGGGACCATTGTTGAGATTGTTGGATTGTGTGAGAATGCATGAATACCAGCAGGCCTTGGTGCACAAGCTGAAACAGTATTTCCCTTCTGACAGCGCTAGCGGCAGAGTGCGTAGTTCTGCGGGACAAGTAGCGAGGGAGAGTAGGCGAGCAGGCAGCTTGTCCAGCACTGGCAAGGGTACGCTTTACAAGGCTTTTGCCAGCTTTATGTCACCCCAGCAAGACACTGTCACCTGTCCCCAGTCTCGGCAGAGTAGGGCTGATCTTTACAAAAAGATGGTGAGGGAGTACGTAGCTGACCATACCATCGTCCTAAATGATCACACAGCTCCCTACAACTACTGGGTTTCAAAGCTGGACATGTGGCACGAACTGGCGCTGTACGCCTTGGAGGTTCTTGCCTGCCCTGCCGCTAGCGTCTTGTCCGAGCGGGTTTTCAGTGCAGCTGGTGGCATCATCACCGATAAGCGTACACGCCTGTCGACTGACAGCGTTGACAGGCTGATGCTTATCAAGATGAATAAAGCCTGGATTTCTCCTAATTTCCAATCTCCACCAGGTGAAGGAAGCTCAACCTGAATAATTTATCCACTCCTCCTCCTCCTCATTTTCCTCCTTCTCCTCCTCTTTGTACAGTAAAGCAGAGGAAACTGGCTATTTTTTGACAGGGCCCACTGGCTCTAGCTTTAGTACTTTATGCATTTAATTTTTCTGGAGGGCCACCGACCCGGTCCTCTGTTTTAAACAATTTTTGGGAGTGCCACATACAGGCACTCAATCTATTCAATTTTTCTGGAGGGCCACCTACCTGCTCCTCTGGTTTGAAAACTTTTTTGGACTGCCACATACAGGCCCTCAATCTATTCCATTTTTCTGGAGGGCCACCTACCTGCTCCTCTGGTTTGAAAACTTTTTTGGACTGCCACATACAGGCACTCAATCTATTCCATTTTTCTGGAGGGCCACCTACCTGCTCCTCTGGTTTGAAAACTTTTTTGGACTGCCACATACAGGCACTCAATCTATTCAATTTTTCTGGAGGGCCACCTACCTGCTCCTCTGGTTTGAAAACTTTTTTGGACTGCCACATACAGGCACTCAATCTATTCCATTTTTCTGGAGGGCCACCTACCTGCTCCTCTGGTTTGAAAACTTTTTTGGACTGCCACATACAGGCACTCAATCTATTCAATTTTTCTGGAGGGCCACCTACCTGCTCCTCTGGTTTGAAAACTTTTTTGGACTGCCACATACAGGCACTCAATCTATTCCATTTTTCTGGAGGGCCACCTACCTGCTCCTCTGGTTTGAAAACTTTTTTGGACTGCCACATACAGGCACTCAATCTATTAAATTTTTCTGGAGGGCCACCTACCTGCTCCTCTGGTTTGAAAACTTTTTGGACTGCCACATACAGGCACTATCCAAATTGAATTGTCTCCATAGCAGCCTCCACACGTTGTCTCCATTGCTACCTCCAAAAGTCGTCCATATAGCTGCCTCCATACATCGTCCCTTTATCAAACGAGGTGTGTCAGGCCGAAATTTGGGTTGTTTTCATGGATTCCACATCAAAGTTGTTAACTTTGTTGCCACCCTGCTGTGTTATCCACAAAATACACTGGCAAACTTTTACCATTTACGGATATTATTTCAGCGCTTCTTGCGCATCTGTTTACATTCCCCTCACCCGCCATATCCTAAACTTATAAGAACGCTACTACACTTGATCTTATACAAAAGGTTCTTAGAAGTGCTGTTTGGGGAGTAGCCTAGAGACAGGGGCTTGGATTGGCGAAAGCTCGCCTGGCAGCGGAGCGCCAGCTCCATGCCAAGAACCAACTAACATAGTTTTAACTGCAGCACCTTTAATCTACTACTAGTTCACTGCCTCCATACATGGCGGCATTATCAAACATGCTGTGTCAGGCAGAATTTTGGGTTGTTTTCATGGCTTCCACAACAAACTTGTTAACTTTGTCGCCACCCTGCTGTGTAATCCTCAAAATATACTGGCAAACTTTTACCATTTACGGATATTATTTCAGCGCTTCTTGCGCATCTGTTTACATTCCCCTCACCCACCATATTCCAAACTTATAAGAACGCTACTACACTTAACTTGGTGCAGGCTGGGACCGAGTCTGACCCTGGGGCTGGTCGTTTACTGCCGACGCAGAGGATTGCGGGCCCTACCTCGGTCCAGGTGTTTCAGGCCTACTATGCCTCCTCCTCCTCCCACCCCTCCTCCACCTCCTCCTACTCCGAATTACCATCCGTGGGCATGGCGCCATCAGTCGGTAGCTCTAGGCACAGCAGCAGTTCCGTCGCTAAGCGACAGCAGGCGGTGCTCAAACTGCTGAGCCTAGGTGATAAAAGGCACACCGCCCAAGAGCTATTACAGGGCATTCCACATCAAACTTGTTAACTTTGTCGCCACCGTGCTGTGTAAGCCACAAAATATACTGGAAAACTTTTTTCATTTACGGATATTATTTCAGCGCTTCTTGCGCAGATGTTTACATTCCCCTCACCCGCCATATCCCAAACTTATAAGAACGCTACTACACTTGATCTTATACAAAAGGTTCTTAGAAGTGCTGTTTGGGGAGTAGCCTAGAGACAGGGGCTTGGATTGGCGAAAGCTCGCCTGGCAGCGGAGCGCCAGCTCCATGCCAAGATCCAACTAACATAGTTTTAACTGCAGCACCTTTAATCTACTACTAGTTCACTGCCTCCATACATGGTCCCCTTATCAAACGAGCTGTGTCAGGCAGAATTTTGGATTGTTTTCATGGCTTCCATGTTAACTTTGTCGCCACCCTGCTGTGTAATCCACAAAATATACTGGCAAACTTTTATCATGTACCGATATTATTTGAGCGCTTCTTGCTCACCTCCTTTGGTTCCTCTCTGCCACCCATTGGTTTGAAGCCTGATTCCATTTAGGGTATGTTGCCATGACACTCTCTAGCCTGCCGCTGCTGCCGCTGCCGCTGCCTCTGCATGCCGTCCCCTATAGTGTCAGGGTCAATTATTTGATGTTTTAGATGCTATCTAGCCTCATTTGGTCACTCTGTCATGGCCATGCTGTTGCCCATAATTTTGGCATAATGGTGCGATTAAGCAGCCTCAGAGGCATCCATGCATGCTGCCCCTGCTGTTTCCTGTCCATTTCCGTGGTGTTTCCATCCTTTTCTGAGGTTCCCAGGTGTTTGGCCAAGCTTCCCTGTGCAGAGCCTTGGTCCCCTTGAAAAATGCTCGAGTCTCCCATTGACTTCAATGGGGCTCGTTACTCGAAACGAGCACTCGAGCATCGGGAAAAGTTCGTCTCGAATAATGAGTACCCGAGCATTTTAGTGCTCGCTCATCTCTAATTATCATCCATCTTAGGTCTGACACTTGATGGCCACTTTCTTGAAAATGCCTTGCTACTGTAGTTTCTCCGTATTTTTTATTCTTATCCTCTTTTGCTCCTGTTTTTAAATGTGTTCTTATAGCGCTTCTGTGTTCATTAAGCCTAACTCTAATATTTCTGGATGTCTGCCCTATATATGTTTTCCCACATGGGCATTTCAACATATATATAACGTTTTTGCTGTTACAGGAATACCAGCCTTTTATTGGGATTATTGTACCTTGGGTGGGATGGTATAATTTATCACCTTTTATGATGGAATTGCAATTCTGGCATGATAAACATGCAAATGTACCTTTCTGCTGGGCTTTAAGAAAAGATTGCTTTTTTGGTTTATTAAGGTTTTTTTCTACATCTGCTCTGATTAAGTAATTTGCTAGTGTCTTGCCTCTTCTATAGATAAATCGCGGTTTGTTTCTGAATATTTTACCATATTTGGGGTCACATTGGAGTATGTCCCAATGTTTTAGTATAACATTCTGGATCATTCTTGAGTGTTTGTCATACATGGAAACAAATGCTAAATTTTCTCTATCTGCATTATTACCTGAAATACATTTTGTTCTCAGTTCTTTCCAATCTTTTTGTGCTACTACACTTTTGTGATACCACTCTGTCCAACAGTTAGAGTCATGTCTCAGCCCTGGGGTCTCTAAACAAGTGAGTAGTGCGAAGATTCTGTCGAACGCCAAGAGAGGTGAACTTTCTAAACTTTCCTACACGTTAGCACACTCACATGATTACCTATTTGCTAGCCACAGTGAAAAGTAAAAAAATATACTGCATGTCATGAAAATGTATTGAAGATAAAAGAATATGAATATGAACAAATGTAAATACTTGTATATACTATAATGAAGTAAAATTTGCAAAAGTATATTTCAGTCTTAAATGGTCATTTCATAGGACACTGTTCATTGATGCGATTTCTTGGAGGATGTGGAGATCCTACCTAGTCCTTGACCAATGATATAAACGGATACCTCTGCAGAATTATCAATACTTCTACTCTATTCATTAGTCATCCACTTCCTGAACTGGCCACCAAAGCAACTATAGGGTTGATAACATGGTCGGACCATGCCCCAGTATTTCTCACCCTCTCAGTATTCCCCACACCGTGCAAATCGTTCACCTGGTGGCTTAACGAAAACCTTGTAAATGACGCCCTATGTGTAGAGGAGGTAAAAATGGGTCTCCTGGTGACACGTTCTCTTTAAATGTGAGATCAGAATGATTTTTAAGTCCAAAGGCTCACGCTTGAAAAAAGCAAACTCTGCTAAAATTTGTGTTCTTTTAACTCATTTATCTAAGCTAGAAGCACACAATAAAAAGAACTGTACCTCCTCCACCCAGGTAGAAATCTCCAATACACGCTAGGAACTACTTAGCCTTCTAGGTAAAAGATCCTTTTGTGCAAGGGAAAAGTTATATAGGGAATATTACAAGCATACTGATAAGTGTGGCCAGTGGTTGTCCTGAGCATTACAACCTAGAACTAGGGGTTCATATATTACATCTCTTAACTACGGGGTAGGAGCAAAACTCCACACAACTCCATAAATTGTATCGGAGTTCCAGAAATACTATTTTTCTCTATACAATATACAACCTAAATTCGCAGGGGCATTGGATAGCGACAGGATGGCCAAAATGAAAGTATATATTGCTACTCATGACTTACCATCCCTGTTAGAGGAGAATATTACACAACTAGAGGCAGACTTTACCCCTCAGGAACTGGAATTTGTCATAAAGAACTTAAAAATGGCAAAATCCCAGGCACAGACGGATTCACTTCTAGATTCTTTAAGATATTTTCGGAGGTTCTGTCCCCTACCATGATCAGAGTCTTCAACGACATCACAAGAGAAGGAAAATTTCCCCCACAGGTCCTACAAGCCCATATAACTGTCCTCCCCAAACCCGGAAAGGATCCCTCAATATGTGGCAACTTCATACCAATCTCCTTGATCAACATAGATCTGAAATTATACTAGCCACTAGGTTGAACTTCCTGTTACCAAAAATAATTCATCTCCACCAGGTCAGGTTTGTAGTCAGCAGGGAAGCTAGGGACAGCACCCTAAAAACTATAGCTCTAAAAAAGTGCACCAAATTTAGGGTAGTCCTGCAGTGCCTTCCATCCATTAATTCTGAGAAAGCATCTGGACATAACAGGAATTAAGGGGCTATATATATCTGCTCCCCACATAACTTTCCCTAACATACAAGCAGAATTTGAAGCCTTTGGGGCCCTAAGTAACTTCAAAATCAATATGAGCAAGTCCAAAAGTATTGCATTCCTATGTCCACAAGCTCATGTGCCTCTATAAGGGCAAATTTTACCTTTAAAGACGGAGTTCCATAAAACATTTGGGAGTTATTTTTGTCATGGTTTGGACGTACGACAGCAATCAAAATGGATACCCTCCCTAAGATATTCCAATATTGCCGATTCCGCTATCAAAATCCTTCCTTAGGAAGCTGAAAGCCCAGATTATCAGATTTATTTGGAAAGGGACAACGACCCTGCATTCAGCATTCACTATTGACGTGCCATAAACTCAGAGGGGTAATTGGTCTGCCAGACTTCAAGATATATCACAAGGCAGTGATTAGCACCTGTCTGATGATTCCACCATCTGTTCATGTCCGATTGCTCCAAAAAGATCTCCCGAGATTGTCAAAAGAGGCATTTTTCCTTCACTGGAAGGTGATAGGGGACTCTATACTAGCACGCTGGCCTTTTTTCCCCCTATGGGCCCTTTGACACCTTTATTGTTTAACCCCACATTTAACATCTCACAATCTAGGCTCTCCTCATTATTCCCCTCAGCCCCTCCCATTATAAGGTTAAGAGACATAATCACAGAGAAAGGGTTATAACCACTGGCGGCCTTATGTCCTCTCAAGCCAGAGACTGATTAACATACAATTCTTTAACAGCTGGTATTGAATCTTTGGGTCCGATCACTACGTTGAACTGCTTAACATTGAACTATCTTAACAATATTTGAAGAAACACAGAATATTGTGGGTCTACGCACTGCTCAGAGATGGGGTAGGGGACGCAGACTCTTTACCGTCTCCACCTTACCTAACTAAATGTGAGGAAGAGCTGGGAAGATCCTGTGCAGAGGATGAGATAATGAAAATACTTACCATGACCCATCAGCCCTCAATTTTTGGGAGGTGCCAGAAAAGGAATTTTAAAAAACTTTCAAGATGGTACAGGTGCACTACAGTGTTACATAAGATCATCCCTGAGATATCTGATTCTTGTTGGCACAGTCTTTCTGATGTAGGATCACACCTTGCTTGTGGGAATGTCCTTTAATCAAACAGTTTTGGGAGACGATCTGGGACCTATATACTAAAGTATGTGGGGAAGTGATCTTGCCTTTTCCTGACTTAGCTTTATTGTCGCTACTTCCATACTCTATAATGAAAGCTAAGAAAGGAATCCTCCAACATTTTCCAAGTGCTGCCATTACGGTAATACCACGTCATTGGAGGTCCCCCCCACCCAGACACATCTAGGGTAAACTTTGTTCATTGTCTCAACCATATCATGAGAATGAAAGAGCTCCCGGCTTTAGATAATTATAAAGTGAGTACCTTTCATAATGTTTGGTCTACCTGGTCTATGTTTCGGACCTGAGCAGCCATGACATCCTGGCTTTCTTCAGGAGATACTTAGCTGCTGATACTTAGTCCTCTTCACCTTTCGAGTCCCGAGTCCCTTATGTGTTACCCTGTTGTTTTTTCCTTAGTCCTTGTCAACCCCCCCATGACTTATATTATGGTTTCTTTATTTATTTGTTTATTACATATCAAGATATGCCATAAACTGTGCTCTCATGATGCTCTGTTTCATTTAGATTGTTACTTTAGTTCGAAACTTGTCAATATCATCAGCACCTATGACACGAGTGTTGTTTTTCAATGCAAGGTATTCTCAATTAAAATTATTTACCTATAAACCTAACCCACAACCCCACACAGTACATATCTGAGAGATTGCATAGCCTCATTACAGAAGGAGTATGTCTCTGGATTTTTACAGAAAATAGTACAGAACGTCTAAAACCACAACTGTCAGAACTCTAATTATTCTGATGGGATCAGGTTTCAGGCTTCTTGCCGAAAAACCACACCCAGATTGACAGCTCCATTTCTGATCTTGGAAAAGCTGGGTGTGTCTTTGAGCTAGTTTTGTCTGCAGCTGCGGTTTGAGTGATGGACGGCTGAGCCAGTCAGTGCTGGAGGTAGTGTCTATTACTGCCTATATTCTGCCCAGCCCCTGCATTGGATGCTGGTTATTCAATCTCCTATGTTCTCTAGTGCTCTTGTGTTGCTTGCTATTCTGTGTATTGACCTCTGCTTTGCCTACTGACCATTCTATTTGCTATACAATTCTGTACATTTGCCGCCATCTTGGTTTTTACCGGGTTTGTTTGACTCCGCTTGTATCGGGTTCTGTTTATCAGTGTGAACACTGGTCTATATCCTGTCCGCTTCACCATCCAGCAGCTGCCAGACGAAGTAAGTCTTCCTAGTCATCTTGTAGGGTTTGCACCACTTACCTAGTCTGACAGCTAGCACCAAGCCTGGTTGTGGTTGCGCGGTTGCTGGACAGGTACTGACAACAACCAATGCCAAAAACACATTAAAAGAACTTTCCGCTGGCATTGAGACCAATAGTATCGGGAATCGGATCTATTACAGAGATACTAAGCATATGGTTAGATAAAACATTACAACCATTGGTAAAAATATTGCCTAGTTATATCCAGGATTCTAATGTGTTCTGCAAACGATGGAGAAAACGAATGTGTAGAGCGATATGACATCACATGTAAACCTCATATTGTCCATTTTCATATGCAAAATTACAGCAATTATACACCTATATTACAGGAATACATACTTCAAGTACTACTATTCTTGCTGTCAAACAATTATTTCTCCTTTAAAAGGCATCTACCACCAGGATGAAGGACTGTATGCAAATGAGCCTTAGGGGCTGCAGGTTCTATATGTGTTAATGGTGCCTGGAGCCTCTCAGGTTCATTTGCATACAGTCTTTCATCCTGGTGGTAGATGTCCTTTAATAATAAATTTTACCTACAACAACAAGGATGACCGATGGGTGCTTGTTTTTCACTAACACTGGCAGATCTAGGTATGGCATACCTACCTAGGTATTTCTGTGCAGCTATAAGAACCTCTACCTCAAGCTTGATAAGGCTGTTTTACTCCTTGGGACAGCACTTGCTGTGCTGCTGTTCTTCTAGTTTCATATAAGTACCCACATACCTTTAACGTAGTTGCATACATGTAAGTCAGTTTCTATGTATTCTATATCTTGTAATACTTTGAACACCACTAGAGATGAGCGAGCACTAAAATGCTCGGGTACTCGTTATTCGAGACGAACTTTTCCCGATGCTCGAGTGCTCGTCTCGAATAACGAGCCCCATTGAAGTCAATGGGAGCCTCGAGCATTTTTCAAGGGGACCAAGGCTCTGCACAGGGAAGCTTGGCCAAACACCTGGGAACCTCAGAAAAGGATGGAAACACCACGGAAATGGACAGGAAACAGCAGGGGCAGCATGCATGGATGCCTCTGAGGCTGCTTAATCGCACCATTATGCCAAAATTATGGGCAACAGCATGGCCATGACAGAGTGACAGAATGAGGCTAGATAGCATCTAAAACATCCAATAATTGACCCTGACACTATAGGGGACGGCATGCAGAGGCAGCGGCAGCAGCGGCAGGCTAGAGAGTGGCATGGCGACATACCCTAAATGGACTCAGGCTTCAAACCAATGGGTGGCAGAGAGGAACCAAAGGAGGTGAGCAAGAAGCGCTCAAATAATATCGGTACATGATAAAAGTTTGCCAGTATATTTTGTGGATTACACAGCAGGGTGGCGACAAAGTTAACATGGAAGCCATGAAAACAACCCAAAATTCTGCCTGACACAGCTCGTTTGATAAGGGGACCATGTATGGAGGCAGTGAACTAGTAGTAGATTAAAGGTGCTGCAGTTAAAACTATGTTAGTTGGATCTTGGCATGGAGCTGGCGCTCCGCTGCCAGGCGAGCTTTCGCCAATCCAAGCCCCTGTCTCTAGGCTACTCCCCAAACAGCACTTCTAAGAACCTTTTGTATAAGATCAAGTGTAGTAGCGTTCTTATAAGTTTAGGATATGGCGGGTGAGGGGAATGTAAACAGATGCGCAAGAAGCGCTGAAATAATATTGGTAAATGATAAAAGTTTGCCAGTATATTTTGTGGATTACACAGCAGGGTGGCGACAAAGTTAACATGGAAGCCATGAAAACAACCCAAAATTCTGCCTGACACAGCTCGTTTGATAAGGGGACCATGTATGGAGGCAGTGAACTAGTAGTAGATTAAAGGTGCTGCAGTTAAAACTATGTTAGTTGGATCTTGGCATGGAGCTGGCGCTCCGCTGCCAGGCGAGCTTTCGCCAATCCAAGCCCCTGTCTCTAGGCTACTCCCCAAACAGCACTTCTAAGAACCTTTTGTATAAGATCAAGTGTAGTAGCGTTCTTATAAGTTTAGGATATGGCGGGTGAGGGGAATGTAAACAGATGCGCAAGAAGCGCTGAAATAATATTGGTAAATGATAAAAGTTTGCCAGTATATTTTGTGGATTACACAGCAGGGTGGCGACAAAGTTAACATGGAAGCCATGAAAACAACCCAAAATTCTGCCTGACACAGCTCGTTTGATAAGGGGACCATGTATGGAGGCAGTGAACTAGTAGTAGATTAAAGGTGCTGCAGTTAAAACTATGTTAGTTGGATCTTGGCATGGAGCTGGCGCTCCGCTTCCAGGCGAGCTTTCGCCAATCCAAGCCACTGTCTCTAGGCTACTCCCCAAACAGCACTTCTAAGAACCTTTTGTATAAGATCAAGTGTAGTAGCGTTCTTATAAGTTTGGGATATGGCGGGTGAGGGGAATGTAAACAGATGCGCAAGGAGCGCTGAAATAATATCCGTAAATGGTAAAAGTTTGCCAGTATATTTTGTGGATAACACAGCAGGGTGGCGACAAAGTTAACAACTTTGATGTGGAATCCATGAAAACAACCCAAATTTCGGCCTGACACACCTCGTTTGATAAGGGGACGATGTATGGAGGCAGCTATATGGACGACTTTTGGAGGTAGCAATGGAGACAACGTGTGGAGGCTGCTATGGAGACAATTTAATTTGGATAGTGCCTGTATGTGGCAGTCCAAAAAAGTTTTCAAACCAGAGGAGCAGGTAGGTGGCCCTCCAGAAAAATGAAATAGATTGAGTGCCTGTATGTGGCAGTCCAAAAAAGTTTTCAAACCAGAGGAGCAGGTAGGTGGCCCTCCAGAAAAATGAAATAGATTGAGTGCCTGTATGTGGCAGTCCAAAAAAGTTTTCAAACCAGAGGAGCAGGTAGGTGGCCCTCCAGAAAAATTGAATAGATTGAGTGCCTGTATGTGGCAGTCCAAAAAAGTTTTCAAACCAGAGGAGCAGGTAGGTGGCCCTCCAGAAAAATGAAATAGATTGAGTGCCTGTATGTGGCAGTCCAAAAAAGTTTTCAAACCAGAGGAGCAGGTAGGTGGCCCTCCAGAAAAATGAAATAGATTGAGTGCCTGTATGTGGCAGTCCAAAAAAGTTTTCAAACCAGAGGAGCAGGTAGGTGGCCCTCCAGAAAAATTGAATAGATTGAGTGCCTGTATGTGGCAGTCCAAAAAAGTTTTCAAACCAGAGGAGCAGGTAGGTGGCCCTCCAGAAAAATTGAATAGATTGAGTGCCTGTATGTGGCAGTCCAAAAAAGTTTTCAAACCAGAGGAGCAGGTAGGTGGCCCTCCAGAAAAATGAAATAGATTGAGTGCCTGTATGTGGCACTCCCAAAAATTGTTTAAAACAGAGGACCGGGTAGGTGGCCCTCCAGAAAAATTATATGCATAAAGTACTATAGCTAGAGCCAGTGGGCCCTGTCAAAAAATAGCCAGTTTCCTCTGCTTTAGTGTACAAAGAGGAGGAGAAGGAGGAAAATGAGGAGGAGGAGGAGTGGATAAATTATTCAGGTTGAGCTTCCTTCACCTGGTGGAGATTGGAAATGATGAGAAATCCAGGCTTTATTCATCTTAATAAGCGTCAGCCTGTCAGCGCTGTCAGTCGACAGGCGTGTACGCTTATCGGTGATGATGCCACCAGCTGCACTGAAAACCCGCTCGGACAACACGCTAGCGGCAGGGCAGGCAAGAACCTCCAAGGCGTATAGCGCCAGTTCGTGCCACATGTCCAGCTTTGAAACCCAGTAGTTGTAGGGAGCTGTGTGATCATTTAGGACGATGGTATGGTCAGCTACGTACTCCCTCACCATCTTTCTGTAAAGATCAGCCCTACTCTGCCGAGACTGGGGACAGGTGACAGTGTCTTGCTGGGGTGACATAAAGCTGGCAAAAGCCTTGTAAAGCGTACCCTTGCCAGTGCTGGACAAGCTGCCTGCTCGCCTACTCTCCCTCGCTACTTGTCCCGCAGAACTACGCACTCTGCCTCTAGCGCTGTCAGAAGGGAAATAGTGTTTCAGCTTGTGCACCAGGGCCTGCTGGTATTCATGCATTCTCACACTCCTTTCCTCTCCAGGGATGAGAGTGGAAAGACTTTGCTTGTACCGTGGGTCCAGGAGAGTTAATACCCAGTAATCGGTGCTGGAAAAAATTCTTCAAACGCGAGGGTCACGGGATAGGCAGCCTAGCATGAAATCTGCCATATGCGCCAGAGTACCAACGCGTAAGAATTCACTCCCCTCACTGGCCTGACTGTCCATTTCCTCCTCCTCCAACTCCTCTAACTCCTCTTCTTCTGCCCATACACGCTGAACAGTGAAGGACTCAACAATGGTCCCCTCTTGTGTCTCGCCAACATTCTCCTCCTCTTCCTCCTCATCCTCCTCCACCTCCTCCGATATGCGCTGAGAAACAGACCTAAGGGTGCTTTGGCTATCAACAAGGGAATCTTCTTCCCCCGTCTCTTGTGACGAGCGCAAAGCTTCCGACTTCATGCTGATCAGAGAGTTTTTCAACAGGCCAAGCAGCGGGATGGTGAGGCTGATGATGGCGGCATCGCCACTGACCATCTGTGTTGACTCCTCGAAGTTACTCAGCACCTGACAGATATCAGACATCCACGTCCACTCCTCATTGTAGACTTGAGGAAGCTGACTGACCTGACTACCAGTTCTGGTGGAAGTTGACATCTGGCAGTCTACAATCGCTCTGCGCTGCTGGTAAACTCTGGATAACATGGTTAATGTTGAATTCCACCTCGTGGGCACGTCGCACAACAGTCGGTGAGCGGGCAGTTGGAGGCGGCGCTGCGCTGCCCTGAGAGTGGCAGCATCTGTGCTGGACTTCCTGAAATGCGCACAGATGCGGCGCACCTTCGTGAGCAAATCAGACAGATTGGGGTATGTCTTGAGGAAACGCTGAACTATCAGATTTAACACATGCGCCAGGCATGGCACATGTGTCAGTCTGCCGAGTTGCAGAGCCGCCACCAGGTTACGGCCGTTGTCACACACAACCATGCCTGGCTTCAGGTTCAGCGGTGCCAGCCACAGATCAGTCTGCGCCGTGATGCCCTGTAATAGCTCTTGGGCGGTGTGCCTTTTATCGCCTAGGCTCAGCAGTTTGAGCACCGCCTGCTGTCGCTTAGCGACGGCACTGCTGCTGTGCCTAGAGCTAGCGACTGATGGCGCCATGCCCACGGATGGTAGTTCGGAGGAGGAGGTGGAGGAGGGGTGGGAGGAGGAGGAGGCATAGTAGGCCTGAAAGACCTGGACCGAGGTAGGCCCCGCAATCCTCGGCGTCGGCAGTATATGACCAGCCGCAGGGTCAGACTCGGTCCCAGCCTCCACCAAGTTAACCCAATGTGCCGTCAGCAATATATAGTGGCCCTGCCCGGCAGCACTCGTCCACGTGTCCGTGGTCAGGTGGACCTTGTCAGAAACGGCGTTGGTCAGGGCACGGATGATGTTGTCTGACACGTGCTGGTGCAGGGCTGGGACGGCACATCGGGAAAAGTAGTGGCGGCTGGGGACCGAATACCGAGGGGCGGCCGCCGCCATGAGGTTGCGAAAGGCCTCGGTCTCTACTAGCCTATAGGGCAGCATCTCCAGGCTAAGCAATCTGGAGATGTGGACATTAAGGGCTTGGGCGTGCGGGTGGGTTGCACTATATTTGCGTTTCCGCTCCAGCGTCTGGGGTATGGAGAGCTGAACGCTGGTGGATGCTGTGGAGGATCGTGGAGGCGACGATGGGGTTTTTGTGGCAGGGTCCTGGGCAGGGGGCTGACTATCAGCTGACACAGGGGAAGGAGCAGTGGTGTGCACGGCCGGAGGTGAACGGGCTTGGTGCCACTGAGTGGGGTGTTTAGCATTCATATGCCTGCGCATACTGGTGGTAGTTAAGCTAGTAGTGGTGGAACCCCTGCTGATCCTGGTTTGGCAAAGGTTGCACACCACAGTCCGTCGGTCATCCGGTGTTTCCTTAAAGAACCTCCAGACTTCTGAAAATCTAGCCCTCGCCGCGGGAGCCCTCGCCACGGGAGCTTCACTACGTGACACATTTGGCGCTGATGCACCTGCTCTGGCCCTGCCTCTCCGTCTGGCCCCACCACTGCCTCTTCCAACCTGTTCTGGTCGAGGACTCTCCTCCGTCTCAGAAGCACTGTGTTCACCCGGCCTCTCACCCAGCTTGGGTCTGTCACCTCATCATCCTCCGATCCCTCAGTCTGCTCCCCCCTCGGACTTCCTGCCCTGACAACAACTTCACCACTGTCTGACAACCGTGTCTCCTCATCGTCGGACACCTCTTTACACACTTCTTCCACTACGTCAAGAAGGTCATCATCACCCACATACTGCGACTGGTGGAAAACCTGGGCATCGGAAAATTGCTCAGCAGCAACCGGACAAGTGGTTTGTGACTGTGGGAAGGGTCCAGAAAAAAGTTCCTCAGAGTATGCCGGTTCAAATGCCAAATTTTCATGGGAGGGGGCAGACTGGGGGGGAGGAGGCTGAGGTGCAGGAGCTGGAGGAGTGCCGATTTCGGTGACATGGGTGGACTGCGTGGAAGACTGACTGGTGGACAAATTGCTCGAAGCATTGTCGGCAATCCACGACATCACCTGTTCGCACTGTTCTGGCCTCAACAGTGCTCTACCACGAGTCCCAGTAACTTCAGACATGAACCTAGGGAGTGTAGCTCTGCGGCGTTCCCCTGCTCCCTCATCAGCAGGTGGTGTCTCACCCCACCCAGGACCACGCCCTCTGACCCCTGCAGTAGTTGGACGCCCACGTCCCCGCCCTCGTCCTCGTCCTCTACCCCTAGCCCTCGGGTTAAACATTTTGAAAATGAAAGTTATATAACTTTAATTTTTTTTTTAACTTTTTTTTGTGTTTTTTTGTGTTTTTTAGTTTTTTTTTGTGTTTTTTAGTTTTTAAAACCAAACAATGCTATCCTATTGCTATGGCTATTTTCTAGCCAAGTATGAAAGCACACTGCAATGCCAGATGAGATGACGCTGAGTTATGAAAAAATAAACGTAAAAAGGAAATGGCAGACTGTGCCTAATTGAAATCAAACCCCTAATAAATTTTCCCACTTCGGTCTTTGCGATGGATATGTGCGTCACTAAGCGCTAAACACAGCGGTCGCAAGTCTCACTCCAAATTCCTCACAATTGGCTAGTATATGCACTGCAGCAAGGACAGCCACCAGCAGATCAACCAGAAATAAAATATATATAACGCTATTGTAGGCGTAAGTAAGTCGTTTGGATTCTCCTTTGGCTATTTTTTAGCCAAGTATGAAAGCACACTGATGAGATGACGCTGAGTTATGAAAAAACAAACGTAAAATAAAAAGAAACTGCCAGACTGTGCCTAATTGAAATCAAACCCCTAATAAATTTTCCCACTTTGGTGTTTGTGGTGGATATGTGTGTCACTAAGAGCTAAACACAACGGTAGCAAGTCCCCCTGCAAATTCCTCACAATATGGTACTAGCTGCACTACTAGTGCCAGCAAGCCCAGCCACAAGCAAACAAAAAAAAAAAAAGTATAACGTTATTGTAGCCCTAAGAAGGGCTGTTGGGTTCTTGTTGAATCACTCCTGCCTAACACTATTCTAATAGAACACCCTCCCTAATGCTTTCCCTGACCAGCAGCAGCTCTCTCCCTAGCGGCATCCAGACACAGAATGATCCGAGCAGCGCGGGCAGCGGCTAGTCTATCCCAGGGTCACCTGATCTGGCCAGCCAACCACTGCTATCGACGTGTAAGGGTACCACGTCATGCTGGGTGGAGTGCAGAGTCTCCTGGCTTGTGATTGGCTCTGTTTCTGGCCGTCAAAAAGCAAAACGGCGGGAGCTGCCATTTTCTCGAGCGGGCAAAGTATTCGTCCGAGCAACGAGCAGTTTCGAGTACGCTAATGCTCGAACGAGCATCAAGCTCGGGCGAGTATGTTCGCTCATCTCTAAACACCACATATACAAGGCTTACTATTTCTTTTCTCTTGTTCATGGGGATTGGACTAGTCCGCTTTGTCTTTCTGAACTAGTACCTTTACCTTCTTTTTTTCTTTTTTAAGTTGGCTATATATTTGCAATGTTTACTCCAATGTCCTTCCTAATTCAAAAAGTAATTGCAGATATGAGATTGCAGCTCTGAATGTGATTGGAGTATAAAAGATAATATATATCAGATTGATGCTCCAGTCACATACAGAGTTGCAGCCATCTCAAATGCTATAACGGTAGGTAGATGATGGCATCTTGGATGTGACTGGAGTATCATAAATTAACAATACATAGATGTCTGCAGTTCTGGATGTGACTGGAATATTAGAGATGAGCTAATGCATCCACAACAACATTAGCTAAGTGTTCTAATCCAAATCATATAATAAATAAGCTGTTTTATACTGAGAATGTCCTTTACTGGCTTTATAAAGAGTTCATTTTACTAACCTGTAGCAAAATAAAAGCTTATCTGTGATTGGTCACTGATGTAGCAGTCAACAGACAATGGCTCCTGTAGTTTTTTTTTATAATGTGTGTTTGCTTTGCTTGGTTCTGGATTCTTGTTTGCTTTCCTCCTAGTGGCAATATTTACGGTTATATTTCATGCTGTGTTTTGGGAAGCAGAAAAATTTCCAAATGGGGTGTAACTGTCGAAAATAATGATGTCATTTTCTCGTGGGCTCTGTTTTTACAGTGCAGTCCATATTCCGGCCTTTATTCCTTATTTAGTTGGTACAATCACAGAGTTTTCAAATTTACTGCATTTTAAAAGATCTTAAGTATAAAAAAAGTAATTGCAGTATATGGGAGTTTAGCTATGGGTAGATCATCACATTGTCATGGGAACTCATGATGTAATTGTGGTTGTAATTTGTACAAAAAACTTAAATACATGGTAAAAAGGCTATAAAGATATATTATATATTATAATGCTTTTAAACACTTTTATAACTAGAATGACAAATGGGTCGATGTCTTAAAAAGGGACATGGCTTCCCTGGAAAAGGAGCATGTGCCAAAAATATGAACATGCACCATAATTTTCTTGTAGTTTGCTGGTGTAACTAATAGGAGGTTTTTAAAAATGGAAAAAGTCCCAGGAGGATGGTGGCGTCTGTAGATGACCTTTTTAGTACATCTTAAACCTTATAACCTTATCTATCTATAAAGGCTTTCAGAAATATACGTCTCACTACAGGTGAAAGAAAGATCAGAAAAATGCACTGTTATACTTCATGAAGAATGTTACAAATTGGGATAAATGCCAATGTTCTGTGTTTGAACAGTGTGAATGCCAAGCTGCACAAATAAAAAATCTGATGTCAGTATATGGACTTGACAATGGCTCAGTAGATTAACAATTATTATGCTCTCAATGCTCTACCCCATATTGTACAATAATATTACAATATTGCATTTGTGTATTCACAGAACAGTTCACCCCAGCTAAAACTTATGAAGATTGGTGGGCATATAAGGAGGCAGTCCATGGGAGCTTTGTGCCAGGTATGTGCTAATGTCGGATACTGTACAATAAATAAGATATGTTTATAAAAATGAAGCAATTATACACACCCTAGATAAGAGAGAATTATTCAAAACTGGAATTATTGAAGCTTCACCAAATGTTTTAAAAGATTTGGTTTGGGTCGGAATCTAAGCAGTCTGAAACATTGTTGCTTCAATTGTTATGGAAATTGGTAGATAACCTCTTCTAGGGTTAGCGCAAGGGAAGGGGTTAGTGTACACTTTAGGGTTAAATAATTGAAATATTACTAGAAAATTATTGAAATGAGATGAGACTTTTTTAATTTGGAAAAAAAAATTAGGGAACAATGTTGAATAATAAATGAGAAATTTTAAAGCATTTTTATTACTTTCTGAAAATTAAAATTTGACATACATTTCATTAGTATTTGGTACCATTGCCCCTTAACTGCAAACAAACCATTCCGGCTTCAAGAGCAACTGTCCACTCCAAGAATATCATCATTTCTTTATTGAAAAATACCACGCATATACAACGTTAAAAAAAGGACATGGATAGCAATTTGAGTCAGGATAAGTGCCTACACGTTTTGGAAAACAAATATATCCCTATTCGTGGCTATATGACTCTGCAATGAACTTCAAGATATCACCTGCCCGCATAATATAAAACTATAAATGCATTGCAAGCACACAAACATACAATAAAATAAGAACAAATGTATGTTGTAAACAAATATGTAAACATTTATCTCTTAAGTAAAGATCAATGGTTAGTTAATATCAGTTACAATTGACACATCACGTCAAGACGTTTATTTAACCATTTTAGGGTACGTGTTTCAATACAGAATATCCAATACGTTTGGTGGTTGAACATTTTCTTTTTTAAATCACCTCCTCGAGGTGACTTGAAAATTCTTTCAATGCCTTGGCATGTGAAAGACCCATAGTCTCCTCCGTGAACCAATTGAAAGTGCTTGGAAGCCATCGAGATGTTCATGGCATCTTTATTCTTCGCATCAGACAAATGCCGTCTAATGCGAACTTTAAGAGCACCGCTGGTGCCTCCAATGTACTGGACCTTACATAGCTCACAGGTAATCATATACACCACATAAGTGGTATTGCAATTAATGTAGCTTCTAATGTCAAAATTTTGATTCGTATGTGAAGACTGAAAAGACTTTGAAGGTACAGAGTGATTTCAACATAGACATTTGTTGTGGCCACATTTGTAAAAACCCCTAGTGGACAGCCATGTGCCCTTATTAGCGTCTTTCATAAAAAAAAAGACTAGGTGATAAAATATTGCCTAATGTTGGTGCCTTTTTCGGTATAAACTTGATATTAGAATTAATGAAGCCAGAGAGAGAACTTTCTGTTAGTAACAAGGGTAAGTATTTTTTTAATAACTAACTAAATCATTAACTAAATGACATAGAAAAAGTAATCAAAGAGCTTGCAGTAGCATCACAAATATCTCTTTTCCTGTCCCTATCCACAATAAGATCGTAGATATTTTTTTGAATATTGTTCACTATTTCAACGGCTCTACGTAACATCCATGGGGGATAATTTTTTTTTACATAATCCCCTGTGTACATTCTGATTATCTTCCTGAAACACAGTCGGGTTTGTACAGTTTCGTTTAAACCTTATTAATTCTCCAACAGGTATATTCTTAATAACGTGAGAGGGGTGACACGATGTGGCATCTAGAATAGAAACAGTTGCAGTAGGTTTAATATATTGTGCAATTGATCCTGTGTCCCCCCCCTTTCAAGGAAACATCCAAAAAGTTAGTCGTGCGTGAATTCAGGGCAAACGTAACCTTTGAATTCATATCATTCTGATTAATATATTTAACAAAATTAATGGCTTGTGAATTCGTCCCCTCCCATACAAGGAGCAGGTCATCGATATAACGACCATACCACCTGATATGGGAGAGGAACAGATTGTTTGACAAAAAAAGTAAATTCTCCTCCCATACTGGCATGTAGATATTGGCCATGGAGGGCGAACATCTACCCCCCCATGGCCGCTATCCACTGTTGTAAAAAGAATTGGTCATCAAAGGAAAAATAATTATTAGTGAGTAAAAATTTCATCGACATAAGAATAAACTCTTTAACCCCATCATCATAGTTACTGTAAGAGTGCCAAAAATGTGCAAGGCACTTCAATGCTACATCATGTATAAGTGAAGGATATAATCCCACGACATCACACGTCAACCAACCGTAATCTCTCCCCCAATGAAACCCATCTAATGGGGACATGTTTGGTGTCACGTAGATATCCTAGAAGAGTCCTCACCATTGGCTGGAGGTCGACCCACTCACCGAGTTTTTCGGTGAGAGAGCCTATGCCTGCCACTATGGGCCTGAGGGGAGGTGGAAAGACATCCTTATGAATTTTAGGAAGCAAATGGTATATAGGAACAATCGGGTTATCAACATATAAATATTCTGAGATTTTTTCACTGATTGCACCAATATAAACCCCCTCTTGTAACAATCTTTTTAAGCTTCTTTGGAACTGTTTAGTAGGATCAGATGATAATTCCCTGTATGTAGATGTATCTTGTAACATTTGAAAATTAAATTTTTTATACAGACTGGCATCCAAGAGAATCACGGCACCCCCTTTATAAGTCTGACGTATAATTAAATCCTTATTATTTTTCAATTCATCAATAGCTATTTTCTGTGACGTGTGATGTCGATGGAATTTTTACTCACTAATAATTATTTTTCTTTTGGTGACCAATTCTTTTTACAACAGTGTGGAGCGGCTATAAGGGGGGGGAGGGGTAAATGTTCGCCCTCCATGGCCAATATCTACATGGCAGTATGGGAGGAGAATTTTCTTTTTTTGTCAAACAATCCGTTCCTCTCCCATATCAGATGGTATGGTCATTATATCGCTGACCTGCTCCTGGTATAAGAGGGGATGGATTCACGAGCCATTGATTTTTTTTAACCCCTTGATGCTCCATGACGGATATACCCGCCACGGAGCTATGAAGGGTGTATGAAGAGGGCTCACGGACTGAGCCTTCCTCATACAGAGATGGGCTTTGTTGCATATCGCAGCAAAGATCCATCGCTAACACCCGTGGTCGGCGCATGGGCGCATGGTTACCTGCGATCATCACTTCCCCGAACGTCAGACCCAAGGCTGAATGGCTTCTGCGCATTCGTTACAATGAGCCATTGGCTCATTGTAATGAATGACCTGCAGAAACTCCATATACCACGATACAGTTGTATTGCAGTATATGGTAGGAACGATCGGACCATCTAGGGTTAAAGTACCCTAGATGGTCCAAGAAATAGTGAAAAAAAAAGAAAAAAAAAGTTTAAAAATGTAAAAGATTTATAAAATATTAAAAGTTCAAATCACCCCCCTTTCCCTAGAACTGATATAAAACGGAATAAACAGTAAAAATCACAGACACATTATGTATCACTGCATCCCGAAAATGCCTGATCTATCAAAATAAAAAACCATTGTGGCCGGCGGTGACCTGCGAGACAGGAAATGGCGCCCAAATGTCCGAAATGCGACCTTTACACCTTTCTACATGACATGAAAATGTAATAAAAATTATCAAAATGTCACACAGTGGTAGATATGAAAACGTCAGCTCATTTTGTAAAAAATGACACCTCACACAGCTCCGTGCACTCAAGTATGAAAAAGTTATTAGCGTCAGAAGATTTTTTTTCTTTTTTGTACACATTCGTTCAATTTTTGAAAATGTATTAAAACGCAATAAAAAATAAACGCAATAAGTGTGAAAGTCGTAAAATTGAGCCCACAAGAACATGACGCACACTCGTTTTTTTTCAAGTTTTCCACATTTGGACTATTTTTCTGGCTTCCCACTACATGGCAGGACATAATAAATAACATCAGGGGAAAGTAAAATTTGTTGCGCACAAAATAAGCCCTCACATAGCTCTGTACACTTAAAAATGAAAAAGCTATGGATTTTTGAAGATGGGGGGCGTGAAAAGAGCGAAAATACCCTGTGTCCTTAAGGGGTTAAATATATTAATCAGAATGATATGAATTTAAAGTTTACGTTTGCCCTGAATTCACACAAAACAAATTTTTTTTGGATGTTTCCTTGAAAGGATTGTGTAAAAGAAATTATCCCCCATGGATGTTACGTAGAGCCACTGAAATAGTGTACAATATTCTACGAACCTTATTGTGGATAGGGACAGGAAAAGGGATATTTGTGATGCTACTGCAAGCTCTCAGATTACTTTTTCTACGTCATTTAGTTTACAATATCAACAGATTGTCCAAATAATTAAAAAATTCTTACTCTTGTTACTAACAGAAAGTCCTCTCTCTGGCTTCATTAATTCTAATATCAAGTTTATACCGAAAAAGGCACCAACATTAGGCAATATTTTATCACCTAGTCTTTTTTTGATGAAAGAAGCTAATAAGGGCACATGGCTGTCTACTAGGGGTTTTTACAAATGTGGCCACAACAAATGTCTATGTTGAAATCACTCTGTACCTTCAAAGTCTGTTCAGTCTTCACATACAAATCAAAAATTTGACATTAGAAGCTACATTAATTGCAATGCCACTTATGTGGTATGTATAATATCCTGTGAGCTATGTAAGGTCCAGTACGTTGGATGCACCAGTGGTGCTCTTAAAGTTCGCATTAGACGGCATTTTACTGATGCAAAGAATAGAGATGCCATGAACATCTCGATGGCTTTCAAGCACTTCCAATTGGATCACTGAGGTGACTGTGGGTCTTTCTCATGCCAGGGCATTGAAAGAATTTTCAGGTCACCTCGAGGAGGGGATTTAAAAAAGAAAATGCAACCGCGAAACATATTGGATATTCTGTCCTGAAACACGTACCCCAAAAGGGTTAAATAAAAGTATTGACGTGATGTGTCAATTGTAACTGATATTAACTAACCATTGTTATTTACTTATGTGATAAATGTTTACATATATGTTTACGACTTACATTTATTCTTATTTTATTGTGTTATTGTATGTTTGTGTGCTTGCAATGCATTTTTAGTTTTATATTATGCGGGCAGGTGATTGTTGCCGGCTGACCAACAGGCTGGTATTGAGCATGTGACCCGTATTCGTGTCTTATATCTTGAATTTCATTGCAGAGTCATATAGCCATGAAAAAGGATATATTTTTTATCCGAAACGCGTAGGCACTTATCCGTACTGAATTTGCTATCCATGTCCTGTTTTTAACGTTGTGGAGACCCGTAGGGAAAAGAAATAGTAACGGACCGGCGCTCAAATTTGCAAATGAGATAGCAATAGCCTCTTCTGGCATTTGTGAAACTTTTTATTAGCGATGCGACGCGTTTCAGCTCCAGACTGGAGCTTTCATCAGGCATAGTGAAAAGTAAAAAAGACATTCCTTATATACAAAAAACATACAATGAACCGGAAACCACCCCGAGATCAAGTGTGGTAATGGAAGATCAAAGGACATAAGGATGATGTATGTACCAGCTTAGTTTTGACACATTAAAACAATAAAAGATCATCTAAAACAGTATTTCAAAGACATAAAATGGGAGGGGAGAGACATATCATATAAAATAACAAAATAAAATGATATTATAATTAGAGATGAGCGAACATGCTCGTCCGAGCTTGATGCTCGTTCGAGCATTAGCGTACTCGAAACTGCTCGTTGCTCGGACGAATACTTCGCCCGCTCGAGAAAATGGCAGCTCCCGCCGTTTTGCTTTTTGGCGGCCAGAAACAGAGCCAATCACAAGCCAGGAGACTCTGCACTCCACCCAGCATGACGTGGTACCCTTACACGTCGATAGCAGTGGTTGGCTGGCCAGATCAGGTGACCCTGGGATAGACTAGCCGCTGCCCGCGCTGCTCGGATCATTCTGTGTCTGGATGCCGCTAGGGAGAGAGCTGCTGCTGGTCAGGGAAAGCGTTAGGGTGTTCTATTAGCTTACTGTTAGGCAGGAGTGATTCTCCAAGAACCCAACAGCCCTTCTTAGGGCTACAATAACGTTCTACTTTTTTTTTTTTTTATTTGCATCTAGTACCATTTTGTGAGGAATTAGCAGGGGGACTTGCTACCGTTGTGTTTAGCTCTTAGTGGCACACATATCCACCTCAAACACCAAAGTGGGAAAATTTAGTAGGGGTTGGATTTCAATTAGGCACAGTCTGCCATTTTTCCTTTTTTATTTTACGTTTATTTTGTTTAATAACTCAGTGTCATCTCATCTGGCATAGTAGTGTGCTTTCATACTTGGCTAGAAAATAGCCATAGGAGAATCCAAACGGCTTACGCCTACAGTAGCGTTATATATTTGATTTCTGGTTGATCTGCTGGTGGCTGTACTTGCTGCAGTGCATCTACTAGCCAATTGTGAGCAATTTGTAGTGAGACTTGCGACCGCTGTGTTTTGCGCTTAGTGACGCACATATCCATTGCAAAGACCGAAGTGGGAAAATTTAGTAGGGGTTGGATTTCAATTAGGCACAGTCTGCCATTTGTCCTTTTTTATTTTACGTTTATTTTGTTTAATAACTCAGCGTCATCTCATCTGGCATAGTAGTGTGCTTTCATACTTGGCTAGAAAATAGCCATAGGAGAATCCAAACGGCTTACGCCTACAGTAGCGTTATATATTTGATTTCTGGTTGATCTGCTGGTGGCTGTACTTGCTGCAGTGCATCTACTAGCCAATTGTGAGCAATTTGTAGTGAGACTTGCGACCGCTGTGTTTTGCGCTTAGTGACGCACATATCCATTGCAAAGACCGAAGTGGGAAAATTTAGTAGGGGTTGGATTTCAATTAGGCACAGTCTGCCATTTGTCCTTTTTTATTTTACGTTTATTTTGTTTAATAACTCAGCGTCATCTCATCTGGCATAGTAGTGTGCTTTCATACTTGGCTAGAAAATAGCCATAGGAGAATCCAAACGGCTTACGCCTACAGTAGCGTTATATATTTGATTTCTGGTTGATCTGCTGGTGGCTGTACTTGCTGCAGTGCATCTACTAGCCAATTGTGAGCAATTTGTAGTGAGACTTGCGACCGCTGTGTTTTGCGCTTAGTGACGCACATATCCATTGCAAAGACCGAAGTGGGAAAATTTAGTAGGGGTTGGATTTCAATTAGGCACAGTCTGCCATTTGTCCTTTTTTATTTTACGTTTATTTTGTTTAATAACTCAGCGTCATCTCATCTGGCATAGTAGTGTGCTTTCATACTTGGCTAGAAAATAGCCATAGGAGAATCCAAACGGCTTACGCCTACAGTAGCGTTATATATTTGATTTCTGGTTGATCTGCTGGTGGCTGTACTTGCTGCAGTGCATCTACTAGCCAATTGTGAGCAATTTGTAGTGAGACTTGCGACCGCTGTGTTTTGCGCTTAGTGACGCACATATCCATTGCAAAGACCGAAGTGGGAAAATTTAGTAGGGGTTGGATTTCAATTAGGCACAGTCTGCCATTTGTCCTTTTTTATTTTACGTTTATTTTGTTTAATAACTCAGCGTCATCTCATCTGGCATAGTAGTGTGCTTTCATACTTGGCTAGAAAATAGCCATAGGAGAATCCAAACGGCTTACGCCTACAGTAGCGTTATATATTTGATTTCTGGTTGATCTGCTGGTGGCTGTACTTGCTGCAGTGCATCTACTAGCCAATTGTGAGCAATTTGTAGTGAGACTTGCGACCGCTGTGTTTTGCGCTTAGTGACGCACATATCCATTGCAAAGACCGAAGTGGGAAAATTTAGTAGGGGTTGGATTTCAATTAGGCACAGTCTGCCATTTGTCCTTTTTTATTTTACGTTTATTTTGTTTAATAACTCAGCGTCATCTCATCTGGCATAGTAGTGTGCTTTCATACTTGGCTAGAAAATAGCCATAGGAGAATCCAAACGGCTTACGCCTACAGTAGCGTTATATATTTGATTTCTGGTTGATCTGCTGGTGGCTGTACTTGCTGCAGTGCATCTACTAGCCAATTGTGAGCAATTTGTAGTGAGACTTGCGACCGCTGTGTTTTGCGCTTAGTGACGCACATATCCATTGCAAAGACCGAAGTGGGAAAATTTAGTAGGGGTTGGATTTCAATTAGGCACAGTCTGCCATTTGTCCTTTTTTATTTTACGTTTATTTTGTTTAATAACTCAGCGTCATCTCATCTGGCATAGTAGTGTGCTTTCATACTTGGCTAGAAAATAGCCATAGGAGAATCCAAACGGCTTACGCCTACAGTAGCGTTATATATTTGATTTCTGGTTGATCTGCTGGTGGCTGTACTTGCTGCAGTGCATCTACTAGCCAATTGTGAGCAATTTGTAGTGAGACTTGCGACCGCTGTGTTTTGCGCTTAGTGACGCACATATCCATTGCAAAGACCGAAGTGGGAAAATTTAGTAGGGGTTGGATTTCAATTAGGCACAGTCTGCCATTTGTCCTTTTTTATTTTACGTTTATTTTGTTTAATAACTCAGCGTCATCTCATCTGGCATAGTAGTGTGCTTTCATACTTGGCTAGAAAATAGCCATAGCAATAGGATAGCATTGTTTGGTTTTAAAAACTCAAAAACACAAAAAAAAAAAAAAACACAAAAAAAAGTTAAAAAAAAATTAAAGCTATAACTCTCATTTTAAAAATGTTTAACCCGAGGGCTAGGGGTAGAGGACGAGGGCGGGGACGTGGGCGTCCAACTACTGCAGGGGTCAGAGGCCGTGGTCCTGGCCGGGGTGAGACACCACCTGCTTATGAGGGAGCAGGGGAACGCCGCAGAGCTACACTCCCTAGGTTCATGTCTGAAGTTACTGGGACTCGTGGTAGAGCACTGTTGAGGCCAGAACAGTGCGAACAGGTGATGTCGTGGATTGCTGACAATGCTTCGAGCAATTTGTCCACCAGTCAGTCTTCCACGCAGTCCACCCATGTCACCGAAATCGCCACTCCTCCAGCTCCTGCACCTCAGCCTCCTCCCCCCCAGTCTGCCCCCTCCCAGGAAAATTTGGCATTTGAACCGGCATACTCTGAGGAACTGTTTTCTGGACCCTTCCCACAGTCACAAACCACTTGTCCGGTTGCTGATGAGCAATTTTCCGATGCCCAGGTTTTCCACCAGTCGCAGTCTGTGGGTGATGATGACCTTCTTGACGTAGTGGAAGTGTGTAAAGAGGTGTCCGACGATGAGGAGACACGGTTGTCAGACAGTGGGGAAGTTGTTGTCAGGGCAGGAAGTCCGAGGGGGGAGCAGACTGAGGGATCGGAGGATGATGAGGTGACAGACCCAAGCTGGGTTGAGAGGCCGGGTGAACACAGTGCTTCTGAGACGGAGGAGAGTCCTCGACCAGAACAGGTTGGAAGAGGCAGTGGTGGGGCCAGACGGAGAGGCAGGGCCAGAGCTGGTGCATCAGCGCCAAATGTGTCAACTAGTGAAGCTCCCGTGGCGAGGGCTCTTGCGGCGAGGGCTAGATCTTCAGAAGTCTGGAGGTTCTTTAAGGAAACACCGGATGACCGACGGACTGTGGTGTGCAACATTTGCCAAACCAGGCTCAGCAGGGGTTCCACCACTACTAGCTTAACTACCACCAGTATGCGCAGGCATATGAATGCTAAACACCCCACTCAGTGGCAACAAGCCCGTTCACCTCCGGCCGTGCACACCACTGCTCCTTCCCCTGTGTCAGCTGATAGTCAGCCCCCTGCCCAGGACCCTGCCACAAAAACCCCATCGTCGCCTCCACGATCCTCCACAGCATCCACCAGCGTTCAGCTCTCCATACCCCAGACGCTGGAGCGGAAACGCAAATATAGTGCAACCCACCCGCACGCCCAAGCCCTTAATGTGCACATCTCCAGATTGCTTAGCCTGGAGATGCTGCCCTATAGGCTAGTAGAGACCGAGGCCTTTCGCAACCTCATGGCGGCGGCCGCCCCTCGGTATTCGGTCCCCAGCCGCCACTACTTTTCCCGATGTGCCGTCCCAGCCCTGCACCAGCACGTGTCAGACAACATCACCCGTGCCCTGACCAACGCCGTTTCTGACAAGGTCCACCTGACCACGGACACGTGGACGAGTGCTGCCGGGCAGGGCCACTATATGTCGCTGACGACACATTGGGTTAACTTGGTGGAGGCTGGGACCGAGTCTGACCCTGGGGCTGGTCATATACTGCCGACGCCGAGGATTGCGGGGCCTACCTCGGTCCAGGTGTTTCAGGCCTACTATGCCTCCTCCTCCTCCCACCCCTCCTCCACCTCCTCCTCCGAACTACCATTCGTGGGCACGGCGCCATCAGTTGGTAGCTCTAGGCACAGCAGCAGTGCCGTTGCTAAGCGACAGCAGGCGGTGCTCAAACTGTTGAGCCTAGGCGATAAAAGGCACACCGCCCAAGAGCTATTACAGGGCATCACGGCGCAGACTGATCTGTGGCTGGCACCGCTGAACCTGAAGCCAGGCATGGTTGTGTGTGACAATGGCCGTAACCTGGTGGCGGCTCTGCAACTCGGCAGACTGACACATGTGCCATGCCTGGCCCATGTGTTAAATCTGATAGTTCAGCGTTTCCTCAAGACATACCCCAATCTGTCAGATTTGCTCACGAAGGTGCGCCGCATCTGCACGCATTTCAGGAAGTCCAGCACAGATGCTGCCACTCTCAGGGCAGCGCAGCGCCGCCTCCAACTGCCCGCTCACCGACTGTTGTGCGACGTGCCCACGAGGTGGAATTCAACACTGACCATGTTATCCAGAGTTTACCAGCAGCGCCGAGCCATTGTAGACTGCCAGATGTCAACTTCCACCAGAACTGGTAGTCAGGTCAGTCAGCTTCCTCAAGTCTACAATGAGGAGTGGACATGGATGTCTGATATCTGTCAGGTGCTGAGTAACTTTGAGGAGTCAACACAGATGGTCAGTGGCGATGCCGCCATCATCAGCCTCACCATCCCGCTGCTTGGCCTGTTGAAAAACTCTCTGATCAGCATGAAGTCGGAAGCTTTGCGCTCGTCACAAGAGACGGGGGAAGAAGATTCCCTTGTTGATAGCCAAAGCACCCTTAGGTCTGTTTCTCAGCGCATATCGGAGGAGGTGGAGGTGGAGGAGGATGAGGAGGAAGAGGAGGAGAATGTTGGCGAGACACAAGAGGGGACCATTGTTGAGTCCTTCACTGTTCAGCGTGTATAGGCAGAAGAAGAGGAGTTGGAGGAGTTGGAGGAGGAGGAAATGGACAGTCAGGCCAGTGAGGGGAGTGAATTCTTACGCGTTGGTACTCTGGCGCATATGGCAGATTTCATGCTAGGCTGCCTATCCCGTGACCCTCGCGTTCAAAGAATTTATTCCAGCACCGATTACTGGGTGTTCACTCTCCTGGACCCACGGTACAAGCAAAATCTTTCCACTCTCATCCCTGCAGAGGAAAGGAGTGTGAGAATGCATGAATACCAGCAGGCCCTGGTTCACAAGCTGAAACAGTATTTCCCTTCTGACAGCGCTAGCGGCAGAGTGCGTAGTTCTGCGGGACAAGTAGCGAGGGAGAGTAGGCGAGCAGGCAGCTTGTCCAGCACTGGCAAGGGTACGCTTTACAAGGCTTTTGCCAGCTTTATGTCACCCCAGCAAGACACTGTCACCTGTCCCCAGTCTCGGCAGAGTAGGGCTGATCTTTACAGAAAGATGGTGAGGGAGTACGTAGCTGACCATACCATCGTCCTAAATGATCACACAGCTCCCTACAACTACTGGGTTTCAAAGCTGGACATGTGGCACGAACTGGCGCTGTACGCCTTGGAGGTTCTTGACTGCCCTGCCGCTAGCGTCTTGTCCGAGCGGGTTTTCAGTGCAGCTGGTGGCATCATCACCGATAAGCGTACACGCCTGTCGACTGACAGCGCTGACAGGCTGACGCTTATTAAGATGAATAAAGCCTGGATTTCTCATAATTTCCAATCTCCACCAGGTGAAGGAAGCTCAACCTGAATAATTGATCCACTCCTCCTCCTCCTCATTTTCCTCCTTCTCCTTCTCTTTGTACAGTAAAGCAGAGGAAACTGGCTATTTTTTGCCAGGGCCAACTGGCTCTAGCTATAGTACTTTATGCATTTAATTTTTCTGGAGGGCCACCGACCCGGTCCTCTGTTTTAAACAATTTTTGGGAGTGCCACATACAGGCACTCAATCTATTCAATTTTTCTGGAGGGCCACCGACCCGTTCCTCTGTTTTAAACAATTTTTGGGAGTGCCACATACAGGCACTCAATCTATTCAATTTTTCTGGAGGGCCACCTACCTGCTCCTCTGGTTTGAAAACTTTTTGGGACTGCCACATACAGGCACTCAATCTATTCAATTTTTCTGGAGGGCCACCTACCTGCTCCTCTGGTTTGAAAACTTTTTGGGACTGCCACATACAGGCACTCAATCGATTCAATTTTTCTGGAGGGCCACCTACCTGCTCCTCTGGTTTGAAAACTTTTTGGGACTGCCACATACAGGCAATCAATCTATTCTATTTTTCTGGAGGGCCACCTACCTGCTCCTCTGGTTTGAAAACTTTTTGGGACTGCCACATACAGGCACTCAATCGATTCCATTTTTCTGGAGGGCCACCTACCTGCTCCTCTGGTTTGAAAACTTTTTGGGACTGCCACATACAGGCACTCAATCTATTCTATTTTTCTGGAGGGCCACCTACCTGCTCCTCTGGTTTGAAAAATTTTTGGGACTGCCACATACAGGCACTATCCAAATTAAATTGTCTCCATAGCAGCCTCCACACGTTGTCTCCATTGCTACCTCCAAAAGTCGTCCATATAGCTGCCTCCATACATCGTCCCTTTATCAAACGAGGTGTGTCAGGCAGAAATTTGGGTTGTTTTCATGGATTCCACATCAAAGTTGTTAACTTTGTCGCCACCCAGCTGTGTTATCCACAAAATATACTAATAAACTTTTATCATTTACCAATATTATTTCAGCGCTTCTTGCGCATCTTTTTACATTCCCCTCACCCGCCATATCCCAAACTTATAAGAACGCTACTACACTTGATCTTATACAAAAGGTTCTTAGAAGTGCTGTTTGGGGAGTAGCCTAGAGACAGGGGCTTGGATTGGCGAAAGCTCGCCTGGCTGCGGAGCGCCAGCTCCATCCCAAGATCCAACTAACATAGTTTTAACTGCAGCACCTTTAATCTACTACTAGTTCACTGCCTCCATAATAATAATAATAATCTTTATTTATATAGCGCCATCATATTCCGTAGCGCTTTACAAATCATAGGAAACAAATACAAATGTAATGTAACAGAGCACAACATTTGTATGGAACAACAGGAGTGAGGTCCCTGCTCGCCAGAGCTTACGGTTTATGAAGATGATGGGGTAACACGAGGTAAAAGAATATTTAATGGTCAAGACATTCTTCTTAGGGAATAGAACAAAATATAATAAATGGAATTGCTGTCGCTTGAACCACTCAGCCGTCATCTTATATACCAGGTCCAGGGTGAATGGGACTGTAGAGAAGTCTGGTGCCTGTTGGTTGCTGGATAACAGATGGGAGGACGACACAGGACGGGTTAGTAGAAGAGTTAAAACTTCATGCAGTTAATGAGTGTTATAGGCTTGCCTAAAGAAATGGGTTTTAAGAGCACGTTTGAAACTTTGGAGGTTAGGTATTAGTCTGATAGTCCAGGGCAGAGCATTCCATAGAATTGGTGCAGCTCTAGAGAAGTCTTGGAGACGCGAGTGGGAGGTCCGCACTAGGGTAGAGGTTAATCTAAGATCACTGGCGGATCTAAGAGCACGGGTTGGGCGATAGACTGAGATAAGAGAGGAGAGGTAGGGGGGTGCAGCATTATACAGAGCTTTATGGATGAGGGTTATTATTTTAAACTATTCGAAAGGAGACTGGCAGCCAGTGCAGCTACTGGCATGAACTGTAAGCATACATGGTCCCCTTATCAAACGAGCTGTGTCAGGCAGTATTTTGGGTTGTTTTCATGGCTTCCACAACAAACTTGTTAACTTTGTCGCCACCCTGCTGTGTAATCCACAAAAAATACTGGCAAACTTTTATCATTTACCGATATTATTTCAGCGCTTCTTGCGCATCTGTTTACATTCCCCTCACCCGCCATATCCTAAACTTATAAGAACGCTACTACACTTGATCTTATACAAAAGGTTCTTAGAAGTGCTGTTTGGGGAGTAGCCTAGAGACAGGGGCTTGGATTGGCGAAAGCTCGCCTGGCAGCGGAGCGCCAGCTCCATGCCAAGATCCAACTAACATAGTTTTAACTGCAGCACCTTTAATCTACTACTAGTTCACTGCCTCCATACATGGTCCCCTTATCAAACGAGCTGTGTCAGGCAGAATTTTGGGTTGTTTTCATGGCTTCCATGTTAACTTTGTCGCCACCCTGCTGTGTAATCCACAAAATATACTGGCAAACTTTTATCATGTACCGATATTATTTGAGCGCTTCTTGCTCACCTCCTTTGGTTCCTCTCTGCCACCCATTGGTTTGAAGCCTGAGTCCATTTAGGGTATGTCGCCATGACACTCTCTAGCCTGCCGCTGCTGCCTCTGCATGCCGTCCCCTATAGTGTCAGGGTCAATTATTGGATGTTTTAGATGCTATCTAGCTTCATTCTGTCACTCTGTCATGGCCATGCTGTTGCCCATAATTTTGGCATAATGGTGCGATTATGCAGCCTCAGAGGCATCCATGCATGCTGCCCCTGCTGTTTCCTGTCCATTTCCGTGGTGTTTCCATCCTTTTCTGAGGTTCCCAGGTGTTTGGCCAAGCTTCCCTGTGCAGAGCCTTGGTCCCCTTGAAAAATGCTCGAGTCTCCCATTGACTTCAATGGGGTTCGTTATTCGAGACGAGCACTCGAGCATCGGGAAAAGTTCGTCTCGAATAACGAGTACCCGAGCATTTTAGTGCTCGCTCATCTCTAATTATAATCTAATATAATATGGTAGTGACATTTAGATGAGCAATGCAAAAACGCCAACCACTTGACATGAATTAAAAAGATTAGAATGACAACAGTTATTCAAATATATCGATCATATTAGCAACATATTCATAAAATCAATCAAACTTGTAACTTAAATATTATTACTAGGTAGAATGCTCGTATGTATAGACTCGAAGAAGAGAAAATCGATATCCTCAAATTACGGATCGTGTGGGGGACCAAAAAGGGCAAAAGACACGGACGCGCTGTAGGAAAAGTAATGAGCGGCTGTATCTGCAGGGAGGAGAACCAGGCACAGAGGTGAGTGTGGAAGTTGGGAAATAGGAAGAAAAGGGAGGGGAAAAAAAGGGGAGGACCATGCATCAGACCAACTCTATGGCCTCATTTAGGCAATTCGGGATGAGAGTGCCCAATTTGTAAATCCAGTAGGATTCCCTGCGGTTCAGAGTTCCTATTCTATTGGATGTATCCTGCGGTATCTTCTCAATCTGGGTGATCCTAATGGCATCAAAACTACAACTATGTTCCAGTGTGAGATGTTTCGAGAGACTCTGTTTGAGGTAGCCAATCTTAGTCTTGAAACCATGGCCATTCATCCTCATCTTCAGTGACTGAAGTGTAAGACCTACGTACTGTTTACCGCAGACACAATCAATCAGGTAGACAACAAAGTTAGATGAGCAGGATAACTTACTCCTGATTTTGAATGTTTCCTTTGAACTTCTAGAAGAAAATTCTTTTAAACCATGGTTAATTATCTCGCAGCAGAGACATAATTTATGGTTACATCTAACCACCCCGGGAGATATACTACTAAATTTGGTAGTCACCTTAGGTCTTAATTTTCTCAGGGCTATTAGGTTTTTGATCGTGGTCGATTTTCTAAAAGTCATGATAGGTTGAGTCGGAAGGATGTTCTTAAGTAGGGGGTCCTTGAGGAAGATGTCCCAATGTTTCCTTAGGATGGCTCAAATTTTACTGTTGCCTTTATCAAATGTAGTGATGAAATTCAGGGACCTATTTTTGGGATCAATATTCTCCTGGGGACGTTTGTTCGGATTAAGACAATCAGGCTGGGAGATTTTAGAGTATTTCTGATATGCTCATTCTATTAATCCTCCTGGGTATTTCTTTTCATGAAATCTCTTTTTCAAAATTAGAGATTGTTTTATATATTCTGCTTGTGTTGTGCAGTTTTTCCTTATTCGATGAAATTGGTTAAAGGCCATATTCCTTAGCCATTTGGGATAATGTGCACTGTTAAACTCGAGAAAACTATTACTATCCACTGTTTTAAAGTGGGTGGACGTATGGATATCTTCTCCAATATGTGTCAATTGAAGATCCAAGAAAATAATTCTTCCACTGTTGATGTCCATGGAAAACTTTAGACCCCAATCATTAGTATTGAGGGTGTCAACAAAGTTTTTTGCTTCCATCATGGTCCCACACCATATGATGAAGAGATCGTCTATATAACGTCTATAATAGACAATATTATTGGACCAACAATCAAGACTGTATATGGTAGAGGACTCGAACCACCCCATGAACAGATTAGCATAGCTCAGGGCGTCCCGAGTCCCCATCGCAGTCCCACGGGTTTGATGGTATATTTTTCCTTGAAAGTCAAACACATTATGTGTAAGAATAAATTCAGGGAATTTAGTCAGAAAGTCCGTTTGCATTTTATGGAGATCAGTCTGTTCAGACAAATACCAACGTACTGCTTCTATAACAAACTTGTGTGAGATGTTAGAGTACAAGGAGGAGATGTCTATAGCCAAAAAAAGGTAATCGTCCTTCCAAACAAAATCCTCTAGATCCATAATCAGACTAGAGGAATCCCATAAGTATGATGGTAATTTGGCCACCAGTGGCTGTAAGAACAGGTCCACGTAATGGGAGAGATTACACGTCATGGATTCAATGCCCGATATGATGGGGCACCCAGGTGGTCTCTTTTGGTCCTTATGGACCTTGGGTAGATGGTAAAAGATCGGAAGAGAGGGATGGCTTACAGTGAGGAAACCTTTTACTTTTTTATTTATGATTTCTGCTTCGAAGGCTTCTTGGATCATGATTCTATATTCCTTTAGGAAACGATGGGTAGGATCTGAATCAAGTGGTGTGTAGTAACAAGGGTTATTCAGAATATTGAGCGCTTCAGCTACATAGTCTGTTCGATCTTGGACAGCCACTCCCCCACCTTTATCCGCTGAACGAATGACAATATCTGTGTTGTTCCCAAGTCCCTTAAGGGCTTCCATCTCCTTTTTGGTCAAATTGTTACCAGGTAACTGGGAGGATTTGATATTTTTAAACTCATCAGAGACGAGACCAAAAAACATTTCGATGTGATGACCTGTATGCTGAATTGGGTTAACAGAGGATTTTTTACTCACATCTTGATGTAAAGGGATCCTGTGGAACGTGCCCTGTAACATTAGAATGTTTAATTTCCTTATTATAGAAAAATCTTTGCTGCCCCAGTTTCTTTAAAACGGTGGATAGTAATAGTTTTCTCAAGTTTAACAGTGCACATTATCCCAAATGGCTAAGAAATGTGCCCTTTAGCCAATTTAATCGAATCAGGAAAAACTGCACAACACGAGAGGACTATATAAAACAATCTCTAATTTTGAAAAAGAGATTTCATGAAAAGAAATACCCAGGAGGATTAATAGAATGAGCATATCAGAAATACTCTGAAATCTCCCAGCATGATTGTCCAAACAAACGTCCCCAGGAGAATATTGATCCCAAAAAAAGGTCCCTGAATTTAATCACTACATTTGATAAAGGCAACAGTAAAATTCGAACCATCCTAATGAAACATTGGGGCATCTTGCTCAAGGACCCCCTACTTAACCCCTTTGCGCACCTTGACGTGACTCTACGTCATAGGATGCGGGTCTTTCCCGCACCTAGACGTAGAGTCACGTCACAACTTTAAAGTGTCACTGTCACGAGTGACAGTGACACAGACCCGCGATCTCAGCGCCGGCCGCCGGGTTCGGTATCCTAGTAACCGGCAAGGGACCTATCACAGCGGTCCCTTGCCGGCGATCGCTCTGATTGGCCGATCTGTACAGAATGGCCAATCAGACAGCGATCACGTGTCAAGAGGAGGACAGAGGAGGGCTGCAAGCTCCATTCTCCTCATTCAGCGTTGTGAAGTGAAGAGAACGGAGCCTGTGTCCTTCTGCTGTCCCCTCATAGTCAAAATCCACCATTTTAACCCTTTGATCACAGCTGCCCCTCTGTGATCATCCCCCATAACTCCCACACTATTAGGGAGTTCCCAGTTTCTTTTTTTTTTGTCAAAAAAACAAAAACAAAAAAAAAAAAGTCAGTGTTAGTTAGTATCAGTGTCAGTCAGTGTCAGTTAGTGTCCGTCAGCGTCAGTGAGCATCAGTCAGTGTCAGTTAGCATCCGTCAGTGTCAGTTAGCTTCCGTCAGCATCAGTGAGCATCAGTCAGTGTCTGTCAGTGTCAGTTAGCGTCCGTCAGCGTCAGTTAGCGTCCGTCAGCGTCAGTTAGCGTCCGTCAGCATCAGTTAGCGTCCGTCAGAGTCAGTGAGCGTCCGTCAGAGTCAGTGAGCGTCCGTCAGAGTCAGTGAGCGTCCGTCAGAGTCAGTGAGCGTCCGTCAGAGTCAGTGAGCGTCCGTCAGAGTTCAGTTTCTTTGTCAAAAAAACTTATACATAAAAAAATTTAAAAAAAGTCAGTGTTAGTGTTATAAACAATTAGTGTCAGCGTCCGTCACAGTCAGTCAGCGTCCGTCACAGTCAGTCAGCGTCCGTGACAGTCAGCGTCCGCCACAGTCAGTCAGCGTCCGCCACAGTCAGTCAGCGTCCGCCACAGTCAGTCAGCGTCCGCCACAGTCAGTCAGCGTCCGCCACAGCCAGAGAGCTTCCGTCACAGCCAGAGAGCTTCCGTCACAGCCAGTTTCAGTGTCAGCGTCCGTCAGAGTCTCCTAATCTAAGGGAGCTTCAGTTTCTTTGTTCTTTGTCAAAAAAACTTTTTTTAAAAAGTCAGTGTTAGTGTTATAATCAATTAGTGTCAGTCAGCGTCCGTCACAGTCAGTCAGCGTCCGTCACAGTCAGTGTCCGTCACAGTCAGCGTCCGCCACAGTCGGTCAGCGTCCGCCACAGTCAGTCAGCGTCCGCCACAGTCAGTCAGCGTCCGCCACAGTCAGTCAGCGTCCGTCACAGTCAGTCAGCGTCCGCCACAGTCAGTCAGCGTCCGCCACAGTCAGTCAGCGTCCGCCACAGTCAGTCAGCGTCCGCCACAGCCAGAGAGCTTCCGTCAAAGCCAGTGAGCGTCCGTCACAGCCAGTTTCAGTGTCAGCGTCCGTCAGAGTCTCCTAATCTAAGGGAGCTTCAGTTTCTTTGTTTTTTGTCAAAAAAACTTATACATAAAAAATTTTTAAAAAAGTCAGTGTTAGTGTTATAATCAATTAGTGTCAGTCAGCGCCCGTCACAGTCAGTCAGCGTCCGTCACAGTCAGTCAGTGTCCGTGACAGTCAGCGTCCGCCACAGTCAGTCAGCGTCCGCCACAGTCAGTCAGTGTCCGCCACAGTCAGTGAGCATCCGCCACAGCCAGTGAGCGTCCGTCACAGCCAGTTTCAGTGTCAGCGTCCGTCAGAGTCTCCTAATCTAAGGGAGCTTCAGTTTCTTTGTTCTTTGTCAAAAAAACTTATACATAAAAATTTTTTAAAAAAGTCAGTGTTAGTGTTATAATCAATTAGTGTCAGTCAGCGTCCGTCACAGTCAGTCAGCGTCCGTCACAGTCAGTCAGCGTCCGCCACAGTCAGTCAGCGTCCGCCACAGCCAGTCAGTGTCCGTCACAGCCAGTTTCAGTGTCAGCGAGAGTCCAACAGCGTTATTCACTGTCAGACTGACAGTTTTGAACAGTGACAGTTCATCTGTGTCCACCAGCAGCAGTCAGTGTCACTGTAACAATTGTTACATTTGCAAGTAAATTACATTACACATTGTTACAGTTTCAAATAAAGTGCATTAGACAAAATGACACAAAGAACATACAGTGCTGAGGAGGCGTATGCTATGTTAGCCTCAGATACAGAATCAGCGAGTGAGGGAGGCTCAGAATTTGTTCTGTCCTCCTCTTCTTCTTCCTCATCTGATAATGAAGAACCTCCTCGCAGGGTTAGGAGGGCCATAACTCCAGTTTTACCTCCACCTCCAGAAAGTAACTGGTTTTCCACAACCTCCTATGTCCCCCAAGTACTTGACTTTACCGCTGTTCCAGGAGCCCAAGTACAAACAGCAGGGTTATCTGAAATTGGCCATTTCAAATTATTTTTTACAGATGACCTGCTGGACTTGATTGTTGAGCAAACCAATTTATATGCCCAGCAATTTTTAGAAACTAACCCCAATTCATTTTATGCCAGGCCATATAGATGGTATCCAACCACTAGAGAAATTTTGGGCATTAGTGCTAAATATGGGCCTTACAAAAAAACCATCAGTAAGGGACTATTGGTCTAAAGATCTCTTACATCATACCCCCTTGTATGGATCAACAATGCCCAGGGCTCGCTTTGAGGCTGTCCAAAAATTTCTCCATTTTGCAGACAATTCCCAATGCCCCCCTCAAAATGACCCCAGTTTTGACAGACTGTATAAGATTCGGCCCCTGATTAAATTTCTAAGCCACAAATTCTCTTCCCTATACACCCCAAAAAGAGAGATTTCGGTGGATGAGTCCCTTGTGCACTTCAAGGGGAGAATAAAGTTTAGGCAATATTTGCCTAACAAACGTGCCAGATATGGCATAAAGATTTACAAAATGTGTGAGTCCGAAACAGGCTACACTCACACATTTCGGATCTATGAGGGAAGGGACAGTCAAATTCAGCCCCCTGATTGTCCTCCATCCCTCACAATAACTGGGAAGATTGCCTGGGACCTCCTGCATTCAGTGTTTGACAAGGGGTACCACGTGTACCTTGATAACTGGTACACAAGTGTGGCCTTGTTTCAGTGCCTGGCTGAGAAAAAAACACTTGCATGTGGGACGATCCGCAGGAATCAGAGGCACCTTCCCAAGACCCTAATAAGCCAAACCCTGCAGGTTGGGGAGAGCAGAGCACTTCACAGTGATGGGGTCCTCTTTTTAAAATTTAGGGACAAAAAAGAAGTGTTTATGCTATCTAGCATTCATGATGCCAGCAGCTCCCTTGTCCCTGTCCGCGGAACAGCAGAACCTATCTCAAGACCACTATGCATTCAGCATTACAATAAATTTATGGGGGGAGTGGACATGTCTGACCAGATCCTCAAACCGTACAATGCCATGCGGAAATGTAAAATATGGTACAAAAAGCTGGCAGTATATTTTATCCAAACGGCATTGTACAACTCCTATGTCATCTTTAGGAGCACTGGTCACCAGGGATCATACCTGGAATACCAGGAGAAGGTAATTAAATGTCTTCTCTTTGGTGATAATGCGGCAGAGGGAGGAGAAAGTTCTGCCTCTGCGACTGCTGTCTGCAGAATTGTTCCTGGGCAGCACTTTCCTGGAGTAGTGCCCCCCACTGCAAAAAAAAGTCACCCCCAGAAAAGATGTGTTGTCTGCTTCAAAAATGGCAAACGCAAAGACACAACATATCAGTGCGACACATGTCCCTCCCACCCTGGTCTTTGTATTAAAAACTGCTTCCGCATTTACCACACATCCCTGGACTTATAAATTTCTTTTTTACCTGTTTTCTTTTTTTTTATTTGAATTCTCTGAACCCCTAATCTCGTCCACCTCCATAATTCCCATTATACCCCTAGATGAATACCAAGTAAATGAAGGCCTCAGAATCCTTGTGGCGTTCTATCACTTCCAGGCCCTGCCATGTGTCCAGGCAGTATATAAAGGTTTATTTTATGAAAGCAGGGGAAATAACCTTATAAATGTCAGAGTATATTTTTCCACATTTTTGCTGTTGCATGAAAATGATGTACTAAGTGGACATTTTTGATAAAAAATGTGTTTCAATATTTCAGATATTCACCACATCTGTTCCAAAAAAACAAGAGAACAATACAAGCGTATATACAAAACCCCTTAAAAAATATTTAGTGTGGTCTTTTATAAAACAGAGGTACTTATGGCTATAAGGGCCTATGTAAATCAAACTGGGACCTGCAAAACCTATAGGGAAATAGCCCTAAAAGCTTCAAAATCCTTGCATTGTCCTATCACTTGCAGGCCCTGCCATATGTCCAGTGAACATATTTATGCCACTTTGGGCGTATTTCTGAACTCAGGAGAAACAGCACTATAAAAATTAAGCCCATTTGTTTCACTTTCATGCTCTGCATCTGACAAATCTGTCCTATAAATGCTGAATTTGTGAAAAATGGCACAAAATTTTTTTCACGCTACATTTCAACAAAAAACTGTAAAACAGCCATAGCATCAAAAGGCTTATCATAACCATAAATACATTCTTGCAGGGGTGTAGTTTCAAAAATGGTGTCATTTGTGGGGGGTTTCCATCATTCTGGGGGTCCACGGTCTCTTTGAACATTACTTGGGGCTGGTGAATCAATCATTCAAATATTGGTCTTTGAACGCCTCAGGTTGCTGCTTCACTTGCAGGCCCTGCCGTATGTCCAGTGAACATATTTATGCCACTTTGGGAGTATTTCTGAACTCAGGAGAAACAGCACTATAAAAATTAAGCCCATTTGTTTCACTTTCATGCTCTGCAGCTGACAAATCTGTCCTATAAATGCTGAATTTGTGAAAAATGGCACAAAATTTTTTTTCACGCTACATTTCAACAAAAAACTGTAAAACAGCCATAGCATCAAAAGGCTTATCATAACCATAAATACATTCTTGCAGGGGTGTAGTTTCAAAAATGGTGTCATTTGCGGGGGGTTTCCATCATTCTGGGGGTCCACGGTCTCTTTGAACATTACTTGGGGCTGGTGAATCAATCATTCAAATATTGGTCTTTGAACGCCTCAGGTTGCTGCTTCACTTGCAGGCCCTGCCGTATGTCCAGTGAACATATTTATGCCACTTTGGGCATATTTCTGAACTCAGGAGAAACAGCACTATAAAAATTAAGCCCATTGGTTTCACTTTCATGCTCTGCATCTGACAAATCTGTCCTATAAATGCTGAATTTGTGAAAAATGGCACAAAAATTTTTTTCATGCTACATTTCAACAAAAAACTGTAAAAAAAACCATTGCGTCAAAAGGCTGATCATAACCAAAAAAACATTCTCTGTAGTTTCAAAAATGGTGTCATTTGTTGGGGGTTTCACCCTTCTGGAAACCTCAGGAACTTTTGAAATGTGTCCTGGCACCTGATCTGTGTCCTTCGCCTAATCTGCCCTCCAAAAGCTCAATGGCGCTCTTTCTATTCTTTACCCTATTGTGGCCTCATAAAGCGGTTTACATCCACATGGGGATTATTGCCATAGTAAAAAGAAACTGCACAAACAAAAATTTGTGAGGTTTTTTCCTTTTATCCTGTATGGACATATGTATTTTAGGGCTAAATATTAACTTAATTGTAAAAATTAGAAAATTCCAAATGGAACCTCCATCTTGTTTCAATTCATATGAGACACTGAAAGGGTTAACAAACTTATCAATGGCTGTTCTGAGCAGTTTGAGGGGTGCAGTTTTAAAAATGGGATGATTTGTGAGGAGTTCCACAAAATATAACTTGTAAAACCCTTTACAATATGAAATGGCCTCTAAAATCATTGAATCTTACATTTTTTTGAAAATTTGAAAAATTGCTGTTCTATTAGAAAGTCACCTAATGGCCAAATAAAATATTATAACATTTAAAAAATGATGCCAACATAAAGTAGATTTATGGTAAATGTTAATTAGTTACTAATTTGGGTGGTTAGACTTACTGTAAAATGGGAATAACATTTAGAAATCAAAAAATTGCCATTTTTTCAAAATTTTTACCAAATTTCTTACTTTTTAATAAATAAATGCAAAGCATAACAACCAAAATATACCACTAACGTGAAGTACAACATGTCACAAAAAAACAATCTCAAAATTACCTAGGTATGATAAACCGTTCTAAATTTATAACTGCAAATAGTGACACAGAACAGATTTTAAAAATTGTGCTTGGTCCTGAAGCTATATAATGGCTTAGACGCGAAGGGGTTAAGAGCATCCTCCCGACTCAAACTATCGTGACTTTTAGAAAATCGACCACAATCAAAAACCTAATAGCCCCGAGAAAATTAAGACTTAAGGTGACTACCAAATTTAGTAGTATATCTCCCGGGGTGGTTAGATGTAACCATAAATTATGTCTCTGCTGCGGGATAATTGACCTTGGTTTAAAAGAATTTTTTTCTAGAAGTTCAAAGGAAACATTCAAAATCAGGAGTAAGTTATCCTGCTCATCTAACTTTGTTGTCTACCTGATTGATTGTGTCTGCGGTAAACAGTATGTAGGTCCTCACTGAAGATGAGGATGAAAGGCCATCATTTCAAGACCAAGATTGGCTACCTCAAACAGAGTCTCTTGAAACATCTCACACTGGAACATGGTGGCAGTTTCGATGCCATTAGGGTCACCCCGATACCACAGGATAAATCCGATAAATTGGGCACTCTCATCCCGAATGGCCTAAATGAGGCCATAGAGTCAGTCTGATGCATGGTCCTCCCCTTTCCCCCCCCCCCCCTTTTCTTCCCGTTTCCCAACTTCCACACTCACCTCTGTGCCTGGTTCTCCTCCATCCAGATACAGCCACTCATTACTTCTACTATGGCGCATCCATGTTGAATGGCTTCTGCTCTTTTGCCCTTTTTGGTCCCCACACGATCCGTAATTTGAGTATAGCGATCTTCTCTTCTTCGAGTCTATACATACAAGCATTCTACCTAGTAATAATATTCAAGTTACAAGTATGATTGATTTATATGAATATGTTGCTAATATGATCGATATATTTGAACAACTGTTGTTATTCTAATCTTTTTAATTCATGTCAAGTGGTTGGCGTTTTTGCATTGCTCATCTAAATGTCACTACTATATTATATTAGATTATTATATCATTTTATTTTGTTATTTTATATGATATGTCTCCCCCCTCCCATTTTATGTCTTTGAAATACTGTCTTAGATCATCTTTTATTGTTTTAATGTGTCAAAACTAAGCTGGTACATACATCGTCCTTATGTCCTTTGACCTTCCGTTACCACACGTGATCCCGGGCTGGTTTCCGGTTCATTGTATGTTTTTTGTATATAAGGAATGTCTTTTTTACTTTTCACTATGCCTGATGAAAGCTCCGGTCTGGAGCTGAAATGCGTCGCATCGCTAATAAAAAGTTTCACAAATGCCAGAAGAGGCTATTGCTATCTCATTTGCAAATTTGAGTGCCGGTCAATTACTGACGATATTCTTGGATTGGACAGTTGCTCTTGAAGCGGGAATGGTTCGTTTGCATGTTATACTCCATTGAAGCTGGTGAGATCCATGCTCGAGCTATTCACCTGATTACCTGATGCACCGAGGTGAGCTGACAACGCCCTCTGATGTTTCTAAATTGCCCCTAAAATTTATGACTTGGGTAAAACGATTTGGATATCCTTCGACAAGCTTCTCACAATAGTTGATAAAAATTTGGTAGTTGAGCCATGTTTGTAGCTTGCCTTGCTCACACCTGCCTTTTCAGCTTTACCCATATATTTTCATTAGGAATGTAATCAGGGCTTTGTGCTGACCACTCCAAAAAATTTACTTTGGTATCCTTAAAAGACATCTACCATCAGATTGCTGATGGTAGATGCCCCAAACTTACTGGCTTGTCCTGTCTGTCAGGGGATGATTTCGCTTTGACATTGGCACTGTTCTAAAAAAAGACTTCATAAAGCTAATCAAATGAGCTATAGGCGCTCAGGACTAAGTTTTAATGAAGTTCAAGCACTACTTGTTGATGCTAATAATACGGTTTATTTTTTTAAACAAGTTTTTATTGAAAGGATTTTTCAGAAGTACAGGCATAATATCAGTAATGTAAGACACGTCGCCATTTACAAGCATACATTCTTTGGTACCACAGAGGAAATCAAAGCATTTTTATCAAGAGACATGCCTGAGGATAGGTACATTTATATGCCTGGTTTTATATGATGTAGAACATACGCTAAGATCGCACAGAATATTATTCGTACTTATAGGTTTAAATAGCCGGTCATACTTAACTATTAAACCCAACATTTAAACAAGGGAACATTAAACAAAAAGAACATAATTAACAAAAGTTAGGCCATTTGTGGTGTGATCAACCACTCCTCTCACGAGTAGAATATTTAACACATAAATTGTTGAAGCTACCAAAGTGAGAACATGTATGGCGATTGGGTACCTCTTAAGCTGATATACCTGGGCATTCCGGGGTGAGCCATGGGAACAGAGAAATCCATGGATCCCTCATTTTTCTGAATAGGTGGGGGGTCCAGTTTTTATGAGTGAGCAATCTTTGAAAGCTACAATGCTCAGTTAGCAAGTCGTGACATCTTGAATTTTAGGGGGAGAATTTTTCTTCCAGTTTCTGGCTATTAGGAGTTTGGCAGACATCAGTATATGATTAACCAGTTTGCGGCTAGCAGCCGGCACCTTTTTAATACCCACTACCCCCAGAGCTAAGGCTTTATTTTTCCCCACCTTCTTTACTGAAACATTAGAGCACATTTCAAAGACCTTTGTCCAGAAATCATCCAATATTGGACACCCCCAAAATACATGAGACAGTGTTTCTACCTCATTACAGCCTCTCCAACATTTCTCAGAGTAACCCGGGAAAATGTTTGCCAATTTGCTGGGGGTTAGGTACCATCTTGTCAATATTTTGTGATGGACCTCCATCAGGTTAGCTGAATGGGAGGCCTTAGAGGCCCAATATATAGCGGAAGCCCAATCTTCATGGGGGATTTGTTTCCCCAGATCAGCATTCCATTTATTATAATGCGTTAATTCTCCTTTGGATTCCTTTTTCTTAAATGCTGCATATATGAGTTGGATTTAAAGCATTTACTAAGTTTACCTTCCAGCACATTTCCTAGTGGTTCAGGAAAAGTCAAAGTTGGAGAGGGGATTTTAGTTCTAGTTTGCACATATAATAGAAAGTCTGCTGCTCCTAGATTGTATTTATTGCTCAATGATTGGTAGGAAGCTGGGACCCCCCCCCCCATCAAATAAGTCACTGAAGGAATGTATGCCCTTGACGAGCCAATGTTTAGTTGGTAAAGTAGGGTTGATGACGTTCAGAGTTTCCAAGGGGATATGCACTACTTTCGTGAGAATGGACAAGTTGTTCATGGAAAGCAGAGATTTCCAGGCCACCAATGAGTATTTAATAGTAGGTGGAAGATTTCCAGGGAGGGGTAAACCTGACTGGCCAACTTGACTGTGGGTATGTTCCCCCTCGAGCCTTTAATTGCTGAGCGACAAAGGCTTCGTGGTATAGCCAGATATTGGGTACTCCCAAGCCTCCTTCTAATTTGGGGGTATATAAAATTGTCTGAGACACTCTGGGTTTCTGCCCCTTCCAGATGAAGTTCAGCATTTGCTTCTGAAACCTCCAAAGCAAGGATTTAGGAATGGGGATAGTTAACGCTCTCAAAATATACAAAATCTTAGGAAGAACCAACATTTTATATAATGTCATCCTACCTAGCCAGGAGGGTTCCGTTCTATTTAAGGCGTCAAGTTCTTTTTGTAAGACACTCAGCATGGGTATTAGATTAATCTTGGCAAGGTTAGGAAGCGGGAAGCAGATTTTTACTCCTAGATAAGGTATTGCTTCTTTCACCCATTGGAAAGGGAAGGCCTCTTTTATTTGATTACATACCGCTTGAGGAGGGATTTGCTAGCATTTATTTTATAGAAAGAGACCCTTCCAAATTTCTCAATTACCTCCATTACCTCTTTCAACGAATTAAGGGGATCTGTGAGTGTGAGGACAACATCATCCGCAAACACTCCAATTTTATGCTGGATATTCGCAGTCTGGACTCCTTTGATTGAGTCTTTAGATCTGATTTTAATTGCCAAAGGTTCCATTAGTAACACAAAAATGAGTGGGGATAGTGGGCATCCTTGGCGTGTTCCATTAGTTATAGATAAAACTTCGGACAGGAAGCCATTCGCAAGGACCCTAGCTGAGGGAGCTGAGTATAGTGCTTTTATAGCACTCAGTATAGGACCCTCAAATCCAAACTTTTTAAGGGTAGAAAATGCAAAACTCCAATAGATCAAATGCCTTCTCTGCATCCAAAGTTAGGAGCAGAGAAGGCATCCAAGACAAACCCATGGCCGACACTATATCAATAATTCTACGTGTGCCATCAGACGTTTGGCATCCATTAGTAAAGCCCGCCTGGTCGAAGTGTATTAAACTTGGGAGTATTATAAGTAATCTATTGGCCAGGATTTTAGCATACAGCTTGGTATCACAATTTAGCAATGAGATGGGTCTAAAATTGGCTGGAGTTGTGGGTTCCTTTCCAGGCTTTGGAAGTGTCACTATTGTGGCCGCTAACATCTCTGATGGTAAAGAACCTCTAGACATAGCCCTGTTGAAAACTTTCAACATGTATGGGCCCAGAATGTGAGAGAAAGTCTGGTAGTATTCGTTACCGAACCCATCTGTGCCTGGGATTTTCCCCTTCTTTGCATTTTTAATAGCCTCATTTAGTTAATTCATGGTGATAGGTGAATTCAGTGATTCTATTTGGCCTGGAGATAAAGTTGGGACTTTGATTTGATCTAAGAAGGAGTCAATGTCAGCCTGGGAGGGGACATACGTTGCCTTATCAGACTTGAGGTTATAAAGTTCCTCATAGAAGGATTTAAAAATGTTTGCTATTTTATTTGGGTGGGATACCTTCTCTGAGGGTTTTTTTTTAATTATATAAGAAGGGGATTGCTGTCCTTGTTCTTGTGGGTGTGGCCTTCATAGCCATTAACCTACTGAGTTTATTAAAGGAGGAATAATAAGAAGCTTTTTATTGCCATCAATTGTTTGTTATACTGGGACATGAGAGCTGACCTCATACTTTGTCTAGCCTCTATTAATTCTAAATATTTATCTGCCGAATAATTAGATTGCAGGGCAGTCTCAAGAGATCTAATATTATGGATACACTCATCTAATTTCTTTTCTTTAGCTCTATTGATTTGGGCTGCGATCTGCATTAATGTTCCCCTAATGGCGATTTTATGTGCAACCCAAAGTTCTTCTGGGGAAATATTATCCACATTATTTAAAGAGAAAAATTCTAGCATGGCTCACTCAATTCTAGAGGTCATGGAAGGGAGATGAAATATATATGTGGAGTTCCTCCATCTTCTTGTAGGAAGAAGTTTAGGTGACAAATTTATTGATAAATAAATAGGAGCGTGATCAGACCAAGTTGCCACCCCTATCTCAGAGGATTCCACCCAGGGTAAAGTATCCTTATCTGTTAGAAAGAGGTCGATCCTCGAGAAAGTTTTGTGGCAGTTAGAGAAGAAGGTATACTCTTTTGATGTGGCATTGCAACATCTAAAACAATCAAAGAGGCCCCTCTCGATGAGCCATTAACCTAGTGATGGAGGAGATAGCCTGCCCTGATTCGTAGAATCCACCTTGGGGTCTGGAATTAGATTAAAATCCCCACACAACAGTAGGTTTCCTTTTTGTATGCGGTTAAATTTTTTCATTAACTTATTCAGGAACCTTTTTTGTAAGGAGTTTGGACAGTAGAGGTTCACTAGAGTAAAGGGCACTGAATCAATGGTGCATACCAGGACAAGATATCTTCCCCCATCATCTATCAAAGATTCTAGAACACAGAAATTTACACTGTCCCCTACTGCTATAAATACTCCTGCTGTTTTGGTATCCGCATTTGCTTGGAAGGAGATTGGAAACTTGTTGTTAGAGAACATGAGGCTGTTATGTTTAGCAAAATGTGTCTCCTGTAGACAAATTATGTCTGCCTTCACTCTATTTGCTTCTCTCCACACTGATGATCTTTTAAATGGAGAGTTGAGCCCCTTGGTGTTAAGAGACAATATTTTAAGAGACATTAGATATTAAATACAAAGGTGACAGGGTACGTATAGAGGAAACATAAGTATTAATTATCTGCTCACTTCGGTAGTGTGCTTGAACATGGCCTACAACCTGACCACTTAACCTCCAGAACAGAAAACAGAAAAACTTAGTGGCAATGGAGGCGATGCAGTGATCCTGCTGCCAACGCCGAACAATTGCTTTTGACTTGTTGAGGTACATAGCCATAAACCAACACAAGAATACAGGATTTATTTTGACCTGTTGATACATGGGGGTAACAGTCTACCTTCGGCTTTTCAACCTGAAAATGAAAGGTTGTTGATACATTTTTACAATTTTAACTTCTGTGGAGAATCATATTGTATCCCAGTCCTTCCGGATCTTCTGCTGGGGTGAGGTATTGGAAGCTTGAGACATCACAACTTCACCCAAGCCCCATTTTGCCAGAAGTGGAGGGCCTTCCTCAGGGCTATTCAAGACAGATGTAATTCCATCTCGGCGAATTAGTAATTTCAGCAGGAAATCCCATTTGTAAGGAATTTTCTGCTCTCTCAGAATTGTAATAGGAGCAAATTTTTTCCTTGCTTGGATCGTAGCTTGCGATAAATCCACAAACAGATGAATACCCTTAAAGGGGTCTGGGAGCTCCGATAATTTCCGGGACTCAAACATCAAGGCTTCTTTGACATGAAAGAAATGCAGTCTTGCATATACGTCCCTCGGTAAGTTTTCAGAGATGTTTTTGGGCTTCGGGAGCCTGTGGGCTCTATCTATTAGCTGTTCCGCTGGTGGTGTATTAGGCAAAACAGTGGCGATTAACTGGGAAATATATGTTCTTAAGTCCACCGGGGAAACAGACTCTGGTATTCCCCGGAATTTCATGTTGTTCCTCCTTCCTCTATCCTCCATATCAGCAATTTTTACTTTTATCGCCTCCACTTGTTCTTCTAAGCTGTAGTGAGCATCAATAAGCTCATTGTGGGAACTTGTCAGTTCTGACATTTTGTTTTCTATATGGTCAACATGACCTCCCAGGTCATCTATAGAAGCGTGGATGGCTGATGTTAGTTGTGAGAGATCCTTCTGCAGAGATCCCTTTAGCGCCAGCATCATGTTTTTTATAAACGCTTCTGAAGCAGGCTGATCTGATGAAGGTAAATCCTCAATAATATATTCCTCATCCCCATTATTATTAAAGATTGACTGAGAGAAATCCTCTGTTATATCTGACAGCCTCTGGCGCTGTTTATCAGGATTTTGTCCTGGAGTGCTCGGTGTTCTGTTTCTTACCGGCGCCATTTTGTTTTTACCGCCAACACTCTATCCGGATCGCGGAGGGGAATCAGAGGCTAGGTGTGGGGAGAATTCAGGACTTACATTGCTGCTCGGTCCCGTTCATGCCCTCTTCCTCATTTCAGTAAGCGATGGCGTGGAGGAGTTGTTTGACTCCGGCAAGTGCATGCGGAGACCGCGAGATGCCATCTTGTCTTTTCCTGGGCCTTGCGGTCTGGAGGAAAAGAAGTCTGTGAGCCTCTTTGGGCCGCTTTTCGGCAACTTCTTGTGGGTAATCATGATGGTGGGAGATCCCAGTAGGTTCCAGTACCAAATATAGCTTTTTTATGTCGCTAGGAGAAGGTTGCTGTCAGGTCTAGAGACGGAGCTCACTCACATGCGTCCGTCTCGGAGCTCAGTCAGGCCACCCCCCCAATAATACGGTTTATTAAAACACAGCAAATATCAAAAAATGTGTGAGCTTTTGGCCAAGATGGCCTTTATCAAACAGTGGAAAATACATAGCCATGTAATGTGCAGTTCAGCTAAGTGCGGGTGGTGCCCAAACATACGAAGTGCTCACCAACACACAGATTGGGATGATTAAAATAAGCGGAGTTTGAAAAAGAGAGGTCCACAGAACTGTAAGTAATCTACATTTTATATCTCTTGATTTATATATTCATCACAGTTTTGTTACTAGGATATGGGTAGCAAGATTGGTGGTATGCTCCAGTGCACACTCTGCTGCATGTATACACTGCTGGAGCAGGAGTTCCAGGGTGAATACTGCTGCGACAGATGTGCCCATATTTTTCTACTGGATGCTCGTGTTAGAGATGGAGGAAGATATTGCACAGCTGCGAGCAATCGACAATCTTGAGAGGAGTATGCTGCTCACTAAGCAAGCAATAAGTGGGGTAGAAGTGGAGGGTGGAGAGGAAAGCCAGCAGGACCAGGTGGGTAGACGGGTTACTGTAAATAGAGGGGGTAGGAAGGGGTCAAAGAAAAGGAAGGCCAACTCTGACTCCGAACATGCAAGCAAAATTGCAAAATTGTGCAATGATGTAAGGACGTCAGTGTCAGAAATGGCAGCCCTAGCGGATCCTGCTCTCCCTAACAGCCGGGGGAACAGACCAACTAGTAGTTGGGTGGATGGGAGTGCAGGTAAGCCAAGACAGCTAGTGGTAGTAGGGGACTCTATAATCAGAAAGACGGATAGAATAATTTGTCACCAAGACCGCTACAACCGAATGGTTTGCTGTCTCCCTGGTGCCAGGGTTCGGCATGTGGTGGAAATGGTGGATTATGTGACCTTATATGGCTTATGTGACCTTATATGCACTTGCGGGGATTATGCTTGCTATCTTTTTAATGGACTTACCTGAAATAAAGAGCTCTTCGATGGAAGACAAACACTTTTAATCAAGCACTGTTGCGGAGTCTTGTGTTTTTCTTGGAATGGGTGGATAAATTACTGGGAGAGGCTGGGGATGACCCAGCTGTCGTGGTCCATTTTGGTACCAATGACAGAATAGATGGTAGGTGGAGGACCCTGAAGAATAATTTTAAAGAACTAGGTTCAAAGCTTAAGGAAAGGACCTCCAAGGTAGTATTCTCCGGAATTCTACCTGTGCCATGCGCTACACAGAACAGACAGCGGGAGCTCAGGGAGTTAAATGCATGGCTCAGATCCTGGTGTAGAGCAGAGGGATTTGGGTTCCTAGAGCACTGGGCTGACTTTTCATTGGGTACAAGCTGTTTTCTGCAGATAACTTGCACCTAAATGGAAGGGGGGCTGCTGTGCTGGGGGAGAAGATCCTAGCAGGGGTGGCGGAGTATTTAAGCTAGGATCGGGGGAGGAGGAAAAGGAAGATACTAAAGGGGTAGACAGGTCAGAGAGGGGGCAGGTTATGGGTGGTGAGGTATATGGGGGCCTGAGGCAGTGGATAAGGAGATCCACAAGTTACAGAACAGTGGTGAGGATATATGTGCCAGTAAAATTACTTTAAATCAGATAAATAACTGTGGAAAATTAAATTGTATGTTCAAAAATTCCAGAAGTATCACAGGCAAAATGGGCGAGCTTGAGGCTCTGATATTAGAGGAACAGTTAGATGTTGTTGGTGTAGCAGAGACATGGCTTGATGCATCGCATGATTGGGGTGTTAATATTCAAGGTTTTACACTCTCTCGGAAAGACAGGGCAAATAGGAGGGGAGGTGGTGTATGTCTGTATGTCAGAAGAGACTTAAAAGCGATTGTGAACGAAACAGTGGTCTCAGAAGAGTGTGAGGAGGCTGAAACTTTGTGGGTTGAAATCCAAAGCCAAGAGAGCTTTGAGAAAAAAATATTTTTGGTGTAATATATAGACCCCCTAACATCTCTGAGGAAATAGAGGGTCACCTATATAAACAGATGGAGCGGGCTGCACAGGAGGGGACCGTAGTGATAATGGGAGACTTTAACTTTCCAAATAGGAAAAGTCTCTTCTTCATCTGTGAAGGGGAGACATTTTATCAACTTTCTGCAGGATAATTTTATGGTGCAGCTTGTAGAAGATCCCACAAGAGGTGACGCATTGTTGGACCTTGTGATTTCTAACAACGAGGAGATTGTCCAAAATGTCAGTGTCTGGGAACTCCTTGGGAACAGAGATCATAATATAATTATTTTCCTCTTAAACTTTAAAAAACAGAAACAGGTGGGAAAATATTGAAAACTTTGAATTTTAAGAGAACTAATTTCCAAAAATTCAGGGCTGCAATACAGGATATAGACTGGGATCAGATTCTGTCCAATGATAATACTAATGTTGAATGGGAGAAATTCAAATCTATCTTTTTTTACACTTTTTTTTTTATACTTCTAAATTTATTCCAATAGGTAACAAGTATAGACGGGCTAGATTACACCCTGCGTGGCTTACAGCTACAGTTAAAAGGGCAATTAACGAGAAAAAGAGGGCATTTAAAAAAGATAAATCTGACGGGTCACCTGAGGCTTTCAATACTTACAAAAAGCTTACCAAAATCTGTAAAAAGGAAATCAAATCAGCCAAAATACAAAATGAAAGATAGGTGGCCAAAGATAGCAAAACAAATCCCAAGAAATTTTTTAAGTATATCAATGCAAAAAAAATGGGGCAGAACAGGTTGGACCCCTTTATTCTGAAAATGGGGCATCGGTTACTGGAGAAGGTGGAAATATTTAATAGGTTTTTTAGCTCCATTTATAAGATAGAAGAAGGAACTTCTGACGTGGGTGGTGCCACTGCGGGTCATGCTCCCTGTAATATACTAGACTGGCTGAATGTAGACATGATCCAATCTAAGCTCAATAAAATCAATGTGTACAAGGCTCCTGGACCAGATGGGTTACATCTCAGAGTTCTTAAAGAACTGAATTCTGTTATTGCTGTACCGTTGTCTAAAATCTTCAGGGATTCCGTAATGTCTGGTGTGGTGCCAAGTGACTGGCGCAAGGCAAATGTGGTGCCAATATATAAAAAAGGGCTCTAGAACTTCGCCAGGTAATTACAGGCCTGTAAGCTTAACTTCCATTGTGGGGAAAATACTGGAAGGGTTAGTAAAAGACTAAGTACTGGAGTATGTGACATCAAATTGTATAATAAGTGACAGCCAGCATGGGTTTACTAAGAATAGAAGTTGTCAAACTAACCTTATCTGCTTCTATGAAGAGGTGAGCAGGTGCCTGGATGGAGGAGCAGCTGTGGATATTGTGTTCTTGGACTTTGCAAAGGCATTTGACACTGTCCCTCATAGACGCCTGATGGGTAAAATTAAGGCTAGTGGTTTGGCAGAAATCATTTGCAATTGGATTGAGAACTGGCTGAAGGATCATATCCAGAGAGTTGTGGTCAATGATTCCTACTCGGAATGGTTACCAGTTATGAGTGGTGTACCCCAGGGTTCTGTGCTTGGCCTACTATTATTTAATATATTTATTAATGATATAGAGGTAGGAATTAATAGCACTGTGTCTATTTTTGCAGATGACACCAAACTGTGTAGTGTAGTATAGTCTTTGGAGAATGTTCATAGGCTTCAGGGTGACTTGGACAAACTGAATGCTTGGTCATCCACTTGGCAAATGTTTAATGTGGATAAATGTAAGGTAATGCACCTGGGGGGTAATAATCCAAAGGCAAAATATGTCCATGGGGGAGTAAATCTGGGAGAGTCCCTTGTTGAGAAGGACCTGGGGGTACCAGTAGATCATACATTGAATAACAGCATGCAATGTCAATCAGCTGCCTCTAAAGCTAGTAGGATCTTGTCATGTACCAAAAGTGGTATGGACTCTCGAGATAAGGATGTAATATGACTAGAGATGAGTGAACATACTAGTCCGAGCTTGATGTTTGTTCGAGCATTAGCGTACTCGAAACTGCTCGTTGCTCGGACGAATACTTCGCCCGCTCGAGAAAATGGCATCTCCCGCCGTTGTGATTTTTGGCGGCCAGAAACAGAGCCAATCACAAGCCAGGAGACTCTGCACTCCACCCAGTATGACGTGGTACCCTTACACGTCGATAGCAGTGGTTGGCTGGCCAGATCAGGTGATCCTGGAATAGACAAGCCCCTGCCCGCGCTGCTCGGATGATTCTCTGTCTGGATGCCGCTAGGGAGAGAGCTGCTGATGGTCAGGGAAAGCGTTAGGGTGTTCTATTAGAATAGTGTTAGGCAGGAGTGATTCTACAAGAACCCAACAGCCCTTCTTAGGGCTACAATAATGTTTTATTTTACTTTTTTTTGGTTTGCCTGTGGCTGGGCTTGCTGGCATTAGTAGTGCAGCTAGTACCATATTGTGAGGTATTTGCTGGGAGACTTGCGACCGTTGTGTTTAGCTCTTAGTGACACGCATATCCACCTTAAACACCGAAGCGGGACAATTTATTAGGGGTTTGATTTGAATTAGGCAGAGTCTGCTGATTTATTTTTTTTTACCTTTATTTCTTTTTATAGCTCAAAGTAATCTTGCAAAGCAATGTGCTTTCAGTGTAGGCTAGAAAATAGCCATAGGAGAACCCCAACGGCTTACTTAGGCCTACAATAGAGTTATATTTTCTTTTTTTTTGTTTGCTTGTGGCTGGGCTTGCTGGCATTAGTAGTGCAGCTAGTACCATATTGTGAGGAATTTGCTGGGAGACTTGCGACCGTTGTGTTTAGCTCTTAGTGACACGCATATCCACCTCAAACACCGAAGTGGGACAATTTATTAGGGGTTTGATTTGAATTAGGCAGAGTCTGCTGATTTATTTTTTTTTACGTTTATTTCTTTTTATAACTCAAAGTCATCAGGCACAGCACAAAATCCAGTTGTGTGCTGTCAGTGTAGGTTAGAAACTAGCCATAGCAATAGGATAGCATCGTTTTGTTTAAAAAAAATAAATAAATAAAAAAAATAAACACAAAAAAAAATAAAATTTTAAGTTTACACTTTAATTTGGAAAATGTTTAACCCGAGGGCTAGGGGTAGAGGATGAGGGCGTGGACGTGGGCGTCCAACTACTGCAGGGGTCAGAGGCCGTGGTCCTGGGCGGGGTGAGACACCACCTGCTGATGAGGGAGCAGGGGAATGCCGCAGAGCTACACTCCCTAGGTTCATCATGTCTCAAGTTACTGGGACTCGTGGTAGAGCACTGTTGAGGCCAGAACAGTGCGAAAAGGTGATGTCGTGGATTGCGGACAATGCTTCTAGCCATTTGTCCACCAGTCAGTCTTCCACGCAGTCCACCCATGTCACCGAAATCAGCACTCCTCCAGCTCCTCCACCTCAGCCACCTTCCCCCCAGTCTCCCCCCTCCCAGCAAAATTTGGCATTTGAACCGGCATACTCTGAGGAACTGTTTTCTGGACCCTTCCCACAGTCACAAACCACTTGTCTGGTAGCTGCTGAGCTATTTTTCGATGCCCAGGTTTTCCACTGGTCGCAGTCTGTGGGTGATGATGACATTATTGACGTAGTGGAAGAAGTGTGTAAAGAGGTGTCGGACGATGAGGAGACACGGTTGTCAGACAGTGGGGAAGTTGTTGTCAGGGCAGGAAGTCCGAGGGGGGAGCAGACTGAGGGATCGGAGGATGATGAGGTGACAGACCCAAGCTGGGTTGATAGGCCGGGTGAACACAGGGCTTCTGAGACGGAGGCGAGTCCTATAGCAGAAAAGGTTGGAAGAGGCAGTATTGGGGCCAGACAGAGAGGCAGGGCCAGAGCTGGTGCATCAGCACCAAATGTTTCCCGTAGTCAAGCTCCAGTGGCGAGGGCTAGATTTTCAGAAGTCTGGAGGTTCTTTAAAGAAACACCGGATGACCGACAGACTGTCGTGTTTAACCTGTGCCAAACCAGGATCAGCAGGGGTTCCACCACTACTAGCTTAACTACCACCAGTATACGCAGGCATATGAATGCTAAACACCCCACTCAATGGCACCAAGCCCAATCACCTCCGGCCGGGCACACCACTGCTCCTTCCCCTGTGTCATCTGCTAGTCAGCCCCCTGCCCAGGACCCCGGTCCAAACACCTCCCGTGCGAAAACCCCATCTTCGCCTCCACGATCCTCCACAGCATCCAACAGCGTTCAGCTCTCCATACCCTAGACGCTGGAGCGCAAAAGGAAGTATAGCGCAAACTGCTGAGCCTAGGCGATAAAAGGCACACTGCCCAAGAGCTATTACAGGGCATCACGGCGCAGACCGATCTGTGGCTGGCACCGCTGAAACTGAAGCCAGGCATGGTTGTGTGTGACAACGGCCGTAACCTGGTGGCGGCTCTGCAACTCGGCAGACTGACACATGTGCCATGCCTGGCCCATGTGTTAAATCTCATAGTTCAGCGTTTCCTCAAGACATACCCCAATCTGTCTGATTTGCTCACGAAGGTGCGCCGCATCTGTGCGCATTTCAGGAAGTCCAGCACAGATGTTGCCACTCTCAGGGCAGCGCAGCGCCGCCTCCAACTGCCCACTCACCGACTGTTGTGCGACGTGCCCACGAGGTGGAATTCAACATTAACCATGTTATCCAGTTTACCAGCAGCGCAGAGCGATTGTAGACTGCCAGATGTCAACTTCCACCAGAACTGGTAGTCAGGTCAGTCAGCTTCCTCAAGTCTACAATGAGGAGTGGACGTGGATGTCTGATATCTGTCAGGTGCTGAGTAACTTTGAGGAGTCAACACAGATGGTCAGTGGCGATGCCGCCATCATCAGCCTCACCATCCTGCTGCTTGACCTGTTGAAAAACTCTCTGGTCAGCATGAAGTCGGAAGCTTTGCGCTCATCACAAGAGACGGGGGAAGAAGATTCCCTTGTTGATAGCCAAAGAACCCTTAGGTCTGTTTCTCAGCGCATATCGGAGGAGGTGGAGGAGGATGAGGAGGAAGAGGAGGAGAATGTTGGTGAGACAGAAGAGGGGACCATTGTTCAGTCCTTCACTGTTCAGCGTGTATGGGCAGAAAAAGAGGAGTTGGAGGAGTTGGAGGAGGAGGAAATGGGCAGTAAGGCCAGTGAGGGGAGTGAATTCTTGCGCGTTGGGACACTGGCGCATATGGCAGATTTCATGCTAGGCTGCCTATTCCGTGACCCTCGCGTTCAAAGAATTTATTCCAGCACCAATTACTGGGTATTCACTCTCCTGGACCCACGGTACAAGCAAAATCTTTCCACTCTCATCCCTGGAGAGGAAAGGAGTGTGAGAATGCATGAATACCAGCAGGCCCTGGTGCACAAGCTGAAACAGTATTTCCCTTCTGACAGCGCTAGCGGCAGAGGACGTACTTCTGCGGGACAAGCAGCGAGGGAGAGTAGGCGAGCAGGCAGCTTTTCCAGCACTGGCAGGGGTACACTTTACAAGGCCTTTGCCAGTTTTATGTCACCCCAGCAAGACACTGTCACCTGTCCCCAGTATCGGCAGAGTAGGGCTGATCTTTACAGAAAGATGGTGAGGGAGTACGTAGCTGACTATACCATCGTCCTAAATGATCACACAGCTCCCTACAACTACTGGGTTTCAAAGCTGGACATGTGGCACGAACTGGCGCTGTACGCCTTGGAGGTTCTTGCCTGCCCTGCCGCTAGCTTGTTGTCCAAGCGGGTTTTCAGTGCAGCTGGTGGCATCATCACCAATAAGCGTACACGCCTGTCGACTGACAGCGCTGACAGGCTGACGCTTATAAAGATGAATAAAGCCTGGATTTCTCCGGATTTTCATTCTCCACCAGGTGAAAGAAGCTCAACCTGAATAATGTATGCACTCCTCCTCCTCATTGTCCTCCTTCTCCTCCTCTTTGTACACTAAAGCAGAGGAAACTGGCAATTTTTGCCAGGGCCAACTGACTCTAGCTATAGTTCTCTTTGTATTTAATTTTTCTGGAGGGCCACCTACCCGGTCCTCTGTTTTAAGCAATTTTTGGGAGTGCCACATACAGGCACTCAATCTATTTAATTTTTCTGGAGGACCACCTACCTGCTCCTCTGGTTTGAAAACTTTTTTGGACTGCCACATACAGGCACTATCCAAATTAAATTGTCTCCATAGCAGCCTCCACATGTCGTCTTTTTAGGTGGCTCCACAAGTTGTCTCCATTGCTACCTCCACACGTCATCGCCATAGCTGCCTCCAAAAGTCGTCCATATAGCTGCATCCATACATGGTCTCCTTATCAAACGAACTGTGTCAGGCAGAATTTTGGGTTGTTTTCATGGATTCCACATCAAACTTGTTAACTTTGTAGCCACCCTGCTGTGTAATCCACAAAATATACTGGCAAACTTTTATCATTTACTGATATTATTTCAGCGCTTCTTGCGCATCTGTTTACATTCCCCTCACCCGCCATAACCCAAACTTATAAGAACGCTACTACACTTGATCTTATACAAAAGGTTCTTAGAAGTGCTGCTTGGGGAGTAGCCTAGAGACAGGGGCTTGGATTGGTGAAAGCTCGCCTGGCAGCGGAGCGCCAGCTCCATCCCAAGATCCAACTAACATAGTTTTAACTGCAGCACCTTTAATCTACTACTAGTTCACTGCCTCCATACATCGTCCCCTTATCAAACGAGCTGTGTCAGGCAGAATTTTCAGGTGTTTCACCAGATACATAGTGGAACTCGGCCCATCTGTCGCCGCCAGGCTGGAGACCTGAAGTTGCAATCATAGCAGCGCAATATGGATGCCCCATACTGTCGCTCTTAATCACGGAACCATTTCCGTAAAAACAATTAAAAATTGAACCACTATCCTATTCCATTATTCCTAGGTGAAATATTCAAACGACCCGGCCTGCTTTGAAAATTATAATTTTTTCAAAGTAAATGCTTCTGGCCCCCAGGCCCATTTTGGGTGGGGAGGAGCTGAGAGACCGGGGCTTGGACAGGCGAAAGCTCGCCTGGCAGTGGAACGCCAGCTCCATCCCAAGATTAGGCAGCCTCAGAGGCATCCATGCATGCTGCCCCTGCTGTTTCCTGTCCATTTTGCCTCCACGATCCTCCACAGCGTCCACCAATGTCTCATTTCAACTCTCTATACCCCAGACGCTGGAGCACGAGAGGATATGCAGCACATCATCCCCTTATCAAACGAGCTGTGTCAGGCAGAATTTTCAGGTGTTTCATACATAGTGCAACTCGGTCTATCTGTCGCCGCCATGCTGGAGACCTGAAGTTGCAATCATAGCAGCACAATATGAATGCCCCATACTGTCGCTCTTAATCATGGAAGTCGTCTCCATGGCTGCCTCAACATGTCGTCCCGTTATCAAAAGAGCTGTGTCAGGCTCATTTTTCGGGTGTTTCACCAGATACGTTATGGAACTTGGTCACTATGTCGCCACCATGCTGTGTTATCGACTAAATATACCGTCAACCTTTTGTTCACATAGGAAATCATTTCAGCGCTTCTTGCTCACCTCCTTTGGTGAAGCCTGAGTCCATTTAGGGTATGTCGCCATGACACTCTCTAGCCTGCCACTGCTGCCGCTGCCTCTGCATGCCATTCCCTATAGTGTCAGGGTCAATTATTGCATGTTTTAGATGCTATCTAGCCTCATTCGGTCACTCTGTCATGGCCATGCTGTTGCCCATAATTTTGGCATAATGGTGCGATTAAGCAGCCTCAGAGGCATCCATGCATGCTGACCCTGCTGTTTCCTGTCCATTTCCGTGGTGTTTCCATCCTTTTCTGAGGTTCCCAGGTGTTTGGCCAAGCTTCCCTGTGCAGAGCCTTGGTCCCCTTGAAAAATGCTCGAGTCTCCCATTGACTTCAATGGGGCTCATTATTCGAGACGAGCACTCGAGCATCGGGAAAAGTTTGTCTCGAATAACGAGTACCTGAGCATTTTAGTGCTCGCTCATCTCTAAATATGACCACTATATAAGGCATTGGTTCGCCCTCACCTGGAATATGCAGTCCAGTTCTTGGCACCGGTCCATAAAAAGGATGCCCTGGAGCTGGAGAGGGTTCAACGTAGAGCCACAAAAATGATAAGGGGTATGGAGGGTCTTAGTTATGAGGAAAGATTAAAACAACTAGATTTATTTAGTCTGGAAAAGAGACGACTACAAGGGGACATGATTAATTTATTTAAATATATGAATGGTCCAAAAAATATGGTGGTAAGTTGTTTCAGATTAAATCAAATCAAAATACGAGGGGGCACTGTCTCCATTTGGAGAAATCAAGGTTTAATCACCAGAGGCGACAGGTTTTTTTACTATGAGAACTGTCAATCTGTGGAATAGCCTGCCTCAGGCGCTGGTCACAGCAGGGACAGCAGAGAGCTTCAAGAAGGATCTAGATGCCTTTTTACACCTAAATAACATTGATAGTTATGTTATATAGAATTGTTTCCCATAAATTCCTTCCTTATCCAATCCCTTCCCTTCCTCGGTTGAACTTGATGGACAAGTGTCTTTTTTCAACCGTATAAACTATGATACTATGATACTAAGACTGTGTCCCTGGATACGGCCACCTCTGCTGGAGGGATCGCACAAAGAAACAAAAAGTTTTTGTATATGAAATGTCCAGGAGATACTACATGTCCCACAGCCGTCATGTGGTAATGATTGCTGAAGCCAAGTGGTCAGACTCAATAGTGTATGTCTGGCCACTGCTGCCTAAATGTGAGGTGGACGTATCCAAGGAAGCCATCTCGTTTCTAAGGGACAACATGGCTGCATTTATGAGAAATTATCTTCACACAGGAACATTTTTTTAAATAGCATCCAATTGAAGTAATGTTAACATATGGCAAATGAATTAAATTAAATGTAAATGCCCATATGGGATTACCCCTTTAATAAACAAAGGCATTATCTGTACTAGATACTGCCACATCATCATCTTGTAATATGTACTAGATACTGTCACATCATAATTTTGCAACATTTGTATCAATGATCTGCACTGTTATGTGCAGAAGGATTGTTATTGTCTTAAGCAGCGCGTGCTACCTGTTTTTTAACACTACGTGATTACATCATGGATAAGACATTGTCAAATTCTAAATTATGTAATTATTATTCACACTCCAAATGCTTCACATTTGTATCACAGTAAAATACATATTTTATTAAAGTTCAATGGTAATCTATAAGGAAGCATTACATACATACATTAAATATGAGTATCTCTTGTGTACCTATGAGTACCTGTGTATGGAGACAGAATGAAGAGCACAGAAGTAGTGGCATTGGATGAAATACAAACTCATCGTATGGAAGTTATGCTGTGCTTTTGAAACCAGAAACCATTCCCCCAAAGGTGGTCGCGTCACTGTATGGGAGAATAGAAGCACCTGATGGGGAACAGTTCATCTGTCTGATTGCAGGGTATGAGTTTTGAGGCACTTTATTGTTGTTCTTCTGGACTTTGTATGCCATAGAGAATCTGTGGAAGAGCTTGAATGATTTTAGCCAAGTAGACATCTTCCAAAATTCACGCTCATAACTCTGGACAAACAGAGGAAGTGAGGTGGACATGTTGTCTATCAAGATGCTATAGACCAAAGAAAGGTTACCAGTTGAAGAGTATTTAGTGATGCATGGGGTTTCAAAGGGCATCAAGTCCCTTGCACTTCTATTTCTAGTTCTATTTTATTCTAAAAAGTTGGTGTTGGTTATATTCCTAAATTAGCTTAGGGGTCTGAGGTCAGACAGATAGCAAGGATTCAATAGGTTGGAACGTTGACGGAGTAATAACATCACAAAAGGTCAAGGGAGGGTATTACTTTTGACTTCCTAGCAAGGCCCATTGGGAAGTCGCTATTACCAGACAAAGGGATGAGCTTTGCTTTCCGGTAAAGGCATAACTTCCCAGCTAGGGATCTCTGGGCTGCCAATGATTGAGAAGCTACATTGAGTAGATCCTAGAGTTTATAGAATGTAGACTGGTGCCAGGAAAGAGTGTAGAGAGGCCATGGAGACAAAGCTGACTCCAGCCAAACCCACAATTTAGAGTTACGATAATGAAACAAATCTAGAAATCTAGAAGTGCCAGTCACAATATTGTAAGCAATGTAGTCTGAAAGAGCCAGCCCTACACAAATGTTTTTCTGAACAAGGACCTATTTAGCTGTACGGGGATAGGAGGATGCCCATATATACTTGGTGAATAATGAAGACAGATGGTTAAAAAAGGAGGTGGGGAGGTGGAACGGAAGGGTTTGAAAAAGGTACAATAGTCTAGGTAGAGCATTTATCTTTAGGCCATTGATACATCCTATCAAGGCGATATTCCCTCAACCCTATTTCACCAGGTCAGCTTTTATCTGCCTAAGATAGGTAGCGTAATTCAGAGCGAATATCTGGGTTAGGTCAGCAGGAACATGGACGCCTATATATTTCAAGGACTGGGTGGACCAGGAAAAATTGAACATAGAGTGCAGGGAAGCTGGAGGGTCCAGATTGAAATGCATCGATCAATGATTGCTTAAGGCATGCCTGAATAGTTCCAAGAACAGCAGGTAATGATCATTCAGTGTCTGTGATATATATATGAGGACACCATGAGCATATGCTGAGCATTGAAAGTACCAATCTGGGCCTCAGGGTTAGTCTTAATAGATGTCAACAGATATTCCATTACAAAACCATACAAATGGAGGGACAGGAGGCAACACTGTATAGTCCTGTCACAGAGGTTAAAAGGACAGGATATAAAGCTATTGACCGTTACGCTAGCTTGCAGGTTCTCATATAGTGCCCAGATTCTTGTCATCATATTGCATATGCTGTTAAAAGACGCTTGGAGTGAGCCTGCACCTTACACTATTTGCAGTAGGTTGCACATGTGGCACTTTTCTCTGGGAAAATGAGGAAAATAAAGACTACTTTGGATGTAATTAAATCAAATTTAGTGATAGAGAACAAGGTTGGCCATGTTTACTATAGATTAAAAGGAGGGGGGTGTTTTATTTACATGATCATAATTGGAGAATAATTTAACAATACTTAATACATTTATAAATAGGCAAGTGGTTGTTAGTCATCTAGCATTTAATATACACAATGTGAATAGATAACTAGGTACACAGGATATTAGTAGGTCATTTTTTAAGACAGAGATGTTTTCCATCCTCATCTTTATGCATTCAAAATGGATATTTTTATATGCTTTTGCTCAATATTTAATGAAACATCTCAGTTCAGCACCCCCCCCCCCCAATCCCGCTTGCCAGTACTGTCACAAGGAGTCATTAGGAATGCGCATTTCAACTAGAGAGTGGGTGACTGAAAAGAAACAAACATAATTAGAATGAATCTGAGCACAGGCAAACATATTTATACAAATAAAATTCATTGTATAAAATTATAAGCTTAGATTATGTGAGCCTACTAATATTTAAAGCTATTTGTACACATTCATTTATAATTGGCAAACATTTCTTGCAGTCTGATTTTTCCAATTGCTTCTTTATTAATAGGCAGAACTAAATTGATGCAAAATCTCCTGTTACAGCCAAGTCTGGGGAGTTTGCTCTGTATGTACTGTGAGAAAGTCAGAGGTGTCGTGTGGGAGAACTGCTATCTGTCCTACAGGCAGATAAAATGTACATGGTAAAAGCCCTGGATTTATCTGCAGTAACCCGAGGGTTAATGCAGACATGTGGTAAGCAGGAGAAGTCTGTTAGTCTATGTTGGGCTAGCTACCATAGACTCCTTTGTAAAGTCCGTACTGGGTCTGCTTATTATGGCAAGCCTATTCGCAACTACCAGTCTGCTTATGTATTGGCAGGGGTGTTGCATAGGCATCTCATGCATTTCATGTCTCTTTCTATGTGTCAGTGTGTTAGTACAATGTTAGAAGCCAGATGAAAGTGTATATAAACCTGTATCCTGATAATCTAACCACATTGTCACCCCACAGAACTAGATGGATCATGTGTTTTCTTAGAGTGTCCCCACCGACACCCTAGGATTTTACACTGACCAGTCTGGGGAGTGATAGAAGCTAAAACAGCAATAACACTGAGCAAAATTGGAAAATAAAAACGCACAGGTTCTGAGAGACACAGGAAGAGATTTAAAGTTGTTCACACAACTTCCGGATATGGCACAACAATAAATCACAACCCTGAATGGCTATTAGATCCCTCTAACTAGCCTCAGTGAGACAGAATCTTATCAGCTCTGATGAAGCCGCCATCAGTTCTCCTTTAATATAAGCCTGGTCCGTAATGAGATTATATAGGGCTAGGAACCAACCCAGTAGCATGTATATAAGCGAGAATCGGACGTGGGGATTCGTCGATCGAGATAAAAGGGCAACACAGGTTAAATTTTATATTTAATTGACTTACAAAATACTACAAGTATCAGCAGTTCAGTAAGTTAGTTACCTTGTGTGTGTGGCCCTAATGGGGACGGATAGTCCACTCTTTGATATCCTCCCTGCGCTTGTTGATGGTAAGATTTCCCCCAGGTGAAAGACAATGCTGCTTTAGAGGTGATTGCTTATATCAGGTGGAGTCAAACCTCTGCCCACCTCCAGGAGGGGTCATCAGTCCCTTCTACCTGGTACTACAACCAGAGCCCTGGAGAAGCCATAGCTTCTCAAGGGGGAGTCGTAGGGTCATAGTTATGGTATCATTGGATCCGACCAAATCACTGGATTGCAGTGATACTAAACCTGACCCATTTCCTATTGTCCTATTGATATCTCTGTTACTGAGTATTCTAGAGCGCCAGAAATTGGATTATTATGATCTGCTGAAAATAACCAATCCAAAAATGTATTTGTTCTTCTAGTAAGATGGGACATAACTCCCCTATTCAACTTAGTAGCTTAAGAGTTTTGTGCACTGCATGTTCATCAGTGGATCACTGATATCTCTGACTCTTCTCTCTCAGTCAGAAAAGCTAATTTGCATATCAGAAAAATTGCTGTAACTACAGTAATTACAGTAACGTGTCCCACTGGCAGCTAACTTTAGGTGATATGGGGAGGATTTGTAACCCTTTATCAGCAGGCATTGTTAGTCAGGGAGGAAATGTCAAAATCTGTTGAAGTCGGAAGAGGCAAAACCATAGTCGGGCAAGGTGATGGCATACTTATAAAGTCTTAAGGCTGTCTGGTTTTAACCCATTTATTACAATTACTTTGCACATTGTAATGAATGAGGAGAAATATCCCAATATGCTGCCATACAGTAGTATGGCAGTATATGGTAGGATCAATCAGACGATCTAAGGTTAAAGTACCCTAGGGGGTCTAACAAGTAGTAAAAAAAAATGAAAAGTTAAATTTTTTTTTAAAAACCCTTTCCCTAGAAGTCATATAAATATAAATAAACAGTAAAAATCATACACACATTAGGTATTACCGCATCCAAAAATGATCAAAGTATCACAACGGTTTTTCATGGCCTTTAACCCTGAAACAAAAAATAGTGGCCAAAGCCGAAAATGGCACTTTTTTGCCATTTTGTTAAATATTTAAAATTCAATAAAAAGTGATCAAAAGGATGTAAAGTCCTAAAAATGGTAGCAGTGAAACATCATCAAAAGTATGAAAAAGTTATTAGCGCCAGAAGATCGCAAAATAAAAAAATGTATTTTGTACAGGAGGTTTAAATTCTTGTAAATGTATGAAAACATTTCAAAACCTATACAGATTTGGTATCCCTGTGATCATACGGACCCAAAGAATAAAATAGACTTGTTAGTTTGGGTGTAGAGTGAAAGCTGTAAAATCAAAGTCCACAAGAAAATGGCACAAATGCATTTTTTCACCAATTTCGCTGCATTTGGAATTTATTTTAAATACAATCACTATGAAGTGCAATTTGTTACAAAACAAACAAACAAACAAGCCCTCACACAGCTCTGTACATGGAAAAATAAAAAAAGTTAAAGATTTCTGAAGGTGGGGAGTAAAAAATGAAAAATTAAAAAGGCCTCAGCCTTAAAAACTTGGCCATTTTGCACCTTACTGATACAGCCCTTTTTTTTTAAAATCTGACATATGTCATTTTAAGTGGTCATAACTGTGGAACGCTTAAACATATCCAGTTGATTTTGAGATTGTACTTCACGTTGGTTGAGAAATTTAAGCAATATGTTTAGTATTTATTTATGAAATAAATGGAGATTTGGTGAAAATTTTGAAAAAAACTGTTTTCCAAATTAAACATTTTCTACTTTTTTGGAAAGTTAATCATATCACCAAAATAACTTTATAACTAACATTTTCCATATATCTGCTTTAACTTGGCAAAAAAGAAAAAAATTCCCTCAAGAAATAATAAAACACATTTGAAAAATGCGTCAACAAAAGCAGAGCATGCAGAAAACATCGGTATCACAAGATCCTACACGAATTGTTACAAAAAAAAAAAAATAACCAAAGTGTAATATATCTGTCTGGCTGCATTTTTAAGAGGTATTCTGGGAATATGAACATTGCAAAAACCCATAATGCTATAAATAATAGAATATAACAAAACTCAATGTCATTAGTCATAAAATGGAGTTTAAATAGTTTGATTTTATGATTCAAAAAATGTTATGGGCTTTCTAAAGTAGGCGTAGTTATAAACAAAATGGCCACCACTGGAATCCATGATCCCATGATCCTTTAGTTCTCTGTAATTGCTCCTCCCTCTTATGCTCTGCTACCAGTGATGATGTAACTGACTGTCCTGCTCTGTTACCATAGTAATCATGTGTGTAACTGTCATCACTGCACATTAGCTCACTGAGAAGAGTCTCACCACAACACTGGTCATACTGGATACACTGTTACCAACTGACTACAGCCAAACACAATGCTGATCACATGACCTGTCCAGGCACATGTTGGACATGTGATGTGGAATTGTGACCAGCGGCATCTTCTGTCCTGTGTCTGCTCTTAGTGCAGAAAATCAACTGACTGATTAAAGGGCCAGAGTCAAAACTCACCTTTCCGGCAACCCCTGCTGCTGGCTATATGCAGGGGCAGGGGGCTGGCTATATACAGGGGCAGCAGGCTGGCTATATACAGGGGCAGGAGGCTGGCTATTTACTGTGGGATATGGGCTGGCTTGCTATATACTGGGGGCAGGTGCTGGCTATATACTATGGGGCGGGGTCCGGGGTCCGATGACCAATGCATTTCCCACCCTCGGCTTATACTCGAGTCAATAGGTTTTCCCAGGTTTTTGTGGTAAAATTAGTGGCCTCGGCTTATAATTGGGTCGGCTTATACTCAAGTATGTATGGATGTTTATTCCTGGAATACCCATTTTCTGTTTTGTCAAATGGTCTCAATTTAATACATAGGTGGACGTAAATACATTTATCCGTCTTTTAACCCTGTGAAAACATTTTTTCTCAGATGACAATAATCAAGATGTGCCTAATTCACATCTCACTCCATCCACTTTTAAACTTTTGAATGAATGAGGACTAGTCAGATATGAGGGAAAACAAAGTTTCTTTGAACATGTAGTTATGAAACAACTAATGGAGTTACAGACAGAATATTCTTCTCAACAGGACCATATATTGGACACATCGGAATCTGTTAAATTGAAGAATCCTTTTTTTCAAACCAGGACACTGGCTATGGATCAGTTTCATAATATGATAGAGAGACCTATCACTTCTGCAAAAAATATACCACAACAGATTAAAAATATTCATATTCTTAACCCCTTCACGACTTGGCCTTTTTTAGTTTTTTCACTTCTATTTTTCACACCCCACCTTCAAAAATCTATAACTTTTTTATTTTTCCACATAAAGAGCTCTGTTATGGCTTATTTTCTGCGTAACAAATTGCACTTCGTAGTGACGGTATTTAATATTCCATGGCGCGTACTGGGAAGCGGGAAAAAAATTCCAAATGCAGTGAAAATGGTGAAAAAACACATTTGCGACGTTTTCTTGTGGGCTTGGATTTCACAGCTTTCACTCTGCGTCCCAAATGACATGTCTACTTTATTCTTTGGGTTGCTACGATCACAGGGATACCACATTTGTACAGGTTTTATAATGTTTTCATACATTTAAAAAAATTAAAACCTCCTGTACAAAATTTTTTTTTTGATTTTGCCATCTTCTGGCGCTAATAACTTTTTCATACTTTGGTGTACGAAGCTGTGGGTGGTGTCATTTTTTGCGACTTTTGATGGCGTTTTCATTGCTATCATTGTTAGGACTGTGCGACCTTTTGATCCCTTTTTATTAATTTTTTTATATTTTCCAAAATGGCAAAAAAATGTCATTTTTGACTTTGGACACTATTTTCCGTTACGGGGTTAAACGCAGTGAAAAACCGTTATAATATTTTGATAGATCGGACATTTTCGGACGCGGTGATACCTAATGTGTTTATGATTTTTACTGTTTATTAATATTAATATCAGTTCTAGGGAAAGGGGGGTGATTTAAATTTTTAGGTTTTTTTAATATAATTTTTTTTTTTTTAACTTTTTTTTACTTTTACTTTAACTATTTTTCAGACTCCCTAGGGTACTTTAACCCTAGGTTGTCTCATCGATCCTACCATATACTGCCATACTGCAATATGGCAGTATATGGGGATTTTACTCCTCATTCATTACAATGTGCTGATAGCACATTGTAATGAATAGGTTAAAACGAGACAGCTTCGGGCCTTCGTGAGGCCCGATGCTGTCATGGCAACGGATCACCGCTCCCCGTGACGTCATCGGGGAGCGGAGATCCGCGCCAAGATGGCGGCGCCCTTGCGGCGCCATCTTTTTGAAGCCTCCGGCAGCATTGCCGGAGGCGATCGCGGTGAAAGCACCCGCGATCGGTGCTAGCACCGATCGCGGGTGTTACCGGTAAGCCTTTGCTGCAATATGCAGCAAAGACTTACCGGCTATGGAGAGGGCTCGGCCCGCGAGCCCTCTCCATGCACCGGGACCCGGCGCGCGCCGTACTAGTACGGCGCGCGTCGGGAAGGGGTTAAATTACATATTCATTACCAAAGGAAAATCCAACCACGTATATTCAAAGAAAAATATCCAGATTGATTTCTGAAGGAGTCAGTTTAGGCATTTTTTCCACGTAGCTGAATATTTGTTACCAGAATATCTAAAATAGCTATTTTTTATGATTTGCCTAAAACACATAAAGACTTCCTCCCACCTTCCTTCAGACCTAAAAGTTCTGAAGTTAATTCTCTATTAGGACGCATGTTGTCCTGTTGGATACTATGTTACAGCCTCTTGTACAAAGAATACCATCATACATAAAGGATTCCAAATTCTAAAAATCTTTGATAATGCAAATTGGTCTAATGATGATGTATGGTTAACATGTGATGTTGTATCTTTATATACATCTATACCGCACACACAAGCTGTTACTGCTATTCAATATCATTTAAACAAATAATAATTTTATTTCCTAGATAACTGTTTTTATTAACTCAGAATTTTTTTCATGTTTTCTAATGATTTCTATATACAACATCAAGTTTGTCCAATGGGAAAAAACAGCAAATAGTTAAATTTACTGTAGTAGTATGCTAGGATACAATGAATTCCAGATGGTGCTATGGCTTTAGGGACTAAAAAGTGTCCAGGCCAATACACAGAGAAGACCAGTACTTGTCACATAACAATCCAAATATATATATAAGCAATAGTGACTATAATAAAACATAACTTTTAATAAATAAGGGATAAAAGGTATTATGGTGCTTATGACAAAATGTCAACTGAATGATGCCGCACAACAAAATATCTATTTAAGGTAGGCAACTGCCTACCTGTAACAGTAGCAGTCGTGGGATGCACACATGCAGCTACAAAGTGTTGCCAGTCTAGTGCGTCCCTGATTCTGCAATCCCTGTCACCCAACAAAATTGCTCCCGCCCTAACAAGGGCGGTCACACACTTTCCCTGATCACTGTCGCTATTTCAACGTAGGGCACCACAGTTTCATACTGTATAAACAAGGCAATTTGATGTTTTTCCCTTCCCAACGCGTTCCCCGCAGTTTTTAGGGATTCATCAGGGGTTGGAAGGAATTTTGACTATATTATAGTAACCTGTTACTGCCCGCCGTGCACTTGCGGCATTAGCACCCCATGGAGTATATAGTACAAAAAACAGAGTTTTATGGATTAGCATGCAAAGATAATATGTTGAGGAAATGGATTTACAGTAGTAAGTTGAGATTGTAATATTAATGACTTAGTTCTTCTCACTGAGACAGGCAACACATGAAGTTTCAATAATTTTACAGAGGCTGAATATCATAGAGTAACAAGCTGGAGTAATTAGCAGGAGATGTACATTAAATAGGACAAATTTCTCCTACTCACAAAAAAACAAGCATAACTAAGAGTCTCATTCAGGCTCTTTGGTGTCACTGTATCTAGGCGAAAGATCCACCTGGTCCCAATTTCCACCTCGTATGGGTCTATTTACCCTGGTGATAAGGTGGAAGCTAAGAACCTTGGCATCCCCTAATTGTAGACAGTTCACATGTCTTGCTATAGGGGTATCATGATGGTTTCTGATGTCTGAAAGGTGGGCTCTTATCCTCCGACGGAACTCCATGATGGTATTCCCTACATATTCAATCTTACAGTCACACACAGCTCTATCACCCCCTTAGATTTACACTTGACAAATTTCCTGATACTGACATTTTCATTTGACACGTTAGAAATAAACATATTTCCAGTTTTTATAAAGGGGCAGGCTACACAACCACTACAACTATATGTCCCGTTGTTGGTTTGTAAATCCAGCCAGGTACTGTGTGAATTTGGAATAAAATGGCTGTGGACAAGGCAATCCCTTAGGGCTTGTCCCTTTCTATATGTTATAGACGAGGCTGGTCCTATCACATCTTGGATGTCAGGATCCATAAGTAGTGTATCCCAGTGTTTTGTGACAATTTCTCTTGCTGCCTGTGTTCCATTGTCAAAGGTGGTAAGAAGTCTAATCTGTCCATCACTTTCTGGACGCCTTTATGTATCTAGCAAATCAATACGGTTTTGTGCCCAAGCAAAGTTGAAGGCATTTCTGAGGACAATATCAGGGTATCCTCGAGGTTGGAATCTCAAACGCAGGTCATCGGCCTGTTTTTTGAAAGAATGGTCATACGAAAAGTTGCGTCTCAGGCGTAGATATTGACCATGTGGTATACCACGTTTAAGGGGGAGTGGATTGCTACTCTCCCACCTGAGTAACGAGTTGGTGGCTGTTTTTTATGGTAATCCTCCGTCTCCAATGACCCAGTAGTACTCTTAGAGATTCACATCAAGGAAGGCAAAACTCTCCTGTTGCGTCTCAATAGAGTTCTGATTGAGGCCCTGTACAAATTGGTAGAAGGTATTGATTGGCCCCGCCCATACAATAAATATATCATCGATATAGCGCAGCCAGATGTCAATGGCTGCGCTTTCTGGGTCCCGGGTATCTGAGAAGATCTCAGTCTCCTCCCACCAGCCCAGGAGCAGGTTAGCGTAGGCTGGCACACAGGGCCAGCCCATCACTGTGCCTCTGAGCTGGTGGTAGTACCAGTTATTAAAGAGGAACACATTTCTCTTTAGGCAAATTCTAGTATCTTGAGCACAAAATCACTATGCCGGTGTCCCTCTTGAGCATAAATAGTGTTTGTCCAATGGACTCCAAAATCTCGCCACCCCTGGCCAATTTGTGTATGTCCTGGTTTGAAAAATCCTTTTTATTTAACGAAGACAATCCATTCCTTAACCAAATCAGACCATACAATCGTTACATTGACGATTGTCTTCTCATTTGGTCAGGATTCACTCATTACATCCAGTCATCATCCCCATGTCACATGTAAATTACCAAAAGGGGAATTTACCAGAGTGAAAAGAATTTGCTTCACAGATAATCTGTTTCTTACTATTTCTCATCAAATGGTGGAACGAAGACTAAAAAGGAGAAGCATAACAAGAAATTTCAATGGGATTTAACAGGTCTAGAAACGATAAAGGCAGTCCCCGTGTTCTTTAGGTTTGTTCCTAAGTTAAATTTGTATGTACATAGGAACTGTATATTTTACAATTGTAGCTCCAGACAAGTTTATTGTTTGTCCCAGTGACAATTGGATTTTCAAAATTTTTTGCTGTAATGGGACCAAGGATTATTAATAAAACTTAATTACCTTACAGCTGATAATTGCAGCCTTGAACTGAAGTAAAGTATCCAGGGAGCTTCACCAGAGGTCACAGTGGATAGATAGGTCCGTCTGTAACTAGGGGTCGTCTGTAAGTTGGGTGTCTTTAAGTAGGGGACCACCTGTATAGTGAATCGAGAAAAAAGAAAAGCAATCTTTTTTATTTAATGAAGGCAATCCATTCCTTGACCAAATCAGAACATACAACAGTTACATTGACGATTGTCTTCTCATTTGGTCAGGACCCACTCATAACATCCCAAAATTTGTACAGTATTTGAATAACAACAGTTTTAATCTTAAGTTAACTTATTCATATTCCGTCACAAACATCCCTTTCTTAGGCCTTTTGCTACTTGGTAATAGCGATACAGTTAATATCGAATTCAACCTTTTCTAGAAACCTACTGCTGGTAACTCTTTATTATATGCCACAGCCTGTCATCATCCTTATGTCACACGTAACTTACCAAAAGGAAAATTCACCAGAGCGTGAAGAATTTGCTCTACAGATAATGTGTTTCTTAACAATTCTAATGAAATGGTGGAACTACAAGAAAAGGGCTATAATAAATATTGCATAACCATAACATTCAATGGGATTTACAAGAGGTCTAGAAACAATCGGTTATATAGTGAATCTAGAGAAAAAGAAAACTCATACTAGAAAATCAAATTGTGAGGTTTTATTGTGACATACAAGGTGAAATATCATTAGGATTATGAAGAGACAATTACCTATCCTTTTTCAGGATGATACTCTATCCATTATTTTAAAAAAAATGTTGTTTCCAAATATTGTGCCTAAACCTTATACTCTACTCTGTCTCCTGACCAGTTTTATATTTAAGACAAAAAAACCATGGTTACCTACTAGAGGTAATAACTAGAGATGAGCGAACATACTCGTCCGAGCTTGATGCTCGTTCAAGCATTAGCGTACTCGAAACTGCTCGTTGCTCGGACGAATTCTTCGCCCGCTCGAGAAAATGGCATCTCCCTCTGTTTTGCTTTTTGGCGGCCAGAAACAGAGCCAATCACAAGCCAGGAGACTCTGCACTCCACCCAGCATGACGTGGTACCCTTACACGTCGATAGCAGTGGTTGGCTGGCCAGATCAGGTGACCCTGGAATAGACAAGCCCCTGCCCGCGCTACTCGGATCATTCTCTGTCTGGATGCCCCTAGGGAGAGAGCTGCTGCTGGTCAGGGAAAGCGTTAGGCTGTTCTATTAGAATAGTGTTAGGCAGGAGTGATTCTACAAGAACCCAACAGCCCTACAATAACGTTTTATTTTACGTTTTTTTGTTTGCTTGTGGCTGGGCTTGCTGGCATTAGTAGTGCAGCTAGTACCATATTGTGAGGAATTTGCAGGGAGACTTGCTACCGTTGTGTTTAGCTCTTAGTGACACACATATCCACCTTAAACACCGAAGTGGGACAATTTATTAGGGGTTTGATTAGAATTAGGCAGAGTCTGCTGATTTATTTTTTTTTAACTTTATTTCTTTTTATAGCTCAAAGTCATATTGCAAAGCAGTGTGCTTTCACTGTAGGCTAGAAAATAGCCATAGGAGAACCCCAACGGCTTACTTAGGCCTACAATAGCGTTATATTTTCCTTTCTTTTGTTTGCTTGTGGCTGGGCTTGCTGGCATTAGTAGTGCAGCTAGTACCATATTGTGAGGAATTTGCTGGGAGACTTGCGACCGTTGTGTTTAGCTCTTAGTGACACACATATCCACCTTAAACACCGAAGTGGGACAATTTATTAGGGGTTTGATTAGAATTAGGCAGAGTCTGCTGATTTATTTTTTTTACCTTTATTTCTTTTTATAGCTCAAAGTCATCAGGCACAGCACAAAATCCAGTTGTGTGCTGTCAGTGTAGGTTAGAAACTAGCCATAGCAATAGGATAACATCGTTTTGTTTAAAAAAAAAACACAAAAAAAAAAAATTTGAAGTTTACACTTTAATTTTGAAAATGTTTAACCCGAGGGCTAGGGGTAGAGGACGAGGGCGTGGACGTGGGCGTCCACCTACTGCAGGGGTCAGAGGCCGTGGTCCTGGGCGGGGTGAGACACCACCTGCTGATGAGGGAGCAGGGGAACGCCGCAGAGCTACACTCCCTAGGTTCATCATGTCTCAAGTTACTGGGACTCGTGGTAGAGCACTGTTGAGGCCAGAACAGTGCGAAGAGGTGATGTCGTGGATTGCGGACAATGCTTCTAGCCATTTGTCCACCAGTCAGTCTTCCACGCAGTCCACCCATGTCACCGAAATTGGCACTCCTCCAGCTCCTCCACCTCAGCCTCCTTCCCCCCAGTCTGCCCCCTGGCAGCAAAAATTGGCATTTGAACCGGCATACTCTGAGGAACTGTTTTCTGGACCCTTCCCACAGTCACAAACCACTTGTCCGGTTGCTGCTGAGCTATTTTCCGATGCCCAGGTTTTCCATCGGTCGCAGTCTGTGGGTGATGATGACATTATTGACGTAGTGGAAGAAGTGTGTAAAGAGGTGTCGGACGATGAGGAGACACGGTTGTGAGACAGTGGTGAAGTTGTTGTCAGGGCAGGAAGTCCGAGGGGGGAGCAGACTGAGGGATCTGAGGATGATGAGGTGACAGACCCAAGCTGGGTTGATAGGCCGGGTGAACACAGTGCTTCTGAGACGGAGGAAAGTCCTATAGCAGAACAGGTTGGAAGAGGCAGTGGTGGGGCCAGACGGAGAGGCAGGGCCAGAGCTGGTGCATCAGCGGCAAATGTTGCCCGTAGTCAAGCTCCCGTGGCTAGAGCTAGATTTTCAGAAGTCTGGAGGTTTTTTAAAGATCCACCAGCGTTCAGCTCTCCATACCCCAGACGCTGGAGCGCAAAAGGAAGTAAAGCCTGGCCCATGTGTTAAATCTGATAGTTCAGCGTTTCCTCAAGACATACCCCAATCTGTCTGATTTGCTCACGAAGGTGCGCCGCATCTGTGCGCATTTCAGGAAGTCCAGCACAGATGCTGCCACTCTCAGGGCAGCGCAGCGCCGCCTCCAACTGCCCGCTCACCGACTGTTGTGCGACGTGCCCACGAGGTGGAATTCAACATTAACCATGTTATCCAGAGTTTACCAGCAGCGCAGAGCGATTGTAGACTGCCAGATGTCAACTTCCACCAGAACTGGTAGTCAGGTCAGTCAGCTTCCTCAAGTCTACAATGAGGAGTGGACGTGGATGTCTGATATCTGTCAGGTGCTGAGTAACTTTGAGGAGTCAACACAGATGGTCAGTGGCGATGCCACCATCATCAGCCTCACCATCCCGCTGCTTGGCTTGTTGAAAAACTCTCTGGTCAGCATGAAGTCGGAAGCTTTGCGCTCGTCACAAGAGATGGGGGAAGAAGATTCCCTTGTTGATAGCCAAAGCACCCTTAGGTCTGTTTCTCAGCGCATATCGGAGGAGGTGGAGGAGGATGAGGAGGAAGAGGAGGAGAATGTTGGCGAGACAGAAGAGGGGACCATTGTTCAGTCCTTCACTGTTCAGCGTGTATGGGCAGAAGAAGAGGAGTTGGAGGAGTTGGAGGAGGAGGAAATGGGCAGTCAGGCCAGTGAGGGGAGTGAATTCTTGCGCGTTGGGACTCTTGCGCATATGGCAGATTTCATGCTAGGCTGCCTATCCCGTGACCCTCGCGTTCAAAGAATTTATTCCAGCACCGATTACTGGGTATTCACTCTCCTGGACCCACGGTACAAGCAAAATCTTTCCACTCTCATTCCTGGAGAGGAAAGGAGTATGAGAATGCATGAATACCAGCAGGCCCTGATGCACAAGCTGAAACAGTATTTCCCTTCTGACAGCGCTAGCGGCAGAGGGCGTACTTCTGCGGGACAAGTAGCGAGGGAGAGTAGGCGAGCAGGCAGCTTTTCCAGCACTGGCAGGGGTACGCTTTACAAGGCCTTTGCCAGTTTTATGTCACCCCAGCAAGACACTGTCACCTGTCACCAGTCTCGGCAGAATACGGCTGATCTTTACAGAAAGATGGTGAGGGAGTACGTAGCTGACCATAACATCGTCCTAAATGATCACACAGCTCCCTACAAGTACTGGGTTTCAAAGCTGGACATGTGGCACCAACTGGCGCTGTACGCCTTGGAGGTTCTTGCCTGCCCTGCCGCTAGCGTGTTGTCCGAGCGGGTTTTCAGTGCAGCTGGTGGCATCATCACCGATAAGCGTACACGCCTGTCGACTGACAGCGCTGACAGGCTGACGCTTATCAAGATGAATAAAGCCTGGATTTCTCCGGATTTTCATTCTCCACCAAGTGAAAGAAGCTCAACCTGAATAATGTATGCACTCCTCCTCCTCATTGCCCTCCTTCTCCTCCTCTTTGTACACTAAAGCATAGGAAACTGGCTATTTTTTGGCTCTGGCTCTAGCTATAGTACTCTATGTATTTAATTTTTCTGGAGGGCCACCTACCCGATCCTCTGTTTTAAGCAATTTTTGGGAGTGCCACATACAGGCACTCAATCTATTTAATTTTTCTGGAGGACCACCTACCTGCTCCTCTGGTTTGAAAACTTTTTTGGACTGCCACATACAGGCACTCAATTTATTTAATTTTTCTGGAGGACCACCTACCTGCTCCTCTGGTTTGAAAACTTTTTTGGACTGCCACAAACAGGCACTCAATTTATTTAATTTTTCTGAAGGACCACCTACCTGCTCGTCTGGTTTGAAAACTTTTTTGGACTGCCACATACAGGCACTCAATTTATTTAATTTCTCTGGAGGACCACCTACCTGCTCCTCTGGTTTGAAAACTTTTTTCACAACTGCCACATACAGGCACTATCCAAATTAAATTGTCTCCATAGCAGCCTCCACATGTCGTCTTTTTAGCTGGCTCCACACGTTGTCTCCATTGCTACCTCCACACGTCATCGCCATAGCTGCCTCCAAAAGTCGTCCATATAGCTGCCTCCATACATGGTCTCCTTATCAAACGAACTGTGTCAGGCAGAATTTTGGATTGTTTTCATGGATTCCACATCAAACTTGTTAACTTTGCCGCCCCCCTGCTGTGTAATCCACAAAATATACTGGCAAACTTTTATCATTTACCGATATTATTTCAGCGCTTCTTGCGCATCTGTTTACATTCCCCTCACCCGCCATATCCCAAACTTATAAGAACGCTACTACACTTGATCTTATACAAAAGGTTCTTAGAAGTGCTGTTTGGGGAGTAGCCTAGAGACAGGGGCTTGGATTGGCAAAAGCTCGCCTGGCAGCGGAGCGCCAGCTCCATCTCATGATCCAACTAACATAGTTTTAACTGCAGCACCTTTAATCTACTACTAGTTCACTGCCTCCATACATGGTCCCCTTATCAAACGAGCTGTGTCAGGCAGAATTTTCAGGTGTTTCACCAGATACATAGTGGAACTCGGCCCATCTGTCGCCGCCATGCTGGAGACCTGAAGTTGCAATCATAGCAGCGCAATTTGGATGCCCCATACTGTCGCTCTTAATCATGGAACCATTTCCGTAAAAACAATTAAAAATAGAACCACTATGCTATTCCATTATTCCTAGGTGAAATATTCAAACGACCCGGCCTGCTTTGAAAATTATAATTTTTTCAAAGTAAACGCTTCTGGCCCCCAGACCCATTTTGGGTGGGGAGGAGCCGAGAAACAGGGGCTTGGACAGGCGAAATCTCGCCTGGCAGTGGACCGCCAGCTCCATCCCAAGATTAGGCAGCCTCAGAGGCATCCATGCATGCTGCCCCTGCTGTTTCCTGTCCATTTTGCCTCCACGATCCTCCACAGCGTCCACCAATGTCTCATTTCAATTCTCTATACCCCAGACGCTGGAGCACGAGAGGATATGCAGCACATCATCCCCTTATCAAACGAGCTGTGTCAGGCAGAATTTTCAGGTGTTTCATACATAGTGCAACTCGGTCTATCAGTCGCCGCCATGCTGGAGACCTGAAGTTGCAATCATAGCAGCACAATATGAATGCCCCATACTGTCGCTCTTAATCATGGAAGTCGTCTCCATGGCTGCCTCCACATGTTGTCCCCTTATCAAAAGAGCTGTGTCAGGCTCATTTTTCGGGTGTTTCACCAGATACGTTATGGAACTTGGTCACTATGTCGCCACCATGCTGTGTTATCGACTAAATATACCGTCAACCTTTTGTTCACATAGGAAATCATTTCACCTCCTTTGGTGAAACCTGAGTCCATTTAGGGTATGTCGCCATGACACTCTCTAGCCTGCCACTGCTGCCGCTGCCTCTGCATGCCGTCCCTTATAGTGTCAGGGTCAATTATTGGATGCTATCTATCCTCATTCGGTCATTCTGTCATGGCCATGCTGTTGCCCATAATTTTGGCATAATGGTGCGATTAAGCAGCCTCAGAGGCATCCATGCATGCTGCCCCTGCTGTTTCCTGTCCATTTCCGTGGTGTTTCCATCCTTTTCTGAGGTTCCCAGGTGTTTGGCCAAGCTTCCCTGTCCAGACCCTTGGTCCCCTTGAAAAATGCTCGAGTCTCCCATTGACTTCAATGGGGCTCGTTATTCGAGACGAGCACTCGAGCATCGGGAAAAGTTCGTCTCGAATAACGAGTACCCGAGCATTTTAGTGCTCGCTCATCTCTAGTAATAACAAACGTGGAGGTTTAAGATGCAATTCATGCAAATAGATTTAAGTCACTAACACTACTTATTTCACCTACTCAAAACAGAAACTTTTTATTATACCTAAACTGCAATTTGGACCATGTATTATTAGGTGTAATGCATGTAATGTGCAATATATAGGGTACACTATTCATAAATTAATGGTCTCCATTGCAGAACATCTAACAGATATTTCATCCTCCACCTACCTTACAAATTTATTTTCTGCCTCTAAGCATTTTAAAGAGATTCACATATGGAGCGTAAGTTCCCTGTCTGTAACACCTATTGAAATGGTTAACAATCTAAAGAGAGGTCGGGACTAAACGCGTAAAGTGAAATCGAGGGAAGCTTATTAGATCCTAATTTTAGATATTTATATTCCTAAGGGTCCTAATCTCGGCAATGATCTGATGTAATGTATAAGATTTTCATAATAACTGGTTCTATACTCATCAGATCATTATACATGTCCCTATTTATGGGAAAAGTATTACATTTAAGAGTACCAATTTACAAGTGACATTCCTTCCGGGGAGGAACATACAGCTGTTCAGCTATTTATTCATTACTGCCATCAGGAACAATCACACTACGGCTAAGAATCTCTAGGATTCGAAATGCGTCAGCCATGGTTTTTTTCATTTATAGAGAGGGTATATGCCGCGTTCCAAGTGATATAAGAACATAAGAGAGATGACCTAAAGGAAGTCAGATAAAGCTAAGCTTCTTGTGAGGAAGCAGTTCGTTCTCCTCAGGGTACTCTTGGGGGTAAGTTGCTGCTGAATAATGTCTAACATAAATCATATGTGACATTTTATTTATGTCACATATGAGACAAACAAATAAAATATAAAGGAACTATTTTGTATACAGTGTAGTAGGACAACGCGTTTCGGGGAGGAATTAACCCTTTCTTCAGATCCAATATGTATAGTTCTGGAATAGGTAAAGACAACGTATAAGATACAGACACTATCAATATATGCTCAGAATTGAAATAAAATACATTAACTAGATGTAATAAGAGTTTTTTTGTATCTAGTCTAAACAGAAAGTTACTTAATAGTTATATACACTCACCTGCCACTTTATTAGGTACACCATGCTAGTAACGGGTTGGACCCCATTTTGCCTTCAGAACTGCCTCAATTCTTCGTGGCATAGATTCAACAAGGTGCTGGAAGCATTCCTCAGAGATTTTGGTCCATATTGACATGATGGCATCACACAGTTGCCGCAGATTTGTCGGCTGCACATCCATGATGCGAATCTCCTGTTCCACCACATCCCAAAGATGCTCAATTGGATTGAGATCTGGTGACTGTGGAGGCCATTTGAGTACAGTGAACTCATTGTCATGTTCAAGAAACCAGTCTGAGATGATTCCAGCTTTATGACATGGCACATGATCCTGCTGAAAGTAGCCATCAGATGTTGGGTACATTGTGGTCATAAAGGGATGGACATGGTCAGCAACAATACTCAGGTAGGCTGTGGCGTTGCAATGATGCTCAATTGGTACCAAGGGGCCCAAGGAGTGCCAAGAAAATATTCCCCACACCATGACACCACCACCACCAGCCTGAACCGTTGATACAAGGCAGGATGGATCCATGCTTTCGTGTTGTTGACGCCAAATTCTGACCCTACCATCCGAATGTTGCAGCAGAAATCGAGACTCATCAGACCAGGCAACGTTTTTCCAATCTTCTACTGTCCAATTTCAATGAGCTTGTGCAAATTGTAGCCTCAGTTTCCTGTTCTTAGCTGAAAGGAGTGGCACCCGGTGTGGTCTTCTGCTGCTGTAGCCCATATGCCTCAAAGTTCGACGTACTCTGCATTCAGAGATGCTCTTCTGCCTACCTTGGTTGTAACGGGTGGCGATTTGAGTCACTGTTGCCTTTCTATCAGCTCGAACCAGTCTGCCCATTCTCCTCTGACCTCTGGCATCAACAAGGCATTTCTGCCCACAGAACTGCCGCTCACTGGATGTATTTTCTTTTTCGGACCATTCTCTGTAAACCCTAGAGATGGTTGTGCGTGAAAATCCCAGCAGACCAGCCCTTCTGGCACCAACAACCATGCCACGTTCAAAGGCACTCAAATCACCTTTCTTCCCCATACTGATGCTCGGTTTGAACTGCAGGAGATTGTCTTGACCATGTCTACATGCCTAAATGCACTGAGTTGCCGCCATGTGATTGGCTGATTAGAATTTAAGTGTTAACGAGCAGTTGGACAGGTGTACCTGATAAAGTGGCCGGTGAGTGTACACTGGTTCTAGCATTCAATAAAAATTCATATGTAAAATTAATTTATGAAAATATTAAACATAGGTATGTTTTTAGTTACATTAAATCATAGGTGTATGAGAGTGATCATTATATAATAGAATGATACGGAAAACACATTCAGGTAAGAATAATCAATTTCATAGATTTTATAGATATAACACTTAATATAGACAGACAAGGATGTGTGTGCGAGAAGAATAATTTATTTGTTAATTTACAGTAAATGATTAATAAGTGGTATCAATTGGACTGACTGTTTTGCAGACAGGGCTTTGGCTTTTGGAAGACTGTAATTGACTCATATATTTGATACTAAAAAGGGTGAATAGAATGTTAGATGAAAAGTTTTATAGATAAAATAGGGTGATCTTATTATCTGTTAGGTGTTACTTCTGACCCATTAGTTGGAAAGCTGAATAGAGATGTAATGATGATGGTTAGCTGGAGGTGGTATCTTCTGATTATTCAAACACTGCTGAAAGGGTGAGAAGCAGTGGGGGTAATATAATCTGAAATCCAAGGTGGCTCATGGACTATTGTGGGAGTAAGGAGATGTACTTACATAGTAGGGTAAGTCATCCATATGCACGCAAAAGAGAGGTACAGCCATGGGGACAATGTTTGCCCAAAGGTATACCAACCTCTTCATGGGAGAGTTCGAAAACACCTTTATCATAGGAAACCCTAACTTTAATAATAAGATCAAAACTTTAAATGGTACATTGCTGATCTATTCATTATCTGGGAATTTACCGAACAGGAAGTGCGAGAGTTCATTAGGACTATCAACGGCAACCCATGGGGTAATCACTAGAGATGAGCGAGAACTAAAATGCTCGGGTACTCGTTATTCGAGACGAACTTTTCCCGATGCTCGAGTGCTCGTCTCGAATAACGAGCCCCATTGAAGTCAATGGGAGACTCGAGCATTTTTCAAGGGGACCAAGGGTCTGCACAGGGAAGCTTGGCCAAACACCTGGGAACCTCAGAAAAGGATGGAAACACCACGGAAATGGACAGGAAACAGCAGGGGCAGCATGCATGGATGCCTCTGAGGCTGCTTAATCGCACCATTATGCCAAAATTATGGGCAACAGCATGGCCATGATAGAGTGCCCGAATGAAGCTAGATAGCATCTAAAACATCCAATAATTGACCCTGACACTATAAGGGACGGCATGCAGAGGCAGCGGCAGCAGTGGCAGGCTAGAGAGTGTCATGGCGACATACCCTAAATGGACTCAGGTTTCACCAAAGGAGGTGAAATGATTTCCTATGTGAACAAAAGGTTGACGGTATATTTAGTCGATAACACAGCATGGTGGCGACATAGTGACCAAGTTCCATAACGTATCTGGTGAAACACCCGAAAAATGAGCCTGACACAGCTCTTTTGATAAGGGGACGACATGTGGAGGCAGCCATGGAGACGACTTCCATGATTAAGAGCGACAGTATGGGGCATTCATATTGCGCTGCTATGATTGCAACTTCAGGTCTCCAGCATGGCGGCGACAGATGGGCCGAGTTCCACTATGTATCTGGTGAAACACCTGAAAATTCTGCCTGACACAGCTCGTTTGATAAGGGGATGATGTGCTGCATATCCTCTCGTGCTCCAGCGTCTGGGGTATAGAGAGTTGAAATGAGACATTGGTGGACACTGTGGAGGATTGTGGAGGCAAAATGGACAGGAAACAGCAGGGTTAGCATGCATGGATGCCTCTGAGGCTGCCTAATCTTGGGATGGAGCTGGCAGTCCACTGCCAGGCGAGCTTTCGCCTGTCCAAGCCCCTGTCTCTCGGCTCCTCCCCACCCAAAATGGGCCTGGGGGCCAGAAGCGTTTACTTTGAAAAAATTATAATTTTCAAAGCAGGCCGGGTCGTTTGAATATTTCACCTAGGAATAATGGAATAGCATAGTGGTTCTATTTTTAATAGTTTTTTCGGAAATGGTTCCATGATTAAGAGCGACAGTATGGGGCATCCATATTGCGCTGCTATGATTGCAACTTCAGGTCTCCAGCATGGCGGCGACAGATGGGCCGAGTTCCACTATGTATCTGGTGAAACATCTGAAAATTCTGCCTGACACAGCTCGTTTGATAAGGGGACGATGTATGGAGGCAGTGAACTAGTAGTATATTAAAGGTGCTGCAGTTAAAACTATGTTAGTTGGATCCTGGGATTGAGCTGGCGCTCCGCTGCCGGGCGAACTTTCGCCTATCCAAGCCCCTGTCTCTCGGCTATTCCCCAAACAGCACTTCTAAGAACCTTTTGTATAAGATCAAGTGTAGTAGTGTTCTTATAAGTTTGGGATATGGTGGGTGAGGGGAATGTAAACAGATGCGCAAGAAGCGCTGAAATAATATCGGTAAATGATAAAAGTTTGCCAGTATATTTTGTGAATTACACAGCAGGGTGGCGACAAAGTTAACAAGTTTGATGTGGAAGCCATGAAAACAACCCAAAATTCTGCCTGACACAGTTCGTTTGATAAGGGACCATGTATGGAGGCAGCTATATGGACGACTTTTGGAGGCAGCTATGGCGATGACGTGTGGAGGTAGCAATGGAGACAACGTGTAGAGGCAGCTAAAAAGACGACGTGTGGAGGCTGCTATGGAGACAATTTAATTTGGATAGTGCCTGTATGTGGCAGTCCAAAAAAGTTTTCAAACCATAGGAGCAGGTAGGTGGTCCTCCAGAAAAATTAAATAGATTGAGTGCCTGTATGTGGCACTCCCAAAAATTGTTTAAAACAGAGGACCGGGTAGGTGGCCCTCCAGAAAAATTAAATACATAGAGTACTATAGCTAGAGCCAGTTGGCCCTGGCAAAAAATAGCCAGTTTCCTCTGCTTTAGTGTACAAAGAGGAGGAGAAGGAGGACAATGAGGAGGAGGAGTGCATACATTATTCAGGTTGAGCTTCTTTCACCTGGTTGACAATGAAAATCCGGAGAAATCCAGGCTTTATTCATCTTGATAAGCGTCAGCCTGTCAGCGCTGTCAGTCGACAGGCGTGTACGCTTATCGGTGATGATGCCACCAGCTGCACTGAAAACCCACTCGGACAACACGCTAGCGGCTGGGCAGGCAAGAACCTCCAAGGCGTACAGCGCCAGTTCGTGCCACATGTCCAGCTTTGAAACCCAGTAGTTGTAGGGAGCTGTGTGATCATTTAGGACGATGGTATGGTCAGCTACGTACTCCCTCACCATCTTTCTGTAAAGATCAGCCCTACTCTGCCGAGACTGGGGACAGGTGACAGTGTCTTGCTGGGGTGACATAAAACTGGCAAAGGCCTTGTAAAGCGTATCCCTGCCAGTGCTGGACAAGCTGCCTGCTCGCCTACTCTCCCTCGCTACTTGTCCTTAGAAGTACGCCCTCTGCCGAAAGCGCTGTCAGAAGGGAAATACTGTTTCAGCTTGTGCACCAGGGCCTGCTGGTATTTATGCATTCTCACACTCCTTTTCTCTCCAGGGATGAGAGTGGAAAGATTTTGCTTGTACCGTGGGTCCAGGAGAGTGAATACCCAGTAATCGGTGCCGGAATAAATTCTTTGAACGCGAGGGTCACGGGATAGGCAGCCTAGCATGAAATCTGCCCAACGCGCAAGAATTCACTCCCCTCACTGGCCTGACTGCCCATTTCCTCCTCCTCCAACTCCTCCAACTCCTCTTCTTCTGCCCATACACGCTGAACAGTGAAGGACTGAACAATGGTCCCCTCTTCTGTCTAGCCAACATTCTCTTCCTCTTCCTCCTCCACCTCCTCCGATATGCGCTGAGAAACAGTCCTAAGGGTGCTTTGGCTATCAACAAGGGAATCTTCTTCCCCCATCTCTTGTGACGAGCGCAAAGCTTCCGACTTCATGCTGACCAGAGAGTTTTTTAACAGGCCAAGCAGCGGGATTGGGAGGCTGATGATGGCGGCATCGCCACTGACCATCTGTGTTGACTCCTCAAAGTTACTCAGCACCTGACAGATATCAGACATCCACGTCCACTCCTCATTGTAGACTTGAGGAAGCTGACTGACCTGACTACCTGGTGGAAGTTCACATCTGGCAGTCTACAATCGCTCTGCGCTGCTTGTAAACTCTGGATAACATGGTTAATGTTGAATTTCACCTTGTGGGCACGTCGCACAACAGTTGGTGAGCGGGCAGTTGGAGGCGGTGCTGCGCTGCCCTGAGAGTGGCAGCATCTGTGCTGGACTTCCTGAAATGCGCACAGATGCGCCGCACCTTCGTGAGCAAATCAGACAGATTGGGGTATGTCTTGAAGAAACGCTGAACTATGAGATTTAACACATGGGCCAAGCATGGCACATGTGTTAGTCTGCCGAGTTACAGAGCCGCCACCAGGTTATGGCTGTTGTCACACACAACCATGCCTGGCTTCAGGTTCAGCGGTGCCAGCCACAGATCAGTCTGCGCCGTGATGCCCTGTAATAGCTCTTGGGCGGTGTGCCTTTTATCGCCTAGGCTCAGCAGTTTGAGCACCGCCTGCTGTCGCTTAGCGATGGCACTGCTGCTGTGCCTAGAGCTACCGACTGATGGCGCCATGCCCACGGATGGTAATTCAGAGGAGGAGGTGGAGGACGGGTGGGAGGAGGAGGAGGCATAGTAGGCCTTTGAGACCTGGACCGAGGTAGGCCCCGCAATCCTCGGCGTCGGCAATATATGACCAGCCCCAGGGTCAGACTCGGTCCCAGCCTCCACCAAGTTAACCCAATGTGCCGTCAGCGATATATAGTGGCCCTGCCCGGCAGCACTCGTCCACGTGTCCATGGTCAGGTGGACCTTGTCAGAAACGGCGTTGGTCAGGGCACGGATGTTGTTGTCTGACACATGCTTTTGCAGGGCTGGGACGGCACATCGGGAAAAGTAGTGGCGGCTGGGGACTGAATACCGAGGGGCAGCCGCCACCATGAGGTTTCTAAAGGCCTCGGTCTCTACCAGCCTATAGGGCAGCATCTCCAGGCTAAGAAGTTTGGAGATGTGGACGTTGAGGGCTTGGGCGTGTGGGTGGGTTGCACTATACTTCCTTTTGCGCTCCAGCTTCTGGGGTATGGAGAGCTGAACGCTGGTGGATGCTGTGGAGGATCGTGGAGGCGAAGATGGGGTTTTCGCACGAGACGTGTTTGGGCCGGGGTCCTGGGCAGGGGGTTGACTAGCAGATGACACAGGGGAAGGAGCAGTGGTGTGCCCGGCCGGAGGTGAACGGGCTTGGTGCCATTGAGTGGGGTGTTTAGCATTCATATGCCTGCGCATACTGGTGGTAGTTAAGCTGGTAGTGGTGGAACCCCTGCTGATCCTGGTTTGGCACAGGTTGCACACCACAGTCCGTCGGTCATCCGGTGTTTCTTTAAAGAACCTCCAGACTTCTGAAAATCTAGCCCTCGCCACGGGATCTTGACTACGTGAAACATTTGGTGCTGATGCACCAGCTCTGGCCCTGCTTCTCCACCACTGCCTCTTACAACCTGTTCTGCTATAGGACTCGCCTCCGTTTAAGAAGCACTGTGTTCACCCGGCTTATCAACCCAGCTTGGGTCTGTCACCTCATCATCCTCAGATCCCTCAGTCTGCTCCCCCCTCGGACTTCCTGCCCTGACAACCATGTCTCCTCATCGTCCGACACCTCTTTACACACTTCTTCCACTACGTCAATAATGTCATCATCACCCACAGACTGCGACCGGTGGAAAACCTGGGCATCAGAAAATAGCTCAGCAGCAACCGGACAAGTGGTTTGTGACTGTGGGAAGGGTCCAGAAAACAGTTCCTCAGAGTATGCCGGTTCAAATGCTAAATTTTGCTGGGAGGGGGCAGACTGGGAAGAAGGAGGCTGAGGTGGAGGAGCTGGAGGAGTGCTGATTTCAGTGACATGGGTGGACTGCGTGGAAGACTGACTGGTGGACAAATGGCTAGAAGCATTGTCCGCAATCCACGACATCACCTCTTCGCACTGTTCTGGCCTCAACAGTGCTCTACCACGAGTCCCAGTAACTTGAGACATGATGAACCTAGGGAGTGTAGCTCTGTGGCGTTCCCCTGCTCCCTCATCAGCAGGTGGTGTGTCACCCCGCCCAGTAGTTGGACGCCCACGTCCACGCCCTCTTCCTCTACTCCTCGGGTTAAACATTTTCCTAATTAAAGTGTAAATTTTAATTTTTTTTTTTTTTTTAAACAAAACAATGCTATCCTATTGCTATGGCTAGTTTCTAACCTACACTGACAGCACACAACTGGATTTTGTGCTTTGCCAGATTACTTTGAGTTCTAAAAAGAAATAAACGTAAAAAAAAAAAAAAAATCAGCAGACTGTGCCTAATTCAAATCAAACCCCTAATAAATTGTCCCACTTCGGTGTTTGAGGTGGATATGTGTGTCACTAAGAGCTAAACACAACGGTAGCAAGTCTCCCTGCAAATTACTCACAATATGGTACTAGCTGCACTACTAATGGCAGCAAGCCCAGCCACAAGCAAACCAAAAAAAAGGAAAATAAAACGTTATTGCAGCCCTAAGAAGGGCTGTTGGGTTCTTGTAGAATCACTCCTGCCTAACACTATTCTAATAGAACACCCTAACGCTTTCCCTGACCAGCAGCAGCTCTCTCCCTAGCGGCATCCAGACAGAGAATGATCCGAGCAGCGCGGGCAAGGGCTAGTCTATTCCAGGGTCACCTGATCAGGTCAGCCAACCACTGCTATCGACGTGTAAGGGTACCACGTCATGCTGGGTGGAGTGCAGAGTCTCCTGGCTTGTGATTGGCTCTGTTTCTGGCCGCCAAAAATCACAATTGCGGGAGATGCCATTTTCTCGAGCGGGCGAAGTATTCGAGTACGCTAATGCTCGAACGAGCATCAAGCTCGGATGAGTATGTTCGCTCATCTCTAATCCTGATCCTTATGACAGCCCAGATATGTGTAGTGGGTAAATAGCAATACACAGAGTTAGGCCCCTTCCACACTAGCGTTTTTCACGCGCAAGTTCTGCCCTTGCTTTTGACATGCAGAACTTGCATTGCATTCTGTCCCATTGTTTCCAGTGGGCCTTTCCTCATTTGCGTTTTTTTTCACGCTCGTGCGTGCGTTTGTTTTGACGCGCTTCAAAATTGCAGCATGCTCTACTTTTGCATTTCACGCACGTTTTTCCCGCCCCATTCAAGTCTATGGAGACGCATCAAAAACGCATTGCACTCGCAAGCATTGCAAGTGCAATGCGAGTGCAATGCGTTTTAAACGGATGGGTTGCTAGGTGACATGAATAATTCCCCTGCTCGAGATCGAGCATTTAATTAAAAAAACACAGTGAAGAACAGTGAAGAATAGAATAAAAACAGTGAACACAGTGAACACAGGATCATTTAAGTGAAAAACACAGTGAACGGTGAACAGTGCGAACAAAATAGTATGTGAAGAACAATATATATGTGTGAAGAACACATTGCAGATGTATGGAAACATCTGCAATGTGTTCTTCACACACATATATAATGTTCTTCACATGCTATTTTGTTCGCACCGTTCGGCGCGTATCTCCCGACAAGTAAGCAGATGTGCCGAACATCTGCAATCTATTCTTCACTGTGTTTTTCACTGTTTTTATTCTATTCTTCACTGTTCTTTACATCTGCTAACTTGTCGGGAGATAATATAGGCGCGGAACAGTAAAGAATAGATTGCAGATGTTTGCATACATCTGCTAACTTATCAGAAGACATTCTTTTTCAATTAATTAACACATTTTATTCCCGAACCATGGTCCCTTTGAAAAATGCTCAAGTCTCCCATTGACTTCAATGGGGCTCGTTATTCGAGACGATGTGATTTAAAAAACGTGCATGAAAAACGCACTGAAAACGCAAGAAAAATGCAAACAACACACTCGTGAAAAACGCAAAAACGCTAATGACTCCAAGGAAAAATGGAAAAAAAGCGCAGCCAAAAAAGTCAGTTTTTCACGCATTGCACCCTGACGTGAAATGCAATGCTAGTGAGGAAGAGGCCTAACTCCTTCAAAGCTCATATTAATAAAATAAAGCTATTACAAGTAAGACTGTAAAGCTGCAACATGGAAGGGCTCTGGTAACACCACAAAAGCCGTTCTGGTTCATTAGCATGATTTTAAAATTTAATTCGATTTTAGAATGAAGGAGGCCATAGATAAAAAATATTTAAAAAATCACAAAGGAATTCATTGATCCTATACAGATAATAAAACACAATTTAATCCTTTTATTTCATTTTTTTATTTTTGTTTACAGCTAAAGATCTTTTATAGGCAATCATTTCCAAAATGGCAGCCCTAGAATAAGTTCACCATACATCAATTCCCCAGTTACACTCATTCAGACATCTACTCAAAACAAATCCCACTTTAACAAAACTCCTAAGCTAAGAGGGATAGAACTTTATACATATCTCATATTCTATGTATGTTTTGACAAAGAGCTTGTGTAACTGTCTGCCAATAACTATCAGATTTCTGTGGGTTAATTCACACTCTTGGGTGTTCCTTCTTGTTACAGCTTTGGCTTATTTGTCTTGCTGTGCTTCCCCCTCACAGATGTTCTTACTCTTTGCACTCACACAGCCTGTCAAAGATTTATAGGGCTCCTCGACCTGTGGGAAATTACTCCAGATTTCTCTCAAATCAATGCTGAGTGTCCCCTCACTGTCTCTCACCCTGCTCGCCTCCCTCCCAATCGGTCTATCTTTATGTTTAATAGGAACTGAGATGTGATTTTTTTTTTCTATCTCTGTTTGATGAAAAGAGGCTGCAATGTGTCTTCGAGTGGATTGGACAGGCATGGAGAGGGGGGAGACGCTGAGACAAAATGAAAAGGAAAGGGAGAGAGAGGAATATGAATTGGGAGGGAGACACAGATACAAGGTGGAATGAATCTTCAACATGCAGGCAGGAGAAAACTGTGAGACAGGCATATAACAATAAGTCTAAAAGAAAATAATTATGTATGTGTGGATGAACCAAACAGATAAAAACTAAAGGGGGCATCATGTGTCATTTTCTTAAAAAGATGTTTAGAGAACCCTTTAAGAACTTGGATTTTGTTTTCTAATGTACACTATAAGCTGACTAAATATTATAAAATCACTAATGATTTTAGATTCCTTAAAAGGAGCTTTGCAGGAATTTTGCAGACTCAAAATAGGAAAGTATTGTTACCTTGCTCCTTCTCCTACCGAGTTATTGCATTTAGATTGTATGGAGAGAGCTTGAAGGCTGAGCCCTCCTGATACAGGATGAATGACTGAATTATGCGGCAGACTTGCTGCTAATAACCCTGATCAGTGTTTGCACTGAGAACAGGTGTTAACTAGAGATGAGCGAACATACTCGTCCGAGCTTGATGCTCGTTCGAGCATTAGCGTACTCGAAACTGCTCGTTGCTCGGACGAATACTTCGCCCGCTCGAGAAAATGGCATCTCCCGCCGTTTTGCTTTTTGGCGGCCAGAAACAGAGCCAATCACAAGCCAGGAGACTCTGCACTCCACCCAGCATGACGTGGTACCCTTACACGTCGATAGCAGTGGTTGGCTGGCCAGATCAGGTGACCCTGGAATAGACTAGCCCCTGCCTGCGCTGCTCGGATCATTCTGTGTCTGGATGCCGCTAGGGAGAGAGCTGCTGCTGGTCAGGGAAAGCGTTAGGCAGGAGTGATTCTACAAGAACCGAACAGCCCTTCTTAGGGCTACAATAACGTTATACATTTTTTTTTTATTTGCAGCTAGTACCATATTGTGAGGAATTTGCAGGGGGACTTGCTACCGTTGTGTTTAGCTCTTAGTGACACACATATCCACCTCAAACACCAAAGTGGGACAATTTATTAGGGGTTTGATTTCAATTAGGCACAGTCTGCCATTTACTTTTTATTTTACGTTTATTTTTTCATAACTCAGCGTCATCTCATCTGGCATAGCAGTGTGCTTTCATACTTGGCTAGAAAATAGCCATAGGAGAATCCAAACGGCTTACTTGGGCCTACAATAGCGTTATATATTTTATTTCTGGTTGATCTGCTGGTGGCTGGCCTTGCTGTAGTGCATCTACTACCATATTGTGAGGAATTTGCAGTGAGACTTGCGACCGTTGTGTTTAGCGCTTAGTGACGCACATATCCATCGCAAAGACCGAAGTGGGACAATTTATTAGGGGTTTGATTTCAATTAGGCACAGTCTGCCAGTTTCCTTTTATTTTACGTTTATTTTTTCATAACTCAGCGTCATCTCAACTGGCATAGCAGTGTGCTTTCATACTTGGCTAGAAAATAGCCATAGGAGAATCCAAACGGCTTACTTGGGCCTACAATAGCGTTATATATTTTATTTCTGGTTGATCTGCTGGTGGCTGGCCTTGCTGTAGTGCATCTACTACCATATTGTGAGGAATTTGCAGGGAGACTTGCGACCGTTGTGTTTAGCGCTTAGTGACGCACATATCCATCGCAAAGACCGAAGTGGGACAATTTATTAGGGGTTGGATTTCAATTAGGCACAGTCTGCCATTTACTTTTTATTTTACGTTTATTTTTTCATAACTCAGCGTCATCTCATCTGGCATAGCAGTGTGCTTTCATACTTGGCTAGAAAATAGCCATAGGAGAATCCAAACGGCTTACTTGAGCCTACAATAGCGTTATATATTTTATTTCTGGTTGATCTGCTGGTGGCTGGCCTTGCTGTAGTGCATCTACTACCATATTGTGAGGAATTTGCAGTGAGACTTGCGACCGTTGTGTTTAGCGCTTAGTGACGCACATATCCATCGCAAAGACCGAAGTGGGACAATTTATTAGGGGTTGGATTTCAATTAGGCACAGTCTGCCATTTACTTTTTATTTTACGTTTATTTTTTCATAACTCAGCGTCATCTCATCTGGCATAGCAGTGTGCTTTCATACTTGGCTAGAAAATAGCCATAGCAATAGGATAGCATCGTTTGGTTTTAAAAACTAAAAAACACACAAAAAAAAAAAAATTAAAGTTATAACTTTAATTTGGAAAATGTTTAACCCGAGGGCTAGGGGTAGAGGACGAGGGCGGGAACGTGGGCGTCCAACTACTGCAGGGGTCAGAGGCCGTGGTCCTGGGCGGGGTGAGACACCACCTGCTGATGAGGGAGCAGGGGAACGCCGCAGAGCTACACTCCCTAGGTTCATGTCTGAAGTTACTGGGACTCGTGGTAGAGCACTGTTGAGGCCAGAACAGTGCGAACAGGTGATGTCGTGGATTGCTGACAATGCTTCGAGCAATTTGTCCACCAGTCAGTCTTCCACGCAGTCCACCCATGTCACCGAAATCGGCACTCCTCCAGCTCCTGCACCTCAGCCTCCTCCCCCCCAGTCTGCCCCCTCCCAGGAAAATTTGGCATTTGAACCGGCATACTCTGAGGAACTGTTTTCTGGACCCTTCCCACAGTCACAAACCACTTGTCCGGTTGCTGCTGAGCAATTTTCCGATGCCCAGGTTTTCCACCAGTCGCAGTCTGTGGGTGATGATGACCTTCTTGACGTAGTGGAAGAAGTGTGTAAAGAGGTGTCGGACGATGAGGAGACACGGTTGTCAGACAGTGGTGAAGTTGTTGTCAGGGCAGGAAGTCCGAGGGGGGAGCAGACTGAGGGATCGGAGGATGATGAGGTGACAGACCTAAGCTGGGTTGAGAGGCCGGGTGAACACAGTGCTTCTGAGACGGAGGAGAGTCCTCGACCAGAACAGGTTGGAAGAGGCAGTGGTGGGGCCAGACCGAGAGGCAGGGCCAGAGCTGGTGCATCAGCGCCAAATGTGTCACGTAGTGAAGCTCCCGTGGCGAGGGCTCCCGCGGCGAGGGCTAAATTTTCAGAAGTCTGGAGGTTCTTTAAGGAAACACCGGATGACCGACGGACTGTGGTGTGCAACCTTTGCCAAACCAGGATCAGCAGGGGTTCCACCACTACTAGCTTAACTACCACCAGTATGCGCAGGCATATGAATGCTAAACACCCCACTCAGTGGCACCAAGCCCGTTCACCTCCGGCCGTGCACACCACTGCTCCTTCCCCTCTGTCAGCTGATAGTCAGCCCAGGACCCTGGCACAAAAACCCCATCGTCGCCTCCACGATCCTCCACAGCATCCACCAGCGTTCAGCTCTCCATACCCCAGACGCTGGAGCGGAAAGGGAAATATAGTGCAACCCACCCGCACGCCCAAGCCCTTAATGTCCACATCTCCAGATTGCTTAGCCTGGAGATGCTGCCCTATAGGCTAGTAGAGACCGAGGCCTTTCGCAACCTCATGGCGGCGGCCGCCCCTCGGTATTCGGTCCCCAGCCGCCACTACTTTTCCCGATGTGCCGTCCCAGCCCTGCACCAGCATGTGTCAGATAACATCATCCGTGCCCTGACCAACGCCGTTTCTGACAAGGTCCACCTGACCACGGACACGTGGACGAGTGCTGCCGGGCAGGGCCACTATATATCGCTGACGGCACATTGGGTTAACTTGGTGGAGGCTGGGACCGAGTCTGACCCTGCGGCTGGTCATATACTGCCGACGCCGAGGATTGCGGGGCCTACCTCGGTCCAGGTCTTACAGGCCTACTATGCCTCCTCCTCCTCCCACCCCTCCTGCACCTCCTCCTCCGAACTACCATCCGTGGGCATGGCGCCATCAGTCGCTAGCTCTAGGCACAGCAGCAGTGCCGTCGCTAAGCGACAGCAGGCGGTGCTCAAACTGCTGAGCCTAGGCGATAAAAGGCACACCGCCCAAGAACTATTACAGGGCATCACGTATGCAGACTGATCTGTGGCTGGCACCGCTGAACCTGAAGCCAGGCAAAGTTGTGTGTGACAACGGCCGTAACCTGGTGGCGGCTCTGCAACTCGGCAGACTGACACATGTGCCATGCCTGGCCCATGTGTTAAATCTGATAGTTCAGCGTTTCCTCAAGACATACCCCAATCTGTCTGATTTGCTCACGAAGGTGCGCCGCATCTGTGCGCATTTGTGCGCCGCATCTGTGCGCATTTCAGGAAGTCCAGCACAGATGCTCAGGGCAGCGCAGGGCCGCCTCCAACTGCCGCGCTCACCGACTGTTGTGCGACGTGCCCACGAGGTGGAATTCAACATTAACCATGTTATCCAGAGTTTACCAGCAGCGCAGAGCGATTGTAGACTGCCAGATGTCAACTTCCACCAGAACTGGTAGTCAGGTCACTCAGCTTCCTCAAGTCTACAATGAGGAGTGGACGTGGATGTCTGATATCTGTCAGGTGCTGAGTAACTTCGAGGAGTCAACACAGATGGTCAGTGGCGATGCCGCCATCATCAGCCTCACCATCCCGCTGCTTGGCCTGTTGAAAAACTCTCTGATCAGCATGAAGTCGGAAGCTTTGCGCTCGTCACAAGAGACGGGGGAAGAAGATTCCCTTGTTGATAGCCAAAGCACCCTCAAGTCTGTTTCTCAGCGCATATCGGAGGAGGTGGAGGAGGAGAATGTTGGCGAGACACAAGAGGGGACCATTGTTCAGTCCTTCACTGTTCAGCGTGTATGGGCAGAAGAAGAGGAGTTGGAGGAGTTGGAGGAGGAGGAAATGGGCAGTTAGGCCAGTGAGGGGAGTGAATTCTTGCGCGTTGGGACTCTGGCGCATATGGCAGATTTCATGCTAGGCTGTCTATCCCGTGACCCTCGCGTTCAAAGAATTTATTCCAGCACCGATTACTGGGTATTCACTCTCCTGGACCCACGGTACAAGCAAAATCTTTCCACTCTCATCCCTGGAGAGGAAAGGAGTGTGAGAATGCATGAATACCAGCAGGCCCTGGTGCACAAGCTGAAACAGTATTTCCCTTCTGACAGCGCTAGCGGCAGAGTGCGTAGTTCTGCGGGACAAGTAGCGAGGGAGAGTAGGCGAGCAGGCAGCTTGTCCAGCACTGGCAAGGGTACGCTTTACAAGGCTTTTGCCAGCTTTATGTCACCCCAGCAAGACACTGTCACCTGTCCCCAGTCTCGGCAGAGTAGGGCTGATCTTTACAGAAAGATGGTGAGGGAGTACGTAGCTGACCATACCATCGTCCTAAATGATCACACAGCTCCCTACAACTACTGGGTTTCAAAGCTGGACATGTGGCACGAACTGGCGCTGTACGCCTTGGAGGTTCTTGCCTGCCCTGCCGCTAGCGTGTTGTCCGAGCGGGTTTTCAGTGCAGCTGGTGGCATCATCACCGATAAGCGTACACGCCTGACGACTGACAGCGCTGACAGGCTGACGCTTATTAAGATGAATAAAGCCTGGATTTCTCATAATTTCCAATCTCCACCAGGTGAAGGAAGCTCAACCTGAATAATTTATGCACTCCTCCTCCTCATTTTCCTCCTTCTCCTCCTCTTTGTACACTAAAGCAGAGGAAACTGGCTATGTTTTGACAGGGCCCACTGGCTCTAGCTATAGTACTTTATGCATTTAATTTTTCTGGAGGGCCACCTACCCGGTCTTCTGTTTTAAACAATTTTTGGGACTGCCACATACAGCCACTCAATCTATTCAATTTTTCTGGAGGGCCACCTACCTGCTCCTCTGGTTTGAAAACTTTTTTGGACTGCCACATACAGGCACTCAATCTATTTCATTTTTCTAGGGGGCCACCTACCTGCTCCTCTGGTTTGAAAACTTTTTTGGACTGCCACATACAGGCACTCAATCCATTTCATTTTTCTGGAGGGCCACCTACCTGCTCCTCTGGTTTGAAAACTTTTTTGGACTGCCACATACAGGCACTATCCAAATTAAATTGTCTCCATAGCAGCCTCCACACGTTGTCTCCATTGCTACCTCCAAAAGTCGTCCATATAGCTGCCTCCATACATCGTCCCCTTATCAAACGAGGTGTGTCAGGCAGAAATTTGGGTTGTTTTCATGGATTCCACATCAAAGTTGTTAACTTTGTCGCCACCCTGCTGTGTTATCCACAAAATATACTGGCAAACTTTTATGATTAACCGATATTATTTCAGCGCTTCTTGCGCATCTGTTGATTACACTGCTGTGTAATCCACAAAGTATACTGCCAAACTTTTACCATTTACGGATATTATTTCAGCGCTTCTTGCGCATCTGTTTACATTCCCCTCACCCGCCATATCCCAAACTTATAAGAACGCTACTACACTTAACTTGGTGGAGGCTGGGACCGAGTCTGACCCTGCGGCTGGTCATATACTGCCGACGCCGAGGATTGCGGGGCCTACCTCGGTCCAGGTCTCAAAGGCCTACTATACCTCCTCCTCCTCCCACCCCTCCTCCACCTCCTCCTCCTCCGAATTACCATCCGTGGGCATGGTGCCATCAGTCGGTAGCTCTAGGCACAGCAGCAGTGCCGTCGCTAAGCGACAGCAGGCGGTGCTCAAACTGCTGAGCCTAGGCGATAAAAGGCACACCGCCCAAGAGCTATTACAGGGCATTCCACATCAAACTTGTTAACTTTGTCGCCACCCTGCTGTGTAATCCACAAAATATACTGGCAAACTTTTATCATTTACCGATATTATTTCAGCGCTTCTTGCGCATCTGTTTACATTCCCCTCACCCGCCATATCCCAAACTTATAAGAACGCTACTACACTTGATCTTATACAAAAGGTTCTTAGAAGTGCTGTTTGGGGAGTAGCCTAGAGACAGGGGCTTGGATTGGCGAAAGCTCGCCTGGCAGCGGAGTGCCAGCTCCATCCCAAGATCCAACTAACATAGTTTTAACTGCAGCACCTTTAATCTACTACTAGTTCACTGCCTCCATAATAATAATAATAATAATAATAATAATCTTTATTTATATAGCGCCATCATATTCCGTATCGCTTTACAAATCATAGGAAACAAATACAAATGTAATATAACAGAGCACAACATTTGTATGGAACAACAGGAGTGAGGTCCCTGCTCGCCAGAGCTTACGGTTTATGAAGATGATGGGGTAACACGAGGTAAAAGAATATTTAATGGTCAAGCCATTCTTCTTAGGGAATAGAACAAAATATAATAAATGGAATTGCTGTCGCTTGAACCACTCAGCCGTCATCTTATATACCAGGTCCAGGGTGAATGGGACTGCAGAGAAGTCTGGTGCCTGTTGGTTGCTGGATAACAGATGGGAGGACGACACAGGACGGGTTAGTAGAAGAGTTAAAACTTCATGCAGTTAATGAGTGTTATAGGCTTGCCTAAAGAAATGGGTTTTAAGAGCACGTTTGAAACTTTGGAGGTTAGGTATTAGTCTGATAGTCCGGGGCAGAGCATGCCATAGAATTGGTGCAGCTCTAGAGAAGTCTTGGAGACGCGAGTGGGAGGTCCGCACTAGGGTAGAGGTTAATCTAAGATCACTGGCGGATCTAAGAGCACGGGTTGGGCGATAGACTGAGATAAGAGAGGAGAGGTAGGGGGGTGCAGCATTATACAGAGCTTTATGGATGAGGGTTATTATTTTAAACTGTATTCGAAAGGAGACTGGCAGCCAGTGCAGCGACTGGCATGAACTGTAGGCATACATGGTCCCCTTATCAAACGAGCTGTGTCAGGCAGAATTTTGGGTTGTTTTCATGGCTTCCACAACAAACTTGTTAACTTTGTCGCCACCCTGCTGTGTAATCCACAAAATATACTGGCAAACTTTTATCATTTACCAATATTATTTCAGCGCTTCTTGCGCATCTGTTTACATTCCCCTCACCCGCCATATCCTAAACTTATAAGAACGCTACTACACTTGATCTTATACAAAAGGTTCTTAGAAGTGCTGTTTGGGGAGTAGCCTAGAGACAGGGGCTTGGATTGGCGAAAGCTCGCCTGGCAGCGGAGCACCAGCTCCATGCCAAGATCCAACTAACATAGTTTTAACTGCAGCACCTTTAATCTACTACTAGTTCACTGCCTCCATACATGGTCCCCTTATCAAACGAGCTGTGTCAGGCAGAATTTTGGATTGTTTTCATGGCTTCCATGTTAACTTTGTCGCCACCCTGCTGTGTAATCCACAAAATATACTGGCAAACTTTTATCATGTACCGATATTATTTGAGTGCTTCTTGCTCACCTCCTTTGGTTCCTCTCTGCCACCCATTGGTTTGAAGCCTGAGTCCATTTAGGGTATGTCGCCATGCCACTCTCTAGCCTGCCGCTGCTGCCGCTGCCTCTGCATGCCGTCCCCTATAGTGTCAGGGTCAATTATTGGATGTTTTAGATGCTATCTAGCTTCATTCTGTCACTCTGTCATGGCCATGCTGTTGCCCATAATTTTGGCATAATGGTGCGTTTAAGCAGCCTCAGAGGCATCCATGCATGCTGCCCCTGCTGTTTCCTGTCCATTTCCGTGGTGTTTCCATCCTTTTCTGAGGTTTCCAGGTGTTTGGCCAAGCTTCCCTGTGCAGAGCCTTGGTCCCCTTGAAAAATGCTCGAGTCTCCCATTGACTTCAATGGGGCTCGTTATTCGAGACGAGCACTCGAGCATCGGGAAAAGTTCGTCTCGAATAACGAGTACCCGAGCATTTTAGTGCTCGCTCATCTCTAGTGTTAACCTTATAAGCCATCTTGGAACCAATTGTTCTACCATGTAAACAAATATTTAAAAAATTGAAAAAATGTATAACTTCAAATCAGCCCCTTTTCCATAAAACCCTTTTATGAATACATAAATAAATATATATAACCATAAATATGTTATCCTACTTATTGTCCCATGTGGCCTCTACACTGAAAACTGCAGGTGTCTAATTGTACAAAAATGTAAAAATTGTGGGCACTAGTCATCAGAATGACACCTCCTATCAATAATATCAATAATATCTCAAAAGTGTATTAGTATATATGTGACTTTTGAATGATATCACGGTGAAAAACATCCATTATTTAAGGCCAAAATCTGCAGCTGTATATACAGAACATGAAAAAATATATATGGTCATGTGCATGAGGATAAACATGAGCAACTAGGTTCTGAAAGAACATTGCATCTGGAGTGCAATTCACATGCATTCCAGTCCACCATTCAGAGCAAATTCTAGGGGTCTATATATTTTATATAAATATGGAGGACACTAAAATATAAGCCACTGAGGAAGAATCAAATGCTTTGAAACACGTATAGCAGAAGGGATTATTATATCCCACTCATTTTATCTCCTATTGGAAAACATAATTTTAAGTATTGACATACCGTATATACTCGTGTATAAGCCGATTTTTTCACTGGGGAGGCTGGGGTGCTGTATACTACTGGGGGCAAGCTGTATACTACTGGGGGCAGGCTGAGGTGGCTGTATACTACTGGGGACTGGCTGTATACTACTGGGGGCAAGCTGTATACTACTGGGGGCAGGCTGTATACTACTGGGTGAAGGCTGTATTCTACTGGGGGCAGGCTGTATACTACTGGGGGCAGGCTGTATACTACGGGGGGAAAGTTGTATACTACTGGGGGCAAGCTGTATACTACTGGGGGCAGGCTGAGGTGGCTGTATACTACTAGGGACTGGCTGTATACTACTGGGGGCAAGCTGTATACTACTGGGGGCAGGCTGTATACTACTGGGGGCAAGCTGTATACTACATGGGGGCAGGCTGGCTGTATACTACATTGGGGGCATGCTGGCTGTATACTACATTGGGCAGGCTGGCTGTATACTACTGGGGGCAGGATGTATAATACTGGGGGCAGGCTGTATACTACTGGGGGCAAGCTGGGCTGGCTGTATACTACTGGGGGCAGGCTGTATGCTATAGGGGGCTGGTTGGCTATATACTGCTGGGGTCTGTGACCAATGCATTTCCCACCCTCGGCTTATACTTGAGTCAATACATTGGTAATGTAAAAATACCAACATTTATAGGAGTTGCCTGGTAAGGCAATGGACATATAATCAAGTCATCTTTCCCAAGTCCTATTAAACACGTGTAACTTGCATGTTTGTTTGGTGATATGATTCTCAAGAGTCCAATTGTACAGAATTTCTTGTATAATAGCCTGCATATTTAGGGTTTCAGATTATTTTCATTTTCTTGTTTTGAGAACTCTATTTTTAAATCAAGTAATTTTTTATTAACATCATTTAAACATGATCACATAGACCACCAAACAAAACACAAAAATACTTTTACAGTGTCCTCTAAGCCCCCCTCACAGCAAAGGGTGTCCAAGAAACAGACCTAATAGACGGGCAAATAATAATCCACCCAACATTAATCATACATTGTTTTTGAAGATAGTTTTAGTGGATTGGGTAGGCTTGGTACTTTTATGCTCAGAGGTAGAGTTAACTAATGGCCATAACACTTGGTTGGAGTCTTCCAAAAATAATAAAGTGGTCTTCCTTAATTTTATCAGCTCTCGCCAGAAACTTTCTAAGAAAAAATGATGTTTAGAATTGGGACTGCAAACTGAAACTTTTGTGTACTGAATGTTATATACAGGCAGTCCCCGGGTTACGTACAAGATATGTTCTGTAGGTTTGATCTTAAGTTGAATTTGTATGCAATTGGAACTGTATATTTTATCATTTTAGCCCCAATCAAAATCTTTTTGGTCTCTGTGAATTTGAACTGCATAGAATTTTTAAAATGTTGGATTGTCATAAAAAAACACAAACACAAATACTTGTGAACCTTTATATACATATTATGCTGCACATTGTACAGCATAATATGTATAACATATATGTGATATACACTCACCGGCCACTTTATTAGGTACACCATGCTAGTAACGGGTTGGACCCCCTTTTGCCTTCAGAACTGCCTCAGTTCTTCGTGGCATAGATTCAACAAGGTGCTGGAAGCATTCCTCAGAGATTTTGGTACATATTGACATGATGGCATCACACAGTTGCCGCAGATTTGTCGGCTGCACATCCATGATGCGAATCTCCCGTTCCACCACATCCCAAAGATGCTCTATTGGATTGAGATCTGGTGACGGTGGAGGCCATTTGAGTACAGTGAACTCATTGTCATGTTCAAGAAACCAGCCTGAGATGATTCCAGCTTTATGACATGGCGCATTATCCTGCTGAAAGTAGCCATCAGATGTTGGGTACATTGTGGTCATTATCCCAAATTATTTTTCAAGTATATAAATGATAAGAAACTAAAAACAGAGAGTGTGGGTCCCCTTAGAAATAACATGGGGGTCATGGTGGAAGGAGATGAGGAAAGGGCCAATCTACTGAATGTCGCCTTCTCAACTGTCTTTACCCAGGAAAATCCCCTGGTGGAAGACACAATGAGGAATAATGTAAATTCTTTTTATAATGTCAACAGTTTAACCCAGGAAGAGGTACGGCGCCGCCTCTCAACCACTAAGATAGATAAATCACCTGGGCCAGATGGCATACACCCCCGGGTTCTGCATGAATTATGTACGGTGATAGACAAACCGTTATTTTTAATATTTGAAGATTCACTGGTTATGTTCCACAGGAATGGCGCATAGCAAATGTGGTACCAATATACAAAAAAGGATCAAATAGCGATCCTGGAAACTACAGACCCGTGAGTCTAACTGCTGTGGTGAGGAAAATATTTGAGGGGTTTATTAGAGATGCTATCCTGGAGTATCTCACTGTGCACAACCTTATAACCTAGCATCAGCATGGGTTTATGAGAGATCGGTCCTGTCAGACTAATCTGATAAGTTCAAGACTGGATCTGGGGGACGCTGTAGATGTTGTATATTTGGACTTTTCAAAGGCATTTGACATCGTGCCACATAAAAGGTTGGTATATAAAATCAGACTGCTGGGAATAGGAGAAAATCTGTGTATTTGGCTTAGTGATAGAAAACAGAGGGTGGTCATTAATGGCACATTCTCATATTGGGTTGATGTTACCAGTGGAGTGCCACAGGGGTCAGTATTGGGGCCACTTCTTTTTAATATTTTTATTAATGACCTTGTAGTGGGTTTACACAGTCAGGTTTCAATATTTGCAGATGATACTAAGCTGTGTAAAGTAATAAATACTGAGGTCGATAGTTTAGCATTACAGAGGGATTTGTGGAAGCTTGAGGGATGGGCAGAGAAATGGTTGATGAGATTTAATGTAGATAAATGTAAAGTTATGCACTTGGGCCATGGAAACAAAAAGTATAATTATGTTCTAAACGGTCAATTACTTAGTAAAACTGAAGCTGAAAAGGACTTGGGGGTATTGGTGGATGGTAAACTTAATTTTAGTGACCAGAGCCAGGCGGCTGCTGCTAAAGCAAATAAAATAATGGGATGTATCAAGAGAGGAATAGATTCTCATGATAAAGACATAGTTTTGCCCTTATACAAATCCCTGGTCAGACCACACATGGAATATTGTGTACAGTTTTGGGCACCAGTGTATAAAAAGGATATAGTAGAGCTGGAATGGGTGCAGAGGAGAGCAACCAGGATTATTAGGGGAATGGGGGAACTAGAATACACTGACAGATTAAAAAATTTGGGATTATTCAGTTTAGAAAAAAGACGGCTGAGGGGAGACCTCATTACAATGTACAAATACCTGAACGGACAGTACAAGGATTTCTCCAAAGATCTTTTTATACCTCGGCCTGTGACCAGGACAAGGGGGCATCCTCTACGCCTAGAGGAGAGGCGATTTTACCATCACCATAGACAAAGGTTCTTTACTGTAAGAGCAGTGAGACTATGGAACTCTCTGCCGCAGGAGGTTGTTATGGCGGACTCTATGTACATGTTCAAGAGAGGCCTGGATGCCTTTCTGGAGAGAAAAAATATCACGGGTTATGGGGATAAAACATTTAATTTAATTCTTAAAGGTTGGACTTGATGGACTTGCGTCTCCTTCCAGCCTTATATACTATGATACTATGATACTATGATAAAGGGATGGACATGGTTAGCAACAATACTTAGGTAGGCTGTGGCGTTGCAACAATGCTCAATTGAAATCCAAGGGGCCCAAAGAGTGCCAAGAAAATATTCCCCACACCATGACACCACCACCACCAGCCTGAACCGTTGATAAAAAGGCATCATGGATCCATGCTTTCATGTTGTTGACGCCAAATTCTGACCCTACCATACGAATGTCGCAGCAGAAATCGAGACTCATCAGACCAGGCAGCGTTTTTCCAACTGTCCAATTTCGATGAGCTTGTGCAAATTGTAGCCTCAGTTTCCTGTTCTTAGCTGAAAGGAGTGGCACCCGGTGTGGTCTTCTGCTGCTGTAGCCCATCTGCCTCAAAGTTCGACGTACTGTGCGTTCAGAGATGCTCTTCTGCCTACCTTGGTTGTAACGGGTGGCTATTTGAGTCACTGTTGCCTTTCTATCAGCTCGAACCAGTCTGCCCATTCTCCTCTGACCTCTGGCATCAACAAGGCATTTCCGCCCACAGAACTGCCGCTCACTGGATGTTTTTTCTTTTTCGGACCATTCTCTGTAAACCCTAGAGATGGTTGTGTGTGAAAATCCCAGTAGATCAGCAGTTTCTTAAATTCTCAGACCAGCCCTTCTGGCACCAACAACCATGCCACGTTCAAAGGCACTCAAATCACCTTTCTTCCCCATACTGATGCTCGGTTTGAACTGCAGGAGATTGTCTTGACCATGTCTACATGCCTAAATGCACTGAGTTGCCGCCATGTGATTGGCTGATTAGAAATTAAGTGTTAACGAGCAGTTGGACAGGTGTACCTAATAAAGTGGCCGGTGAGTGTATATAAAAGTTGCTTCTGTAATTTGTAAATGCTGTATGTGTATATGTTGTGTGTATATACTTTATGTGTGTACATATATTTTGCACTTTTATGCATGACATAAGTGGGAAAGGAGCCCTTTTCAGAAGGCTGCTATGGGACCCTGCTTCCCTTAGTTATGCCCCTGATCAATGAGGAAGAAGGCTCAGTGGCAGTGTCTGTCTCTCACACACTGCTAGTGATAAAAAACACCTAGATATATAAATAGATAGATAGATAGATAGATATATAGATGGATATGAGTATTGGTTTGCAGTAGATTAAACATGTTCAAGTCTAAGGCTTAAATGAAGATAAAAAAATGTAAAAATACTCTCTGTCAGAACAGGGAGAAAGAAGTACTTTATGCACGCTTTTAACTAGGCTCTTAATAAAAATACCTTCCCTTGACTTTGGGGGAATAAGCCGTCACCTCTCAAGCCTGCTGGTTTTCTTCTGCCATTGCCGATACCCAGCTGTCCTTGGACTCATATTTCCATGGACTTCATTGCAGACCTACTGCCTTCCTCAGGCAATACCGTCATCTGGGTGGTGACTTCCCCAGCACATTGTGTCTGACCATGGGGTTAAGTTTGTCTCTAAATTCTGCAGATAAATTCTATCTGCAGCCAACTTCAAGTGAAATTAAACTTTTCTTCCGCCTATCATCCCCAGACTAATGGACAGGTGGAAAGAATTAATCAGACCCTGGGCTGCCATTTTGTTTCTACCTGCCAGGACGATTGGTCCACTCCTTTACCATGGGCGGAGTTCTCTGAATCCGCGGGCTCCGCCCCACTTTTTGTTAATTATGGACTGCACCCCCGTCTTCCTCTTTCCCTGCCCGTGTCATTCAATCCTGGTGACAAAGTTTGGTTGTCCTCCAAGTATGTCTGGCTTAAGATCCCTGGCTACAAGCTTGGTCCCCATTTCCTGGGTCCCTTCGAGGTGCTGAATCGCATCAATCCAGTCTCCAATCCAATTCCTTCAATGTGTCCCTGATGAAGCCACTTCTCCCGACAACTCTCCCCTCCTGCTCCTGTGGCCGACTCCTCTGACATCTATGAGGTTAAGGAGATCCTGGACCTTTTCTTTTTAGTTGACTGGAAGGGGTTCCAGCTGGAGGAGAGATATTGGGAGCCCGAGGACAATATCCTGGACCAGGATCTCCTGCAGAGATTTCTCCAGCCCAGGAAGAGGGGGAGGCCGAAGGGAGGGTACTGTCAGGGCGAGCCCCGCGACCCATATCGCGGGTTGCGGGCTCACCCGTGTCTCTCACCCTCCGCCAACGCATTGCCCGCACAACTTACGGGCCCCGGCTCCTACTCTGTCTTCTTCGACTCCGGCTGCTGCTCCTCCACCGTCTTCGGCCACGTGTGCGCGTCCCTGAAGCCTATGGTGTGTGTGCGCCGACTTCTGCAGATTTGAAGGGCCAGCGCGGCGCTCATAGGCGCTGGCCATTTCTAAGTAACTATTTAACCCTGCCTCTTCCTGTGACCCCTGCCGGATCTTTGTGCCTAGAGCCCTAGAGAAAGCTTTGTCTATGCCATGTGCCGTTTCTGTGTATTCCCGTTGTGACCCCGGTTCCGTTTCTGACTTTGCTCCTTTGCCGCCTGCGTTGACGTGTTGCTACATCTCTGATTCCGATTCTGTGCTGCCCGTCCTGACCTCCTGCCTGTCCCTAACTGTACCTCGACCGTGGCTGCCACTGTGGACAAGTCACGCCTGTGGAACGACCTGGTAGTGCTACTCCGCAACAAGTCCAACTCGCATTGCGGCGGGCTCTGGTGAAAACCGGGTGCCACTTAGACTTCGGCCCCAGGTTGTGGCTTGTGCCATCGTCCGCAGTGTTCCAGGGGATCCACAACCTCTAAGCCTGACAAGCGCTGGTATCAACACTAAGAGCACAGGAACCGTCAGACGTGGAGAAGTAGAATTCACACCTAGGGATGTTTCTCCCAGGAGACCAAGGTGCTGGCGTCTCCTGGATGTGGGAGGACAGACAGGACAACACCCAATGAAGTGGTTGGTACTGGCACAGTACAGGCAGAGGTTTTCCTTACATCGTCTGGAATGTTCCTTGATGGTGAGATGGGCTCTGTCGACCAGGAATGCAGTATGAGTGCCCGTGACTGGTTTGACTCTGTCCCATAGAAGTGTAGCCCAGGCCAGGGCCTTCCTGGTAGACTTGACGATGAATGCAACCTTGGAGCGTTCGGTGACAAACTGGGATGGCATCAGTTCTATGTGCAGCGAGCATCATACTTTTTAGGCATAGAGAGTCTGAGCCTAGGTTCTGCCGCTGGAAGATAACTTGGAGTAATGAGAGGGGTAGCAAGAACTGCCGCTGGTGCACAGAAGAAATCAGCTGTTGTAGTGACATGGTGACTTGACCAAGTATTCTCCCTGTGAAGCAATCTGCAGGGTCTGCTAGGCGACAACTTTGGAAATATCAGCCAGTATCGGAAGCGGAGCCTCGGCGGGGTCCATGGCTGGATCTTACTATAGGGTTTGGGTTCAGTGGAACCCCTGGACAACCGCGGGAGATTGTACTAGCCGACACCTGGGACCGGTGTCTAAGTGGCACCTGGTTTTAACCAGAGCCCGCCGCAAAGCAGGATGGTCTTACTGCGGCTGTGTGCCACCAGGTCGTTCCAAAGGTGCGACTAGCTCATGGTAGTAGCCGAGGTCGCGGTACAGAAACGGAGTTCAGGCTCTGGGTCAGTAACAGGCACAAAGTCAGGGCAGGCGGCAGAGATGCAGAGGTCAGGTCCGAGGTCACAACAGGAATTCAGCAGAGAAAGTAACAGGAACAACAAAGGAACACACTGGAAGCTTTCACTAAGGCGAAGAGCACAATGATCGTCAGGAAATCCTGGAAACAGACATCCTTTAAGGAAACCCGAAAGTACCAGAACCAATGAAATGGGCGCTATCCCTTTAAATCCTTGAGTGATGGTTTGCGCGTGTCCTAGGATGCGGGAGCAGGAGCGTGGGGAGGTGAGCTTGATGCTGGCGCGGGAGGGGGGGACACCTCAGAGAGAGGCAAGGGTGTGCCCACGAGTCAAGACATGGATTGCGTTGGCAGCGTGACATCTTGGAAATCAACACAACATACGAATACGAAAAAAGCACTATATTAAGGCTTCTTCAGACATCAACCAGTTAAGTGTATATGGTCTTCATGTCCCAAATATAGGAATATAAAATGGGGATTTCATAATAACTGGTAGAAAGCTTCTTCTTTTGCAATATTTGTTTTTTTAATACTCTTCCTTCTGGAAGGACACTAAACTGCCAGCCTGAGAATGTTTCAATGTCTGTACTTACAGGGCATCTACTACCAAGATGAATGAGGTGTTAATGGAGCCTGGAGCCTTATTTTCATTTATTGTTCTTGTTTGAATTAGTGGTATCTAGTACCTTATAGATGACAATCTTTTCCATCAGTAGGACTTTATTCCAGGTTCTCCAATCCATGAAGTATCAAAGGTGAATTCACAGCCAGATAGCTTCAGCTCCATGCAGCATCTCCACCCGGTGTCCCTAAAAATACCACAGTCACTTACGGTATAAAGTCTCCTGGATAACAACACTGTGCTCCTAAATAATATATATACCCCTCACAACACAACTGACCGCACGCTACCCCACATATAACACATCTCTTCTTATATATTTCTAAAGGAGTTATAGCATGCACAGCCACCAATCAATATACAACACCCCCAATTTATTAATACAGAGCCCTAACATTTGGTTTAAATGATGCAAAGTAATCTATTATATTATATATATATTTATTTTTAAAATAGCCTTGCCCTCATATATTAAATTAAATTATATACAACTCCCATATACAGATCCCCTACGGCTTAAATAAAATCTTGCCCCACATATACAGCCCCCTCCTAGCTAAAAAATATACTGTATCCCATATACAGCCCCCCAGCTTAGTAATATACTGTATCCCATATACAGCTCCCAGCTTAGTAATATACTGTATCCCATATACAGCCTCCCAGCTTAGTAATATACTGTATCCCATATACAGCCCCCAGCTTAGTAATAAACCGCAACCCATATACAGCCCCCCAGCTTAGTAATACACTGTATCCCATATACAGCCCCCAGCTTAGTAATATACTGCAACCCATATACCGCCTCCCAGCTTAGTAATAAACTGCAACCCATATACAGCCCCCCAGCTTAGTAATATACTGTATCCCATATACAGCCCCCCAGCTTAGTAATATACTGTATCCCATATACAACCCCCCCAGCTTAGTAATTTACTGTATCCCATATACAACCTCCCAGCTTAGTTATATACTGTATCCCATATACAGCCCCCCAGCTTAGTAATATACTGTATCCCATATACAGCCCCCTCCCAGCTTACTAATATACTGTACCCCATATACAGCCCCCCAGCTTAGTAATATACTGTATCCCATATACAGCCTCCCAGCTTAGTTATATACTGTATCCCATATACAGCCCCCCAGCTTCGTAATATACTATATCCCATATACAGCCCCCCACCTTAGTAATATACTGTATCCCATATACAGCCCCCCAGCTTAGTAATATACGGTATCCAATATACAGCCCCCTCCCAGCTTAGTAATATACTGTATCCCATATACAGCCCCCCAGCTTAGTTATATACTGTATCCCAAATACAACCTCCCAGCTTAGTTATATACTATACACCATATACAGCCTCCCAGCTTAGTTATATACTGTATACCATATACAGCCCCCGAGCTTAGTAACATACTGTATCCCATATACAGCCCCCAGCTTAGTAATAAACTGAAACCCATATACAGCCCCCCAGCTTAGTAATATACTGTATCCCATATACAGCCCCCCAGCTTAGTAATATACTGTATCCCATATACAACCTCCCAGCTTAGTAATATACTGTATCCCATATACAGCCCCCTCCCAGCTTAGTAATATACTGTATCCCATATACAGCCCCCTCCCAGCTTAGTTATATACTGGATCCCATTGCCAGCCTCCCAGCTTAGTAATATACTGCACCCCAGGCGTGAGGAAAGGGTTTAGAATGGCACCATGTGAAGGTCGGGTGCAGTATGAAGCAGTATGAAGCAGCACTCCAATGTAAAGTGAAAAAGAAAAGAAGTTTATTCCACCATCGATGCGACGTTTCGCCTTATCAATAAAGGCATTTTCAAGCATAGTGTTAGTCAGAAATCAGCTGACTTAAATAGGCGGCGTCAGACAACGCCGTAACACGTGACATATCATACAAAGTATTGGAAACATGTTAAACAGTATTAAAAACACGTTAAAGATACAAAAAGTGTAAAGTGACATTGTTGGTGCAAAAAAGCAATAAAGTGCATGGTAATTATTAGAGATGAGCGAACATACTCGGATCATTCTCAGTCTGGATGCCGCTAGGGAGAGAGCTGCTGCTGGTCAGGGAAAGCGTTAGGGTGTTCTATTAGAATAGTGTTAGGCAGGAGTGATTCCACAAGAACCCAACAGCCCTTCTTAGGGCTACAATAACGTTATATATTTACTTTTTTTTGGTTTGCTTGTAGCTGGGCTTGCTGCCACTAGTAGTGCAGCTAGTACCATATTGTGAGGAATTTGCAGGGAGACTTGCGACCGTTGTGTTTAGCTCTTAATGACACACATATCCATCTCAAACACCGAAGTGGGACAATTTATTAGGGATTTGATTTGAATTAGGCACAGTCTGCTGATTTATTTTTTTTTACGTTTATTTCTTTTTATAACTCAAAGTCATCGGGCACAGCACAAAATCCAGTTGTGTGCTGTCAGTGAAGGTTAGAAACTAGCCATAGCAATAGGATAGCATCGTTTTGTTTAAAAAAAAAAAAAAAACACAAAAAAAAAAATTTAAGTTTACACTTTAATTTTCAAAATGTTTAACCCGAGGGCTAGGGGTAGAGGACGTGGGCGTCCAACTACTGCAGGGGTCAGAGGCCGTTGTCCTGGGCGGAGTGAGAAACCACCTGCTGATGAGGGAGCAGGGGAACGCCACAGAGCTACACTCCCTAGGTTCATCATGTCTCAAGTTACTGGGACTCGTGGTAGAGCACTGTTGAGGCCAGAACAGTGCGAAGAAGTGATGTCGTGGATTGCGGACAATGCTTCTAGCCATTTGTCCACCAGTCAGTCTTCCACGCAGTCCACCCATGTCACCGAAATCAGCACTCCTCCAGCTCCTCCACCTCAGCCTCCTTCCCCCCAGTCTGCCCCCTCCCAGCAAAATTTGGCATTTGAACCGGCATACTCTGAGGAACTGTTTTCTGGACCCTTCCCACAGTCACAAACCACTTGTCCGGTTGCTGCTGAGCTATTTTCCGATGCCCAGGTTTTCCACCGGTCGCAGTCTGTGGGTGATGATGACTTTATTGATGTAGTGGAAGAAGTGTGTAAAGAGGTGTCGGACGATGAGGAGACACGGTTGTCAGACAGTGGTGAAGTTGTTGTCAGGGCAGGAAGTCCGAGGGGGGAGCAGACTGAGGGATCGGAGGATGATGAGGTGACAGACCCAAGCTGGGTTGATAGGCCGGGTGAACACAGTGCTTCTGAGACGGAGGCGAGTCCTATAGCAGATCAGGTTGGAAGAGGCAGTGGTGGGGCCAGACGGAGAGGCAGGACCAGAGCTGTTGCAACAGCGCCAAATGTTTCACGTAGTCAAGCTCCCGTGGCGAGGGCTAGATTTTCAGAAGTCTGGAGGTTCTTTAAAGAAACATCGGATAACCGACGGACTGTGGTGTGCAACCTTTGCCAAACCAGGATCAGCAGGGGTTCCACCACTACCAGCTTAACTACCACCAATATGCGCAGGCATATGAATGCTAAACACCCCACTCAATGGCACCAAGCCCGTTCACCTCCGGCCGGGCACACCACTGCTCCTTCCCCTGTGTCCAGGACCCCGGCCCGAACACCTCCCGTGCGAAAACCCCATCTTCGCCTCCACGATCCTCCACAGCATCCACCAGCGTTCAGCTCTCCATACCCCAGACGCTGGAGCACAAAAGGAAGTATAATGCAACCCAATCACACGCCCAAGCCCTCAACGTCCATATCTCCAAACTGCTTAGCCTGGAGATGCTGCCCTATAGGCTGGTAGAGACCGAGGCCTTTCGAAACCTCATGGTGGCGGCCGCCCCTCGGTATTCGGTCCCCAGCCGCCACTACTTTTCCCGATGTGCCGTCCCAGCCCTGAACAAGCACGTGTCAGACAACATCATCCGTGCCCTGACCAACACCGTTTCTGACAAGGTCCACCTGACCACGGACACGTGGACGAGTGCTGCCGGGCAGGGCTACTATAGATCGCTGACAGCACATTGGGTTAACTTGGTGGAGGCTGGGACCGAGTCTGACCCTGGGGCTGGTCATATACTGCCGACACCTAGGATTGCGGGGCATAACTCGGTCCAGGTCTCAAAGGCCTACTATGCCTCCTCCTCCTCCCACCCCTCCTCCACCTCCTCCTCCGAATTACCATCCGTGGGCATGGCGCCATCAGTCGGTAGCTCTAGGCACAGCAGCAGTGCCATCACTAAGCGACAGCAGGCGGTGCTCAAACTGCTGAGCCTAGGCGATAAAAGGCACACCGCCCAAGAGCTATTACAGGGCATTACGGCGCAGACTGATCTGTGGCTGGCACCGCTGAACCTGAAGCCAGGCATGGTTGTATGTGACAACGGCCGTAACGTGGTGGCGGCTCTGCAACTCGGCAGACTGACACATGTGCCATGCCTGGCCCATGTGTTAAATCTCATAGTTCAGCGTTTCTTCAAGACATACCCCAATCTGTCTGATTTGCTCACGAAGGTGCGCCACATCTGTGGACATTTCAGGAAGTCCAGCACAGATGCTGCCACTGTCAGGGCATAGCAGCGCCACCTCCAACTGCCCGCTCACCGACTGTTGTGCGACGTGCCCATGAGGTGGAATTCAACATTAACCAGGTTATCCAGAGTTTACCAGCAGAGCGATTGTAGACTGCCAGATGTCAACTTCCACCAGAACTGGTAGTCAGGTCAGTCAGCTTCCTCAAGTCTACAATGAGGAGTGGACGTGAATGTCTGATATCTGTCAGGTGCTGAGTAACTTTGAGGAGTCAACACAGATGGTCAGTGGCGATGCCGCCATCATCAGCCTCACCATCCCGCTGCTTGGCCTGTTGAAAAACTCTCTAGTCAGCATGAAGTCGGAAGCTTTGCGCTCGTCACAATAGACGGGGGAAGAAGATTCCCTTGTTGATAGCCAAAGCACCCTCAGGTCTGTTTCTCAGTGCATATCAGAGGAGGTGGAGGAGGATGAGGAGGAAGAGGAGGAGAATGTTGGCGAGACAGAAGAGGGGACCATTGTTCAGTCCTTCACTGTTCAGCGTGTATGGGCAGAAGAAGAGGAGTTGGAGGAGGAGGAAACGGAGAGTCAGACCAGTGAGGGGAGTGAATTCTTGCGTGTTGGGACTCTGGCGCATATGGCAGATTTCATGCTAGGCTGCCTATCCCGTGACCCTCACATTCAAAGAATTTATTCCAGCACCGATTACTGGGTATTCACTCTCCTGGACCCACGGTACAAGCAAAATCTTTCCACTCTCATCCCTGGAGAGGAAAGGAGTGTGAGAATGCATGAATACCAGCAGGCCCTGGTGCACAAGCTGAAACAGTATTTCCCTTCTGACAGCGCTAGCGGCAGAGGGCATACTTCTGCGGGACAAGTAGCGAGGGAGAGTAGGCGAGCAGGCAGCTTGTCCAGCACTGGCAGGGGTACGCTTTACAAGGCCTTTGCCAGTTTTATGTCACCCAAGCAAGACACTGTCACCTGTCCCCAGTCTCGGCAGAGTAGGGCTGATCTTTACAGAAAGATGGTGAGGGAGTACGTAGCTGACCATACCATCGTCCTAAATGATCACACAGCTCCCTACAACTACTGGGTTTCAAAGCTGGACATTTGGCACGAACTGGCGCTGTACGCCTTGGAGGTTCTTGCCTGCCCTGCCGCTATCGTGTTGTCCGAGCGGGTTTTCAGTGCAGCTGGTGGCATCATCACCGATAAGCGTACACGCCTGTCGACAGACAGTGCTGACAGGCTGACGCTTATCAAGATGAATAAAGCCTGGATTTCTCAGGATTTCCATTCTCCACCAGGTGAAAGAAGTTCAACCTGAATAATGTATGCACTCCTCCTCCTCATTTTCCTCCTTCTCCTCCTCTTTGTACACTAAAGCAGAGGAAACTGGCTATTTTTTGCCAGGGCCAACTGGCTCTAGCTATAGTACTCTATGTATTTAATTTTTCTGGAGGGCCACCTACCCGGTCCTCTGTTTTAAACAATTTTTGGGAGTGCCACATACAGGCACTCAATCTATTTAATTTTTCTGGAGGACCACCTACCTGCTCCTCTGGTTTGAAAACTTTTCTGGACTGCCACATACAGGCACTATCCAAATTAAATTGTCTCCATAGCAGCCTCCACACGTCATCTTTTTAGCTGCCTCCACGCGTTGTCTCCATTGCTACCTCCACACGTCATCGCCATAGCTGCCTCCAAAAGTCGTCCATATAGCTGCCTCCATACATGGTCCCCTTATCAAACGAGCCGTGTCAGGCAGAATTTTGGGTTGTTTTCATGGCTTCCACATCAAACATGTTAACTTTGTCGACACCCTGCTGTGTAATTCACAAAATATACTGGCAAACCGATATTATTTCAGCGCTTCTTGCGCATCCATTTACATTCCCCTCACCCGCCATAACCCAAACTTATAAGAACACTACTACACTTGATCTTATACAAAAGGTTCTTAGAAGTGCTGTATGGGGAGTAGCCGAGAGACAGGGACTTGGATTGGCGAAAGCTCGCCTGGCAGCGGAGCGCCAGCTCCATCCCAGGATCCAACTAACATAGTTTTAACTGCAGCACCTTTAATCTACTACTACTTCACTGCCTCCATACATCGTCCCCTTATCAAACGAGCTGTGTCAGGCAGAATTTTCAGGTGTTTCACCAGATACATAGTCGCCGCCATGCTGGAGACCTGAAGTTGCAATCATAGCAGCGCAATATGGATGCCCCATACTGTTGCTCTTAATCATGGAACCATTTCCGAAAAAACAATTAAAAATAGAACCACTATGCTATTCCATTATTCCTAGGTGAAATATTCAAAAAACCCGGCCTGCTTTGAAAATTATAATTTTTTCAAAGTAAACACTTCTGGCCCCCAGGCCCATTTTGGGTGGGGAGGAGCCGAGAGACAGGGGCTTGGACAGGCGAACGCTCGCCTGGCAGCGGACCGCCAGCTCCATCCCAAGATTAGGCAGCCTCAGAGGCATCCATGCATGCTGCCCCTACTGTTTCCTGTCCATTTTGCCTCCACGATCCTCCACAGCGTCCACCAATGTCTCCATGCGCAACTTTCAACTCTCTATACCCCAGACGCTGGAGCACGAGAGGATATGCAGCACATCATCCCCTTATCAAACGAGCTGTGTCAGGCAGAATTTTCAGGTGTTTCACCAGATACATAGTGGAACTCGGCCCATCTGTTGCCGCCATGCTGGAGACCTGAAGTTGCAACCATAATAGCAAGGCAATATGAACGCCCCATACTGTCGCTCTTAATCATGGAAGTCGTCTCCATGGCTGCCTCCACATGTCGTCCCCTTATCAAAAGAGCTGTGTCAGGCTCATTTTTCGGGTGTTTCACCAGATACGTTATGGAACTTGGTCACTATATCGCCACCATGCTGTGTTATCGACTATATATACCGTCAACCTTTTGTTCACATAGGAAATCATTTCAGCGCTTCTTGCTCAGCTCCTTTGGTGAAGCCTGAGTCCATTTAGGGTATGTCGCCATGACACTCTCTAGCCTGCCACTGCTGCCGCTGCCTCTGCATGCCGTCCCCTATAGTGTCAGGGTCAATTATTGCATGTTTTAGATTCTATCTAGCCTCATTCGGTCACTCTGTCATGGCCATGCTGTTGCCCATAATTTTGGCATAATGGTGCGATTAAGCAGCCTCAGAGGCATCCATGCATGCTGCCCCTGCTGTTTCCTCTCCATTTCCGTGGTGTTTCCATCCTTTTCTGAGGTTCCCAGGTGTTTGGCCAAGCTTCCCTGTGCAGAGCCTTGGTCCCCTTGAAAAAATGCTCGAGTCTCCCATTTACTTCAATGGGGCTCGTTATTCGAGACGAGCACTCGAGCATCGGGAAAAGTTCATCTCGAATAACGAGTACCTGAGCATTTTAGTGCTCGCTCATCTCTAGTAATTATATAAAAGAAGTCCGTTAGTTGTCATGGACGCTATCATCATATGTGAGTGAAAGATCATACAAGTGCATAACCATCTGTGCATTAACCAATGTCCATATAAAATCAGGGAGGTTTCATGTCGAGGTGTTCAATTACAAAAAAATATAACATGCAAGCTCACGGACCAAACATCGGTTTGGAGCTGTCGATCAGCTTGGAACTGGCATACAGAGTCCGAGACATGCGCATGCGTAGAAGGGTCGTAAGTCCACATAGTAGCCTTCTTCATTAGGGGAATTTCGCCCAACTCCAATACAGCTAGGAACTCACGGACGGACTCAGACAGACCAAGCGGGACTGTAAGTGGTGTGGGAGAATAGGAGAAAGATCACTATACAAGCAGTTGCAGAGAAGAAGGTGCGGCACTCTCCAGTGTGGTACATCAATACTTTCTTTATTCAGTGCGGGTGCAGGTACAGGACGCCGACATGCGGCAAGGCAACGGGCCGTTTCGCGCTACAAAGCGCTTTCTCAAGCCTCTGACGTCACTTCCTCGGGGCGTGCTGAATTTATGCATGGCCCGGGGGAAGTTGTCATGGTAATTGACAACAAAGTTACAATGTGTGGACTGGTGTGTCTGGATACACATCAAAGCCATAAAAATACCCAGGCTACAAGTGACAATTAAAAAGATACTAATACAATAGAGGGGAAACTTATAAGGCAATACACTCATAAGAAAAGAAACATGAAAAACAGTAATGAAACCAATTGGTTAGTTGTCACGGGAAACACAAGCTTAGGATATTACAAGAACACACTAAGATCGTTGCGGTCATTTAACCCTAGTGCACCTAATGCGTTACATTTAAGGATCCATCTGGCTTCGCGCCGTAATAGATCTTTCTGACGGTCTCCCCCTCTGGGGTTTACCTGTACCCTTTCAATACCGGAGAAGTGTAAGGGGGAGGGGTCGTTCGCATGGTGTTTCCTAATGTGTTCTATAAGTCTGGGGCAACCATTTCCTGATGATATAGAGTTCAGATGTTCTCTAACTCTAATAAAGAGATTTCTAATTGTTTTACCAATGTAGAACCTGTTACACGAGCAAAAGAGCACATAAACCACAAAGGAGGTTCTACATGTGATGAAGTCCTTAACGTCTATTTGGATCCCCCCTAGTTGTAGGGTCTTGGCTTGAGTGTTAAGTCTGCAGAAATTACAATGCCCACATTTAAAATTCCCTTTCGGGATTCCTTTACTGAGCCAATTATGTCTTGGGACGGAGTATCTACTCCGGACAAGCTCAGTTTTTAAAGTGGGACAGCGTCTAAATGTGACCAAAGGTCTGGAAGACGCAAGCTCCGCCAGTTTTGTTTCCTGACGCAATAAATTCCAGTGTCTGTTGATGGCTCTGCGTGTTATATTTTTTTTATAATTGAACACCTCGACATGAAACCTCCCTGATTTTATATGGAAATTGGTTAATGCACGATTGGTTATGCACTTGTATGATCTTTCACTCACATATGATGATAGCGTCAATGACAACTTACGGACTTTCTTTTATATAATTACCATGCACTTTATTGCTTTTTTGCACTAACAATGTCACTTTACACTTTTTGTATCTTTAACGTGTTTTTAATACTGTTTAACATGTTTCCGATACTTTGTATAATATGTCACGAGTTACGGCGTTGTCTGACGCCGCCTATTTAAGTCAGCTGATTTCTATCTAACACTATGCTTGAAAATGCCTTTATTGATAAGGCGAAACGTCGCATCGATGGTGGAATAAACTTCTTTTCTTTTTCACTTTATACTACACCCCATATACAGCCCCCCAGCTTAGTAATATACTGTATCCCATATACAGCCCCCTCCCAGCATAGTAATATACTGTATCCCATATACAGCCCTCCAGCTTAGTAATATACTGTACCCCATATACAGCCCCCTCCCAGCTTAGTAATATACTGTATCCAATATACAGCCCCCTCCCAGCTTAGTAATATGCTGTATCCCATATACAGCTCCCCAGCTTAGTAATATACTGTATCCCATATACAGCCTCCCCAGCTTAGTAATATACTATATCCCATATACAGCCTCCCCAGCTTAGTTATATACTGTATCCCATATACAGCCTCCCAGCTTAGAAATATACTTAATCCCATATACAGACCCCCAGCTTAGTAATATACTGTATGCCATATGCAGCCCCCAGCTTAGTAATATATTGTATCCCATGTACAACCCCCCAGCTTAGTAATATACTGTACCCCATATACAACCCCCCAGCTTAGTAATATACTGTATCCCATATACAGCCCCCGCAGCTTAGTAATATACTGTATCCCATATACATCCTCCCAGCTTAGTAATATCCTGTATCCCATATACACCCCCCCAGCATAGTAATATACTGTATCCCATATACAGCCCCAGCTTAGTAATATACTGTATCGCATATACAGCCCACCCCCCCAGCTTAGTAATATACTGTATCCCATATACAGCCCCAGCTTAGTAATAAACTGTTTACCCCCCAGATGAAATCTGGCCCCATATAAATATATAACCCCCCAGGAAAATATAATATATCCAGTCCCCCAGTATAAAATTATTCTGGCCCCATATAATATAGAGAGCACCCCCCGCCCCAGTATAAATGACTCTGGCCCCTTATAATATATACTGCATCCCCCCCCCATAAAATATATACAGGACCCCCCTCCCCCCAAGTATGAAACAATTCTGGCCCCATAAAATATATACAGGACCCCCCCCAGTATAAAACAATTCTGGCCCCATATAATATATACAGTACTTCCCCAGTATAAAACAATTATAGCCCCATATAATATATACAGCACCCCCCCTCCACACACACACACACACACACTGAATAAAACAATGATGGCCCCATATAATGTATACAGCACCCCCCAGTATAAAACAATTATTGCCACACATAATATATTCAGCACCCCCAGTATAGAACAATTCTAGCCCCATGTAATATATACCCCCCCACAGTATAAAACAATTATAGCCCCATATAATGTATACAGCACCCCCCCTCGCCACAGAATAAAACAATTATTGCCACATATAATATATTCAGCACCCCCCCAGTATAGAACAATTATGGCCCCATGTAATATATACACACACCCCCACAGTATAAAACAATTATGGCCCCATATAATGTATACAGTACCCCCCACCGGAATATAACAATTATTGCCACATATGATATATATTCAGCACCCCCCCAGTATAGAACAATTATGGCCCCATATAATATCTACAGTACTCCCCCCCCCCAGTATAGCACGACACCTCCCCACTCCCCCTTATTAGCCACATAGAATGAATGATATTACATGAAAAATAATAAAAATCATACTCACCTGCAGGCAGGCTGCTCCCTCAGCATGCGGCTCCGGTCTTCACGCGGCTCTTCTGTGAGCTGCGGCTCCGCACAGTGATACAGGCGGAGTGACGTCATGGCGCCTGTGTCGCTGCTTAAAATGGAGTGATGCCAGAAGCCAGAAAGGCACTGCGTCACTCCGCGTATAAATCGCGCCGGTGTCTTAAAGAGACAGGCACGATTTATTTAGCTGGTGGGCGATTCGGGCATTAACGGGCACCCGAATCGCCCACTTTAGAGCGGCAAATTTCGACGCTCTTTACAGGGAGCCGCATTCTCGCCTCATGGCAGATGCGGCCCTGAGTGGCGCCTAAGGACACCTGTGCACCTACACTTGGACCCCTATGCACTTGCAATGCTCCCTGCCGCAGAGTGGATTAGTCTGTTTCACTGGACAAATTACATTGTATCAAACAGCTGCCAGTCCAATCAGGAGATCCAAAGGTAGAGACTGAGTCTGAGCACAAAGATCAGTTTCAGACAGCATGTGGATGGCTGCGCTATGAAACATTCCTGAAACTGCTTCCTTGTGATCCCTTCCTTACAGTTATCAGACAATACACTGCAGACTGAGGAAACCTGTGTTGGATGGTGGGAGCCTTCTGTGTAACCAGTATGAGGAAGCATGATCTATTCCTATTCTTGCCGTTTATGTTTATAAGTGTGTTTTTGGCCTCTGCTGCAGAGACAGCCACTAGATCCTGCATACTACATGGGGAAAGTGTTTGATGGATATTGTGTATTATGTGCTGCCCAGAGCGCCTGGGATCCCAGTATATCCATCCTCCTAAGTCATTCATGTCTGAAACAAACACCTCACCAAGCATCATAGACACATGATCGAGCACCACTCCCCAAAATAAGTGCGAAGTGTAAAAGTATGCTTACTAATTATCCCATGTAGTGGTCAGGCTAAGTGGTCCGGTATGTGCTGCAATCCTGCAAAGGAAGAAAATATCATTAGCAGGATCGCAGCACGCCGGACTGCTAGCAGTACAGGTGACACAGTGTCCACAAAACGAATGACGCTATTTCACACTGCTGATGTGTGTTCTTCAAGAGGCAGCCGGCGGCCACCGTGGTAAAGTGTTGCGTCCTGAGTGTGCACATGCGATCCAGCTGAGAATTCTTTCTGGCGACTATGAAGGAAGACACTTGCTCCCTGGCACCCTCAGCTTCGGCGATTCTTTCGCCACAAGTGACAAAAAGGAGGCTGAGAAAGATTTACACTTCTTCAACGGAATTTAATTCCACACTACATAAAATTTCAGAATGAGAAAATTTCATATTTATTCCTAGTCTACCCAATTTGGCAGTCCAAGTCAAGGTATCCCATTAATTAGCTGTTCAGATACCCATAACTAACAGAACAGACTAATGAACTACTAAATTGGTCATTGAGACAAAAAACACGTTCCAAATACAGATCTATAATACAGAAGTTCCATAGATGGCAGACTGAAAAAGGGGTTAGAGTTCCTGGCATTGAAACATAGAACAGGTATTACATTGAATACTCTTAAAACAATCGGTTCTGCTCTTAATATTATAAGCCTGATCCTGACTGAAAACAAAATGAGATTAATAAGCGGCGTTATTGCATCCAGACCAATTGTCCCTACATTTATGTGGGATATAGAATGTAGCTTGTCTAATGGCGCTAGCTTTGTCAGTGAGAACAATGGAATTAACATTAATCCATATTAACGAACTATGGACGTCACAGGACGGTGAGCAAGTGGTCTTACGTAGGTATTAAATGTCTGAAATATGAGTTCTATGGAAGAAATTAGGCCATCAAGCCTTCTGGTAAAAAAAAAAAAATAAATTAGGTGGAGCGCACGCTGAGGACACACCACTTGACCGTGGCGGCTATGGAGCGGTCACTTTCAGTGTACCAACAGACTTAGGCTACATTCACACTAACGTATGGGGGACGTATATACGGCCGACGTATATACGGCCGATATACGTCCCCCATAGGCAGCAATGGGCGCACGGCACCCTAAGGGAGCGGTACGGTGCCGCACACGTGCGGCACCGTACCGTTCCGTACCCGGGAAAAAGATACGACCTGTCCTATCTTTTCCCGTAATACGGCGCCGTGCGCCATAGGTTGCTATGGAGAGGGGCGGGGTTGAGCTGCGCTCACCTCCTCTCCCCGTACACTGCCGTTGCCCGCTACGGTACGGGCGGGCAACGGCAGTGTGAATATAGCCTTAACAGGAGGCAGCCACTGGCACCCATTAGCTGTTACTGACCTATTCCCTTGAACAAATGAAGTTTGCAGCTCATAGATTCATGCAAACAGAGCTTTGTTATTGAGTGCAGTCTGCGGCCACAGTCTACAAGCGCTTTGGCAGAAAAAGGACGGATAAAAAAGTGAGAGCCCTTGTCTTATTTATCCTTGGCAGCTAAGGATAGCCTTTCTGGCCCTGTTTATTATAGCATTGCAATCAGTTATGGTTTAATATGATTAAGGCTGCTTTTACACTTTCCAGTTGACTTGCATTTCTGCCAAATTCCTTGTGGAGCAGGGTAGTGTGTGTGGCTGGAGTCTGAAAGACTGAGGGAGCACTTGTAGACTGTGGCTGCAGACTGCAAAATGTATCTGTATCATTATGCTCCCGCTATGTAATCAGACACTGAAGTCATCTTTATTCCCCTAACATTGTATTTAATTCTATATTCTGCAATGAAAAAACATTTCTCCTTCCTCTTGGTCTGCACTCTCGACAGACCCGTAAAATACAAAAACACTTTCAGTTCCTCAGTAATTTCTACTGCCACTAAATGAAGGTAAAAAAAAGAAATAGGTCCACAAAATTTTCTATATAACATAGCATATTTGATAAAAGTAAACCGTATATAAAGAACTATCACCCACACAGGATGCAGCACATGCCGCGTGGTGGTGGACTGGTGTTACTGGTTACTCAGTTGGAATTGTAACTTATATGAAAACAACAAGAAATCACGATTAGATTCCATACATATACAGTATAAATAAACCTATAGCAAAAAAGAGAAATAACATCCCAGCAATGAAGAATGCAGGAAAAACCTCCATATTTGTTACTGACGGGCATAACTAGATAAGTGTTCAAATGCATTTCAAAATTCAATCCAGCAGGTTGTAAAGCGTTAAATCTATGGATCCATTCAGTTTTGCAACTTGGCTTCAAAGTTGTGGCGATATTGGACCTCTTGTCAAGAGGGCCAATGTCACTTTTTCCAATTGGTACCTGAGATTTTGCTGAAATTCTGCAAATTGTGTCAGAAATATATTGGCTGTGAGAGTCGTTGTCATCACAAATGGGATCCTATTCATTTTGTCTCCTCCCATCTTGTCTCAACAATGTTGACCTGTCTACATTTTTAACCCTAGCTTTGTGTTTTGCCACTAATTTAGTCAGATAACCATGGCTAATTTATCAGTCATATGATCGAGTCTCATGTCCGCCCATTCCAGGTCATCAGTTGGTTTTATAAACAAGTCCTTTTTCAATTTTGTCACCAATCAAAAGCATCAAAAACTGAACTTCAGTAAATGAATAGTACATTGTGCATTTAATATGTGGATCCAGCTGGTTAAGGAAAATCAATAAAGGACAAAAAATATCAAAATCTCCCTTCCAGATCAGGAGTATGTCACCAATATAATGCCACCAAAGAGCCAAAGAATGGCGACGGATATGTCAATAACCAAATCGGACATGAAGATATTTGCATAAATCGGGGTCATGTTGGCCCCCATGGCTGTCACATGTAATTGTAAGTAAGTCATTGACAAGAAAAATTATAATCGCAGGTGAGTATGATCGCCATGATCTCCAACAGACCCAAAATGAAAGAAGTCAGTTGTACATAAGACCAAATTCTTAATTTAATGGCTCTGAAAAATCAGGCTTTGCCTCAAATTTTATCCAATCTATTTTTTCAACAAGATTGATCCGGACATTTAATTCACCATGTCCTATTTATTTACTTAAGTTCAGTATTTGGACACTTGTGTTAACATTGATGGTGACAAATTGAAATGGACTTGTTTTAAAGTACAATTCAATAGTGCAGACCCTAAGAAAATGATGGAATCACTGCCATAAAGTCAAATGACTAGGGTCTGCATGATGGTGGATGACAAGGAAGGGGCGGGTGTGAGACTGGATCAAATGGCTGAGATGGGATACATAGGGACAAAATGAATAGGATTCCATATGTGATGACATATGGCTTTCAGGGTTGGTATGTTTCTGACACGATACACAGAAATCTAAGGGACACATTGGTGAAAAGTGACATTGGCCTCATTGACAAGGTCTAATCTTACAAATACTTTAAATCTGGGTTGTTATCCATGCTCACTACCCTATTAAACATCATATGATTTGAAGGTCGGATCATGAAATTTCAGAGTGCCCAAAAAACCGCAATTATTACAGATTTTGACCTGTCCCTAATAACAGCAGCCTCCTCCTCTCTATACATAAGTGCTCTGAAAGAGGCAATTGCTGTTTTTTGAGAAGACCCCGCCTATCTGGCTGACCCTATGATGAGCAGCAACCTCTCTTTAGCTGTGTCACCGGTATGTACAGTATTGGTGTCGGGACACGTGCAGACATGCATGTGGTTGCTAAGTGGCAGAAAGCTGCTTAAATGGCTTTTTCATCAGTTAAAGGGGTATTCCAGGAATCAGCATAATTCATATACAAATGGGTCCTTAAAATATAAGATAATATGTAGTTGTTATTTAAAATTTTGCTACCCTTATAAGAAAATATTATGGACTTACACTGTGATGGAGAATTAAAATGCTACTCCACATGGAGCAGACACAGGACATAAAATGTCCGCTGGTCACATGTCCACATCACATGTCCTGCACCTGCCTAGCCAGGTCATGTGATCACCACTATGTTTCACTGTAGTCTGTTGGTTGCAGTGCATCCAGTATGGCCAGTGTTGTGGTGATGTGCAGGGTTGGCAGAGCAAGAAAACCTGTTATATCATCACTGGAAGCAGAGCATAAGAGGTAGGAGGGGTTACTGAGAACTAAAGGATCATGGGACTTGTAGATTCCAGTGGCAGCCATCTTAGTGATAACTCTGCATACTTTATAGAGGCCATAACATTTTGTGTATCATAAAATCCAACTATTTAAGCTCTGTTTTGTGTCTAATGACATTGAGGTTTGTTTTATTCATTTATTTTTATCACAATATTCCTAGGATACCCCTTTAATTAAACAGCTTGGTGCTTTTTCCTGAACACAAACCCAGATCTTTAACCCCTTCCCGACATTTGACGTAATAGTACTGCATCGCGGAAGGTGCGTTCCCGCAAAATGCAGTACTATTACGTCAAGCTTCTGGCCCCGGCTCCTGAACGGAGCCGGGGCCAGAAGCTGCGGGTGTCGGCTATATGTTATAGCTGACACCCGCCTCTAACACCCGCGATCGGAGATTTCTCCGATCGCGGGTGTTAACCCCTAACACGCCGCGGTCGCGCTGACCGCGGCGTGTTAGAGGCATTTAAAGTTTATTTAAGCTGAATCGGACCCCCCCGTGGCGCTTACCGGGGGGGTCCGCTCCTCCGATCGCAGCCCCGGGACTGCTGGTGCCCGGGGCTGCGCGATCCTCCTCTCGGTGCCGGGTCCCTGCCTCCTGGCAGGACCCGGCTGTAAGACACTGGGCATGCGCAGCATGCTCAGTGTCTTACATTACACAGTGCAATACATCTGTATTGCACTGTGTAACCTGTAAAAAAGCTTGAACAAGTGATCAGAAGATCACTTGTTCAAGCTAAGATGTCAGTAAATGTAAAAAAAGTAAAAATAAATAAATAAAGGTTTTTTACAGTAAAAATAAATAATAAAAGAAAGTGAAAGTCCCCCCAAACACCACATTTCCCTTTACACAAGTAATAAAGTATAAAAAACACTAAATCACGAAAAAACCCCACTTATTTGGTATCGCCGCGTCCGTAACAATCTGTACAATAAATCCTAATCATAATTGGACCCGCTCGGTGAACGTGGTAAAAAAAAAAAAAAAAAAACTTGCCAAAAATTAAAACTTTTTATCAAATTGCTTTACAAAAAATGTTCTAAAAAGTGATCCGAAAAAGTTACAAGCACCAAAATGATACCAATAAAAAGAGCAACTTGTCACGCAAAAAATAAGCTTACAACCAGCTCCGTAAACCAAAAAATACTATAATTATGCTGCTATAAAAATGGCAATACTAAAACAAATGCAATTTTTTCTATTCTAGTTTTCCTTCAATAAAATTGGACAAATAAAAATAAAACTATATAAATGAGGTATCACCGTAATCGTAGTGATCCGTAGAATAAAGATAATATATTATTGTTATGCTACAGTGAACAACCCCCCCAAAAAATGCTAAAAATCCAAAACAAGAATTGATGATTTTATTTTCCTCCACACGTAAAAAGTTAATAAAATTTCTTCAATAAGCTAAAAACCCACTAAAATTAAGTTTTTTTTTACAGTGCATCTCGTCTCGCAAAAAATAAGCCCTTATTTGTCTAAATTGCTTAAAAAATAAATAAAGATTGTATAGCCTATTCCCAACGAGCGTTGTTATAGAACGGTGCGGCGGGTAGTGACTTTCCAACAACGGTCAGGGTAAGACGGCGGCTGTTCACTGATCGGGGTAAGACGGTGGTTGTTCCTGACAGCCATCCATCCTGCCCCATGGACCAGAAGGGTTACGTCCCCCCCACACACCCCCAGTTTATTATCGCTGCTACTGGCTCATCAATTCAGACGAGCCGATAGCAGCGAATTTACTTATGACGTCAGTAATACCGGTCATCATGTCTATAGACACGGTGATCGGGGCAGGGTGGCGGCTGTTCCTGACAGCCACCAATTTTGCCTTGCGGTCCAGAGGGGTTTTGTTGCCCCCCTCTGTCCATGTTTGCCGCTATTTGCTGGTCGATTTGGTCCAGCCAAAAGCAGCAATATTCGTCACAATGGGCATCGCTAGGGTGAATAAAAGCAACACTTGGTGATAATTTCCCTACTAAAACGAAGATTTGGTACAAAAGTGCGGGCCGTGTACATTGTACAGATTATGGTGTACAACTCTTACGAGCTGTTCCAATGTGCATGTCCTGCCGTATCATTTCTCCGTTTTCAAGAGGAAGATATTAGGAAACTAATATTGGGACAAGAAGGACGGGCCCCAGTATCTCTGGTTTAGATGTTCCTGTGTTTTGCCAGGACAGCATTTTCCCGGTGAATTCTGCTGCTTCTAATGGTAGGACTCAATAAAGAGTCTGTTCCAAAAGAGAAGTTAGGATGGACACTATGTACTAAGAGACCTGCGACAACTCCAGAGTGACAAAAGTTTAGTTGGTCCCCTGATATATTCTACCTCCTTATACACTAGACATTCACAATTCACGCCCAACCTATTGTGAATTAATTTCGGTAAAATGAATAATTGTAACAACTTATGTCCCGTTGCTCCCTATACCCCTCCATTATTTCATAAGGGGCGCCACATAACGGGCACTGAACTTTCCAGAAATAATTGCAATTTCCATCTTGGACTCCGTTGCACATCATATTTGGAAACCACCTATATGTTCAAAATGCTCATTTCACCACGTGTATTACACTACACCACATATTACACCTTGCTATATTCCCCAAGGGGTGTACATTCAACAATTAGGGTCACTTTTCGGGTTTTCCTCTGTTTTGGTACCACTACGGCTCTCCAAATGTATCCTGACACATGTGAAGGATTTCTTACAAATTTGGCCTCTAAAAGACAAACATCCCTCTTTTCCTCTACTGTGCGCCCATAAAGCATTTTATATGCACATGTGGGGTACTTCTACACTCGGGAGAAATAGTTTTACACCTTTTTTGGGGTTATTTAATATATTATCCCTTGTGGCTTACATAAATTAGGGGTAAAGTGACATTTATAGGAAAATTTTCACATTTTTAATGATTCGGGCCTAATTGGATCATTCACCTGTAGGGGCAAATATATATATTACACATTGCAAAATTCTCTAAGGGGTGTGCATTCAAAGATTAGGGTCACTTTTCAGATTCTTATCTGTTTTATACCACTAGGGTTCTCCAAATGCATGTCAAACATTTCTGTCAAATTTGGCTTCTAAAAGGCAAACATTCCCCTTTCCTTTTACTGTGCGCCCATACAACATTTTATATACACATGTGGGGTACTTCTACACTCGAGAGAAATAGGTTTACACATTTTGAGGGGTTATTACTAGAGATGAGCGAGCACTAAAATGCTCGAGTGCTCGTTATTCGAGACGAACTTTTCCAGATGCTCGAGTGCTCGTCTCGAATAACGAGCCCCATTGAAGTCAATGGGAGACTCGAGCATTTTTCAAAGGGACCATGGTTCGGGAATAAAATGTGTTAATTAATTGAAAAAGAATGTCTTCTGATAAGTTAGCAGATGTATGCAAACATCTGCAATCTATTCTTCACTGTTCCGCGCGTATATTATCTCCCGACAAGTTAGCAGATGTGAAGAACAGTGAAGAATAGGATCATTTAAGTGAAAAACACAGTGAAGAATAGATTGCAGATGTTCGGCACATCTGCTTACTTGTCGGGAGATACGCTGTCTCCGTGCCCCGCTGTCTCCGTGCCCCGCTGTCTCCGTGCCCCGCTGTCTCCGTGCCCCGCTGTCTCCGTGCCCAGCTGTCTCCGTGCCCAGCTGTCTCCGTGCCCCGCTGTCTCCGTGCCCCGCTGTCTCCGTGCCCCGCTGTCTCCGTGCCCCGATGTCTCCGTGCCCCGCTGTCTCCGTGCCCCGCTGTCTCCGTGCCCCGCTGTCTCCGTGCCCCGCTCTCTCCGTGCCCCGATGTCTCCGTGCCCAGCTGTCTCCGTGCCCCGCTGTCTCCGTGCCCCGCTGTCTCCGTGCCCCGATGTCTCCGTGCCCCGCTGTCTCCGTGCCCCGCTGTCTCCGTGCCCCGCTGTCTCCGTGCCCCGCTCTCTCCGTGCCCCGATGTCTCCGTGCCCAGCTGTCTCCGTGCCCAGCTGTCTCCGTGCCCCGCTCTCTCCGTGCCCCGATGTCTCCGTGCCCCGATGTCTCCGTGCCCAGCTGTCTCCGTGCCCAGCTGTCTCCGTGCCCCGCTGTCTCCGTGCCCCGATGTCTCCGTGCCCCGATGTCTCCGTGCCCCGATGTCTCCGTGCCCCGATGTCTCCGTGCCCCGATGTCTCCGTGCCGCTCCGTGCCGCTGCCTGATGTCTTCGTGCTGCCGCTGCCCCATGTCTTCGTGCTGCCGCTGCCCCATGTCTCCGTGCTGCTCCCCGGTGTCTCTGTGCTGCTCCCCGGTGTCTCTGTGCTGCTCCTCGTTGTCTCTGTCCTGCTCACCGTGTTCTGCAATGTGTTCTTCACACATATATATTGTTCTTCACATAGTATTTTGTTCGCACCGTTCCGCGCGTATCTCCCGACAAGTAAGCAGATGTGCCGAACATCTGTAATCTATTCTTCACTGTGTTTTTCACTGTGTTTTTCACTTAAATGATCCTGTGTTCACTGTGTTCACTGTTTTTATTCTATTCTTCATTGTTCTTCACTGTGTTTTTTTAATTAAATGCTCGATCTCGAGCAGGGGAAATACTCGTCCGAGCAACGAGCCGTTTCGAGTACCTTAATACTCGAACGAGCATCAAGCTCGGACGAGTATACTCGCTCATCTCTAGTTATTACATTTTTTTATCCCTTGTGGCTATATAAAATTAGGAGTAAAATGACCTTTATAAGAAAATGTTCACCTTTTATCTATTTAAGTCCTAATTAAATCAAACACCTTTACGGACAAATACACATATTACACCTTGCAAAATTCTATAAGGGGTGTGCTTTCCAAAATGGTGATACTTGTTGGGGTTCCGCTCTGTTTTGGTACCACTACGGCTCTCTAAATGCATCCTGACACATGTAAAGGATGTCTGTCAAATTTGGCTTCTAAAAGGCCAACGCCCCTCTTTCCCTTCTGAGCTTCACTGCGTACCCATACAACATTTTATTTGCATGTGTGGGGCAATTTTATACTCGGGAGAAATGCTAGTACACATTTTTTGGGGTAGTTTCATCTTTAATGCCTTATGGGATACAAAAATTAGCCGTAAAAGTGACTTTTTTGGGAAAATGTTCACCTTTTTCCTTTTAGGGACCTAATTGAAGCAAACACCTGTAGGGGAAAATACACATATTACACCTTGTTAAATTCTCCAAAGGGTGCACTTTCCAAAATGGTGACACTTGTTGGGGTTCCCCTCTGTTTTGGTACCACTAGGGCTCTCCAAATGCATCCTGACACATGTAAAGGATGATTGTCAAATCTGGCTTCTAAAAGGCCAAAGCCCCACTTTCCCTTCTGAGCCCTACTGTGCACCCATACAACACTTTATATGCAAAAGTGGTGCAGTTCTGTGCTTAGGAGAAATAGTTTTACACATTTATGGGGTTGTTTCATCTTTTATCCCTTGTGGCTTACAAAAATTTGGGGTAAAAGTGACTTTTTTGAGAAAATTTTCACCTTTTTTCCCTTTTGGGGCCTAATTGAATCAAACACCTATTGGGGAAAATACACAAATTACACGTTGCTAAACTCTCCAAGGGGTGTACTTTCCAAAATGGTGTCTCATGTTGGGGCTTTCCTCTGTTTTGGTACCACTATGGCTCTCCAAATGCATCCTGACACATGTAAACTTTTTCAGCCATATTTGCCCTGCAAAAACGAAACAACGCTCTTTCCATTCCAAGTGCCCCCATGTGCCCGTACAGCAGGGTACAGTGACAAAATGGGTATTGGCATACTCAAGAGGAATTGCCCTCAACATTGTAAAATGCATTTTCCTTTTTAACCCATTGTGAAGGTGCAAATTTTAGTGTTAAATGAATCTATAGTAAGATAAAATTACATTTCTCTAATTTCACTTTCATTTATCTTTCACGCTCATGAAACGCTCAAAGGGTTAACAAAATTCCCAAAGGTTGTTTTGAATATTTTGAGGGGTGTAGTTTCTAAAATGGTGTCATTTGTGGGGGGTTTCTGTCATGTGGGCCTTATAAAGTCACTTCTAACTAAATTGACCCTCCAAAAGTAGGTTTTGATGATTTTTGTAAAAATCTGAAAAATTGCACCTAAAGTTATAAGCCTCCTAACATCCAAAATAAAGGAAAAGATGTTTGAAAAATGATGCCAAGTTAAAGCAGACATATGGAAAATGTTAGTTATCAAGTTATTTTAGTGCTATGACCAACTTTCCAAAAAGTAGAAAATTTTGAATTTGGAAAACATTGTTTTTTTCAAAATTTTTGCCAAATTTCCATTTATTTCATAAATAAATACTAAATATATTTATTAAATTTCTCAACCAGCATGAAGTACAATGTGTCACGAAAAAACAATCTCAAAATCAACTGGATATGTTAAAGCGTTCCAAAGTTATAACCACTTAAATAGACACGTCAGATTTTAAAAAATGGTCCGTGTCAGGAAGGTGGAAAGTGGCTTCAGCGTTAAGGGGTTAAAGGCAGGGGGTGCTTCATCGACCAAATTCAGTACAAACCTGAACTTTGCAATTTGAGTCTGTGCATTATTATTTGATATATAATTTTTTTGTCTGATTATCATCTTGAAACTGTCATCATTTAAAGGAGATTGCAGCAGCAAGCTGCATGGCTGACGCTGACTGACTGCAAGACAGGTTGTTAGATCAACCATCTGTTTTCTGATTATAATCTAAACTGCCATCATCTAATGGAAAATTGTGGACATAACAAACACCACATTGAATTAACCCCTTAATGATGCAGCCAGTTTATAACTTGAGGCTCAGACCCATTTTTTGGATTCTGACTTGCGTCGCTTTATATGGTTATAACTTTTGAACACTGTTACTTATCAAACGATTCTGAGATTATGTTTTTTCCCCACATGCTGTACTTCATTTTAGTAGTAAATGTTAGATGATAAGTTTTGCATTTATTTACAAAAAAAAAAAAAACGAAATTCAAAATCACTGCGTTTTCAGGCAGATAGATTTACAACCTAAATAAATTGCTGAATAACATTTCCCCTAAGTTTACTTTACATTATCATCATATTTTAAATGTCTGGATAATTAACTTTGATGTCACGCGGCTTACAAATCGAATATCGGTTTTCTGTTTTTTCAGAATTGACCATTTGGGGATAAATATCATTTTCATTGAAATTTTACATATTTAACATCAAAAAACACTATATATCAACCCATTTTGAAATCTGCACCTCTCAAACTATCAGAAACAGCTTTTAGGAAGATTTTTAACCCCTTGAGATCTTCATAGTTATTAAATCAAAATGGAGGTGAAATTTGGAATGGTCAAATTGTGCCGGTTATCCGTTCATTTAGCCCTAAAATTTTCACATTTTCAAAAGATAAAAAGAGAAAACCCACCATACAATTTATTCTTCAATTTTTCCAAGTACAGAGACCCCCTACATGTGGCCATTGCTCATTGTCGGGGCTCACAGCGAGGTGCAGAAGGGAAGAAGCGCCCTGTAGCTGCCAGGATTTTAGTTTTCTCGTTGCCTTCTTTTGTAGGCTATAAAATTTTAGCTTTTTTGTTATTGGGCCATGTGATGGCATTTTTTCTTTGCAGGATAAGATGCTTTTTCCAGTGTTACCATTTTGTGGTTGGTATCTCCTATTGTTTTAGGAATTTAGGAACTTTTTTCTGAGGGCAGGAGTAGAAAAGCATCAATTCTGTACTGGATTTTTTACTAACTTTTTTTTTTCACCGTATAGCCTAATAATTATGTTATCTTTATTCTATAGGTTGATACGATTATGGGGATACCATACATGAATATTTTTTCTTACGTTTTACTAAATTTGTCAAATAAAACACTAATGTAGGAAAATCTATTATTTTTGCAACGCCATCTTACAAGTGGCATAACATTATTAAATTTTTGGCTACAGAGCTTTATTGATGGCTTGTTTTTTGCAGGACATGTTGTACTTTGCAACAGTATCATTCAGGAGTACATTTGTTTTTTTGATCACTTTGTATTGCAAAGGTTGAATAGATAAAAATCATAATTTTTGGCCGGTTTTTAACAGTTTTTTTTAACGCCGTACATCGAGCAGGTTCAATAATGTTTTGCTTTTATTCTACAGGTTGTTACGGACGCAGTGATACTATATATGTGGGGGGATTATGGGCATTTTTATTGATTTATTACTTTATTTTTTATTGAATAATATTTTTTTTAACTTTTTCACTATTTCCACCATGGGACATGAAGAAGCAATCATCTGACTGCTTGTTCATGATAATATCCAACGCCATCTTTCAGGCAGTGCCTACAGGCAGCTCTGGGGTCTTGATCAGCAACAATCGGCACTCCCCCAAAATGGCATGGGGGGGGGGGCGATCATGGGGGAAAGACCCATCCAAAGGCAAGTTAAATGCCGCAGTCGCACTGACTGCGGCATTTTACGGGTTAAACACCCATAATCTGACTGCGGGTGTTACACTGGGGTGTGGGCTATCAGTCACAGCCTGCACCCTGTGTTTCCCGATGCTGGTTCATCTCAGATTTTGAGCTGAACTGGCATCAGCTCAGCGTCCAGTATGATATTTTTTGCATACTTTGGTGTACGGAGCTGTGCGAGTTGTCATTTTTTGAGAAATGAGCCAAAATTTTCATATTTTGAGGACTGTGTGACATTTTGATCAATTTTATAAAATTTTTTATGTGATGTAAAAAGGTGTAAAAGTTGTGTTTCGGACATTTGGGCGCTATTTTCCGGGTATAACCATTTTTATATTTTGATTGCTCGGGTATTTTAGGACACGGCGATACCTAATGTATTTGTGATTTTTTTACTGTTTATTTAGTTTAGGGAAAGGGCGGTGATTTGATTTTTTATATTTTTATAAATTTTTAATATTAAACTTTTTTATTTATTTTTTTTTTTACCATTTTTTGTACCCTCTAGAGTACTTTAACCCTAAATGCTCTGATCATCCCTACCATATACTGTAATATTACTGTATTGCAGTATATGTCGTTTTTACATGGGATTAAATGGGAATCTTCAGAAACCATGCAGCCTTGGGTCTGACGAGGACCCAAGGCTGTCATGGCAACCAATTGATGCTCCCCAATGATGTTCGGGGGAGCAGTGATCTCAATAAAGATGGCAGCACCCATGCACCTCTGTGTTTTAAATGCCACCGGCATCTTTGCCGGCGAACAAGACCGTGGGACCTAGCAATAGGTCTTTGCTGCAATATGCAGCAATACCCATCTTTGTATGAAGAGGGCTCAGGCTGTGAGCCCTGGTTATACACCCTCCATAGCACTCTGGACGATGTATTCATTGTTGAGCGAGAAGGTGTTAATAAAAAGCGTTCAAAAGGTACTACACAGGCTACTGATCTTCATGGCCGCATCCACTCACTGCTGGGGTTTAAATACTGTCAGCAGTACTTAACAGGTGCTTCCTGTGAGGAGGTTGGGGTTTGGTACCTGGACAGAATCACTATCGTTTATTACTACTCTGGACACATTCTATTTTTTTCTAAACTGACCATTTATGGTAATAGAATAATTGGAAATGAACCCAAATTAATTTTGAAGTATTCGGATATAAAGAGAGCAAGCTCATGTTGTAGGAGAGGCTTTTTAAGAAGGAATTTATTTTGTCACCTATAGTAGATAGGGTTGGACCAGGTGATGATGCCAACCTCTACACCTTTTAGCAAACATTGGTTCTGAATATTCTCAAAAAAGTAATCAATGAGGCAGTGGGCGCCATGGGGAGGAGGATGGGAGGGTTTGATTAAAAAGTGTAAGGGCGATAAACCATTATCTTTGGTGTTTTTTTTGTTTTTTAAAAAAACATTGGGGCAGATTTACTTACCCGGTCCCTTCGCGATCCTGCGGTGCATTGTCCGACGAGGATTCGGGTCTGCCGCGATTCACTAAGATCGTGCGCCCGAGTTCCTGCATCTGTAGCTTCTGCGCGGAGGTCTGCCGGAGTTCACCTTCTTCTACCCGGTGCATGTGAGTGCTTGATGTTGTGACACAATTCCGTTTTTAAATTCCGCGGTTTGTCCGAATCCATCAGGTTTTTCAAACGTCCGCGCCACCCGATGCAAGCCGGCACCGATGCGCCACAATCCGGTCGCATGCGCCAAAAACCCGGGGCAATTTGGCGCAAAACGGAAATAATCGCGAAAGTCAGGTGTTCGGACCCTTAGTAAATGTGCCTTATTATTTACAATGTTCATTATGTGGGTTCAGAAATTTTGTTTTATTGTACAGGTCATAACGGATATGTGGCTACCATATAAGTGCGGTTTGCAATTCTTTTATTTACCTGCTATGGGGCATGAACAATTAATCATTTGATTTATTGATCACTATAAAACCCTGAAATACTGATGTATACGCAGACACAAATGCATACCTGACACAGTGCCTATAAAATCCTGTCTGTGACAGGACATTACAGGTGTTTACTACAGACAGCCTTGGTGTCTTGAATCATACTCCAGGGATACCATATCAACAATTACCCATTTGAGTAATGCGGTTGTGTTTAAGGAGCTCCAATCGTGGGTGTTGCACGGTGATGTCAGCTGTAAGATACTGATTCAATTCCAGTGATGAGCTAAACTGGTATTGGCTCCTTAACATGCTATGCTGTGACTTGGCGTACAATGCAGTAAGCGTACGTCAAGGAGTGATAAGGAGTTAATGGAGAATTTAACAAAACTGCATACATTTCCTGTTTTCGATTATATTTTAGTGACTTTTGGACGCATTTGGTTATTTGCACAACTTTTTACCCCTTATTCAAGCAGTTCACTGGAGTTCACCACGTAGCAGTAATCCTGGTTTGTGCCTAATTTCTTTATCTATTTCTCCTGCCTCCAGGTGTTTGCACCTGATGTTTTGCCATGTCTTGGGTCGCGGGCACACCCGAGTACCTCCATCTTACGGTACCTCTTTTGCGGCGGCTGCAAGCATACTCACACATCTGCGCTCCAGTGATAGTGCCTGTGTTCTGGCGTGCACCTCCCTGCCCCCTAGGCACTGTGACATTTAAAGGCCAGCGTGCTCCCAATTGGTGCTGGCTGGCTGCTGCCCTGCTATATAGCCGGCCTCTTCCTATGACTGCTGCTGGATCTTTGTACCCTGTTGCCTTAGAGAAAGCATTATTATTAAGTCTCTTGGGATTTATCTGTTGTTACCTTTGTTTCCTGACCTTCTCTGCTGCCTGTCTTAACGTCTGCTACGTTCCTACTCCAATCCTGTGCTTGACTTTGAATCTGACTCTGTCTGCCATCCCCGTTTTAGCATGCTTCTCCTTTTATCACACTAAAGATCAACTGCTGACATACTCCAGGAAGCATCCATCTCTTCCCACACCATGCAACTCAGTGAAACTATACGCTGACCTATCGGCTGCCACGTTGCAAGCCAGAAGAGCCTTCCAATCCCTGACCACCATGCAGCCGAAGCATGGAATTTCGTACAGATGGGGATTTCTGACTAAGCTGTTGATAAAACACCAGAATATATTTCACATAGTGCATACCCCAGAAGACGGCCTAAGACTAATTAACACCTGGGACTTACCTGAAGAACTGTAATGGTCAAGCCGGTATATATGGGCGGCTAGCCAGAGTTACGGTAGCTATAATTCTTACATCAATAATGCTAAAATTAGGCGATATATAAATGTTTATAAATAAGTTGGATGCCACATTTTTTACCTAAGATTTACTGTTCAGGAACAGATGGGCTACATTTATGTGATTACTACTCTTGCCCTCTAGAGTATAGTATGTGCTTTGTACCTAAAAAAAACTACTAATACTGTGTTAATTTGATATTTGTTAAAACTGTTATTTGGTAAATTATCAGTCAGGTGTTGAGTACACACTATATCATAAAAGACTCTAAGGACTTACTGCCCTATTGCATCTACATCTGGGAGAAAGTTTCATACTATTGTGGACTGTAGATAGAACTGATTGCAACATGGGTTTCAAAAGAGTCTCCATTAATGTTAGAGGCTTAAACATTCTGCAGAAAAAAGCCTTTTTATGGAGGGAGGCTATTACTCAAAAATGTGATATATTATGTGCACAGGAGACACACCTACAAGCAGAGAAACCTCCACGACTATACCACAAAAATTTCCCAACAGTCATATCATACAGGTAGAGAAAGACCGGCAGGTTGAAACGCGCATTGGGGATTTTTTCTGACCAGTTAACTATGAATACAGGGCTCGGTGCACAGCTTCTTATATTGTATATGTCCGTGGACTAGTCTTTGGTCATGGTATTGTATTGTCATTGCTGTTAAACCGCTTGGGCACACACAATGCTGTAACTCAATTTTGAGACTGCCAGCAGCATGCCCCTCACTTGTAATTACTTTTCACCTGTATTTCATATGTCCTGGTCTTTGTGAACGTCTGCCTCTCCTGTAGCCATCCTTTTTATCCATTATGTTTTAAATTTACATTGTATCTAATAAAGCAAATATATTTTTTCACCTTTAATGTATCTCATTTTGTCATTATATTCCCCTTCCTCTTGTGCTCCTTGATTGCATCTAACCTGCATGGGGATTAAATATAGTTCCCTGGCACTACCCCCTTCCTATAGGTATAGAGTACTACACCTAGCGTTCTTTTGACCGTAGTCATTTCATCCACATTCAGTAAAAAGAAAAGAGGAGAGATGGTAGCATTTAGAGACACCCTAAAATTGGAAGTACATTCTCAAATAGTGGACCCACAGAACAGATACATAGTGGTGGTCTGTAGCATTAACAATATAGACTTTACCCTGGTGAACATATATGCTCCCAACAAACACCAGATTTTTTTGCAAGGCAATGAAGGTGGTGAGTAAAGTACATAGGGGCAATCTACTCCTCTGTGGAGACTTTAATGCCCCCCCAACACCAGAAATTGACACTACATCACAAAACCCCAACTCAAACAATAGACTAGACGGGGCGGTCTCAGAATACTCGCTTTTTGATGTCTGGAGAGTCGTACACGCCGGCGAGAAAGATTATACAGGCAGTCCCTGGGTTACATACAAGATAGGGTCTGTAGGTTTGTTCTTAAGTTGAATTTGTATGTAAGTCGGAACTGTATATTTTATCATTGTAATCCCAGACAGAACTTTTTTGGTCTCTGTGACAATTGGATTTTTAAAATGTGGGATTGTCATAAGAATCAATATTAACAGTAAAGCTTCATTACAGACACCTGTGATAACTGTTACAGCTGATCATTGTAGCCTAGGACTTAAGTACAATAAATTACCAATATCCAGTTGTCCGTTTGTAACTAGGGGTCGTATGTAAGTCGAGTGTTCTTAAGTAGGAGACCGCCTGTACTTACTTTTCTTCTCGTCATCAAACTTACTCGAGAATTGATCTATTTTTGGCAGATAAGGATCTACTAGACAGAGTGGAAGAGATCAGAATAGGCGAGATCTCGTGGTCTGACCACGCTCCAATTTCTATTCCTCTGAATGACAAACACCCCAAGCATAACGACTTTATCTGGAGGTTAAACACATACTTACTAGCAAATGACCAGAACGCAAAAAAAATAGAAAAATACATACCCGACTACTACCATTACAATACAACCCACAAAGTTTATGTCAGAGGACTTATCTCAGACCTAAGTGGCAGAATAAAACAACGAATGGACGCCCAAATAGAAAGCACATTAAACAAAATCCGGGACTTAGAGACAATCAATAAAAAAGCTCAAAATTCTTCCCTGGTAGAGCGGTTAAAAAAAGAGAGAGACCACCTCCATAACTTAATACAATATAAATATGAAAAAAATCTTAAAACATTAAAACTGAAGCATTATTCACAAGACAAAGCAGCCTCTAAAGTTAAGAAACTTATACAGAAAAGCAGAATACTGAACATAATTCACCCAACAACGTGGGAAAAAATCCTATCACCTAGAGGGATAGCAGGAGCATTCCCGGACTATTACAGTACTCTATACAATTTAAAAGACAATCCGGAAACTCCAATACCCTCTCAAGCTTCCATTGGCACCTTTTAAGAAAAAGTTAAACTCCCAAAACTATCTGAGACCCAACTACAAGAATTAAATGACCCTATAAAAATATCAGAGATTATCTCAACAATAAAATCACTACCCAAACATAAGGACCTGCTGGGTTTGCCAATGAATACTATAAAAAATTTGTGGACATTCTGGCCCCACACCTAGAAATAATCTTTAATAAGGCCATCAAAGAGGGCAGTTTTCCCCCAGACATGCTATATGCCATTATCACAACAATCCCAAAACCAGGTAAAAATCCACACGGAACGTCAAATTACAGACCAATTACAGATCTCGCTCCTTAATGGAGATATCAAAATATACGCTAAAATACTTGCCACGCGTTTGATGAAAGTTACCCTGTACCTTATTAAAAATGATCAAATAGGATTTACACCAGGCAGACAGGCTCCGGACAACACAAGGAGAATAATCTCTTTAATGCAATATTGTGAAAATAAACAGATATCAGCGGTCTTTGTGACGGTTGATGGCATTTGACCGAGTTAATTGGTCTTATGTAGAGATGAGCGAGCACTAAAATGCTCGGGTACTCGTTATTCGAGACGAACTTTTCCCGATGCTCGAGTGCTCGTCTCGAATAACGAACCCCATTGAAGTCAATGGGAGACTCGAGCATTTTTCAAGGGGACCAAGGCTCTGCACAGGGAAGCTTGGCCAAACACCTGGGAACCTCAGAAAAGGATGGAAACACCACGGAAATGGACAGGAAACAGCAGGGGCAGCATGCATGGATGCCTCTGAGGCTGCTTAATCGCACCATTATGCCAAAATTATGGGCAACAGCATGGCCATGACAGAGTGACAGAATGAAGCTAGATAGCATCTAAAACATGCAATAATTGACCCTGACACTATAGGGGACGGCATGCAGAGGCAGCGGCAGCAGGCTAGAGAGTGGCATGGCGACATACCTTAAATGGACTCAGGCTTCAAACCAATGGGTGGCAGAGAGGAACCAAAGGAGGTGAGCAAGAAGCGCTCAAATAATATCGGTGATAAAAGTTTGCAAGTATATTTTGTGGATTACACAGCAGGGTGGCGACAAAGTTAACATGGAAGCCATGAAAACAACCCAAAATTCTGCCTGACACAGCTCGTTTGATAAGGGGACCATGTATGGAGGCAGTGAACTAGTAGTAGATTAAAGGTTCTGCAGTTAAAACTATGTTAGTTGGATCTTGGCATGGAGTTGGCGCTCCGCTGCCAGGCGAGCTTTCGCCAATCCAAGCCCCTGTCTCTAGGCTACTCCCCAAACAGCACTTCTAAGAACCTTTTGTATAAGATCAAGTGTAGTAGCGTTCTTATAAGTTTAGGATATGGCGGGTGAGGGGAATGTAAACAGATGCGCAAGAAGCGCTGAAATAATATTGGTAAATGATAAAAGTTTATTAGTATATTTTGTGGATAACACAGCTGGGTGGCGACAAAGTTAACAACTTTGATGTGGAATCCATGAAAACAACCCAAATTTCTGCCTGACACACCTCGTTTGATAAAGGGACGATGTATGGAGGCAGCTATATGGACGACTTTTGGAGGTAGCAATGGAGACAACGTGTGGAGGCTGCTATGGAGACAATTTAATTTGGATAGTGCCTGTATGTGGCAGTCCCAAAAATTTTTCAAACCAGAGGAGCAGGTAGGTGGCCCTCCAGAAAAATAGAATAGATTGAGTGCCTGTATGTGGCAGTCCCAAAAAGTTTTCAAACCAGAGGAGCAGGTAGGTGGCCCTCCAGAAAAATTGAATAGATTGAGTGCCTGTATGTGGCAGTCCCAAAAAGTTTTCAAACCAGAGGAGCAGGTAGGTGACCCTCCAGAAAAATTGAATAGATTGAGTGCCTGTATGTGGCAGTCCCAAAAAGTTTTCTTTCCAGAGGAGCAGGTAGGTGGCCCTCCAGAAAAATTGAATAGATTGAGTGCCTGTATGTGGCAGTCCCAAAAAGTTTTCAAACCAGAGGAGCAGGTAGGTGGCCCTCCAGAAAAATTGAATAGATTGAGTGCCTGTATGTGGCAGTCCCAAAAAGTTTTCAAACCAGAGGAGCAGGTAGGTGGCCCTCCAGAAAAATAGAATAGATTAAGTGCCTGTATGTGGCAGTCCCAAAAAGTTTTCAAACCAGAGGAGCAGGTAGGTGGCCCTCCAGAAAAATGGAATCGATTGAGTGCCTGTATGTGGCAGTCCCAAAAAGTTTTCAAACCAGAGGAGCAGGTAGGTGGCCCTCCAGAAAAATAGAATAGATTGAGTGCCTGTATGTGGCACTCCCAAAAATTGTTTAAAACAGAGGAACGGGTCGGTGGCCCTCCAGAAAAATTGAATAGATTGAGTGCCTGTATGTGGCACTCCCAAAAATTGTTTAAAACAGAGGACCGGGTCGGTGGCCCTCCAGAAAAATTAAATGCATAAAGTACTATAGCAAGAGCCAGTGGGCCCTGTCAAAAAATAGCCAGTTTCCTCTGCTTTACTGTACAAAGAGGAGGAGAAGGAGGAAAAGGAGGAGAAGGAGGAAAATGAGGAGGAGGAGGAGTGGATCAATTATTCAGGTTGAGCTTCCTTCACCTGGTGGAGATTGGAAATTATGAGAAATCCAGGCTTTATTCATCTTAATAAGCGTCAGCCTATCAGCGCTGTCAGTCGACAGGCGTGTACGCTTATCGGTGATGATGCCACCAGCTGCACTGAAAACCCGCTCGGACAAGACGCTAGCGGCAGGGCAGGCAAGAACCTCCAAGGCGTACAGCGCCAGTTCGTGCCACATGTCCAGCTTTGAAACCCAGTAGTTGTAGGGAGCTGTGTGATCATTTAGGACGATGGTATGGTCAGCTACGTACTCCCTCACCATCTTTCTGTAAAGATCAGCCCTACTCTGCCGAGACTGGGGACAGGTGACAGTGTCTTGCTGGGGTGACATAAAGCTGGCAAAAGCCTTGTAAAGCGTACCCTTGCCAGTGCTGGACAAGCTGCCTGCTCGCCTACTCTCCCTCGCTACTTGTCCCGCAGAACTACGCACTCTGCCGCTAGCGCTGTCAGAAGGGAAATACTGTTTCAGCTTGTGCACCAGGGCCTGCTGGTATTCATGCATTCTCACACTCCTTTCCTCTGCAGGGATGAGAGTGGAAAGATTTTGCTTGTACCGTGGGTCCAGGAGAGTGAACACCCAGTAATCGGTGCTGGAATAAATTCTTTGAACGCGAGGGTCACGGGATAGGCAGCCTAGCATGAAATCTGCCATATGCGCCAGAGTACCAACGCGTAAGAATTCACTCCCCTCACTGGCCTGACTGTCCATTTCCTCCTCCTCCAACTCCTCTTCTTCTGCCCATACACGCTGAACAGTAAAGGACTCAACAATGGTCCCCTCTTGTGTCTCGCCAACATTCTCCTCCTCTTCCTCCTCATCCTCCTCCACCTCCACCTCCTCCGATATGCGCTGAGAAACAGACCTAAGGGTGCTTTGGCTATCAACAAGGGAATCTTCTTCCCCCGTCTCTTGTGACGAGCGCAAAGCTTCCGACTTCATGCTGATCAGAGAGTTTTTCAACAGGCCAAGCAGCGGGATGGTGAGGCTGATGATGGCGGCATCGCCACTGACCATCTGTGTTGACTCCTCAAAGTTACTCAGCACCTGACAGATATCAGACATCCACGTCCACTCCTCATTGTAGACTTGAGGAAGCTGACTGACCTGACTACCAGTTCTGGTGGAAGTTGACATCTGGCAGTCTACAATGGCTCGGCGCTGCTGGTAAACTCTGGATAACATGGTCAGTGTTGAATTCCACCTCGTGGGCACGTCGCACAACAGTCGGTGAGCGGGCAGTTGGAGGCGGCGCTGCGCTGCCCTGAGAGTGGCAGCATCTGTGCTGGACTTCCTGAAATGCGCACAGATGCGGCGCACCTTCGTGAGCAAATCTGACAGATTGGGGTATGTCTTGAGGAAACGCTGAACTATCAGATTTAACACATGGGCCAGGCATGGCACATGTGTCAGTCTGCCGAGTTGCAGAGCCGCCACCAGGTTACGGCCGTTGTCACACACAACCATGCCTGGCTTCAGGTTCAGCGGTGCCAGCCACAGATCAGTCTGCGCCGTGATGCCCTGTAATAGCTCTTGGGCGGTGTGCCTTTTATCGCCTAGGCTCAGCAGTTTGAGCCTGCTGTCGCTTAGCAACGGCACTGCTGCTGTGCCTAGAGCTACCGACTGATGGCGCCGTGCCCACGGATGGTAGTTCGGAGGAGGAGGTGGAGGAGGGGTGGGAGGAGGAGGAGGCATAGTAGGCCTGAAACACCTGGACCGAGGTAGGCCCCGCAATCCTCGGCGTCGGCAGTATATGACCAGCCCCAGGGTCAGACTCGGTCCCAGCCTCCACCAAGTTAACCCAATGTGCCGTCAGCGATATATAGTGGCCCTGCCCGGCAGCACTCGTCCACGTGTCCGTGGTCAGGTGGACCTTGTCAGAAACGGCGTTGGTCAGGGCACGGGTGATGTTGTCTGACACGTGCTGGTGCAGGGCTGGGACGGCACATCGGGAAAAGTAGTGGCGGCTGGGGACCGAATACCGAGGGGCGGCCGCCGCCATGAGGTTGCGAAAGGCCTCGGTCTCTACTAGCCTATAGGGCAGCATCTCCAGGCTAAGCAATCTGGAGATGTGCACATTAAGGGCTTGGGCGTGCGGGTGGGTTGCACTATATTTGCGTTTCCGCTCCAGCGTCTGGGGTATGGAGAGCTGAACGCTGGTGGATGCTGTGGAGGATCGTGGAGGCGACGATGGGGTTTTTGTGGCAGGGTCCTGGGCAGGGGGCTGACTATCAGCTGACACAGGGGAAGGAGCAGTGGTGTGCACGGCCGGAGGTGAACGGGCTTGTTGCCACTGAGTGGGGTGTTTAGCATTCATATGCCTGCGCATACTGGTGGTAGTTAAGCTAGTAGTGGTGGAACCCCTGCTGAGCCTGGTTTGGCAAATGTTGCACACCACAGTCCGTCGGTCATCCGGTGTTTCCTTAAAGAACCTCCAGACTTCTGAAGATCTAGCCCTCGCCGCAAGAGCCCTCGCCACGGGAGCTTCACTAGTTGACACATTTGGCGCTGATGCACCAGCTCTGGCCCTGCCTCTCCGTCTGGCCCCACCACTGCCTCTTCCAACCTGTTCTGGTCGAGGACTCTCCTCCGTCTCAGAAGCACTGTGTTCACCCGGCCTCTCAACCCAGCTTGGGTCTGTCACCTCATCATCCTCCGATCCCTCAGTCTGCTCCCCCCTCGGACTTCCTGCCCTGACAACAACTTCCCCACTGTCTGACAACCGTGTCTCCTCATCGTCGGACACCTCTTTACACACTTCCACTACGTCAAGAAGGTCATCATCACCCACAGACTGTGACTGGTGGAAAACCTGGGCATCGGAAAATTGCTCAGCAGCAACCGGACAAGTGGTTTGTGACTGTGGGAAGGGTCCAGAAAACAGTTCCTCAGAGTATGCCGGTTCAAATGCCAAATTTTCCTGGGAGGGGGCAGACTGGGGGGGAGGAGGCTGAGGTGCAGGAGCTGGAGGAGTGGCGATTTCGGTGACATGGGTGGACTGCGTGGAAGACTGACTGGTGGACAAATTGCTCGAAGCATTGTCAGCAATCCACGACATCACCTGTTCGCACTGTTCTGGCCTCAACAGTGCTCTACCACGAGTCCCAGTAACTTCAGACATGAACCTAGGGAGTGTAGCTCTGCGGCGTTCCCCTGCTCCCTCATAAGCAGGTGGTGTCTCACCCCGGCCAGGACCACGGCCTCTGACCCCTGCAGTAGTTGGACGCCCACGTCCCCGCCCTCGTCCTCTACCCCTAGCCCTCGGGTTAAACATTTTTAAAATGAGAGTTATAGCTTTAATTTTTTTTTAACTTTTTTTTGTGTTTTTTTTTTTTTTTTGTGTTTTTGAGTTTTTAAAACCAAACAATGCTATCCTATTGCTATGGCTATTTTCTAGCCAAGTATGAAAGCACACTACTATGCCAGATGAGATGACACCGAGTTATTAAACAAAATAAACGTAAAATAAAAAAGGACAAATGGCAGACTGTGCCTAATTGAAATCCAACCCCTACTAAATTTTCCCACTTCGGTCTTTGCAATGGATATGTGCGTCACTAAGCGCAAAACACAGCGGTCGCAAGTCTCACTACAAATTGCTGACAATTGGCTAGTAGATGCACTGCAGCAAGTACAGCCACCAGCAGATCAACCAGAAATCAAATATATAACGCTACTGTAGGCGTAAGCCGTTTGGATTCTCCTATGGCTATTTTCTAGCCAAGTATGAAAGCACACTACTATGCCAGATGAGATGACGCCAGGGGCGGACTGGGAATTTAAAGTGGCCCTGGAAAAAGATTAAAAGCGGCCCCATGATATAGGCAGGGCCAATTTACTTTAGGCGTGGCCATCACAAGTAGGCGGAGTCAACTAACCATAAGTGACAATAAGGGTGATGCCACACGCACTGGGGTGGATCGCATATGTGTTTGTACGTAAATGCATGCATCACAATGAGCATCCGGTGTCCCGCATTTACACAATATGCGCTGATTGCCAATCACATACGTTTGCATAGAAACGCATATGCGATCGGCCGTGGCCCGCCACGATGCGTTTTGATTCAGTTACAAAACGGAATCAAAACGCTAAGGGCGCGTTCACACGTTGCATGTTGGCCTGGGTTTTCATTGTGTTTGAAACGCATTACAACAGCTGAGAGGTGATTTGCCTAATTACATTACTGCGTTTCAAACACAATAAAAACTCAGGCCAACATGCAACATGTGACCCCTCCCCCCCCACACACACAGCAGGCACCAGCACCATCTCCCCACACACACACACACACAGCAGGCACCAGCACCATCTCCCCACACACACACACACATACAGCAGGCACCAGCCCCATCTCCCCCCCCCCCCCACACACACACAGGCACCAGCACCATCTCCCCACACACACACACATACAGCAGGCACCAGCACCATCTCCCCACACACACACACACACAGCAGGCACCAGCACCATCTCCCCACACACATACACAGCATGCACCAGCACCATCTCCCCCCACACACACACACACACACACACAGCAGGCACCAGCACCATCTCCCCACACACATACACAGCATGCACCAGCGCCATCTCCCCACACACACACACACACAGCAGGCACCAGCACCATCTCCCCACACACACACACATACAGCAGGCACCAGCCCCATCTCCCCCCACACACACACACACAGCAGGCACCAGCACCATCTCCCCACACACACACACATACAGCAGGCACCAGCCCCATCTCCCCCCACACACACACACACACACACAGCAGGCACCAGCACCATCCCCCCCCCCCCACACACACACACACAGCAGGCACCAGCACCATCTCCCATACACATACACAGCAGGCACCAGCACCATCTCCCATACATACACAGCATGCACCAGCACCATCTCCCATACACATACACAGCATGCACCAGCACCATCTCCCATACACATACGCAGCATGCACCAGCACCATCTCCCATACACATACACAGCATGCACCAGCGCCAACTCCCATACACATACACAGCATGCACCAGCGCCAACTCCCATACACATACACAGCAGGCACCAGCGCCATCTCCCATACACATACACAGCAGGCACCAGCGCCATCTCCCATACACATACACAGCAGGCACCAGCCCCATCTCCCATACACATACACAGCATGCACCAGCCCCATCTCCCATACACATACACAGCATGCACCAGCCCCATCTCCCATACACATACACAGCATGCACCAGCCCCATCTCCCATACACATACACAGCATGCACCAGCCCCATCTCCCATACACATACACAGCATGCACCAGCCCCATCTCCCATACACATACACAGCATGCACCAGCACCATCTCCCATACACATACACAGCAGGCACCAGCGCCATCTCCCATACACATACACAGCAGGCACCAGCGCCATCTCCCATACACATACACAGCAGGCACCAGCCCCATCTCCCATACACATACACAGCATGCACCAGCCCCATCTCCCATACACATACACAGCATGCACCAGCACCATCTCCCATACACATACACAGCATGCACCAGCACCATCTCCCATACACATACACAGCATGCACCAGCACCATCTCCCATACACATACACAGCATGCACCAGCGCCAACTCCCATACACATACACAGCATGCACCAGCGCCAACTCCCATACACATACACAGCAGGCACCAGCGCCATCTCCCATACACATACACAGCAGGCACCAGCGCCATCTCCCATACACATACACAGCAGGCACCAGCGCCATCTCCCATACACATACACAGCAGGCACCAGCGCCATCTCCCATACACATACACAGCATGCGCCAGCCCCATCTCCCATACACATACACAGCATGCACCAGTCCCATCTCCCATACACACACACAGCAGACACCAGCCCCATCTCCCATACACACAGCAGCAAGCACCAGCATCATCTCTCATACACATATACAGCATGCACCAGCCCCATCTCCCATACACACACACAGCAGGCACCAGCCCCATCTCCCATACACAGCAGGCACCAGCCCCATCTCCCATACACAGCAGGCACCAGCCCCATCTCCCATACACAGCAGGCACCAGCCCCATCTCCCATACACAGCAGGCACCAGCCCCATCTCCCATACACAGCAGGCACCAGCCCCATCTCCCATACACAGCATGCACCAGCCCCATCTCCCATACACACAGCAGCAAGCACCAGCATCATCTCTCATACACATATACAGCATGCACCAGCCCCATCTCCCATACACACACACAGCAGGCACCAGCCCCATCTCCCATACACAGCAGGCACCAGCCCCATCTCCCATACACATACACAGCATGCACCAGCCCCATCTCCCATACACACACACAGCATGCACCAGCCCCATCTCCCATACACATACACAGCACGCACCAGCCCCATCTCCCATACACATACACAGCATGCACCAGCCCCATCTCCCATACACATACACAGCACACACCAGCCCCATCTCCCATACACAGCAGGCACCAGCCCCATCTCCCATACACATACACAGCATGCACCAGCACCATCTCCCATACACAGCACACACCAGCCCCATCTCCCACACACACAGCAGGCACCATCCCCCCTACCACCCCTCCAGCACTCACCTCTTCCTCCATGCTGCCAGGCCCGGGCTGTGCTGTGCTGTGGGGGCGTGGTCTCCTGTGTAATGTGCAGGGCTGGGCCTGTGAGGAGCCCAGCGCTAGGGCTGACATCTGCAGGGGAGAACAGGCTCCTGCACTGCCACCCCTGCTGTGCATCCATATCATAAGGTTAATTTATCATATGGATGCATCAGGGAGGGAGGGCAGTGCAGGAGCCTGTACATAGGAAGTGATGTGCCCGACAGCTCGACAAATGTAGTGAGGGAGAGGAGGAGCGGCCAAGCGGAGGAAGGGACCGGCCCTATCAGCTGCTCAGGGCACCGGCCCACCGGGAAGTCTCCCGGTAAAGTCTATGGCCAGTCCGCCCCTGGATGACGCTGAGTTATTAAACAAAATAAACGTAAAATAAAAAAGGACAAATGGCAGACTGTGCCTAATTGAAATCCAACCCCTACTAAATTTTCCCACTTCGGTCTTTGCAATGGATATGTGCGTCACTAAGCGCAAAACACAGCGGTCGCAAGTCTCACTACAAATTGCTCACAATTGGCTAGTAGATGCACTGCAGCAAGTACAGCCACCAGCAGATCAACCAGAAATCAAATATATAACGCTACTGTAGGCGTAAGCCGTTTGGATTCTCCTATGGCTATTTTCTAGCCAAGTATGAAAGCACACTACTATGCCAGATGAGATGACGCTGAGTTATTAAACAAAATAAACGTAAAATAAAAAAGGACAAATGGCAGACTGTGCCTAATTGAAATCCAACCCCTACTAAATTTTCCCACTTCGGTCTTTGCAATGGATATGTGCGTCACTAAGCGCAAAACACAGCGGTCGCAAGTCTCACTACAAATTGCTCACAATTGGCTAGTAGATGCACTGCAGCAAGTACAGCCACCAGCAGATCAACCAGAAATCAAATATATAACGCTACTGTAGGCGTAAGCCGTTTGGATTCTCCTATGGCTATTTTCTAGCCAAGTATGAAAGCACACTACTATGCCAGATGAGATGACGCTGAGTTATTAAACAAAATAAACGTAAAATAAAAAAGGACAAATGGCAGACTGTGCCTAATTGAAATCCAACCCCTACTAAATTTTCCCACTTCGGTCTTTGCAATGGATATGTGCGTCACTAAGCGCAAAACACAGCGGTCGCAAGTCTCACTACAAATTGCTGACAATTGGCTAGTAGATGCACTGCAGCAAGTACAGCCACCAGCAGATCAACCAGAAATCAAATATATAACGCTACTGTAGGCGTAAGCCGTTTGGATTCTCCTATGGCTATTTTCTAGCCAAGTATGAAAGCACACTACTATGCCAGATGAGATGACACTGAGTTATTAAACAAAATAAACGTAAAATAAAAAAGGAAAAATGGCAGACTGTGCCTAATTGAAATCCAACCCCTACTAAATTTTCCCACTTTGGTGTTTGAGGTGGATATGTGTGCCACTAAGAGCTAAACACAACGGTAGCAAGTCCCCCTGCTAATTCCTCACAAAATGGTACTAGATGCAAATAAAAAAAAAAAAAAGTAGAACGTTATTGTAGCCCTAAGAAGGGCTGTTGGGTTCTTGGAGAATCACTCCTGCCTAACAGTAAGCTAATAGAACACCCTAACGCTTTCCCTGACCAGCAGCAGCTCTCTCCCTAGCGGCATCCAGACACAGAATGATCCGAGCAGCGCGGGCAGCGGCTAGTCTATCCCAGGGTCACCTGATCTGGCCAGCCAACCACTGCTATCGACGTGTAAGGGTACCACGTCATGCTGGGTGGAGTGCAGAGTCTCCTGGCTTGTGATTGGCTCTGTTTCTGGCCGCCAAAAAGCAAAACGGCGGGAGCTGCCATTTTCTCGAGCGGGCGAAGTATTCGTCCGAGCAACGAGCAGTTTCGAGTACGCTAATGCTCGAACGAGCATCAAGCTCGGACGAGCATGTTCGCTCATCTCTAGTCTTATGCATTCTCGGTTCAAACAAATTTGGCCTCTCACTCCCAATATTTTCAGCCATCAAGGCATTATACTCTAACCCTAATGCCCAAGTACTAACCAACGGAGTCCTTTCAAAATCTTTTTACTTGACAAATGGAACACGACAGGGATGCCCACTTTCCCCCACTTTTTTTTTTTAATTTCTCCATCAAACCGTTAGCAGAAGCAATTAGGTCTAATGATCAAATCGAAGGTGTAGAGATAGGGAATGAATCACATAAACTTGCTCTCTATGCGGATGATGTGATTTTGATGCATACTAACCCCGCTTCTTCCCTGAAACACTCAATGGCCTTGTTAAAAGCCTTTGGGGAGATCTCATTTTACGAACTTAACTCATCCAAAACACAGATCCTGCCTATTTCCCTACCCATCAAATAGATGCAAATTTGATCTAGACTGGCAAACAGCTAGCGTAGACTATTTAGGTGTCAAACTATCATCTCCTACAAATGAACTATTTAAATACAAATACAAGCCAAAATACAAATGTGCAAATTTATATGGCAAGGCAAAAAGCCAATAACTTCCATGAGTATTCTAACAAAGCATAGACGGATAGGAAAGCTAGCGTCCCGTTATGTGAATTTGTGATATGCGCATTTTTAATGGAATCTTGTGAGTATGATGAACTGAAATAAATTTTAACTTTGTTGGAACGTACCACACCATCTGCCTGCATATTTTCTTCCAGCTACAAATATAATTAAAGGAGGATGATGAGAGTGCAATGGTGCTAGTCTGAATGGTGACATACTTTCAGCAGGAAAAACTGAAGATTGGTCCTCTTCATCAGTGCTTTAAGATGGAATAACGAGGGAGAAGAAAAATATTGGGAGCTCCGGTCATAGTGAAATTATTTTCTCTATTTCTGTACAGCATAGACTAGCGGAAGGACCCCAATCTAGGTCCCCAATCAAGAAGACTACCACACGGCTTGTATGGTTCCACACTGGTGGAACTTAAACACTCAGAAAGCGTGGATTCCACTAGAACTAGCACTAACTAAGACATCATCCTTAAAAAACAGACTGATTGCAGCAATGTGGAATCTGAAACCGCCGCAGTCCGATATGCACACTATACAGGCCTCAGATTGCAGTTGGTCGATGCTCCTTACAAAAACAAAACAGACGTCTAAACTACCTCTACAAGAAATTCCCATAGAGTTTATAGAAGATCAGATTCATGATTTGAACCTGAAATGCTGGAAATCTAGAGGAATAAAGTCTTTATTTGTAATCAAACCAGACTCTCGAAAGAGAGATTCAAAATATTAAAACTAAATTTTAATGACCAGAATCAGAATTCTTAGCAGTCCACAGGATAAATGACTTTTTTACACCCCTCCAAACATCCTCCCCATCAATCAACACTGAGGTTCTTAGATTCTTTACCAACAAAGGAGAAAAGATTAGGGGAATATCAGCCATATACAATATCTTAGATGACAAGACCTTGCTGACACAATCTAAATCGATGAAAAATTGGGTTAGAGATCTAGGCGTACAAATCTCAGACTTAGACTGGCGAAGCGCCCTTAGAGATATATACAACATCTTCAAGTGCACTCAATTCCAGGAAGCCGCGATAAAGACATGCCTCCGGTGGTATTATACACCTTCCCGACCGCATCTCATATACCCAGCAACATCACCCAAATGCTGGAGGGGGTGTGAGCACGCAGGAACATTACTTCATACTATCTGGAAATGCACACAAATTTCTCCTTTGTGGATGCAGACTAACGCGCTGGTTTCAACCCTAATTCGCAGACCTTACATTCTCACGCCCAAGACAGCACTCTTGCTGATGGACCTAAAAACATTTAAACCAAAACAAAGAGTGGTGATTGCCCACATATTGATCATTACAAAACTGGTAATCACGCGACCACATATGCTTACGAATCCACCTTAGCCTCTCAACGCAGATCATCTAACCGAAAAAAAGTGGGCACTATGGTCCTCCTCACCTTATATTGAAATATAGTGTGTACATGCTTTACATATCTGAGCCATGAAAACTAAAGCAGACACCTCCAAACTATGCCTTTAAGTAAGTGTTATTACCGTATATACTCGAGTATAAGCCGAGACCCTTAATTTTACCACCAAAAACTGGGGAAAACGATTGACTCGAGTATAAGCCGAGGGTGGGAAATGCATTGGTCACAGACCCCTTCCAGTATATAGCCAACCAGCCCCCTATAGTATACAGCCAGCCCAGCCTGCCCCCAGTAGTATACAGCCTGCCCCCAGTAGTATACAGCCTGCCCCCGGTAGTATACAGTTGTCAAAGTGACAAAAAATAATTAGCAAATTTAGATTTTGAAGAAAGTTGGAAAAAGACCAAGTCAAGTATGTACAACGTCCCCCACCGGGGCCTAGTCTTTTCTTGGGGCCTGGAGACAGCCGGGGCCCAGAATACCGGAGTGGCTGGCGATTGTGGCCTAGGCACGCTAGTGTCACGGTGCTTGGTATGGGGACCGGAGGGCTGTCCTACAGCCTGGTAGGTCTCCAGCAGGTGTTGTTGGTAAGAAATGATATGGAGGGAGAGGCTGTGGTACTTGTTCTCCCTGGGGCAGCCTTAGAGTCTGTAGTATGCGTCCCTGGTAGATAGATGGGGTGCCCTTGGTGGTGATACATGTGTAGCAGGGACCAGACATAGGCAATGTTGTGCATAAAAGTAACTTACAGTTCTTTATTCAACCAACAGTAACAACACGCCAAACGATTCTGTACAAATGCAGTACTGGAGTGATTTTGGAGAGGAACCTCAGGAGTTGTCTCACCAGCCTGGATGCAGGGGCAGGCTGGGATGTAGTTTGTGGTTCAGTGTCACTCTGTGAAGTTGCTGAGCTGAAGCCTAGTAGCTTCTCCTGTGGTGAGAGCTGGGCCTGAGAGATCTGCACCCTCTGAAGTTTCTGGAACTCTCTTCTAACTCCTCCCCTGATTACGGGTTTAGTTCCTCCCTAGTCAGGTGGTCTCCTTCTCCAATCACACTCCAGTTACAATAGTGGAACATCATTGGATGATAACATAACATTGCTTTAATCCTTGCCTATCCAGGCAGACTCTACCACTGCACAATTACCTGAATATATGTGTAGTGTCCTGCAGGGGAGCTGATCAGACTCACTACCAGGGGGACACAAATATGAGGGGCTTATTCACAACAGTTCCTCTGCCTTGCATTGGCAGGGATGTTGCAGATGTTACCCTCATTATAAGTCAGAGAATCAAAGAGATGTGAAAAAAAAGGAAGAAAGGTAGCTGGTGATAAGAGCTGAGAGGCAGGTGGTTAGACAGGGGTTCATAGGGATGTTAGACTCCCACAATGAATGTTTCAATCTCACAGGATAGAAAGTGAGGGAGCCAAGAGGCAAAGTGTTCAAGGAACTCATGGGCTGAGCCATAGGACAGTATACTACATCCACACAAAGGGAGAACAGGCAGAAAAGCCTCAGGGTATGGACCTCAAAAGATGGAAAGGTGAGAGTACAGCAGAAATGACCTGAAAAGAACATTATGGGCAGAGGAGCGTACATATGAACAGACATCAGGTCTGGAGCAGTGAGAGTTTTAGTGATGGCCAGCAGGTGGAAGGACTTTGAAAGAAAGGTCATGGACCATAGTTTCTTACACACAGAGGTGGTGTTCCAGAGGAACAGGTTTTGTGGGTGGAAGAGAAGCAGAAAAAGGGATACACTGAACCTAATAAGGTTAGCAAGGTTTTTGTGTGAAGCGTTAAAATGAACTAAAGGCAGGCCAGTGCTAGTAGAGATGTCCCCTTCAGCAAGAGAAAACTGAAAAAGAAGAAGATCCAGAGATTTCAAGGAGGTTATTTTTTGCTTCAAAAAAAGAAAGTTGTGATATGCTAGTATGATAACATAAGGAATAGAGTGTGTGAGAGGTGAACAAAGGTGAGTGATGAAGTGAAACGATGTGGACAGTTGGAAAATAAAATAATATAAGATAAGATAAGATAATCCTTTATTAGTCCCACAGTGGGGAAATTCACAGCGTTACAGCAGCAGAGAGGGTACAGAGAGTGAAGTACAAACTATGACAACAATAATATTAGGGATAAATGAACAAAAAGAAAAAGGGGGATAAAAAGACAAAAAAGAGACAAGCAATGATCGGCAGTTTGATGTTTAGTCTGTGGATGGGACCTGCAGGGACTGGTTAGGTGGGGGCGCAGGTTACTTCTGTTTGGGCCTTGTTTGTTGAACAGCCTGATGGCAGCGGGGAGGAATGACTTATGATAACGCTCCCTCTCACACTTGGGGTGAAGCAGTCGGTCACTGAATGTGCTCCCCAATGCCACCACAGTCTCATGCAAGGGATGGGAGCTATTCTCCAGAATAGACTTCAACTTACACAGTGTCCTCCTCTCAGCAACCACCTGCACTGTGTCAAGAGGACCCCCCAGGACAGAACTGGCTTTCCTAATCATTTTGTCCAGTCTGCTCCTCTCCCTAGCTGAGATGCTGCTTCCCCAACAGACTTTGCCAAAGAAGATGGCTGGTGCCACTACAGAGTTGAAGAAGGTCTTAAGAAGAGCCCCCCGCACTCCGAATGCCCTCAGCCTCCTCAGCAGGTGTAGCCGGCTCTGACCCCTCCTGTGAAGTGCGTTTATGTTCTCTGCCCACTCCAGTTTATTGTTGAGGAGGACACCCAAGTACTTATAGGACTTCACTGCCTCAATGTCTGTCCCATGGATAACCACCGGTTGAGAAGGAGGACTGTGCTTACGAAAGTCCATCACCATCTCCTTGGTCTTCCCAGCATTAATCCTAAGGTGGTTTCGCTGGCACCAGTCCACAAATTTCCGGATCAGTTCTTTGTACTCCCTGTCGTTCTCACCTGTAATGAGGCCTACTATTGCAGAGTCATCAGAGAACTTCTGGAGGTAGCAGCTACATGAATTGTACCTGAAGTCTGCTGTGTACAATGTGAAGAGGAAGGGAGCCAGAACTGTACCTTGAGGTGCACCGGTACTACTCATCACAGTATCCGACACACAGTCCTGGGCTCTCACATATTGAGGTCGGTTTGTGAGGTAGTCTAGGATCCAACTAGAGAGATGGTGGTCCACTCCAGCCAGATCCAGTTTGTCCCTTAGTAGCCCTGGCTGTATGGTATTGAAAGCACTGGAGAAATCATTGAACATTATTCTCACAGTGTTCCCAGGTTTCTCCAAGTGAGAAAGAGTTCGATGTAGAAGGTGGATGATGGCATCATCTACACCAATGCCTGGCCGATAAGCAAACTGTAGGGCGTCCATAGATGAGCTCACTAGAGGGCGGAGATGTCTGAGAACCAACCTCTCGAAGACCTTCATCAAATGGGATGTTAATGCCACCGGTCTGTAGCTGTTGAGGTCCGATGGGTGAAGTGTTTTTGGAACTGGTACCACACAAGATGTTTTCCACAGTTGTGGTACCCTTCCCAACTCCAGGCTCATGTTGAACATATGTGCAATGATACCACAAAGCTGATCACCACAGGTCTTGATTAATCTTGCACTGATACAATCTGGTCCTGTAGCCTTTCCCACTTTGAGTCTTTTCAGCTCTTTTCTCACCTGGGCACTTGTAAGGATCAAATTGTAGCCTGATGACTGACAGCTGGTTTCACTGATCTGTGGATGAGGGCTAACAGCAGGGGATCTAGTGGGGGAGACATTGAGTGTGGAGGAGACAATAGAATGGTTTCCTGATGACATGGACTCATGTTGTCTCAGGAGGGAAGCCTGTGAGGTGGGAGAGGCAGGTGTGTGATCAAACCTATTGAAGAATAGATTAAGTTCATTAACCCACTCCTTATCTGCTGTAACCTGAGAGACAGGCTGTCTGTGATCAGATATTGATTTGAGGCTTTTCCAGACCCCACTGATGTTTTTCTGTTGCATCTGCTCCTCTATCTTCCTCTTGTATCTGGATTTCCCCTCCCTTATTTGTCGCCTCAGCTCCTTTTGAACAATCCTCAGGTTTTCCCTGTCACCTAATCTAAAAAATCTCTTTTTCTCTTTAAGAAGAGCTTTTATATCAGGGTTAATCCAGGGTTTGTTGTTAGAGAAGCACCTCACCATTTTTGTGGGTACCGTGTTCTCTGTACAGAAGTTAATATAGTCCGTTATGCAGTGTGTTAGACCATCAATGTCCTCCCCATAAGAATCCTGCAGGACTTCCCATACAGTTGTATTGAAACAATCCCTCAAAGCCTCTTCAGCCTCCACAGACCATATCCTCGCTGTGCGGATAGCAACTGGTTCTCTCTGTACAAGGGGTAGGTACACAGGGCATAGGTGCACAATGTTGTGATCTGCTCTTCCCAAGGGAGGTAGGGCTGATGACTTATATGCCTCCTTTATGTTGGCAAAAAAGAGGTCCAGTGTTTTATTTTCCCTTGTGTTGCAGGATACATACTGTGTGAAATTTGACAATGCAGATGTTGGACAAGCGTGGTTAAAATCTCCAGACCCCAGAAAGAGGGCCTGGGGGTGCAGTGTCTGCAGCCGGCTCAGCGCAGATTGTAGGACGTCACAGGCAGTATCAGCATCCGCAGAGGGGGGCACATAAGCAGCTATGACAATGACATGGGATAGTTCCCTTGGCAGATAAAAAGGTCTCATACTCATAGCTAACAGTTCAATGTCTTTACAGCAAGTTTGCTCCTTAATCATAATGTGCCTAGGGTCACACCATCTTTCATTCACAAATATTGCCAGCCCTCCTCCTATCCTCATACAGCTATCCCTTGTCCTGTCTGCGCAAAAGAGTTTAAAACCTCCCAAGGAGACAAGTTTGTCCGGAATAAGTCCAGTAAGCCAAGTCTCTGTAAACAGCATCATGCTGCACTCCCGAAACTCCTGTTGATACCGGGTCAGCGCCGACAGTTCTTCCATCTTATTTGAGAGAGATCTTACGTTGCCCATAACGACGGAGGGTAAAACAGGTCTATGACGTCTCCTCCTGGCTTTCCGAAGAGCTCCAGCCCTACAACCTCGTCTCCTTCTTTTCCTCAGTTCTTGGGGGATGTCAGGTCTGATAGCATGCTGCCCTGATGTGTCACTGAGCTCCAGCAGCTGTTCCCTAGTGTAGACTATAGACCCTCGGCCCATAGTTCAATCTCTCTTAAGTAGAGTAATAGAAGTAATAAAAAAAAGAAAAAAGAGAATAAGCTCATAGGTGAGCAGGAGCTGCTGTAACAGGCTGCCACTCCAGGCGGCGCCTAACTGTCAACTCATAGTAAACATGAAATCTGAAAAGATTTTTTTAGACAAACATAATTGTTAGTTTCTCTCTGCCTGCTTACCTGTTACTGGGATGTATAACTGTGACACTCGGCAATCTCCATCAGCTCCATAGAGATGAATAAGGAATGGACATGCACAGCCGTCTGCTCCATTTATGTACAGGAGTGATGAGGGGTCTGACGGAGGTACCTCGGACCCTGTTGGACTCACCATCATACCTCCCAACATTTGTGAAAGGGAAAGAGGGACAAAATGGCGGCACGCGTAGCGATCCCCCTAAGCCACACCCCCAATCACTCCCTGGCCGCGCCCCAAATTTTAGCCATATTATAATAATAAAAATCATCTCAATAAAAAAAAAAAAAATTATCATCCTCTATGGGATTTGAACCTAGAACCTGCAGTGTCCATGTACAATAATGTCACAGTGCCTCAACCAAGTGAGCTATGACCTCAGTGATTATCAAGGTTTAGAATTATGGTAACCAAGAACTATGACTACTGTTACACTGTGACACAGATTTAATGCCTTGGTATATAGAGAGGGATCTTCTCAGAGATTATTGTAATTATTGAGACTATTATTATTGAGATAATTATTATTATTGAGATGATTATTATTATTATTAATAATCATCTCCATAATAATAAAAATAAAATTTATAATAATAATAGTTTCAATAATTACAATAATAACCTCTGAGAAGATCCCTCTCTAGATATCAGGGCAGTAAGTCTGTGTCACAATGTAACAGTGGCAGATAACACTTCTTAGTTACCAGAAATCCTCTGATAAGTATCGAATCTCAGCCTGGGCAAAACTTAAAAAGAGTTTGTGTCTGGGGAAGCCCTAGGAGACCATATATGGACAGATACTGATCTGAGTCTGATGACGTGGTCCCTGCTCTCCGCTAACCCGACACATCTCTGAAAAGGATTCCCTGCCGATGTCTGCTCTGGGGAACCCTAGGAGATGCAGTGACCATATATGGACAGTTGTGGATCTGAACCCGATGACGTGGTCCCTGCTCTCCGCTAACCTGACACTTCTCTGAAAAGGATTCCCTGCCCGATGTCTGTAGAAGCCATTCTGTATTAACAGTTCAGGCTTTCAAAGTGTTTACTATGCGGACTGCCCCTCTCACATGTGGCTTTGCCTGCCCGCTTCAGGTGCAGCCTGGCCCGCCTGCCGAGCATCTGGCCCGCGTGACTTACAGGCCTGTTCACCCTCACCTATGTGGTGTCCTTCCAGACCACCACATCCTGACCGAGTGACATCCAGCTGAAGGTGGGCGGAATATAATTACTACGTATGTAACAGTGTGTATATATGCTTTATATCTGTGGTTATGTGTTGTATTTACTGGATGTGTTTATATATATATATATATATATATATATATATATAGCATATATGCTGTATATCTGTGCATCTGTGTTTGTATAAATTGGATGCGTGTTTGTATATGCTGTATATTTGTGTGTATGTGTTGTATATCCTGGATGTGAGTATATATGCTGTATATCTGTGTGTATGTTGTATATACTGAATGTGTGTGTATATATGCTGTATATCTGTTCGTATGTGTTGTATATACTAGATATGTGTTTATATCTGCTGTTTTACCTGTCTATGTTGTATATACTGGGGCTTATTTACTAAGGGTCCGCAGAACACACTTTTGTTGGATTTTTGAAATTCTCAGGATTCGCGCTGCTGTATAGAAGGGGATTGTGTTGCACGTGATTGGATTTTGGCGCATGTGATCCAACGGATTTGGACTGGGCGCGGGATTTAACTTTGAAATTGTGTCACAAGACATGCACTTACATACACCGGGAAGAAGATGTAAACTCCGGCGGACCAGAGCGGGGAAGCAACAGATGCATGAAATTGGGTGCACAATCTTTGTGAATAACGGCAAACTTGATTCACATCGGACAATGCACAGCTGGGATTGCGCAGGACCGGGTAAGTAAATGTGACCCACTGTGTGTGTGTGTGTATGCTGTATATACTGGATGTGTGTATGTGTATATACAGGTGGTCCCCTACTCAACTTACATACGACCCCTAGTTACAAACGGACCTCTGGATATTGGTAATTTATTTTACTTTAGTCCTAGGCTACAAATGATCAGCTGTAACAGTTATCACAGGTGTCTGTAATTAAGCTTTATTGTTAATCCAGATTCTTATGACAACCCAACATTTTTAAAATCCAATTGTCACAGAGACCAAAAAAGTTCTGGTTGGGATTGCAATGATAAAATATACAGTTCCGACTTACATACAAACTCAACTTAAGAACAAACCTACAGACCCTATCTTGTATGTAACCCGGGGACTGCCTGTATACTGTATGTTGTATATGTTGTAAATTTGATATGTATATACTGCATTTATGTATAAGATGTGTATATACTTATGTGTGTAGGAATGTATAGACACGTGTATGAGTGTAAAAATCATTGTGATTGTGTAAATGTGTGTATAAATATGTAAGTATTTTTAAGGGGAAGGGACCCCATTCAATGGTCTGCTATAGGGACAAGCCTCTGCTGGTTACAACTCTGGGTCTTTGTAAAAACATGGCTATATCCCAGAAACATTTGTCAGCTGTGATCACAGCTCTGTTAATTACTACATTAACCACCTCTCTAGGACCAAGTTATACTGAGAAACATCAATATCACTTGTTTTCCACTGTGAAAGCTTACTCTAAAAAAGCCTTATTGGAAATGTTTCGTTCTAAAGGATGCATTCCTAGCAAATACTACCATGCTGTGGATCCTGAGATTCATGATTCATGTGTTAATTCTGGGAGTTGCAATGTAGATTAACAGCTCCTTAAATCTTGTTTCCTGGCTTTCTCCGAATTTAGCCCTACAGTAGCAGAGTTGAAGGGAATGTGTCTCTAGAATTTCATATATACTGAAAACATAAATAATCTCTGCTCACAGTTCTAAAGTTTACACTATACTCATTGACAGAAATGAGGAAAGAGAAAGTCCACTATGGAGCAGGAATGGGATCTCCTGCACAATAGTCAGCTTTGGGGGGTCTTCCAGCAGTTTTATGGGTAGCTATGGGGGTCTTGATACAATACTCCGTTCTGGAGGTTTGCAGCAGTGTTACAGCAAGCTCAGAGGGTCTCCAGCAGAGATGGGTCAATCGATAATAATGAAGTGGAATTTGTTTAGAATTTCAAGAAAACTTCGGTTCGGCATGAATCCAAAGTTTATGGTGATATGTGGGAACAATTTTTTTCCCCCTTTATTAGCAAAATGGCCGCGAGCACAACGTGTTACATGGGGCAGAGAACTCTGGGAATTAAAAAAGGAACACCCTCAATCAAATGTGCAGACATGTTAGCCAATCAGCTACCTGCAGGCTTATGTGATATAAAAACAGACGGCCATTTGCAATCCCATCATTTCACACTGCATGTGCTGTCCTAGTGTCTGGCTGCTTGTAATCAGTAGCTGATGGAGTAATTTTTTTCTCAAGGTCTGGGGTGTCAGTTTCTGTCTGGCCAGTAGTGTGGCATCATAGCGAGTGTTCAGTGCGGCAGGGGCCATCGCTACCACAAGGAGAATCCGCTTGTCCACCCGTAATGTGGAGGGACTGACCTTTGTCAAGATGAATTAGGCCGGCGCCACACAGGGCGCTTTGTCTGCGCTTGCAAACGCAAACAAAGTCGCGCCCACCGGGGCGGGCCTCGGCCCGATCGCATCGGCGTTTCTATGGAAACGCCTGCGATCGGGAACGAGCCGCCGGTGTTTCGCGTTAAATTAACGCAAAAACAAAAATTGTCTGCGTTTGCAAGCGCAGACAAGCGCCCTGTGTGGCGCCGGCCTCAGGCTTGGATTGTCCAGGATTTCAACACACCAATGCCTTATGCATCAGATTAGATCAGCCATGACGCCTCCCCCAAACGTTGAGAAATGAGTCTGGATTCTGACCAGTGCCTCATCCACTATTCTGATGCTGCCACCCACCTGATGCCACACATCTACTGCCAGCTGCCTCCCACCATCTTTACCCAGGACAGGAATTGTCACCCACCTCCACACTCTGTCATTGTGCCATTTTTCTGACCTCCTGCTGCTGCTGTTGGTACCTCCACTCTCTGTCAATGTGCCGCACTGTGGCCTACCAATTTGCTGCCACCACCAGAATTTGGCATTGTGCCACTCTCTGGCCTCATGCTGCTGCTAGTGCTGCCGCCCACCTACACACACTGTGATTGTGCCACTCTGACCTCCAGCTGCTGCTGCACCACCTCCACACTCTGTCATTGTGCCACACTGTGGCCTACCATGTTGCTGCCACCTCCATAATTAGTCATTTGTGCCACTCTGCTCAGCTGCCACTGTGCCAAGTGACCGCTGTCTCTCTAGAACACTCTGTGATTTCCAAAATGCTGTTTTCACCCTGCACCACTCAATGATGTTGTCTCTATGTTTTGTTTTTCCCTTCATTTCATCTGTCAGAAGGAATGAAAAGCTTCAGGATTGATAGCCAAAAGCAGGAGTGGATACAGAACACAGAGGACATGCAAATATCACAGTATCCCAATGACTTTACCCAAGTCCTCAGCAGTCCACTCCCTGTACCTTTTGCAGAATATCAGTCTGTCCCTGATGTTTTTTTTGGAGAGAAGTGGCTTCTTTGCTGCCCTCCTTGGCACCAGGCCTTGCTCCAAGAGTCTCCACCTCACAGTGCGTGCAGATGCACTCGCACCTGCCTGCTGCCATTCCTGAGTAAGCTCTGCATTGCTGTTATCCCGAAGCTGAAACACTATTAAGAGACGGTCCTGGTGCTTGCTGGTCCATCTTGGGCACCCTGGAGCCTTTTTAGCAACAATGGAACCTCTCAACTTAAATTCGATAGATTGTTGACTGAGTTGCAATCTTTCTAGCTGCAATACTCTTCCCTGTTAGGCAAGTTTTGTGCAGTGCAATGATGACTGCACATGTTTAACCATGGTTAACAGGAGAGAAACAATGATGCCAAGCACCAGCCTCCTTTTAAAGTGTCCAGTGGTGTGATTCTTACTTAATCATGATAGATTAATCTCCAGCCCTGTCCCCATCAACACCCACATCTGTGTTAATGGAGCAATCACTGAAACAATGTTAGCTGCTCCTTTTAAGGCAGGCCTGCAATGAAGTTGAAATGTATTTTGGAGGAAAAAGTCGTTTTCTAGGCAAATATTGACTGCAATTAATTGCTGTTAAGCTGATCATTCTGGAGTATAAGCAAATTGCCATTATAAAACCTGATGCAGTAGATGCAGACTTTGTAAAAATTAACATTTGTATCATTCTGAAAACTTTTGGCCATGGTTGTATGAAACTAAGAAGCATTTTTCTATGTAGTATTTTGTAAAGGTATATAAGAAGGTGTACCAGTAGCACTACGCATATCTGAGGAAGGAGGAGCCTTCTCTGAAAACGTCACATTTACGGCTTGGGCATTTATGGTTTTGGGGGGGAAAAGATTGATCGCTATGGACTTATGCTTGTATTTATTTGCACTAATATATGAACATAAAAAGTTTTGACTATACAAGGTCTCCTTGATCTGCTGTATATGAACAAGAGGGAGGTGACGGGCTGCCGGTAAGACCTTGTTCACACCACCAAAAGGAGCTGCAGCATTTTTATGTGCGTGCTTACATGTTTTGTGCATGCTTTTGACGTGCAGAACTTGCATTGCACTCTGACTCATTGTAATCAACAGGCTTTTTCAGAGTTGCATTTTTTTTTCACACACACATTCGCGTGAAAAACGTATGTCTATACATGTCTATGGGGATTAATTAAAAAAGCTGAGACACATGAAAGTGCAATGTAAGTGAAATGCATTTTTCATGCATCAATTTCCATAGAATAGATAGACCTCAGTCCTGAGTCCTTTTCATGCGCTTTATCTGCGCTTTAAAAACGCATTAAAATTTCATTGAAAATGCAAATGAAAAACTGAGACACTGAACAAACTCTGAGGGCGCGTTCACACATTCCGCTATCGTCGTGTTCATAACGCAATGCTAGCGCACAGTGGGCGGGGCTCGGGCCGGGAAACACATGCGATTAATAACCCGTTCGCATGCATTTCACGTCGCGTTATGAACGCAGCGCTAGCGGAACGTGTGAACGCTCCCTGAGGGTGCGTACACACGTTTCCATAGCGTCACGTTGTGAACACACAAGGGGCGGGCCTCAGGGCAAACACATATGCGATCGGGTTATCAATCATATGCGTTTTCCGGGAAAAGCATATGAGGTCGGCCTGAGCCCCGCCCCCTGTGCGCTAGCGTTGAGTTATGAATGCAACGCTAGTGGAACGTGTGAATGCGCCCTGACTGAAAACTGATTGAACTCTGATGAAAAATGTCAGTTTTTCACTGAACAAACCCTGATCGCACCGTGATGTGTGAAAGAGACCTTATACTGCACCAGAATTCATCATCACAGTGATAAATCTGGTGTAGCAAGAGATAAGTGTTTTCCTGCTAGATACTGGCAGAAACTCAGACACATTGTTAAATACCCCCTATATGTTACAGTGGTAGGCAGGTAACTGAGCCTCTGTGAACATTTGGCGGCTATCGTATAACTGGGGAGGGGAGGCTGTATATAGTATAACTGGGGAGAGGAGGCTGTATATTATATAACTTTTTTATAGAGTATATATTTTAATTATTAGGAGGGACACACAGACTGTTTTATATGTTGAAACTGTTTGGTCCGTTGTGGTGTGAGGTGTATGTATTACTAAGGAGCACAGTGACATTATAGTGTAAGTGACTGTAGTATTTTTATGGGTGCAGTGTGACAATGTGCTGAACGGAACACATAGATGCCACTAATGTCTGTAAATGACTGACTACACAGGCTGATGCTGTCTCAGAGAGTGTCAGTGATCAGTTTACTTCTGAACTGGCGGCACTAGTTGGGGGTGTTAAATGCTTTTTTAAAGTTGGTCCATAAATTCAGTAGCCTGGGTATAGCAGGGAATTAGGGGTGTTTAAATTTTGCCTCAGGGCGCGTTCACACGTTCCGCTAGCACCGCGTTCATAACGCGACGCTAGCGCACACGGGGCGGAGTTTGGGGCGATCGCATATGCGTTTCCAGAGAAACTCATGCGATCGGGTTATTAATCGCATGCGTTTCCCAGGAAACACATATGCGATAGGCCCGAGCCCCGCCCACTGTGCGCTAGCGTCGCGTTATGAACGCGACGATAGCGGAACGTGTGAACGCGCCCTCAGGCAGTTAAAAGGTGAGAATTGGCCCTGTTATTATTTGGTATGTTCAGTTGTCAGCATCTGCATTCACACATTCCAGTTGGATTGCGTTTCTAAAGACAATCCAACCGGAACAGGGATTAGCTTGGCCTGAGAGCATATGTGTTTCAAGTGAAATGCATGTGATTGATAAGGAGAATTGTATGTTTTGCATTCTTTACATAGTGTTCGTTTAAAATAGCAAGACTTTCAGTGTGAGAGCAGATGCAGTCACCACTGTGCTTGAATTCCACTCCTAAATGTAATTCAAACCCAATGGGGGACATTTACTATGGTGTTTCCGCCAGTTTTGTGGCGCTTTCACCGCATCTTCTGATCTCCTACCTATTTATTAGCTGTCGGGGACAGAAAAAATGACTTTTTCCGCCTGCTCCGACTCTTCTCTGAAAAGGGGCGTGGCTTTGGCGCAGTGGAAACTCAGACACAATTAATATGTGTCACAGCCATTTTTGGACGCTGTAAACTGGCGTAAAGTAGACCAAAAGAAATTTGGTCTAGCAGGGACACAAAACAGTGCTATTGCACTGTTGCCTGTTCTCTGACTGTTGGACACATTTCTGGTTCTCGGGACAGATTTTAGTCCCAGGGACAGAAAATGGTCTCGGCGCCAGAAATTTATCTGCACAGCTACACAATATTAAATGTGTGTCTTCTTACCGAGAGCAGGTCGGTAACAAAGCCAATGCAGACACCGACACTTTATGTAAATGTACCCCAATGTGTGAACACAGACAGAGGCTGTGTTCTGATGATGTGTTTGTAATGCAACTGCATTGGGCAAAACGTTAGCATGACAGCACCAATAGGTGGCATAAGCACGGAGAGTGCCTAGGGCAGCATCAACACTAAGGCCGCGGTCACACGATCCGCTAGGCGTCCGTTCATAACGCGACGCTAGCGCACAGGGGGCGGTCCTCGGCCCGAACGAACATGCGTTAACAGGGAAACGCATGCGATCGGCTTATCAATCGCATGCGTTTCCCTGTTAACGCATGTGCGGTCGGGCCGAGGACCGCCCCCTGTGCGCTAGCGTCGCGTTATGAACGGACGCCTAGCGGATCGTGTGACCGCGGCCTAAATATGGCCCTGGGAATAGCAAGAATCTCTGGCTTCTTCTGAAGTGTTAAACTCTCCGCCTCCTTGACTTTATGCAACCAAATTACATGTTACTCCAATGTTGATTTTCTGGACGATGCCACCTCGCTGGGCCATAAAATAGACATGATCTAGAAAGCGTTCAACAGCTTGATATACTTGACATACTGGTAGTAGTTTATTAGTTTAAGTCTGAAGTCTGGGCACAGAACTGATGCTGCGTCTAAATCTGCAACTTTGAATTATTAATTTATGTATAAAATTAATTGTGCATGCCCCATAATATTTACTGTATACAATAAAGAAAGCCTCTTCTGTTTTTATTTTAGTACTTCGTTTTTTATATTTTTTCTTTTGACAAGGTCAATGCATGTATCTTTGTTTACATTTTTATTGTACATTTTAAGAATTAAAATATATTTTTAACTTAATAAGATTACTTTTGAAACATGAACAGAATCTCTGTAATATAACATAATTGAAGTCTACAGCATGTCCACTGAACACACAAATTTACTTTAAGGGAAATCAATGCAAGTTGACCTAGAACATACAGTTGGTTCATGTTTCACTTTCTTTCAATTCCCTGATTTCGAGGGATTTTTACACATTTCAAGGGAAAATGATAGCTTTCAAACTGCAAATATTACAGTTTCAGATAGTATTTATTTCAAATTATTGAAATTAAAAAAGTATTAATGTGAAAATTACATTAAAACAGCTCCCTTCAGTAACTCCGGTTCTAAAGCTGCTCTGCGCCTGTCACTGTGTGCTGTCCATAATTTTCATGGACAAGGCCAAGGGTGCTGTCACACAGTCCGTTCTTGGACTGTTTTTACACGAACTCAAACATACGCTTTAAATCTGTTTAAAAACACATGCCTTCTTGTAAATTCTCCACGCTTTTGGCTGGTTTTAATCTGTTTCTCAGGTGCCTATTCTTCTAAAAATAGAAGATAAACAGATTCAAACCAGCCAAACACATGGTGAATATACAAAAGGAACAAGAACGCACCATGTGACCGCACCCTTTAAGAGCAAAGGGATTTCCGTATAAAATGCAGACTTCAAACTTACAAATGAATCACAGCATGCGAGGGCCAGGATGCAGACATTTCTAACTCAAGCAATCTCCAAAACCTTGTGGTCTGTTTTGGGAATGGCATCTAATGGGTTAAATGGCTTTGTTGCCACTTACTATAGCTCTTGAAGCAAGATTTCTAGTGTTTAGACGTTTCAGGCTCCTGTTGTGATTTCACAAGTTGAGCTTCTGAGTCTGTGCAAATACCATGTAATGCTTATAAATTTGAAGACTATTCAAGATGTACAAGGACTGTACTCCTTGGTGTTTTAAGAGATTAAAGCTCACCAAGTACAAAAAAGCTAAATGCCTCATTTTCTTGTTACCATGCCACTATTTGAAGTGGTGTTTTTTAATCTGTTCAGCCAATCAAAGACTTTAACCAACGCAAGTTTATATAGCTTCTCCATTCCATCCAAAATAATTGTAAACTGAGAAGGTTGTACATTGATATCTATAGTCTAGTTTAGTCTCCCAGTCATGGAAGCCTTTGCATCTATTTGAAAAAATATGGCATTAGATTGTTATTGATAAGGACATTCTACTTGATTGCATATAGTAAATAGAACGTGATCTGACTCAGTTGAGCCTGCCACCCATTAATTTGTGCCATCAAGCTCTTTGCACATTCATTTCTCATCCTCTAATAGTAAAAAATATAATTTAATATCACTTTTTATAAAGTAGTTTTACTCTATAATAGCAGACCAAACAAACTACGTATATATATAGGGTTATATGTTAATGATTTTAAAGATCTGTTCAAGTCCCCAAACAAACCAATTTGACAATGTGCACCGTAATTTTGGGGTTTTGATTTAAATGCTATCAGCCACTCTTTTGGTGCTTCCGGGCTAGCAAAGCTGCCAGTGGCGATATAAAGCCAGCAGCACATGGACGCCCCCATATTGGCTTAGATCAATGCTTCCATTGACTTCACTGGGGAGTAATTTGTTACCATGACAGCCTTGGGTCATACATAGACACAAGGCTGTCTCTTTTTAGCTTATCTATTACAATGTGTGATTTGCATATTGTAATAGATGCATTATGGCAGTATATGATAGCATCAATGAGAGAACTTAGGGTTAAAGTACCCTAGGAGGTCTTAAAAATAGTAAAAAAAATTAATAAAAAAAAAATTTTAAAAATCAACCCCCCCCCCTTCCTAGAACTGATATAAAAATAAACAGTAAAATTCATGTTAGGTATTTACGCATCCCAAAATGTGCGATCTATCAAACTATAAAAACGGTTATTCCAGTTCTATAGGTTATTCCCCATAACAGAAAATAGCGCACAGTCTTAAATGCCACTTTTTCGCCATTTTGCAACATATAAAAAATGTAATAAAAGGTGACTAGAAGGCCGTACCTTTGTAAAAACATCATCTCATTTCTCAAAAAATCAACACCACATACAGCTCCGTAAACTGAAGTATGAAAAAGTTATTAGCTCCAGAAGATAGCAGAATGAAGAATTTATTTTTTGTTCTGGATGTTTACATTTTTGTAAATCAAAAAATATTATAAATCTATTGCACAAGTGCAATTTGTTATGCAGTTACACAGCTCTTTTCAAGAAAAAAATTAAAAAGTTATAGATTTTTGAAGGTGGGGAGTGAAAAATGGAAATTGGTCCTGCTCAAAAAACAATTAGAAAATTCAGGACCTTGGGAAAGCTGGGTGCAGGCTGGCTGCCAACCATAAGCACATTACTGAAGTGTCCATACAGGACTAATCAACATAAGAAGGATGACTCCTACACAGCAGCTGGGGGATGGTGCAGCGATTGATTACTTCATCCTGTCAGGGCCAACACGGTAAATACAGTGATCTCGGATTATGCTGGTCAGGACAAGGATGGAGCAGTGCATAATTAGGGTAAGAGGAGAGCACCAGGGAAGCCACAGGAGCGACAGAGCCTGATTATCATAATTTTATAATCAGGAGCGTAACTAGAATAGGCTGGGCCCCATAGCAGATTTCTGTATGGGGGGCCCCCCTTCCCCTTAAAAAAATTATATACATATTTAGGCTGCATTCACATAAACGTGTGCCCACCCGGCTATGCTAGAGAGGAGGAGAGGTGATCGCGGCTCACTCCTCCCCTCTCCATAGAGAATAGAGCACAGCTCAAAACAGTGAGTATTCGTTGTGCTCACCGTAACGAGCCCAGGTGCTATACTTGACTATGAGGTAAGTATATCCGGCAGAAAATTTGTGGCGAGATATACGTCCCCCATAAGTTCCTGTGAGTGTACCCTTATACAGACTTGTTTATACATTTACACACATTTATACACTTATATATACACACCTTTATATAGTTATATACACACACATAAAGTTCTACTTCATATACTCGCACCTATAGACATACACTTATGCCCTCATTTATACACTAATACACAGAGTATATACAAACTCATACAGTATAAACACACATACAGTATACACTGACCATATACACTCACCGGCCACTTTATTAGGTACACCTGTCCAACTGCTCGTTAACACTTAATTTCTAATCAGCCAATCACATGGCGGCAACTCAGTGCATTTAGGCATGTAGACATGGTCAAGACAATCTCCTGCAGTTCAAACCAAGCATCAGTATGGGGAAGAAAGGTGATTTGAGTGCCTTTGAACGTGGCATGGTTGTTGGTGCCAGAAGGGCTGGTCTGAGTATTTCAGAAACTGCTGATCTACTGGGATTTTCACGCACAACCATCTCTAGGGTTTACAGAGAATAGTCCGAAAAAGAAAAAACATCCAGTGAGCGGCAGTTCTGTGGGCGGAAATGCCTTGTTGATGCCAGAGGTCAGAGGAGAATGGGCAGACTGGTTCGAGCTGATAGAAAGGCAACATTGACTCAAATCGCCACCCGTTACAACCAAGGTAGGCAGAAGAGCATCTCTGAGCGCACAGTACGTCGAACTTTGAGGCAGATGGGCTACAGCAGCAGAAGACCACACCGGGTGCCACTCTTTTCAGCTCTTTTGCACAAGCTCATCGAAATTGGACAGTAGAATATTGGAAAAACGTTGCCTGGTCTGATGAGTCTCGATTTCTGCTGCGACATTCGGATGCTAGGGTCAGAATTTGGCATCAACAACATGAAAGCATGGATTCATCCTGCCTTGTATCAACGGTTCAGGCTGGTGGTGGTGGCGTCATGGTGTGGGGAATATTTTCTTGGCACTCTTTGGGCCCCTTGGTACCAATTGAGCATTGTTGAAACGCCACAGCCTACCTGAGTATTGTTGCTGACCATGTCCATCCCTTTATGACGACAATGTACCCAACATCTGATGGCTACTTTCAGCAGGATAATGCGCCATGTCATAAAGCTGGAATCATCTCAGACTGGTTTCTTGAACATGACAATGAGGTCACTGTACTCAAATGTCCTCCACAGTCACCAGATCTCAATCCAATAGAGCATCTTTGGGATGTGGTGGAACGGGAGATTCACATCATGGATGTGCAGCCGACAAATCTGCGGCAACTGTGTGATGCCATCATGCCAATATGGACCAAAATCTCTGAGGAATGCTTCCAGCACCTTGTTGAATCTATGCCACGAAGAATTGAGGTAGTTCTGAAGGCAAAAGGGGGCCCAACCCGTTACTAGCATGGTGTACCTAATAAAGTGGCCGGTGAGTGTATACACATACATGCAGTATAAAAACACCATAAACACACATACTGCGTATACATACAAAATATGCACACATACAGCAAATACACACGCATTCAGTATATACAGCATATACACTCGCATACGGGAAATACACACACATTCATTATATAGTTCATATACATACATGCCATAGAGACAGCATATACAAAAACACACACATGCATTTGTATATACAGGGGCGTTGCTAGGTCGAAAGGGCCCCTGCCCTGGATCTCTTGGTCTGTGCCCTGGATGTCTCACTGTTCATGTCTCACCACAGTTTATGTGGTGTTCCCTGCCTCCTGTCACTTCGTTGCCTCTTTGTAATGTAACTTTACACCATGCCTGAACAGAGTTAAACTCTTTCCTCTGCCCGACACCAGCCATGCCCCCAGCTCCTCCGCCTTCTCTAACAAGCCTGGTGAACCATTTACTGTCTGTGGAGTACTCTAACATCATGCAGGATCTTAGACCTGCTGGCAGAAAGTTGATAGATTAGCTCTCCACATATTAGCGTTTCCTTGACAAGCAGTGTGATAACAGCAGTCCACATGGAGGAGGAGGGAGAATTCCTGCAGCTATTATGTCAGCCCTGCATGCTAGCCACCTTCTACAACTGAAAGCTAGCCACTTCCGATTATCTTCCATTAAACATAGTAAGCTGTGTGAAGATGTCCATACTGTAGCTGTTGTACACACTGAATTTATATTCTTATTTATGTTTTTGAGTGTGCATGAGGAGAGCTGCAAGCGAAAAAACTTATCCCCCTGCTTGCGGTCCGTCTGACCTCAGCGAGTGAGCCAATGTGAATAATCAGAAATGGGCACCACATCATATCCTCTACAAACCTTAGTCACAGCGTGGTGAGGTATACCGTGCCTCAGTGTGCTGTGACCGCACACAAAAGAAGTCTGTGAGGCACTATATGATCATATGATGATGTCCAGGCACTTGCTGGATCTACCAGAAGGCTCCAGCCTCCAGAAAAATCCCAACGGGCACCTGAGAAGTGCTACGGCACTGGGACACTTCCACAACAGATCTGACCTGGCGTAGAATTGCGCCCTAGGCTGTGCATGAATAGGTGCAGTGTGCAGGCGCAGGACAGTAACACCCTGTGCGGGCCCACTGCATTGCCTGGCCCCCTCTCTGCCCAACCAGCTTAGTTGGCAGAGTAGTTGTAATTCCCGGCTCTGTGTCGGAAATTTCAATTAAATCACATATTTTATCTGTTTGTATTTGTACAAGCCATGATAAATCACAGTCGTGCGTGTGAAGCTTATGAACGTATAATTTGAAGGACATACACAATCAGATTCATTTCTTATATCTAGCATCTAGCACCACATTTATTACGCAAAGTCGGACAGAATGCACGGCCCATGCACCCGAAAAAAAATGGTACGCTCTGTCAGAGCAGTGCAGGAGGCACCAGATTCATGAAGAAGGTGCACAGGACACTGCACATAGTACACACTGCACTGTTCTAAGTAAATGTGGACCATTATTCACTGTGCATTAGTGAATAAGGGGGCATTATTGAGTGTGTACGGGAAGGGGCACATCTATCCACTCTGTCAGCGGCAGCATTGCTGCCATGGGGATGGGCCAGTGGGCGGGCCAGGGAGGGGGCGGTTGGGTGTTACAGGAGAGAGGTGGGTGGGCCAGGTTTAGGAGGTGGCACCCGCCAGTGCATCCCCGGACCACTTTCCAGGTTTAGGAGGTGGCAAAGCACTGCCGTGCATCCCTGGGCCCCTTAACCTCAAGGCTGCTACGGTAGTAGTTACGCCATGGTTTTGAATTGTTTTTCAGCAAAACTACTGAGGGATTAAACAAGATATTTTTCCGCATCAGTGTAGCTACAACATTCTCAAGGTATTTTTAGTTCATAATTAGTGATGAGCGAGTATACTCGTCCGAGCTTAATGCTCGGTCGAGTATTAGCATACTCGGACCGGCTCGTTGCTCGGACGAGTATTTGCCCTGCTCGATAACGAGCATTTAATTTAAAAAAAAAAAGTAAAGAACAGTAAAAAAAAATACAATTAAAACATTTAATTTAATCATTTAATTGAAGAACACAGTGAAAGAACACTGTGCAGAATAGATTGCAGATGTTCGCGAACATCTGCGATCTGCTCCGGAGACACGCGTGCAGAACGGTGTTCTCCGCAATAGTATTCGAAGAACAATATGTGTAGAGAACAACTTGCAGATGTTGTCAAACATCTGCAAGTTGTTCTTCACACATATTGTTCTTCAAATACTATTGCGGAGAACACCGTTCTGCACGTGTGTCTCCGGAGCAGATCGCAGATGTTCCGGAGACACGCTTGCACGGTGCAATAGTATTTGAAGAACAATATGTGTGAAGAACAACTTGCAGATGTTTGACAACATCTGCAAGTTGTTCTCTACACATATTGTTCTTCGAATACTATTGCGGAGAACACCGTGTCTCCGGAGCAGATCGCAGATGTCCCGGAGACACGCTTGCAGAACGGTGTTCTCTGCAATAGTATTTGAAGAACAGTATGTGTGAAGAACAACTTGCAGATGTTTCCAAACATCTGCAAGTTGTTCTTCACACATATTGTTCTTCAAATACTATTGCAGAGAACATCGTTCTGCACGCGTCTCCGGAACAGATCGCAGATGTTCGCGAACATCTGCAATCTGTTCTGCAGTGTTCTTTCACTCTGTTCTTTTAGTGAAAACATCTGCACTGAACAGTGCTCGTTCAGTTTTTAATTTTACTAAAAAATGCTCGGGTCTCCCATTGATTTCAATGGGGCTCGTTACTCGAAACGAGCACTCGAGCATCAGGAAATGTTCGGCTCGAGTAACGAGTACCCGAGCATTTTAATGCTCGCTCATCTCTATTCATAATACATAAAAGTAAATGGGAGATTTCCTTTAACACCCACAATTGATGCTGCTGTTTACAGGCAATACCACCAGCGGGGTAGGGTGATCAAAACCCAAACTTTGCGGTTCTATTCAGCTCAACGCTTTTTAAGTGAGCAGAAATATTTAATTAAAATTTTCTTAAGAATACATAGGGTTCCATTAAATGACTTTCAGCTTGAGGTAAGTAGTAATGCTAAGGCTAGGCTCCAAAGCTTAAGCACCCTGGCAGGCATTGGTAATTCTGGTGTGCTTACTTCTTCAAGGATGCATAATGTATGGCTATCTAAAATATTGTCCTTTTAATCTCCTACAAATGCTGCCATTTTGTAGCTTAAAACTGAGCCTATTTCTCCTCATGCACTCTTATTTTACTTCACACCATCCACCTCCATCTTCTGCCTGCTCAATGCACATGACAGGAAGTGGTGAGGGAGGCTGTCTGTGTGTGGAGAAGAGGAGACTGACACAGCTGCCTCCTCCCCTTCTTCTCTGGAATTCGCCATATGCCTCTGGCAGGGAGCCAGGTAATGTGAAATAAACTTTTTGTGAAATAAAGTTCTGAAATGATTCAGAATGCTGACATATGTTGTCCGGATTTTAAAACTGCCCATGGCTATTTCAACCTGTCACCGGCTAAAAATGACATTCCTGGTGGCAGGTTCAGATTACGGCTTAGCTTTACTTTTTTTGTAATTTGTCATGTTTCACTTTATATGGTTTTAACTTTTGAACACTAACTTAGCAAAGTGATCTGAGATTGTGTTTTTATGACATGTTGAAATACGTTTTGGTACGTTTGGCATTCACGAAACTTCACGAAAATTATCTTTTTTTATACTTTTTCAAATCTATACCACTCAACATTTTCATAACAGCTTTTACAATGCTCGTTAGTTATTTTAGAGCTTTACAGTAACTCAAACAAAATTGAGGGAAAAATTAGAATGCTCTAATTTCAAAAGTAATAAGTTCAAAACCCAGTTGTTATGAAGTTTCTCCCAAAGACAGACACCCCACATGTCAACGTTACTTGTTGTATTGGCATATAGTGAGAGGCAGGTGAAAGGTGGGCCATACATCAGCCAGTAAGCTATAAAATATTTGTTTTTCCGTTAATGTGAGAACTTATTTTTTGGGCGAAAGAGATGCATTTTTAATATTTTTTTCTTTCTAAAGTGGCTGCAGGGTGCAAAAATTGCATTGTTTTCTCAAATGTGTCATTGTAGTGAGAAATGTTTTCAACCCAACTTATGCCACTGTGATAAACACCCCACAAATAATTTTGCAGGTTTTTACAGTTATAGCAATAGGCTACTATACTGGTGTATTGAGCATTTTAACCTCAAAGGTGGACCCAGAGGTAGATTGGCCATAAGACCCACTGGAAGAAATCCCAGTGGGCCGATTCATTTGGGGCTAGTCCGGGGCCGCTTTGGGACTGGTGGGGCCGGTGGAAAAATAAACTGCTCCGCTACATGATCCAGTCCGGCCGCGGTCACAGCTCCGTATGCGCCAGCGTTACACAGACTATGACACTGGCAAGCAGCTGACGTCATAGTCTGCGACCCTGGCGCGTACGGAGCAGTGTCCGCGGTCGGACTGAATCATGTAGCGGAGCAGCGGGGGGAGCGTTGGAAAGGTGAGTTTCATGTTTTTTATTTGCATGTAGTGTGTTGGGGAGGGGCTGACTGTATAGCAGAGGGGGCTGACTGTATAGCAGAGGAGGCTGGGCGGAATGCGGCATGATGTATAAGCTATGTTTGCATTAGGGTAAATCATTCAGGGTAAAATTATACATCCAGGGACGTGTGATAAATCTTTAAAAGATTCTTCATGCATAACCCTAGTTTCTCGGGGCACATGTCACACTGGTATATGGTTTGTTTATTTAAACCCCTTTTGGAGCACACCCTGCACCTCTTCTGTGTCCTTACCTTGCTGGCTGTTTGGGGAACTTCTCCTGGAAAGTGCTGCCCTTGTACAATGCGTGATGTGGCCACGCTTCCAGACATATAGCACTCCCTCCTTCCTGGTCACTAAAAATCAACTGCTTGACTACCACCTCTTGAAAAATTTTCCTCTGGCCTGCACATTTGCATGGCGTTATATGGCTGAAGCACCTGGTCAGACAAGTAATTATTGTAATTACTATTGCAATTCAAAATACAGTACAGCTTGGAAGCTGTACTGGTACCTCACACAGGGATAGTGGTGGTGGTGTGCCCATGTATTGTTTTTAGTACAAGGACATCCCTCTTGTCCTTGTACTTAACACACAATACTGAGTCGCTGCATAGTGCTCAGTGAGCTTTTCCCTTAGCAGCGATTTCATGATTTTTCCTAACAGTGCCACATGCTGCAGTTCATCTGGAAGCGAGGCACTTGAACAGGGGAGTACTAGTATAAAAACGGTCCACGTGGAAGCCCTGGTCCAATAGTGGGTGCGCCAATTCCCAGACTTCCATGTGGGCGTGAAAGGGGTCTCGCTAATGCTATCACCCTGGGTAGAAATCAGCACTGCGCAAGCTTTATTTGGTTTCACAAGTCTATATAGAAAAGTAGGAAAGAAGCAGAAGAGGGAGTAGAATACTAATCATAACATCAAAGTTCCCAGCTTATGAAGTCTCTTGATTGGAGAACTTCCAAGCTGTCGCACATTGACGTCATCATAGTGGATTTCTGAAATTCTTTAGCATTGATGTTTTGGGTTGCAGTACACGATGCCATCTTGAGTTCATTGTTTCTATTACAGTACTTTTTAGGAAAATAAGACAAGTACAAATGACAGGATTGAATCTATCAGCTAGGTTTACCTTAACAGTCCCCCCTAAATCCTAGAATTTCTCTCAGCTACTCTTAGTCTAGAACAGTGGTTCTCAACCTTTCTAATGCTGTGACCCCGCAATGCAGTTCCTCATGTTGCGGTGACCCCAAACCATGCACAAGAATATAACGACTATAATACTGCCCCCTATGTACAAGAATATAACTACTTTAATACTGCCCCCTATTTACAAGAATATAACGACTATAATACTGCCCCTATGTACAAGGATATAACTACTATAATACTGCCCCCATGTACAAGGATATAACTACTATAATACTGCCCCCTATGTACAAGGATATAACTACTATAATACTGCCCCCTACGTACAAGAATATAACTACTATAATACTGCCCCCTATGTATAGGAATATATCTACTATAATACTGCCCCCTATGTACAGGAATATAACTACTATAATACTGCCCCCTATGTACAAGAATATAACTACTATAATACTGCCACCGATGTATAAGAATATAACTACTATAATACTGCCCCCTATGTATAGGAATATAACTACTATAATACTGCCCCCTATGTACAGGAATACATATGAATCCTGCCCCCAGTTCTAGCCCTCCCCTGCTGCCTCCAGTTCTATCCCTTTTCCGCTGCCCCCAGTTCTAGCCCTCCCCTGCAGCCCCCAGTTCTAGCCCTCCCCTGCTGCCCCCAGTTGTAACCCTTCCCTGATGCCCCCAGTTCTAGCCCTCCCCTGCAGCCCTCAGTTCTAGCCCTCCCCTGCAGCCCCCAGTTCTAGCCCTCCCCTGCAGCCCCCAGTTCTAGCCCTCCCCTGCAGTCCCAGTTCTAGCCCTCCCCTGCTGCCCCCAGTTCTAGCCCTCCCCTGCAGCCCCCAGTTCCAGCCCTTCCCTGCTGCCCCCAGTTCTGCCCCCAGTTCTAGCCCTCCCCTGCTGCCCCCAGTTCTAGCCCTTCCTGGCAGCCCCCAGTTCTAGCCCTCCCCTGCTGCCCCCAGTTCTAGCCCTTCCCTGCTGCCCCCAGTTCTAGCCCTTCCCTGCAACCCCCAGTTCTAGCCCTCCCCTGCAGCCCTCAGTTATACCCCTTCCCTGCTGCCCCCAGTTCTGCCCCCAGTTCTAGCCCTCCCCTGCTGCTCCCAGTTCTAGCCCTTCCCTGCAGCCCCCAGTTCTAGCCCTCCCCTGCAGCCCCCAGTTCTAGCCCTCCCCTGCAGCCCCCAGTTCTAGCCCTTCCCTGCTGCCCCCAGTTCTAGCCCTCCCCTGCTGCCCCCAGTTCTAGCCCTTTCCTGCAGCCCCCAGTTCTAGCCCTCCCCTGCAGCCCCCAGTTCTAGCCCTTCCCTGCTGCCCCCAGTTCTGCCTCCAATTCTAGCCCCCCCCCCCTGCTGCCCCCAGTTCTAGCCCTTCCCTGCAGCCCCCAGTTCTCCCCCTGGTTACAGCCCTCCCCTGCTGCCCCCAGTTCTAGCCCTCCCCTGCTGCCCCCAGTTCTAGCCCTCCCCTGCTGCCCCCAGTTCTAACCCTCCCCTGCAGCCCCCAGTTCTAGCCCTCCCCAGCTGCCCCCAGTTCTAGCCCTCCCCTGCTGCCACCAGTTCTAGCCCTTCCCTGTTGCCCACAGTTCTGCCCCCAGTTCTAGCCCTCCCCTGCTGCCCCCAGTTCTAGCCCTCCCCTGCTGCCCCCAGTTCTAGCCCTCCCCTGCTGCCCCCAGTTCTAACCCTCCCCTGCAGCCCCCAGTTCTAGCCCTCCCCTGCTGCCCCCAGTTCTAGCCCTCCCCAGCTGCCCCCAGTTCTAGCCCTCCCCTGCTGCCACCAGTTCTAGCCCTTCCCTGCTGCCCACAGTTCTGCCCCCAGTTCTAGCCCTCCCCTGCTGCCACCAGTTCTAGCCCTTCCCTGCTGCCCCCAGTTCTAGCCCTTCCCTGCTGCCCCCAGTTATAGCCCTCCCCTGCTGCCCCCAGTTCTAGCCTTTCCCTGCAGCCCCCAGTTCTAGCCCTCCCCTGCTGCCACCAGTTCTAGCCCTTCCCTGCAGCCTCCAGTTCTAGCCCTCCCCTGCTGCCCCCAGTTCTAGCCCTCCTCTTCTGCCCCCAGTTCTAGCCCTCCCCTGCTGCCCCCAGTTCTAGCCCTCCTCTTCTGCCCCCAGTTCTAGCCCTCCCCTGCTGCCCCCAGTTTTAGTTCCTCCTCCAGCCCTCAGTTTTGGTTCCTCCATTTGTTGCCCCAGTTCTAGTGCCCCCTTCCTGCCCCCAGTTTTGGTGTGTCCCCCCTTCATGCTCCCAGTTTTGGTGTCCCCCTCCCCCTGCTGCTTCAAGTTGTAGTTTCTACTCACTGAGCAGAGCAGTCCTGTTCCGCGGGAGTCTGTATAGAGGAGAAGCCAGGGGGTCATGTGATGATGACATCACCAAAGGTTCTCAAGCTTCCTCTGTATACAGCAGCCACAGGTCCTCAAGCAGTGAGTGCTTATTACACATCTCGACCCCTGTGTTTTGGTCGTTCGACCCCGGGGTCGCGACCCACAGGTTGAGAACCGCTGGTCTAGAAGGAACTACAGATCTGCCCATATGTGCATTGTTCTCCTCTTCACCAGTTGGATGACAGCAGACCCCTGTTGGGTGTGCCCCCATTTAGTGGACTTTCACATATTGGAATCAGATCTCTACTCTACCTCTCCCTACTCCAGGGGGGCTGTTTGATGTTTCAGGGGCGGTTGATCTCAGAGGGATATCTTCATTATGCAAATGTAGGTAACTTGAGTAAGGGATCTTTGGCTTGTCTAACTACTGATACCCATGATACTTGGTGGACTTAATGAGAGGGACCACATAACACGTAAAAAAATGACAAGAGCAAAATCACAATCCCCAATATCACCCCCACCTAAAGGAAGCCCATCCAATCCCCCAACCACAAAGTGAAGGATATAGCGTCCACTTCTGAGTTTCTCTTGAGTTCCCTTCAATCTCTTCAAGTGCATGGGTAATGGATCCATAGGGGGTGATGTCATCCGGGATGTACATGCAACAAGCCGCTCCCACCATCTTACAGACTCCTCCCTTCTCAGAAAGGATCATGCCCAAAGGCATGCGGTTCTGGAAAGCATTTTGGATATAATTCACAAATCTCTGTTGATTACAATAAAAACAGTTAGCCCAATCAACATTTTTGTTCATAGCTATCTGGGAAATAATGGACTCTAGACCTGCCCATATCTGATTGTGAGACTTGAACTCATCTGGGACTCCCCTTGGTACTCCTGCTGTATCTATATAAACATTGTCATATAAGTGCTTCTCACTTAGCCCTCCAGAATCCCTTGGATTAACTACCTTTTCTTTGTGTCCGATCAAACTTATCCTTCGGGATCACTAGGAAGAAATGCGCAAACTTTATCACAGTACACTCACCTTCCCAGCCTCTAGGCAGGCTTGACCTGACTCTCCTATCCCCACAAATCCAGTACACATCAGACACTGCTAATACAGGGTTACCTGTGCTGTCAATGTTAAAGAAAGTCATTGTCTTGTTGCACCGACCATAGGTAAAGTCTCCTACCCTGGGGGAATCCTGTCAGCCCTATAGATACAGTGATAGTCATGGTTGGGGTGTCCCTGAGCATACAGTCAGTTAGAAGAAACCAGCTAGCAAGAAGAATAAGTAAGTTTGCAATAGAAAGCGTGGAAGCATGTTAGCTTCCCTCTAGCTCTAGCTTCACAGACGTGGCACTGGTCAGCAGGACTTGGAAAGGACAATCGTGGCGAGGCTCCAGACTTTCTCTCTCTCTGGTGCGTCGCTTTACCACCACATAGCCTCCAGGCTTCAGGGTATGCATCCTGCGGTCACTGTCTGGATCTGAAAAGGAATCAAACACTTTTGCGGACCTTTTCAAAGGCCTGGCTCAACTGTATGGCATATTCCACCTGGTTTCTTGCCATCAGCTATAGGGTCTGTGGGAAGTAGGGGCCTAGTCTGGGTGCACAGCCAAAAAGTACTTCGAAGGGGACAATCCCTTCATTTTGTTAGGGGTGGTCATGACTGAATAGAGGGCAGCAGGAAGGCACTCGGGCCATGGTCTCCCTGTTACTTCCATGGCCTTCCGGATCTCTAACTTAAGAGTGCCGTTTAGTCTTTTAATCCCACCACTAGCTTGGGGATTGAAAGGGGTGAGCAGGGCCTGTTCAACACCCAGGAGGGACAAGGTTTCAGGTCTTTACCTGTCCAGTGAAGTGGGTTTTGCGACCGGACTCTATGGTCTCTGGAAGTCCAAACCTGCAGAAAAATCTCACTCACCAACTTCTTGGCTGTAGCTCTGCTTGTAGCACTGGTCATGGGAAAAGCTTCTGGCCACCCTGGAAAGAGATCAATGCACACATGCATATATTCCTACGTACCAATTTTTGGTAGCTGGATAAAATCCATCTGCAGTCTCTGGAAGGGATACTGCGGCTTGGATGTCACCTTCTGTGGTGTCTTTACCACCATACCCAGGTTGTGGCGGGCACAGACTAAACAGGCTTTCACTAGTCTAGTGACAGGGATAGTAATGACTCTCGGGCCACCGTGGACTGGAAGACCTGTGGATCAAAGTTCTTAGCTCAGAACTCACCGCTGAGACTTCAGGAAAGTCTCCGGGTTCCATCTGTGCAGCTGCCTTTGTCACCCTGTCAGCCACTTACTTGCCCTTGGCTTGTGGAGTTACCAAATTGTGTGTGCTTTTACTTTTATTATCCCCACCTCTTGTGGAAGTAAGAGAACATCCATGAACTCTTTAATCAGTGTGCCATGCTTAAAGGGGGTTCCTGCAGAGGTTAAGAAATCTCTAGCCTTTCATATAGGTTCATAGTCGTGTTTAGACCCCAAAACTACACCTTGAGTATAGATGTTTGCCCTTTTACCTTCCACCAGCTGTAGCACTTCCTTGAGTACCGTCACTCTCCCTCCAGCACTGACATGTGTGGAGGGAGTGTTTCTGCTTTTACTACCTCATGTGCGCCACTGATCACTGTATATCTAGTGTAGAACTGCCTGGCTTTTCCTGCAGACCTGGAGCCATCTACAAGAAAAAAAAACTCAACATCTGGGTTAATCACTCTTCTCTCGGTTAAGCGCATCTTGTCAGTGTGACATTCCGGGGCATCAAGAGTCTGAGCTGTCTGGCCTTTGCTCAGATGCTTGGGCTATACTTAGGTGAGGCCACTGTGCAAGTCATGTGGGGTTTACAAAGTAACTGAGTGATCTAGGATCTGGGATCAACTCACTGGCCTTACTGAGCAGTTTGCTGTCTGCAGCTATTGACTCATGAGGGGTTCCCCTCACGACTGAGCCTAACCGGGCTTATTAGTGGGCCACTGGGGAGGCTACCACGTTCCTGGGTTAGTACACCTTTGGTGTGGCTTAGATACTCAGTGCAAAACAAAATAAAAGGTCTGGTTCAGTGGGGTGTGCTAGGACCAGGGCAGACAGGATTTGCCAGCTTAAGGCTGTGGAATGCATCAATTGCCTCCTGATTAAGGGCAAATGGGGAAGATGCAGCATCAGGGGCAGCATCAGGCTGGAGACAGCAGACCTTATCCCGGGCCTGCAGTAGCTGGCCAGTCCTAGACAGGGGCATATTCTGGACTGCCAGCTGTCTTTCCTCTGTCAGGTGTCTGCCTGTAGAGAAGAAGCAGTGGCCTAGGAAGACCACCTTCTCCTGGCAGTACTGGAGCCTGTCTCTGGAAACTTTGCAACCCTTCTTGAACAGAAAACACATAAGGTCAACAAATGCATCCTGGCAAACCTGAAAATAGAGGCACAAAAAACAGTATGTCATCCACATACTGTTAAAGAACATCATCCAGTAAGGGGCTAGTCTGCCTGTCTACTCCCTGTAGAGCCTTGGAGTATGAAGTACTGGCTGGGTGAGTTTTACTCCCCTTCAGGGAATATGCCTAGGTGTACTGGAATACTGAACTGGTAAGGGCAAATAGGTACTGTAGAGGCAAAGAGAGGAAAACACTTGCCAAATCAATAACAGTGTATAATATGTCACTCTCAGGGACAGATTTGTGGGTTATGAACCACTGGGCTTCAGTACACACTCAATGGGTTAAATCATCACTGGGCTAGCAGGGGAGAGTTCTACAATGAAAGGAGCTAACTCTGTCCGTAGGGATGTACTTGCTGACGTCCTCGTCCGTTACCACCCAATTAGAATGTGGCCACTCAATTTAGTCACCACAGTCATGTCTCCTCCCTGCAAGTTAAAGCACGCCCCCTTGACCTGGGCTCATCTGGGATCGGAACTTCTTTCAGTTTTACTTTGGTAGTGGTCTGTGAAACTACCGACCCTGGTCTCTGCTCCCTCTGTACGCAAGTCTGGCAGAGATGTCTATAGTCCGTTAACACCTTTGGTAACAACCCGTTACAAAACAGCTGGCAAAGTGCACTAGATGTACACAACACTGTCAGGTCATCCCCCATGTGTTTAAAAGCTGTAAACAGGGGGCGTGGCTTGGAAGCCGAGCTGAATGGAAGCGTGAGGGAAGAGCTCCCGTGTTAATCCCTGCTATTAGCGACAGTTATCAGCGAGAATCACATCTACTTGCCGGTGAATGAAAGCGGCAACCACAGAGGATCTCCCGAAGATGACTAAAAGGAGAAGGAAAGTCTCCAGGCCTAAAAAACTGATGGACTTTTACTTCGGCCCTGCAACGGACCTCAGCCAAGATGGCGCCAGCCTTCATGAGGAAGATCCATCCTCCCCGCGAACCCCAGGACTATCTCCCACTCCATCTAGAGGTACACACTCACCTCCGTGACGATCGACATCAGCCCCAGCTTCCCCACAGTGCAGCGTGGCAGAATCGGAGAGCTGAGGAGAACAGCTTCCACGAGCGGGGAACACGAGGCAACACGTCACCGTCTCAGAGCCATGAAAAGCAAAGGCAGTGCACGAGCCCCAAAGGATCCCGCGACCACGGGGCACAGCACAGATCCCCGGAGGTGAGTCAGGATGAATTTCTACAGATCCCAGCCTCAGACAAAATAATGACTGAGGCACATGTTGGGGGTCCTACGTCACTCCTTCCAAACAGACATCAGTGCACTCTTAAAGCCCATTTCAGCTGAATTAGAACAAACTGGCACAAGGGTAAACCATCTCAAAGTCAAAATGGGAGAAATGGTATCCTCGCATAATAACCTCATAGATGCCCACTATGAACTGGAGGAGGAAGTCAGGAACATACAAAGCAAGATGGCGGACCTAGAGGATAGGTCCCGCCATAATAATATAAAGTTCAGGGGCATAACGGAACTGGTGGGACCAGCAGAGCTGACAAAATACCTGCAAGAGTTAATGAAAACCCTTTTACCAAACTGCACTCAGCAGGATCTAGAAATTGATAGAGCCCACAGATTCCTCAGACCGAAACACCTGGAGGAATCATCCCCACGAGACGTCCTGGCCAGGATCCATTTCTTCAATATAAAAGAAAAACTAATGCTTGAAGCATGCAAACGGCAGAAGATGCCCGCTCCTTATCAAGATGTTAACCTATATGCTGAACTGTCTGCAGTTACTTTAAGAGCCAGACGTCAACTCTCACCTATAACAGCGGCTCCGAGGGAACACCAGATCCCGTACAAGTGGGGTTTCCCAGTACGTCTACTAATTAATCGAAATGGTAGAATAAATGTCATCAGATCTCTGGATGAAGGCATCAAGCTGCTTTCATGGGGCATAAAGATCAAGGAATCAGAACCAGACATCAAATAATCACAGCCTCGGAAGCTCACAGATGAATGGCAGGTGGTGTCTCACAGAAAAAGCAGGAAGGCTGCAGTCCCTTCCCCGCAGGGTAGCGGGCACGGGTAGGACTTTTCTCTCCCTCATTGCTCCGGAATCGGAGTAGAATCTTCTTGGTTCCTGAACCAATGAGACTCCATTCAGTCTCGGAAAACCAGACTGGTCGATACTTCTTTACCCGTTTATCAGAGCAGTTTGGACTGATACTGCTCTTTCAGAGTTTGGTTAGTAATGTAAACTGCATTGTGTGTTATTGTAATGTTTCTTCACAGGAGTTCAATGTTAGCTTGTCAAGAAGTCATATGGGGAAAAATGGGAAGTATGTCAAAAAGGTTTTTAAGAAGAGTCTAGACTACAGGGGTGCTCAAATGATTATAATGCTTAGGATGTTAAAAATATAATGGAACTGAAATTCATGTCTATGAATGTGAAGGGGCTAAACAGTCCTTACAAAAGAAATAGATTATGGGCAGAAGCACAATCCCTAAAATGCGACATTCTATTCATACAAGAGTCACATATAGTGGAAAAAGATGTGCATAGGATTAAAAACCAAGCTTTCCCATACATTTATATGTCTCACTATACAAAAAAGAGCAGAGGAGTGATAATAGCAATTAAAAATACAGTCACCTTTCAAGAAATAGATGTCACAGCTGACGAGACAGGGAGATACGTTATTCTCAATTGTTTAGTTAATAATGTCCCATACACCCCTGTATCGGCCTACGCGCCGAATAACAAACAAATCCGGTTTGCACGTGTATTACAAAGAGTGACAGGTTCTTTGGATTTCGTGTTATAGAATAAGAAAAATGACACAGTCAACAATATTTAAAAGGTTTATTGTAATACAAAAGTATATAAAGAGGTAAATATCAAAAGATTATACTCACAACACTGTCAACTTTCATTGATGAGCTCCGGCACACAAAATCTTCACGGGCTTATCAACTTACAACTCTGTCCAGCATCATTGATGACCTTCCGGCAGGTAGGGGTCTTCACGGACTATCACCAAGCAGTAGAATGACAGGTATTGACAGGTATCATCAGGTCTTGAGGCGTCCCACAAGTACCCAAGCAGTATAGCATCAGTCAAAAGCTAGCTCTCAATTCTCTCAAATCCCTCCGCTAGGTGATAGTACGGAAGTTTTATACCCCATGTCTGTGCGTCACCAAACTATATGGAAAAACATATGTATGCATATGTTTTCTCTCATTATTCTCCTAATGGTATAGTTTCCCATGAAAGTGGCCAGTTTTCATTGGAAAGCATCCCAGGAGATGAGCGCATCCCAGGAGATAGGCACATCCCAGCAGGTGTGTAATGCCTAACAGAGTGCCAAATAAGGATAAGAATATTTCAAACTTAATGAGAATAAAAATGTCAAATATAATGAGGATCCAAATATGTTGATTTGGGCTCATTCACAGTTGAAATAAGGTTACATGAACTGTCTTTTATCTCAAGAGCAGACATGTTGTATCTTCGACTCCATTTTGGTTTTCCATTACATTCCACCCTAGACAGGTCAGGTCACCTTATATGCACCATAAGCTACCTTTATATGCTGGCGCTTAGTGGGTTTGAACATAGCACATAAGGATGGAATGCATTGGAGACAACAGCAACTTACAATTAGGAGAGCTATTATGCAAATTATAATTCCGACAATTTTTCAGAGATATCCAAAATCTGGTAGGAAGGCTAATAGCCAATCCCACCACCCTTGATTTACATCTTGTTTTATATGGGTAATCATTTCATGCAGTTGCTGTAATTTACCATGAACATCTTCTGAATGGTCAGATAAATTAAAGCAACACAGTCCTGCAAAACTTTCACATCCGTGACCGTGTTTGAGTAACAGGTAATCTATAGCGGCTCTATTTTGTAATATAGCCTTCTTATATGAATGTAAATCTAGCAAAATATCCTCTATAATAGCACTAGTGATATTTATATTTCTTATCATAAAGCAAGCCATGTGTGCTAGTGTTCTTTGATTAATTACGGCTAAGCCGGGCACTCCTACTAATGATACAGCCAGACTTATATATTCTGCTGCTGACAGGAGGGTCACATCATAATGACAGTCTTCGGGCAGTTGTATAGTGTCTCTCTTACTCAGAACATGCTCAGGTGGTGTACGTAAGGCATGCTCAGGTGGTGGAGACATGCTCGGACTGAGCCACCAGGGAGCCGGGAAAACCCCCGGCGGGCCCCGGCAGCTCTTGGCTCCGCCCCCTCATTATACTATGCAGAAGACAGATGCAGTGCCTCCTGCATCTGTGAAACCATGTATCCGTGTCAGTGAATATGTCTGCTCACAGCACTAGGTCTGGACTGGCTCCTATGATTGAGAGCAGACACATTCAGTGATCCCACCAGGACTGTCAGAATCATAGCTCCGGGAGCAGCAGAGGGCAGAATCAGCTGGAGAGCAGAGGAGTCTCATTTTCACACAAAGCTTGGGCAGTGAGAGTCACTGAGCACATTACACCTCACTGCCCAGTGCTGGGGGAAGATGAGTGACTCCTGGCTTTGCTCCTGTCAGCAGGCAAAGAAAGGGTTAATTGTACCTCCAGCTGCACTGAGCAGCCAGTACTGGAGCTGCTGAGCAGACATGGGCCCACTAGATTGCACAGTGGGCCCACCCCTGCACCTGGGGCCACCAATGAGAAGGCAGCTTGTAGCTGAGGCATCATCACTCTGCCCCACCTAACCCTGAGCTGCGCGCTGGCGGGACCTGGGTGCTGAAGAGCTGCTCTCCATGGTGGCCTCCTGCACAGAACATTCATACCTCCCAACATTTGTGAAAAGGAAAGAGGGACAAAATCGATCCCCCTAAGCCACACCCCCAATCACTCCCTGGCCACGCCCCAAATTTTAGCCATATTAAAATAATAAAAATCATCTCAATAAAAAAAAAAATAAATTATCCTCATTGGGATTTGAACCCAGAACCTGCAGTGTCCATGTACAATAATAACACAGCGCCTCAACCAACTGAGCTATAATCTCAGCAATTAACAAGGTAGAGAATTTTGGTAACTAAGAACTATGACTATATACTGCCTTGGTATATAGGGAGGGATCTTCTCAGATTATTGTAATTATTGAGACTATTATTATTATTATGGAGATTATTATTATTATTATTATTATTATTATTATTATTATTGAGATTATTATTATTACCATTATTAATAATCATCTCCATAATAATAAAAATAATAAAATTTATAATAATAATAATAGTCTCAATAATTACAATAATAATCTCTGAGAAGATCCCTCTCTATATATCAGTGCATTAGTCTGTGTCACAGTGTAACAGTGGCAGATAACATGTCTTAGTTACCAGAAATCCTCAGCTCTGTATCACTGGGCTTATAGCTCAGTTAGTTAAGCTCCTGTCTACAGTGCACAAGGTCCCAGGTTCGAATCTCAGCCTGGCCAAAACTTTATTTAATTTAATTAAATAAATAGCTTGTGTCTGGGGAAGCCCTGGAGACCGGCCCTATATGGACAGATGGTGATCTGAAGCTGATGACGTGGTCCCTGCTCTCTCTGCTAAGCCGACACTTCTCTGAAAAGGATTCCCTCCCGATGTCTGCTCTGGGGAACCCTAGGAGATGTAGTGACCATATATGGACAGATGCTGATCTGAAGCTGATGACGTGGTCCCTGCTCTCTCCGCTAAGCCCGACACTTCTCTGAAAAGGATTCCCTCCCGATGTGTGTAGAAGCCATTCTGTACTGTGAGTTCAGACTTTCAAAGTATTTACTATGCGGACACAGCGCCGGGACACAGCGGGACCTGGGGGGAAAATCCGTGACAATCTCATAGCTGCCCATGACGCGGGGCAGAGGTACGAAAAACGGGAAAGTCCCGTCAAAATCGGGACTGTTGGGAGCTATGGAACATTAGGTATTTACACCAATAAACTGCACTACACTAACCTCCCATCTGAGAACTACAACCCCCAGCAGCTGAAGGAGCTGCTGAAAGTTGTAGTTCTTCAGCCCACTCTAATTTTGTATAGGTTTACTTTAACCCCCTTTGCCCCATGTTTCCCCCCCTCCACCAAAGAATTTCCAAAGATTCTCCAAAATGCATATTATATAAAACAAACATCAGCTTGCCCAATAAATGACCTCTTACCTCACCGGAGTATAAAAAACACAACTTTCTAATGTTTTCCTTTCAGAAAAATTAAAAACAAACCCTTTTTTAAATCACCATGTTTTATCTCCATGATCACATTGACAAATAGACTGTTTTATTCTATTACATCTGATTTTTAATGTTTCCCAGTACATGACACAGAACAGGATATACTGACAGAAATGTAGGATCACTTATTCTAACAGTCTATGGCCAGGATTTATCAGAAGTGAGGCAATGTGCGACATATACTGGCGCACGGTCTTCCGTAATCTAACGCCCCCTGCGCTGCTCAGGAAGTGGCCACCATCCAATTTTCAGTGCACCTTTAGCATACAGCATGCAACACAATTCTGTCAAGTGGCAGCAATAAAATGAACTCTGACTTAGCAGTAACTCGCTCCGTTAGGTGTTAAACACAGAGCAGCTGCGGCACAAAACTGGAGCTGACACTATAAATACCTGTACAAGCTCCAAAATGTTCTTTCTAGTGCAAACAGAAAACTGGCGCAGCCTGAATAATAGACCCAGGAGTGTAGTCAGGTTCTGAGCCATATGTAATAAATACCAACAAAAAACATACAAGACCAAGAAATCGTACTTAAAGTGCCAAAATGTAATTCTGAATGCAAATCTTTATTAATAAATATAGGAAATCAAATATTAGACATTAAAAACATACATGTTAAAACCACGCAAACAAACAACATGGTGGTGTTCAGTCCATTATCCATAGTACACAATAACACGTCATATAGACATACAAAATGGATCAATAGATGTAGAGATAGGGGCTAAGCTGAGCACCAAGACTGTAAAGTCCATCAAAGTAATATCACAAATGTATAAATAAAGTACCTGTGCCACAAGTCAAGTAAGCCCCAGACCACCACCACAGCACCCCGACGCGCGTTTCGCCGTCGCTTCCTCAAGGGGGTGTGCTGTGGCAGGGCGGGGGGAGGATATATATGCCATCACACTCATAACCAGCTGGTCTTTGTCAACCAATAATAAAGCATCTTACCCAAGATTTGTAAAGTGGGCAGGTGTATGTTAGTGGCGCATCGCTCCGGTCCGACCGGAAGACAGGCCGGAGTTCCGGTAAGTAGATGGCGCGCAATCATGCACGTCATCACTAGCCGGAAGTTAGGGTCAGTCGCCGGAATCCGTGCATGCGCCGGAGAGATGCGCATCACCCGCCCATCTTAGGTGCTGGCAAGGAGTGTGGGCAAGGATCATATCGAGGACCCCTAGAGGTGAGTATAAATGACAGGGAGATAAAGGGGTTATTGCAATGTGTGCAGGTAACAGTAATATAGTAACATCAAATGTATATGGAGACCCGCTATGATTATGTATTATGTGAGTGTTGTGAGGAAATGACTCATTATAAGTTTATATCATGAACTATTGGTTGTTTATTAATTACTTATGTGCATGTCAAAAATCGTGAGAGAAAGACAAAACCAACAAAAAATATTATTATAAAAACATTCATATGTGTTGTGCCAAAAGCTATGTAATTGTGCCTTTGTTTAGAACTATTATATAGTCATAAGAAAGTATATATACATAAAAATGAGAAATTGAAATATATATGGATTCAAATCATTCAAAAGGAAACGAGATGAATCCATATAAGTGACTGTGTCCAAATATGGTGAAAGAGCCAGTAAGGTGTTCAATATCGCATATAAACCGCCAAATATAACTGGAAAAAAATCAATTTATGACCCAAATTTATTCAAACGTGATATAGCTGATGGGAGGCTAAATTAACCCAACTGCTGTGTATGTGTTAATTAATCATGATCTAGTCATACGCACAATACACTTTATACACTTAGCACTTTATGTAAAGTGCCAGAATCACTGCCCTGATAAGTTGAAACTAGAGATGAGCGAGCACTAAAATGCTCGGGTACTCGTTATTCGAGACAAACTTTTCCCGATGCTCGAGTGCTCGTCTCGAATAACGAGCCCCATTGAAGTCAATGGGAGACTCGAGCATTTTTCAAGAGGACCAAGGCTCTGCACAAACACCTGGAAACCTCAGAAAAGGATGGAAACACCACGGAAATGGACAGGAAACAGCAGGGGCAGCATGCATGGATGCCTCTGAGGCTGCTTAAACGCACCATTATGCCAAAATTATGGGCAACAGCATGGCCATGACAGAGTGACAGAATGAAGCTAGATAGCATTTAAAACATCCAATAATTGACCCTGACACTATAGGGGACGGCATGCAGAGGCAGCGGCAGGCTAGAGAGTGGCATGGCGACATACCCTAAATGGACTCAGGCTTCAAACCAATGGGTGGCAGAGAGGAACCAAAGGAGGTGAGCAAGAAGCGCTCAAATAATATCGGTACATGATAAAAGTTTGCTAGTATATTTTGTGGATTACACAGCAGGGTGGCGGCAAAGTTAACATTGAAGCCATGAAAACAATCCAAAATTCTGCCTGACACAGCTTGTTTGATAAGGGGACCATGTATGGAGGCAGTGAACTAGTAGTAGATTAAAGGTGCTGCAGTTAAAACTATGTTAGTTGGATCTTGGCATGGAGCTGGCGCTCCGCTGCCAGGCGAGCTTTCGCCAATCCAAGCCCCTGTCTCTAGGCTACTCCCCAAACAGCACTTCTAAGAACCTTTTGTATAAGATCAAGTGTAGTAGCGTTCTTATAAGTTTAGGATATGGCGGGTGAGGGGAATGTAAACAGATGCGCAAGAAGCGCTGAAATAATATTGGTAAATGATAAAAGTTTGCCAGTATATTTTGTGGATTACACAGCAGGGTGGCGACAAAGTTAACAATTTTGTTGTGGAAGCCATGAAAACAACCCAAAATTCTGCCTGACACAGCTCGTTTGATAAGGGGACCATGTATGCCTACAGTTCATGCCAGTCGCTGCACTGGCTGCCAGTCTCCTTTCGAATACAGTTTAAAATAATAACCCTCATCCATAAAGCTCTATATAATGCTGCACCCCCCTACCTCTCCTCTCTTATCTCAGTCTATCGCCCAACCCGTGCTCTTAGATCCGCCAGTGATCTTAGATTAACCTCTACCCTAGTGCGGACCTCCCACTCGCGTCTCCAAGACTTCTCTAGAGCTGCACCAATTCTATGGAATGCTCTGCCCCGGACTATCAGACTAATACCTAACCTCCAAAGTTTCAAACGTGCTCTTAAAACCCATTTCTTTAGGCAAGCCTATAACATTCATTAACTGCATGAAGTTTTAACTCTTCTACTAACCCGTCCTGTGTCGTCCTCCCATCTGTTATCCAGCAACCAACAGGCACCAGACTTCTCTGCAGTCCCATTCACCCTGGACCTGGTATATAAGATGACGGCTGAGTGGTTCAAGCAACAGCAATTCCATTTATTATATTTTGTTCTGTTCCCTAAGAAGAATGGCTTGACCATTAAATATTCTTTTACCTCATGTTACCCCATCATCTTCATAAACCGTAAGCTCTGGCGAGCAGGGACCTCACTCCTGTTGTTCCATACAAATGTTGTGCTCTGTTATATTACATTTGTATTTGTTTCCTATGATTTGTAAAGCGCTACGGAATATGATGGCGCTATATAAATAAAGATTATTATTATTATTTTTATTATGGAGGCAGTGAACTAGTAGTAGATTAAAGGTGCTGCAGTTAAAACTATGTTAGTTGGATCTTGGGATGGAGCTGGTGCTCCGCTGCCAGGCGAGCTTTCGCCAATCCAAGCCCCTGTCTATAGGCTACTCCCCAAACAGCACTTCTAAGAACCTTTTGTATAAGATCAAGTGTAGTAGCGTTCTTATAAGTTTGGGATATAGCGGGTGAGGGGAATGTAAACAGATGCGCAAGAAGCGCTGAAATAATATCGGTAAATGATAAAAGTTTGCCAGTATATTTTGTGGATTACACAGCAGGGTGGCGACAAAGTTAACAAGTTTGATGTGGAATGCCCTGTAATAGCTCTTGGGCGGTGTGCCTTTTATCGCCTAGGCTCAGCAGTTTGAGCACCGCCTGCTGTCGCTTAGCGACGGCACTGCTGCTGTGCCTAGAGCTACCGACTGATGGCGCCATGCCCACGGATGGTAATTCGGAGGAGGAGGAGATGGAGGAGGGGTGGGAGGAGGAGGAGGTATAGTAGGCCTTTGAGACCTGGACCGAGGTAGGCCCCGCAATCCTCGGCGTCGCCAGTATATGACCAGCCCCAGGGTCAGACTCGGTCCCAGCCTCCACCAAGTTAAGTGTAGTAGCGTTCTTATAAGTTTGGGATATGGCGGGTGAGGGGAATGTAAACAGATGCGCAAGAAGCGCTGAAATAATATCCGTAAATGGTAAAAGTTTGGCAGTATATTTTGTGGATTACACAGCAGTGTAATCAACAGATGCGCAAGAAGCGCTGAAATAATATCGGTTAATCATAAAAGTTTGCCAGTATATTTTGTGGATAACACAGCAGGGTGGCGACAAAGTTAACAACTTTGATGTGGAATCCATGAAAACAACCCAAATTTCTGCCTGACACACCTCGTTTGATAAGGGGACGATGTATGGAGGCAGCTATATGGACGACTTTTGGAGGTAGCAATGGAGACAACGTGTGGAGGCTGCTATGGAGACAATTTAATTTGGATAGTGCCTGTATGTGGCAGTCCAAAAAAGTTTTCAAACCAGAGGAGCAGGTAGGTGGCCCTCCAGAAAAATTGAATAGATTGAGTGCCTGTATGTGGCAGTCCCAAAAATTGTTTAAAACAGAGGACCGGGTAGGTGGCCCTCCAGAAAAATTAAATGCATAAAGTACTATAGCTAGAGCCAGTGGGCCCTGTCAAAAAATAGCCAGTTTCCTCTGCTTTAGTGTACAAAGAGGAGGAGAAGGAGGAAAAAGAGGAGGAGAAGGAGGAAAATGAGGAGGAGGAGTGCATAAATTATTCAGGTTGAGCTTCCTTCACCTGGTGGAGAATGGAAATTATGAGAAATCCAGGCTTTATTCATCTTAATAAGCGTCAGCCTGTCAGCGCTGTCAGTCGACAGGCGTGTACGCTTATCGGTGATGATGCCACCAGCTGCACTGAAAACCCGCTCGGACAACACGCTAGCGGCAGGGCAGGCAAGAACCTCCAAGGCGTACAGCGCCAGTTTGAAACCCAGTAGTTGTAGGGAGCTTTATGATCATTTAGGACGATGGTATGGTCAGCTACGTACTCCCTCACCATCTTTCTGTAAAGATCAGCCCTACTCTGCCGAGACTGGGGACAGGTTACAGTGTCTTGCTGGGGTGACATAAAGCTGGCAAAAGCCTTGTAAAGCGTACCCTTGCCAGTGCTGGACAAGCTGCCTGCTCGCCTACTCTCCCTCGCTACTTGTCCCGCAGAACTACGCACTCTGCCGCTAGCGCTTTCAGAAGGGAAATACTGTTTCAGCTTGTGCACCAGGGCCTGCTGGTATTCATGCATTCTCACACTCCTTTCCTCTCCAGGGATGAGAGTGGAAAGATTTTGCTTGTACCGTGGGTCCAGGAGAGTGAATACCCAGTAATCGGTGCTGGAATAAATTCGTTGAACGCGAGGGTCACGGGATAGGCAGCCTAGCATGAAATCTGCCATATGCGCCAGAGTCCCAACGCGCAAGAATTCACTCCCCTCACTGGCCTGACTGCCCATTTCCTCCTCCTCCAACTCCTCCAACTCCTCTTCTTCTGCCCATACACGCTGAACAGTGAAGGACTGAACAATGGTCCCCTCTTGTGTCTCGCCAACATTCTCCTCCTCTTCCTCCTCATCCTCCTCCACCTCCTCCGATATGCGCTGAGAAACAGACCTGAGGGTGCTTTGGCTATCAACAAGGGAATCTTCTTCCCCCGTCTCTTGTGACGAGCACAAAGCTTCCGACTTCATGCTGATCAGAGAGTTTTTCAACAGGCCAAGCAGCGGGATGGTGAGGCTGATGATGGCGGCATCGCCACTGACCATCTGTGTTGACTCCTCGAAGTTACTCAGCACCTGACAGATATCAGACATCCACGTCCACTCCTCATTGTAGACTTGAGGAAGCTGACTGACCTGACTACCAATTCTGGTGGAAGTTGACATCTGGCAGTCTACAATCGCTCTGCGCTGCTGGTAAACTCTGGTAACATGGTTAATGTTGAATTCCACCTCGTGGGCACGTCGCACAACAGTCGGTGAGTGGGCAGTTGGAGGCGGTGCTGCGCTGCCCTGAGAGTGGCAGCATCTGTGCTGGACTTCCTGAAATGCGCACAGATGCGGCGCACCTTTGTGAGCAAATCAGACAGATTGGGGTATGTCTTGAGGAAACGCTGAACTATCAGATTTAACACATGGGCCGGGCATGGCACATGTGTCAGTCTGCCGAGTTGCAGAGCCGCCACCAGGTTACGGCCATTGTCACACACAACCATGCCTGGCTTCAGGTTCAGCGGTGCCAGCCACAGATCAGTCTGCGCCGTGATGCCCTGTAATAGTTCTTGGGCGGTGTGCCTTTTATCGCCTAGGCTCAGCAGTTTGAGCACCGCCTGCTGTCGCTTAGCGACGGCACTGCTGCTGTGCCTAGAGCTACCGACTGATGGCGCCATGCCCACGGATGGTAGTTCGGAGGAGGAGGTGGAGGAGGGGTGGGAGGAGGAGGAGGCATAGTAGGCCTGAAAGACCTGGACCGAGGTAGGCCCCGCAATCCTCGGCGTCGGCAGTATATGACCAGCCGCAGGGTCAGACTCGGTCCCAGCCTCCACCAAGTTAACCCAATGTGCCGTCAGCGATATATAGTGGCCCTGCCCGGCAGCACTCGTCCACGTGTCCGTGGTCAGGTGGACCTTGTCAGAAACGGCGTTGGTCAGGGCACGGATGATGTTGTCTGCCACGTGCTGGTGCAGGGCTGGGACGGCAGATCGGGAAAAGTAGTGGCGGCTGGGGACCGAATACCGAGGGGCGGCCGCCGCCATGAGCTTGCGAAAGGCATCGGTCTCTACTAGCCTATAGGGCAGCATCTTCAGGCTAAGCAATCTGGAGATGTGGACATTAAGAGCTTGGGTGGGTTGCGGGTGGGTGCGGGTGGGTTGCACTATATTTCCTTTTCCGCTCCAGCGTCTGGGGTATGGAGAGCTGAATGCTGGTGGATGCTGTGGAGGATCGTGGAGGCGACGATGGGGTTTTTGTGCCAGGGTCCTGGGCAGGGGGCTGACTATCAGCTGACACAGGGGAAGGAGCAGTGGTGTGCACGGCCGGAGGTGAACGGGCTTGGTGCCACTGAGTGGGGTGTTTAGCATTCATATGCCTGCGCATACTGGTGGTAGTTAAGCTAGTAGTGGTGGAAACCCTGCTGATCCTGGTTTGGCAAATGTTGCACACCACAGTCCGTCGGTCATCCGGTGTTTCCTTAAAGAACCTCCAGACTTCTGAAAATCTAGCCCTCGCCGCGGGAGCCCTCGCCACGGGAGCTTCACTACGTGACACATTTGGCGCTGATGCACCAACTCTGGCCCTGCCTCTCCGTCTGGCCCCACCACTGCCTCTTCCAACCTGTTCTGGTCGAGGACTTTCCTCCGTCTCAGAAGTACTGTGTTCACCCGGCCTCTCAACCCAGCTTAAATCTGTCACCTCATCATCCTCCGATCCCTCAGTCTGCTCCCCCCTCAGACTTCCTTCCCTGACAACAACTTCACCACTGTCTGACAACCGTGTCTCCTCATCGTCCGACACCTCTTTACACACTTCTTCACTATGTCAAGAAGGTCATCATCACCCACAGACTGCGACTGGTGGAAAACCTGGGCATCGGAAAATTGCTCAGCAGCAACCGGACAAGTGGTTTGTGACTGTGGGAAGGGTCCAGTAAACAGTTCCTCAGAGTACGCCGGTTCAAATGCCAAATTTTCCTGGGAGGGGGCAGACTGGGGGGGAGGAGGCTGAGGTGCAGGAGCTGGAGGAGTGCCGATTTCGGTGACATGGGTGGACTGCGTGGAAGACTGACTGGTGGACAAATTGCTCGAAGCATTGTCGGCAATCCACGACATCACCTGTTCGCACTGTTCTGGCCTCAACAGTGCTCTACCACGAGTCCCAGTAACTTCAGACATGAACCTAGGGAGTGTAGCTCTGCGGCGTTCCCCTGCTCCCTCATCAGCAGGTGGTGTCTCACCCCGCCCAGGACCACGGCCTCTGACCCCTGCAGTAGTTGGACGCCCACGTCCCCGCCCTCGTCCTCTACCCCTAGCCCTCGGGTTAAACATTTTGAAAATTAAAGTTATAACTTTAATTTTTTTTTTTTTTTTTTGTGTTTTTTAGTTTTTAAAACCAAACGATGCTATCCTATTGCTATGGCTATTTTCTAGCCAAGTATGAAAGCACACTGCTATGCCAGATGAGATGACGCTGAGTTATGAAAAAATAAACGTAAAATAAAAAGTAAATGGCAGACTGTGCCTAATTTCAATCCAACCCCTAATAAATTGTCCCACTTCGGTCTTTGCGATGGATATGTGCGTCACTAAGCGCTAAACACAACGGTCGCAAGTCTCCCTGCAAATTCCTCACAATATGGTAGTAGATGCACTACAGCAAGGCCAGCCTCCAGCAGCTCAACCAGAAATAAAATATATAATGCTATTGTAGGCCTAAGTAAGCCGTTTGGATTCTCCTATGGCTATTTTCTAGCCAAGTATGAAAGCACACTGCTATGCCAGATGAGATGACGCTGAGTTATGAAAAAATAAACGTAAAATAAAAAGTAAATGGCAGAGTGTGCCTAATTGAAATCAAACCCCTAATAAATTGTCCCACTTCGGTCTTTGCGATGGATATGTGCGTCACTAAGCGCTAAACACAACGGTCGCAAGTCTCACTGCAAATTCCTCACAATATGGTAGTAGATGCACTACAGCAAGGCCAGCCACCAGCAGATCAACCAGAAATAAAATATATAACGCTATTGTAGGCCCAAGTAAGCCGTTTTGATTCTCCTATGGCTATTTTCTAGCCAAGTATGAAAGCACACTGCTATGCCAGATGAGATGACGCTGAGTTATGAAAAAATAAACGTAAAATAAAAAGTAAATGGCAGACTGTGCCTAATTGAAATCCAACCCCTAATAAATTGTCCCACTTCGGTCTTTGCGATGGATATGTGCGTCACTAAGCGCTAAACACAACGGTCGCAAGTCTCCCTGCAAATTCCTCACAATATGGTAGTAGATGCACTACAGCAAGGCCAGCCACCAGCAGATCAACCAGAAATAAAATATATAACGCTATTGTAGGCCTAAGTAAGCCGTTTGGATTCTCCTATGGCTATTTTCTAGCCAAGTATGAAAGCACACTGCTATGCCAGATGAGATGACGCTGAGTTATGAAAAAATAAACGTAAAATAAAAAGAAACTGGCAGACTGTGCCTAATTGAAATCAAACCCCTAATAAATTGTCCCACTTTGGTGTTTGAGGTGGATATGTGTGTCACTAAGAGCTAAACACAACGGTAGCAAGTCCCCCTGCAAATTCCTCACAATATGGTACTAGCTGCAAATAAAAAAAAAAAATGTATAACGTTATTGTAGCCCTAAGAAGGGCTGTTGGGTTCTTGTAGAATCACTCCTGCCTAACACTATTCTAATAGAACAGCCTAACGCTTTCTCTGACCAGCAGCAGCTCTCTCCCTAGCGGCATCCAGACACAGAATGATCCGAGCAGCGCAGGCAGGGGCTAGTCTATTCCAGGGTCACCTGATCTGGCCAGCCAACCACTGCTATCGACGTGTAAGGGTACCACGTCATGCTGGGTGGAGTGCAGAGTCTCCTGGCTTGTGATTGGCTCTGTTTCTGGCCGCCAAATGCAAAACGGCGGGAGATGCCATTTTCTCGAGCGGGCGAAGTATTCGTCCGAGCAACGAGCAGTTTCGAGTACGCTAATGCTCGAACGAGCATCAAGCTCGGACGTCTCTAGTTGAAACATAAATAAATGTTGGATGTCCCGTGCTCAAATCCTCTCTGAAGTTGCCAATAGGAGAGGTATATAAAGTGTCATGTGCTCATTATTAAAGTGCATAAAACCGCTGTCATTATAAATTGGAGGATAAATAAATTATAAATATCCCATGTTCGATCTCTCTCTATGATTACCGAAAGAGAAAGAGTAGGGAAAATTGATGTGAAAACACATTAATAGTGCAGGCTACCCCCAAGAGGAAGATCATACAACATACAACCAGCCCTTGTATAGGGAAGCATAGAGGTATATATAAGACCTCCACATTGCCACCAGTACGACAATACAATTGCCCAACCATACTCCCAATAGACCATATATATCTCTCCATCACCCAGCAAAGGGAGAGAGTTGAGGGTTTTCCACCAATAAATATGGGTACGGCTATTGGTATTTATTGTCTGAGCCATATGTAGTCTCTGGGTGATCTGTGTGTCATCCATTTTTGCAGAGCCACCAAAAACGTAAGGTTGTCACCAAGGTTGCCGTTACATGATTATGGGCGGCACGGTGGCTCAGTGGTTAGTATTACAGCTTTGTAGCGCTGGGGACCTGGGTTCAAGTCCCATCCATGTCAACATCTGAAAAGATTTTGTATGGACTCTCTGTGTTTACGTGGGTGTCCTCCGTTTTCCTCCCACACTCCAAAACATACTGGTAGGTTGATTAGATTGTGAGCCCCATTGGGGACACTGATGTGACAAGTTCTGTGCAGCGCTGCGTAATCTGTAGGTGCTATGTAAATAAAGGAATTATTATTATGATGTCACAGACTTCTATGCAATTGTCAATTTAACAGCCACTTAAAGGGGTTGTCCACTCTCAGTAAATAAATGGTATTGTTTGTGTAAGGAAAAGTTATACAATTTTCCAATATACTTTCTGTATCAATTCCTCACAATTTTTTAGATCTCCACTTACTGTCCTGCTATGAAAGCTTCTCTGTTTACTTCCAGAAGATAGAGATCTGTCCATGGTCGCGTGATGGACACACAGGTGCGTGAGCCGTTAATAATTGGCCATGCACCTGCATGACCATCACATGGCCAGGGACAGGTTTTTATCCACTGGAAATAAACCTAGAAGCTTCCTATAGAAGGACAGCAAGCAGAGATTTAGAAAACCATGAGGAATTGATACAGAAAGTATATTGGAAAATTGGATAACTTTTCCTTACACAAACATAGCACTTATTTGCTGAAAGTGGACGACCCCTTTAAAGGTTAATAGAGCACCATGGATACATTTAATAATAAATAATAATAACCGTTTTTTTTATATAGCGCCTACAGATTCAGCGAGGGCTGTAAGTAGCTTGCTAGATGAGTCCCTGTCCCCATGGGGCTCACAATCTAATCAATCTACCAGTATGTTATTGGAGTGTGGGAGGAAACCGGAGGACCTGGAGGAAACCCACGCAAACACAGAGAGAACATACAAACTCTTTGCACATGTTGATCTGACTTCAAAGCTTTATTTGCGGGGGTAATTTCATCTCTGTTAAACTACTTGTACCGCCAGTAATCTTACGCTACATTCACACGGCGTTATGTCCGCCGGGTGGGCATACCGCCATGCGCTGGACAGGAGGAGGGGGTGACCCCTCCCCCCTCCACATGAAACAGAATGGTGCCTGGTACTTCAGAAACATTGCTTCCTTCTTCCAAAAACAGCACCACACCTGACCATGGTTTGTGCAGGTAGTCCAGTTCAGATGTATAGAAATAAATGAATCTTGCTTATAATACCAGGATGTTTTTGGAAGAAAGTAGACAGGTCATTAACCCCTCGGACAACCCCCTTAACACTTTGCTATGCAGCAGTGGCCAATACAGTTGTGATTGTAAGGTGCACTATAATCCACTTATTATAGTTATTATTATTATATCCACTGCAGTGGCCTAAAAATGGACATGTAATATTTCCATGTAGCACTAGGTGGGCCCCCATAATCAATTTCACTGGTGGGCCCTAGGCATCCCAGTCCGACCCTAGGTGGAGGGACCATAGTTAAAGTTAACCGGGATAATGCACATAGACCTCCGGTCACATTGGCAGGTAAATAAGTATAGCTGTTAATGCTACAGGCTAAAACCCAACCTGGGGGCAGGGGTACATGTGAGTCTAATGATGGGACAATCATTGTTCTGTTACACTGCATTCGCTGTACGGCTCTTAGAAGATGACAATCCTTGTCAGTTCTATCACAAATTTTTGGCAAACTTTTCTGTACCACTGCCTTTGGTGCGGTGTGTGCACCCGTGGATTCATTTTGTTCAGCGCTTTGTCCCTGCTCATCAGTGTGTTCTGGTGTTTGTTCTGGTGGTTGTGCAGGGGTGTGCTGAAAACATTTATTACAAGCTGGGATGTGTGTTTTGTCACATGTAAATTCAAAGCATAATTCTGCATCAGTTATAGCCCCAGTTGATATTTTGATCATATTTTCTTCTAAATGACTGTAAGTGGGGCAGTTCAAACAAGCATAATAAGGGCTTATCCAGTCCACATGTATATGGAAATCATTGTCCGTTAATTCTGTATCATATAACTGTATGTGTAACAGTTGAGTCCATACTGCAACAGGAGTTGGTACAGCTTGTCTTATTGTTTATTGGTTTGGTTGAGGGTGTGACAATCGGTTGGGTGGGGGTTGTGGTATTTGGTGTTTATACATTTTGGTGTATTTTAAATTATTGTTTTAGCTAGGAGTGAATGTGGCTGGACCAGCAGGTAAGATATTGTATTTATTTTGTATATATTATGTATTATGTTTGGTTTGTATTGTTATGTTTTTTTATTTTTATATAAAATAAAAGATCTACAGCGACCAAACAAGTTTCCAGAACATTGCTGGGCTGTATAATCTAAGGAACGACCCCTCCACGCACCAACCTCAGGCCCAAGAAATCCAAAACTTCCTCCAAAGCATAAAACTAAGAAAATTAGATCCAGCCCAACTGAACATCCTAAACTCTCCTTTAACAGAAAGCGAGGTACTCGCAGCCATCAGATCTTCCCCTGCAAATAAGGCACCCGGCCCAGATGGCCTAACAGGGGAATATTATAAAGTTTTTGCAAATACTTTAATTAAGTTAATGACGGAGTTCCTATCAGAAGCCATGTCTAGTGGATATCTACCTGCAGAAAATCAACAAGCGCTGATTGTGACTCTTCCTAAACCAGGGAAAACCTCAGATACCCCCCAAAATTTCTGTCCCATCTCGCTACTAAACGTAGATGCAAAAATTTATGCCAAGATCTTGGCTGCAAGAATAATGCCTTTTCTACCTAGCCTGATCACCCATGATCATAAAAGGAAGACAAGGGGCGGATAATACAAGGCGCATTGTGAATTTAGTGCATCATCTAGAGAGAGAAAGGGTGCTTTCCCTGCTGGTGGCGCTGGACGCCGAGAAGGCGTTCGACCGAATTTACTGGTCGTATGCCTTCTCGGCACTAAAAGCAATGGGGTTTGAGGGTACCATATTACAGGGAATACGTTCTCTATACTCTAACCCTTCAGTGAGGGCGTTTGTTAATGGAACTCTCGGACCCTTTCCATATAACTAACGGCACCCGTCAAGGCTGTCCGCTATCCCCGCTAACATTTATCCTATCATTAGAGCCTTTGGCTATACAAATCAGCAGATCCCCACAAATAAAAGGAATAGAGCTAGGTGGACAGACCCACACCATTTCTATGTATGCAGACCACATTATATTATCTTTAACAGATCCAGCATCCTCAATTAAATCTGTAATGTCCCTCTTGAACTCATTCAGTAAAATATCTTATTACAAGTTAAACACCGCAAAAACTCAGGCATTACCATTAAATATGGATAAAAAGCTTGTTAAAAAATTGCAAGGGGAATACATATATTCGACTGGCAGGAAAATAGCATCCAATATCTTGGTCTTCAAGTCACATCTTCGGTGCGACATCTGTTTAAATATAATTATATCCCTCTCCTATCCCAGATCAGATCAGAAGCACTCCACATCCAAAAAACAGAAATTGCTTGGATAGGGAGAATAGCGGCATTTAAGATGATGCTTCTTCCAAGGCTACTATACCTGTATCACACTCTTCCCATCCCAATACCCTCTAGCATTTTCAACAAAGCTCACAAGATATTATTCCAATGCATATGGAAAGACCATAAGCCAAGGATAGCCTGAACAACTCTAATCAGGCACAAACTAGCAGGAGGTACAGGCACACCGGATCTTAGGGCATATTACCAGGCAGCAGTGCTATCCAGGGCCAGGGCATGGTGGAAAGAAGAGATGGACATACCCTGGGTTCAGGCAGAACAGGCTCTTTCAGGACACTTCACTCTTAGAAGCCAACTATTAGCCCTCACATGGAAAATAGCTCCTACTTACCAGGTGGCCCCTCCATCTAAAGCAATAATAGATTGTTGGAAGGAGCTACATGCCAGAACACCTCTAACAGTTTCTCCTGAAGCTGTAAAGTTACCCACTGATGTGATAGAAATCAGCATTGGAAGACACACAATGAGGCAGTGGAGAAACAGGGGTATCTTTGTATTATCTCAGCTAACAAATAACCAGGTAATGATACCATTCCCAACTTTACAAAGGAAATTTGAACTTCCAAGTAGAGATATTTTTCTCTATCTTAGGGCAAAACACACTCCACTGTGTATATTGAATCAAGAGGTGAGATACAATCCAAAGGTACATACATTATTATCCGCTGACACGAAGGGATTGAAACCAATTTATAACCTTGAATGCAGTTTTTTCCAAAAAATACGACCAATGCAGAATTGGGAATCTAACCTCAATAGAGTATATGAAGATCTAGATTGGGAAAAGGCTATCAAGGTATCTCATATAGCACTCAAATGCACATCACACGTGGAAAACTTTCTTAAAACATTATTATGTTGGTATGAATCAACTACAGAAAATCTATCCTGGCTCCTCCTCCCACTGTTGGAGAGCATGCGGAGGGAAAGGATCTCTCTACCATATAATGTGGGGTTGCCCTAAGATACAAAGTTTTTGGGTCCTGAAACAAATGTTCCCGCATCTGCTCACATTTAATGCAGCATAAGCCCTTCTACACCTAGGGATAACAGAATTCCTCTTTCCGGCAAGAATCCTGCTATGTAAACTATTTACAATTGCAAGGGTAATTATCACCCGACATTGGAAAGAGGGGGAACCTCCAAAAATAACGGAGTATATAAGGGAAATCAACACTATATTCAATTACGAGAAATGTTTGGCTTATGGTTTATTGAAACACCAACCAATATCATGCATTTGGGAACCATGGACTAATAACCTTGCACAGATATTGAATCCATGCCTACACAATTTACACCCAGCTTCACAATCTTATGAACCCTGTGAAACATTTGTTAATTTATGTTGTTTAGTCTCTGTTGAGACTAGTTAGTAACAGTAAAGACAGATTGCTTAGATACTTTGATACTAGGGTATTACGTGATCAGTAGTCTAGTCTGAACAAGCATGGATTATGGATTGTTGCATGAACAACATTATAAGACAAAGCATAATGATATTTAAGCAGTTATTGAAAATGCTGTAATGATACATGACGCTATTGTAACATGTAATACCAACTTTATTGCATTACTGTTCGTATATGTGTTTAAACTGGAAAAAACCTAATAAAAATGATTGAAACAAAAAGCTGTAAACAGTTCCCGTGGAACTCTTCCATGACAGTTTACATCTCCGCTTTATCATATCCTCTAACACATCCCAAAACCTTCAAACCTTCACTACTACTTTTCTTTTCACCACAATGCTACCAGCCCTTATGTTCCATTATATCAACTTTTCCAACAGTCCTACTTAACTCAACAACTTTCTGTCTATGCATCTTTTCCCTGCATCTTTTCCCTGCACTGAACTATTGCTAGCGCACCAGTGGTTCACTCTGGGAGGACGTTCTTTCTCTTCCGAAAGTGCAGCATATTTTGCCAGAGACCCTTACCGCTGCAGCTGCTCACCGGCCTCAGGGCAGACCTTCAAGCTCACCAATCACTGGTTACAGAGGTTTATCAGAAACCCTTAACGATCTCCCTCTTCTCCTAATTCCTGTCAAAATCCCCAGACACCCGTTCTTTACAAGTTCTCCTATTGTGGCGGCCTATGTCTGATGTGCAGCCATCTGTCCTATTCTCCTATTCTGGAGGCCCCTGTGTCTGATGGGCAGACATCCATCCTTTTTTTTCCTAATTCGAATGGCCCCTATGTCTGATCTTCACTGTGGCTTTGCTGTACTCCTCTTAGTATCTTGACTGAACTTCGAACGTCCTCCCCCTCCCTTTATGTTGTAGCTCAGCAAAGCACTTACACACAGCAACCAAGGCACTTGTTTCAATTTTACACAGGGATGTCTAACAATTCAGACCCCATAAAGGACACCAGGTGGCTATATATATTTACCCTCCAATCCCGGCTGTCTACAGCCAAAGGTATCACCCCGAGTCACAGGCAAGTAATAGGTTAACATATGTAATCTGAAACTTACCGTGATCGTAGGTCAATCAGTCTCAGTTGGGAAGCGGTGATCCTGAGGCTGCAGGCGGTGCTGGAATGAGGGGGTGTCCTGGTCCTGCTTCACATGGATCTCAGCAGTGCCTCCAACTGTTTCTAATCAGTTTTAAATGCATTTGTGCACAGTCGCAAGAAAATGAATCAGACCACCGCCGATGCAAGTCTTGCTAATGCTATCAACCTGGGTAAAAATCAACACTGCACAAGCTTATATAGAAAAATGAGAAAGAAGCAGAAGAGGGAGGAGAATACTAATCATAACATCAAAGTTCCCAGCTTATGAAGTCTCTTGATTGGAGAACTTCCCTTCTGTCGCACATTGACGTCATCATAGTGGATTTCTGAAATTCTTTAGCCTTGATGTTTTGGGTTGCGGTCCATGATGCCGGTGCCATCTTGCATTCATTATTTCTATTACAGTATTTAGATCAAATCCTGTCATTTCTGCTTGTCTTATTTTCCTATCAGCTAGGTTTACCTTAACATTTCTACGGCACTCGGAAGATGGATCAGATATATACTTATTTACATGCAGAAGCTGCACTGCAAAGACAGCTCATTCTATGTACTCAGAGTCTCCATACTCTTGGTCATGTGATGTCATAGTAGAGTCGATTGATGATGTTATATAAGGTGCTTCAATGCTACAGTTGGGGTGGCCAGGAGACAGAGAGAGCAGTGCAGAGTCTCTGCTCTCTCAGAGATTGGGGAAAAAGTCAGGAAGTGCTTCCCCTCATCTCTGAACATAGAGGATGTATGAAGCACACAGGCTAAATTCTCTCAGGTCAAGTGTATGTCATTGAGGTATATACCAGGCAGTAATCAAACCATATTCTACTAATCCCAGAGCCCAATGAGACAAAGTTTAAATTAGCTTTCATAATTTGATGCATACCCCATTCCGGCCTAAGATGAACTAATGGAGAGTCTGGGGGGGGGCAGTATATTATAACTCTTACAAATGATTGGCAGACCCGGTTTGAGGTATCATCATGATTATGCTGATTAACTTACCTGGATGATGAACATTTTTTAATCTGATTGGAGAGGTATACTGTAAAACATGAATAGAGACCAGAAGAAAATTTTTAAAGGAGCCAAATAAAAGCAATAGTCTCACTGCACTTGTCAGTTTTGAGAAACAGAGACAAATTTTTCCTCAGTACATCCATGAAAAAGAATTTGGATGGTAGACTTGGAGTGGTTTTTCCCATAGCCCATCTACATTTTGCTGATTGGCTGATAAGACATTGAAAAGTTATACTGAATTTCGCATGGACTGAATCCGACCGGTTAGAATAATGTGTATCTGTTATAAAGGAAATTGATTAGCTGACAAAATGGTTGAAATTTCCGAGAGACTGTTGGCAGCCCTCTGATTTGTTGATAAGAGGGTGTGCTCACTATGGAGAAATATAATCGGTTGGCTAAAACAAATGTGAAATAGTTCTCACTGGTTTTCCCTCCAGACTACCCAACTGGAGGTTGTTCCATAGCCTTTTTTAGGGACAGGAAGTAGCTAGAAAGTCTTATCCCAGACAGCCCATCGCCAGTGACTTGCTGATAACCCAAGGAAGAAATGAAAATATAGGAACTAATAACTGAGATAAAACACAGCAAGTTAGTATACAAGGGTAGGTAAACACTGGCCATCATGGATTACGCCTGGAAACCATATTACCGATGAGAACTAATTTACATTTTTCATCACTTCCTTCCATGACAGCCCAACTGGAGAATTACAAGATAACTCATTAGGTAGGGACCACTGCTTGGTGTACTTTTCTCCCAAAGGTTAGGTCTTGGGATGAGGCAACATCAAGGCAATAATGGTTTATGAAGGTTAACAAGCTGGAACATGTTGCTGCCTTACTATTTGTTCTATTGATGCCCCTCTTTTTTTCAGCCCAGGAGGTTGCTATGGACAAGGTAGAGTAAGCTGTGACATGTTCAGGAGTCTGAATATTCTGAGAGGAGTAGGCTTGACTAATAGAGGATTTAATCCAATGGGCAATAGACTGTTTGGATGCTTTTAAGCCCTTGTTTCTTCCCCCAAACTGTATAAACAGTTTTTCACATCTTCAGAATTGTTTAGATATTTCTATGTACGCTAGTACTGCCCTTCTCACATCTAGTGTCTGCCAAGACCGCTCTCTATCTCTTTTAGGATTGTCACAAAATTAGGAGAGAATTATTTCCTGGCTTCTATGAAATTTGGATACCACTTTGGGGAATAACACGGGATCTAGTTTAAGACTGATTATATCCAAGGAAATTACATGATAAGGTTGCTGATAAGGGGCTTGTAATTCACTGATTCTCCTGGCTGAGGACATGACTATGAGAAAAGCCGTTTTTTGGGGGGGTTAAGAAATTAATTCTACTTTCAGAAACTTTGTGAGTGAATCTAAGACTATACAGAGATCCCACCTAGGTATATCTGATCTTATAGTGAGGCAAAGTCTAGTGCAAGCTTTGATGAACCTACGTACCCACCCTGTGTTCTTCATGGGGGAGGTCAAAACAGGCACTTTTTGCAGAGTTTTGTACCTTCAATGTGTTTGGTTAGCCCGCCTGTGGAAAAGCCAAGATTTGGGCAATACTGGGATTATGCTGGTCTGGAACCTGGTTGCCGCACTAATTATGGAATCTTTTCCAAATCTTGAGGCATATTTTTGATGTCACTGGTTTCCAACTAGCAGAGAGGATCATTTACTTACAGCATGATTTTCCTGTCGCGGCTGCGAGTAATTTATGAGGAAAGATCACACTTCTTTGACAATCTGGGCGAAGCGTATGCATGGCTGGACTCACTACGTAGATTCCCACGTCGCTGATGCTCTGAATAAAGAACTCTCATCATGATGCTTATTTGCCCCAAGAGACCTTTGCAAGATCTTACTCCATTGTTTAAGTTGATATCCTTTAGTGGTGTGTTCCTGCTGCGTGGGCAGAATCTCATTCATACATGGGAAATGTGCCGTGACATGAGTGGGTGACTCCCCTTATCTGGTTTCCATAATTTCTATAAGGTTCTGTGGAACGGCATAAAGTTGTATTTATAAATGTGGGTTAATAGTTAACCCTGACTTTTGTGTTGCAATGTACCATTCCAGGGTCGTTGGTCTGCGGTGCAATAGTCTGCTGTTTTGAGACCTCAGCACAGAGTACCCCGTTGAACCTACTGTGTGTGGGTCTTTCTTCCCTTCTGTGCTTTGTCCGCAGCGCGAAGCACAGAGGGGCTTCAAGCTCCCAACGCACTTAGTTCTTTTCCCTCTTTTTGGTTCTGAATTGTTAGATCCATTACTCGGTGTTATTGTGCCTCTTTGATGCATTTCTATGTCCCTACGTTTCTTGTTCTGAAATGTGAGAGGATTGGGTGATTCAGGTAAACACCATGCAGTATTTGCATATATCCGCAGGCATCCACCACATGCAATTTGTCTCCAGAAGACACACCTCATGCCGCAAGCCGAGAGGTACCTTAATAGTTCCTGGTTGCAATGGACACTCTACTCCACTCACACCTCCTACGTCCGTGGGGTATCATTGCTTGTAAATAAATCAGTAAGGTGGGAGGTGGATACCACTAGAAGGGACCCAGAGAGAATATATGTGTTTGTTGCTACCTGGATTGATTGCAAACAATATGTATTGCTGGGCCTTTATGTCCCACCTGTGGACTCTCTAGCGGTGTTGTATGAGGTGGCCTATTTTGCGTCTTTGTACCCACGTGCCATGGTTCTCTGCATGGAGGACTTCAACACCCTATTGGATCCCCTGATCTAGGGTATATGCCCCACTGCGACCCCTACAGCAATCCTCACTCGCCATATTGCTGGCTGAAATGGGTTGAGTTGACCTGTGGCGAACCCGTCACCCCACAACTTAAGAATTCACCTGCCATACCCCCGGGAGAGATGCCCTTTCCCATATAGACTACATTTAGAGGTCCTTGATGCTTATCTCAGGAGCTGTCTCCAGTCCTCAATTAAATGGGTTGAGAAAATAACTGCCCAGCAAGAATCAGCCCTTATATCACAATTAGAAGCCTCATTCATTCAACAACCCTAGGATGAAAGTAGGACTGCTTGTCTGCAGACTGGCATGCAGTATCTACATTGCCCATATGATAAACAGAAAAGGCATTCATTTTTTCACAACAGAGGTATTTCAAGCTGGGCAGCCAATCTAGTACACTTTTGGCACACCCAATACACCGAAACAATTCCTCCCCGGCGATCCTGAAAATACGGTGACCAGACAGCATGTTTACCACTTTTTACCAGAAACTTTATAGCTCGATCTACGACAAAATGCCCCAGGACGTTGATAGATACTTAGCTGACTTGGACTTTCCAACCCTTACAGCTTCACAGCGCAATAGTTTAGATGCACCCAGGCGGCGGGCCAAATGGATTTCCAGTGGTAATCTATACCCAATATCAGGAGCATCTTCTCCCCGCTGTACTACTTTGGGTACCAATATACAAAAAAGAATCAAAAAGCGACCTTGGAAACTACAGACCTGTGAGTCTAACTTCTGTGGTGGGAAAAATATTTGAGGGGTTTGTTAGAGATGCTATCCTGGGGTATCTCACTGTACATAACCTTATAAGCAAGCCTCAGCATGGGTTTATAAGAGATTGGTCCTGTCAGACTAATCTGATTGGCTTCTACGAGGAAGTAAGTTCCAGACTGGATCTGTGGGATGTTGTGGATGTTGTATATCTGGACTTTTCAAATGCATTTGACACCGTGCCGCATAAAAGGTTGGTACATAAAATGAGACTGCTGGGACTAGGGGAAAATCTGTGTATTTGGGTAAGTAATTGGCTCAGTGATAAAAAACAGAGGGTTGCCATTAATGGCACATTCTCAGATTGGGTTGATGTTACCAATGGACACAGGGGTCAGTATTGAGTCCACTTCTTCTTTAATATTTTTATCAATGACCTTGTAGTGGGTTTACACAGTCAAGTTTCAATATTTGCAGATGATACTAAGCTGTGTAAAGTAATAAATACTGAGGTCGATAGTTTTGCATTACAGATGGATTTGTGGAAGCTTGAGGAGTGTACAATTTACAAATACCTGAATGGACAGTACAAGAATCTCTCCCAAAGATCTTTTTATACCTAGTCCTGTGACCATGACAAGAGGGCATCCTCTAAGCCTAGAGGAGAGTCGATTCTACCATCAACATAGACAAAGATTCTTTACTGTAGGAGCAGTGACACTTTGGAACTCTCTGCCGCAGGAGGTTGTTATGGCGGACTCTATGTTCATGTTCAAGAGGGGCCTGGATACAGTGGTGGACTGGGAATTTAAAATGGCCCTGGAACAATTTAAAAGCGGCCCCATTTTATGGGCGGAGTGAAAACAAGTGGGTGTGGTCAGACAATGTGGGTGGAGTTATAACCAACAAATTGTTGGTAGATGTTGGTACATATAGAATAGCACATTTAATCCTGCCTTCTATATACTTTCTCCCATATACAAGTTAGATTCTATAATCCTGCCCCCTATGTACAAGAATATAACTACTATAATACTGCCACCTATGTAAGAGAATATAACTACTATAATACTTCCCCCTATGTACAAGAATATAACTACTATATAATTGCCCTCTATGTACAAGAATATAACTACTATAATACTGCCCCCTATGTACAAGAATATAACTACTATAATACTGCCCCCTATGTACAAGAATATAACTACTATAATACTGCTCCCTATGTACAGGAATATAACTACTATAGGAGGCAGGAGCCTCCTAGAGGTGAGGTTGTGTGTGGTGTGAGCTCTTGATCCTCCTCACGTCTGGAGCTAGCCCCGGGACGGGGCCATCCTGGGTGGGGAGATTCCCCAGGCATGGCCCAGGCTTCCAGGCCTACACCGGGAGTGAACTCCCAAAAACTTTCTACTAGGGATGCAAATCCCAAAGTAATGAATAGTGAAGATTGTGCACAGAATGTTGGTGTATTGAGAGTTAATAGCCGCGGTCGGTGCTATTAGCGGTGGGGGTTTTGTGCAAAATGCAAAAACCCCCACCTTTGTATGAAGAGGACTCAGCCCGTGAGTACATAACTGACAGTGTTCAAAAATTATAACCGTATAAAGCGGCGCACGTCAGAATAAAAAAATGGCTGCATCCTTAAGGGGTTAAAAAAGTATCAAATCTGTATGTTAAAATGTTTAGCAAAATAAAATGCAGATATTGCTGATTCAAGCAATGCATATGTCGTTTGAACATGCATCAGCTTCATCTCCTCACAATTTTTCTTCTCCTGTGGAATATAGTAAGAGATTGACAAAACGGGGCAGATTTATCAAGCTGTCAGAATATTTCTTGTTGCCTATGGCAACCAATCACAGCTCCCCTTTAAATTATTCATGAGCACTGGTAAAATGAAAGCTGAGCTGTGATTGGTTGCCATGGGCAACTAGAAATATTCTGGCTTTCAGACAGCTTGATAAATCTGCCCCAATATGTCTTATATGTAAGTCATGCATGCACATATTTAGCGCACTATGCCATGCAGTTATGTCATGGAGAAGGCAAAGGCTCCCGCACTAATAGCCAGGAATCTGATGGCCTCGATCCCAGCTGTATAGCCAATAACATGACAACGGCACCTATAGGGCTTACCCACCTTCCTCCCACCACTATCACCTCTACCAGACTGGGTCCTGGCTGTGTTGATAAACGACCCCAGGGCTACCAGCAGTAACCACCTAGAGTCTAGAGGCAGGATTTACCAGTGCCAGTGTCTCTATAGATCTTCATAGGCAAAAGATTGCTTGTTCAAGTCCCATAGCGCGAGAAAAAAAAATGTAAAAAAATCGAAAATATGTTTACAGTTAAAAAAAATTAAGTGTCACACATGACAAATCCATTATAAAAATACCATATAGCATCTAATAAAGCTGAATGTATGTGTGTGTATGTATGTCCACTAAAGAAGTTTGTACCGTCATGTTTACAATCACTAAATTTTGCACAGTTGTTGCTTATGACTCAGGGAACATCTTAGACCATGTTTTGAGCTGCAATTTTTACCACTCGCTTTCCAAAATCTACTTATTGCCTACCATATACAGGAGCCATTCTCTGCTGCTGCTGTGACAGTTGGAAGCTGAGCCGTGATTAGTTGCCATTCTGCCACATGTCATTAATATGAGCTCTGAGCTGTGATTGGTTAATATAGACAATGAGTAGAAGACGCTTTTGTACGAGGTAAGCTAGATAGGGAACCAGAGATAGGGGAAAATTATCAGAAATGTCTGAGGTAAAACTGTTTCAGTTGCTCATGAAAACCAATCAGAGATCAGCTGTAATTTTACAAACAGCTGTGAAAAATGAAACTTGAGCTCTGAGACTGTCGGCCACACAGACAGTCACTGAAAGAGACTGCCGGCTGCAGAGTAAGTCACTGAAAGAGACTGCCGGCCACACAGACAGTCACTAAAAGAGACTGCCGGCCACACAGACAGAGACTGCCGGCCACACAGACAGTCACTGAAAGAGACAGTCTGAGACAGTCTATAGATACATATAAAATATATTTTTTTAACCAATTGTATTTTGTTGTGGCCAAGAGCAGTTATTTACTATCTCGGACAACGCCTGGAGCTACAGCTAGTATACCATGAAGTGAAAATTAGCTCACAAACACCACATATTTGATAAAACTGTATATAACAATGTACAATAAAGTTAAAAAAATATCATTATTGAACCCACACAATGATCACCATAAAATAATTTTTGTGCTTCCTACCAAACAAAACATGCCTTAAAAATATTACTTAAAAAGTCTCTTTTATATTAGTGTGATAGAAAAAGTACAATTTGTCCCACTAAAAACAAACCCCATGATTTTATAAAAAAAACTAAATATATTATTCAAAATCAAGTGGTTTTTATCCTGAAAAATTAGATGTCAAAACATAAAAGAACCTTATAAATTGGATATTGCCATAATTTGCCATAACATGTCAAAACATAAAAGAACCTTATAAATGGGATATTGCCATAATCATCCTCATCTACACCCGTTGGCAAAATGTTCACTATTCTTGTGTCTTAGAGTGTTCACAGCACCTAAATCCAGTCCACAAAAAAATCTTTACTTTTTGCATTTTGTTCCATGAAAGGTGGCTAAACAGTCATTTATCTCCCACATATTTAACAGTCTAGGGTATGCCGGCTCTCGAAGAGTTAAAGGGCCAGCGCACCATTGATTGCTGTTGGCCATTCCCGGAATCTGTGATAAGCCAGCCTCTTCCTTCACACAACCTGCTTTGCGGCGGGCTCTGAGAAAACTAGGTGCCACTCAGACTCCTATCCCAGGTGTCGGCTTACGTCATCATCCACGGTGGTACAGTGGATCCACTACCCCTGAAAACTTGACAGAGTGTTCTGGTGGTCTATGCTGCTTTTTGATCTTCACATCTCTTGATTTGTCACCCAAACTTTTCAATCATTCCTGGTATGTAATTGGATAACCTGAAGCATGTGATCATTCACATACTAATGACATCACGACAGGTGTTCCGGCCATGGATCTGATTGTCAGCCTATATCAAGAAGAATCTGCAGAAAGGATTCATCCGCAAATCTTCCTCTTCTGCCGGGGCTGAATTCTTTGGTGTAGACAAGAAAGTCAGTTCTCTCTGCGCTTGCATTGACTATTCTGGTCTGAATAAAGTTACGGTGAAGAACCGCTACCCGCTTAATTGGCTCACGGAACTCTTTGTCGGACACTCTGGAGCCAAGTTCTTCACCAAATTGGACCTTAGGAACATATAATCTTATCCGCATCCGTAAGGGAGATGAGACTGCCTTTAACACTCGGGATGGTCACTTTAAGTACCTGCTTATGCCCTTTGGACTGTGCAATGTGCCAGCATTGTTCCAGGAATTTGTCAATGACTTTTTCAGCAACTAACTGTATACTGTGTCTTGGTTTATCTTGACGAGATCCTGTTGTTCTCCATGGACCTTGAAACCAAGAGAAAATCACCTATATGCCAAGCTCAAGAATTGCCAATTTCATCATAAGTCTTCCGTTCCTAGGATTCATTATCTCTTACAAGGGACTACAGATGGAACCTGCCAAATTGTCTGCAGTACTTCAGTGGCCTTGTCCTGTAGGACTTCGTGCTATACAGAGATTCCTGTGTTTCACCAATTATTACCGACAATTTATACCACATTTCCCCTCTCACGTCTCTCCCATAGTGGCATTGGCTAAAAAAAACTAACTCTAAGCTCTGGGTGTGACGCCGTGATGTGAGGAAGCACGTGTCATGCCAGGATCGATATCCTGCGTTTGAATCCCAGGGTCAATTCATGCCAGGCGGCATGAATTGATCCTGGTCTATTCCATCCATTTCCTACCCTCTCCATTGGGTCCTGGGATGGAGTTGCGATCTGGTGGAGCTCTGAAGCGAGCCGACCAGAGTGTGAAGAGCAGAGACTGGCTGGGCAGCCTGTCAGTGGACCGAGGTGCCGATTCTGGTGACTCGTCAGGCGGCAGCAGTGGAGGTACGACGGCATATGGGGGCCCTTGCTGGGTAGCCCTCAGGTGGTTGCTCAAGGTGCGAGCCAGACAGACACCCGAGGAGGACTTACCGGAAGGTCTCTGTTGGCCCCTGTTCCAATCTGGTGGGCAGCATGGAAAAGTCTACCGGAGGAGCTGAAGCTTTGGGAGATCTGTGATGCTCGTTAATCTGCATAATGTGAGATAGCCAGCTGATTTACGATAGCATCTGGTAATTACAAGTTTGCATATTTATTCTTTAATGTACAAGGCATTGGTTCGGCCTCACCGGTAATATGCTGTCCAGTTCTGGGCACTGGTCCATAAAAAGGATGCCCTGTCTTAGTTATGAGGAAAGATTAAAACAACTAGATTTATTTAGTCTGGAAAAGAGATGACTACGAGGGGAAATTATTAATTTATATAAATATATGAATGGTCCATACAAAAATATGGTGGTAAGTTGTTTCAAATTAAATCAAATCAAAAGACGAGGGGGCACTGTCTCCGTCTGGAGAAATCAAGGTTTAATCACCAGAGGCGACAGGGCTTTTCAGGTCAATCTGTGGAATTGCCTGCCTCAGGCGTTGGTCACAGCAGGGACAGCAGAGAGCTTCAAGAAGGGTCTAGATGCCCTTTTACACCTAAATAATATTGATGGTTATGTTATATAGAATTGTTTCCCCTAAATCCCTTCCTCATGCAATCCCTTCCCTTCCTTGGCTGAACTTGATGGACAAGTGTCTTTTTTCAACCGTGTAAACTATGATAACGGCTGAAAAATATGTAATTTCTGGTTTATTCTATACGATAAGGTCTGGAAAATACGTATTTGCTGAATTATTCTATACCATAACGACTGGAAAATGGGTGCTTGCTGATTTATTCTGTACAATAACAGCTGGAAAATACATGGTTGCTGATTTATTCAATACAATAACGGCTGGCAGATACGTGGTTGCTGATTTAACGAACAAACGCAGATTTAATGAACAAACGCCGCAGTGTTAGAGTGATAGCGTTACCGGAGTATAATCATCGAACCACTCAAAAAGTGGTCTGATGTATTCATGAGGGGGCGGTCCGAGGCGCTGCCTCTTCCCCGGACCGCCCCGCTCGCTCCATAGGCCGGCAGAGATTGCCGCGCGCTAGGCAGCAGTCACCGCCCCTAGCCCCGCCCCAACCCGCCACCACCATTTGCGAGCTGTCCCACAATTACACTGTACCCCGCCGCAGTGTTTGATAGCGTTACCGGAGGTTTTCCGATAACGCTATCACTCTAACATTGCGGTGTTTGTTCAAGCACTAGGAGCTGCTTACTTTAGCAGCTGGTCCTCTTTAAAGATGCCATTTTCTTTAATTTGTATGTACTAACCTAGGTCATTAACACAGTTATCTGGTGATTTCTCTTTTATGTATGGTCTGCAGCGAGAAAAGTAACAATTGTTGTCCAGGAGGTCTCCTTACTAGAGATGAGCGAACATACTCGTCCGAGCTTGATGCTCGTTCGAGCATTAGCGTACTCGAAACTGCTCGTTGCTCGGACGAATACTTCGCCCGCTCAAGAAAATGGCAGCTCCCGCCGTTTTGCTTTTTGGCGGCCAGAAACAGAGCCAATCACAAGCCAGGAGACTCTGCACTCCACCCAGCATGACGTGGTACCCTTACACGTCGATAGCAGTGGTTGGCTGGCCAGATCAGGTGACCCTGGGATAGACTAGCCGCTGCCCGCGCTGCTCGGATCATTCTGTGTCTGGATGCCGCTAGGGGGAGAGCTGCTGCTAGTCAGGGAAAGCGTTAGGGTGTTCTATTAGAATAGTGTTAGGCAGGAGTGATTCAACAAGAACCCAACAGCCCTTCTTAGGGCTACAATAACGTTATACTTTTTTTTTTGTTTGCTTGTGGCTGGGCTTGCTGGCACTAGTAGTGCAGCTAGTACCATATTGTGAGGAATTTGCAGGGGGACTTGCTACCGTTGTGTTTAGCTCTTAGTGACACACATATCCACCTCAAACACCAAAGTGGGAAAATTTATTAGGGGTTTGATTTCAATTAGGCACAGTCTGCCATTTACTTTTTATTTTACGTTTATTTTTTTAATAACTCAGTGTCATCTCATCTGGCATAGCAGTGTGCTTTCATACTTGGCTAGAAAATAGCCATAGGAGAATCCAAACGGCTTACTTACGCCTACAGTAGCGTTATATATATTTGATTTCAGGTTGATCTGCTGGTGGCTGTACTTGCTGCAGTGCATCTACTAGCAAATTGTGAGCAATTTGTAGTGAGACTTGCGAACACTGTGTTTTGCGCTTAGTGACGCACATATCCATCGCAAAGACCGAAGTGGGAAAATTTATTAGGGGTTGGATTTCAATTAGGCACAGTCTGCCATTTCCTTTTTTATTTTACGTTTATTTTTTTAATAACTCAGCGTCATCTCATCTGGCATAGCAGTGTGCTTTCATACTTGGCTAGAAAATAGCCATCGGAGAATCCAAACGGCTTACTTACGCCTACAGTAGCGTTATATATATTTGATTTCTGGTTGATCTGCTGGTGGCTGTCTTTGCTGCAGTGCATCTACTAGCAAATTGTGAGCAATTTGTAGTGAGACTTGCGACCGCTGTGTTTTGCGCTTAGTGACGCACATATCCATCGCAAAGACCGAAGTGGGAAAATTTATTAGGGGTTGGATTTCAATTAGGCACAGTCTGCCATTTCCTTTTTTATTTGACGTTTATTTTTTTAATAACTCAGCGTCATCTCATCTGGCATAGCAGTGTGCTTTCATACTTGGCTAGAAAATAGCCATAGCAATAGGATAGCATCGTTTGGTTTTAAAAAATAAAAAACACAAAAAAAAACAAAAAACACAAAAAAAAGTTAAAAAAAAATTAAAGTTATAACTCTCATTTTCAAAATGTTTAACCCGAGGGCTAGGGGTAGAGGACGAGGGCGGCGACGTGGGCGTCCAACTACTGCAGGGGTCAGAGGCCGTGGTCCTGGGCGGGGTGAGACACCACCTGCTTATGAGGGAGCAGGGGAACGCCGCAGAGCTACACTCCCTAGGTTCATGTCTGAAGTTACTGGGACTCGTGGTAGAGCACTGTTGAGGCCAGAACAGTGTGAACAGGTGATGTCGTGGATTGCCGACAATGCTTCGAGCAATTTGTCCACCAGTCAGTCTTCCACGCAGTCCACCCATGTCACCGAAATCGGCACTCCTCCAGCTCCTGCACCTCAGCCTCCTCCCCCCCAGTCTGCCCCCACCCAGGAAAATTTGGCATTTGAACCGGCATACTCTGAGGAACTGTTTTCTGGACCCTTCCCACAGTCACAAACCACTTGTCCGGTTGCTGCTGAGCAGGAGGAGGAGAGTCCTCGACCAGAACAGGTTGGAAGAGGCAGTGGTGGGGCCAGACGGAGAGGCAGGGCCAGAGCTGGTGCATCAGCGCCAAATGTGTCAACTAGTGAAGCTCCCGTGGCGAGGGCTCCTGCGGCGAGGGCTAGATTTTCAGAAGTCTGGAGGTTCTAAAAGGAAACACCGGATGACCGACGGACTGTGGTGTGCAACATTTGCCAAACCAGGATCAGCAGGGGTTCCACCACTAATAGCTTAACTACCACCAGTATGCGCAGGCATATGAATGCTAAACACCCCACTCAGTGGCAACAAGCCGGTTCACCTCCCGCCGTGCACACCACTGCTCCTTCCCCTGTGTCAGCTGATAGTCAGCCCCCTGCCCAGGACCCTGCCACAAATACCCCATCGTCGCCTCCACGATCCTCCACAGCATCCACCAGCGTTCAGCTCTCCATACCCCAGACGCTGGAGCGGAAACGCAAATATAGTGCAACCCACCCGCACGCCCAAGCCCTTAATGTCCACATCTCCAGATTGCTTAGCCTGGAGATGCTGCCCTATAGGCTAGTAGAGACCGAGGCCTTTCGCAACCTCATGGCGGCGGCTGCCCCTCGGTATTCGGTCCCCAGCCGCCACTACTTTTCCCGATGTGCCGTCCCAGCCCTGCACCAGCACGTGTCAGACAACATCATCCGTGCCCTGACCAACGCCGTTTCTGACAAGGTCCACCTGACCACGGACACGTGGACGAGTGCTGCCGGACAGGGCCACTATATATCGCTGACGGCACATTGGGTTAACTTGGTGGAGGCTGGGACCGAGTCTGACCCTGCGGCTGGTCATATACTGCCGACGCCGAGGATTGCGGGGCCTACCTCGGTCCAGGTGTTTCAGGCCTACTATGCCTCCTCCTCCTCCCACCCCTCCGCCACCTCCTCCTCCGAACTACCATCCGTGGGCATGGCGCCATCAGTCGGTAGCTCTAGGCACAGCAGCAGTGCCGTCGCTAAGCGACAGCAGGCGGTGCTCAAACTGCTGAGCCTAGGCGATAAAAGGCACACCGCCCAAGAACTATTACACGGCATCACGGCGCAGACTGATCTGTGGCTGGCACTGCTGAACCTGAAGCCAGGCATGGTTGTGTGTGACAACGGCCGTAACCTGGTGGCGGCTCTGCAACTCGGCAGACTGACACATGTGCCATGCCTGGCCCATGTGTTAAATCTGATAGTTCAGCGTTTCCTCAAGACATACCCCAATCTGTCTGATTTGCTCACGAAGGTGCGCCGCATCTGTGCGCATTTCAGGAAGTCCAGCACAGATGCTGCCACTCTCAGGGCAGCGCAGCGCCGCCTCCAACTGCCCGCTCACCGACTGTTGTGCGACGTGCCCACGAGGTGGAATTCAACACTGACCATGTTATCCAGAGTTTACCAGCAGCGCCGAGCGATTGTAGACTGCCAGATGTCTTCCACCAGAACTGGTAGTCAGGTCAGTCAGCTTCCTCAAGTCTACAATGAGGAGTGGACGTGGATGTCTGATATCTGTCAGGTGCTGAGTAACTTTGAGGAGTCAACACAGATGGTCAGTGGCGATGCTGCCATCATCAGCCTCATCATCCCGCTGCTTGGCCTGTTGAAAAACTCTCTGATCAGCATGAAGTCGGAAGCTTTGCGCTCGTCACAAGAGACGGGGGAAGAAGATTCCCTTGTTGATAGCCAAAGCACCCTTAGGTCTGTTTCTCAGCGCATATCGGAGGAGGTGGAGGTGGAGGAGGATGAGGAGGAAGAGGAGGAGAATGTTGGCGAGACACAAGAGGGGACCATTGTTGAGTCCTTCACTGTTCAGCGTGTATGGGCAGAAGAAGAGGAGTTGGAGGAGTTGGAGGAGGAGGAAATGGACAGTCAGGCCAGTGAGGGGAGTGAATTCTTACGCGTTGGTACTCTGGCGCATATGGCAGATTTCATGCTAGGCTGCCTATCCCGTGACCCTCGCGTTCAAAGAATTTATTCCAGCACCGATTACTGGGTGTTCACTCTCCTGGACCCACGGTACAAGCAAAATCTTTCCACTCTCATCCCTGGAGAGGAAAGGAGTGTGAGAATGCATGAATACCAGCAGGCCCTGGTGCACAAGCTGAAACAGTATTTCCCTTCTGACAGCGCTAGCGGCAGAGTGCGTAGTTCTGCGGGACAAGTAGCGAGGGAGAGTAGGCGAGCAGGCAGCTTGTCCAGCACTGGCAAGGGTACGCTTTACAAGGCTTTTGCCAGCTTTATGTCACCCCAGCAAGACACTGTCACCTGTCCCCAGTCTCGGCAGAGTAGGGCTGATCTTTACAGAAAGATGGTGAGGGAGTACGTAGCTGACCATACCATCGTCCTAAATGATCACACAGCTCCCTACAACTACTGGGTTTCAAAGCTGGACATGTGGCACGAACTGGCGCTGTACGCCTTGGAGGTTCTTGCCTGCCCTGCCGCTAGCGTCTTGTCCGAGCGGGTTTTCAGTGCAGCTGGTGGCATCATCACCGATAAGCGTACACGCCTGTCGACTGACAGCGCTGACAGGCTGACGCTTATTAAGATGAATAAAGCCTGGATTTCTCCTAATTTCCAATCTCCACCAGGTGAAGGAAGCTCAACCTGAATAATTTATCCACTCCTCCTCCTCCTCATTTTCCTCCTTCTCCTCCTCTTTGTACAGTAAAGCAGAGGAAACTGGCTATTTTTTGACAGGGCCCACTGGCTCTAGCTATAGTACTTTATGCATTTAATTTTTCTGGAGGGCCACCGACCCGGTCCTCTGTTTTAAACAATTTTTGGGAGTGCCACATACAGGCACTCAATCTATTCAATTTTTCTGGAGGGCCACCTACCTGCTCCTCTGGTTTGAAAACTTTTTTGGACTGCCACATACAGGCACTCAATCTATTTCATTTTTCTGGAGGGCCACCTACCTGCTCCTCTGGTTTGAAAACTTTTTTGGACTGCCACATACAGGCACTCAATCTATTCCATTTTTCTGGAGGGCCACCTACCTGCTCCTCTGGTTTGAAAACTTTTTTGGACTGCCACATACAGGCACTCAATCTATTCCATTTTTCTGGAGGGCCACCTACCTGCTCCTCTGGTTTGAAAACTTTTTTGGACTGCCACATACAGGCACTCAATCTGTTCCATTTTTCTGGAGGGCCACCTATCTGCTCCTCTGGTTTGAAAACTTTTTTGGACTGCCACATACAGGCACTCAATCTATTCCATTTTTCTGGAGGGCCACCTACCTGCTCCTCTGGTTTGAAAACTTTTTTGGACTGCCACATACAGGCACTCAATCTATTCCATTTTTCTGGAGGGCCACCTACCTGCTCCTCTGGTTTGAAAACTTTTTTGGACTGCCACATACAGGCACTCAATCTATTCCATTTTTCTGGAGGGCCACCTACCTGCTCCTCTGGTTTGAAAACTTTTTTGGACTGCCACATACAGGCACTCAATCTATTCCATTTTTCTGGAGGGCCACCTACCTGCTCCTCTGGTTTGAAAACTTTTTTGGACTGCCACATACAGGCACTCAATCTATTTCATTTTTCTGGAGGGCCACCTACCTGCTCCTCTGGTTTGAAAACTTTTTTGGACTGCCACATACAGGCACTCAATCTATTTCATTTTTCTGGAGGGCCACCTACCTGCTCCTCTGGTTTGAAAACTTTTTTGGACTGCCACATACAGGCACTATCCAAATTAAATTGTCTCCATAGCAGCCTCCACACGTTGTCTCCATTGCTACCTCCAAAAGTCGTCCATATAGCTGCCTCCATACATCGTCCCTTTATCAAACGAGGTGTGTCAGGCAGAAATTTGGGTTGTTTTCATGGATTCCACATCAAAGTTGTTAACTTTGTCGCCAGCCAGCTGTGTTATCCACAAAATATACTGGCAAACTTTTATCATTTACCAATATTATTTCAGCGCTTCTTGCGCATCTGTTTACATTCCCCTCACCCGCCATATCCTAAACTTATAAGAACGCTACTACACTTGATCTTATACAAAAGGTTCTTAGAAGTGCTGTTTGGGGAGTAGCCTAGAGACACGGGCTTGGATTGGCGAAAGCTCGCCTGGCAGCGGAGCGCCAGCTCCATGCCAAGATCCAACTAACATAGTTTTAACTGCAGCACCTTTAATCTACTACTAGTTCACTGCCTCCATACATGGTCCCCTTATCAAACGAGATGTGTCAGGCAGAATTTTGGGTTGTTTTCATGGCTTCCATGTTAACTTTGTCACCACCCTGCTGTGTAATCCACAAAATATACTGGCAAACTTTTATCATGTACCGATATTATTTGAGCGCTTCTTGCTCACCTCCTTTGGTTCCTCTCTGCCACCCATTGGTTTGAAGCCTGAGTCCATTTAGGGTATGTCGCCATGCCACTCTCTAGCCTGCCGCTGCTGCCGCTGCCTTTGCATGCCGTCCCCTATAGTGTCAGGGTCAATTATTGGATGTTTTAGATGCTATCTAGCTTCATTCTGTCACTCTGTCATGGCCATGCTGTTGCCCATAATTTTGGCATAATGGTGCGATTAAGCAGCCTCAGAGGCATCCATGCATGCTGCCCCTGCTGTTTCCTGTCCATTTCCGTGGTGTTTCCATCCTTTTCTGAGGTTCCCAGGTGCTTGGCCAAGCTTCCCTGTGCAGAGCCTTGGTCCCCTTGAAAAATGCTCGAGTCTCCCATTGACTTCAATGGGGCTCGTTATTCGAGACGAGCACTCGAGCATCGGGAAAAGTTCGTCTCGAATAACGAGTACCCGAGCATTTTAGTGCTCGCTCATCTCTACTCCTTACTAATCCAATTTAGCTCGACCTTTGGAAGGTGCCTGTCTAGATATTTGATTGCTTTACTTATGACATTATCCATATCTGATGTGAATAGGTTGGGAATTCCCTTTGGATGTTGAGGCCTGATTTCTAGTTCCAGTCCAGAAGACTGGGGATGCCAGTGTTATATATGTGCCTGACTGATTATAGGGAAAATTGATAACTGATATTGAAAATTGTGCTTTTTTGCTTAAACTTTTACTGTCATTAACTAAGCAGCGTGTAGTCTATAGGAGGTATAGGTTTTACCTTCCAGCTATCATCTGCTTGTTGGAGACCCATTTAGCAGAGTAAACTTTGGGTAGAGTCAGGAGGCGATGGAGTGAAGAAGAATACCACTCCTGTGGGAGTATTTACTCCTCCCTTTTCCCCTTCTACTATTAGGCTTTTAGTGTCCTTCTTAAAAGATAAAGAATCCTGCCCTATCTTGCACAGAATAAGTTTAGAGGGTAAAAATTATGATAACATTTGTAGGACATCATGCCTTACAGAGCTTTGCAAGGACCTGGAGTGGTTAGATGTATGGAGAGTGGAATACGGAAACAGGAGAGTTTATTCTCATTCATATAAAACACTGTCAAGAATTGACTTATGTTTTTCCAATTTGGCTATGTTTTCCATAGTTTTGAAAATGGTCTATGAACCGATAGTCCTGTCTGATCATGCACCTGTAGTTGTAACCATAGGGGTCAGAGAAAAGGTAAAAAGACCATTTAGGCTTAATCCACACTGGTTTGTGTTATTTTAGAGCCAATGCTGAACATGAAAAAAGAAATTGAGTCCTTTTGGTCAGTGAATAAGGACTCATCTAATCTTTTGGTAGTTTGGGTTTCCCTGAAGGGTCTCTTCAGGGGAACCTTGCATAAAGCCATACAAACTGCAAAGTCTAAGCACTTCCATCAGATAGATTATTTTAAGGGAACTAAGCATAGCTTAAGAAGGAATCCAACTAAGAAATCAAGGATACACGTAGCAGATGCACAAAAAAGGTACAGCAAGTTCCTGGATATTAAAAACCAACATAAGACCTTTTTTCAGGGGTATCGTTCATTAGTAGAAGGGGACAGAATGGGGAAAAATCTGGCTAATAAGATACAAAATCCACAAAAAATTAGCTATATCTCAGCAATTAAAGGCCAGGTCAAAATGGAGCAAGCACAGATTGAACAACAATTTGCTAGTTTTTATGAAGAATTATATATATCATTGATCCAAGGATCGGATTCAGATTTGCGGGCATACCTCTCAAAAATCTGCTTCCCTAAATTAAAGGCAGACCAAATAGACTTGATAGCCCTATCCTGATGGAAGAGCTAAAAGAGACTGTGCTTTTATGTGCTAAGGATACTTCTCTTGGTCCAGATTATAGGAAAAATCTGGATGTAATACTTCTCCTTCTGTTTGAAACGTTAAATGAAATCTTTGCATTAGGTAGGGTCTCTGACTCTATGGCGGAGGCTAATATTAGTCTTATTTTGAAGATATTGAACATAATACATGTTGACCAAAATGTTTTTTTGTCGGGAAGGAAAGCAAGTGATTGTATGCAACAATTATTTGCAGCGATGGGGGAGGGGGAGCTGTGCTCCATTCTGTTGTTAGACATTATTAAGGCATTTGGCAGGGTGGAGTTTTCTTTGGGAAACCCTGAGGGGTTCTGGTTTTGACCCTCGGTTTATACATTGGGTACAATGTCTACACAGCGCCCCTAAAGCAAGGGTCAAAGTGAACGCTCATTCCTCTGCTCAATTTGATCTTTTGAGGGGGACAAGACAGGGCTGTCCGCTGTCTCCATCACTCTTCGCACTCTTTATTGAGCCTCTGGCCAGATTGATACAAGAAGATCCAATAATCAAAGGAAGTGGATGTGAAGCAATTGTAATCTTTACGCAGATGATATGATTCCTTATTTATGGTAAATGCTGAGCTCGGTGCGGGGAGTGATGGAGACAGTGGAGAAATTTGGTTACTGGTCAGGATTGAACATCAAATGGAGTAAATCCCAGTTACTGCCCTTAGAACCGGAGTCCATACGCGACCTAGATGGGGTTAACGTAGATATCTGTAAAAATCATATAATAAGCAAAATTTCATCCCGTCAATTAATTTGATAAGACACAAGGCAAGGAGTTGGTGTAAGCTCCCTTTGACTCAAACAGACAGGATTGGTGAAAATGGTGCTGCTATCAAAATTATTGGGTTTTTTTTGTCAGCCAGCCCGATTCGAGACAATAATGAATGATTTCATTTGGAATCACAAAAAGTAAGAATGAAAATTTCACATATGTACAAGAAGGTTGTAGAGGGAGAGCTGAGACTACCTTTTTTTAGTTATTTTATTAGCTCACAAGTAAGTAGATTGATAATGTGGAGAAGTAATAAAGTATTGTGCATATTAGTAGGGTACACTAAGATGAACACAATTTTCAAATGGGTCTTTTTTGGAAAATCAGTTTAAGAAAATGGTAATGTATAAGGTTATTCACATATCATGGTGTAAGACGAAACAATTACTTCATATAGGGGGAAGCTGTATGACACTCCACTTTGGGGGAATTACCATCTTCCAGAGCTTCTGTCCATCCCTGACACCTCCTTCTGGCTTGATCAGGGTGTCGGGTATGTGGCACCAGTTCTGGAGGAGGGCCAAATAGTAACTTTTGCTTTGATGAAAGCTAGGTATGGATTAAGGGCTGCAGATTTCCTTAGATATTTGCAACTTTCGCATGCAATACAATTAAGTAAAAAGGGGAATAATTTTTCCATTAATACACAAAAATGTATTCAGTTTTTGCACAGTTGCACAAACATTCGTAAAGTAATTAAAAACAACAAATGTCAGGCTACACCAAAATTCTCCAGGCAATAAAATGTTTTTGGTTATTTATTAGAGCATAAATGTTATGTAAAACATAAACCCTAAACAATGAAAGTTTGTGGGGCCCTCACGATATAAAGCTAAAAGACAAAAAAGTACAATATATATGAACAATAAGTTGAACACAGGAGTGAAAAAATGATTACACAATAAATTGTCATCAATGAGATTGTATCTCAAACCTTAGTTCAGTTCATACATTCACGGTAAACAAGAGACTTATTTAAAATTCCAAAAAATAGATGTAATCTTCTCTTAATCATAAAAATATGTCATACAATACCCAGTCTTTGAAGCAAACATTGTCGTGCTCCGATGTGGTGTGTCTGCCTCAGTATATACTTTACCACTCGTGTCTCAGGACAAGGTTTAGCGATTGTTCACACCGGCACTGTGTAGATTCCTTGGTGTGCTGAAACCTGTAGTTCGATTTGGTTTGCATTTGCAGGGAATTTCTTTAGCTTGTCGTTGTTTCCCTTTCTCTTTCAATATGGGACAAAATTTGGAGAAAATATTAAAAGCACTGGACATATAACTGTAGTATATGTCTCTTATTTGACTTTTTCCTCTTTATATAATCCTAGTCGGTGCTCTGTAAAACATGGCACGTCGGACATAGACTCTGGAGCGGAGTTGCCTGGTTTCTATGGTATCAATACATATGGGCATCATAATATTCTTTTATATATATATATATATATATATATATATATACACACAAAGATCCATACCTGATCATAGAATTCATTGCACAGATTTATCAAACAAAACTAAATCATACAAAATAAAACCAAAAATTTATAGGTCAATATTCAGACCTTTTGGAACTAAAGTTTCAAAATCATAGATAGCTCTTGATTCTTCTCTTGACATTTTTGAGATGAAATGTCCCCCCCTCAAATCTTTTTTTACTTTTTTCATTGCTGTAAATTTTAGTTTACTAGGATCTTTATTATGAAAATTTTTAAAATGAGCAGATAAGCAATGCTTTTCAAAACCATTTTCTATGTTTCTTATATGTTCCATTAACCTTGTTTTTAATGATCTACAAGTAGAGATGAGCGAGCACTAAAATGCTCGGGTACTCGTTATTCGAGACGAACTTTTCCCGATGCTCGAGTGCTCGTCTCGAATAACGAACCCCATTGAAGTCAATGGGAGACTCGAGCATTTTTCAAGGGGACCAAGGCTCTGCACAGGGAAGCTTGGCCAAACACCTGGGAACCTCAGAAAAGGATGGAAACACCACGGAAATGGACAGGAAACAGCAGGGGCAGCATGCATGGATGCCTCTGAGGCTGCTTAATCGCACCATTATGCCAAAATTATGGGCAACAGCATGGCCATGACAGAGTGACAGAATGAAGCTAGATAGCATCTAAAACATGCAATAATTGACCCTGACACTATAGGGGACGGCATGCAGAGGCAGCGGCAGCAGGCTAGAGAGTGGCATGGCGACATACCCTAAATGGACTCAGGCTTCAAACCAATGGGTGGCAGAGAGGAACCAAAGGAGGTGAGCAAGAAGCGCTCAAATAATATCGGTACATGATAAAAGTTTGCCAGTATATTTTGTGGATTACACAGCAGGGTGGCGACAAAGTTAACATGGAAGCCATGAAAACAACCCAAAATTCTGCCTGACACAGCTCGTTTGATAAGGGGACCATGTATGGAGGCAGTGAACTAGTAGTAGATTAAAGGTGCTGCAGTTAAAACTATGTTAGTTGGATCTTGGCATGGAGCTGGCGCTCCGCTGCCAGGCGAGCTTTCGCCAATCCAAGCCCCTGTCTCTAGGCTACTCCCCAAACAGCACTTCTAAGAACCTTTTGTATAAGATCAAGTGTAGTAGCGTTCTTATAAGTTTAGGATATGGCGGGTGAGGGGAATGTAAACAGATGCGCAAGAAGCGCTGAAATAATATTGGTAAATGATAAAAGTTTATTAGTATATTTTGTGGATAACACAGCTGGGTGGCGACAAAGTTAACAACTTTGATGTGGAATCCATGAAAACAACCCAAATTTCTGCCTGACACACCTCGTTTGATAAAGGGACGATGTATGGAGGCAGCTATATGGACGACTTTTGGAGGTAGCAATGGAGACAACGTGTGGAGGCTGCTATGGAGACAATTTAATTTGGATAGTGCCTGTATGTGGCAGTCCCAAAAATTTTTCAAACCAGAGGAGCAGGTAGGTGGCCCTCCAGAAAAATAGAATAGATTGAGTGCCTGTATGTGGCAGTCCCAAAAAGTTTTCAAACCAGAGGAGCAGGTAGGTGGCCCTCCAGAAAAATTGAATAGATTGAGTGCCTGTATGTGGCACTCCCAAAAAGTTTTCAAACCAGAGGAGCAGGTAGGTGGCCCTCCAGAAAAATTGAATAGATTGAGTGCCTGTATGTGGCAGTCCCAAAAAGTTTTCAAACCAGAGGAGCAGGTAGGTGGCCCTCCAGAAAAATTGAATAGATTGAGTGCCTGTATGTGGCAGTCCCAAAAAGTTTTCAAACCAGAGGAGCAGGTAGGTGGCCCTCCAGAAAAATAGAATAGATTGAGTGCCTGTATGTGGCAGTCCAAAAAAGTTTTCAAACCAGAGGAGCAGGTAGGTGGCCCTCCAGAAAAATGGAATAGATTGAGTGCCTGTATGTGGCAGTCCCAAAAAGTTTTCAAACCAGAGGAGCAGGTAGGTGGCCCTCCAGAAAAATAGAATAGATTGAGTGCCTGTATGTGGCACTCCCAAAAATTGTTTAAAACAGAGGAACGGGTCGGTGGCCCTCCAGAAAAATTGAATAGATTGAGTGCCTGTATGTGGCACTCCCAAAAATTGTTTAAAACAGAGGACCGGGTCGGTGGCCCTCCAGAAAAATTAAATGCATAAAGTACTATAGCAAGAGCCAGTGGGCCCTGTCAAAAAATAGCCAGTTTCCTCTGCTTTACTGCACAAAGAGGAGGAGAAGGAGGAAAATGAGGAGGAGTGGATCAATTATTCAGGTTGAGCTTCCTTCACCTGGTGGAGATTGGAAATTATGAGAAATCCAGGCTTTATTCATCTTAATAAGCGTCAGCCTGTCAGCGCTGTCAGTCGACAGGCGTGTACGCTTATCGGTGATGATGCCACCAGCTGCACTGAAAACCCGCTCGGACAAGACGCTAGCGGCAGGGCAGGCAAGAACCTCCAAGGCGTACAGCGCCAGTTCGTGCCACATGTCCAGCTTTGAAACCCAGTAGTTGTAGGGAGCTGTGTGATCATTTAGGACGATGGTATGGTCAGCTACGTACTCCCTCACCATCTTTCTGTAAAGATCAGCCCTACTCTGCCGAGACTGGGGACAGGTGACAGTGTCTTGCTGGGGTGACATAAAGCTGGCAAAAGCCTTGTAAAGCGTACCCTTGCCAGTGCTGGACAAGCTGCCTGCTCGCCTACTCTCCCTCGCTACTTGTCCCGCAGAACTACGCACTCTGCCGCTAGCGCTGTCAGAAGGGAAATACTGTTTCAGCTTGTGCACCAGGGCCTGCTGGTATTCATGCATTCTCACACTCCTTTCCTCTGCAGGGATGAGAGTGGAAAGATTTTGCTTGTACCGTGGGTCCAGGAGAGTGAACACCCAGTAATCGGTGCTGGAATAAATTCTTTGAACGCGAGGGTCACGGGATAGGCAGCCTAGCATGAAATCTGCCATATGCGCCAGAGTACCAACGCGTAAGAATTCACTCCCCTCACTGGCCTGACTGTCCATTTCCTCCTCCTCCAACTCCTCCAACTCCTCTTCTTCTGCCCATACACGCTGAACAGTAAAGGACTCAACAATGGTCCCCTCTTGTGTCTCGCCAACATTCTCCTCCTCTTCCTCCTCATCCTCCTCCACCTCCACCTCCTCCGATATGCGCTGAGAAACAGACCTAAGGGTGCTTTGGCTATCAACAAGGGAATCTTCTTCCCCCGTCTCTTGTGACGAGCGCAAAGCTTCCGACTTCATGCTGATCAGAGAGTTTTTCAACAGGCCAAGCAGCGGGATGGTGAGGCTGATGATGGCGGCATCGCCACTGACCATCTGTGTTGACTCCTCAAAGTTACTCAGCACCTGACAGATATCAGACATCCACGTCCACTCCTCATTGTAGACTTGAGGAAGCTGACTGACCTGACTACCAGTTCTGGTGGAAGTTGACATCTGGCAGTCTACAATGGCTCGGCGCTGCTGGTAAACTCTGGATAACATGGTCAGTGTTGAATTCCACCTCCTGGGCACGTCGCACAACAGTCGGTGAGCGGGCAGTTGGAGGCGGCGCTGCGCTGCCCTGAGAGTGGCAGCATCTGTGCTGGACTTCCTGAAATGCGCACAGATGCGGCACACCTTCGTGAGCAAATCTGACAGATTGGGGTATGTCTTGAGGAAACGCTGAACTATCAGATTTAACACATGGGCCAGGCATGGCACATGTGTCAGTCTGCCGAGTTGCAGAGCCGCCACCAGGTTACGGCCGTTGTCACACACAACCATGCCTGGCTTCAGGTTCAGCGGTGCCAGCCACAGATCAGTCTGCGCCGTGATGCCCTGTAATAGCTCTTGGGCGGTGTGCCTTTTATCGCCTAGGCTCAGCAGTTTGAGCACCGCCTGCTGTCGCTTAGCAACGGCACTGCTGCTGTGCCTAGAGCTACCGACTGATGGCGCCGTGCCCACGGATGGTAGTTCGGAGGAGGAGGTGGAGGAGGGGTGGGAGGAGGAGGAGGCATAGTAGGCCTGAAACACCTGGACCGAGGTAGGCCCCGCAATCCTCGGCGTCGGCAGTATATGACCAGCCCCAGGGTCAGACTTGGTCCCAGCCTCCACCAAGTTAACCCAATGTGCCGTCAGCGATATATAGTGGCCCTGCCCGGCAGCACTCGTCCACGTGTCCGTGGTCAGGTGGACCTTGTCAGAAACGGCGTTGGTCAGGGCACGGGTGATGTTGTCTGACACGTGCTGGTGCAGGGCTGGGACGGCACATCGGGAAAAGTAGTGGCGGCTGGGGACCGAATACCGAGGGGCAGCCGCCGCCATGAGGTTGCGAAAGGCCTCGGTCTCTACTAGCCTATAGGGCAGCATCTCCAGGCTAAGCAATCTGGAGATGTGCACATTAAGGGCTTGGGCGTGCGGGTGGGTTGCACTATATTTGCGTTTCCGCTCCAGCGTCTGGGGTATGGAGAGCTGAACGCTGGTGGATGCTGTGGAGGATCGTGGAGGCGACGATGGGGTTTTTGTGGCAGGGTCCTGGGCAGGGGGCTGACTATCAGCTGACACAGGGGAAGGAGCAGTGGTGTGCACGGCCGGAGGTGAACGGGCTTGTTGCCACTGAGTGGGGTGTTTAGCATTCATATGCCTGCGCATACTGGTGGTAGTTAAGCTAGTAGTGGTGGAACCCCTGCTGAGCCTGGTTTGGCAAATGTTGCACACCACAGTCCGTCGGTCATCCGGTGTTTCCTTAAAGAACCTCCAGACTTCTGAAGATCTAGCCCTCGCCGCAAGAGCCCTCGCCACGGGAGCTTCACTAGTTGACACATTTGGCGCTGATGCACCAGCTCTGGCCCTGCCTCTCCGTCTGGCCCCACCACTGCCTCTTCCAACCTGTTCTGGTCGAGGACTCTCCTCCGTCTCAGAAGCACTGTGTTCACCCGGCCTCTCAACCCAGCTTGGGTCTGTCACCTCATCATCCTCCGATCCCTCAGTCTGCTCCCCCCTCGGACTTCCTGCCCTGACAACAACTTCCCCACTGTCTGACAACCGTGTCTCCTCATCGTCGGACACCTCTTTACACACTTCCACTACGTCAAGAAGGTCATCATCACCCACAGACTGTGACTGGTGGAAAACCTGGGCATCGGAAAATTGCTCAGCAGCAACCGGACAAGTGGTTTGTGACTGTGGGAAGGGTCCAGAAAACAGTTCCTCAGAGTATGCCGGTTCAAATGCCAAATTTTCCTGGGAGGGGGCAGACTGGGGGGGAGGAGGCTGAGGTGCAGGAGCTGGAGGAGTGGCGATTTCGGTGACATGGGTGGACTGCGTGGAAGACTGACTGGTGGACAAATTGCTCGAAGCATTGTCAGCAATCCACGACATCACCTGTTCGCACTGTTCTGGCCTCAACAGTGCTCTACCACGAGTCCCAGTAACTTCAGACATGAACCTAGGGAGTGTAGCTCTGCGGCGTTCCCCTGCTCCCTCATAAGCAGGTGGTGTCTCACCCCGGCCAGGACCACGGCCTCTGACCCCTGCAGTAGTTGGACGCCCACGTCCCCGCCCTCGTCCTCTACCCCTAGCCCTCGGGTTAAACATTTTTAAAATGAGAGTTATAGCTTTAATTTTTTTTTAACTTTTTTTTGTGTTTTTTTTTTTTTTTGTGTTTTTGAGTTTTTAAAACCAAACAATGATATCCTATTGCTATGGCTATTTTCTAGCCAAGTATGAAAGCACACTACTATGCCAGATGAGATGACACCGAGTTATTAAACAAAATAAACGTAAAATAAAAAAGGACAAATGGCAGACTGTGCCTAATTGAAATCCAACCCCTACTAAATTTTCCCACTTCGGTCTTTGCAATGGATATGTGCGTCACTAAGCGCAAAACACAGCGGTCGCAAGTCTCACTACAAATTGCTGACAATTGGCTAGTAGATGCACTGCAGCAAGTACAGCCACCAGCAGATCAACCAGAAATCAAATATATAACGCTACTGTAGGCGTAAGCCGTTTGGATTCTCCTATGGCTATTTTCTAGCCAAGTATGAAAGCACACTACTATGCCAGATGAGATGACGCTGAGTTATTAAACAAAATAAACGTAAAATAAAAAAGGACAAATGGCAGACTGTGCCTAATTGAAATCCAACCCCTACTAAATTTTCCCACTTCGGTCTTTGCAATGGATATGTGCGTCACTAAGCGCAAAACACAGCGGTCGCAAGTCTCACTACAAATTGCTGACAATTGGCTAGTAGATGCACTGCAGCAAGTACAGCCACCAGCAGATCAACCAGAAATCAAATATATAACGCTACTGTAGGCGTAAGCCGTTTGGATTCTCCTATGGCTATTTTCTAGCCAAGTATGAAAGCACACTACTATGCCAGATGAGATGACGCTGAGTTATTAAACAAAATAAACGTAAAATAAAAAAGGACAAATGGCAGACTGTGCCTAATTGAAATCCAACCCCTACTAAATTTTCCCACTTCGGTCTTTGCAATGGATATGTGCGTCACTAAGCGCAAAACACAGCGGTCGCAAGTCTCACTACAAATTGCTCACAATTGGCTAGTAGATGCACTGCAGCAAGTACAGCCACCAGCAGATCAAACAGAAATCAAATATATAACGCTACTGTAGGCGTAAGCCGTTTGGATTCTCCTATGGCTATTTTCTAGCCAAGTATGAAAGCACACTACTATGCCAGATGAGATGACACTGAGTTATTAAACAAAATAAACGTAAAATAAAAAAGGAAAAATGGCAGACTGTGCCTAATTGAAATCCAACCCCTACTAAATTTTCCCACTTTGGTGTTTGAGGTGGATATGTGTGCCACTAAGAGCTAAACACAACGGTAGCAAGTCCCCCTGCTAATTCCTCACAAAATGGTACTAGATGCAAATAAAAAAAAAAAAAAGTAGAACGTTATTGTAGCCCTAAGAAGGGCTGTTGGGTTCTTGGAGAATCACTCCTGCCTAACAGTAAGCTAATAGAACACCCTAACGCTTTCCCTGACCAGCAGCAGCTCTCTCCCTAGCGGCATCCAGACACAGAATGATCCGAGCAGCGCGGGCAGCGGCTAGTCTATCCCAGGGTCACCTGATCTGGCCAGCCAACCACTGCTATCGACGTGTAAGGGTACCACGTCATGCTGGGTGGAGTGCAGAGTCTCCTGGCTTGTGATTGGCTCTGTTTCTGGCCGCCAAAAAGCAAAACGGCGGGAGCTGCCATTTTCTCGAGCGGGCGAAGTATTCGTCCGAGCAACGAGCAGTTTCGAGTACGCTAATGCTCGAACGAGCATCAAGCTCGGACGAGCATGTTCGCTCATCTCTATCTACAAGTCCCCCTATATATTGTTTTTTATGTGGACATTCAATAATGTATATTAATCCAACGGAGTCACATGTCAGTGTCTCGTTAATCTCATGCATGTAAGAATTTATTCTGGATTGAATGGTAGTAGTTTTTTGGGGAAAATTGGTTTTCTTTCAGGCTCCACACCTATCACACCTGTGGAAGCCAGGCATCACCATCCAAGATGCCAAGGTATAAGTGTTCTGTGATTTCTTTTTAAACATTGGGGCGATTTTCTTGTTAAGATTTGGTGCTCTTGAGTATACTATTGGGGGAGTATAGGGTATTTCTTCCCCTATAACTTTATTTTCTTTCAAGAAATGCCAGTATTTTTCTATTATTTTTTCTATTGTATATTATAGGGTAATACAATTTTCACTGTCAGTGGCATATGTGTTTCCTTAAGTGTGGTACATTCAGCAGTATTTTGGTCAATGAAGAAAGCTTTTCTTTCTTGATTTCTAGCCCTCTCCCAAGAAGATCTTAAAATGTGTTCTGGATAGCCTTTTTCTTTGAATTTTTTTGTCAGATCCTCAGCCTCTATTTCAAATTGATCTGATCTTGTGCAGTTTCTCCTCAACTTTCTATATTGGCTGAAAGGTGCATTTAGCAGCCACCTAGGTAGATGGCAACTTGTGTTCAATATGTAACTGTTCTTAGAGGTAGCTTTATAGAATGTACTGCACTCTAGATGTTCATTTGCTACCTTAATTTTCTAGATCTAAGAATTCTATATTTTCTTCACTAATGTTTGGGGTAAATATAAGATTGGATGAATTAACATTTAATGTACACAAAAATTCTTCCAGGCCTCTTTCTGACCCTTTCCAAACCAATACGATATCATCCATGTAATGCCGCCAGAGCACCAGATCCGCACCAAGTTGGGCATTGATGTATATTTGTTCCCAATATGCCATAAAAAAGTTGGCATAATCTAATGCCCATGGTGGTGTAAGATCGATTTAATGCCGCCATGGGAACCAGATTTGCAATTCAATTTAATAAAAAATCCTAAACTCTGGCTTGAGGCGGCTGAAGAAGCATTTTCCAAGCTGAAGTCTGCCTATGCCTCTGCTCCTGTTCTGACATGGCCTGATACAGAGAAGCCATTCCGACTGGAGGTTGAACACTCCTCAGTGGGAGCTGGAGCGGTGCTCACCCAGAAAGGGCCCAAAGGCCCAAGTCTCACCTGTGGGTTCTATTTTAAGACTTTCTTCACTGCAGATAGAAGTTACTCCATAGGAGACCGAGAACTACTGGCCGTAAAACTTGCTCTAGAAGATTGGCTCCTGGAGGGAGCTCACTATCCAGTCTGCATATATACAGATCACAAGGACCTCCTATATCACCAGACTGCTCAGCGCCTCAACGCACAAAAAGCTTGCAGGTCACTCTTCTTTTCCTGTTTCAATTTCTTGATCCACTTTCATCCTGCAGAAAAGAACATCAAGGTTGATGTCCTCTCTCGTGCCTCTGATGTTAATGGGGAATAACCGGCTCCGGACAGACTGTTTCTTGCAGCTCCAATGAAAATTCTGCAGCTTCCTCCTGGCCAGACCCACGTCCGGCCTGCTCTTCGGAAAAGGATATTGACTTGGTGACATTGCTCTAATGTGGCTGGGGTGCAACACCCTGTCACCCTCATTTCCCGTTTTTACTGGTGGCCAAATCTTGTCAAAGATGTATGGGATTTTGTGCGCTCCTGCACTTCCTGCGCCCAAAAGAAGCCATCTTGTTTCAAAACAGCCAGTCTTCTACTGCTGTTACCCAGCTGCCCGTGGACTCACGTGGCCATGGATTTTTTCATGGGTCTTCTGCCTTCCTCTGGGAATACCGTCAACTGGGAAGTAACAGACCAATTCTCCAAGATGTTCCACTTTGTGCCTCTACCAGGTTTCCTTGCTTTGCCAGCCTGTTCTTTATCCACATCTTTCGGTTACATGAAATTACTTTGCACATAGTTTCTGACCAAGGGGTCCGGTTTGTTTCCCGCTTCTGGCAATCTCTTTGTACTCATCTTGAAGTAAAACTGGATTTTTCTGGATTGATTACCATCTGCAGTCCAATGGACAAGTAGAGAAAGTTAACCAGACTCTGGGCTGTTATCTCCGTCATTTTGTCTCTGCCCGTCAGCAGACCACCCGTTTTAGCGCCAGGGTGGGGGGGGCCGATTCCTGTGAAATGCCCCTTACAGGCACCCGCGATCAGAGGAATCTCCGGTTACTGTCAGTTATAATATACAGTCAACACCCGTAGCTTCTGGTGCAGGCTTACGTCAAATGTCAGGAAGGGGTTAAGTCTATCTGGTAGCAGACTCCACTCTCTTTGCTTGAGGCATCTGCTCAACCCAAGACCCAGACAGATGAGAATTGCAGGCCTCCTCCAGTTTTCTATCTAGTTGATAAAGTGTGGCAGTCTTTCAGGTACATCTGGCTGAAGATTCCCAACTACAAGCTTGGTCCTCGGTTTTTGGGTCCATTTGATGTGCTGAAGCGCATCAATCCTGTGGCCTATAAGCTCCGTCTTCCTCCCACCATATGTATCCCAAACTCCTTCCATGTCGCTGAAGCCAGTCATCCTGAACTACTACACTCGACAAGTTCCTTCTCCTGCTCCTGAGGCTGACCCCACTGATGTCTTCAAAGTAAAGGAGGTTCTGGACATGAAGACAATGAGAGTCAAGCAGTTCTTCCTTATTGACTGGAAGGGGTTCGGGCCTGAGGAGAGGTATTGGGAGCTCGAGGGCCGTGGTCTCCTGCAGAGTCATCCTGAGTAAGAAAACGGTACGTGTTTGAAATACGTTGACCCTCACTCTACTGCAACACTGCGATCGGATGCCACAAGAAATAAAGGCTTCTCTTACTTCCATTGAGCTGGATTGTCATCTTTCCTTCAGAAGATTACTATTACAAACACAAAAAAGTTCCCTATGTTCGCAGAGCAAATCTCACAGAAAAGGACAAACGGTGCTGAGAGGAATAAGATGATCAAAGGTCCAGCAAGACCACCACATTCAAAACAAATACAAATACAGTTATTCCTCTGCCTCTACGTTCTCCTAATAGTAGGAATATTAGGAGAACGTAGAGGCAGAGGAATTACTGTATTTGTAGAAGATTATTATTAACCAGCAGCAAGAGGGATCCGTGCACGGGACATTATAAGGAAAGGTGAGCTGGTAACATTTTCTTTGAACATTGTAGAGGTGCTGCACTACCTCAAAAGCACCAAGCTTGGGTTCACATATTTTTCCATGCCATAGGTTGTAAGGGCATGTTGTTGTGGATGGACAGTGACATTACCGGGACCCCTGTCCTACTGAGCAATGTATCCACTCAGCTAACCTAGAGGAAGGATTCAATACACTGCATCTGCTCCCCATGGGCTACTATTGTCTCCACAGAAAGATGTAGCTTAAAAATCTTTCCTTCTTACCTTTTTTTGCGTATTTCTGGTCAGATAGAGGTAACAATTATGCCTCTGTCTGCCAGTGTATGTCAATGCATATGCTCAACGTATGCATCAGGAGTATTTCTGACGCATACACTGACCTTATACAAAAAGTGAGATGTGAACCCAGCCTAAAATAGACAAACTAGGCCCAAATCAATATAAATTCAGCATCCCATCTTCATTAATGTACACGTCTAAGGAACTGCCCAATGAGCTCATAGACAGAATTGTGGCAAGACACAGATCTGGTTAAGGTTACAAAAGAACTCCTGCAGCACTCAAGGTTCCTTAGAACATTTACTTACCCGTCTGGAGGAGTTCACTCAAAGTGGATTGTCTGATGAGCATTCACTCTGCCGCGATTCACTAAGATTGTGCGCCCGATATCGTGCTTTTGTAGCTTCCCCGCTCAGGTCCGCCGGAGTTCACCTTCTTCTTTGTGGTGCATGTAAGTGCTTGATCTTGCAACACAATTTGAAAGTTAAATCCCTTGCTCAATCCGAATCGTCTGACTGCCCACCTCCCTATTTCTGTTGCATGAAAGCCAGCACAGCTGCACCAAAATCTAATGTGTGTGACACAATGATAAATATTAAATATATGTTAAATGTTAAATATCTATCACAGCAGTGCAAAACCCCAAAAAGGTTGGGAAGTCCGACGAAAGTGTGTCCGCGGACCCTTAGGAAATAAGCCCCAGTGTCCTTCATAATCCTTAAATGTAAGAAGTTTGGGATGTCCACAACTTCTCCTCAACTTGGCTATCCAGCCAAACTAAGCAATCATGGGAGAAGAGTGTTGGTGAGAGAGGTAAAGAAGAACTCCGAGATCACAGTGGCTGAGCTCCAAAGATAAAATAGGGAGATGGGAGAAAGTTCAGTGAAGTCAACTTTCACTGCAGCCCTCTACTAGTCAGGGCTTTTTAACAGAGTGTGCAGACAGAACCCTCTCCTCAGACACATGAAAGCCATACATATCGTGGATGAAAACCTCTTACAGTGTGCTCTGGACCAGTGTGCTTCCTTCCAACAAGATAATGACCCTAAGCACACATCTAACATAACAAAGCAGTAGCTTCAGAATAATTTACCATTCTTGACTGTTCCAGCCAGAACCCTGACCTAAACCCAATTGAACATCTCTGGAGAGACTTGAAAATGGCTGTCCACCAATGTCCGCCATCCAACCTGAGGGAATTGGAGACAACCTGCAAGGAAGAATGGAAGAGGATCCCCAAATCCAGGTGTGAAAACATTGTTGCATCTTTCCCAAGAAGACTCATGGTTGTAATAGTGTACATTAAAGATCAAAAACAAGAACTTTTTTCATCTTACCAATTTGCTAAAATGAAACAAAGAGTGAAAAAATGTATAGGGGTCTGTATACTTTCTGTACCCACTCTACTTATTTGGATAAGCTTGTTGTTGACTGATGGAGTTATGTAAAAAGAGAAGACTCTAAGCTATGTTACACTATGAATTTCAGTTATCCATTTCTTTAAGGCTGGTGAAGAAGCATTGGGTGCTTTATCTGTAGCCAAGTGTGAATACATTGTGGATATAACATACCTCTCAAATTTTTAAACGTCACATAAATCTACTAAAACCAACTATCATGTAGCAGAGAACCAATAACCAGATGTATAATCACAAATGTTTGCCTGTTATTGAGGTTCCATGCTGATTGTGAAAACTGGAGTTTTTGATTTTTTAGGTAACATTTGCAGTTGGAAGCTAAATGGTAAAACAGTAGATCTGCAAAGAGTTGGAGCAGTGCAGAAGGCGTCATATTCATGAAGAAAAGGTACCCTCTGCACACTACAGAGGAAAACTGCACATGTTCCCCAATGTGTGTGAATAAAAATATATTGCTTTTCTAAATGGAGGTATGTGGCACCAGACTCTGAAAAGTGCTGTGTAACATGAGTTTGCCATATAAATTAGATGGAAAATACATTTTAACTATGACTGTATTTACATACAGAAGGTAAAAAATGACTTGTGAGCTTATAATGAAACTAAATATTGTCAAGAATTGGTGATATCGTTCACATACATAAAATGTGACCCTAACAAACATTAAAAAATGTTGTCATTATGATGCTAGCTTTTGCCAACTAGAGCAACAAGTCTTGTGTTTTTCTTTATTGTCACAATCTCACTCGAATGCTTAAGACTGTTGTGCAAAAATAAATTTAATTGACCATTGGAATGAAACAAGTTTTTATGTCTAAGCCAAAGAACCTCAAAAATCTCTGACTATAGCTTGATGTGATGATGAAAATTAAGCAGTTACAGCTTTCTTTCTATGAAAATCAACCATTCATGTAAAGCTTTGTTAAATCTATTGCAGGTCCTGCATTTTGGGGCTTGGTGAACTCTGCATGGAATTTATGTACAATCGGCAAGAGACAATCACCTATCAATATAAACACCAGTCAAATAATCTTTGACCCCTTTTTGCCCCCGCTTAGACTAAGCTTGGAGGAAAAGAAGGTATTTTTGCTATACTTTATGTATTTTGATGTGTTTGATATTCCTGATCCAGAGCTTTATATGACCTGATGAGGTCACTTTGAACACAATGGGGCAATTCACTAACATCGTGCGTCCGAGTTCCTGCATGTGTCGCTGCTGCACCGAGGTCCGCCGGAGTTCACCTGCTTCTTCCAGGTGCATGTGAGTGCTTGATCTTGCGACACAAATCCTTTTTTAAATTTTGCGGTTTGTCCGAATCCGTCGGGTTGTCCCAAGGCCTGCCCTCCAATTTCTGTTGTGTGCAAGCTGCTTCCAATGCGCCAAAATACGATCACAATCGCCAAAATCCCTGTGCAATTCGTCGCAAAACGGAAATATTCGGGAAACCCGACGAAAGTGCGCCGCGCGGACCCTTAGTAAATGAGCCCCAGTATGTATTCATATTTTTCATAGCTGCACACATGGCAGTACAGTAATTTTACTTATCCAGTAGCATCTTTAACCCGTTAAGGACGCAGGGTTTTTCGGCTCATTTCTCGCTCTCCAACTTCAAAAATCCATAACTTTTTCATTTTTACGTGTACAGACCTGTGTGAGGGCTTATTTTGTGCGTAACAAATTTTACTTTCCCATAATGTTATTTATTTTAACATGCCATGTACTGCGAAGCTGAAAAAAAATTCCAAATGTGGAAAAATTGAAAAAAAAACGCACGTGCGTCACGTTCTTGTGGGCTCAGTTTTTACGACTTTCACTCTTCGCTCCAAATAACACACCTCCTTTATTCTTTGGTTCGGTGCGATCGCGGTGATACCAAATTTATATAGGTTTTATTGTGTTTTAATACATTTTCAAAAATTAAACGAATGTGTACAAAAAAGAAAAAAAATTTTTTGCCATCTTCTGACGCTAATAACTTTTTCATACTTTGGCGCACGGAGATGTGTGAGGGGTCGTTTTTTGCAAAATGAAGCGACGTTTTCATTGCTACCATTTTGAGGTCTGTGTGACATTTTGATCATTTTTTATTTCATTTTTTATGTTATGTAAAAAGGTGTAAAAGTTGCATTTCGGACATTTGGGCGCCATCTCCCGCCTCGGAGGTCACCGCCGCCCGTAACCGTTTTTATATTTTGATAGAACGGGCATTTTGGGATGCAGCGATACCTAATATGTTTGTGATTTTTACTGTTTATTATGTTTTATATCCGTTATAGGGAAAGGGGGGTGATTTGAGCTTTTAATATTTTATTAATTTTTTTATTTTTTTTAAACTTTTTTTTGTATTTTTTTTTTCACTATTCTTTAGACCATCTAGGGTACATTAACCCTAGATGGTCAGATCGCTCCTAACATATACTGCAATACTACTAATGCAATATATGGCATTTTTGCAGGTCATACATTACAATGAGCCACTGGCTCATTGTAACGAACCTGCATAAGTCATGTAGCCTCGTGACAAAAGAAGACCCGAGGCTACCATGGCAACCGATCGCCGCCCCCCGATGACGTTCAGGGGCGCGGCAATCGGAAAAAAGATGGCGGCGCCCGCGTGCCGCCGTCTTTTAAACGCCGCCGGCGACTTTGCCGGCGGCGTTGAGAGGGTTAATAGCTGCGGTCGGTGCTATTAGCGGTGGGGGTTTTGTGCAAAATGCAAAAACCCCCACCTTTGTATGAAGAGGACTCAGCCCGTGAGCCCTCTTCATATATCCCTTATACCTCTGCGCCGTAGAGCTACGGCGCAGAGCGTTAAGGGGTTAAATGTAAATGTACCATCAAAATCAAACAGTATAAGCCAAATACACCTACATTTACGTTCATGTACTGTGACTGCTAATCTTCTTTTACAGGCAATCCCCAGGTTATCAATTAAATATTGATAAAATTTAATTACAAACGCCTTGCAGCTGAGAATTGCAGCCTGGGACTAAAGTAAAGTATCCAGAGAGCTTCACCAGAGGTCCCTGGTTTATCATGCTCCATTTTGATGGTAGATTTCCTTAGACCCCCTTAAGCCACCATGATGTTGAGGAAACTAATGGTGAGGTTCTATTTCAGCCACCATGATGTTCCCCAACATCATGTGGATTGCACAGGATTAGAAGCATAGCCTGTACTAGCCGTGCAGGAGGCCGGATGTATGTGACAGCCGAGCCTCTGCACAAACAGGCGGATCGCGAGCATCGCACGACTGCAGCACCTGAAGGGGTTACCCACTCCTGTCCCCGCGATGCCCCCACAAGCTGAATTTGAGGTGCCGATCGTCTCCACAGCAGTTCGGGAGTCCCGAGAGCTGAATTCCATGACTGCCTGCTGGGTTGGACTGAGCAGTGCAGGTGTTACCCTATGCATTTTTATAGGCTGACTGTTATAATACACTGCCATCCATCATTATGGCATTGCATTAATTTGAAGAAGTGATTAGATGATTATTTCTTGAAGTCCCTAAGGGGGGCAAAAAAAGGTTAAAAAAAACATTTTATACAAAATCAAAGGCTGCTTAATGCCCCAAACACAATAAAACATGAAAATCATCACACAAGTAATACATATTGGGTATCAGCAACTCTGTAACAACCCATACAATAAAATAAAGTAATTATTAACCCATGCTGTGAAATGCCTAATTGAAAAAATAATAAATACAGCAAAAAATATGATTTTTGCACATCTAACCAAACAATAAAAGACCATAAAAAGTGAACAAAAAGTCACATTTACCCCTGCATTATACCAATATAAAACACAACTTGTCATGTAAAAAATAAGCCCAAAAATACCTCAATCAACAAAATAATAAAGATATTATGCCTCTTAGTAGACGACAAAAGAGGCATAATCAAGGGACTTTTGACACCTAAAGAGTTTTTATTGTGTCAGACATTACAAATCTATATAAATGGAATATCACTGTAACTGTACTGACCCATAGAACAGAAGTAACATAAAACATAAGCATTAGAGATGAGCGAACATGCTCGTCCGAGCTTGATGCTCGGTCGAGCATTAGGGTACTCGAAACTGCTCGTTACTCGGACGAATACTTCGCCCGCTCGAGAAAATGGCAGCTCCCGCCGTTTTGCTTTTTGGCGGCCAGAAACAGAGCCAATCACAAGCCAGGAGACTCTGCACTCCACCCAGCATGACGTGGTACCCTTACACGTCGATAGCAGTGGTTGGCTGGCCAGATCAGGTGACCCTGGGATAGACTAGCCGCTGGCCGCGCTGCTCGGATCATTCTGTCTCTGGATGCCGCTAGGGAGAGAGCTGCTGCTGGTCAGGGAAAGCGTTAGGGTGTTCTATTAGCTTACTGTTAGGCAGGAGTGATTCTCAAAGAACCCAACAGCCCTTCTTAGGGCTACAATAACGTTCTACTTTTTTTATTTTAATTTGCATCTTTTACCATATTGTGAGGAATTAGCAGGGGGACTTGCTACCGTTGTGTTTAGCTCTTAGTGGCACACATATCCATAGCAAAGACCGAAGTGGGAAAATTCAGTAGGGGTTGGATTTCTATTAAGCAATAACTCAGTGTCATCTCATCTGGCATAGTAGTGTGCTTCCTTTGATACTTGGCTAGAAAATAGCCATAGGAGAATACAAACAGCTTCTTGAAGCCTACAGTAGCGTTCTATATATTTGATTTCTGGTTGATCTGCTGGTGGCTGTAGTTTCTGCAGTGCATGTACTTGCCAATTCTGAGCAATTTGTAGTGAGACTTGCGACCGCTGTGTTCTGCGCTTAGTGGCGCACATATCCATAGCAAAGGCCGAAGTGGCAAAATTCAGTAGGGGTTGGATTTCTATTAGGCAATAACTCAGTGTCATCTCATCTGGCATAGTAGTGTGCTTCCTTTGATACTTGGCTAGAAAATAGCCATAGGAGAATACAAACAGCTTCTTAAAGCCTACAGTAGCGTTCTATATATTTGATTTCTGGTTGATCTGCTGGTGGCTGTAGTTTCTGCAGTGCATGTACTTGCCAATTCTGAGCAATTTGTAGTGAGACTTGCGACCGCTGTGTTCTGCGCTTAGTGGCGCACATATCCATAGCAAAGGCCGAAGTGGCAAAATTCAGTAGGGGTTGGATTTCTATTAGGCAATAACTCAGTGTCATCTCATCTGGCATAGTAGTGTGCTTCCTTTGATACTTGGCTAGAAAATAGCCATAGGAGAATACAAACAGCTTCTTGAAGCCTACAGTAGCGTTCTATATATTTGATTTCTGGTTGATCTGCTGGTGGCTGTAGTTTCTGCAGTGCATGTACTTGCCAATTCTGAGCAATTTGTAGTGAGACTTGCGACCGCTGTGTTCTGCGCTTAGTGGCGCACATATCCATAGCAAAGGCCGAAGTGGCAAAATTCAGTAGGGGTTGGATTTCTATTAGGCAATAACTCAGTGTCATCTCATCTGGCATAGTAGTGTGCTTCCTTTGATACTTGGCTAGAAAATAGCCATAGGAGAATACAAACAGCTTCTTGAAGCCTACAGTAGCGTTCTATATATTTGATTTCTGGTTGATCTGCTGGTGGCTGTAGTTTCTGCAGTGCATGTACTTGCCAATTCTGAGCAATTTGTAGTGAGACTTGCGACCGCTGTGTTCTGCGCTTAGTGGCGCACATATCCATAGCAAAGGCCGAAGTGGCAAAATTCAGTAGGGGTTGGATTTCTATTAGACAATAACTCAGTGTCATCTCATCTGGCATAGTAGTGTGCTTCCTTTGATACTTGGCTAGAAAATAGCCATAGGAGAATACAAACAGCTTCTTGAAGCCTACAGTAGCGTTCTATATATTTGATTTCTGGTTGATCTGCTGGTGGCTGTAGTTTCTGCAGTGCATGTACTTGCCAATTCTGAGCAATTTGTAGTGAGACTTGCGACCGCTGTGTTCTGCGCTTAGTGGCGCACATATCCATAGCAAAGGCCGAAGTGGCAAAATTCAGTAGGGGTTGGATTTCTATTAGGCAATAACTCAGTGTCATCTCATCTGGCATAGTAGTGTGCTTCCTTTGATACTTGGCTAGAAAATAGCCATAGGAGAATACAAACAGCTTCTTGAAGCCTACAGTAGCGTTCTATATATTTGATTTCTGGTTGATCTGCTGGTGGCTGTAGTTTCTGCAGTGCATGTACTTGCCAATTCTGAGCAATTTGTAGTGAGACTTGCGACCGCTGTGTTCTGCGCTTAGTGGCGCACATATCCATAGCAAAGGCCGAAGTGGCAAAATTCAGTAGGGGTTGGATTTCTATTAGGCAATAACTCAGTGTCATCTCATCTGGCATAGTAGTGTGCTTCCTTTGATACTTGGCTAGAAAATAGCCATAGGAGAATACAAACAGCTTCTTGAAGCCTACAGTAGCGTTCTATATATTTGATTTCTGGTTGATCTGCTGGTGGCTGTAGTTTCTGCAGTGCATGTACTTGCCAATTCTGAGCAATTTGTAGTGAGACTTGCGACCGCTGTGTTCTGCGCTTAGTGGCGCACATATCCATAGCAAAGGCCGAAGTGGCAAAATTCAGTAGGGGTTGGATTTCTATTAGGCAATAACTCAGTGTCATCTCATCTGGCATAGTAGTGTGCTTCCTTTGATACTTGGCTAGAAAATAGCCATAGGAGAATACAAACAGCTTCTTGAAGCCTACAGTAGCGTTCTATATATTTGATTTCTGGTTGATCTGCTGGTGGCTGTAGTTTCTGCAGTGCATGTACTTGCCAATTCTGAGCAATTTGTAGTGAGACTTGCGACCGCTGTGTTCTGCGCTTAGTGGCGCACATATCCATAGCAAAGGCCGAAGTGGCAAAATTCAGTAGGGGTTGGATTTCTATTAGGCACTAACTCAGTGTCATCTCATCTGGCATAGTAGTGTGCTTCCTTTGATACTTGGCTAGAAAATAGCCATAGCAATAGGATAGGATTGTTTGGTTTTAAAAACTCAAAAAAAAACAAAAAACACAAAAAAAAAAAAAAAACACAAAAAAACACAAAAAAAAACAAAAAGAAGTAAAAAAAAAAAAAAAGTTATAACTCTCATTTTAAAAATGTTTAACCCGAGGGCTAGGGGTAGAGGACGAGGGCGGGGACGTGGGTGTCCAACTACTGCAGGGGTCAGAGGCCGTGGTCCTGGGCGGGGTGAGACACCACCTGCTGATGAGGGAGCAGGGGAACGCCGCAGAGCTACACTCCCTAGGTTCATGTCTGAAGTTACTGGGACTCGTGGTAGAGCACTGTTGAGGCCAGAACAGTGCGAACAGGTGATGTCGTGGATTGCTGACAATGCTTCGAGCAATTTGTCCACCACCAGTCAGTCTTCCACGCAGTCCACCCATGTCACCGAAATCCCCACTCCTCCAGCTCCTGCACCTCAGCCTCCTCCCCCCCAGTCTGCCCCCTCCCAGGAAAATTTGGCATTTGAACCGGCATACTCTGAGGAACTGTTTTCTGGACCCTTCCCACAGTCACAAACCACTTGTCCGGTTGCTGCTGAGCAATTTTCCGATGCCCAGGTTTTCCACCAGTCACAGTCTGTGGGTGATGATGACCTTCTTGACGTAGTGGAAGTGTGTAAAGAGGTGTCCGACGATGAGGAGACACGGTTGTCAGACAGTGGGGAAGTTGTTGTCAGGGCAGGAAGTCCGAGGGGGGAGCAGACTGAGGGATCGGAGGATGATGAGGTGACAGACCCAAGCTGGGTTGAGAGGCCGGGTGAACACAGTGCTTCTGAGACGGAGGAGAGTCCTCGACCTGAACAGGTTGGAAGAGGCAGTGGTGGGGCCAGACGGAGAGGCAGGGCCAGAGCTGGTGCATCAGCGCCACTGTCAACTAGTGAAGCTCCCGTGGTGAGGGCTCTTGCGGCGAGGGCTAGATCTTCAGAAGTGTGGAGGTTCTTTAAGGAAACACCGGATGACCGATGGACTGTGGTGTGCAACATTTGCCAAACCAGGCTCAGCAGGGGTTCCACCACTACTAGCTTAACTACCACCAGTATGCGCAGGCATATGAATGCTAAGCACCCCACTCAGTGGCAACAAGCCCGTTCACCTCCGGCCGTGCACACCACTGCTCCTTCCCCTGTGTCAGCTGCTAGTCAGCCCCCTGCCCAGGACCCTGGCACAAAAACCCCATCGTCGCCTCCACGATCCTCCACAGCATCCACCAGCGTTCAGCTCTCCATACCCCAGACGCTGGAGCGGAAACGCAAATATAGTGCAACCCACCCGCACGCCCAAGCCCTTAATGTGCACATCTCCAGATTGCTTAGCCTGGAGATGCTGCCCTATAGGCTAGTAGAGACCGAGGCCTTTCGCAACCTCATGGCGGCGGCCGCCCCTCGGTATTCGGTCCCCAGCCGCCACTACTTTTCCCGATGTGCCGTCCCAGCCCTGCACCAGCACGTGTCAGACAACATCATCCGTGCCCTGACCAACGCCGTTTCTGACAAGGTCCACCTGACCACGGACACGTGGACGAGTGCTGCCGGGCAGGGCCACTATATATCGCTGACGGCACATTGGGTTAACTTGGTGGAGGCTGGGACCGAGTCTGACCCTGGGGCTGCTCATATACTGCCGACGCCGAGGATTGCGGGGCCTACCTCGGTCCAGGTGTTTCAGGCCTACTATGCCTCCTCCTCCTCCCACCCCTCCTCCACCTCCTCCTCCGAACTACCATCCGTGGGCACGGCGCCATCAGTCGGTAGCTCTAGGCACAGCAGCAGTGCCGTCGCTAAGCGACAGCAGGCGGTGCTCAAACTGCTGAGCCTAGGCGACAAAAGGCACACCGCCCAAGAGCTATTACAGGGCATCACGGCGCAGACTGATCTGTGGCTGGCACCGCTGAACCTCAAGCCGGGAATGGTTGTGTGTGACAACGGCCGTAACCTGGTGGCGGCTCTGCAACTCGGCAGACTGACACATGTGCCATGCCTGGCCCATGTGTTAAATCTGATAGTGCAGCGTTTCCTCAAGACATACCCCAATCTGTCTGATTTGCTCACGAAGGTGCGCCGCATCTGTGCGCATTTCAGGAAGTCCAGCCCAGATGCTGCCACTCTCAGGGCAGCGCAGCGCCGCCTCCAACTGCCCGCTCACCGACTGTTGTGCGACGTGCCCACGAGGTGGAATTCAACACTGACCATGTTATCCAGAGTTTACCAGCAGCGCAGAGCGATTGTAGACTGCCAGATGTCAACTTCCACCAGAACTGGTAGTCAGGTCAGTCAGCTTCCTCAAGTCTACAATGAGGAGTGGACGTGGATGTCTGATATCTGTCAGGTGCTGAGTAACTTTGAGGAGTCAACACAGATGGTCAGTGGCGATGCCGCCATCATCAGCCTCACCATCCCGCTGCTTGGCCTGTTGAAAAACTCTCTGGTCAGCATGAAGTCGGAAGCTTTGCGCTCGTCACAAGAGACGGGGGAAGAATATTCCCTTGTTGATAGCCAAAGCACCCTGAGGTCTGTTTCTCAGCGCATATCGGAGGAGGTGGAGGTGGAGGAGGATGAGGAGGAAGAGGAGGAGAATGTTGGCGAGACACAAGAGGGGACCATTGTTGAGTCCTTCACTGTTCAGCGTGTATGGGCAGAAGAAGAGGAGTTGGAGGAGTTGGAGGAGGAGGAAATGGACAGTCAGGCCAGTGAGGGGAGTGAATTCTTACGCGTTGGTACTCTGGCGCATATGGCAGATTTCATGCTAGGCTGCCTATCCCGTGACCCTCGCGTTCAAAGAATTTATTCCAGCACCGATTACTGGGTGTTCACTCTCCTGGACCCACGGTACAAGCAAAATCTTCCCACTCTCATCCCTGGAGAGGAAAGGAGTGTGAGAATGCATGAATACCAGCAGGCCCTGGTGCACAAGCTGAAACAGTATTTCCCTTCTGACAGCGCTAGCGGCAGAGTGCGTAGTTCTGCGGGACAAGTAGCGAGGGAGAGTAGGCGAGCAGGCAGCTTGTCCAGCACTGGCAAGGGTACGCTTTACAAGGCTTTTGCCAGCTTTATGTCACCCCAGCAAGACACTGTCACCTGTCCCCAGTCTCGGCAGAGTAGGGCTGATCTTTACAGAAAGATGGTGAGGGAGTACGTAGCTGACCATACCATCGTCCTAAATGATCACACAGCTCCCTACAACTACTGGGTTTCAAAGCTGGACATGTGGCACGAACTGGCGCTGTACGCCTTGGAGGTTCTTGCCTGCCCTGCCGCTAGCGTCTTGTCCGAGCGGGTTTTCAGTGCAGCTGGTGGCATCATCACCGATAAGCGTACACGCCTGTCGACTGACAGCGCTGACAGGCTGACGCTTATTAAAATGAATAAAGGCTGGATTTCTCAGAATTTCCAATCTCCACCAGGTGAAGGAAGCTCAACCTGAATAATTGATCCACTCCTCCTCCTCCTCCTCATTTTCCTCCTTCTCCTCCTCTTTGTACAGTAAAGCAGAGGAAAATGGCTATTATTTGACAGGGCCCACTGGCTCTTGCTATAGTACTTCATGCATTTAATTTTTCTGGAGGGCCACCTACCCGGTCCTCTGTTTGAAACAATTTTTGTGAGTGCCACATACAGGCACTCAATCTATTCCATTTTTCTGGAGGGCCACCTACCCGGTCCTCTGTTTTAAAAAATTTTTGGGACTGCCACATACAGGCACTCAATCTATTCCATTTTACTGGAGGGCCACCTACCTGCTCCTCTGGTTTGAAACATTTTTGGGACTGCCACATACAGGCACTCAATCTATTCCATTTTACTGCAGGGCCACCTACCTGCTCCTCTGGTTTGAACAATTTTTGGGACTGCCACATACAGGCACTCAATCTATTCCATTTTACTGGAGGGCCACCTACCTGCTCCTCTGGTTTGAAACATTTTTGGGACTGCCACATACAGGCACTCAATCTATTCCATTTTACTGCAGGGCCACCTACCTGCTCCTCTGGTTTGAACAATTTTTGGGACTGCCACATACAGGCACTCAATCTATTCCATTTTACTGGAGGGCCACCTACCTGCTCCTCTGGTTTGAAACATTTTTGGGACTGCCACATACAGGCACTCAATCTATTCCATTTTACTGCAGGGCCACCTACCTGCTCCTCTGGTTTGAACAATTTTTGGGACTGCCACATACAGGCACTCAATCTATTCCATTTTACTGGAGGGCCACCTACCTGCTCCTCTGGTTTGAAACATTTTTGGGACTGCCACATACAGGCACTCAATCTATTCCATTTTACTGCAGGGCCACCTACCTGCTCCTCTGGTTTGAACAATTTTTGGGACTGCCACATACAGGCACTCAATCTATTCCATTTTACTGGAGGGCCACCTACCTGCTCCTCTGGTTTGAAACATTTTTGGGACTGCCACATACAGGCACTCAATCTATTCCATTTTACTGCAGGGCCACCTACCTGCTCCTCTGGTTTGAACAATTTTTGGGACTGCCACATACAGGCACTCAATCTATTCCATTTTACTGGAGGGCCACCTACCTGCTCCTCTGGTTTGAAACATTTTTGGGACTGCCACATACAGGCACTCAATCTATTCCATTTTACTGCAGGGCCACCTACCTGCTCCTCTGGTTTGAACAATTTTTGGGACTGCCACATACAGGCACTCAATCTATTCCATTTTACTGGAGGGCCACCTACCTGCTCCTCTGGTTTGAAACATTTTTGGGACTGCCACATACAGGCACTCAATCTATTCCATTTTACTGCAGGGCCACCTACCTGCTCCTCTGGTTTGAACAATTTTTGGGACTGCCACATACAGGCACTCAATCTATTCCATTTTACTGGAGGGCCACCTACCTGCTCCTCTGGTTTGAAACATTTTTGGGACTGCCACATACAGGCACTCAATCTATTCCATTTTACTGCAGGGCCACCTACCTGCTCCTCTGGTTTGAACAATTTTTGGGACTGCCACATACAGGCACTCAATCTATTCCATTTTACTGCAGGGCCACCTACCTGCTCCTCTGGTTTGAACAATTTTTGGGACTGCCACATACAGGCACTCAATCTATTCCATTTTACTGGAGGGCCACCTACCTGCTCCTCTGGTTTGAAGAATTTTTGGGACTGCCACATACAGGCACTCAATCTATTCCATTTTACTGGAGGGCCACCTACCTGCTCCTCTGGTTTGAAACATTTTTTGGACTGCCACATACAGGCACTCAATCTATCCCATTTTACTGGAGGGCCACCTACCTGCTCCTCTGGTTTGAAAAATGTTTGGGACTGCCACATACAGGCACTATCCAAATTAAATTGTCTCCATAGCAGCCTCCACACGTTGTCTCCATTGCTACCTCCAAAAGTCGTCCATATAGCTGCCTCCATACATCGTCCCTTTATCAAACGAGGTGTGTCAGGCAGAAATTTGGGTTGTTTTCATGGATTCCACATCAAAGTTGTTAACTTTGTCGCCACCCTGCTGTGTTATCCACAAAATATACTGGCAAACTTTTACCATTTAGGGATATTATTTCAGCGCTTCTTGCGCATCTGTTTACATTCCCCTCACCCGGCATATCCTAAACTTATAAGAACGCTACTACACTTGATTTTATACAAAAGGTTCTTAGAAGTGCTGTTTGGGGAGTAGCCTAGAGACAGGGGCTTGGATTGGCGAAAGCTCGCCTGGCAGCGGAACGCCAGCTCCATGCGCATCATGCGCTTCTTGCGCATCTGTTTACATTCCCCTCACCCGCCATATCCCAAACTTATAAGAACGCTACTACACTTAACTTGGTGCAGGCTGGGACCGAGTCTGACCCTGGGGCTGGTCATATACTGCCGACGCAGAGAATTGCGGGGCCTACCTCGGTCCAGGTCTCAAAGGCCTACTATACCTCCTCCCACCCCTCCTCCACCTCCTCCTCCTCCGAATTACCATCCGTGGGCATGGCGCCATCAGTCGGTAGCTCTAGGCACAGCAGCAGTGCCGTCGCTAAGCGACAGCAGGCGGTGCTGAAACTGCTGAGCCTAGGCGATAAAAGGCACACCGCCCAAGAGCTATTACAGGGCATTCCACATCAAAGTTGTTAACTTTGTCGCCACCCTGCTGTGTAATCCACAAAATATACTTGCAAACTTTTACCATTTAGGGATATTATTTCAGCGCTTCTTGCGCATCTGTTTACATTCCCCTCACCCGCCATATCCTAAACTTATAAGAACGCTACTACACTTGATCTTATACAAAAGGTTCTTAGAAGTGCTGTTTGGGGAGTAGCCTATAGACAGGGGCTTGGATTGGCGAAAGCTCGCCTGGCAGCGGAGCGCCAGCTCCATGCCAAGATCCAACTAACATAGTTTTAACTGCAGCACCTTTAATCTACTACTAGTTCACTGCCTCCATACATGGTCCCCTTATCAAACGAGCTGTGTCAGGCAGAATTTTGGGTTGTTTTCATGGCTTCCATGTTAACTTTGTCGCCACCCTGCTGTGTAATCCACAAAATATACTGGCAAACTTTTATCATGTACCGATATTATTTGAGCGCTTCTTGCTCACCTCCTTTGGTTCCTCTCTGCCACCCATTGGTTTGAAGCCTGAGTCCATTTAGGGTATGTCGCCATGACACTCTCTAGCCTGCTGCCGCTGCCTCTGCATGCCGTCCCCTATAGTGTCAGGGTCAATTATTGGATGTTTTAGATGCTATCTAGCTTCATTCTGTCACTCTGTCATGGCCATGCTGTTGCCCATAATTTTGGCATAATGGTGCGATTAGGCAGCCTCAGAGGCATCCATGCATGCTGCCCCTGCTGTTTCCTGTCCATTTCCGTGGTGTTTCCATCCTTTTCTGAGGTTCCCAGGTGTTTGGCCAAGCTTCCCTGTGCAGAGCCTTGGTCCCCTTGAAAAATGCTCGAGTCTCCCATTGACTTCAATGGGGTTCGTTATTCGAGACGAGCACTCGAGCATCGGGAAAAGTTCGTCTCGAATAACGAGTACCCGAGCATTTTAGTGTTCGCTCATCTCTAATAAGCATCTATGCTATTTGGTGTAGAAAACACAAAAAAAAATGTAAAAACATTAAACAATGGGGTATTGTGCAAAAAATATAGTGTTACTTTTGAGGGGTCTCATTGTTAAAATATGTCCACCCTTTGAAGGTTTTTACTGCATTACTCTATTAGGGGCTCAGCCAATGAGACATAACACCTGACAACTGTTCTAGCAAAATCTGCCAATAGACTCTCCTTTCCTTCCACGCCCTGCAGTGCACCCATATAGCAGTTTGTGGTCTGGTGTGGGATATTACTGTGTTCAGGAGCAACTGGTTAACAAACTATGGGGTGCATTTACTTCTTTAAACCCTTCTAAAAATAAAAATTAAGGGGCCAAATCAAGGTTTTTTTGGTAAAAAAAAACTTAGTTATTTTTGTATACACATGTAAGATATCAGAGTTAACGAGTTATGTTTTGGCAGAGCAAACTGACTATAGGAAGATCATTAAAGAAACTGTCTTCTCTTAAAGTAAAAGATTTCACAGCACGTAGGCCTGAGCTCCAGTATAAAGCTAATAAAGACCCTATAAGTAATAGGGAAGCTCCCAATTTAGTGGGAAAAAAAGGAATGGGATTGAGCAGAGGTAAATAAAGGAGATAGCACAACAAGCATGAACAACCTAGAAGAGGAGGCATTAGGGGCAGTAGGGGGCTTGAACAGCAGTACTACTGGGGATTTGATGGACAACAACATAAAAGATGCTCAGAATAATGTAACAACATCTAATGAAAGTATAGGCATACAAACAGAACATGAAGGAAATGTTTGAAACTTATCATAAAGCGCTAATGGCTGAATTTAGATCTTCTTTTGGAGTAATAAAAGAGGTAGGTGAGTTGGGAGACAGGACAAATCAACTAGAACAGGCTACTGCATATAACAAGCTAGTGGAGAGTCATCAAAAGCTAGAAGAGGAGGTTACCGCATTGAAAAATAAACTAGGGGATCTTGAAGATAGGTCAAGAAGAAATAATGTCAGAATATGAGGCAGTAGGGGAGAAATATTTGGAAAATGTCTACAGAAAATGTAGAACACAATAATAAGTGATGAAGAGTCACTAGACAAATCAATAGACAGAATTCACAGGCTGCCCAAACCCAAAACATTGAAACCAGAAATATCCAGAGATACTGTCGCCAGGTTTCACTATTTTAAAACTAAAGAAAAATTTATACAATCTCTAAGGGAAATATCAAAACTTCCAGAACCCTTTCACAATATTGAAATGTTTAATGATCTTTGACAAAACACAATGGGGCAGATTTACTTACCCGGTCCTGTCTCAATCCCACGGTGCGTTGTCCGACGAGGATTCGGGTGTGCCATGATTCACTAAGATCGTGCGCCCGACTTCCTGCATCCGTCGCTTCTGCACTGAGGTCAGCCGGAGTTCACCTGCTTCTTCCTGGTGCATATGAGTGCTTGATCTTGCGACACGATTCCGTTTTTAAATTCCCGGTTTGTCCGACGGCCACGCCCCCCCCCCCCTGATTTCTGACGCATGCAAGCCGGCGCTGTTGCGCCACAATCCGATCATGTGAGGGCAATTCGAAAATAATCGCGAAACCCGACGAAAGTGAAGTGTTCGGACCCTCAGTAAATGTGCCCCAATGAGACTGCGTAGGGAGTTTAAAGAAGTTACTGAGATTTTAAGAGAAAAGCAGATAGGATAAAAATGTGTTTTTCCAGTAAAACTGATAATTTGGTTTATGGGCGAGTATACAACTTAAAGTTGCCGAAAGAAGCAGGAAAACTGTTGTGTCAGTGGAAATTGAAAGAGGACAAAGGGACACAGGAAAGTGATAAGACAGATCAGATTAAGAAAATTGATACAGAATAGCAAGGGAAAAAAGCAAAACCCGCTAATATAGAAAGGACATTAACAGTCGAGCAACCTGAGTCGGGGAAAATAAATTCCAGACCTAATCTCATAAATAATAAATTGTGGATGATTATGTATGATTTTTTATTTAGATTATATGTATAAGATGTCTAGAAATGGTAAACAATGATGGCACTGTCTTTTTATAGATGGAAAGAATAAAGCAAGATCTTTAAATAAAGATGACACTCACTCAAGGGTTGAACAGTCCATTTAAGAGGAGGGCCTTGTGGAATGAAGTAACTAAAGAAAGATGTGAAGTTTTGTGCATACAGGAAAAACATTTATTAAACAAAGACATATACCGTTTAACACATAGAAATAAAAAAATATATATTTTCACGCAAATGCAGAAAATAAAAAAGCAGGGGTTAGTATTTTTTTAAATCTATGATTCGTAAAGCACAACAGAATTTGGTGTATAAATAAAGATTATTTTTATTATTATTTTAAATTGTGGAGGATTTGGCCCAGTAGAGACCGTGGTAGCGGGGTGCTGTGATGCAGTTCACGACAGTGACACCAAAGTACAGTCCAAAACAGGTCTAGCCTGTGTTTATTTCAGCAGGAACAAAATAAAACAGCCTTCACATTCAGGCATCAAAAACAAAATAATATCCTACCCGTCAGGGTGCTAACTAAACAATGGTTTTCTGACTCACCACTAACAAAACAGTTTTTGTTGCTCCAGGCACAGAGGTCAAGGCTGCGTACTCTCCAGCCTCCTTCCAGAGAGACAACACTTCCAGCTCTGCTGAGCGACTTTATGAGGCTAATTGGGCTGTTCCCACCACCTGTGTCCAAGGTGCTGGACACAAACCTAGGGGAAACATACCGCCCATCCACAGTTAACCCCTTCAGTGTCTCACAAAATCTACAGTAAAATTTCAACTGGCAGAATGTGTTGGTATTTGATTGTGGTAGGCCGGATTAATGATGTTTTGTACACGTTGGCTTCTATTTATGCTCCGAACACAGGCCAGTGTAAGTTTTTAAATCAGTGTTATAAAAAATAAACACAATTAAACAAGGTACAGTGGGTACCTTGGCTCTTTGGGCTCCTCATCTCAGCCTAGTAAATATTAGACTAACAAATAAGTGCTAGAAGATGAGCTGCATGATATTTGGAGATATCAACCTGTTAATGAACCTGACTATACATATTTTTTCCAAGATATGGGAGCTATTCTAGAATAGACTACTTTCTGGATGATGGTGAGACTCTCCTCTGATGTACGGAGTCAAGGATCGGGAATATTACATGGTCGGATCACACACCAATTATGTTAAATTTAAATAAGAGACCCAGACAAGACTCCGTACCTAGTTGGAGCCTAAAGTTACCTTAAAATCAGAGGAGTGTCAAACAATCTACTGTAATTAAAAGATCAAAATAATTATTTGAAATAAATGATAATAGAGAAATAAATGATGCATCTCTTTGGAACACATATAAGCTATCTGTGAGTGAAGTCTATAAGAGATTAGGAAGAGAGTTTAAAAGGAAAAAAAGAAGCTAGAATGAAACAACTGATAGCAGAAATAAATGAGATGGAAGAACAAAATAAAATTAGTGTAAGTGTAGAAAAAACAAAGAAACTAAGCAAATTGATATTGCAGCTCCGCACATTACTGTTATCAGATTATAAACAGAATAAGTGGAATTGTAAGATAAAATACTACTTAATGCGAGATAAAGCAAGTAAAATTCTGTCCAAAAGAATTTAAAAACAGAGGATCAAAGTTAGAATAGACAGCCTTTAATACCCCAGAAACAGAATAGTTAAGAACCCAATAGCAGAAGCATTTCAGTTGTACTATGCTAAATTATACAACTTAAAATTGACTATTGATCTTCCTAAACTGTCCGAAAAGCAGTTCAAAAATTTAAATAAGCCGTTGGATGAAGAGGAAATAGAGAAAACAATTTTGGTCTCTAAATTAAATAAATCTCCAGGACCAGATGGGCTCTCAAATGAACATTACTGACAGTTTTCTAAAGAACTCAGACCATATATGACACAAGTATTTAGATACTGGCAGGAAAAAGGTCAAATAGAAGCGAATAATTTACTGGCGACAGTAGTAACACTCCCAAAATCAGATAAACAGCAAGATAAGCCAGGGAACTTTAGACCAATATCCCTCTTGAACTGTGATATAAAACTATTTGCTAAACTTTTTGCAATCAGGCTACAAAAGGTTCTTCCCTCTATTATATCACTTGATCATGTTGGATGTGTGAAGGCCGACAAACTAAATTTGGGACAAGAAGTATAATAGATCTTTTGCAGTGGGCCCAGGTATCCCCAGTGTGCTCCTGTCTTTGGATGCAGAGAAGGCCTTTGATAGGATACACTGGGGCTACCTGGACGCCACAGTTTGAAAGGCCCAATACTACAAGCTTTTTTAGCATTACATTCTAACCCAAGAAGTCAGGTCTTAGTGTCAGGGCTCTACTCTTCAGAATTCGAAATCTCCAATGGCGCCCGACAGGGTTGCCCCTTGTCGTCGGGAATTTTTGCAATGATGCAACCCCTAGCCCAAAGTATTAGACGAGAAGGGAATATTACAGGAATCCAAGTGAATACAGAGTTAGGAGTACCAGAGTTGAAAGTGTATCATAAAGATGCTATTTTAGAGGGAGTGAGTGAATGTTGGAACCCCATGCGTCTACACAAATGGATTCAAATTGAAAGTGTTGTACTCCCACAAAATTTAAGTCTTTTAGAGTGCTGAACAAGGAACCCTGTTCCCAGGTTTTGTAAGTCAACAACTCCAGATGGTCTAGATACAACTTTTCTTCTATAATCTACACCTGATGCGTTTCCCTGTTGTAGTTACAGAAAACAGTTCATCAGAGGTGTTACTAAGGGTCCCGCGGCCACATTTTCATGGGATTGTGTCGCACGCGATCGTTTTGTGTCGCAATCACGCTGGCTTTCACGCGATACAAATCGGGGGGTGGGCCGTCGGACGATCCGACAGATTCGAATTGCGGGATGGCCGGTAAGTGTAAAAATACAATTCAGTGATGCGGCCAGAATATATGAATAGGAGGAGTTTCACAATAAGGGGAAAGTGTGGTACACGACAGAGGCATGCCCCACCTTTCATAGGATATAACACTTATGGCAGTGATGGCGAACCTTTTAGAGACCGAGTGCCCAAACTACAACCAAGGCCCACTTATTTATGGATGAGTGGCAACACAGAAATGTAATGAGTAATTTGTACTCCCTGCTCTATTACAGCTTTCATTGATATCAGCACCCAGTGGACACCAATAAAGCAGAAAATAAAAGAAATTTGGATGATCATTGTAGCTTCCCTCTGGGGTCCCATAAACAGAAAGAATTGTCAGGGACGGAGAAGGAGCTTCAATGATAATCCAGATCCGTCCACACCTTCCAACTCCTCCAGTAGTCCCAAGTAGCACTGTCACTTAAAAATAGCTCTGTGCACAACAAGTCTTGGGCTGTCTGGGACTGCATGAAGATACCTGGAGTCGTCTCTGGTGATGGCCTGGGTGTGTATATAATTAAAGTGATTCATTCTATAATTCATATTTACGGGTTCAGGAAAAAGAAGAAGGACAATGCAGGCGCCACATGTGTGAGATCTGTTTTCGGTGTGTGAGTTTTTATAGCAAGATTAGTTTCACTCACCTTTTTTGGTTGTACGTCCGGTACAACACGTTAGAAGACGTTATGAAATATAAATAGGAGTCTGGCAGCCTTCCTGGTCTCCGTAGCAGTAGGCGTCTATGGAGCATGCATCATCGGGTAATGTTGGTTTTTTCAGAAGGTTATTTCGGCGCCAAATACTCACAAGTATTATATGATAAACTTAGAGTTCCTTTATTGGGTAAGACGCGTTTCGAGCCCAAACCGGGCTCTTCTTCAGTTACAAAAGGTATACAGTGCATAGGAAAAGCGGGCTTATAAGCATCACTTGGCGGGAAGATGACCCCCAGCTGACATCAGGGTGATGTCACTATGTAAACATATACATTGTAGTAATTGTATTCATTCATAAAATTGACTCGTATTGAGTCATTGTGACTAAAAGTAATAATAATAATAAACATCATCCTAATATATAAATAAATAAGCGAACTAATTAAAATGCATATTAAAGATGACATAATAGAAAAATCCATAATAAAATAAATTAAAATAAATTAAATAGAATAAATTAACGTATACATAATTGGTAAGATATATATATATATACACATATAAAACCAATAGATACCGGACCTTATGCCTTTACCATATAGAGAGGGAATTATAACCTTGTTGATCCGGCGCAGAGATCTAATCGCGATCCTCCGAGTCAACCAGACTACGGAAGCCGGGAGGGACCAAAAAGCGAGTTGTCAGTCTCGAAGGGAGAATTTAATGAATCATGGTGAGCTGTGGATGTGTTGCGCTGGAGTGCCGGAATTGCGGTATGTATGGATGCTAAGATTGATGGGGATAATGGAGGGAGAAGATATATATTCAACCTGGGATGTATTACTTTTGGGGGAAGAAACAGCAGTATTTTTAACTTAATACGGTTTCTGTCATTTCATTGAGTCCAGACGGTTTCAAGGTGTTAAGTTTATAAATCCAATAGATTTCCTTTTTCTTTAAAGTGGCAAATCTATTGTTGATTCCAGGGTTAATGAAGTCAATTGGCATAATGGTAATTTTTCCTTCGCCTTTATGTTTAAGGGTACAGTGTTTAGACAGTCCATGATTTAAGACCTTATGTCTGATATTATATCTGTGTTGGTTTAATCTACAATGCAGTGCTTGTGTCGTTCTACCAACATATTGGAGACCACACTGGCATTCGATAAGGTAGATAACATAGCTGCTGCTGCAATTCAGCTCAAACTTTAATTCAAAGTTTTCCCCTGTGCTGTTAGATTTAAAATGGTCTGATCTTTTTATCATCCCACAGCATAGACATTGGGGTTTGCCACACTTAAAGCTCCCTTTAGAGGTGCTTGGTGGTACTCTGTTCCTATATTGTTTAGGGATACTGGGTGCCAGGATGTTCTTTACTGTAGGGGCTCTCCTGTATATACATGATATTTTGCCCGGTACAATTTTAGTAAGTACAGGATCTGACTTGATGATCGTCCAATGTTTTTGTAAAATATTGAGGATATCTTTGCTGTCGTTACTGTATGTAGTAATGAATTTTAGTTGGTGTGTTGTTTCGTTCTTTTTATTTATTGTCTGTTTGGTTTGAAGACTTTCTTTCTGGCTACATTGGCTTGCTCTTTCGATGGCATCTTTGATTAGTGTGTTTGGATATTTCTTTTCCTTGAACCTTTTTTTCAGAATATGGCATTGTTGCTCATATGTCTGGGTGTTCGAGCAATTTCTTCTGAGACGTCTGAATTGGCTGTAGGGAATGTTTTGGAGCCATTTCCTATGGTGATTGCTGTAGTAGTCTAAGTAACTATTTACGTCCACTTTTTTAAAAAAAGTGGCTGTAGTGAATTCTTTTTCGTTATGTCCTATTTCTAGGTCAAGGAATTCTACTTTGTCTGGACTCTGATATGGGGTGAACGTTAGTCCCCAGTCATTATTGTTAATCTTATCAAAGAAGTTTTGTAGAGATGTACTATTGCCCTGCCATACTACGAACAGGTCATCGATATATCTTTTGTACAGTTTAAGTCTTCCTAAATGTACTGTTTCTGGCATAATAAAGATGTTTTCAAATATGCACATGAATAGGTTTGCATAAGAAGGGGCTACTTTAGTCCCCATTGCAGTACCGTTTTGTTGATGAAATATTCGTTCTCCATGTGTGAAATAGTTATTATTTAAAATAAAAGATAGACTTTCTAGGAGGAATTGTCTCTGAATCTGTAGAATATAAATGGGTCTACTGGTGCAGCGATTTCTATATTTTGTATTTGTTTTTGTTCTTGGACCGCAAAGTGTCTTTGGATAGTTATTTTCCTTATAAATTTTTGTAAATCTAAAAAAGTGTCAAAACAATTGCTGGTATTTGTGGGACAAAACGAGAGCCCTTTTTCTAAAAGGGATTTCTCGTGTGGGTTAAGTTCATACGTTGAGAGGTTAAAAATTTTTAATGGTTGTGCTAGTGGGTTGTTTCCGGATTGTCCCTCTTTCCTCTTTTTGCCTCCCCTTTTCCCTCTCCTTCTAATTTTCTTTTTGTTTTTATGCTCGGAAAGTAAGAATTGATTGGTTTCATTGGGGTCATCGCTTTTAGTCTTATGGGGTCTTTCGGGGTAATGCATAAAAAATCTTTATCCCCTTTATTTGGACTTTTGTGGTGTGTTGTTTGTGCATTTGGTATCTGGATGGAAAGTGGTTCAAGAAAAGGTACTGATACCAAGGGGCCACTTTGTGAGTGGTCTAGTATGATAGATTGGTCTGTGGGGTGGGTGGAAATGTTCAGAGCCAGATCTGCCACTATCTGTGTACTAGTTGTGTTGGGGGAGACTGTTTTTGCTAGGGTGTAGCTGCTGTTCAGCGCTGCATCACATCTATTGAATTCAGCGTTACGTTCCCTAATTTGTTTGATTTTGATGAGTAGATCTTGATGTTTGCGTGCATAATCAGGGGGGGAGTGTTGTGGGGTCCCCTTGCGTGCATTGCTTGTAGGTGTTGATGGTTGATCAATGTTTTGGGAGGATACATTACTGTTGTTTGTCGTGGTAACCTGTTCATTGTCTGCAATTTTGTTTGTGTAAGGATCCTTGCTGATAGTGGTGTCTATCTGTCCAGTGGTTCGTTGGGGAGTTTTATGGTGTGAACTGCTTCTGTATTTCTGGCGATTTGTAGAATCATGAGACTTATATTTGTGATGGTGGTTCCCTGAGAAAAAGGATCTTCCCTGGTTTGGTCGAACTGAGGGATGGGTGGTGGTGTTTTTAGTATGTTCTGTCTTTGTCTGATCTATGGAGTGTGATTTATTATTTAACCTATAGTGATCCCCTTCCTTGTCAGCTCGATCTCGTTTTAGTTTTCTTGTTTTTCTCTGTATAGTTTCGTGTTCGATTTTCTGTATTCTACCCACAATGTTTTGGCATATTTGAGCAAAGTCAGTATGTGTGTTGAAGAGCAATAGCTGTTGTTGTAAGAATTTGATCTTATTTTTTGCTATCCCATATAGATTGTTTCTTTTTTCAAAAATAGTCTCTATCAGTAAGTTTGAGCATTTGTCTAGTATCGTTTCCCAGTGCTGTGTATAACTCGGGTCTGTAGGGAAGGTAGAAGGGAAATTAATCCTAAGACCCCTAGGTGCAATATTCTCTTTCACATAAATTTCTAAAAACATCATATCAATTTCATGTGCCAGTTCCTCTTTCATAGCGTTTTCTAGTTCATTAAAAAAGCCATTCATTCTCCGAATGTCTTCAATTGAAAATGAGGTATCAGAAGTAGTACTTGCAATTTCATTAGTTCTTTCTCTTGGAGATCCTACGCTCCTTCGAACTTCTAGTTGTCTCAGTTCTTTTCGGTTAATCAGCTGGTCCATTTTTGCAATGATTCCTGCGGCTGCTCTGGCTACTTGTCCTCCGGACCGAGGAGTGTTAGTTCGTCGGTTGGTTAACGGGTTCAGGAAAAAGAAGAAGGACAATGCAGGCGCCACATGTGTGAGATCTGTTTTCGGTGTGTGAGTTTTTATAGCAAGATTAGTTTCACTCACCTTTTTTGGTTGTACGTCCGGTACAACACGTTAGAAGACGTTATGAAATATAAATAGGAGTCTGGCAGCCTTCCTGGTCTCCGTAGCAGTAGGCGTCTATGGAGCATGCATCATCGGGTAATGTTGGTTTTTTCAGGAGGTTATTTCGGCGCCAAATACTCACAAGTATTATATGATAAACTTAGAGTTCCTTTATTGGGTAAGACGCATTTCGAGCCCGAACCGGGCTCTTCTTCAGTTACAAAAGGTATACAGTGCATAGGAAAAGCGGGCTTATAAGCATCACTTGGCGGGAAGATGACCCCCAGCTGACATCAGGGTGATGTCACTATGGGATAGCAAAAAATAAGATCAAATTCTTACAACAACAGCTATCGCTCTTCAACACACATACTGACTTTGCTCAAATATGCCTAAACATTGTGGGTAGAATACAGAAAATCGAACACGAAACTATACAGAGAAAAACAAGAAAACTAAAACGAGATCGAGCTGACAAGGAAGGGGATCACTATAGGTTAACCCCTTCCCGCACCCTGACGTGATTCTACGTCATAGGATGCGGGTAGTTCCCGCACCTTGACGTAGAATCACGTCATGGCGATCGCCCGAGCTCAGAAGCTGAGCCCTTGCGATCGCCGCGGGATCCCAGCGGTACGCGGTAGCTGGGATCCCGCAGTACCAGCCGGGATCGCGACTATCGCGATCCCGACTGTTTAACCCTATAGACGCCGCGGTCATAGTGACCGCGGCGTCTATGGTGTATTGACGCGACGATCGGCACCCTCCGTGCAGGGCACGGAGGTGCCAGTCGTTGCCATGGCAACCTAGAGGCACGATCAGGTCCCCTAGGCTGCCTGTGGCAGCTGCCTGCTAGGATCGTGCACTGTGCACGATCTAACAGTGCAGCTGTCAGCCTATGCAGAATGCATAGGCTGACTATGTCATATGCTGCAATACATTAGTATTGCAGCATATTACAATGAACAAGTGATTAAATTATCACTTGTTCATGTCCCACCCTGGGACAAAATAAAACAGTAAAAAAAAAGTTTAAAAAAAAGGTGCAACTAAAAAAAAATTATTTAAAAAGAATAAAAGTCCCCTTAAGTCCCGTCCCATGCAGTAATCATATAAAACATAAAAAAAGTGAAAATCACCAAAAAAACCACAACATATTGGGTATCACAATGTCCGTAACAACCCGTCAAATAAAATAAAATGGTCACTGAACCCGTACGGTGAACGCCGTAAAAAAAAACACAAAAAAACCTCACAAAAATCATTAAATTTTCACATCTGATCGCATAAAAAGTGCATAAAAAGTGATCAAAAAGTAAAATGTACCCCAACATGATACCAAGAATAAGTACAGCTTGTCCCGCAAAAAATAAGCTGTAAAACAGCGCTGTAAACAAAAAAATATAAATGTTCTGCCCATTGTTACATGGCGATACAAAAACAAGTAAATGTCTCACAAAATGAGTTCTATATTCTGAAAAACAAGTTAACCATAAAAAAGCCATGTAAATGGGGTATCGCCGTAATCGTGATGACCCGTAGAATAAAGATAACACATTATTTTTATGGTACGGTGAAAGTCCGAGGAAAAAAATGCTAAAAACCATAAACAAGAATTAATGATTTTTTTAACCATCACCAAGAAAGAGTTAATAAAATCTGATTATTGGCTATTGAGCCCCCCCGTAAATGATGTACCTGATAAGTGGATCTCATCCACAAAAAAATAATCCCCCATATGTCCAAATTACAAAAAAATAAACATTTTATAGCCTGTAAAATGTGACATTGCAGATCTGCTCTGAATGGCGCCTCCTTCCGTTCTATGCCCGGCCGTGCGCCCATACAGCAGTCACCACCACATATGGGGCATCCTCTAACTCGGGAGACATTGGGTATCAAACTTTGTGGAGTTTTTTGTCATTTAATACTTTGTGACGGTTTAATTTTTGGCCAAAATTAATATATTGTCTAAAAAAAATGACAGCTTGTAAATTAGACCTCCATTTTGTTTTAACCACTGTGAAGCATCTAAAGGGTTAACATACTTCTTAAAGTTGATTTTTTACACATTGAGGGGTGTAGTTTCTAAAATGGCATAATTTATGGGGGTTTACTGCTGTTTAGGCCTCTCAAAGTCAGTTAAAGCTGAGCAGGTGGCTCTAAATAAGGGTTTTGGCGTTTTTCATAAAAATGAGAAAAATTGCTCCCAAAATTCTGAACCTCCTAACAACCTAGAAAAGAGAGAAGATGCATAAAACCCTATGCCGATATAAAGCAGACATTCGGGAAATGTTAGTTATAAAGTTACTTGGGTGCTATGACTATCTGCCTGAAAAGCAGAACATTTTGAACTATGAAAATGAAGAATTTTTAGAAATTTTTGCCAAATTTAAGTTTTTTTCATAACTTAACACAAAAGATATCATCAAAATTTGAATATTACTTTGAAGTACAATGTGTGACGGTAAAACAATCTCAGAATCCCTTGGATATGTTAAAGTGTCAAAAAGTTATAACCTCCTATAATGACACAGGGCAAATTTTAAAAATCAGGCCTGGTCCTAAAGGTCTAAAATGGCATAGACACGAAGGGGTTAAATAATAAATCACACTCCATAGATCAGACAAAGACAGAACATACTAAAAACACCACCACCCATCCCTCAGTTCGACCAAACCAGGGAAGATCCTTTTTCTCAGGGAACCACCATCACAAATATAAGTCTCATGATTCTACAAATCGCCAGAAATACAGAAGCAGTTCACACCATAAAACTCCCCAACGAACCACTGGACAGATAGACACCACTATCAGCAAGGATCCTTACACAAACAAAATTGCAGACAATGAACAGGTTACCACGACAAACAACAGTAATGTATCCTCCCAAAACATTGATCAACCATCAACACCTACAAGCAATGCACGCAAGGGGACCCCACAACACCCCCCCCCTGATTATGCACGCAAACATCAAGATCTACTCATCAAAATCAAACAAATTAGGGAACGTAACGCTGAATTCAATAGAAGATGTGATGCAGCGCTGAACAGCAGCTACACCCTAGCAAAAACAGTCTCCCCCAACACAACTAGTACACAGATAGTGGCAGATCTGGCTCTGAACATTTCCACCCACCCCACAGACCAATCTATCATACTAGACCACTCACAAAGTGGCCCCTTGGTATCAGTACCTTTTCTTGAACCACTTTCCATCCAGATACCAAATGCACAAACAACACACCACAAAAGTCCAAATAAAGGGGATAAAGATTTTTTATGCATTACCCCGAAAGACCCCATAAGACTAAAAGCGATGACCCCAATGAAACCAATCAATTCTTACTTTCCGAGCATAAAAACAAAAAGAAAATTAGAAGGAGAGGAAAAAGGGGAGGCAAAAAGAGGAAAGAGGGACAATCCGGAAACAACCCACTAGCACAACCATTAAAAATTTTTAGCCTCTCAACGTATGAACTTAACCCACACGAGAAATCCCTTTTAGAAAAAGGGCTCTCGTTTTGTCCCACAAATACCAGCAATTGTTTTGACACTTTTTTAGATTTACAAAAATTTATAAGGAAAATAACTATCCAAAGACACTTTGCGGTCCAAGAACAAAAACAAATACAAAATATAGAAATCGCTGCACCAGTAGACCCATATATGCATATGAAAGTACAACCACCAAGCACTTTCTATCCCATTCATAACCAAAGTCATTTTATAAAGACTAGAGATGAGCGAACATGCTCGTCCAAGCTTGATGCTCGGTCGAGCATTAGCGTACTCGAAACTGCTCGTTGCTCGGACAAATACTTCGCCCGCTCGAGAAAATGGCAGCTCCCGCCGTTTTGCTTTTTGGCGGCCAGAAACAGAGCCAATCACAAGCCAGGAGACTCTGCACTCCACCCAGCATGACGTGGTACCCTTACACGTCGATAGCAGTGGTTGGCTGGCCAGATCAGGTGACCCTGGGATAGACTAGCCGCTGCCCGCGCTGCTCGGATCATTCTGTGTCTGGATGCCGCTAGGGAGAGAGCTGCTGCTGGTCAGGGAAAGCGTTAGGGTGTTCTATTAGCTTACTGTTAGGCAGGAGTGATTCTCCAAGAACCCAACAGCCCTTCTTAGGGCTACAATAACGTTCTACTTTTTTTTTTTTTATTTGCATCTAGTACCATTTTGTGAGGAATTAGCAGGGGGACTTGCTACCGTTGTGTTTAGCTCTTAGTGGCACACATATCCACCTCAAACACCAAAGTGGGAAAATTTAGTAGGGGTTGGATTTCAATTAGGCACAGTCTGCCATTTTTCCTTTTTTATTTTACGTTTATTTTGTTTAATAACTCAGTGTCATCTCATCTGGCATAGTAGTGTGCTTTCATACTTGGCTAGAAAATAGCCATAGGAGAATCCAAACGGCTTACGCCTACAGTAGCGTTATATATTTGATTTCTGGTTGATCTGCTGGTGGCTGTACTTGCTGCAGTGCATCTACTAGCCAATTGTGAGCAATTTGTAGTGAGACTTGCGACCGCTGTGTTTTGCGCTTAGTGACGCACATATCCATTGCAAAGACCAAAGTGGGAAAATTTAGTAGGGGTTGGATTTCAATTAGGCACAGTCTGCCATTTGTCCTTTTTTATTTTACGTTTATTTTGTTTAATAACTCAGCGTCATCTCATCTGGCATAGTAGTGTGCTTTCATACTTGGCTAGAAAATAGCCATAGGAGAATCCAAACGGCTTACGCCTACAGTAGCGTTATATATTTGATTTCTGGTTGATCTGCTGGTGGCTGTACTTGCTGCAGTGCATGTACTAGCCAATTCTGAGCAATTTGTAGTGAGACTTGCGACCGCTGTGTTTTGCGCTTAGTGACGCACATATCCATTGCAAAGACCGAAGTGGGAAAATTTAGTAGGGGTTGGATTTCAATTAGGCACAGTCTGCCATTTGTCCTTTTTTATTTTACGTTTATTTTGTTTAATAACTCAGCGTCATCTCATCTGGCATAGTAGTGTGCTTTCATACTTGGCTAGAAAATAGCCATAGGAGAATCCAAACGGCTTACGCCTACAGTAGCGTTATATATTTGATTTCTGGTTGATCTGCTGGTGGCTGTACTTGCTGCAGTGCATGTACTAGCCAATTCTGAGCAATTTGTAGTGAGACTTGCGACCGCTGTGTTTTGCGCTTAGTGACGCACATATCCATTGCAAAGACCGAAGTAGGAACATTTAGTAGGGGTTGGATTTCAATTAGGCACAGTCTGCCATTTGTCCTTTTTTATTTTACGTTTATTTTGTTTAATAACTCAGCGTCATCTCATCTGGCATAGTAGTGTGCTTTCATACTTGGCTAGAAAATAGCCATAGGAGAATCCAAACGGCTTACGCCTACAGTAGCGTTATATATTTGATTTCTGGTTGATCTGCTGGTGGCTGTACTTGCTGCAGTGCATGTACTAGCCAATTCTGAGCAATTTGTAGTGAGACTTGCGACCGCTGTGTTTTGCGCTTAGTGACGCACATATCCATAGCAAAGACCGAAGTGGGAAAATTTAGTAGGGGTTGGATTTCAATTAGGCACAGTCTGCCATTTGTCCTTTTTTATTTTACGTTTATTTTGTTTAATAACTCAGCGTCATCTCATCTGGCATAGTAGTGTGCTTTCATACTTGGCTAGAAAATAGCCATAGGAGAATCCAAACGGCTTACGCCTACAGTAGCGTTATATATTTGATTTCTGGTTGATCTGCTGGTGGCTGTACTTGCTGCAGTGCATGTACTAGCCAATTCTGAGCAATTTGTAGTGAGACTTGCGACCGCTGTGTTTTGCGCTTAGTGACGCACATATCCATAGCAAAGACCGAAGTGGGAAAATTTAGTAGGGGTTGGATTTCAATTAGGCACAGTCTGCCATTTGTCCTTTTTTATTTTACGTTTATTTTGTTTAATAACTCAGCGTCATCTCATCTGGCATAGTAGTGTGCTTTCATACTTGGCTAGAAAATAGCCTTAGGAGAATCCAAACGGCTTACGCCTACAGTAGCGTTATATATTTGATTTCTGGTTGATCTGCTGGTGGCTGTACTTGCTGCAGTGCATGTACTAGCCAATTCTGAGCAATTTGTAGTGAGACTTGCGACCGCTGTGTTTTGCGCTTAGTGACGCACATATCCATTGCAAAGACCGAAGTGGGAAAATTTAGTAGGGGTTGGATTTCAATTAGGCACAGTCTGCCATTTGTCCTTTTTTATTTTACGTTTATTTTGTTTAATAACTCAGCGTCATCTCATCTGGCATAGTAGTGTGCTTTCATACTTGGCTAGAAAATAGCCATAGGAGAATCCAAACGGCTTACGCCTACAGTAGCGTTATATATTTGATTTCTGGTTGATCTGCTGGTGGCTGTACTTGCTGCAGTGCATGTACTAGCCAATTCTGAGCAATTTGTAGTGAGACTTGCGACCGCTGTGTTTTGCGCTTAGTGACGCACATATCCATAGCAAAGACCGAAGTGGGAAAATTTAGTAGGGGTTGGATTTCAATTAGGCACAGTCTGCCATTTGTCCTTTTTTATTTTACGTTTATTTTGTTTAATAACTCAGCGTCATCTCATCTGGCATAGTAGTGTGCTTTCATACTTGGCTAGAAAATAGCCTTAGGAGAATCCAAACGGCTTACGCCTACAGTAGCGTTATATATTTGATTTCTGGTTGATCTGCTGGTGGCTGTACTTGCTGCAGTGCATGTACTAGCCAATTCTGAGCAATTTGTAGTGAGACTTGCGACCGCTGTGTTTTGCGCTTAGTGATGCACATATCCATAGCAAAGACCAAAGTGGGAAAATTTAGTAGGGGTTGGATTTCAATTAGGCACAGTCTGCCATTTGTCCTTTTTTATTTTACGTTTATTTTGTTTAATAACTCAGTGTCATCTCATCTGGCATAGTAGTGTGCTTTCATACTTGGCTAGAAAATAGCCATAGCAATAGGATAGCATCGTTTGGTTTTAAAAACTCAAAAACACAAAAAAAAACAAAAAAAAACAAAAAAAAACAAAAAACACAAAAAAAAACAAAAAACACAAAAAAAGTAAAAAAAAATTAAAGTTATAACTCTCATTTTAAAAATGTTTAACCCGAGGGCTAGGGGTAGAGGACGAGGGCGGGGACGTGGGCGTCCAACTACTGCAGGGGTCAGAGGCCGTGGTCCTGGGCGGGGTGAGACACCACCTGCTTATGAGGGAGCAGGGGAACGCCGCAGAGCTACACTCCCTAGGTTCATGTCTGAAGTTACTGGGACTCGTGGTAGAGCACTGTTGAGGCCAGAACAGTGCGAACAGGTGATGTCGTGGATTGCTGACAATGCTTCGAGCAATTTGTCCACCAGTCAGTCTTCCACGCAGTCCACCCATGTCACCGAAATCGGCACTCCTCCAGCTCCTGCACCTCAGCCTCCTCCCCCCCAGTCTGCCCCCTCCCAGGAAAATTTGGCATTTGAACCGGCATACTCTGAGGAACTGTTTTCTGGACCCTTCCCACAGTCACAAACCACTTGTCCGGTTGCTGCTGAGCAATTTTCCGATGCCCAGGTTTTCCACCAGTCATGATGATGATGACCTTCTTGACGTAGTGGAAATGTGTAAAGAGGTGTCCGACGATGAGGAGACACGGTTGTCAGACAGTGGGGAAGTTGTTGTCAGGGCAGGAAGTCCGAGGGGGGAGCAGACTGAGGGATCGGAGGATGATGAGGTGACAGACCCAAGCTGGGTTGAGAGGCCGGGTGAACACAGTGCTTCTGAGACGGAGGAGAGTCCTCGACCAGAACAGGTTGGAAGAGGCAGTGGTGGGGCCAGACGGAGAGGCAGGGCCAGAGCTGGTGCATCAGCGCCAAATGTGTCAACTAGTGAAGCTCCCGTGGTGAGGGCTCTTGCGGCGAGGCTAGATCTTCAGAAGTCTGGAGGTTCTTTAAGGAAACACCGGATGACCGACGGACTGTGGTGTGCAACATTTGCCAAACCAGGCTCAGCAGGGGTTCCACCACTACTAGCTTAACTACCACCAGTATGCGCAGGCATATGAATGCTAAACACCCCACTCAGTGGCAACAAGCCCGTTCACCTCCGGCCGTGCACACCACTGCTCCTTCCCCTGTGTCAGCTGATAGTCAGCCCCCTGCCCAGGACCCTGCCACAAAAACCCCATCGTCGCCTCCACGATCCTCCACAGCATCCACCAGCGTTCAGCTCTCCATACCCCAGACGCTGGAGCGGAAACGCAAATATAGTGCAACCCACCCGCACGCCCAAGCCCTTATTGTGCACATCTCCAGATTGCTTAGCCTGGAGATGCTGCCCTATAGGCTAGTAGAGACCGAGGCCTTTCGCAACCTCATGGCGGCGGCCGCCCCTCGGTATTCGGTCCCCAGCCGCCACTACTTTTCCCGATGTGCCGTCCCAGCCCTGCACCAGCATGTGTCAGACAACATCACCCGTGCCCTGACCAACGCCGTTTCTGACAAGGTCCACCTGACCACGGACACGTGGACGAGTGCTGCCGGGCAGGGCCACTATATATCGCTGACGGCACATTGGGTTAACTTGGTGGAGGCTGGGACCGAGTCTGACCCTGGGGCTGGTCATATACTGCCGACGCCGAGGATTGCGGGGCCTACCTCGGTCCAGGTGTTTCAGGCCTACTATGCCTCCTCCTCCTCCCACCCCTCCTCCACCTCCTCCTCCGAACTACCATCCGTGGGCACGGCGCCATCAGTCGGTAGCTCTAGGCACAGCAGCAGTGCCGTCGCTAAGCAACAGCAGGCGGTGCTCAAACTGCTGAGCCTAGGCGACAAAAGGCACACCGCCCAAGAGCTATTACAGGGCATCACGGCGCAGACTGATCTGTGGCTGGCACCGCTGAACCTGAAGCCAGGCATGGTTGTGTGTGACAACGGCCGTAACCTGGTGGCGGCTCTGCAACTCGGCAGACTGACACATGTGCCATGCCTGGCCCATGTGTTAAATCTGATAGTTCAGCGTTTCCTCAAGACATACCCCAATCTGTCTGATTTGCTCACGAAGGTGCGCCGCATCTGTGCGCATTTCAGGAAGTCCAGCCCAGATGCTGCCACTCTCAGGGCAGCGCAGCGCCGCCTCCAACTGCCCGCTCACCGACTGTTGTGCGACGTGCCCACGAGGTGGAATTCAACACTGACCATGTTATCCAGAGTTTACCAGCAGCGCAGAGCGATTGTAGACTGCCAGATATCAACTTCCACCAGAAGTGGTAGTCAGGTCAGTCAGCTTCCTCAAGTCTACAATGAGGAGTGGACGTGGATGTCTGATATCTGTCAGGTGCTGAGTAACTTTGAGGAGTCAACACAGATGGTCAGTGGCGATGCCGCCATCATCAGCCTCACCATCCCGCTGCTTGGCCTGTTGAAAAACTCTCTGATCAGCATGAAGTCGGAAGCTTTGCGCTCGTCACAAGAGACGGGGGAAGAAGATTCCCTTGTTGATAGCCAAAGCACCCTCAGGTCTGTTTCTCAGCGCATATCGGAGGAGGTGGAGGTGGAGGAGGATGAGGAGGAAGAGGAGGAGAATGTTGGCGAGACACAAGAGGGGACCATTGTTGAGTCCTTCACTGTTCAGCGTGTATGGGCAGAAGAAGAGGAGTTGGAGGAGTTGGAGGAGGAGGAAATGGACAGTCAGGCCAGTGAGGGGAGTGAATTCTTACGCGTTGGTACTCTGGCGCATATGGCAGATTTCATGCTAGGCTGCCTATCCCGTGACCCTCGCGTTCAAAGAATTTATTCCAGCACCGATTACTGGGTGTTCACTCTCCTGGACCCACGGTACAAGCAAAATCTTTCCACTCTCATCCCTGCAGAGGAAAGGAGTGTGAGAATGCATGAATACCAGCAGGCCCTGGTGCACAAGCTGAAACAGTATTTCCCTTCTGACAGCGCTAGCGGCAGAGTGCGTAGTTCTGCGGGACAAGTAGCGAGGGAGAGTAGGCGAGCAGGCAGCTTGTCCAGCACTGGCAAGGGTACGCTTTACAAGGCTTTTGCCAGCTTTATGTCACCCCAGCAAGACACTGTCACCTGTCCCCAGTCTCGGCAGAGTAGGGCTGATCTTTACAGAAAGATGGTGAGGGAGTACATAGCTGACCATACCATCGTCCTAAATGATCACACAGCTCCCTACAACTACTGGGTTTCAAAGCTGGACATGTGGCACGAACTGGCGCTGTACGCCTTGGAGGTTCTTGCCTGCCCTGCCGCTAGCGTCTTGTCCGAGCGGGTTTTCAGTGCAGCTGGTGGCATCATCACAGATAAGCGTACACGCCTGTCGACTGACAGCGCTGACAGGCTGACGCTTATTAAAATGAATAAAGGCTGGATTTCTCAGAATTTCCAATCTCCACCAGGTGAAGGAAGCTCAACCTGAATAATTGATCCACTCCTCCTCCTCCTCATTTTCCTCCTTCTCCTCCTCTTTGTACAGTAAAGCAGAGGAAACTGGCTATTTTTTGACAGGGCCCACTGGCTCTTGCTATAGTACTTTATGCATTCAATTTTTCTGGAGGGCCACCTACCCGGTCCTCTGTTTGAAACAATTTTTGTGAGTGCCACATACAGGCACTCAATCTATTCCATTTTTCTGGAGGGCCACCTACCCGGTCCTCTGTTTTAAAAAATTTTTGGGACTGCCACATACAGGCACTCAATCTATTCCATTTTACTGGAGGGCCACCTACCTGCTCCTCTGGTTTGAAAATTTTTTGGGACTGCCACATACAGGCACTCAATCTATTCCATTTTTCTGGAGGGACACCTACCTGCTCCTCTGGTTTGAAAACTTTTTGGGACTGCCACATACAGGCACTCAATCTATTCCATTTTTCTGGAGGGCCACCTACCTGCTCCTCTGGTTTGAAAACTTTTTGGGACTGCCACATACATGCACTCAATCTATTCCATTTTTCTGGAGGGACACCTACCTGCTCCTCTGGTTTGAAAACTTTTTGGGACTGCCACATACAGGCACTATCCAAATTAAATTGTCTCCATAGCAGCCTCCACACGTTGTCTCCATTGTTACCTCCAAAAGTCGTCCATATAGCTGCCTCCATACATCCTCCCCTTATCAAACGAGGTGTGTCAGGCAGAAATTTGGGTTGTTTTCATGGATTCCACATCAAAGTTGTTAACTTTGTCGCCACCCTGCTGTGTTATCCACAAAATATACTGGCAAACTTTTATGATTAACCGATATTATTTCAGCGCTTCTTGCGCAGCTGTTTACATTCCCCTCACCCGCCATATCCCAAACTTATAAGAACGCTACTACACTTGATCTTATACAAAAGGTTCTTAGAAGTGCTGTTTGGGGAGTAGCCTAGAGACAGGGGCTTGGATTGGCGAAAGCTCGCCTGGCTGCAGAGCGCCAGCTCCATCCCAAGATCCAACTAACATAGTTTTAACTGCAGCACCTTTAATCTACTACTAGTTCACTGCCTCCATAATAATAATAATAATAATCTTTATTTATATAGCGTCATCATATTCTGTAGCGCTTTACAAATCATAGGAAACAAATACAAATGTAATGTAACAGAGCACAACATTTGTATGGAACAACAGGAGTGAGGTCCCTGCTCGCCAGAGCTTACGGTTTATGAAGATGATGGGGTAACACGAGGTAAAAGAATATTTAATGGTCAAGCCATTCTTCTTAGGGAATAGAACAAAATATAATAAATGGAATTGCTGTCGCTTGAACCACTCAGCCGTCATCTTATATACCAGGTCCAGGGTGAATGGGACTGCAGAGAAGTCTGGTGCCTGTTGGTTGCTGGATAACAGATGGGAGGACGACACAGGACGGTTAGTAGAAGAGTTAAAACTTCATGCAGTTAATGAGTGTTATAGGCTTGCCTAAAGAAATGGGTTTTAAGACCACGTTTGAAACTTTGGAGGTTAGGTATTAGTCTGATAGTCCGGGGCAGAGCATTCCATAGAATTGGTGCAGCTCTAGAGAAGTCTTGGAGACGCGAGTGGGAGGTCCGCACTAGGGTAGAGGTTAATCTAAGATCACTGGCGGATCTAAGAGCACGGGTTGGGCGATAGACTGAGATAAGAGAGGAGAGGTAGGGGGGTGCAGCATTATACAGAGCTTTATGGATGAGGGTTATTATTATTTTAAACTGTATTCGAAAGGAGACTGGCAGCCAGTGCAGCGACTGGCATGAACTGTAAGCATACATGGTCCCCTTATCAAACGAGCTGTGTCAGGCAGAATTTTGGGTTGTTTTCATGGCTTCCACAACAAACTTGTTAACTTTGTCGCCACCCTGCTGTGTAATCCACAAAAAATACTGGCAAACTTTTATCATTTACCGATATTATTTCAGCGCTTCTTGCGCAGCTGTTTACATTCCCCTCACCCGCCATATCCTAAACTTATAAGAACGCTACTACACTTGATCTTATACAAAAGGTTCTTAGAAGTGCTGTTTGGGGAGTAGCCTATAGACAGGGGCTTGGATTGGCGAAAGCTCGCCTGGCAGCGGAGCGCCAGCTCCATGCCAAGATCCAACTAACATAGTTTTAACTGCAGCACCTTTAATCTACTACTAGTTCACTGCCTCCATACATGGTCCCCTTATCAAACGAGCTGTGTCAGGCAGAATTTTGGGTTGTTTTCATGGCTTCCATGTTAACTTTGTCGCCACCCTGCTGTGTAATCCACAAAATATACTGGCAAACTTTTATCATGTACCGATATTATTTGAGCGCTTCTTGCTCACCTCCTTTGGTTCCTCTCTGCCACCCATTGGTTTGAAGCCCATTGGTTTGAAGCCCATTGAGTCCATTTAGGGTATGTCGCCATGACACTCTCTAGCCTGCTGCCGCTGCCTCTGCATGCCGTCCCCTATAGTGTCAGGGTCAATTATTGGATGTTTTAGATGCTATCTAGCTTCATTCTGTCACTCTGTCATGGCCATGCTGTTGCCCTTAATTTTGGCATAATGTTGCGATTATGCAGCCTCAGAGGCATCCATGCATGCTGCCCCTGCTGTTTCCTGTCCATTTCCGTGGTGTTTCCATCCTTTTCTGAGGTTCCCAGGTGTTTGGCCAAGCTTCCCTGTGCAGAGCCTTGGTCCCCTTGAAAAATGCTCGAGTCTCCCATTGAGTTCAATGGGGTTCGTTATTCGAGACGAGCACTCGAGCATCGGGAAAAGTTCGTCTCGAATAACGAGTACCCGAGCATTTTAGTGTTCGCTCATCTCTAATAAAGACCTTTCATGATCTAGTACTTAACGATCTTCAAGAACTAACAAAGAAAAATAAAACCATAAGATCTGATAATAGCAAAAATAAAAATAAAGGTAAACATAAATACAACAGAAAGAAACAGACCACTAATCTTTCCGTAGAAGAAATGACAGCTTTAAAGAAATTAGCGAATAACGACCAACTTGTGTTTAGGTCAGCAGACAAAGGGGGTGGGACTGTAATCCTGAACTTTGAGGACTATGAAAGCGAAGCCTCACACATATTATCTGATACTATGTATTACAAAGAACTAAAAGATGATCCATTTGCAAAGATAGAAAAAGAGTACAGGGGATTCATTAAACACTATGCCAAAATTGGCATTCTTGACAAAAAAGAAAAAAACTTTCTTTTAATTGAAAATCCGAGCAAACCATACTTTTATTATCTACCAAAAATCCATAAGAGCCTTACATCTCCACCTGGCCGCCCAATCATTTCAAACACCAACTGTCTTACTAGTAATCTATCTCATTACCTTGATCTGTTCCTTCAGAAATATGTCATAAACATGGACAGTTATCTTAGGGACTCCTCGCAACTTATCAGGATTCTCAATGAAATCCCCTGGGAAGAGGATTTCATCCTGGCCACTCTTGATGTCACTGCCCTGTATACTAATATCAAACATACATTGGGATTGGCATGCATCGAAGTTATCCTCCAAGAGGATAAAAATATTCTACAGATTCAGAGACAATTCCTCCTAGAAAGTCTATCTTTTATTTTAAATAATAACTATTTCACACATGGAGAACGAATATTTCATCAACAAAACGGTACTGCAATGGGGACTAAAGTAGCCCCTTCTTATGCAAACCTATTCATGTGCATATTTGAAAACATCTTTATTATGCCAGAAACAGTACATTTAGGAAGACTTAAACTGTACAAAAGATATATCGATGACCTGTTCGTAGTATGGCAGGGCAATAGTACATCTCTACAAAACTTCTTTGATAAGATTAACAATAATGACTGGGGACTAACGTTCACCCCATATCAGAGTCCAGACAAAGTAGAATTCCTTGACCTAGAAATAGGACATAACGAAAAAGAATTCACTACAGCCACTTTTTTTAAAAAAGTGGACGTAAATAGTTACTTAGACTACTACAGCAATCACCATAGGAAATGGCTCCAAAACATTCCCTACAGCCAATTCAGACGTCTCAGAAGAAATTGCTCGAACACCCAGACATATGAGCAACAATGCCATATTCTGAAAAAAAGGTTCAAGGAAAAGAAATATCCAAACACACTAATCAAAGATGCCATCGAAAGAGCAAGCCAATGTAGCCAGAAAGAAAGTCTTCAAACCAAACAGACAATAAATAAAAAGAACGAAACAACACACCAACTAAAATTCATTACTACATACAGTAACGACAGCAAAGATATCCTCAATATTTTACAAAAACATTGGACGATCATCAAGTCAGATCCTGTACTTACTAAAATTGTACCGGGCAAAATATCATGTATATACAGGAGAGCCCCTACAGTAAAGAACATCCTGGCACCCAGTATCCCTAAACAATATAGGAACAGAGTACCACCAAGCACCTCTAAAGGGAGCTTTAAGTGTGGCAAACCCCAATGTCTATGCTGTGGGATGATAAAAAGATCAGACCATTTTAAATCTAACAGCACAGGGGAAAACTTTGAATTAAAGTTTGAGCTGAATTGCAGCAGCAGCTATGTTATCTACCTTATCGAATGCCAGTGTGGTCTCCAATATGTTGGTAGAACGACACAAGCACTGCATTGTAGATTAAACCAACACAGATATAATATCAGACATAAGGTCTTAAATCATGGACTGTCTAAACACTGTACCCTTAAACATAAAGGCGAAGGAAAAATTACCATTATGCCAATTGACTTCATTAACCCTGGAATCAACAATAGATTTGCCACTTTAAAGAAAAAGGAAATCTATTGGATTTATAAACTTAACACCTTGAAACCGTCTGGACTCAATGAAATGACAGAAACCGTATTAAGTTAAAAATACTGCTGTTTCTTCCCCCAAAAGTAATACATCCCAGGTTGAATATATATCTTCTCCCTCCATTATCCCCATCAATCTTAGCATCCATACATACCGCAATTCCGGCACTCCAGCGCAACACATCCACAGCTCACCATGATTCATTAAATTCTCCCTTCGAGACTGACAACTCGCTTTTTGGTCCCTCCCGGCTTCCGTAGTCTGGTTGACTCGGAGGATCGCGATTAGATCTCTGCGCCGGATCAACAAGGTTATAATTCCCTCTCTATATAGTAAAGGCATAAGGTCCGGTATCTATTGGTTTTATATGTGTATATATATATATCTTACCAATTATGTATACGTTAATTTATTCTATTTAATTTATTTTAATTTATTTTATTATGGATTTTTCTATTATGTCATCTTTAATATGCATTTTAATTAGTTCGCTTATTTATTTATATATTAGGATGATGTTTATTATTATTATTACTTTTAGTCACAATGACTCAATACGAGTCAATTTTATGAATGAATACAATTACTACAATGTATATGTTTACATAGTGACATCACCCTGATGTCAGCTGGGGGTCATCTTCCCGCCAAGTGATGCTTATAAGCCCGCTTTTCCTATGCACTGTATACCTTTTGTAACTGAAGAAGAGCCCGGTTTGGGCTCGAAACGCGTCTTACCCAATAAAGGAACTCTAAGTTTATCATATAATACTTGTGAGTATTTGGCGCCGAAATAACCTCCTGAAAAAACCAACATTACCCGATAATTCATATTTAGTGATGAATAGAGATGAGCGAGCACTAAACTTTCCCGATGCTCGAGTGCTCATCTCGAATAACGAGCCCCATTGAAGTCAATGGGAGATTCAAGCATTTTTCAAGGGGACCAAGGCTCTGCACAGGGAAGCTTGGCCAAACACCTGGGAACCTCAGAAAAGGATGCAAACACCACGGAAATGGACAGGAAACAGCAGGGGCAGCATGCATGGATGCCTCTGAGGCTGCTTAATCGCACCATTATGCCAAAATTATGGGCAACAGCATGGCCATGACAGAGTGACCGAATGAGGCTAGATAGCATCTAAAACATCCAATAATTGACCCTGACACTATAGGGGACGGCATGCAGAGGCAGCGGCAGCAGCGGCAGGCTAGAGAGTGTCATGGCGACATACCCTAAATGGACTCAGGCTTCAAACCAATGGGTGGCAGAGAGGAACCAAAGGAGGTGAGCAAGAAGTGCTGAAATGATTTCCTATGTGAACAAAAGTTTGACGGTATATTTAGTCAATAACACAGCATGGTGGCAACATAACATATCTGGTGAAAGACCCGAAAAATTAGCCTGACACAGCTCTTTTGATAAGGGGACGACATGTGGAGGCAGCCATGGAGACGACTTCCATGATTAAGAGCAACAGTATGGGGCATCCATATTGCGCTGCTATGATTGCAACTTCAGGTCTCCAGCATGGCGGCGACAGATGGGCCGAGTACCACTATGTATCTGGTGAAACACCTGAAAATTCTGCCTCACACAGCTCGTTTGATAAGGGGATGATGTGCTGCATATCCTCTCGTGCTCCAGCGTCTGGGGTATAGAGAGTTGAAATTTGCGCATGGAGACATTGGTGGACGCTGTGGAGGATCGTGGAGGCAAAATGGACAGGAAACAGCAGGGGCAGCATGCATGGATGCCTCTGAGGCTTCCTAATCTTGGGATGGAGCTGGCGCTCCGCTGCCAAGCGAGCTTTCGCCTGTCCAAGCCCCTGTCTCTCGGCTCCTCCCCAACCAAAATGGGCCTGGGGGCCAGAAGCGTTTACTTTGAAAAAATTTTAATTTTCAAAGCAGGCCGGGTCGTTTAAATATTTCACCTAGGAATAATGGAATAGCATAGTGGTTCTATTTTTAATTGTTTTTTCGGAAATGGTTCCATGATTAAGAGCGACAGTATGGGGCATCCATATTGCGCTCCTATGATTGCAACTTCAGGTCTCCAGCATGGGACGAGTTCCACTATGTATCTGGTAAAACACCTGAAAATTCTGCCTGACACAGCTCGTTTGATAAGGGGACGATGTATGGAGGCAGTGAAGTAGTAGTAGATTAAAGGTGCTGCAGTTAAAACTATGTTAGTTGGATCTTGGGATGGAGCTGGCGCTCCGCTGCCAGGCGAGCTTTCGCCTATCCAAGCCCCTGTCTCTCGGCTACTCCCCAAACAGCACTTCTAAGAACCTTTTGTATAAGATCAAGTGTAGTAGTGTTCTTATAAGTTTGGGTTATGGCGGGTGAGGGGAATGTAAACAGATGCGCAAGAAGCGCTGAAATAATATCGGTAAATGATAAAAGTTTGCCAGTATATTTTGTGGATATCACAGCAGGGTGGCGACAAAGTTAACAAGTTTGATGTGGAAGCCATGAAAACAACCCAAAATTCTGCCTGACACAGCTCGTTTGATAAGGGGACAATGAATGGAGGCAGTGAACTAGTAGTAGATTAAAGGTGCTGCAGTTAAAACTATGTTAGTTGGATCTTGGGATGGTGCTGGCGCTCTGCTGCCAGGCGAGCTTTCGCCTATCCAAGCCCCTGTCTCTCGGCTACTCCCCAAACAGCACTTCTAAGAACCTTTTGTATAAAATCAATTGTAGTAGTGTTCTTATAAGTTTGGGTTATGGCGGATGAGGGGAATGTAAACAGATGCGCAAGAAGCGCTGAAATAATATCGGTAAATGATAAAAGTTTGCCAGTATATTTTGTGGATAACACAGCAGGGTGGCGACAAAGTTAACAAGTTTGATGTGGAAGCCATGAAAACAACCCAAAATTCTGCCTGGCACAGCTCGTTTGATAAGGGGACAATGAATGGAGGCAGTGAACTAGTAGTAGATTAAAGGTGCTGCAGTTAAAACTATGTTAGTTGGATCTTGGGATGGTGCTGGCGCTCTGCTGCCAGGCGAGCTTTCGCCTATCCAAGCCCCTGTCTCTCGGCTACTCCCCAAACAGCACTTCTAAGAACCTTTTGTATAAGATCAAGTGTAGTAGTGTTCTTATAAGTTTGGGTTATGGCGGATGAGGGGAATGTAAACAGATGCGCAAGAAGCGCTGAAATAATATCGGTAAATGATAAAAGTTTGCCAGTATATTTTGTGGATAACACAGCAGGGTGGCGACAAAGTTAACAAGTTTGATGTGGAAGCCATGAAAACAACCCAAAATTCTGCCTGGCACAGCTCGTTTGCTAAGGGGACGATGTATGGAGGCAGCTATATGGATGACTTTTGGAGGCAGCTATGGCGATGACGTGTGGAGGTAGCAATGGAGACAACGTGTGGAGGCAGCTAAAAAGACGACGTGTGGAGGTTGCTATGGAGACAATTTAATTTGGATAGTGCCTGTATGTGGCAGTCCAAAAAAGTTTTCAAACCAGAGGAGCAGGTAGGTGGTCCTCCAGAAAAATTAAATAGATTGAGTGCCTGTATGTGGCAGTCCAAAAAAGTTTTCAAACCAGAGGAGCAGGTAGGTGGTCCTCCAGAAAAATTAAATAGATTGAGTGCCTGTATGTGGCAGTCCAAAAAAGTTTTCAAACCAGAGGAGCAGGTAGGTGGTCCTCCAGAAAAATTAAACAGATTGAGTGCCTGTATGTGGCACTCCCAAAAATTGTTTAAAACAGAGGACCGGGTAGGTGGCCCTCCAGAAAAATTAAATACATAGAGTACTATAGCTAGAGCCAGTTGGCCCTGGCAAAAAATAGCCAGTTTCCTCTGCTTTAGTGTACAAAGAGGAGGAGAAGGAGGACAATGAGGAGGAGTGCATACATTATTCAGGTTGAGCTTCTTTCACCTGGTGGAGAATGGAAATCCTGAGAAATCCAGGCTTTATTCATCTTGATAAGCGTCAGCCTGTCAGCGCTGTCAGACGACAGGCGTGTACGCTTATCGGTGATGATGCCACCAGCTGCACTGAAAACCCGCTCGGACAACACGCTAGCGGCAGGGCAGGCAAGAACCTCCAAGGCGTACAGCGCCAGTTCGTGCCACATGTCCAGCTTTGAAACCCAGTAGTTGTAGGGAGCTGTGTGATCATTTAGGACGATGGTATGGTCAGCTACGTACTCCCTCACCATCTTTCTGTAAAGATCAGCCCTACTCTGCCGAGACTGGGGACAGGTGACAGTGTCTTGCTTGGGTGACATAAAACTGGCAAAGGCCTTGTAAAGCGTACCCCTGCCAGTGCTGGACAAGCTGCCTGCTCGCCTACTCTGCCTCGCTACTTGTCCCGCAGAAGTACGCCCTCTGCCGCTAGCGCTTTCAGAAGGGAAATACTGTTTCAGCTTGTGCACCAGGGCCTGCTGCTATTCATGCATTCTCACACTCCTTTCCTCTCCAGGGATGAGAGTGGAAAGATTTTGCTTGTACCATGGGTCCAGGAGAGAGAATACCCAGTAATCGGTGCTGGAATAAATTCTTTGAACGCGAGGGTCACGGGATAGGCAGCCTAGCATGAAATCTGCCATATGCGCCAGAGTACCAACGCCCAAGAATTCACTCCCCTCACTGGCCTGACTCTTCATTTCCTCCTCCTCCAACTCCTTCAACTCCTCTTCTTCTGCCCATACACGCTGAACAGTGAAGGACTGAACAATGGTCCCTTCTTCTGTCTCGCCAACATTCTCCTCCTCTTCCTCCTCATCCTCCTCCACCTCCTCCGATATGCGCTGAGAAACAGACCTGAGTGTGCTTTGGCTATCAACAAGGGAATCTTCTTCACCCGTCTCTTGTGATAAGTACAAAGCTTCCGACTTCATGCTGACCAGAGAGTTTTTCAACAGGCCAAGCAGCGGGATGGTGAGGCTGATGATGGTGGCATCGCCACTGACCATCTGTGTTGACTCCTCAAAGTTTCTCAGCACCTGACAGATATCAGACATCCACGTCCACTCCTCATTGTAGACTTGAGGAAGCTGACTGACCTGACTACCAGTTCTGGTGGAAGTTGACATCTGGCAGTCTACAATCGCTCTGTGCTGCTGGTAAACTCTGGGTAACATGGTTAATGTTGAATTCCACCTCCTGGGCACGTCGCACAACAGTCGGTGAGCGGGCAGTTGGAGGCGGCGCTGCGCTGCCCTGAGAGTGGCAGCATCTGTGCTGGACTTCCTGAAATGCGCACAGATGCGGCGCACCTTCGTAAGCAAATCAGACAGGTTGGGGTATGTCTTGAGGAAAGCTGAACTATGAGATTTAACACATTGCCAATGTAGTGTTGTCAATTCTGCTGAGTGTAAATTTGCTCTCTTTTGCGAAGTGACAGCACATACAGATGTTGGCACCACATTTGTAAAAGCCCCTTGTGTGCAGCCATGTACGTTTATTTAGTACTCTACTAATGTCACTTGGAGATAAAATGCCTCCTATGATGGGGGCTCTTATAGTGGAAAAAGAACATCCTTCTTTTAGGATGTCACGTAACTCATCATCCTGATTTAGGATGGGTAAATGTGTTCTTTTTTTTATATAATTGTATTTTTATTAGCATTTTTCAAAGAAATATAACAAAAAGGTTAACATGCACATATTTCACATTCAAGTTTTTAACAATAATACAATCGAAAGACAAGTATTTGGGGGGGGTTGAGGGGTTGGGGGGGGGGACCAACAAACGACAGTCATACAAACTCACCATGACAACAATCAGCACTTGGGTAGAAACAAAAGGGATGACCATGTCACTCTCGTTCTCCTGTCCGCTCTTCTATCCAGTAGCGGTCCCAACGTTCCCAAGTTTTGTCGAACAATGGGATACGATTATTCAAGGAGGCAGTCAGATATTCCATACCGTGAGTTTCCCTTACCCTGGAGAGTAGGTCCATATGGGAGGGGGGGGCTTGCCTTTTCCAGAATTGCGCTATCAGGCACCTTGCTGCTGTGAGTATGTGCAAGCTCAGTTTTGTGGCCGTCTTGGCCATGGGCTGAGGAGAGACATTCAGCAAGTAATATAATGGGGAGAGTGGAATGTCCACCGCTACGACCTCCCGGAGGAGAGTCTTTACCTCCTGCCAAAAAGGCTGCACCAATGGACACATCCAGAAGATGTGTTGAAGAGTTCCCCCAGTCGAGCCACATCGCCAGCAAGTATCCGGCGTGTCTGGAAATAACCTGTGTAACAAGGATGGGGTATGATACCACTGCAACATCAGTTTGTACTGATTCTCCTTATGCGTAGCACACAAGGAGGTTTTAGCCGCTCTATTCCAAATCAGTTGCCATGTGTCCTGAGATATTGGTCTCCCCACTATGCTCTCCCATTTGGCCATGTATGGATGTGCGATAGGTTCATCTGAGCTTGGGTGCAATAGTATCATGTAGATATCCGATATAAGGCCAGATGTGTGGACGGCAGTTTTGCAAATGTGCTCAAACGTGGTGGGTGCTGAAACCGTCTCCGTACTGTCCAAAGACTGCAAGAAGTGCCTGATTCGGATGTAGTGGAAATTGGCCGTATGCGGGAGGTGGAATTTATCCTGTAAGGTGGCAAAAGGCAAAATCTTCCTGTCTCGGTAGTCCACAATGTCTGCGAATCTAAACAGTCCCTTCTCATGCCAGGGTTTAATTTCCTGCCCAACCCCGGCCTACTGCATGAGGGGGGTGTGTAAGAAAGATTGCATAGGAGAACACTGAGATACCAGTGGGAACCTGGCCAAAAAGGCCCTCCACAATTTAATCGTGAATGAAATGGGGCCTAATTGGGGGTCAGGTAGCGCAGGCGCCTCTTTAGGCCAGAGGTAAGAGTTAGGGTGAAAAGGGGCCAACCATAATTTCTCTATCTCCATCCACTTGGAGAATGCCAGCAAGGTAGACCATGCTGGAATGCGCCGTAAATGTGTTGCCCAATAGTATCTGATAATGTCTGGCACCGATAGGCCGCCTTTTGACTTGTGAGAGATTAGAACAGACCTGGAGATTCTGTGTCTCTTTTTTGCCCAGATAAAATGTAATATCGATGCTTGCAGAGACCTCAGAGCACCCAACGGGACTGGTACTGGTAGGGTTTCAAAAAGATAAAGCAGCTTAGGCAAGATAGTCATTTTAACCGCTGCTATCCTGCCAAAGAGAGAAAGGGGAAGACTGTTCCAGTTATCGAGTCCTTATTTCCCGAAAGCTACTAGGGAAGTTCTGCCTGTAGAGTGTATTGTAAGAGGGGGTCAGAAGTATCCCCAAATACTTGATAGCATCCGTTTTCCAATTATATTTGAATGTGGCCTTCAGTTGGTCTACCTGTGGTTGGGCAAGATTAAGGGGCAGGGCCTCCGTCTTTGAGGTGTTCACTTTATAACCAGAAAGACGGCCATACTGCTGCAACCGCGCTTGTAGGTTGGGTAGAGAAACCACGGGTTGGGATAAAGTGAGTAGGATATCATCTGCAAATAAAGACAGTTTGAATTCCTTGTCTCTAACCATAATACCATGGATATTAGGGTCTTGTCGGATGATGGAGGCCAAAGACTCAATGCAAAGTATAAACAGGAGAGGAGAAAGTGGGCAGCCCTGACGTGTACCATTCCTTATCCGCAGAGGTGGGGAGGATGCATGTGAAAGTTTAATTTCAGCTGTGGGATTTGAATATAACCCCCTCAAAGCCTGGAGAAAGGGACCTTTTATCCCAATGTGTGTTAACACTTGAAACATGAAGGGCCAGCTGAGGCGATCAAACGCCTTTTCCGCGTCTAAACTAAGGATCAAGGCCTGGTCATTTTGTTTGTTAACTACATCTATGAGATCAATTGTTCTCCTCGTGTTGTCGCCACCTTGCCGTCCCGGTACAAAGCCTACCTGGTCCTTATGGATTACCTGAGGGATCCACTGGATCAGGCGGTTGGCCAACAGTTTTGTGAATATTTTCAAGTTAGCGTTCAAAAGTGCAATTGGCCTATAATTGGCACAATCAGTCGCATCTTTCCCAGGCTTGGGGATAAGAGTGATATAAGAATGAGTAAAAGTTGTAGGCATAGGCTCACCTTGCAAGAACGCGTTAAACACTTTTGTCATATGTGGCAACAACACAGGGGAGAAGGTTTGATAGTAAAGATACGTGAGCCCATCTGGGCCCGGGGATTTCCCATTAGGCATTCCATTAATCACTTCCTCTATCTCCTCCTATGTTAATTCTGAGCTAAGTGTCTCCATAGCCTCCGAAGGGATTCCAGGAAGTGAGCAAGAGTTCAGAAAATCTACTAGCAACGTTTGTCTAAGGCCCTCATCTAGGGGTAGGGTGTTTGGCAGAGAGTACAATTTAGCATAAAATTCTTGGAAACGAGAGGCGATCGCTCTCGGGTCATGTAATAAATTCCCTCCAGAATCGCGTATAATATGGGGGGGTTTGGTGGTCCCTCCTCTCCCTCAGTTGTTTCGCCAGGAGAGAGTGGTGTTTGTTCGCTTGCTCATAATATCGTTGCCTAGTAAATACCAGTAATTTCTCTACCTCTTGGGTCTGAACTTCTCGCAACTGCTCCCTAACCTCAATTAGCTGTTGGAGTCTCCTCCTAGTTGGTTTAGCTAACAAAGCTGCATCTAGCTTACCAATCTCTTTTCTCAGCTCCTTCTCCAGATGGGTCCTATTCCTTTTCAATCTGGTTCCCTGCTCTATGCAATGGCCTCGGAAGAGCTTCCCACATTATAGGAATAGAGGGAATTGAATCCTCATTAAACTGAAAATGTTCCCGCAATGCTCCATTTAACTCCTCCTTGATCAGGGGCTTTTTAAGAAGGGATTCATTCAGGCGCCAGTGACATACCCTCATTGTAGAGGGACCCTCCCTAAGCTGCAGCAAGACTGGTGCGTGGTCAGACCACAATATGTTCCCCACCTCTGCGGTATGCATCATTCGCAAGAATTGTACATCTCCAAACCAGTAATCTATACGGGTATGGGTGCCATGTGGAGCAGAGTAAAAAGTAAATGAGCGGTCACCCGGGTTACTCACTCTCCATTAGTCATACAGAGCAAACCTCCTGATGACTCTACGGAAAGCCGCTGAAATGGTGTTCTGCGATCTAGTGGTGGGGTTGGGGTCAATTGCCAGCCGATCCATATTTTCTGAAAAAATGACATTGAAGTCCCCTCCTATCAGTAGGGGTGCTGGTGGAAGTTTAGCTAGTTTATTCAGGACTTTAGTAATGAAGCGGACCTGGGATGAGTTGGGAGCATATATATTGCATAATAGTACGGGCGAGCCGAACATTTTACCCTGAACAATGATAAAACGGCCCATGGGGTCTGACGTCACAGTTTCAGGCACTATGGGACACGAGGTTGAGGACAGAATCGCCACACCCGCCTTCTTGTTCTCTGTGGACGCCATATAAGAAACCGGATAAAGATGCTTGGCAAAATTAAAATTCCCCGTCGCATCATAATGGGTCTCCTGCAAGAACACCAAATCTGCTCTACTTCTCTTCAGCTCGTTAAGCGTGAGTCGTCGCTTGCGAGCTGAATTGAGCCCTTTTACATTTAGCGTCAAGAGCTGAACCATGATGAGCTAACGAACAGATACTCTTTGGCAAGACTCGCGGCATGCTCCTGCGTAATGCGCGCCTGAACCTAGGGGGGGTGGGGATGAGAGGGGCTATGTGTAGCTTTTACAGTAAGGCTTCAGTATGGGAGTGCGGAAGAGTGTTGGTGTGTGTAGGCCTATAATGTCAGAAACACTAGGAAGGAAAGACAAGGAATACGACGAGGGGGGAGGACAAAACTTGCACGCCACAAAACAGACAATCAATACAAATAAAGAACAAATAAGAAAGTAATAAGAGAACAAGAATAAATTCCCAAATCTATAACCAGGGAGAGGAGAAACCTCCTGACCCTAGTGCAGGTCTGTTCAGCCGGTCTGCCCCTAAAGTAGGGGAGTATAGTCGGCTGGTCTGGATGCACCACCTCCTACTTAAACCCTAGGCCAGGGTCAGAGAGCGGGATCCAGAAAAGACCCACCTAATGGGGGAAAACGTGGCAATGGAACCTTTTAAAGGAAAAAGAATACGTCAAGTACAGTATTACACTGGATTAAATACTTTGATATAACACTATCCAACTATCACTATCCAGAGATAAACCCCGGTGCCTTCATGCATATTATTATTACCTAAAGTTACTAAGGAGGGGAAGGGTACCCCGAATATAAGCAAACATAAGCAAACATGAGACCCCCTTCAAACAGTCAAGAACACAAACTGTAAAGGATATATATCTGGCAGGTGTTCTCCTCTAATCATAAGAGTCCTGGGATGGAGCTCTGATTCTCGATTTTCATCTCTTTTGTTGCGGCTGGTTCTTATACTGTGTTTGGCGCAGCTGAGGGGGGAGACTCCCCCAGTCGTCCAGTCGGGATGTTCCAGATGTCACAGAATTCCTGCAGCTCCTCAATCACAGAGAGCGTTGCCGTTATCCCATCTTTGGTGGCCGACAGGGCAAAAGGAAAGTTCCAGCGATAAGAGATGTCGTTTTCACGTAAAATATCCAGCAACGGTCGCAGAATCCGCCTTTTCTGGAGAGTGATCCCAGAGAGATCCTGATAAAGCTGTATGGCATCTCCGTTGAAGTCAAAGTTCTTGTTTTTCTTGCCGCAAACATGAGGCGTTCCTTTAATTCAAAGTCATGCACACAACAGATAACGTCCCGCGGGTTTCCTCCCAGTGTTTTAGGCCTCAGTGCTCTATGGGCTCTATCAAGCTTCACGTGTGTTTCCGGCTCCCCTAGTAGTGCTGAAAAAAGCGCCTGTAATGTAGCACCCACATCTTCTTTGCCCTCCACCTCCGATAGACCCCTCGCCCGAATATTATTGCGTCTTCCTCTGTTATCAAGGTCCTCCAGGTGCCTGGCCATATCTTGTAGTGTAACAGAATGAGAATGCAAAGCATGTTGCGTATGTGAGATCTGACGCTTTGAGTCCGCCTGTGCAGCTTCCAGATCATCAATTTTCTGCGTCATACACTGAATATCACGTCGTACCTCCGAAATTTCAGATTTGAAAGCCTCTTTGACTTCAGTGATTAAAGATTTAAAGTCCTCTTTAGTAGGCAGATTCTGGAGGTGAGCATGCCAGAACGGTTCTGATGTCGATGGTCTCTTATCTGTCATAGTGTCCATACTATATGGCTCAGGTGATGACGCCCACTCTGGAGAGGGTGCTGCATAGCGGGTGAGGGTGGGGGTAGCACTCAACTCGTCCTCTGGCAGCTGTGATCTAGGGATATATGGAACCCCAGGGACAAATTCCCCTGGCTGCGGTAGTTGGGGAGACCTTAGTGGGAGGCCCCTAGAGCACTTCCCCTGCCCTCCATTTTCTTCTTGCCCTATGTCTATGGGGCTTTGTACATTTCCTGGGGCCTGTGACTGGGGTGAGGTGCTGCTGTGGGTTTTCTCACCTTCAATCAGGTGTTGCTGGTCACCCTTACCTAGGGTCCGCGGGGAGGCTGCCTTGGTTTGGCGCTGCTGCGCCACAGGGGAGCTTCGCTGCACATTAGGCTGGGCGCCAAGATGGCGGCCAGGCGCAGCCTGTAACGTGGCGGCGGGGTCATGGTGTTCGGCGCGCAGGAGTGCTGCGGCGGTTGCCGATAGACCATGCTTACCCGCTGCTGGAGTGGGAGCCATGGTGAGAGCCTCGGTGGTCTGTGCCGGGTTCTTTGATGTGCCGCCGGTTCTCCTGCCTGCTCGCGGGACCGCGCTGGCTGTGATGGTGGAGCGGAGGAAGCGGGTGAGTGAAGTTTCACCCGCTCTGACAGAATCCTGGGGTCCCGGGGTCTTTGCTCCCCTTCTGGGGGTCTTTTTAGCTTTGGGGGCCAGGGTAGCTCCCCTCCTTTCAAGCGAAACGGGCACCGGGATTACGGAGCTCTCTTAATGTGCGGCCATTCTCTCCAGGGTCCAGCCACGCCCCCGGTAAATGTGTTCTAATGATATTTTGTACATGTTTCAATTTCTCACTGAAGATAGTGACAAAAGTAGGTTTAGGTTTCTGTTGGCGCACGTAAGGAGGCTTGTCAGAACTGGAAAGTAAATCTTGTCTGGATCGATCTGAACTAATTTTTATAGCCCTATCCAGGTTCCATTTAGTGTAACCCCGTTTCCTTAGTCTGTTAGTAATAGAATCTACCTCCTTTTTGCATTGCGTGCCTGTGGAGCAGTTCCTTTTTGCTCTTAGCATTTCCCCTACCGGAATTCCCTTAATCGTATGTATGGGGTGGCAAGAGGAGCTATGAAGGATACTGTTCCTAGCTGTTGTTTTGCGGTATGTGGAGGTAAGGATGCATTCTGACTCAGCTGATGTGTTTAAATTTAAATCCAAAAAGGAGATGTTATTCCTATGCCATTGGAAGGTGAAAAAAAGATTAAACGGATTACTGTTCAGTTACTGAATGAAGTCAGAGACGGTCGCCATATCGGAACGCCAAATAATGACAATATCATCTATATAACGGCCGTATCTGACTATCTTGGAGGCAAAGGGGTTGATTTCATTGAAAATGTATAGCTCTTCCCACCAGGCTACGTATAAGTTGGCCAGCGATGGCGATGGGGAAAATAATTGGTGGTCAAAAGATAGTGTGTAACCTCTATGATGTACATCTTGAGATCTGTTGTATAATTAGAATATTTGTCCAGATGGTATGTCAAGGCTATAACTGCCAGTGGATGTGGAATGCAAGTATATAGAGCCTCTATGTCACAAGTTAACCAGGAGTATTGTGAGTTCCAGGTAGTTTTTTGTAATACTTGTAGTATGTGTTTGCTGTCTCTGAGGTAACCATGGCATCGAACTACAAGTGGTTGTAGTAGTGTGTCTAGCCATGCCCCCATGCGTTCATTCAGGGAACCAATACCCGCTACTATGGGGCGCATTGGGTGGGGGGAATCTCTCCTTATGGAGTTTCGGTACAGAATGGAAGATAGGTGTTATGGGATTTTGTACAAATATGAATTCAACCTCCTTTTGTGAGAGAACTCCCAGGTTTAGACCCTCCTCAACAATTGACAGACGTGTAATAAATCGTCCTGTTGGATTACAGGTAAGTGGGATGTAATTATTTGTGTCATGTAACAACAATTTGGTCATTTTGTCATACAATACAGATATATGCCTAAATCAATCCTAAAAAAGAAACCATACAGCAGCGACAAAGAAGGTGACCTCAAAAAATCTGTAGGCTTCAGTTCTACGGAGGCTGAGAGCTGAGAATACCATTCAGATGATTCCACAATCAGGGAAGACACTGCCATTTCAAGGCATGTGTGGGAACATCATGCTGGAGATCATAGTGTTCCACAGTTTCAGATCGTAGAGATAGTGGAACCCTCCCCTAGGGCAGGTGATTTCACACAAAAAAGGATGCAACGTAATTCGAGATGGATATTCTAGCTAAGAACCCTGCAAACGGATGGGCTAAATGAACAGCTAGTTTACAATTGCTCCATTTAATATCTCCCCTGATATGTAAGAGCAAATGGTTTGTAGAAGGAGAGAGGCCTAGTAGATTGCTGTCTCAATTGGTTAGGGATAAAAGTTCAGTAATTGCAGCAATTGAAACCAACGAAGGTAGAATGATAAATAATTAGGAAGATATATTACTTTTTTCCAGGAATATTTTGGGAAAATATATGCCTCAGAGAGGGTAGAAGGGGGAGGAGTTAAAAAATTTTTTGGAAGCAACAGAGGTAAGAACTATGAAAGAAGACAGTAGGCAAAGATTAGAGGAACCTCTCTCTATACAGGAGATAAAATTTGTTATTAATGAGTATGGAGTATGAAGATATATTTATGGACGCTCTCCTTAGGGTCTTCACATTGGCATATGAATTAGGTAGGAGCACTTCCTGCATCAATGTATGAGGCAGACATTGTATTGATCCATAAGCAGGGTAAGGAGAATTTGGATCCTGACGCATATACGCCAATCTCCTTGTTAAATGTCGATGTGAAGATTCTGGCAAAGGTTCTTGCTAGGGGGCCGGGGGAAGTAATAACGGAGGTGGTAGGAGAAGATTAGTGCGGATTTATGCAAGAAAAGACTACCACATGTAATTTGAGAAAACTATATGCCTATATGGAAATGTCTGCGTTTGACCGCGGTTGGGGGGCAATCCTCTCTTTGGACTCCTCCAAGGCATTTGATATGTTGGAATGGGTTTTTTTGTGGGAGACTTTGAGAAGGATGGGGTTTGGGGAAAGGTTTATCAAATGGATACAGATATTATATAAGAACCCAAGTACCTGTGTATGTGTCGGTGGGGAGAGGTCCCTCCCACTCGAGTTAGCAAGGGGGAGAAGACCGGGCTGTCCTCTTGGCAGTGAGTATTCAGGCAGAGGAGAGAGTGGAGGGCTTGAGATATGGAAAGTTGTGGGAGAAGAAATTAGATCTGAAGCTGCCCTTGGAGGTGATAGAGCAGTGATGGCGAACCTAGAGACCTTTTGAGACCAAGTGCCCAAACTCCAAACCAAAGTCCATGTAATCATCGCAAAGTGCCAACACGTCTATTTAGCCTAAAATCACACCATACCACTCTATAAGGGACATATAATACTGCTACATGATGACCATTACCAGTACAACAAGATAAATACCACCATACTGATAATAAACATACCACTAAATAAAGACCAACATCAGCAATTATATCACAAAGCAGGATCCAGTCCCCATCCACTGAGGAACACTACCCCCATCCAGTGAGGAACACTACCCCCATCCAGTGAGGAACACTACCCCCATCCAGTGAGGAACACTACCCCCATCCAGTGAGGAACACAACCCCCATCCAGTGAGGAACACTACCCCTATCCAGTGAGGAACACTACCCCAATCCAGTGAGGAACACTACCCCTATCCAGTGAGGAACATTACCCCAATCCAGTGAGGAACACTACCCCCATCCAGTGAGGAACACTACCCCCATCCAGTGAGGAACACTACCTCCATACAGGGGCAATGTGAAGGATTGTTGAATTCATCAGGGGGTGTGTAGGGTAATGTGTATGTTGTTGGGTGGAGGGTGGGTGCACTGAACAGAAAATCTACATGGAATCAGGTAGGTGAATTTACCATCAAATCATCACATATGACACATGTCTGTGGCCACACACACATATATACATATATACACACTTCCCTTGGTCCAGAACTCTGGGCACCTGTGCCCTGCTGTCAGTGAGGGCAGTGTAGTGCACCCCAGGGTCACTGGCAGCATAGCAAAGTGACAAGAGATCTATGCCAAGGGAAGTTTATATGTGTAAACAGACATGTGTTATACAGGGCAGTTTGGGACACTAAACAATAAACACCTATAGTTGTTTAGTGTCCCAAAGTTGCCTGCCTGCTGCCAGTGTAATGCACACAGAGCAGCTCCAGCCCTCCTGCTGCACTTCTCTGTACTCACTGGGCACAGGCTGCTGTGTGCTCCGGCAGTTCTCTCTCTCACTCTGCTTGTGTTCCCGGGCTGAAGGGGGAGGTGGAGGGAGTGGAGTCGGCGGGCACTGACCTGCTGCTTTGTCTCTAGGCAGCACTGTTGAGCACAGAGCAGGTCTGATGCAGCCCACAGTAAGAGAGATCGCTGGAGCTCTCGGCGATCGGCAGCTTTTCCTGCCTGGCCAGTTCTATAGAAACGGCAGTGGAGATGGTTTGCGTGCCCACAGAGAGGGCTCTGCGTGCCCTCTCCGGCACGCGTGCCATAGGTTCGCCACCACTGTGATAGAGGGTGAAAAATCATTTAAATATTTAGGAATAAATGTGGCAAGTTTCTTAGACAGATTTGTAGAACTCAATATTCTTCCCTTAATGAAAAAGTGGAGGGCTAAGGTTAAAGCGTGGTCAAAATTAAATCTTTCTTATTCTGCTTGATTTTTTCCTTCCATAGGCTTTTTATGTATTCAGGAATTCCCCAGTTAAGCTTACATATCAGATATTCAAAGTGATCGATAAAATATGTGGAGTTTTTTTTGGGGAGGAAGAAGAGCTAGAATCAGAAGGAAATATATGAAATGCCCTAAAAAGAAGGGTGGGTAAGCCCTGCCAGATTGGAGTTCATATTTTTTAGACTGTTTCATATATTTTGTTTGGACTTTAGAGAGATAATGGAGACATTCCCCAGAGTCAAAAAAGGTCAAAGTGATGGATACATCTTTATATTGTTGGGAAAATGTTAAGGAGTTGGTGGGGGAAAATGGCAAATTAGAGTTTTCTCCAATTTGGGACAACATAAATATAAAGGGGGAGAAAATTCACGGATATAAAGATTGGGGCAATAAAGTGTTTTGGTTTATTTCACAGCTATATAGAGAGGGAATCTTTAAATCCTTTGAAGTACTGGCTAAAGGATTTGACCTGGGTATTGGAGAGTATTAACTGTTTGGGAAGTCAGGAAAATATTTCCTTTTGAGTAAAAGGACTTTGTCTAGTACATATGACACAATAATACATAAAATAACTCAAAAGGTGCAGTTTAGATGTATACAAAACTGGAATGAGTATTTTGGGCAGCACGAGGATGGAGAGGAACTTTGAAAGTATGTGATGCAAACTCCAGCTTTTGTATCCAATAATGGATCTCAAAGAATTTCTCAGTTTTTTATAATACACAGATTACATAAGACACCAGATTGTATGTTTAGGATAGGATATAGGGAGGATGATAAATGCATAAAATGTAAATTAGAAAAAGCTGACTGGAGGTGCGCAAAGCTTTTTAGGTATTTGGAAGAGGTGTTTAACACCATAAATGGAATATTTAATGTTACAAAGGTATTGGATCCATGGGTGGGGGTTCTGGGTTATGTTAAAAATGTTCAAATGTGCAAAGAGGAGAAAATGATAATCTCTCAGATACTCTTTTTGGCGAAGAAGCAGTATATTATGTTTTTGGATTTCTAAAAAAAACCTCCAACGTTAGATTTTTGGAAAAAATCAGGTGCAATTAGTAGTCCTATTGGAAAGAACATGGTATAGTGCCCAGGGTAAAATAAATATATATGAAAAAAGATGGGGGAAATGGATAAAATATATGGAGGATTAAGGTCTTCAATTAATATAGGGCTAATCCGAAAATATGTATGCAGTTCCTTTTTTTTTTTGTGCCTCTATCTACTCCAGTGTGGGGTGGCAAGGGGGTGGGGGTATGTAATTTATGAAGATGATATGTGAAAATTTATTTAAGAATCTGAAAACTTTGTATTTTTTCTTTTAACAAAAAATTTTGTAATGCTATAAATTATTAAAATATGTCTTTTTAATTAACCCCTTAGCGCTCCGCGCCGTAGCTCTATGGCGCTGAGTCCTGAGATTGGCGCTCAGCGCAGTAGAGCTACGGTGCGTAGACAATGCCGGTTCGGCTCTGCACAGGAGGCGAGCCAGCATCGGGGGTCGCGGGATGTCAGCGATAGATTACCGGGTAACACCTGCGGTCGGAGTGGGCTCCAATCACGGGTGTTTAACCCGTTAAATGCCGCAGTCAGCACGACCGTGGCATTTAACCTGCCTTTCGTGGGTCTTTCCCCCACGATCTCCCGCCCCCCTGTGCCGTTTTCGGGGATGCCAATCATTGCTGTGCCATCACTGGGGTCCGATCTGGCATGTGCAGAGGCTGACACTGCTAATACCCTGCAATACATTAGTATTGCAGGATATTATCATGAACAAGCAATCAGATGATTGCTTTTTCATGTAACATGGTGGAAGTAGTAAAAAGGTTAAAAAAAAAAGTTTTGCAATAAAAAATAAGTTTATAAATCAATAAATCAATAAGCCCCAAAACATATATAGAGACGTATAATGCTCAAAAAGTCTTGGCCGCTGAGGAAGATGGCCACGTGAGGAGAGAGCTCCGGCCCCATCCCCTATACCCCAGCGACTTACAGCGCACCACGGAGGGAAAATGTCGAGCAAAACAACAAGCTCATGCCCCGGATTCCCTGGGTCAGCGGGGAGGAAGCGCTGTATGTAAGACACAGCAGGAAAGGTGATCAGCCATACTTTCTGGCGGGGACACCATGCGGCAAAGATGGCGCAAGGAGGGGAGGAGGAGGAGGGGGAGAAGCCGTGCAGCGATCACGAGCAGCCCAGGCAGCAACCAACAAAGCCGGCACCGACTCCAAATGGGGAGGTAAGGTTTCCCCCATATATGTTTTGAGGTGCCTGGCAGATGGAGCACAGGCACAGGAGTGTCAGACACACAGACCCCAGCACCATCCCCAGGGACAGTGGAGTCAGAGGGCAGCATGCTGCCGCTAATATTACAATCAGACAGCAGCTCATCTCAGTCTGTTTCCATACCTCATAACATATATGGAGACTTGATAGAGGACTCACGTTTCCCAACAAGCTACCCTGTTAAGCAGAGATCTAAGCACCAGGAGGACTCTCTAACAGATGCATTAATTTCTACCAATGCTAGAAAAGCAGGAAATTCCTCCTCACAACACAGTTTTGCAGCTTTCCAGACTACTGACAAACTGGTGTCTGAGAACACTTTAAAAATCATGCTGGAAGCTCTGAGAACCTCTCTGCAGAGAGATATAACTACACTAATGAAATCCCTACAAGCATCAGTAAAAGAACTGGGTGACAGAGTAGCCCACTCAGAGGATAAGCTAACTTCCTTTGTCACGGCCCACAACAAACTTGTGGACTCTCACAACTAGAGGACACCGTGCCATCCATCCAAGCGAAATGAATCGACTCTGAAGATAGGAACAGGCGCAACAAGATAAAATTTAGGGGTATACTGGAAATAGTGCCTAACGCTCACCTAAAGGCCTATATTCAGCAAATGACAAAATCATTATTACCGGAGCTAGCTGAGTACAAAGTCAGCATTGAAAGGGCACATAGAGTACCCAAGCCACCTAACCTACCTGAAACTGCCCCGAGAGATGTGTTAGCACGATTCACATTTTATCATGTGAAGGAACAGTTACCGTCTCTATCAAGGAAACTCCACACTCTTCCAGAACCCTACGATGCAGTAAAAATGTTCGCAGATCTAACAGCAGCGACCCTTCAAATCAGCAAACATTTCAACTGATCACTACACTCCTCAGGGAGAAAGAAAGAAATTCTAGTAAAGACAAAAATTCTAGTAAAATGGCAAAATAATATAGTAGCCATCAAGTCGATTGAAGAAGGAAGGAAAATTCTTGAGTCTTGGGGAATAAATAGAGAACAAGATGCCTCTCCGACAAACCCAGGACGTCAGAACCACATGGGTGCAGAATGGCGTGTTAAATAAAGGACAATCCTCCAGAGGTATGAATAGAAGGATGAGGGCCAATCCTGTATCCCCACGTTTCCACTGGGACTGGTGACCCCTTAGAAGTACTACGTATATCGTGGGTACCAAGAAACATGTTTGAATTTGTTTTAAATGTTTTTACTGTATTTTTTCTTTCAAATGTTATATGTATTGGCCTAAGTAACCATTCTAGGAAGTCTGTATGCTTGAGCTCTGGAACACACTAACCCCACTTATCCTTGTATAAAAAATATGATACGGCTATTAGCACCACCTCGACCCATAACCATGGAGGTAACACTATTATCCCTTAATGTAAAAGGGCTTAACATATGGGCTTAATATGTTCTATTAATAATGTCACTTTGGTTGACACCATTGTCAACTTATACGCCCCAAAGAGCGGCGAGAGAACCTTTTTTAAGAATCTAATGAGTAAAATTCAGACTGTTAAAAGGGGTTCCCTGCTCATTTGTGGCAACTTTAATGCTGTTAATCTACCTGGCCAGGACACTACTTCAGGCAGATCAAACAGATCCACTTCTCTCAATTACCTTGTTTGGGAAAACGAACTGTATGATATATGGCGGGTTCAACATTCCTCTGAAAGGGAACGCATTCATTCTGAGAGGCGCAGGAAGTGATTTAAAGTTGTCCACACAACTTCCGGATATGGCACAACCCTAAATCAAATCCCTGAATGGCTATAAGATCCCTCTCACTAGCCGCAGTGAGACAGAATATTATCAGCCTTATGCTGCCACCAGTTCTCCTTTAATATAAGCCCGGTCCGTAACGGGATTATATAGGGTGAGGAACCAACCCGGCAGCATGCATATAAGCGAGAAACCCGGACGTAAGATTCGTGATCGAGATAAAAGAGCAACACAGATTAGATTTTATATTTAATTGCCTTAAGGGCACAATAGACAATACAGTACACACAATAGATATATACAGTAATCAGAGCACCAATTACATGGGTAGCACTACAAGTCTAAGCAGTTCGGTAAGTTAGTTACCTTTGTGTGTGTGGCCTAATGGGGATGGATAGTCCACACTTTTAGATCCTCCCCGCGCTTGATTGATGTTAGATTCCCCCAGGTCAAAGACGAAGACCCCTTCAGTGGTGCCTGATTATATCAGGTGTGGACACACCTCTGTCCACCATAAGGAGGGGTCAATGGTCAATCCTACCTGGTATTACATCCAGAGCCCTGGAGAAGCTACAGGTACCCCAGGGGAAGTCCTGGGGTCATGGTTCTGGTATCATTGGATCCGGGTGGATGCCAGGATCGCATTGATACCAAACCTGACCCATTTGTTATGGTCCTATCCAGAGAGTGATACAGCGTTTTTATTGGCCATGGAAATGGATACATGTGACGGGACTGCTTGTCTATCCAATGTGGACAATCTTTCAGATCGGCTGTCTAAGGCTGCAAGTATATTTAACTTCGACATTACAGCCCCGGAATCACAGCTTGTTTTTAATTTGAGAACCAACATGAATCAATTGGAAAATCTGCTGACGAAAGAACTAAAAATTTGGTGGGACTCTGTTACTATCAAGTCTTATATAGATAAAACTATGATACCAAGAGGTTTGCGGATTAAAAAGTTGCCCACTACAACTTATTCACCTGCTTTCCTGGAAAAGTGGAATTCTTTACTGTCGGAATGCTCCTTAAAATTGATGGCCCTAATTATTGAACATAAAGAGCAAGAATTAATATCTATACGAACCCTAATAAAAGACATTCAAAAAAATGTTCAGCCGCATACTACTCATCCGGAGTTTGTGGAGCTGGATAACAGAATAAAAACTAACATTTCAAAATTGGAAAATGTCATCATGGAGACCAAAAAGTCCAAATTTAAAAGGGATACTGAGGACTACGCTTTGGACCAAGTTTACACTTGGAAACGAAACCGCACATACCAAGCTCCAACTAATGTGAAACCCATTCTGAAAAAAAGAAACTACAAAAAGAAAAAACGTTCTGAAAGCAAAGTTAGCTTCTCAGACATTGAGATATCATCCCCAGCGACATCGGAGGACTTTTCGGATTCATCGGTGGGGTCTATGCAAAACCCCAACACTCCAACTTCAAAGAAGAGTGCAAATCCGAGTGGTGCAAATAATAACAAAAGGAATAGACCTCCAAAAAACGGAGGAGAGCTGGACGCAAACATAAAAAATCGGTATCCCTTGAGACAACAAAAATAGAAGAAGTTCCAGTGTATAACCTGTCCAGTTATGTATTATCTTCAGAACAGATAGCAGTGTTGTCCAAGGGTTTGGGCTGTTCCCCCTCATGTAATTTTAATTTGTTTTCCACATTACTAGACGTAAATAAGTTTGCAAGAGCCATTACGTTACGTAGTCACTTTGATCATATAATGCTTACTGATGACTCATTGTGTAGTATGAATATAAGTGAAAATACATCTAGTGGTGATATACTAAGTCTTAATGGTAATATAAACTCATTTCAGGACCAACTGCATTTGGTCGCTCTGAGACAACTGGAGGGGGAAAATCGTGATTCCACACATGCCTTTTCTGATCCTAATATCACCTTTAAAATGTCCAATCCAGATTTTTATCCCATACAGTCCCGTCCGGACATACTAAATGATTTTCAGGATAAAATTGAGCAAGAATTAGTAATACTAAATAGAAATGTTGTAGAGGGGAAATCGTTATGTAATGTGAATCTTCCATCTAAACTTAAATCAGCACTAAAAGAACTAAAAAATAATGGTGACCTACTTATCCGCCAGGCGGACAAGGGTGGTGGAATTGTCCTTATCAATGCAGGATTATACAGAAAATTAAACTTTGAATTATTAGAAAATATTTCTGTATATAGAGAGATTTCCCATGACCCCACCAGTAACATCCAAACTTTGAGAGAAGGAGTGGAAATGGGGGCCATCCCTGAAAAAACAGCACAGCATTTAATGGTCAAGAATCCGGTGGTCCCCATTTTCCACTCCCTCCCAAAAATTCATAAGGAAATATTCCCTCCCCCCTTAAGACCCATTGTGGCAGGCATAGGGTCGGTTAGTGAAAAACTTAGCATGTGGGTGGATCACTTATTACAGCCTTTGGTGTTTTCCCTACCCGGTTTTCTCAGAGACACCAAACATGTGGTCTCTCTCTTGGATGGTTATCCCTGTAAAAACTCTGTGTCATACTGGCTTTCATGTGATGTAATCGGTTTGTATCCTTCCCTAGAACATAACATGGTCTTGACATCTTTAGGTTACTACTTGAAAAAATACAGTAACTATTCTGTGCAAGTGAAGGAATTTTTAATGGAATCAGTGAGTTTTTTACTCAAAAACAATTACTTTCTTTTTGACAAAACATTTTTTGTCCAGAAGTGTGGAGCAGCCATGGAGGGGGGGTGTTCTCCCTCCCTGGCAAACATATATATGTCTTACTGGGAGGAACTATTTCTTTTCTCCTCTGCTAATCCGTGTCTCTCCCATATCAGGTGGTATGGTCGTTACATCGACGATCTCCTCCTGATATGGGAGGGACCGGAAGAGGGCATAGCTGCCTTTGTCGATCATATCAATGATAATAATATGAATCTAAAATTTACATCCAGTTATGACAAAAATGTTATCAACTTTTTGGACATCAGTCTCAGAGGTGATAGAGTTGTGCATACATCTCCATACATGAAGCCCACAGCCACCAATTCTATTTTAGAGGCTACATCTTGCCATCCACCTCATGTCATAAAGAATATCCCCATCGGAGAACTAATAAGAACAAAACGTAATTGCTCGGATGATACCAGCTTTGAGTTGGAAAGTGAAAAGGTGTGTAGCAAGCTCCACAAAAGAAAATATCCGAATTGGATGTTAAATAGAGCACGACACATTGTAGGTAACATCAATAGAGAGGACCTTATACACAAAAACAAAAACAACAATTTTGGGAAAAATCGTGTTTCACAGAGGAAAACATTAACCTTCTCTACTACATATAGTAACCAATACAAAGACATTGTAGGTATTGTCAAACGCTATTTACCCTTATTACACACGGACAGAAGTGTGTCAAAAATATTGGAAAATAGAGTCAATTTTGTGTCTAGAAAAGCCCCAACTTTGGGTTCTATTCTTTCCCCTAGCCTTTTCACTTCCAGCCCTGAAAAACCTAAAAATACTTGGCTGTCTACGAAAGGGTGTTACAAGTGTGGCCACAATGTGTGTCTCTGTTGCAATTATGTATGTTCTTCTAAAACGATTCATTCTTGCAGTACAAATATGCAATATAATATTGGCAGTTTTATAAATTGCAACACTGCAAATGTTATTTACGTTATTATGTGCAAAACATGCAATGTACAATATGTGGGTTGTACCGGAGGTCCGCTAAAAGTTCGTATTAGAAAACACCTGCTTGATGCCAAAAACATAAACACAGTTAATGTATCGATGGCATCTCGCCATTTCCAAGTGGTGCATAATGGGGATTGCAGTTCTTTTGTATTTACTGGTATTGAAAGGGTGTGGAAAACAGTGCGGGGTGGAGACCATAGGCGGAAACTTTTGAACCGCGAAACATATTGGATCTTCATTCTTGACACCAGGTTAGTCATGATTAAGGGTGTCTAACGCCTGAAACGCGTAGACAATTTATGCTGTGAACATTCATGCTGTTGTATCCCATGGCCTAATCTACAATTTTTAAAGAGATAAAATAAAGCCTTGAATATTTTATACGGATTCCTGTTGCATCCTTTGAAGCTGGATCGTGTTTGCTGTTTTCCCATTTCATACCTCTCCAAGCCGGAGTGATTCCATGCTCGGATGGTTCCAGGCACTGTGAAATACATCACCAGGGTGAGCTGACGTCTTTCCCCCTTTTTTCCCTATCCAGAGATATCGATATTTCTGGAACAGAGTATCCCAGAAATATCTCACATCTTCACATCTTCTTTATCAGCAACAAATACTCAATCCAGAAATGTATTTGGTGTTCTGGTGAGACGGACCATAACTTCATAACTGTCTCTATCCAACTTGGTGATTTGAGAGTTTTAATGGCTCTTTGTCTGTTTAGAGTGGGGGGTGCCTGGTGTCGGTTTGTCTGCATAGGTCTTTGAAGCATGGCCACATGCTGGTTTTGTCAACAATCTGGTTCAATTAGGTTAATTTATGGTGGTGAATTACCAGCAGGCCTCCCATCCCCCTGGTCACATTATCACAGACGGATAGACCATGTAACTTCCGACCTATCTCTTTATTAAATGAGGACGCAAAGCTATATGCAAAAATATTAGCCAACAGACTAAAAACAATTGTACCAGGTATTATATTTTGCGACCAATCAGGATTCACCCCCGGCAGCCAAGCCTCTGATAATACCAGAAAATTGATAAGTATTCTTCAAATCTGTGAGATTAACAATCCCTGCAACCCTCTGTACAGTAGATGCCAAAAAGGCGTTCGACAGGGTGAATTGGGAATATGTATTTCAGGCACTGCAAAAATTTGGCCTGGAAGGACATATATTGATGGCTATCAGAAGCACTTTACTCAAGCCCATCAGCAAGAGTATTTGTCAATGGAACGTTATCCCAATCATTCACCCTGTCGAACGGCACTAGACACGATAATTTTTGTTCTTACAATTGAACCCCTGCAGAGGCTATCAGGAAAATAAAAACATTTCAGGAATAGAAATAGGTAAAGAAGAGTATAAAATAACTCTATTTGCAGATGATATAATAATAACATCTACAAACCCAGAAACATCCCTCCTACCCATTTTTGACCTCTTAAACTCATTTGGCAACATCTCCTACTACAAAGTAAACAAAAAAAAATCCCAAATTCTTCCAGTCAATATACATCCTACAACACTACACAAACTAAAAAGAGATTACCCAGTGGACTGGCAAAAAGAACACATTACATATTTAGGTATCCAATTGGCATTCCCGACGTGCAACACAACTATATCCCAATGTTAGACAAAGTAGGAAAAGAATTCAAGAATTCAAAAGGAATCCTTTCTTGGTACGGCAGAATTGCAGCATAAAAAATGATGACCCTCCCCAAACTTCTCTATCTCTTTAGAACCCTCCCTATTCCAGTACCTGAAGCTTACTTCAGGAAAGCAAGATCTCAGATTAGGAAATTTATTTGGAAAGATAACAATCCTAGGGTCTCCCTTCACACTCTAACTAAGCCCAAACCATTGGGGGATTGGATGTACCAGAGATAAAGGACTACACAGCAGCAATATTAGACCAATCAAAAAACTGGTGGAGGGACTCCGATAACAATAAATGGTCATCAATAGAACAGCACTATAATAAAGGATTCCCATTAAAAATGAGAATTTTCAACACTCTATGGCAGATACAAACACCTACCTTCCCCTTGCTAGCAATGCAAGCAACTGATCGAGCATGGCAAGTACAAGCTTCATCTAGCACAGGCTCTAAACAAATCTCACTCAAGATAACTCCCAATACAAAATATAAACTTAAATAATTGGAGAATACAGGGGATACACAACATAAAACCATTGATTAAAAATGGCAAACTGGAACCCTTTACCATACTATCTAAAAATCTAGCAATTCCTCAAGTGGAAGTATTTTACTACCTCAAAATCGTAACTATTTACAAAATAAACTAAACAAACTTTTATCTGTAAGTAAACAAGTGAAGTTTTGGCTAGAAAGCAGAAACCTGGAAAAAGAGGGAATAACTTTTTTTTATAATTGTCTAGAAAATAAGACCACAATGGAGAAATTACCATACATGCTAACATGGGAAAAAGACCTTGATTCCTCATACTCATCAACTCAATGGCAACAAACCCTAACAATGATCCATAACACATTCCGCAGCATCTGCCACATAGAAGCAATAATAAAAACTCACAGACTAAGTGAAATATTTCCCTCTTCTCCCCCGGGATGCTGGCGTATATGCGGACAAAAGGGTACCCTAATAAACACTTTATGGTCATGTCCTAAGATCCAACGATTATGGAGACAATCTTTTGACTTACTTCAAAGCCTCAACATAGACAACATAGCCTTTCCCCCCGCAACAGCTTTGCTTCTAATGAACTTAAAAGAAATCCCACCTAAGGATAGGACTATATCTGCCCACATAATACTTTCCACTAAAATGGTACTCACAAGACATTGGAAGGAACCAACATGCCCAGGGTTAGGAGAGGTGATTATCCAAGTTAACAAGATCTGTAGGTATGAAAAAGCTATTGCTATTCAAACAAACTATTTTAAAACGTTCCAAACGGAATAAGATAAGTGGACACAGAGCCTATACTACCAGGAATGACACCCAATACACAAATACTTTAGGCCTTGTTATATGTTATATGTTTATTGGTTTAAATGGTTTACAAATATTACAATATATGTTATAACTTAGACCCTCGTACACCCCCTAGGGCAGTGATGGCAAACCTATGGCACTGGTGCCAGAGGTGGCACTCCGAGCCCTTTCTGTGGGCACTCAGGCCATCAGCCCTGGACGAGTTCACCAAACAGGAACAAATCCATTGAATCTTCCTGCAGTCCTAGGCAACTTATGAGATGCTGAGCTCAGCACTTTTTTACAGCGACACTTCATTGACTGTTTGGAACTGCTTGAAAAGTGAGAAGGTGTTAAAAGAAGTGCATTATTTTTGGAGGTCATCCTGCTGGACCCACCATTCTTCCTAAACAGAGAGACCCTGGAGAGAAGCTACAATGATCGTCTGAATTTGCCCTCCTTATTTCAACTGTATTGGTGGCCTCAGGTGGCCGATACAATTAAAGAAGTGGAAGAACAGGTAGCGATAAGTTACTGCTTAAAATGGCACATTGGCACATCAGGGTAAATAAGTGGGTGGTTTTGGTTGTAGTTTGGGCACTCGGTCTCTAAAAGGTTCTCCATCACTGCCCTAGGGCCATTTGAGGAAAAAGTCGTCTAGGTTCTTGCAGTCTTACAGGCCCCCGGCCCGTGACATAAGAACCTGAGAGGGTTCCCAGTAGGACTGAAACAAATGAACAGTAATGTCTAGCAAGAAAATTGTGATCTGTAAATCCTCGCTGTATTACGAGCATTGCTCATTTGTCATAAATGTATGGTGGCCCATTGGGCTGTAAATTTGACATGTCAGTACTTTGTTATATTTTGAAAACTCAATAAAAATGTATTAAAAAAAAAAGTCTAAATCATAACACTAACCCCGTATCACCGCGTCCATAAAAGTCCGTAGAATAAAATTAAACAATTATTAATTTTTTGTACAATGAACGCTGTACAAAAAAAACCTTTAAAAACCCGCCAAAAATTATGATTTTTACCTATTGAATCCCACAAAAAATGCAATAAAAAGTGATCAGCAAAACTGATGTTCTCCAGAATGATACTGCAAAGTACCACATGTCCTGCAAAAAACAAGCCATCAACCAGCTCTGTAGCCAAAAAAGTAAAAATATTATGCCACTTGGATAATGGCGATGCAAAAATGATAGATTTTTTCCCACATAAGGGTTTTATTTGGCAAATATTTAAAATAAATAAAGATAACATGATTACTAGGCTATACAGTGAACATGAAAAAAAATAAGTAAAAAATCCAGTACAGAATTGATGCTTTTCTGACCTCAAAAAAGTTCCTTAATTTTTAACAATAGGGGATACCAACCCCAAAATGCTAACACTCGAAAAAGCATCTCATCCTGTAAAAAAAATGCCATCACATGACCCCAACAACAAAAAAAGCAAAAATTTTATAGCCTGAAAAATGGGCCAATGAGGAAACTAAAATCCTGGAAGCTGCAGGATCCTGCCCTTCTGCGCCTTGGCGAGTGCCCATAAAACAAGTCACGGCCACATGTGGGGGGTCTCTGTACTCGAGAGAAATTGCAAAACAAATTATATGGTGGGTTTTCTCTTTTTATCTTGTAGAAATATGTAAATTTTAGGGCTAAATTAACGTATAACCGACAAAATTTGACCATTCTAAATTTCACCTCCATTTTGATTCAATTACTATGAAGATTTCAAGGGGTTAAAAATCTTCCTAAAAGCTGTTTCTGATAGTTGAAGGGGTGCAGATTTAAAACTGGGTTGGTTATATAGGGTGCTTTTAATGCTAAATATGTAAAATTTCATTCAAAATAGAATTTATCCCCAAAATAGTCAATTCTGAAAATATGGATAATCGATAATCTATGTGTAAACCACGTGACATCAAAATAAATTATCCAGACATTTCAGAAATGATGAAAATGCAAAAGTATGGGAAATGTTATTCAGCTATGTATTTAGGTGGTAAATCTATCTGCCTGAAAACACGATGATTTCGAATTTCAAAAATTTTTCAAAAAATTCATCATTTTTTCTGTCTTTGAATGCAAAACTTATCAGCCACACTTTACCACTAAAATGAAGTACAACATTTGGGGGAAAAACATTCTCTGAATTACTTTGATAAGTAACAGAGTTCAAAAGTTATAACCATATAAAGAGATACAAGTCAGAAAAAAATGGGACTGAGCCTTAAGCTACAAAATGGCTGCGTCCTTAAGGGGTTAAAAATAAAACTTATCTGCAAGAAATTTAACAGGGGAGGAGATAAATATATTAGCAAAAGGATTATCATTTGTTAGGGTCCCACAATGTGATATCTTTGGTTGGGTAAAAGATCTGAATTTTTTTTGTCGACACCTTAAATGGAGGAAGTTTTTCAAGTTACATAATAGAAAGTATTGTGAAGAACTGGGTCTTATAGAGGCAGATATGCTAGATTTTCACAAGAACTCTTGGAAGAGGGTGATTGGACTCTGGGGGAGGACCCATTCACTGATTTGAGGCCTAAATCAAAAAGTAATGCACCTTTGGCGGATAACTCACCTATGGATGTCTTTCTCAAAGTTGTTACGGATCGATTGTTATCTGTAGACTCCTCCAATGTAATACAGTGTCATCTATCGAGAAGATAGAAAATAGCCCTGAGAGACCTGGGCAATGACTCCTCGATCATAATAAAATCTTCTGACAAAGGGGGAAATGTGGTCATGCTGGATAGGGATAAATATGTTGAGATGTGTTTGCAGATCTTGAGGGACCAACAGTGTTACAAAAAGTTGTCTAACAGTGCACCGGACAACTTTTATCATGAACTGTCACACATTCTCAACAAAGCACTGAAATAAAAACTCATCACAAAGAATGAACGTGACTACATGCTTCCCAGAAATCCCAGCACGGGATTCCCTCCCTAAAATTCATAAGGGGACTTCTCCACTTAAATGGAGAACAATTGTCTCTTGAGTGGACAGTCTCACGTAGAATGCGAGTATTTACCTCGATAGTGTGTTACATTCATTTGTGGTATCTCTGCCCTCCTATGTAAGGGACACAATGGACATGCTCAGAAGGATTGACGGTATGGTACTTCCACCAGGTACCTTACTTGCTAGTCTGGATGTAGAGCCCCTGTACAGCTCCATCCCACATGACAAGGGCTGTGAAGCTGTGGGGGATTTCCTCAAGTTGAGGGTCATACAATTCTCTGCCCATAATGCCTTCGTCTTGGAGTTGCTTAACTCCATAGTCCTGGAGTTGCTTAACTACTTAATTACTTCCTCTTTGAGGGTTAGTTTTTCCATCTGCTCAAGGGTGTGGCAATGGGGAGCCCCTGTGCTCCCACATATGCCAATCTCTACCTGGGCTGGTGGGAAAAGGAGGTTGTTTTTCAGAAGGACCTTGAGCAATGGACCTCGGCCATATTGTTGTGGCTGAGGTTCATTGACAATATCCTCATTCTATGGAATCGGACAGAGGAGTCATTTAGGGACTTTGTGTTAAGACTCAATGTCAGCTCTGGCCCTGCCTCTCTGTCTGGCCCCACCACTGGCCCTTCCCACCTATTCTGGTATAGGACTCGCCTCCGTCTCAGAAGCACTGTCTTCACCCAGCCTATCAACCCAGCTTGGGTCTGTCACCTCATCATCCTCCGATCCCTCAGTCTGCTCCCCCCTCGGACTTCCTGCCCTGACAACAATTTAACCACTGCCTGACAATCGTGTCTCCGACACCTTTTTACACACTTCTTCCACTATGTCAACAATGTCATCAACACCCACAGACTGCAACCGGGGCATCGGGAAAGAGCTCAGCAGCAACCAGAGAAGTGGTTTGTGACTCTGGGAAGGGTCCAGAAAACAGTTCCTCCGAGTATGCAGGATCAAATTCCAAATTTTCCTGGGAGGGGGCAGACTGGGGGGAAGGAGGTTGAGGTGGAGGAGCTGAAGGAGTGCTCACTTGGGTAACATGGGTGGACTGCGTGGAAGACTGACTGGGGGACAAATGACTTGAAGCATTGTCCGCAATCCAGGACATCACCTGTTCACACTGTTGTGGTCTCAACAGTGCTCTACCACGAGTGCCAGTAAGTTGAGACATGAAGCTAGGGAGTGTAGCTCTGCGGCCTTCTCCTGATCCCTCATCAGCAGGTAGTGTCTCACCCCGCCCTGGACCACAGCCTCTGACCCCTGCAGTAATTGGCTGCCCACGCCCTCGTCCTCTACCCTTAGCCCTCGGGTTCAACACTTTCCAAATAAAAGTCTATTTTATAGGCAAAAGAGAAATATAAACTGCAAATTTGTTTTGGTAATTTTTTTTAATGGTTTTTTTTTTTTGGATTTATAGAAGAACAAAACGTGCAGAAGAAATCAGACAGCAACCTCAGAAGATGATTGCTATGGCTAGTTTCTAACCAACACAGACAATTTTCTGGAGACTAGCTTACTAAACAGTAGCGGGCAGACTATGCTAGATGAAATTGCATTTGCACCACTGACAGCACACAAAAGGATTTTGTGCTGTGACTTTCACTTTTGAAAAATAAGATCGGCAGACCGTGTCTAATTCAATCAAATCCCCAATAAATAGTCTCACTTAGCTGTTTGAAATGGATATGTGTGTCACTAAGAGCCGAAAATAACATTCGCAAGTCTCCCTGCAAATTCGTCACAATATGGTAGTAGCTGCACTACTAGTGCCAGCAAGCCCAGCCGCAAGCAAATAACAAAAAAAACACTATTGTAGCCCTAAAAAGGGCTGTTGGGTTCTTGTAGAATCACTCCTGCCTAACACTAATCTAATAGAACACCCTAACGCTATCCCTGACCAGAAGCAGGTCTATCCCTAACGGCATCCAGACAGAGAATGATCCGAGCACTGCAGTCACTGGCTAGTATATTCCAGGGTCACCTGATCAGGCCAGCCAACCACTGCCATCGACATGCAAGTGTACCATGGGATGCTGGATGTACTGCAGAGTCTCCTGGATTGTGATTGGCTCTGTTTCTGGCTGCCAAAAATCAAAACAGCTGGCGAAATATTCGTCCGAGCAACGAGCAGTTTCAAGTACGCTAATGCTCGAATGAGCATCAAGATCGGACGAGTATGTTTGCTCATCTCTACTAATAACATGTCGAGCAGTGGCCTCCTTTCACAAATAACATGTCCCAGCAGTGACCTCCCTTCACTGATAACATGTCCCAGGAGCAGCCTCCCCTCACTAATAAAATGCCCTAGCAGTGGCCTACTTCACTAATAAAATGTCCCAACAGTGGCTTGCCTTCACTAATAAAATAGGGCGGCAAGGTGGCTTAGTGATTAGCTCTACAGCCTTGTCTCGGGATGCGATTGCCTGACACAATCATGTAGTACCTATATAGATAAAATTCTGCAGCCCTTTGTCTGTGCCCTTCCCTCCTACTTGCAAGACACTAAGGACACCATCAAGAAAATACAGGAATTGACACTCTCACTGCACACAATGATTGCCAGTCTTGACGTTGAATCCCTATATAGTAACATTGAACATTCTTTAGACTTAAAAGCTGTTGAATTTTTTCTCAACATGAAGGGGATTTAATTCAGGGAACATAACAAATTTCTTTTGAAACTTTTACATTTTGTACTTACCCGTAATTACTTTCTGATTATAGGGTCTTTCTACCACCAAGTTAGAAGAATGGGAGCAAGTTGTGTGCCCTCATATGCGAACCTCTTTCTTGGTTGGTGGGAGGATACCTTGGTTTTCTCTGAGAAACTGTCCAGCTATACCCAATATATTGCTTATTGCGGTAGGTACATTGACAATGTAATGATTTTGTGGGAAGGTGGCAGAAGGTTTTACAAATTTGAAAACTGACATCTAGCGTAAACCCACCTCCCCCAACAATCTGCTGGACTGGCAAAACTGGCATCCTCAACCACTGAGATCAGGAATACCCATAGGGCAGTATCTCAGGGCCTATAGGAACTGTTCTGATGATGTGTCCTTTAAGAAGGAACACGATAATCTCTGCAGAAGGTTTAGAAATCGGGGCTATTCCAAAAGATGTCTGTATAGGGCTTTTTCAAGAGCTAGAAATGCTGAGAGATACACACTCTTCCAGAACAAGAAGTTACAGCCTACACAGCAAGTCATTAGATGCATAGGCACCTATGATGCCTATGCAGATAACATTAACAAGATTCTTGCCCGCTACTGGCTGATCCTTTTGGCTGATCCGGATCTGAGGCAAAGACTCACAGAGAGACCTACAATTACATACCGCAGAAGTCCCAACCTGCGGAATTTTTTGGTGAACAGTCATATTACTGAGGCGCCAAGAGCAATAACCTTTATCAATCCAGCAAATGATGAAGTGATATACATCAAATGGCATCTATTTGTAAAAGCACTGCAGTGGTCTATGTGGCACAGTGTACTTGCCCACGTTTATAAGTGGGTAAAGCTGTACAACAACTACGGAGGAGAATCTCAAGCCATATTAGCTCAATCACAACAAATAAAGACATTCCAATCTCGACACATGAGACTCCATCATTTATGGAATATGAGTACTCTGAAGTTTTGGGCGATAGACCAGGCCCAGATGGGTCTACGTCAGGGAAACATTGACCGCAAGCTCCTTCAATTGGAAGCAAGATGGATACATCGCCTGAAATCCCTGAGCCTCTTGTGTCTAAAAGAAGGGTTCACTTTTGCTGCATACTTATAAATCCCTTTTTCTTTTGCACACCTTCACAATTTTCTACTGTATACTTAATAGTGACTGTTATATACACGCAATTCTCTTTAAGGGGGAACATGTGCCTCTCCCTCTTGCTCCTAATTCATATTTTCCCATGGTAGCCGTAATGTGCCAGTTCTCTCTCCCCCTACCAGCCGTAATCAGGTTATTTCTAGCCCAATCTGTAGACTAAATTTTAGCCTTCGCTGTCTTCCTACCCCAGACATGATATATGGAAAGACAATACCGTAGCCTTACTTATGCATATGTATCTCCGCATTCCGGCCTGGCTGTACTATGTAGAATATTTGGTCCCCTCTATTCGGTATGGTCAATCATTTATTTATCTATGCATCGATGATGTGGTTGCCCTTTGGAGAGGTACGGAAGACCAATGGAGGGAGTTAGTTGTTATTTAGTTCATCAACAGTCTCAACATTAAATTCACTCCACAGATATCTACTGAACAAGTGGAATTTCTAGACCTGAAGTTGTTGAAGCAGGATGACAAAATTGAGACTGCACTGTTTCAGAAAGAAACAGAAACCAACAATATACTGCATTACACCAGCTTTCACCCACAGCATTTGGGATACCTGTCTGCCAATTCCTTAGATTGAGACGAAATTGCAGTGATGATCGTGACTTTTAAAGAAATGCACTGGACCTGACAGCGCGACTTCAAGCTAGAGTTTATCCAAAGAAAATCGTCTCTCAAGCCTATATGAGAGCAAAGAATAATGTTAGAAAAGAGATCTTGCAACCAAAAAAGAAACATTCCAACAACAAAGTGAGGCTGATAACCTCATATAACAATCAATGGGGAGATATACATACCATATTAACCCCTTCACGCTCTGTGACGGATATATCCGCCACAGAGCTATGAAGGGTGCATGGAGATGGCTCACGGGCTGAGCCCTCTTCATACAGAGATGGGCCTTGCTGCATATCGGGTGTTAACCTCTTCTTTGCCGCCGGCAGAGTCACAGGCGGCACTGAAAGCATAGCGGTGCACGGGCGCCGCCCTATTACCTACGATAGTCGCTCCCCAGAACGTCATCAGGGGATAGCGATCGGTTGCCATGACAGCCTCGGGCCTTCATTTGACCCTAGGCTGAATGGCTTCTGCATGTTCGTTACAATGAGCCACTGGCTCATTGTAAAGTATACTGTGCAGAAATGCCATATACTGCAATACAGTTGTATTGCAGTATATGGTAGGAACAATCTGACCATCAACGGTTAATGTACCCTATATGGTCTAAGAAATAGTGAAAAAAAATTTGGAAAAAAAAAAATATATAAAAAATTAATAAAATATTAAAAGTTCAATTCAACCCTCTTTCCCTAGAACTGATATACAACATAGTAAACAGTAAAAATCACAAAGACATTAAGTATAGCTGCGTCCCAAAATGCCCGATCTATCAAAATATAAAAACGGTTATTGGCGGGGGTAACCTCTGAGACGGGAAATGGCACCCAAATGTTCAAAATGCGACTTTCACACCTTTTTACATGACATAAAAACTGTAATGAAAAGTGATCAAAATGTTGCACAGTCCTCAAAATTGTAGCACTGAAAACATCGGCTCATTTCGCAAAAAATGGCACCTCACACAGCTCCGTGCCCCAAAGTATGAAAAAGTTATTAGTGTCAGAAGATGACAAATTTTTTTTTCCTTTTTCATACACATTCGTTTAATTTTTGAAAATGTATTAAAACGCAATAAAACCTGTATAAATTTGGTATTACCGTGATCGTACCGAACCAAAGAATAAAGTAGAGGTCTTATTTGGAGCGAAGAGTGAAAGTCGTACACACACATTTGGAAAGTTAATAAATGACATCACGGGAAAGTAAAATTTGTTACGCACAAAATAAGCCCTCACACAGCTCTGTACACGGAAATATAAAAAAAGTTTGGGATTTTTGAAGGTGGAGAGCGAAAAATGAGCGAAAAAAACCTGCGTCTTTATGGGGTTAAAGAAAAATTGAAACATTCTGCTAAGGGAACCCAGATTGACAAAACACATCACTGACAAACCAGCTCTCACAGCTAGAAAAGCCAGGAATCTTAAAAATCAATTGAGCCACAGTCATTTCATAGTATCATAGTATATAAGTCCAGAAAAAGACGCAAGTCCATCAACTCCAACCTTCAAGAATTAAATAAATGTTTTATCCCCATAACCGTGATATTTTTTCTCCCCAGAAAGTCATCCAGGCCTCTCTTGAACACATGTATCTGCGTTTAACAGAACAGGTTCTGTCATAATCTATGGAATCATCTGGTGTCAATGTAAAAAGAGTGCACTCTTTGATGTTATAGTGGGATCTTGGCCCTCAGCTCAGTCCTTTCGAGCTAGCACAGACGTTACCTTGACAGGCATCGTTCCCACTTCACCTATTTGGTGAAGTTGCCCTCTGTAAGTGCACATGGAAGCGATTCTAAGAGCGGCAGCTGTCATGTGCGTATCATACTAAAACACTTGTTTGAAGACCAAACCACACTCCCTATGCATGTTTAGGCATGGCACAGCGTTCTACAACACCCTACAGGCTGTCTGCAGCCAGGAAATACCTGTTTTTTAACGTGATTCATCATGATTCAAATCAAATTTTTTCAAAATATTTGGCAAATTGGGATGAACTGAATTTTAACAAAATCGCCCATCTCTACCTATAACCCGTGATATTTTTTCTCTCCAGAAAGGAGGCTTAGGTATAAAAAGATCTTTGGAGAGATTCTTGTACTGTCCATTCAGGTATTTGTACATTGTAATGAGGTCTCCCCTTAGTCGTCTTTTTTCTAAACTGAATAATCCCAAATTTTGTAATCTGTCATTATATTCCAGTCCCCCCATTCCACTAATAATCTTGGTTGCTCTCCTCTGAACCCGTGTAATTGCCTGTTTACCATGTAATTGCCTGTTTAGAACATAATTATACTTTTTGCTTCCATGGCCCAAGTGCATAACTTTACATTTATCTACATTAAACCTCATCAACCATTTCTCTGCCCACTCCTCAAGCTTCCACAAATTCCTCTGTAATGCTAAACTATCGACCTCAGAATTTAATACTTTAAACAGTTTAGTATCATCTGCAAATATTGAAACTTGACTGCGTACACTACAAGGTCATTAATAATAATATTAAAAAGAAGTGGCCCCAGTACTGACCCATGTGGCACTCCACTGGTAACGGGAGCGCTGCACTCCAGGTGATAGACCCAAGTGATGACAGACGCCGACATGACATGAGCAACAGATATAAGGATTGTGCATTTTGGTATCCATATACCCCTGAGAAAGCCGCAGGGACGTGGCGATACCCGTGGGGACGTCACTCTCCTCTCCGCATTTGGACTTTGGTGACCTGTATACTATATTTATTTTTATCTCTTATTTCATGCTATTATTGTACATGGTTGGCATGTGGCCAGAGCATCAGCACTTTACCTGCACTTTGTCCTTGCCTGCATTCAGCCACATCTATAGGCAATAGAGAGGATAGTACACTGAGGGATTTCACAGTTGTATCGGGAAACACACAGGGTTGTCCAAGTTTTAATGTGTTTTTAATGCATACCAATAAACATTTTTGGATTTTACTTATATGTTACTATTGAAAGGTTTATGACACTGGCCTAGTTGTTCTTTTTTCATATCCATCTATCTAGGTGTAATTATTGTGTACACTCATGACACACTGGCCAATATAGGTGTAGAACGTACACTAAACTATTCTTCAGTACTTAAGTTTGCCATAAGTACTGAATGATGTAATCAATACTCATATATATATATATATATATATATATATATATCATTTTTTTTTACACTTACTGACATCTAAGTGCGTTAAGATGTGTGACTATCACTTGCGCAAGAAAGTTTAGGTCAGATACGTGGCTAAATATTTTGTCATGCACACTGTATGTCTGTGCCAGCCGGAGATGAAGTAAGCGGGCATGTGCATTTGAAACATTATTGGGCTCTTACCTTGCGAGTTGTCATGCGCGGAAAGAGTCAGCTCAGTAGTCAGCCATTGGTGGAGGGATTTTATCCTTTCACACCAATGAGCCGTACAAGCGAGCTGCCACCGCCTATTCATATGTTTTCATTGGCTACCTATTTCTGTCAGTTTTCTGTAGAACCTATTAGCGTATTTTCTGTGGGGGACAACTGTGTTGTTCCTCTCCATATTGGTCAAATACACCTACCCGTGGGAGTGGCTTTGTCTTTATAAACTCGGTGGTTTCATGCCACGTTTTGTGTTAGCCCATACCCCTGATGAAGCCAGTCATACTGGTGAAAGATGTTGGGAGGCTGATGTTAGGTTTTTAATGAACAGTGTGACATGGTCTTTCAGTTAGTTAGCGCAGATGTTGATCCAATATATATAGTAAATATAGGGACTGTCAGAGTGTGATACTTGAGACTTGATACATAGGGTCAGGACAGTGTCTAAAAAACCCTGAAGCATAGGGTCCAGTGTGTGTATGTTTAAGACCTGATATACCTCAGCAGCCTACCTATAGGCTGCCTATAGCCTATTGCCTAGAAAATGAACTTTTTCCCCCAATTTCAACTTCATTGCAGGCCTGCCTTAAAAGGCTCATCTATCATCATTTTAGTGATATATCTCCAGTCCTGTCCTCATCAACATCCACACCTGTGTTAATGGAGCAATCTGTCCAAGAGCAGTTTGGTGATCAACAATGCCTTTTCCAGCATGATGGAGCACCTTGCCATAAAGCAAAGGTGATAACTAAATGGCTCAGGGAACAAAACATAGAGATTTTGGGTCCATGGCCTGGGAATTCCCCAGATCTTAATCCCATTGAGAACTTGTGGTCAATCATCAAGAGACGGGTGGACAAAACCAACAAATTATGACAAAATGCAAGCATTGATTGTGCAAGAATGTGCTATGAGTCAGGATTTGGTCCAGAAGTTGATTGAGAGCTTGCCAGGGAGAATAGCAGAGGTCCTGAAGAAGAAGGGTCAACCCTGCAAATATTAACTTGCTGCATTAACTCATTCTAACTGTCAATAAAAGCGTTTGTTACTCATAATATGATTGCTCTTGTATTTCTGTATGTGATAAAAGCATCTGACTAACACACATAAAAACCAGAGGGCAACAGATCATGTGAAAATATAATATTTGTGTCATTCTCAAAACTTTTCGCCATGACTGTATATGTCACACGCTGTTTACAGCCCTATTGCCAAAGTGAGGACACATAATCCTGACTCCTATTGTTTACACACACACCCAGCCCAAAGCCCCAAACTTATATCTTTATTGGTGTGTACTTTATACAGTTCAGCTGACCGAATCTGCAATACATATGACACTGTCTTTTTAATAAACACCCCCTTTATGAGTACCAAGTAACACATTTTCTTTTACTTGGATAAATATAAGTGACTTTTATTTCTTTCTCTTTTTGTCCGGATTTGGGTGGTCTAGTCTGAAAATGGCACTTTTTGTAAAAAAAAAATTCTGCAGCCTTGCAGCAATGGGGACCTGAATTCAAGTCCCAGGATTAACGTCTGCAAAGAGTATGTATGTTCTCTCCATATTTGTGTGGGTTTTCTCCGGGTCCTCCAGTTTCCTCCCACACTCCAAAACATACTGGTAGGTTGTTTAGATTGTGAGCTCCATTGGGGACAGAGACCGATTTGGCAAGCTCTGTGCAGAGCTGCGTAATCGGTGTGCGCTATATAAATAAATAATTATTTATTATTATTTATTAATAAAATGTCCCAGGAGCGTCCTCCCTTCTCTAATAAAATGTACCAGTAGTGGCCTCCCTTCACTAATAACATGTCCCTGGAGCTCTTGTGGAAAATTGGTCATAACTTTGGAATGCTTAAATGTGACACATTGTACTTCATGTTGGTTGAGAAATTTAAACAATATGTTTAGTATTTATTTATGAAATAAATGAAAATTTTCCAAATTCTACTTTTTGGAAAGTTAGTCATATCACGAAAATAACTTGATAATTAACATTGTCTATATTTCTGTCTATATTATTAGTTTTGCGTTTTCACAAAATTCATCAAAACCTATTTCTGGAGGGACCAGTTTAGTTATAAGTGACCTAAACATGTGATCCTAAACTCTAGCCAGAAAATACAACAGTGCTCCACAATGATAAAGTACTTGGAATACAAATAAATAATAATAATAAATAAAGAACATGGAGAATTATAAAGGATCTGCTAACAAATCCAGATGTTTGGAGGGGAAATAGAAAGCCTAAATAAAAAATAAAACCTACAAGTAACTACATTCCTCAATGAAGTAATGAAAGGGTACTGGGAGCATTTTGACCTAACAGTTGTTGCAATAATTCCTTTTATGCAAATTAATTCACAATAAAGGTTGGAGGTAAATTGTGAATGTGTTGCATATAAGGTGGTAGAATATACTAGGGGACCAGCTAAAATTTTGTCACTCTTGGGTTCTCGCAGGTCTCGTAGTAGTATATAGTGTCCTTCCTAACACTCCCTTTTTCAACAGACTCTTTTCTGAGTCCTTCCTTAAGAAGCAGACTTAAGAAATTTATTGGGAAAATGTTGCCCTGGCACAACACAGGGACATCTAATCTAGTAGTGGGGACCTGTCCTTCTTGTTCAAGTATTAGTTCCCTAATCACCACCTTTTGAAAATAAAAAAATGATATGGCATGACCTGTACATTGAAAATTCAAATAGAGGAGAATTCCAGCACGATCACGGAGGACGCTTGTAAGATTTCAAAAGCTTTATTTCATAGATAAAAAGTCACAGAACATGCAGCACATGGACGTAGAAAGACCTACGCGTTTCGTCTGGTTAAGACTTAATCATGGTCCCACCACCAAGAGACATAGACTGAACACTTAAACCCTGTGTAACACACCTGTTGGACGGGGTGTGGATCACGTGATACCACAAAATGGGAAACAACGAATTTTCACCTACGCCTCTTATGGCGTGAAGTAAAGGGAGCGATCCACCCCCGGTCCAATTTAATAAAAGCATATAAAAGACATAACTTGTTATCGGGAAACTTATTACATGCAATAATATAATGCTATCATTTAGACATGAGTTGGAGGTAAGGAAACAAGTTGCATATAGGGTATTATCCAATTGCATAACGTAGGGGTTCTTTAGTCTCCAATAAACCTCTAACCATTGCAAACAAAAGACGCATTGGTTTGAATCGGAACCTATTGCATGTGACATTATGTGATTGCAAAAATACGGAGATACTCCGTTATTATGTGATCCTAACTGTCCGACCCTCTCGTTCTTATGTGATCCTGGTTGATGTGATCTTAATCTACAATTTATTTGTTTGCAACGTAGAGGAAATATTTGCTCCTTTAAATGAGTATATGGCATATGGAGTTCTTCTATCTAAACAAATTCTTTATCTGCATGCATTGAATGCAAGTTGTCAATGACATCGGCTAACCTCTATCCTAGTAGTACCTAGTGTCACATTTCCATTAACTAAACATTGTGCTAGGGCGTCAAGAAAGGTCAATATATGGCCACCTATGACCATCCATAGTGTAGGTCACATACTTAATAATTAATTATACCAAAGTATTAAATCTTTTCTGGAATTTAACCCCAAGGGCACCCTACTTTCCAGAGAGAATATCCAAAATGCCTCTCGATTCAGGAGTTTTCTCCTGTGATCGCCTCCTCTGCGTGGACGGTGCACCTTCTCAATGCCTTTCCAAGAGAACGATGAAGTGTTCTCACCATGAGCATCCCGGAAGTGTTTTGACACTGCCGAGATGTTACACTGGGTACTAGAAATATCTGATAAATGACGTCTAATACGTATTTTCAAGGGGCCGGTGGTGCACCCCACATATTGGAGTCTACAGATGTTACAGGAGATCACATAAACCACATAAGGTGTGTTGCAATTGATGTATGTGCCTATTCTGTGTCTGGTGTCATTAACAAATGATGTGACAAAATCTACAAAATCCTGATGTGACAAAATCCTTTTGGATACAGTAGATTTTGTCACATCATTTGTTAATGACACCAGACACAGAATAGGCACATACATCAATTGCAACACACCTTATGTGGTTTATGTGATCTCCTGTAACATCCTGTAGTTTCTAACCTACACTGACAGCACACAACTGGATTTTGTGCTGTGCCTGATGACTTTGAGTTATAAAAAGAAATAAACGTAAAATAAAATAAATCAGAAGACTGTGCCTATTTCAAATCAAACCCATAATAAATTGTCCCACTTCGGTGTTTATCTGTGTATCACTAAGAGCTAAACACAACAGTCTCAAGTCTCCCAGCAAATTCCTCACAATATGGTACTAGCTGCACTACTAGTGGCAGCAAGCCCAGCCACAAGCAAACCAAACAAAAGTAAAATATAATGCTATTGTAGGCCTAAGTAAGCCATTGGGGTTCTCCTATGGCTATTTTCTAGCCTACACTGAAAGCACACTGCTTTGCCAGATGAATTTGAGTTATAAAAAGAAATAAACGTAAAAAAAAATAAATCAGCAGACTGTGCCTAATTCAAATCAAACCCCTAATAAATTGTCCCACTTCGGTGTTTGAGGTGGATATGTGTGTCACTAAGAGCTAAATACAATGGTCGCAAGTCTCCCTGCAAATTCCTCACAATATGGTACTAGCTGCACTACTAGTGGCAGCAAGCCCAGCCACAAGCAAACCAAAAAAAAAGTAAATATATAACGTTATTGAAGCCCTAAGAAGGGCTGTTGGGTTCTGGTAGAATCACTCCTGCCTAACACTATTCTAATAGAACACCCTAACGCTTTCCCTGACCAGCAGCAGCTCTCTCCCTAGCGGCATCCAGACAGAGAATGATCCGAGCAGCGCGGGCAGGGGCTAGTCTATTTCAGGGTCACCTGATCAGGCCAGCCAACCACTGCTATCGACGTGTAAGGGTACCACGTCATGCTGGGTGGAGTGCAGAGTCTCCTGGCTTGTGATTGGCTCTGTTTCTGGCCGCCAAAAATCACAACGGCGGGAGATGCCATTTTCTCGAGCTGGCGAAATACTCGTCCGAGCAACGAGCAGTTTCGAGTACGCTAATGCTCGAACGAGCATCAAGCTCGGACGAGTATGTTCGCTCATCTCTAGTCTTTAGCTTATTGATGCAATTTTATTAACGCTTTAATGTGTGGAGAAATATTATATCATCAATTCTTGCTTTGGATTTTCAGCATATTTTTGCGTAGCCGTTCAATATAGAGTAAAAATAATATATTATCTCTAATCTATGGTTCTCTCCCATTATGGTGATACCTCATTCATATAGTTTTATTTATATTTGTCCAATTTTATTGAAGAAAAACTAGAATAGAAAAAAAATTGCATTTATTTAAGGATCACTATATTTTCAAGGGCATAACTTTGATATTTTTTAGTTGATGGAGGTGATTGTGGGCATATTTTTAGCGTTTTAGTTCTTGTTCTTTTCAGTGGTATTATTTTGGTGCTTGTAACTCTTTTGGATAACTTTTTAGAACATTTTTGTAAAGGAAATTGATGAAAAATGTAAATTTTTTTCAGGTTTTTTTTTACGGCATTCACCGAGCGGGTCCAATTAAAATAATGATTTATTGTACAGATTGTTATGGACATGGCGATACCAAATATGTGGGGTATTTTTGTGACCTAGTGTTTTTTTTCTACTTTATTAGATAAGTATGGGGAATTAGATAAGTATGGACTTTATTTCACTGTTTAATTTTATTTTTAAAAATTTTGTTTATGGTCTTAAAACTTTTTTTTTTAATTGACAGGTTGACTTGAACAAGTGATCTTCTCCACTGCGCTAAGTAATAAACTGAGCATGCTGCACATGCAAGCTCCGTAAGGGAAAGGGTTAAGTGTGCTATTATGGGCACAGCCATCATGGGTACAGGTTATGTGCAAAAATTGTACATTGAATCAGCAATACACTATCCAAACAGAATATAACACACACTATAGCATTACAGCATAAATCACCAATCAGAAGTGAGGTTGGTAGTGTAGTGTAGTGTTCTCATATTTTTTAAAATTATAAAATAGTGATGTTCCAGGTCAGTTTGGTCATGATATCTTTTAGAGGCCTGCTCATTTGGCTTGTGCTTCGAGGTGGCTTGTGAACATAAGTGGAGTTTAACAGGTTCACAACCACCCTCCGTGTAGTCACGGCGGCGGTCGGATCCCGGTGCATGGAGAGGGCTTACCGACTGAGCCCTCTCCATAGCCGTTAAGTCTTTGCTGCATATTGCGACTGTAGTATGGCAGTATATGGTAGGATCGATCAGACAACCTAGGGTTAAAGTACCCTAGGGAGTCTGAAAAATAGTAAAAATAAAAATAAAAAAAAAAGTAAAAAAAAAAAAAAATAATAAAAAAACCTAAAAATTCAAATTAACCCCCTCTCCCTAGAACTGATATAAATATAAATAAACAGTAAAAATCATAAACACATACGGTATCTCCGCGTCCAAAAATGCCCGATCTATCAAAATATAATAACGGTTTTTCACTGCGTTTAACCCCATAACGGAAAATCGCGCCCAAAGTCAAAAATGGTACTTTTTTGCCATTTAAAAAAAAATTTAAAATTCTATAAAAAGTGATCAAAAGGTCGTACAGTCCTAAAAATAATATCATTGAAAACATCATCAAAAGTCACAAAAGATGACACCATCCTCAACTCCATACAACGAAGTATGGAAAAGTTATAAGCACAAGAAGACGGCAAAATAAAAAAAAAATTTCGTTCATGAGGTTTTAATTTTTGTAAATGTATGAAAACATTATAAAACCTATACAAATTTGGTATCCCTGTAATCATACTGACCCAAAAAATAAATCAGATGCGTCATTTGTGGCGTGAAGTGAAAGCCGTAATATCCAAGCCCACAAGAATACGACACAAATGCGTTTTTTCACCATTTTCACTGCATTTGCAATTTTGGAAAATGGAAATGAAAAAATGGGAAATGGCCCGGTCCTTAACCGGTTAAGATGCGGTCCCATTTTTCAGATCTGCCCTGTGTCACTATAAGTGCTTATAGCTTTGGAACACTTTAATATATCCAGGGGATTTTGAGATTGTTTTCTCGTGACACATTGTACTTTTAAACAAATTAGTTTAAAAATTTGGATGATATCTTTTGTGTTTAGTGATGAAAAAAAAAAGAAATTCTTTATTTTCAAGGTTCTAGATTCTCTACTTTTGAAGCAGTCATTGCACCCAAATAAATTTATAACTTGCATTTCCCAAATGCCTGCTTTATGTTGGCAAGGTTTTTTAAGATTCCACATATTTTACTAGAATGTTATGAGTAGAGATGAGCGAACATGCTCGTCCGAGCTTGATGCTCGGTCGAGCATTAGGGTACTCGAAACTGCTCGTTGCTCGGACGAATACTTCGCCCGCTCGAGAAAATGGCAGCTCCCGCCGTTTTGCTTTTTGGCGGCCAGAAACAGAGCCAATCACAAGCCAGGAGACTCTGCACTCCACCCAGCATGACGTGGTACCCTTACACGTCGATAGCAGTGGTTGGCTGGCCAGATCAGGTGACCCTGGGATAGACTAGCCGCTGCCCGCGCTGCTCGGATCATTCTGTGTCTGGATGCCGCTAGGGAGAGAGCTGCTGCTGGTCAGGGAAAGCGTTAGGGTGTTCTATTAGCTTACTGTTAGGCAGGAGTGATTCTCAAAGAACCCAACAGCCCTTCTTAGGGCTACAATAACGTTCTACTTTTTTTATTTTAATTTGCATCTAGTACCATTTTGTGAGGAATTAGCAGGGGGACTTGCTACCGTTGTGTTTAGCTCTTAGTGGCACACATATCCATAGCAAAGACCGAAGTGGGAAAATTTAGTAGGGGTTGGATTTCAATTAGGCACTAACTCAGTGTCATCTCATCTGGCATAGTAGTGTGCTTTGATACTTGGCTAGAAAATAGCCATAGGAGAATACAAAGAGCTTACTTACACCTACAGTAGCGTTCTATATATTTGATTTCTGGTTGATCTGCTGGTGGCTGTACTTTCTGCAGTGCATGTACTAGCCAATTCTGAGCAATTTGTAGTGAGACTTGCGACCGCTGTGTTCTGCGCTTAGTGACGCACATATCCATAGCAAGGACCGAAGTGGGAAAATTTAGTAGGGGTTGGATTTCAATTAGGCACTAACTCAGTGTCATCTCATCTGGCATAGTAGTGTGCTTTGATACTTGGCTAGAAAATAGCCATAGGAGAATACAAAGAGCTTACTTACGCCTACAGTAGCGTTCTATATATTTGATTTCTGGTTGATCTGCTGGTGGCTGTACTTTCTGCAGTGCATGTACTAGCCAATTCTGAGCAATTTGTAGTGAGACTTGCGACCGCTGTGTTCTGCGCTTAGTGACGCACATATCCATAGCAAAGACCGAAGTGGGAAAATTTAGTAGGGGTTGGATTTCAATTAGGCACTAACTCAGTGTCATCTCATCTGGCATAGTAGTGTGCTTTGATACTTGGCTAGAAAATAGCCATAGGAGAATACAAAGAGCTTACTTACGCCTACAGTAGCGTTCTATATATTTGATTTCTGGTTGATCTGCTGGTGGCTGTACTTTCTGCAGTGCATGTACTAGCCAATTCTGAGCAATTTGTAGTGAGACTTGCGACCGCTGTGTTCTGCGCTTAGTGACGCACATATCCATAGCAAAGACCGAAGTGGGAAAATTTAGTAGGGGTTGGATTTCAATTAGGCACTAACTCAGTGTCATCTCATCTGGCATAGTAGTGTGCTTTGATACTTGGCTAGAAAATAGCCATAGGAGAATACAAAGAGCTTACTTACGCCTACAGTAGCGTTCTATATATTTGATTTCTGGTTGATCTGCTGGTGGCTGTACTTTCTGCAGTGCATGTACTAGCCAATTCTGAGCAATTTGTAGTGAGACTTGCGACCGCTGTGTTCTGCGCTTAGTGACGCACATATCCATAGCAAAGACCGAAGTGGGAAAATTTAGTAGGGGTTGGATTTCAATTAGGCACTAACTCAGTGTCATCTCATCTGGCATAGTAGTGTGCTTTGATACTTGGCTAGAAAATAGCCATAGGAGAATACAAAGAGCTTACTTACGCCTACAGTAGCGTTCTATATATTTGATTTCTGGTTGATCTGCTGGTGGCTGTACTTTCTGCAGTGCATGTACTAGCCAATTCTGAGCAATTTGTAGTGAGACTTGCGACCGCTGTGTTCTGCGCTTAGTGACGCACATATCCATAGCAAAGACCGAAGTGGGAAAATTTAGTAGGGGTTGGATTTCAATTAGGCACTAACTCAGTGTCATCTCATCTGGCATAGTAGTGTGCTTTGATACTTGGATAGAAAATAGCCATAGCAATAGGATAGCATTGTTTGGTTTTAAAAACTCAAAAAAAAACAAAAAACACAAAAAAAAACAAAAAACACAAAAAAAAACCAAAAAAAGTTAAAAAAAAAATAAAGTTATAACTCTCATTTTAAAAATGTTTAACCCGAGGGCTAGGGGTAGAGGACGAGGGCGGGGACGTGGGCGTCCAACTACTGCAGGGGTCAGAGGCCGTGGTCCTGGGCGGGGTGAGACACCACCTGCTGATGAGGGAGCAGGGGAACGCCGCAGAGCTACACTCCCTAGGTTCATGTCTGAAGTTACTGGGACTCGTGGTAGAGCACTGTTGAGGCCAGAACAGTGCGAACAGGTGATGTCGTGGATTGCTGACAATGCTTCGAGCAATTTGTCCACCACCAGTCAGTCTTCCACGCAGTCCACCCATGTCACCGAAATCGCCACTCCTCCAGCTCCTGCACCTCAGCCTCCTCCCCCCCAGTCTGCCCCCTCCCAGGAAAATTTGGCATTTGAACCGGCATACTCTGAGGAACTGTTTTCTGGACCCTTCCCACAGTCACAAACCACTTGTCCGGTTGCTGCTGAGCAATTTTCCGATGCCCAGGTTTTCCACCAGTCACAGTCTGTGGGTGATGATGACCTTCTTGACGTAGTGGAAGTGTGTAAAGAGGTGTCCGACGATGAGGAGACACGGTTGTCAGACAGTGGGGAAGTTGTTGTCAGGGCAGGAAGTCCGAGGGGGGAGCAGACTGAGGGATCGGAGGATGATGAGGTGACAGACCCAAGCTGGGTTGAGAGGCCGGGTGAACACAGTGCTTCTGAGACGGAGGAGAGTCCTCGACCAGAACAGGTTGGAAGAGGCAGTGGTGGGGCCAGACGGAGAGGCAGGGCCAGAGCTGGTGCATCAGCGCCAAATGTGTCAACTAGTGAAGCTCCCGTGGCGAGGGCTCTTGCGGCGAGGGCTAGATCTTCAGAAGTCTGGAGGTTCTTTAAGGAAACACCGGATGACCGACGGACTGTGGTGTGCAACATTTGCCAAACCAGGCTCAGCAGGGGTTCCACCACTACTAGCTTAACTACCACCAGTATGCGCAGGCATATGAATGCTAAACACCCCACTCAGTGGCAACAAGCCCGTTCACCTCCGGCCGTGCACACCACTGCTCCTTCCCCTGTGTCAGCTGCTAGTCAGCCCCCTGCCCAGGACCCTGCCACAAAAACCCCATCGTCGCCTCCACGATCCTCCACAGCATCCACCAGCGTTCAGCTCTCCATACCCCAGACGCTGGAGCGGAAACGCAAATATAGTGCAACCCACCCGCACGCCCAAGCCCTTAATGTGCACATCTCCAGATTGCTTAGCCTGGAGATGCTGCCCTATAGGCTAGTAGAGACCGAGGCCTTTCGCAACCTCATGGCGGCGGCCGCCCCTCGGTATTCGGTCCCCAGCCGCCACTACTTTTCCCGATGTGCCGTCCCAGCCCTGCACCAGCACGTGTCAGACAACATCATCCGTGCCCTGACCAACGCCGTTTCTGACAAGGTCCACCTGACCACGGACACGTGGACGAGTGCTGCCGGGCAGGGCCACTATATATCGCTGACGGCACATTGGGTTAACTTGGTGGAGGCTGGGACCGAGTCTGACCCTGGGGCTGCTCATATACTGCCGACGCCGAGGATTGCGGGGCCTACCTCGGTCCAGGTGTTTCAGGCCTACTATGCCTCCTCCTCCTCCCACCCCTCCTCCACCTCCTCCTCCGAACTACCATCCGTGGGCACGGCGCCATCAGTCGGTAGCTCTAGGCACAGCAGCAGTGCCGTCGCTAAGCGACAGCAGGCGGTGCTCAAACTGCTGAGCCTAGGCGACAAAAGGCACACCGCCCAAGAGCTATTACAGGGCATCACGGCGCAGACTGATCTGTGGCTGGCACCGCTGAACCTCAAGCTGGGAATGGTTGTGTGTGACAACGGCCGTAACCTGGTGGCGGCTCTGCAACTCGGCAGACTGACACATGTGCCATGCCTGGCCCATGTGTTAAATCTGATAGTTCAGCGTTTCCTCAAGACATACCCCAATCTGTCTGATTTGCTCACGAAGGTGCGCCGCATCTGTGCGCATTTCAGGAAGTCCAGCCCAGATGCTGCCACACTCAGGGCAGCGCAGCGCCGCCTCCAACTGCCCGCTCACCGACTGTTGTGCGACGTGCCCACGAGGTGGAATTCAACACTGACCATGTTATCCAGAGTTTACCAGCAGCGCAGAGCGATTGTAGACTGCCAGATGTCAGCTTCCACCAGAACTGGTAGTCAGGTCAGTCAGCTTCCTCAAGTCTACAATGAGGAGTGGACGTGGATGTCTGATATCTGTCAGGTGCTGAGTAACTTTGAGGAGTCAACACAGATGGTCAGTGGCGATGCCGCCATCATCAGCCTCACCATCCCGCTGCTTGGCCTGTTGAAAAACTCTCTGGTCAGCATGAAGTCGGAAGCTTTGCGCTCGTCACAAGAGACAGGGGAAGAATATTCCCTTGTTGATAGCCAAAGCACCCTCAGGTCTGTTTCTCAGCGCATATCGGAGGAGGTGGAGGTGGAAGAGGATGAGGAGGAAGAGGAGGAGAATGTTGGCGAGACACAAGAGGGGACCATTGTTGAGTCCTTCACTGTTCAGCGTGTATGGGCAGAAGAAGAGGAGTTGGAGGAGTTGGAGGAGGAGGAAATGGACAGTCAGGCCAGTGAGGGGAGTGAATTCTTATGCGTTGGTACTCTGGCGCATATGGCAGATTTCATGCTAGGCTGCCTATCCCGTGACCCTCGCGTTCAAAGAATTTATTCCAGCACCGATTACTGGGTGTTCACTCTCCTGGACCCACGGTACAAGCAAAATCTTCCCACTCTCATCCCTGCAGAGGAAAGGAGTGTGAGAATGCATGAATACCAGCAGGCCCTGGTGCACAAGCTGAAACAGTATTTCCCTTCTGACAGCGCTAGCGGCAGAGTGCGTAGTTCTGCGGGACAAGTAGCGAGGGAGAGTAGGCGAGCAGGCAGCTTGTCCAGCACTGGCAAGGGTACGCTTTACAAGGCTTTTGCCAGCTTTATGTCACCCCAGCAAGACACTGTCACCTGTCCCCAGTCTCGGCAGAGTAGGGCTGATCTTTACAGAAAGATGGTGAGGGAGTACGTAGCTGACCATACCATCGTCCTAAATGATCACACAGCTCCCTACAACTACTGGGTTTCAAAGCTGGACATGTGGCACGAACTGGCGCTGTACGCCTTGGAGGTTCTTGCCTGCCCTGCCGCTAGCGTCTTGTCCGAGCGGGTTTTCAGTGCAGCTGGTGGCATCATCACCGATAAGCGTACACGCCTGTCGACTGACAGCGCTGACAGGCTGACGCTTATTAAAATGAATAAAGGCTGGATTTCTCAGAATTTCCAATCTCCACCAGGTGAAGGAAGCTCAACCTGAATAATTGATCCACTCCTCCTCCTCCTCATTTTCCTCCTTCTCCTCCTCTTTGTACAGTAAAACAGAGGAAAATGGCTATTTTTTGACAGGGCCCACTGGCTCTTGCTATAGTACTTCATGCATTTAATTTTTCTGGAGGGCCACCTACCCGGTCCTCTGTTTGAAACAATTTTTGTGAGTGCCACATACAGGCACTCAATCTATTCCATTTTACTGCAGGGCCACCTACCTGCTCCTCTGGTTTGAAACATTTTTGGGACTGCCACATACAGGCACTCAATCTATTCCATTTTACTGGAGGGCCACCTACCTGCTCCTCTGGTTTGAAAAATTTTTGGGACTGCCACATACAGGCACTCAATCTATTCCATTTTACTGCAGGGCCACCTACCTGCTCCTCTGGTTTGAAACATTTTTGGGACTGCCACATACAGGCACTCAATCTATTCCATTTTACTGGAGGGCAACCTACCTGCTCCTCTGGTTTGAAAAATTTTTGGGACTGCCACATACAGGCACTCAATCTATTCCATTTTTCTGGAGGGCCACCTACCCGGTCCTCTGTTTTAAAAAATTTTTGGGACTGCCACATACAGGCACTCAATCTATTCCATTTTACTGGAGGGCCACCTACCTGCTCCTCTGGTTTGAAAAATTTTTGGGACTGCCACATACAGGCACTCAATCTATTCCATTTTACTGGAGGGCCACCTACCTGCTCCTCTGGTTTGAAAAATGTTTGGGACTGCCACATACAGGCACTATCCAAATTAAATTGTCTCCATAGCAGCCTCCACACGTTGTCTCCATTGCTACCTCCAAAAGTCGTCCATATAGCTGCCTCCATACATCGTCCCTTTATCAAACGAGGTGTGTCAGGCAGAAATTTGGGTTGTTTTCATGGATTCCACATCAAAGTTGTTAACTTTGTCGCCACCCTGCTGTGTTATCCACAAAATATACTGGCAAACTTTTACCATTTAGGGATATTATTTCAGCGCTTCTTGCGCATCTGTTTACATTCCCCTCACCCGGCATATCCTAAACTTATAAGAACGCTACTACACTTAATCTTATACAAAAGGTTCTTAGAAGTGCTGTTTGGGGAGTAGCCTAGAGACAGGGGCTTGGATTGGCGAAAGCTCGCCTGGCAGCGGAGCGCCAGCTCCATGCGCATCATGCGCTTCTTGCGCATCTGTTTACATTCCCCTCACCCGCCATATCCCAAACTTATAAGAACGCTACTACACTTAACTTGGTGCAGGCTGGGACCGAGTCTGACCCTGGGGCTGGTCATATACTGCCGACGCAGAGAATTGCGGGGCCTACCTCGGTCCAGGTCTCAAAGGCCTACTATACCTCCTCCCACCCCTCCTCCACCTCCTCCTCCTCCGAATTACCATCCGTGGGCATGGCGCCATCAGTCGGTAGCTCTAGGCACAGCAGCAGTGCCGTCGCTAAGCGACAGCAGGCGGTGCTGAAACTGCTGAGCCTAGGCGATAAAAGGCACACCGCCCAAGAGCTATTACAGGGCATTCCACATCAAAGTTGTTAACTTTGTCGCCACCCTGCTGTGTAATCCACAAAATATACTTGCAAACTTTTACCATTTAGGGATATTATTTCAGCGCTTCTTGCGCATCTGTTTACATTCCCCTCACCCGCCATATCCTAAACTTATAAGAACGCTACTACACTTGATCTTATACAAAAGGTTCTTAGAAGTGCTGTTTGGGGAGTAGCCTAGAGACAGGGGCTTGGATTGGCGAAAGCTCGCCTGGCTGCAGAGCGCCAGCTCCATCCCAAGATCCAACTAACATAGTTGCAGCACCTTTAATCTACTACTAGTTCACTGCCTCCATAATAATAATAATAATAATCTTTATTTATATAGCGTCATCATATTCTGTAGCGCTTTACAAATCATAGGAAACAAATACAAATGTAATGTAACAGAGCACAACATTTGTATGGAACAACAGGAGTGAGGTCCCTGCTCGCCAGAGCTTACGGTTTATGAAGATGATGGGGTAACACGAGGTAAAAGAATATTTAATGGTCAAGCCATTCTTCTTAGGGAATAGAAAAAAATATAATAAATGGAATTGCTGTCGCTTGAACCACTCAGCCGTCATCTTATATACCAGGTCCAGGGTGAATGGGACTGCAGAGAAGTCTGGTGCCTGTTGGTTGCTGGATAACAGATGGGAGGACGACACAGGACGGGTTAGTAGAAGAGTTAAAACTTCATGCAGTTAATGAGTGTTATAGGCTTGCCTAAAGAAATGGGTTTTAAGAGCACGTTTGAAACTTTGGAGGTTAGGTATTAGTCTGATAGTCCGGGGCAGAGCATTCCATAGAATTGGTGCAGCTCTAGAGAAGTCTTGGAGACGCGAGTGGGAGGTCCGCACTAGGGTAGAGGTTAATCTAAGATCACTGGCGGATCTAAGAGCACGGGTTGGGCGATAGACTGAGATAAGAGAGGAGAGGTAGGGGGGTGCAGCATTATACAGAGCTTTATGGATGAGGGTTATTATTATTTTAAACTGTATTCGAAAGGAGACTGGCAGCCAGTGCAGCGACTGGCATGAACTGTAAGCATACATGGTCCCCTTATCAAACGAGCTGTGTCAGGCAGAATTTTGGGTTGTTTTCATGGCTTCCATGTTAACTTTGTCGCCACCCTGCTGTGTAATCCACAAAATATACTGGCAAACTTTTATCATGTACCGATATTATTTGAGCGCTTCTTGCTCACCTCCTTTGGTTCCTCTCTGACACCCATTGGTTTGAAGCCTGAGTCCAATTAGGGTATGTCGCCATGCCACTCTCTAGCCTGCTGCCGCTGCCTCTGCATGCCGTCCCCTATAGTGTCAGGGTCAATTATTGGATGTTTTAGATGCTATCTAGCTTCATTCTGTCACTCTGTCATGGCCATGCTGTTGCCCATAATTTTGGCATAATGGTGCGATTAGGCAGCCTCAGAGGCATCCATGCATGCTGCCCCTGCTGTTTCCTGTCCATTTCCGTGGTGTTTCCATCCTTTTCTGAGGTTCCCAGGTGTTTGGCCAAGCTTCCCTGTGCAGAGCCTTGGTCCCCTTGAAAAATGCTCGAGTCTCCCATTGACTTCAATGGGGTTCGTTATTCGAGACGAGCACTCGAGCATCGGGAAAGGTTCGTCTCGAATAACGAGTACCCGAGCATTTTAGTGTTCGCTCATCTCTAGTTATGAGGCTCTGAAGTTATGTGCCATTTTTACATTTTTTTATGGAAAAGTGACATTTTAGGGACTTATATTTTTATGTATGTATTTTTAATTCATTATAATGTTTAGTGTTTTTAACTTTTTTTACTTCAAACTTAAACTTGAACCAGCGATTCTCTGATCGCTGGTTCAAGTCCAATACACTGCTCTACAATACTTTTTCATTGTAGAGCAGCATAAACTGTCTGAGCATAAAGACCATGCACAGGCAGTTTACAGTCAGACCTGCAAGGGGTCTGACTGCCAGGAAGATTGGGCAGCCCCAGGGCCCTTGGCAGACCTCGGGGCTGCCCAGAAGAGGATCGGATCCCCCGTTAAGCGCCACAGGGGATCCGATCCATAGGGGGAAGACCATTACACGCCATGGTCATGCTTGTCCGCAGCGTGTAAGGGGTTAACACTTGCGATCGGAGTCCAATCGGCGGTGTTAGCGCGCGGTGTCAGCTGTGATAGACAGCTGACAGCCGCTGCTTCTGGCCCGGCTCCGTTTGTGAGGTGGTGCCAGAAGCAGGACGCCCCCGTGTGAGAAGTATCTACCCAAAGGGGCATACTATAACATCCAGGTGAGCCTAGGGGTTAAACAGCTGTTACAAATGTTTACAAATCGCTAATGTTTTTACGCTTGCATTAACAATGCATTAACAGTTGTGTTTTGTAAACACAAGTGTTAACAGCTGTTTAATTAGGAAAATCTCTCTTTAGCTGTTGCAATTATTTTTAAAATGCATGCGTTAAATAGCAAGGAACTTTTCTTAGGGTCACAATTTATATAGCTTATTTTCTTTCCTTTTTTGCCTGGCTTGCTAATTGGGAGGAGGGATTAGTGTGCCCAGGTGAGGTTTAGAAGTGGGATATAATACAGGAGGATAACTATAGTACCCTTTTAAATGCAGAGAAGAGTGAACAGAAGGAATTTCTATTTCTTATTTGGATTTAATGTAAAAGAAAAGATTAAACACGAATTAGACTATATGGTGAAATGGGAAATTTTCTTAAATAAAAACTATGATATTCATACTTGGTTAAGAACTATAAGATTGTCATGCAAACTATAAATTTGTGTAAACCATTTGGAAACATTGTGGAAATTACAACTAGGGTGGTATATTTCTCGAGTAACATTATCTAAGAATATCTTATAAGATAAGATCTGCCGGAGAAGGTGTATCATGGAAGCCAATGAATATCAAGTATGCTGGTCATGACTCTATATTAAAGATCTTTGGGAACACATCTAAAAAATCAGTAATATGATAATAGTCTCAAGCCCAGATATGACCCTTTTTAATTATAGACATGGAATGAATACCACTTGAAGCAAAGTCGGCTATAAGTAAATTATTTTTGGCTACCAGGGTACAAATTTCTTTCAAATTGAAGATTTCTATAGCTCCAAATTTTTAGGAGGTAATTAAAAGGTTAAAGGAATAACATGTAAAGGAATTGTCACTTTTGGATAAAAACGTGATCAATATTCCTTGATTTAAATAAAAAAAAGATATTTAATAGAGCAAGTGTATTGGTTTTAAGTAGAGATGAGCGAGCACTAAAATGCTCGGGTACTCGTTATTCGAGACGAACTTTTCCCGATGCTCGAGTGCTCGTCTCGAATAACGAGCCCCATTGAAGTCAATGGGAGACTCGAGCATTTTTCAAGGGGACCAAGGATCTGCACAGGGAAGCTTGGCCAAGCACCTGGGAACCTCAGAAAAGGATGGAAACACCACGGAAATGGACAGGAAACAGCAGGGGCAGCATGCATGGATGCCTCTGAGGCTGCTTAATCGCACCATTATGCCAAAAGTATGGGCAACAGCATGGCAATGACAGAGTGACCGAATGAGGCTAGATAGCATCTAAAACATCCAATAATTAACCCTGACACTATAGGGGACTATGCAGAGGCAGCGGCAGCAGCGGCAGGCTAGAGAGTGTCTTGGCAACATACCCCAAATGGACTCAGGCTTAAAACCAATGGGTGGCAGAGAGGAACCAAAGGAGGTGAGCAAGAAACACTCAAATAATATCGGTAAATGATAAAAGTTTGCCAGTATATTTTGTGGATTACACAGCAGGGTGGCGACAAAGTTAACAAGTTTGATGAGGAAGCCATGAAAACAACCCAAAATTCTGCCTGACACAGCTCGTTTGATAAGGGGACCATGTATGGAGGCAGTGAACTAGTAGTAGATTAAAGGTGCTGCAGTTAACCCCTTCCCGACATTTGACGTAATAGTACTGCATCGCGGGAGGTGCGTTCCCGCAAAATGCAGTACTATTACGTCAAACTTCTGGCGCCGGCTCCTGAACGGAGCCGGCGCCAGAAGCTGCGGGTGTCGGCTATATATTATAGCCGACACCCGCCTCTAACACCCGCGATCGGAGATTTCTCCGATCGCGGGTGTTAACCCCTAACACGCCGCGGTCGCGCTGACCGCGGCGTGTTAGAGGCATTTAAAAAGTATTTGATGTCAATCGGACCCCCCCGCGGCACTTACCGGGGGGGTCCGCAGCTCCGATCGCAGCCCCGGGACTGCCGGTGCCCGGGGCTGCGCGATCTTCCTCCCGGTGCCGGGTCCGTGCCTCCTGGCAGGACCCGGCTGTAAGACACTGGGCATGCGCAGCATGCTCAGTGTCTTACATTACACAGTGCAATACATCTGTATTGCACTGTGTAACCTGTAAAATAGCTTGAACAAGTGATCAGAAGATCACTTGTTCAAGCTAATATGTAAGTTACTGTAAAAAAAAGTTAAAACAATAAATAAAGTTTTTTTAAATAAAAATAAATAATAAAAGAAAGTGAAAGTCCCCCCAAACACCACATTTCCCTGTACAAAAGTAATAAAGTATAAAAAACACTAAATCACAAAAAAACCTCACTTATTTGGTATCGCCGCGTCCGTAACAATCTGTACAATAAATCCTAATCATAATTGGACCCGCTCGGTGAACATGGTAGAAAAAAAACCCCAAAAACTTGCCAAAAATTAAAACTTTTTATCAAATTGCTTTACAAAAAATGTTCTAAAAAGTGATCCGAAAAAGTTACAAGCACCAAAATTATACTACTGAAAAGAACAACTTGTTACGCAAAAAATAAGCTTACAACCAGCTCCGTAAACCAAAAATTACTAAAGTTATGCTGCTATAAAAATGACAATACTAAAACAAATGCAATTTTTTCTATTCTAGTTTTCCTTCAATAAAATTGGACAAATATAAAATAAACTATATAAATGAGGTATCACCGTAATCGTAGTGATCCGTAGAATAAAGATAATATATTATTGTTATGCTACAGTGAACAACCCCCAAAAAAATGCTAAAAATCCAAAACAAGAATTGATGATTTTATTTTCCTCTACATATAAAGAGTTAATAAAATTGCTTCAATAAACTAAAAACCCACTAAAATGAAGGGTTTTTTTACAGTGCATCTCGTCTCGCAAAAAATAAACCCTTATCTGTTTAAATTGCTTAAAAAATAAATAAAGATTGTATAGCCTATTCCCAACGCGCGTTGTCATAGAACGGTGCGGTGGGTAGTGACTTGCCCACACGGTACAGACACCATGATCGGGGCAAGATGGCGGCTGATCCGGACGGCCATCCATCCTGCCCCATGGACCAGAATGGTTCCGTCCCCCCCACACCCCCAGTTCACGATCCCTGCTATTGGCTCATCAATTCAGACCAGCCAATAGAAGCGAATTTACTTATGACGTCAGTAATACCGGTCACCATGTCTGTAGACACGGTGATCGGGGCAGGGTGGCGGCTGTTCCTGACTGCCACCAATTGTGCCTTGTGCTCCAGAAGGGTTTTGCTGCCCCCCTCTGTCCATGTTTGCCGCTATTGGTTGGTCGATTTGGTCCAGCCAAAAGCAGCAATATTCGTCACAATGGGCATCGCTAAGGTGAATAAGAGCAACACTTGGCAATAATTTCCCTACGGAAAACGAAGATATGGTACAAAAGTGCTGGCCGTGTACATTGTACAGATGATGCTGTACAACTCTTACGAGCTGTTCCAATGTGCAGGTCCTGCCGTATCATTTCTCCGTTTTCAAGAGGAAGGTATTAGGAAACTAATATTGGGACAAGAAGGACCAGTACCTCTGGTTTAGATGTTCCTGTGTTTTGCCAGGACAGCATTTTCCCGGTGAATTCTGCTGCTTCTAATTGTAGGACTCAATAAAGAGTCTGTTCCAAAAGAGGAGTTGGGATGGACACTATATACTACTAAGAGACCTGCGACACCTCCAGAGTGACAAAAGTTTAGTTGGTCCCCTGGTATATTCTACCTCCTTATACACAACACATTCACAATTCACGCCCAACCTGTTGTGAATTCATTTAGGTAAAATGAATAATTGTAACAACTGTTAGGTCCCGTTGCTCCCTATACCCCTCCATTATTTCATAAGGGGCGCCACATAACGGGCACTGAACTTTCCAGAAATAATTGCAATTTCCATCTTGGACTGCATTGCACATCATATTTGGAAACCACCTATATGTTCAAAATGCTCATTTCACCACGTGTATTACCCTACACCACATATTACACCTTGCTATATTCCCCAAGGGGTGTACATTCAACAATTAGGGTCACTTTTCGGGTTTTCCTCTGTTTTGGTACCACTACGGCTCTCCAAATGTATCCTGACACATGTGAAGGATTTCTGTCAAATTTGGCCACTAAAAGACAAACATCCCTCTTTTCCTCTACTGTGCGCCCATAAAGCATTTTATATGCACATGTGGGGTACTTCTACACTCGGGAGAAATTGTTTTACACCTTTTTCGGGGTTATTTAATATATTATCCCTTGTGGCTTACAAAAATTAGGGGTAAAGTGACATTTATAGGAAAATGTTCACCTTTTTTATGTTTAGGGCCTAATTGGATCATTCACCTGTAGGAGCAAATACATATATTACACATTGCAAAATTCTCTAAGGGGTGTGTGTTCAAAGATTAGGGTCACTTTTCGGATTCTTATCTGTTTTATACCGCTAGGGTTCTCCAAATGCATGTCAAACATTTCTGTCAAATTTGGCTTATAAAAGGCAAACATCCCCCTTCCCTTTTACTGTGCGCCCATACAACATTTTATATACACATGTGGGGTACTTCTACACTCGAGAGAAATAGGTCTACACATTTTGGGGGGTTATTACATATTTTTATCCCTTGTGGCTATAAAAAATTAGGGGTACAACGACCTATATAAGAACATTTTCACCTTTTTCCTATTTAAGTCCTAATTAAATCAAACAACTTTATGGACAAATACACATATTACACCTTGTTAAATTCTCTAAGGAGTGTGCTTTCCAAAATGGTGATACTTGTTGGGGTTCCGCTCTGTTTTAGTACCACTACAGCTCTCTAAATGCATCCTGACATATGTAAAGGATGTCTGTCAAATTTGGCTTCTAAAAGGCCAACGCCCCTCTTTCCCTTCTGAGCTTCACTGCGTACCCATACAACATTTTATTTGCATGTGTGGGGCAATTTTATACTCGGGAGAAATGCTAGTACACATTTTTTGGGGTTGTTTCATCTTTAATGCCTTATGGGATACAAAAATTAGCCGTAAAAGTGACTTTTTGGGGAAAATGTTCATATTTTTCCTTTTTGGGACCTAATTGAAACAAACACCTGTAGGGGAAAATACACATATTACACCTTGCTAAATTCTCCAAAGGGTGCACTTTCCAAAATGGTGACACTTGTTGGGGTTCCCCTCTGTTTTGGTACCACTAGGGCTCTCCAAATGCATCCTGACACTTGTAAAGGATGATTGTCATATCTGGCTTCTAAAAGGCCAACGCCCCTCTTTCCCTTCTGAGCCCCACTGTGTACCCATACAACACTTTATATGCAAAAGTGGTGCAGTTCTGTGCTTAGGAGAAATAGTTTTACACATTTATGGGGGTTGTTTCATCTTTTATCCCTTGTGTCTTTCAAAAATTTGGGGTAAAAGTGACTTTTTTGAGAAAATTTTCACCTTTTTTCCCTTTTGGGGCCTAATTGAATCAAACAACTGTTGGGGCAACTACACAAATTACACCTTGCTAAACTCTCCAAGGGGTGTACTTTCCAAAATGGTGTCTCTTGTTGGGGCTTTCCTCTGTTTTGGTACCATTATGGCTTTCCAAATGCATCCTGACACATGAAAACTTTTTCAGCCATATTTGCCCTGCAAAAACGAAACAATGCTCTTTCCCTTCCAAGTGCCCCCCTGTGCCCGAACAGCAGGGTACAGTGACAAAATGGGTATTTGCATACTCAGGAAGAATTGCCCCCAACATTGTAAAATGCATTTTCCTTTTTAACCCATTGTGAAGGTGCAAATTTTAGTGTTCAATGAATCTATAGTAAGATAAAATTACATTTCTGTAATTTCACTTTCATTTATCTTTCACCCTCATGAAACGCTCATAGGGTTAACAAAATTCCCAAAGGTTGTTTTGAATATTTTGAGGGGTGTAGTTTCTGAAATGGTGTCATTTGTGGGGGTTTTCTGTCATGTAGGCCTTATAAAGTCACTTCTAACTAAATTGACCCTCCAAAAGTAGGTTTTGATGATTTTCATGAAAATCTGAAAAATTGCACCTAAAGTTATAAGCCTCCTAACATCCTAAAAAAAGAAAAGATGTTTGAAAAATGATGCCAAGTTAAAGCAGACATATGGAAAATGTTAGTTATCAAGTTATTTTAGTGATATGACCAACTTTTCAAAAAGTAGAAAATTTTGAATTTGGAAAACATTGTTTTTTTCAAAAATTTTGCCAAATTTCCATTTATTTCATAAATAAATACTAAATATATTGATTAAATTTCTCAACCAGCATGAAGTACAATGTGTCATGAAAAAACAGCCTCAAAATCAACTGCATATGTTAAAGCGTTCCAAAGTTATAACCACTTAAATAGACACATGTCAGATTTTAAAAAATGGGCCGTGTCAGGAAGGTGAAAAGTGGCTTCAGCGTTAAGGGGTTAAAACTATGTTAGTTGGATCTTGGGATGGAGCTGGCGCTCCGCTGCCAGGCGAGCTTTCGCCAATCCAAGCCCCTGTCTCTAGGCTACTCCCCAAACAGCACTTCTAAGAACCTTTTGTATAAGATCAAGTGTAGTAGCGTTCTTATAAGTTTGGGATATGGCGGGTGAGGGGAATGTAAACAGATGCGCAAGAAGCGCTGAAATAATATTGGTAAATGATAAAAGTTTGCCAGTATATTTTGTGGATTACACAGCAGAGTGGCGACAAAGTTAACAAGTTTGATGTGGAAGCCATGAAAACAACCCAAAATTCTGCCTGACACAGCTTGTTTGATAAGGGGACCATGTATGGAGGCAGTGAACTAGTAGTAGATTAAAGGTGCTGCAGTTAAAACTATGTTAGTTGGATCTTGGGATGGAGCTGGCGCTCCGCTGCCAGGCGAGCTTTCGCCAATCCAAGCCCCTGTCTCTAGGCTACTCCCCAAACAGCACTTCTAAGAACCTTTTGTATAAGATCAAGTGTAGTAGCGTTCTTATAAGTTTGGGTTCTGGCGGGTGAGGGGAATGTAAACAGATGCGCAAGAAGCGCTGAAATAATATCGGTAAATGATAAAAGTTTGCCAGTATATTTTGTGGATTACACAGCAGGGTGGCGACAAAGTTAACATGGAAGCCATGAAAACAATCCAAAATTCTGCCTGACACAGCTCGTTTGATAAGGGGACCATGTATGGAGGCAGCTATATGGACTACTTTTGGAGGCAGTTATGGCGATGACGTGTGGAGGTAGCAATGGAGACAACGTGTGAAGGCAGCTAAAAAGACGACGTGTGGAGGCTGCTATGGAGACAATTTAATTTGGATAGTGCCTGTATGTGGCAGTCCAAAAAAGTTTTCAAACCAGAGGAGCAGGTAGCTGGTCCTCCAGAAAAATTACATAGATTGAGTGCCTGTATGTGGCAGTCCAAAAAAGTTTTCAAAGCAGAGGAGCAGGTAGCTGGTCCTCCAAAAAGATTAAATAAATTGAGTGCCTGTATGTGGCAGTCCAAAAAAGTTTTCAAACCAGAGGAGCAGGTAGCTGGTCCTCCAGAAAAATTACATAGATTGAGTGCCTGTATGTGGCACTCCCAAAAATTGTTTAAAACAGAGGACAGGGTAGTTGGCCCTCCAGAAAAATTAAATACATAGAGTACTATAGCCAGAGCCAAAAAAATAGCCAGTTTCCTCTGCTTTAGTGTACAAAGAGGAGGAGAAGGAGGACAATGAGGAGGAGGAGTGCATACATTATTCAGGTTCAGCTTCTTTCACCTGGTGGAGAATGGAAAAGCGGAGAAATCCAGGCTTTATTCATCTTGATAAGCGTCAGCCTGTCAGCGCTGTCAGTCGACAGGCGTGTACGCTTATCGGTGATGATGCCACCAGCTGCACTGAAAACCCGCTCGGACAACACGTTAGCGGCAGGGCAGGCAAGAACCTCCAAGGCGTACAGCGCCAGTTCGTGCCACATGTCAAGCTTTGAAACCCAGTAGTTGTAGGGAGCTGTGTGATCATTTAGGACGATGGTATGGTCAGCTACGTACTCCCTCACCATCTTTCTGTAAAGATCAGCCCTACTCTGCCGAGACTGGGGACAGGTGACAGTGTCTTGCTGGGGTGACATAAAACTGGCAAAGGCCTTGTAAGGCCTACCCCTGCCAGTGCTGGACAAGCTGCCTGGTCGCCTACTCTCCCTCGCTACTTGTCCCGCAGAGGTACGCCCTCTGCCGTTAGCGCTGTCAGAAGGGAAATACTGTTTCAGCTTGTGCACCAGGGCCTGCTGGTATTCATGCATTCTCACACTCCTTTCCTCTCCAGGGATGAGAGTGGAAAGATTTTGCTTGTACCGTGGGTACAGGAGAGTGAATACCCAGTAATCGGTGCTGGAATAAATTATTTGAACGCGAGGGTCACGGGATAGGCAGCTTAGCATAAAATCTGCCATATGCGCCAGAGTCCCAACACGCAAGAATTCACTCCCCTCACTGGCCTGGCTGTCCATTTCCTCCTCCTCCAACTCCTCCAACTCCTCTTCTTCTGCCCATACACGCTGAACAGTGAAGGACTGAACAATGGTCCCCTCTTCTGTCTCGCCAACATTCTCCTCCTCTTCCTCCTCATCCTCTTCCACCTCCCCCTCCTCCGATATGCGCTGAGAAACAGACCTAAGGGTGCTTTGGCTATAAACAAGGGAATCTTCTTCCCCCGTCTCTTGTGACGAGCGCAAAGCTTCCGACTTCATGCTGACCAGAGAGTTTTTCAACAGGCCAAGCAGCGGGATGGTGAGGCTGATGATGGCGGCATCACCACTGACCATCTGTGTTGACTCCTCAAAGTTACTCAGCACCTGACAGATATCAGACATCCACGTCCACTCCTCATTGTAGACTTGAGGAAGCTGACTGACCTGACTACCAGTTCTGGTGGAAGTTGACATCTGGCAGTCTACAATCGCTCTGCGCTGCTGGTAAACTCTGGATAACATGGTTAGTGTTGAATTCCACCTCGTGGGCACGTCGCACAACAGTCGGTGAGCGGGCAGTTGGAGGCGGCGCTGCGCTGCCCTGAGAGTGGCAGCATCTGTGCTGGACTTCCTGAAATGCGCACAGATGCGGCGCACCTTCGTGAGCAAATCAGACAGATTGGGGTATGTCTTGAGGAAACGCTGAACTATGAGATTTAACACATGGGCCAGGCATGGCACATGTGTCAGTCTGCCGAGTTGCAGAGCTGCCACCAGGTTACGGCCGTTGTCACACACAACCATGCCTGGCTTCAGGTTCAGCGGTGCCAGCCACAGATCAGTCTGCGCCGTGATGCCCTGTAATAACTCTTGGGCGGTGTGCCTTTTATCGCCTAGGCTCAGCAGTTTGAGCACCGCCTGCTGTCGCTTAGCGATGGCACTGCTGCTGTGCCTAGAGCTACCGACTGATGGCGCCATACCCACGGATGGTAATTCAGAGGAGGAGGTGGAGGAGGGGTGGGAGGAGGAGGAGGCATAGTAGGCCTTTGAGACCTGGACCGAGGTAGGCCCCGCAATCCTCGGCGTCGGCAGTATATGACCAGCCCCAGGGTCAGACTCGGTCCCAGCCTCCACCAAGTTAACCCAATGTGCCGTCAGCGACATATAGTGGCCCTGCCCGGCAGCACTCGTCCACGTGTCCGTGGTCAGGTGGACCTTGTCAGAAACGGCGTTGGTCAGGGCACGGAGGATGTTCTCTGACACGTGCTTGTGCAGGGCTGGGACGGCACATCGGGAAAAGTAGTGGCGGCTGGGGACTGAATACCGAGGGGCGGCCGCCGCCATGAGGTTTCAAAAGGCCTCGGTCTCTACCAGCCTATAGGGCAGCATCTCCAGGCTAAGCAACTTGGAGATGTGGACGTTGAGGGCTTGGGCGTGTGGGTGGGTTGCGCTATACCTCCTTTTGCGCTCCAGCGTCTGGGGTATGGAGAGCTGAACGCTGGTGGATGCTGTGGAGGATCGTGGAGGCGAAGATGGGGTTTTCGCACGGGAGGTGTTTGGGCCGGGGTCCTGGGCAGGGGGCTGACTAGCAGATGACATAGGGGAAGGAGCAGTGGTGTGCCCGGCCGGAGGTGAACGGGCTTGGTGCCATTGAGTGGGGTGTTTAGCATTCAGATGCCTGCGCATACTGGTGGTAGTTAAGCTAGTAGTGGTGGAACCCCTGCTGATCCTGGTTTGGCAAACGTTGCACACCACAGTCCGTCGGTCATCCGGTGTTTCTTTAAAGAACCTCCAGACTTCTGAAAATCTAGCCCTTGCCACGGGAGCTTGACTACGGGCAACATTTAGCGCTGATGCACCAGCTCTGGCCCTGCCTCTCCGTCTGGCCCCACCACTGCCTCTTCCAACCTGTTCTGCTATAGGACTCGCCTCCGTCTCAGAAGCACTGTGTTCACCCGGCCTATCAACCCAGCTTGGGTCTGTCACCTCATCATCCTCCGATCCCTCAGTCTGCTCCCCCCTCGGACTTCCTGCCCTGACAACAACTTCACCACTGTCTGACAACCGTGTCTCCTCATCGTCCGACACCTCTTTACACACTTCTTCCACTACGTGAATAATGTCATCATCACCCACAGACTGCGACTGGTGGAAAACCTGGGCATCGGAAAATAGCTCAGCAGCAGCAGGACAAGTGGTTTGTGACTGTGGGAAGGGTCCAGAAAACAGTTCCTCAGAGTATGCCGGTTCAAATGCCAAATTTTGGTGGGAGGGGGCAGACTGGGGGGAAGGAGGCTGAGGTGGAGGAGCTGGAGGAGTGCCTATTTCGGTGACATGGGTGGACTGCGTGGAAGACTGACTGGTGGACAAATGGCTAGAAGCATTGTCCGCAATCCACGACATCACCTCTTCGCACTGTTCTGGCCTCAACAGTGCTCTACCACGAGTCCCAGTAACTTGAGACATGATGAACCTAGGGAGTGTACCTCTGCGGCGTTCCCCTGTTCCCCCATCAGCAGGTGGTGTCTCACCCCCCCCAGGACCACGGCCTCTGACCGCTGCAGTAGTTGGACGCCCACGCCCACGTCCATGCCCTCGTCCTCTACCCCTAGCCCTCGGGTTAAACATTTTCCAAATTAAAGTGTAAACTTGAAAAAAAAAAAAAAATTTGTGTTTATTTTTCTTTATTTTTTTATTTTTTTTAACAAAACGCTGCTATCCTATTGCTATGGCTAGTTTCTAACCTACACTGACAGCACACAACTGGATTTTGTGCTTTGCAAGGTGAGTTTGAGCTATAAAATGAAATAAAGGTAAAAAAAAAAAAAAAAATCAGCAGACTCTGCCTAATTCTACTCAAACCCCTAATAAATTGTCCCACTTCGGTGTTTGAGGTGGATATGCGTGTCACTAAGAGCTAAACACAACGGTCGCAGGTCTCCCAGCAAATTCCTCACAGTATGGTACTAGCTGCACTACTAGTGCCAGCAAGCCCAGCCACAAGCAAACAAAAAAAAAGGAAAATATAACGCTATTGTAGGCCTAAGTAAGCCGTTGGGGTTCTCCTATGGCTATTTTCTAGCCTACAGTGAAAGCACACTGCTTTGCAATATGACTTTGAGCTATAAAAAGAAATAAAGGTAAAAAAAAATAAATCAGCAGACTCTGCCTAATTCTAATCAAACCCCTAATAAATTGTCCCACTTCGGTGTTTGAGGTGGATATGCGTGTCACTAAGAGCTAAACACAACGGTCGCAGGTCTCCCAGCAAATTCCTCACAGTATGGTACTAGCTGCACTACTAGTGCCAGCAAGCCCAGCCACAAGCAAACAAAAAAAAGGAAAATATAACGCTATTGTAGGCCTAAGTAAGCCGTTGGGGTTCTCCTATGGCTATTTTGTAGCCTACAATGAGAGCACACTGCTTTGCAAGATAAGTTTGAGTTTAAAATGAAATACAGCTATAAAAAAAAAAAAATCAGCAGACTGCCTAATTCTACTCAAACCCCTAATAAATTGTCCCACTTTGGTGTTTGAGGTGGATATGTGTGTCACTAAGAGCTAAACACAACGGTAGCAAGTCCCCCTGCAAATTCCTCACAATATGGTACTAGCTGCACTACTTGTGCCAGCAAGCCCAGCCACAAGCAAATAAAAAAAAAAAAGTATAACGTTATTGTAGCCCTAAGAAGAATCACTCCTGCCTAACACTATTCTAATAGAACACCCTAACGCTTTCCCTGACCAGCAGCAGCTCTCTCCCTAGCGGCATCCAGACACAGAATGATCCGAGCAGCGCAGGCAGGGGCTAGTCTATTCCAGGGTCACCTGATCTGGCCAGCTAACCACTGCTATCGACGTGTAAGGGTACCATGTCATGCTGGGTGGAGTGCAGAGTCTCTTGGCTTGTGATTGGCTCTGTTTCTGGCCGCCAAAAAGCAAAACGGCGGGAGATGCCATTTTCTAGAGCGGGCAAAGTATTCGTCCGAGCAACGAGCAGTTTCGAGTACGCTAATGCTCGAACGAGCATCAAGCTCGGACGAGTATGTTCGCTCATCTCTAGTTTTAAGCAATTCTCAGGTTATAACTTCAGTTCAGCTTATGTTAGTCTTCTTTTGCCAAGCAGGTAGAGATAAAATTGCAACAGACTAGAATGCTTTTCAGTTAAACTTAGGATAGTTTTATGTCCAAAGCACAATATGTTATATGTTGGTACTTTTTGTTGTAGTATAATTTATTTTGTAATGTTGTATTGTATGTTAATAAGAAAAAATTCTATAATTTTTTTTAAAACCTAAATCTGAAAGATGCTATGGCTTCATAATTTTCCAGTCAATCAAAATCTGAAAGTTGCTGTTTCAAAATAGTTTGCAGTTGCCTCAAAATCTGACAGACGCTTTCCTGTATTATCCAGCAATATCTTAAAGGCACTATGTGAGTCATTTAAAACAAATCTGAAAGGTACAGTCTTATTGTGGTGGTCCATCAAAATCTGAAAGTTGCTTTCACATTATAGTTTGCAGTTGCTTCAATATCTGAAAGGTGGTGTTACTGTAAAGTTTCCCTTTGCATCGAAATTTTAAAGTTGCTGTTGTGATATACTGTAGTTCGCAGTTGCATCAAAATCTGTAAGCCACCATCACATTATAGTTTGCAGTTGCATGAAATTTGATAAGTTGCTTTTGCCTTATAGTTTTCTACTCCATCAAAATCTGAAACATGCTGATGTTGTATATTTGGCAGTAAATTCAAAAACTGAAAAGCGCTGTTGCATTATCATTTTAAGCTCCCTGTATCAACCAGCAATATCTTAAAGGCAATCAATATACTGGAGTTTTCTGCTCCATCAAAGTGTAGGTGCCGTTGCATTATAGTATGCAGTTGCATGAAATTTGATAAGTTGCTTTTGCCTTATAGTTTTCTACTCCATCAAAATCTGAAATGTGCTGTCACATTGCAGTTTGCAGTTGCATTAAAAACTGAAAGGCTCTGTAGCATTATAGTTTGCAACTTAAATTCCAATAGTAACCTTACAGTAACCAAATGAGACCATTGGTCAAATCTAAAATATAAATTTTATTTATAGTTTTTCATAACATGACATTTCTAGATCTAGTGAATTAAAAATGCACATCAGAAGTAGTGGTTCTACAAATCAGTTCACACTAGTGGATTACAGGGCAATGTCATACAAGGAGGGAGTGCATTTTATGGTAGGTAAGGAAGGGGAGGGGAAGGGAAGGGCAGGCCAGTTTTAGACAAAGTGGGGCCCTGGGATAAAACTAATAGTGGGGCCCCAAAATAAAACTAATTTATGAATCAACACATTAATTGAGCTTGCTCCCTGTAGCTCTGCATAATAAAAACACTGCAGTTTACAAAGAGTAGTATCGCAAGGCAATCTGTAATATGGGACTGTAGGATAGAAGATAAATATGAAAGATGTTATAAATTCATAGATATGTAATGTTGCAGGGGAGACGACAGACAACGTGCTGAATATAACAATAAACTTTACTGAACTAGTAATAAATACAGAAAATGTCCATATAATGCAGATAATAATGCAGATGGATTTCCTTTAGCCTCACTGCAGGAATGGGGGTCTTTCTTCAGCTGCACGCCTGCGGGACGGGAGACTCCCTCTCCGTCCACGCTGTCCTAAGACCTCACCTGCAGACTGTCCTTTTCTGGTGCTCACCACCAGAGTTCTGGGCACAGTACTTTCTCCCCTTAGTACCAAGTAGGGGCTTATATCTTAGCCAGGAGCACACAGGCACAGCACCACTTCTGCCTCTTATCAGCTCCTCTGACCTTTCACACTGAATCACTTCCTTTTCCTGCTCCTTGCAGAATCTCCTCTTCTGTACCCTGGTGCCATCTACTGGACAAAGATCCACACTGCAGCCCCTTGTTACACCTCTTCCCCAGGGTTTAAGGGTTGCCGTCCCGACAACCTGAGTTTGCACAACATAATCCTCAAATCGAGTTGGCATTCTGCCAAAGTTGGAGCATTGAGAGTGTCGTAGTGGGGTAGCTTCCTCCACTGTAGTACTCTCTCTGTCTTCTCCCATCTCTGCGAGGGGCACATTCGTCCTGGGTTCCAGTGGTCGTTGACCAGCCATTGGGGGAAGCCACCACTCCTCATCAATAATCGCGGTAGCTGGAGGTTGCGGGACACTTTCGTTGGTAACAGGGGGTCTAGTAACAAAGGCACATGGCCTCAATAAATTCCGATGCACCATCCTTGTGGGTCCCTGCTTCCCTTCTTGTCTCACCTTGAATACCGGCATTTGTGGGTTTGGCTGCCGAACAACTTCATATGCTTGTGGTTCCCACCGCCAACACAGCTTTCCTCTCCTCTGGGCAACCAGGTTATACACGTCCTGTATTCTTTTACGATGATCTCCCATCCATGTCTGAGGAGTCCATTCTTCCACTTCATGTTCATTTGGGACCATCATGAGGCTGAAGGGACATCGACCATTTCTCCCAAACATTAGCAAGAAAGGCGAATATCCTCTAGTAGAGTGCACTGTATTATTGTAGACCCACACTAGCTCAGCCACAAAGTCAGGCCACCTTTCCCTCTTTTCCTCTTCTAGGGTTCGCAGCATTTGCAGCAAAGTTCTATTCATGCGCTCACAAGCACCATTACCTTGTGGGTGATAAGGGGTGGTCCGTGTCTTTCTAATCTGGTAAAGTCGGCACAGCTCTTCAATGACTTGTCCTTCAAAGCAGGCTCCTTGATCAGAGTGCAGTTGGTTGGGACATCCATACACCAGAATAAAGTTCTTCCATAAAGCCAAGGCGGCAGTTTCCGCCGTTTGATCACGTGTAGGGACAGCAACTGCAAACTTGGTAAAGTGATCAACGATGACCAACAAGTATTTGAACCCTCGCACAGATTCTGCCACAGTGAGGTAGTCCATCATAACTAGCTGTAATGGATAACAAGTTTGGATGTTTCTTACTGGTGCCTGTTGCTCTGATGCTCGAGCAAGTCCACAATTCCAGCATCTGTTACAAATATCCTCAGTTAGTCTCCTCAAGCTGGGGTGGAAATAATACCTTTGTAGCCACTCAAAAGTTTTGGAAGAACCAAAGTGTCCTTTTTTCTCATGCATCCATAGTACTATTCCCTCCACCTCCTTAGAAGGCATCACCACTTGCCAGGCCTATCTCTGAGGGGAGCTGCACTTGCCTGTAGAGTACCCCGGCTCGAACTTTCAGCCTCTCTCTCTGCTGCCTGAGCCTTTTCCCATCTGGTAAAAGGGCATCTCGCTCACCTGGTGTAGGACCATGTCCCATCTGTAGCCAATCTCGCACTTTTCGTATCTGGAGATCACTTTGCTGCCTATTCCTCCAATCTTCTTCAGACCCTCCAGTCCAAACCTCAGCTTCGATATCCTGAACTGCAACAGACCTATGAGGCAGCATGGGTTGACTGAAGTCAGGAGTCCCATCTCCTTCACGGTCTTCATCTGTGGTACCAGTGGGTCTCTCCACAGGGTTACGGGATAATGCATCTGCATTAGCATTTTCCCGTCCCGGATGGTACTGTGTTTTAAAGTTAAACTTACTGAGCCGGGCCATCCACCGCTGCTCCAACGCCCCCAACTTGGCATTCTCCAGATGAACTAAAGGGTTATTGTCGGTCATCAATGTGAACTGTGCCCCTGTTAAGATATCAGAGAACTTCTCTGTAATGGCCCAAACAACAGCCAGCAATTCTAGCTTGAATGAACTGTAGTTATCAGGGTTCTTTTCCCCATCTCTTAAAGTCCGGCTGGCGTATGCTATGACTCTCTCTTGGCCTCCTTGCACCTGGGTCAGCACAGCCCCCAAACCTTTCAAGCTCCCATCAGTCTGTAGCACAAAGGGCAAATTATAATCCGCATAAGCCAGAATCGGAGCACTGGTTTAGAGTCTCTTTAGTTCCAAAAAAGCCTGTTCTGCATCGTCATTCCAGGAGAGCACTCTTCGCTTGGCCTCCTCTGGGGTGGCTCACTGAAGAAGGGCATACAAAGGGGCTGCAATCTTAGCAAAGTCTTTAAGGAAACGCCTATAATAGCCCACTAAGCCCAAGAAGGACCGCAGTTCATTCACTGTACGGGGGGTTGGCCATTGCTGCACTGCACGTACCTTAGAGTCCACGGGCAGGACCCCATCTTTGGAAACGATATGGCCCAAATATTCTATGCTCTCCCGGGAACAAATGACATTTGTGGGGATTCAACTTCAAACCGTGGACCTCCAGTCTTGCTAACACCTGGTCAAGTTGCTTCAGGTGCTCCGTGAATGAGGAGGAAAATATGATAATGTCATCAAGGTAGATGAGCAGGCACTCATAGTTTAAGTCCCCCAGGCATAGCTCCATCAGTGTCTGGAACGTGGCAGGTGCATTGTTTAGTCCAAATGGCATGCGCAGGAACTCAAACAGCCCCATGGGGGTAACAAAGGCTGTGTTCTCACGATCCTTCTCAGCAATTGGCACCTGCCAGTACCCACTAGCCAAGTCCAGTGTAGAAAAGTATTGAGCACGCCCCAGTGCTGCCAACGAATCCTCAATGCGGGGAAGTGGGTAAGTATCTCTTACTGTGCAAGCATTAAGACGTCTGTAATCCACACAGAACCGGAGGGTCCCATCCTTTTTCTTCACTAACACAATTGGAGAAGCCCATGGGCTCTTGCTGGGATGGATGACCTCCTTCTCTTGCATTTGTTTTAACATGGCCTTGACCTCTTGATACAGGGCTGGAGGAATCTGTCGGTAACGCTGCCTGATTGGGTGAGCATCTCCAGTTGGGATCTCATGCTGTAGTGTCTGTGTAAGGCCAAAGTCTGCCTCATGTAGGGAGAAAGCACCAAGGTGGGCGGCTAGGACTGAGGATAGTTTGGACTTCTCTGCTGTGGTCAACCCTGCCCCTCTGAGCACACTTCATTCAGGATTTTCTCAGCCGAGAGGGGGTGGTTCTCTGCCCTCACTTGGCACAGGGTGACTACTCCCGCTTCTGTCCCACTGACCTCCAGTTCCCATGAAGACTGACCTGAGATCTGTACTTCCTGTACTGGATACACTTCTGCCATGTGCTCTCGGGGTGGCAATGTCACTACATGGTCATTCACGTTCATTACCCGAACCAGGACATGGCCATCTTGCACATCGCACAAGGTGCGGCCCACAGCTACTCCTTCCATTTGAAGACTGGGTTTCACCATCACTGTAGTACCTTGTAACTTTAGTCCCGTGCCTACAGGCAGTGGAACCAGCAACTCATGTCTTGCCGGCACACGTAATGCTCTGGGGTACTCTTATGCTTCCCAGTCGGCCAGTGACTCCTTCCAGCTCTGCCTTGATCCGGCACTGTCTAAAAGCTCTCTGTAAAGCTCTGTGGGGTGGACGATTATCAGGAACATGTTTCCAATACTTTGGCCCCAACTCACGAGCCATGAGTCTATCAAGGGCTTGCAACACATTCATGCCAAGGATAACTGGCACCTGAGAGTCCATGGTGTTCTGCACTACCACTACACCTTTTCCTTTCACCATACGACCCCAGATCTCGATGGCAGCTTGCATGACTCCCAGGGTTTGGATTGGAAGGTTATTGGCTGCTTTTAAGTTCACCCATGATGCGCTGTCTTTATACATATTTGTTGAGAAATGTCCTTCAAATGCTGCCCGGGCCAGGGTTGTAACTTGGGAGCCCGTATCTAGTAAACATGGCAACTCTACTCCGTTTAACTTGGCTCTGACCACCGGACTCTCACCAACTAAATCCTGGACTTCTAACAGGGGGCATAACTTCATGCTGCCTCCTGCAGTTTGCCCCACAACCGCAAGCGGATCTAGTTTAAATCCCCGGAGTTGGCAACAGCACCCCGTCGTGGACAGTTCCTGGCCATATGGCCTACTTCACCACACTCCCAACACTTCCGTCTGCTTTCGTTCCTGTTTACGGTACCTCGTTCTCTTGTAGCTCTATTTCTACCACTTTCCTGGTTATGCTGCATCAGCCCGCCATTTTGGGTACACAGTGTCTCTTTAAGGTCTCGAAGTGCTTCCTCCAGAGAATTCAGCCTGAACTCCAATGTTCTATCTCGAACGGGTGCTACCTGGATCTGCGTTGCACCAGGAGTTGCTTCACACTCTTCCTCTCTCTCAAGCGTGATGGCTTCTTTCAATACTGCGCCAGTGGCGCAGAGGCCCTGAAATAATCGCAAATGCTAGCTTATTGCTAGCTTTTGCGATTATTTTTCTCAATCCGCCACCTTCACGCCAGTGGGGCGTGAAGGGGTGTGAAGGGGCGTGAAGGGGGGGCGCGGCCGGCCGAGCGGGGGGCGCGGCCGGACTGGAGTGGGCCAGCGCGGGGCGTTACTAGAAAACAGCATCTAAGACATATATAATCATAGTTATCAAAATGCCAAAAGGTGCTGTTGCATTATAGTTTGCAGTTCCTGCCCAATTAAGAAAAATCTTAAAGGCTCAATATCAGTATAGTTTGTAATTTCATCAAAATCTGAAAATAATAATAGTACTGCTGTATGATGCTAGAACTGCAAATTGTACTAACAAGGGCCATGCACTTTACAATTATTTCATATTTCAACTTGTCCCTAATCAGAGTAGCCATATCTCCTTACCTAACTGCCATGGATATGACTATCCAGCAATCACAACGAGGCACAGGGATGGAGTGGGCCTCCACCTGCCAGCCGGCAGACTATGGGTGCATTGGATGGAAAGAAAATTATTTTTTTGCGCTCTGTCTGTGTGTTATCTATGACCCAGCAGGTTGGGACATCATCACACCTACACCTAGCAATGTGAAGACTGAAGACTGCCAGGAGTCCCGAGTTCTAATGAGTAGTCTTGTGCTATATTTTAAGAGGGACTGCAGATTCTAGACATGAATTTAATATGTGGGCTGTTATACAGTATTAAGGAGGGGAATGCTGAAACTTTAATAAATGGTGGGGTTCTGTGCTACACATTAATTGGGAACTGCTGTACTAAATAGTAATGTGGGGGTAGAAGTAACAGGTGTTGACAGTGATAAACATAAGTTAGGGAATGCTGTTTCTGTGGGTTCTGTATCTAAATAAGGACAAAGAGGGAGATGTATTAATTCTGTCATAATGTGCACTAAAAAATGTGCACCACATTTATAAAGGGTTTTAGACAGTTTTCTGGAACATCTACGACTAGTTCAACAAATGGGACGTGACCCATCAAAGGGGTATGTGGCCTTGTGCCAAAAAGGTCAGTGCACCAAAAATAATGCTGACCCAACAAAATTTTGTCCTAGTTTTCTGGCATAAAGTAAGCCAACTAATAATCCCTAAACCAGCACTATCGACTAAAAAATTAAAAATTTATACCTTAGAAAAAATGGTGCTGCTCAGTGTGATCTGTTTGGAGTAGTAGTAGTGGTGTGGAGGAGTAGTAGTTCTGTGGAGGAGTAATAGTTCTGTGAAGTAGTAGTAGTCGTATGGAGGAGGAGTTGTCGTGTGGAGGAGTAGTCATTCTGTGGAGAAGTAGCCGTGTGGAGGAGTAGCCGTGTGGAGGAATAGTACTTCTGTGGAGGAGGAGCAGTCATTCAGTGGAGGAGTGGTTGTAGGAGTAGTCATTGTGTGGAGGAGTAGGCATTATGTTGAGAAGTAGTCATTCTGTGGAGGAGGAGTCAATGTTCTGTGGAGGAATAATAGTAGTTCTGTGGAGGAGTTTGGAGTGCAGAGGAGGTTGTGTACTATCATGTTCCAGAAAACATACACTGCCTTGGATGCATTTAGTTATATGGCCTCCGATACGGAGTCTGCCAGTGGGGACTAGTGTCCATTTTATTTGTCCATATCGTCCTCACTGAGTGACTCCGTGAAACCCCTGAGAAGGCGCCTTTGCAGTAGTGCTGAAGTGCCTGGGGCTTCTGCTGAAGTGCCTGGGGATTCTGACCCCACAAGGGTGTCCCCCCAGCAACTACGCCCCTGAGGTCCCTGATTTTATGTCCAGTCCTGGGATACACAGAGACACGGCAATGCTCGGAGCAGTGGACTATTTTTTTTTAGTGAGGACCTAATTGGTCTGATTGTATCCCAGAACAATCTCTATGCTGCACAATATATTGCCTAAAACCCCAATTCTTTTTATGCACAACCCCACAGGTGGACTCCTGTCAGTGCAGCAGAGATGGAGAAGTATTGTGACATAGTACTTCTTATGGGACTGGTAAAAAAGCCCGCTATTAGGGATTTCTGGAGCACAGACCACACCCCGATATTCCGCATGGCGATAAGTAGGATGAGCTTTGAAACCATCCATAAGTTTATGTATTTTGCCGACAATGTGCAGTGCCCACCCAGAGATGGCCCCAGATATGATAGATTGTATAAGGTTTGGCCCATATTAGACTATCTAAGTGCCCGATTTATGGAAGTGTATACTCCAGTGAGGGACATGTCAATAGACGAGTCCCTAGTACATTTCAAAACAATTGTAAAAAACATAGAACAGAGGATGGTGCTTCAGGTGATATAGTCTGGCAAAAACTTAAAGTTGTAGGTTATTGTGCTCACCTGTTAAATACTTGTACAGTGCACATAGCTCTCTTAAAGATCACCCCCCACGGTGGGGTCCTGTAATGGTGATTGGCACAAGCAGCTCCCAGGCTCCAAAATGGAAACCAGTCACCTATATATGGGCTAGGGTACAGAGTAGTATAGAGAAGAAAAGGCCAAAGGAGGGGGAAGGACACTTTACCAAATAACCACTAGTAGGAGTGTCAGTATTAATTATGATGACTAATTCTACTCATAAGAAAGAAAAAGTGTTTTTATTGAGCAAAAGAGTGGATGATTAACATTCCTTATAACGCTTTTTGAAATTTGAACTAAAGGAATAATGTTAAGAATAATAATTATAATAATGTTAATCAACCTCTCTTTTGCTCACTTTTTCTTATTTATGAGTAGAACTAGTCATCATAATTAATACTGACACTCCTACTAGTGCTTATAGAACCCCCCCCCCCCACCTTTGGTACATTTCAATGGGATACTTCAGTTCCACCAGTACCTACCAAATAAGAGGGCAAGCTATAGCGTGATTTATAAGCTGTGTGCTGTGTGCATCAGGGTACACTTAAAGGTTCAGAGTATATGAAGGGAAGGACTTTATAATAGTGCCCCCAGAATAGCCTCCCTTCCTGGGAATTGTTTGAAAGATAGTCTGGGATTTGGCGCTCCCACTTTTGGACCAGGGGTACCACCTCTACCTGGACAATTTTTATACTAGCCATTAGCCTGTTCAAGAGCCCCACTTCCAGACAAACTGCGGCATGCAGCACTGTTACGAAAAATCAGAGAGGTCTCCCAAAGTTGCTGCTAGGGGAAAAGCTCAGGAGGCATGAGAGCCGAGCACTATGCAGCGACTTAATATTATGTGTCAAGTAAAAGTACAAGAGAGAGGTCCTTGTATTAACAACAATACATGGGCACACCAGCACCCCTGCCCCTGTGCGAGGTAACAGTACAGAAATCCCCAAGCTGGACTGCATTTTGGATTACAATAGGAGGGGTCGACTTGTCAGACCAGGTGCTTCAGCCATATAACCCCATGCGGAAGTCGAGGTTGTGGTACAAGAAGATGGCCGTGCACATCATGCAGATAGCACTATATAATGGTTACGTGTTACATCGACGTGCAGGATAGAAGGGAACTTTCCTAGATTTCCAAGAGGTGGTAGTCAAGCAGTTGATTTTTGGAGACCAGGAAGAAGAAAGTGCTAGTACATCTGGAAAAGAGGCCACAACACGCATTGTACCAGTGCACTTTCCAGGAGAAGTTCTCCAAACTGCCAGCAAGGGAATGACACAGAAAAAGTGCAGGGTGTGCTCCAAAAGGGGCATAAAAATATAAACCATATAATAGTGTGACACATGGTCCGAGAAACCAGGTTTATGCATGAAGGATTGCTTTCGAATTTATCACATGTGCCTGGATAAATACCCTGAATGATGCACTCTCACACAGCTTATACATCATTCTGCTTGCCGCACCTTCCCTGCTGAGCTCTGCTGTGTCCCCAGCCTGTAGATTATTGCCACATATGGAGTATTGCCATGCCCGGGAGAACACGCATCATGATTTTTGGGGTGTAGCTCAGGGGTTAAAAATCTCATACAACTATCATACAATTCTTTGAGGGGCGTCCTTTCCTAAAATGCGGTCACTAGTCAGGGGTTTCTATCGTACTGGTACCACAGGGGCACCCCAACACCAGTCTAGTGAAAAACAAAATTTTATATTTTTTGTTACTTAGTTGGTGTCTCATTATTTAATCCACAATTATTTAATAGATTCTAACACCATTTGGATCTTATCATGTTAATATAATAATAATTCTTTATTTATATAGCGCACACAGATTACGCAGCGCTGCACAAAGCATGTCAAATTGGTCCCTGTCCCCATGGGACTCACAATCCAAACAGCCTAACAGTGTATTTTTGGAGTGTGGGAGGAAACCCATGCAAACATGGAGAGAACATACAAACTCTTTGCAGATGTTGACCTGGGTGGGCTTTGAACCCAGGACCCCAGTTCAGCAAAGCAGAAGTGCTACCCACTCAGCCACCCTGCCGCCCTAATATGAAGGAACTCCCATTTCTCCCAAAGATAATGGTATGAAAACATTTATAAATACGTAAAAAAGTTTATAGCAGCACTCATAGCTATAAATATATATATTTAAAAAACTGGTAGGATTATGATCTTGATTGGATTAATACTTGCTATCAATGCTAATTCTATTTTCCGTATTCTATGTAGTTCCATTTTAACTCTACCTATTAAATTAATCTACCTGGAATTAATTTTTATTGTTGTTTGTTATAGTGATTCCTGTCACGGGTGCTCCTCTCTGTGGCAGCGCTCCCATCCACCAGTCCTCACTTACCTCTCCACGTTCCTGCTCACGTCCTGGCTGGCAAGCGTGCACTCCTGCTTCCTAGGGCGCGCGTGTCGGCACACGCAGATTTAAAGGGGCTGGCAACATCCACGATTTCCTTGCTTCTCCCAGCAATCCCCGCCAGGTCTTAGTGCTTACTGCCTATGAGAAAGCTTCCTTCAGCGTACCTTGCTCCTGCTCTGATCTCCCTTTTTGACCCCCGACCTGACCAACCTTGGCTCCAGTTCTCTCTAGGCCTGACGCGGAGAAGCCCTTTCATCTTGAGGTTGATTCATCCTCTATAGGTGCTGGGGTTGTGCTCACCCAGAAAGAGCCTAATGGCGGTACTCTCATTTGCGTTTTTTTTTTCTCTAATACTTTTTCCCCCACAGAGAAGAATTGGAAATATAGAACTGTTGGTAATCAAACTTGCTCTGGAGGAATTGCGATATCTTCTGGAAGGAGCTCATCATCCTGTATCTTTTCTTCTGCTCACCACCCACAGTCAAATGGTGAACTAGAAAGGGTGAATCAGACTCTGGGATATTACCTCCGCCACTTGGTCTCTGGTCTTATCTTCTACCACAGGCTGAATTCTCCTATAACTCACTGGACTCTGGTTCTGCTGGGGCAGCTCCCTTGTTTGTGATTTATGGACAAATTCCTTGCCCTCCTCTTCCTCTGTCCATTCCCTCGGATGTCCCTGTGGTAGAGGAACTGGCACAGGACCTTAATCTATTTGGGAGCAAACCCATTAGTCTCTCCTCCGAGCCACTGACCGCACCATAGCCCAAGCTGATAAGAAGCATAGGACTTCTCCTGTCTTCTCTCAGGTGACAAGGTGTGGTTATCTTCCAGATATGTCCGGCTGAAGATAACTAGCTACAAGTTTGGTCTACGCTTCTACGGTCCATTTGAGATGATTAGATGCAAAAATACGGTGCCATACAAGCTCCGCCTTCCTCCTACAATGTGCATCCTGAACATCTTCCATGTGTCCCTCCTGAAACCTGTCATCTTGAACCACTCAGCAATCTCCTTCTCCTGCTACAGAGGCTTATTCCATGGATATCTACCATGCTAAGGAGGTATTGGTCATGAAGACTGTGAGAGGAAAGCGGTTTTCCTTGTTGACTGGAAGGGGTTCAGGCCTGAGGAGAGATCCTGGGAGCCTGAAGAGAATATTCTGGACTGTAGTCTCCTGCAAAGATTTCTTCAGACCAAGAAGAGGGGGGGGGCTGAAGGTGGGGGGATACTGTCACGGGTGCCCCTGTGAACCACGTATCAGATCGCAGACACACCCATGCCCCTTTCCGTGCCCCGTCCCCCGGTCCTCATTTACCTATTAGCGCTCCTGCTCCTGTCCTGGCTGGCCAGTGTGCGTGTCCTCGCACCCTAGGGCACACGCGTGCCGGCACTCAAAGATGGCCACTTCCAGGTTTTCCTTAAAAGCACGACTTCTCCCAGCAACCCCCGCCGGATCTTAGTGCTTATTGCTTATGCGTACCTTGCTCCTGCTCTGATCTCCCATTGTGACCCCGGACCTGACCTAGCACCTGCCCTGACTATCGGCGTGCTATGGTGAAGCCCGGATTCCACTTAGATAGCGGTCCCAGGTGTTGGCTTGTGTCATCATCTGCAGTGGTCCAGGGGGCTCATTGACCCCAAGCCTTGACAATTCCTGGATAGGCAAGTCCTTTATTTGCCCATATAAATGGGTATGATTTCCTCAAGGACTCATTCAATCCCCCTATACTTTTTTCTTGAAAAATAATTTCCACAGTATAATTTTCACAGGAATCAAGCATTTCGACCCATTGGGCCACCATACACTAGTAACAGGTGAGCAGTGATACAGTTATAGGGAGTTTTTAAAATACATAAGTTTTCTTGATAGGTATTATTGTCTCAGTTCTACTAGTTTCCCTTTCAGGTCCTTATGTAACGGGCTGGGGACCAGTAAGTATGCAAGAGCCAAATTGGCTTATTTCTCATTTAGCCCCAGGGGCCTAGTAAGTTCCTTATAATTTAACACTTAACATTAACCGTTAAATAGTAAACAGTAAGGGCCGGGACGGAAGTCTGCCTGAGTGGATGAGAGCCACAATCCTGTCTCCATCCTGGTCATCCTATCTTCTCCTGGGTCGTCCTCTGCTCCGCTGGTGCTGGTCATCCTCCAGTGTCCTCCTCTAGCCTTCTGGTGGCCGATGCGAAGTCCATCTCTGCTTCAGGCTTTGACCGAAAGTTTGTGCCGCAGCACTTCTGGTTTTGGTCCCTCCTCTGCCGCTCTGCTCTCTGGATGCTCCTCTCCCTAGTACTAACAGTGCAGCTGCACACATATACATACAGTGGAGGGAGTATAGTACCATGTAGCATAAAAATTTAAATCTATATTTCCCTGAGTTTCCTTCTCATATTCCACTGTTATGGTAGACTCCTACATATACATCGTGGTTGACTTCAATAAACACAAAACCTATCTACAAAAAAGCCATTCCAACCAAAGAATTATAAAGTACAATTAATCTTTATTACAAATCAAATGACAAACACTTTAAAAGCAACAAGAACAGGCTGGTCACATAGAAGGGAAAGCGGAGACACTACACAAAATCAGACAAATCTTGCAGGGTGGTACATGGGAATGAGTGCTACCCTCCTAGGGGGAGGTGTGCCTGAGGAGATATGCTATAAGTCCAAAAGGAGGAATGATCCTAAAATCGATGTACAATGTTTAAAGTGCATAGTGCCTGTGCATCCCAATAGGGGGCATATCTTAATCTAAAAGCACACATTTCATTATAGCTTATCATGGAACAAATAAGACAGCTCTATTATATGTCCTATTCTAAAGGTAAACAAATATATTTGTCATGATAGCAGTGAAGTAATCATATTGCACATACCCATTGTAGTAAGTTCGCCTGCCGTCTGACACAGAAGCCCCGACGCGCGTTTCGGCGCTAGCCTTCGTCTGGGGGTAATGTGTGACTAGGACACCTGGGTTTTTAAATAAGCAGTGGCCAATAGTAGAGAGGAAAACCTCTCTGTACCTGTCAGGTGGTGAATATCATTTCCGGTCAGCGCTATTGAGCGCACGCCGTCCCGGGGGTGACACTCCCTCACCCGTATCCAACCCGGAACACGTGACCCACCACATGATGGTGACGTCACGCCGGGGCACGTGATGCGGGTAATGGATCAGGTGATCGGGGGGCGTGTCTCCCACCGAGCGTGTGCGCTGCTGATCGGGACCTGACAGGTAAAGTGAACACTAGAAACCGTTGTCATGGGAGCACTTTCTATAGGGAGTCATATATGAGAAAACTTATCTATTTATACACAAAATAAGGAGAAGAGGAGGAGGGACAGAGGGAAAGAGTTAAAAAGGGGTCTTACAACGTATTAAACGAAGGACACATATATCACGGGGTTCAGTCCGGAAGTGACTACAAACTAAATATGCAAGACATTATTATTAAAGTGCATGAAAAGTGAATAAATCACTGTGTATATCATTTTTTGAGAAAATGTATTCTATATAAACCTATATTAAAGTGCATTCTACCTTAACAATACTCAAACGCATTGCTCCTCTCCCTCCAGCACAGGATCGCTGCACCAGAGTCGTTCTGGTAAGCTTCCCTCAAGAGAGGGAGATACGAGGGTGCAAATGAGTATTCCACTGGTGCCTGGCCCACCCGTCATCATACGACAGCCATCTTGAGTTCCTTGGGGGGATCTCTTCCTGCTGTGCCTTCTGCCCCTTAAAAGGTGCATGGGGCTGTGTACCTTTCCTCCCTGGTATAACACCCTGTGGGGTCCTGTAATAGGATAGTTATGCTTCCGGACCCTACTATATAAAAGACCCTGTGTGCGGTTACCCATAGCAACCATCCACCCATCTATCTGTGCCTTTGGATTCTGCTACAGTAAAGACCCTATTTGTGGTTTCCAATAGCAACCATTTGCCCATCTGTCTGCACATTACTATGGACTCTGCTACATAAAGTCCTCTGTATGTGGTTACCCATTCACCCATCTGTCTGCACTGCACTGTACCTCTGGACTGCTCTGTGTGTGGTTCACTCATTTAACTATTTGTACAGTAGCTTCAGACTCTGCTATATAATAATCCAGTGACATGCTGCTCACAGCACCTACACACCCAGCTGTTTGCACAAACATCTTAAGCGGATGATTATTGCAACATCCATTTAACTGTCGATACAGGGTCTCTGGACTGTACACTTTAACATTCCAGTGTGTTGTCACCCATAGCATTCCTCTATTCAACCACTTGTGAAGTACCTCTCTGATATCTAACAACCCTACTATTCCAACATGGGTTATGAATGGGTGTTAGACTAAAATTAAAACTCCAGGTGATCCCTCCAGGCATCCTTCTGAAGATGAGTCTGAAATCGGAGATCCACCCTCCCAGTCTCTGCAGGTGTTAGATGGCAATACACCTCCTTCCATTGTTGCTTTGTATTAAATTTGGGTGAATTTGCTGTACAAAAGCTGGAGTGCTTCTTCTTTTCCAGATTAGGTGCTCCAGTGTGGTCCCTTGGCTCTACACCCTCCATGTTTGATGGCTCCATGAGCTCACCGGGGCCAAGTTCCCATTCAGAATTGGAGTCTCCGTCAGTCACCATCGATGAAAAGTTTGCTGAGGTCCTGATGGCAATCAAATCATGTCAGTCCATAATGGTTACAAAGGTGGAGGAACTGCGACAGGACTTCGTGATTCTCCACCATGACATCCAGAAGGTCAGGGGACGTATGGAGGATTTAGAGCATAGAATATCAATTGTTTAAGATGTTCAACGTCCCTATGCCGACACAAATGGCTGACCAGCAGCAACAGATGAAAGCCACTGTAGACCGTGCAGATGACTTTGAAAACAGGCTTAGATGCAACAGCGTCCGCATTGTGGGTCTTCCTGAAAAATCGGAGGGTGCCAATCCTGTGGGTTTTCTAGAACAGTGGCTCAAGGATATCCTCCCTGCTGACACCCTTCCCTCCTTTATCAATGTTTATCAACCATCCTATGCTGGCCCACCTGGGGGTCCCCCAAGGCCATTACTTGCCAGGCTCCTGCATTTTCGGGACTGTGACAGCATTCTCAAAGACCTTCGTGAGCATGTTGATGTCAATTCAACAAAAACAGAGTATCCTTGTACCCTGATTGTTCTGCCTCAGTCAGGAAGCAGTGTACTAACTTTTTTTTTTTCCTTTTTTTTTTTTAATTGAAAAGGCATATTTTAATAATTCATACCATTACAGAATTTTTGTTTTCAGATTCTTACATATCTACACAAATTACAATTAGTATACCCCTTCTCCTAACCCCCCCCCCTCCCTTCCCACCCAACCCTGGAGTAGGTAGAGGCACAAAAAACTAAACAAAACAAAACAAAACAAAAAAAAGTAACTGCATAAATATTTTCAGCTTAGCCGTATATTCGTTAGAGAGATTAATCCTCCATATATTTTAGCCATTTCCCCCATCTTTTTTCACATATATTTATTTTACCCTGGGCACTTAACCATATAGGGCTACTAAATGCACCTGCTTTTCCCAAAAAAACTAATGTTGGAGGTTTTTCAGAAATCCAAAAACATAATATACTCCTTCTCGCCAAAAAGAGCATCTGAGAGATTATCCTTTTCTCCTCTTTGCACATTTGAAAATTTTTAACATACCCCAGAATCCCAACCCATGGATCCAAAACCATTGTAACTAGAGATGAGCGAACATGCTCGTCCGAGCTTGATGCTCGGTCGAGCATTAGCGTACTCGAAACTGCTCGTTGCTCGAACGAATACTTCGCCCGCTCGAGAAAATGGCAGCTCCCGCCGTTTTGCTTTTTGGCGGCCAGAAACAGAGCCAATCACAAGCCAGGAGACTCTGCACTCCACCCAGCATGACGTGGTACCCTTACACGTCGATAGCAGTGGTTGGCTGGCCAGATCAGGTGACCCTGGGATAGACTAGCCGCTGCCCGCGCTGCTCGGATCATTCTGTGTCTGGATGCCGCTAGGGAGAGAGCTGCTGCTGGTCAGGGAAAGCGTTAGGGTGTTCTATTAGCTTACTGTTAGGCAGGAGTGATTCTCCAAGAACCCAACAGCCCTTCTTAGGGCTACAATAACGTTCTACTTTTTTTTTTTTTATTTGCATCTAGTACCATTTTGTGAGGAATTAGCAGGGGGACTTGCTACCGTTGTGTTTAGCTCTTAGTGGCACACATATCCACCTCAAACACCAAAGTGGGAAAATTTAGTAGGGGTTGGATTTCAATTAGGCACAGTCTGCCATTTTTCCTTTTTTATTTTACGTTTATTTTGTTTAATAACTCAGTGTCATCTCATCTGGCATAGTAGTGTGCTTTCATACTTGGCTAGAAAATAGCCATAGGAGAATCCAAACGGCTTACGCCTACAGTAGCGTTATATATTTGATTTCTGGTTGATCTGCTGGTGGCTGTACTTGCTGCAGTGCATCTACTAGCCAATTGTCAGCAATTTGTAGTGAGACTTGCGACCGCTGTGTTTTGCGCTTAGTGACGCACATATCCATTGCAAAGACCGAAGTGGGAAAATTTAGTAGGGGTTGGATTTCAATTAGGCACAGTCTGCCATTTGTCCTTTTTTATTTTACGTTTATTTTGTTTAATAACTCAGCGTCATCTCATCTGGCATAGTAGTGTGCTTTCATACTTGGCTAGAAAATAGCGATAGGAGAATCCAAATGGCTTACGCCTACAGTAGCGTTATATATTTGATTTCTGGTTGATCTGCTGGTGGCTGTACTTGCTGCAGTGCATGTACTAGCCAATTCTGAGCAATTTGTAGTGAGACTTGCGACCGCTGTGTTTTGCGCTTAGTGACGCACATATCCATAGCAAAGACCGAAGTGGGAAAATTTAGTAGGGGTTGGATTTCAATTAGGCACAGTCTGCCATTTGTCCTTTTTTATTTTACGTTTATTTTGTTTAATAACTCAGCGTCATCTCATCTGGCATAGTAGTGTGCTTTCATACTTGGCTAGAAAATAGCCATAGGAGAATCCAAACGGCTTACGCCTACAGTAGCGTTATATATTTGATTTCTGGTTGATCTGCTGGTGGCTGTACTTGCTGCAGTGCATGTACTAGCCAATTCTGAGCAATTTGTAGTGAGACTTGCGACCGCTGTGTTTTGCGCTTAGTGGCGCACATATCCATAGCAAAGACCGAAGTGGGAAAATTTAGTAGGGGTTGGATTTCAATTAGGCACAGTCTGCCATTTGTCCTTTTTTATTTTACGTTTATTTTGTTTAATAACTCAGTGTCATCTCATCTGGCATAGTAGTGTGCTTTCATACTTGGCTAGAAAATAGCCATAGCAATAGGATAGCATCGTTTGGTTTTAAAAATTCAAAAACACAAAAAAAAACAAAAAAAACAAAAAAAAAACAAAAAACACAAAAAAAAACAAAAAACACAAAAAAAAGTTAAAAAAAAATTAAAGTTATAACTCTCATTTTAAAAATGTTTAACCCGAGGGCTAGGGGTAGAGGACGAGGGCGGGGACGTGGGCGTCCAACTACTGCAGGGGTCAGAGGCCGTGGTCCTGGGCGGGGTGAGACACCACCTGCTTATGAGGGAGCAGGGGAACGCCGCAGAGCTACACTCCCTAGGTTCATGTCTGAAGTTACTGGGACTCGTGGTAGAGCACTGTTGAGGCCAGAACAGTGCGAACAAGTGATGTCGTGGATTGCTGACAATGCTTCGAGCAATTTGTCCACCAGTCAGTCTTCCACGCAGTCCACCCATGTCACCGAAATCGCCACTCCTCCAGCTCCTGCACCTCAGCCTCCTCCCCCCCAGTCTGCCCCCGAGGGATCGGAGGATGATGAGGTGACAGACCCAAGCTGGGTTGAGAGGCCGGGTGAACACAGTGCTTCTGAGACGGAGGAGAGTCCTCGACCAGAACAGGTTGGAAGAGGCAGTGGTGGGGCCAGACGGAGAGGCAGGGCCAGAGCTGGTGCATCAGCGCCAAATGTGTCAACTAGTGAAGCTCCCGTGGTGAGGGCTCTTGCGGCGAGGGCTAGATCTTCAGAAGTCTGGAGGTTCTTTAAGGAAACACCGGATGACCGACGGACTGTGGTGTGCAACATTTGCCAAACCAGGCTCAGCAGGGGTTCCACCACTACTAGCTTAACTACCACCAGTATGCGCAGGCATATGAATGCTAAACACCCCACTCAGTGGCAACAAGCCCGTTCACCTCCGGCCGTGCACACCACTGCTCCTTCCCCTGTGTCAGCTGATAGTCAGCCCCCTGCCCAGGACCCTGCCACAAAAACCCCATCGTCGCCTCCACGATCCTCCACAGCATCCACCAGCGTTCAGCTCTCCATACCCCAGACGCTGGAGCGGAAACGCAAATATAGTGCAACCCACCCGCACGCCCAAGCCCTTAATGTGCACATCTCCAGATTGCTTAGCCTGGAGATGCTGCCCTATAGGCTAGTAGAGACCGAGGCCTTTCGCAACCTCATGGCGGCGGCCGCCCCTCGGTATTCGGTCCCCAGCCGCCACTACTTTTCCCGATGTGCCGTCCCAGCCCTGCACCAGCACGTGTCAGACAACATCACCCGTGCCCTGACCAACGCCGTTTCTGACAAGGTCCACCTGACCACGGACACGTGGACGAGTGCTGCCGGGCAGGGCCACTATATATCGCTGACGGCACATTGGGTTAACTTGGTGGAGGCTGGGACCGAGTCTGACCCTGGGGCTGGTCATATACTGCCAACACCGAGGATTGCGGGGCCTACCTCGGTCCAGGTGTTTCAGGCCTACTATGCCTCCTCCTCCTCCCACCCCTCCTCCACCTCCTCCTCCGAACTACCATCCGTGGGCACGGCACCATCAGTCGGTAGCTCTAGGCACAGCAGCAGTGCCGTCGCTAAGCGACAGCAGGCGGTGCTCAAACTGCTGAGCCTAGGCGACAAAAGGCACACCGCCCAAGAGCTATTACAGGGCATCACGGCGCAGACTGATCTGTGGCTGGCACCGCTGAACCTGAAGCCAGGCATGGTTGTGTGTAACCTGGTGGCGGCTCTGCAACTCGGCAGACTGACACATGTGCCATGCCTGGCCCATTTGTTAAATCTGATAGTTCAGCGTTTCCTCAAGACATACCCCAATCTGTCTGATTTGCTCACGAAGGTGCGCCGCATCTGTGCGCATTTCAGGAAGTCCAGCCCAGATGCTGCCACTCTCAGGGCAGCGCAGCGCCGCCTCCAACTGCCCGCTCACCGACTGTTGTGCGACGTGCCCACGAGGTGGAATTCAACACTGACCATGTTATCCAGAGTTTACCAGCAGCGCAGAGCGATTGTAGACTGCCAGATGTCAACTTCCACCAGAAGTGGTAGTCAGGTCAGTCAGCTTCCTCAAGTCTACAATGAGGAGTGGACGTGGATGTCTGATATCTGTCAGGTGCTGAGTAACTTTGAGGAGTCAACACAGATGGTCAGTGGCGATGCCGCCATCATCAGCCTCACCATCCCGCTGCTTGGCCTGTTGAAAAACTCTCTGATCAGCATGAAGTCGGAAGCTTTGCGCTCGTCACAAGAGACGGGGGAAGAAGATTCCCTTGTTGATAGCCAAAGCACCCTCAGGTCTGTTTCTCAGCGCATATCGGAGGAGGTGGAGGTGGAGGAGGATGAGGAGGAAGAGGAGGAGAATGTTGGCGAGACACAAGAGGGGACCATTGTTGAGTCCTTCACTGTTCAGCGTGTATGGGCAGAAGAAGAGGAGTTGGAGGAGTTGGAGGAGGAGGAAATGGACAGTCAGGCCAGTGAGGGGAGTGAATTCTTACGCGTTGGTACTCTGGCGCATATGGCAGATTTCATGCTAGGCTGCCTATCCCGTGACCCTCGCGTTCAAAGAATTTATTCCAGCACCGATTACTGGGTGTTCACTCTCCTGGACCCACGGTACAAGCAAAATCTTTCCACTCTCATCCCTGCAGAGGAAAGGAGTGTGAGAATGCATGAATACCAGCAGGCCCTGGTGCACAAGCTGAAACAGTATTTCCCTTCTGACAGCGCTAGCGGCAGAGTGCGTAGTTCTGCGGGACAAGTAGCGAGGGAGAGTAGGCGAGCAGGCAGCTTGTCCAGCACTGGCAAGGGTACGCTTTACAAGGCTTTTGCCAGCTTTATGTCACCCCAGCAAGACACTGTCACCTGTCCCCAGTCTCGGCAGAGTAGGGCTGATCTTTACAGAAAGATGGTGAGGGAGTACGTAGCTGACCATACCATCGTCCTAAATGATCACACAGCTCCCTACAACTACTGGGTTTCAAAGCTGGACATGTGGCACGAACTGGCGCTGTACGCCTTGGAGGTTCTTGCCTGCCCTGCCGCTAGCGTCTTGTCCGAGCGGGTTTTCAGTGCAGCTGGTGGCATCATCACAGATAAGCGTACACGCCTGTCGACTGACAGCGCTGACAGGCTGACGCTTATTAAAATGAATAAAGGCTGGATTTCTCAGAATTTCCAATCTCCACCAGGTGAAGGAAGCTCAACCTGAATAATTGATCCACTCCTCCTCCTCCTCATTTTCCTCCTTCTCCTCCTCTTTGTACAGTAAAACAGAGGAAACTGGCTATTTTTTGACAGGGCCCACTGGCTCTTGCTATAGTACTTTATGCATTTAATGTTTCTGGAGGGCCACCTACCCGGTCCTCTGTTTGAAACAATTTTTGTGAGTGCCACATACAGGCACTCAATCTATTCCATTTTTCTGGAGGGCCACCTACCCGGTCCTCTGTTTTAAAAAATTTTTGGGACTGCCACATACAGGCACTCAATCTATTCCATTTTACTGGAGGGCCACCTACCTGCTCCTCTGGTTTGAAAAATTTTTGGGACTGCCACATACAGGCACTCAATCTATTCCATTTTTCTGGAGGGACACCTACCTGCTCCTCTGGTTTGAAAACTTTTTGGGACTGCCACATACAGGCACTCAATCTATTCCATTTTACTGGAGGGCCACCTACCTGCTCCTCTGGTTTGAAACATTTTTGGGACTGCCACATACAGGCACTCAATCTATTCCATTTTTCTGGAGGGACACCTACCTGCTCCTCTGGTTTGAAAACTTTTTGGGACTGCCACATACAGGCACTCAATCTATTCCATTTTACTGGAGGGCCACCTACCTGCTCCTCTGGTTTGAAACATTTTTGGGACTGCCACATACAGGCACTCAATCTATTCCATTTTTCTGGAGGGACACCTACCTGCTCCTCTGGTTTGAAAACTTTTTGGGACTGCCACATACAGGCACTATCCAAATTAAATTGTCTCCATAGCAGCCTCCACACGTTGTCTCCATTGCTACCTCCAAAAGTCGTCCATATAGCTGCCTCCATACATCCTCCCCTTATCAAACGAGGTGTGTCAGGCAGAAATTTGGGTTGTTTTCATGGATTCCACATCAAAGTTGTTAACTTTGTCGCCACCCTGCTGTGTTATCCACAAAATATACTGGCAAACTTTTATGATTAACCGATATTATTTCAGCGCTTCTTGCGCAGCTGTTTACATTCCCCTCACCCGCCATATCCTAAACTTATAAGAACGCTACTACACTTGATCTTATACAAAAGGTTCTTAGAAGTGCTGTTTGGGGAGTAGCCTATAGACAGGGGCTTGGATTGGCGAAAGCTCGCCTGGCAGCGGAGCGCCAGCTCCATGCCAAGATCCAACTAACATAGTTTTAACTGCAGCACCTTTAATCTACTACTAGTTCACTGCCTCCATACATGGTCCCCTTATCAAACGAGCTGTGTCAGGCAGAATTTTGGGTTGTTTTCATGGCTTCCATGTTAACTTTGTCGCCACCCTGCTGTGTAATCCACAAAATATACTGGCAAACTTTTATCATGTACCGATATTATTTGAGCGCTTCTTGCTCACCTCCTTTGGTTCCTCTCTGCCACCCATTGGTTTGAAGCCTGAGTCCATTTAGGGTATGTCGCCATGACACTCTCTAGCCTGCTGCCGCTGCCTCTGCATGCCGTCCCCTATAGTGTCAGGGTCAATTATTGGATGTTTTAGATGCTATCTAGCTTCATTCTGTCACTCTGTCATGGCCATGCTGTTGCCCATAATTTTGGCATAATGTTGCGATTATGCAGCCTCAGAGGCATCCATGCATGCTGCCCCTGCTGTTTCCTGTCCATTTCCGTGGTGTTTCCATCCTTTTCTGAGGTTCCCAGGTGTTTGGCCAAGCTTCCCTGTGCAGAGCCTTGGTCCCCTTGAAAAATGCTCAAGTCTCCCATTGACTTCAATGGGGTTCGTTATTCGAGACGAGCACTCGAGCATCGGGAAAAGTTCGTCTCGAATAACGAGTACCCGAGCATTTTAGTGTTCGCTCATCTCTAATTGTAACATTAAATATTCCATTTATAGTATTAAACACTTCTTCCCAGTACCTAAGGAGCTTTGGGCACCTGTGTATTATAAAAAACTGAGAAATCCATGTGAGATCCATTATTGGACACAAAAGCTGGAGTTTGCATCACATACTTCCAAACTTCCTCTCCATCCTCATGCTGCCCAAAATCCTCATTCCATTTTTGTATACATCTAAACTGTACCTTATGAGTGATTTTATGTATTATTGTGTCATATATACTAGACAAAGTCCTTTTTAATCAAAACACCCATAAAACAAGTGTTTCCCTGACTTCCCAAACAGTAAATACTCAGACTCCTACAAATCGATCTCAATTTTATATATTTAAAGATATCTCCAACGCCCAGGTTAAATTCTTTAGCCAGTACTTCAAAGGATTTAAAGATTCCCTCTCTATATAGCTGCCAGATAAACCTCAACCCTTTATTGCCCCAATCTTTATATCCTAGAATTTTCTGCCCCTTTATATTCATGTTGTCCCAAATTGGAGAAAACTCTAGGCAGCCATTTGCCCCGACCAACTCCTTCACTTTTTCCCAACAATATAAAGATGTATCTATCACTTTTGCCCCGACCTTTTTTGACTCTGGGGAATGACCTGTCTCCATTATCTCTCTAAAGTCCAAACAGCGATCCCGATATTCTGCCTGTTCTAAAAAACATCTACCGATAACCTCAAGGGATTCCTTCAGGATAGCCGCCAATTGTGCTGCCAGAAAATATGAGCTCCAGTCTGGCAGGGCTAGCCCACCCTTCTTTTTAGGGCATTTCCTTCCAATCCTAGCTGTTTTTCCTCCCCAAAAGAACTCTCCGCATATTTTATCCATCACTTTAAATATCTGATTTGTAAGCTTAACTGGGGAATTCCTGAATACATACAGAGCCTGTGGAAGGAATACCATTTTTATAAGACTTAATCGTTCAGAGTAAGAAAGGTTTAATTTTGACCACACTTTAACCTTAGCCCTCCATTTTTTCATTAAGGGAAGGATATTGAGCTCTACAAATCTGTCTAAAGAACATGCCACATTTATTCCTAAATATTTAAATGATTTTTCACCCTCTATCACCTCCAAGGGCAGCTTCAGATCTAATTTATTCTCCCCCAATGGCATCACCGCCGATTTGACCCAATTTATCTGCAAGCCTGATAACTTCCCATATTCCTGAAAAAGCTCCTTTATAATAGTCAAAGATCTTGAGGGGTTGCCGAGGAATAGAAGCATGTCGTCTGCGTACAGTGATGTTTTCATTTCCAACTTTCCATATCGCAAGCCCTCCACTCTCTCCTCTCCCCGAATCCTCACTGCCAATACTTCAATTATTAATGAAAAAAGAGGAGAGAGCGGACAGCCCGGTCTCGTCCCCCGTGCTAGCCGGAGCGGGAGGGACCTCTCCCTACTGACACATACACAGGCACTTGGGTTCTTATATAATATCTGTATCCATTGGATAAACCTTTCCCCAAACCCCATCCTTCTCAAAGTCTCCCACAGAAATCCCCATTCCACTCTATCAAATGCCATGGACGCGTCCAGAGAGAGGATTGCCCCCCCCCCCCATCCCGGTCACTCGCAGACATTTCCATACAGGCATATAGTTTTCTCAAATTACATGTGGTAGTCTTTCCTGGCATAAATCCGCACTGGTCTTCTCCTACCACCTCCGTTATTACTTCCCCAAGTCTCCTAGCAAGAACCTCATCAGAGGTGAGTGATCCAAAAACATACGCATACCATATTTTACTTCCTGAATTTCCTGAAGCATCAGTTCATTCCCCAGAGCCAAATCGATCCTCGAAAAACTGTTATGAGTCTTGGAAAAACATGAATACATCTTCTTCTCTGGATTCTTAAGCCTTCAAACATCTAACCATTCTAGTTCCCTACACCACATCCTATTTCTAACGTATCTAGACCCGGCCTATACCTATCCATACCTAAATCCAAAACTCCATTGTAATCACCCAAAAATAAGAAAGGGAGATACTCCAATCTATTGTTTTGTACTTTACTATTAATCTCTCTGCATACCTCCACATTAAAAGGTGGGGGCACATACACAGAGGCCAATAGACACTCTAATCCTTTTATTAGACAGTGCAACAAAATAAATCTTCCCTGTGTGTCTTTCCAACTACTATAACACTGAAACATACAATTATTCCTAATCAATATACACACCCCTCGTGAATAGGTAGAACACCCTGAGATAAAAATTTCAGCTATCCATCTTTTCCTCAACAAATTAACTTCCCCCATTAAAATGTGTTTCTTGGAGACACAGAATTTCTGCATTATAACAGGCCAGTGCACTAAACACAGCTAACCTCTTAGTCCTATCCCTCAATCCTCTCACATTACATGACACGATCTTAACCATAGCTCAGCCGAAAGAAGAAGAAAAAAATAAAATAAAAAATTCCTAACCCCAACCCCCACTCCAGGGACCCCCCATTAACCCCATTAGTAACATATACCTGCACTATGGACCTCCAACCAAGCATGACCCCCCCCCCCCCTTCCTTCCTTTCTAAACATCATAATTTATGTTATCCATTTTTCTCTTTATTTTTCTTGGGTTTCAATATGGAGTCCAACCAATTCTCTGCATCCTCAGCATTGGTAAAGAAGTAGGTTTTATCACTGTGGATCACCCTCAGTTTAGCTGGAAACAAAAGAGCATATTGCATACAGTTTTCCCTAAGTCGTTTTTTACACTCTCTAAAATTGCCCCGATCTTTCCTTGTTTGAACTGCGTAGTCTGGGTATAGTCTTATCACTTCGTTATTCCATTTTAAGTCAACACTTTTCCTACTCTCTTGCATCACTCGGTCCCTATCTCTTGAGGACACCATTTTTATAAGCAAGGGCCTTGGGGAGGATCCTGGTGGAGGAGCCTTAACCCCTTCCCGACATTTGATGTAATAGTACTGCATGGCGGGAGGTGCGTTCCCGCAAAATGCAGTACTATTACGTCAAGCTTCTGGCTCCCGTTCAGGAGCCGGCGCCAGAAGCTGCGGGTGTCGGCTATATATTATAGCCGACACCCGCCTCTAACACCCGCGATCGGAGATTTCTCCAATCGCGGGTGTTAACCCCTAACACGCCGTGGTCGCGTGTTAGAGGCATTTAAAGATAAGTAAAAGGCAATCGGACCCCCCCCCCCTTCCCCTCCGTGCGACGCTTACCGGGGGGGTCCGCTCCTTCGATCGCAGCCCCGGGACTGCCGGTGCCCAGGGCTGCGCGATCTTCATCCAGAAGCCGGGGCCCTGCCTTCTTGCAGGACCCGACTGTAAGACACTGGGCATGCGCAGCATGCTCAGTGTCTTACATTACACCGTGCAATACATCTGTATTGCACTGTGTAACCTGTAAAAGATCACTTGTTCAAGCTAAGATGTCAGTAACTGTTAAAAAAGTAAAAAAAAATAAATAAAGCTTTTTTTTTAAATAAAAATAAATAATAAAAGAAAGTGAAAGTCCCCCCAAACACCACATTTCCCTGTACACAAGTAATAAAGTATAAAAACACTAAATCACTAAAAAAACCCACTTATTTGGTATCGCTGCGTCCGTAACAATCTGTACAATAAATCCAAATCAGAATTGGAACCGCTCGGTGAACGTGGTAAAAAAAAAACCCCAAAAACTTGCCAAAAATTTAAACTTTTTATCAAATTGCTTTACAAAAAATGTTCTAAAAAGTGATCCGAAAAAGGTACAATCACCAAAATGATACCAATGAAAAGAACATCTTGTCACGCAAAAAATAAGCTTACAACCAGCTCCGTCAACCAAAAAATACTATAGTTATGCCGCTATAAGTATGGCAATACTAAAACAAATGCAATTTTTTCTATTCTAGTTTTCCTTCAATAAAATTGGACAAATATAAAATAAACTATATAAATGAGGTATCACCGTAATCGTAGTGATCTGTAGAATAAAGATAATATATTATTGTTAAGCTACAGTGAACACCCCCCCAAAAAAATGCTAAAAATCCAAAACAAGAATTAATGATTTTATTTTCCTCCACACGTAAAAAGTTAATAAAATTGCTTCAATAAGCTAAAAACCCATTAAAATGAAGTTTTTTTTACAGTGCATCTCATCTCGCAAAAAATAAGCCCTTATTTGTCTAAATTGCTTAAAAAATAAAGATTGTATAGCCTATTCCCAACACGCGTTGTTATAGAACGGTGCGGCGGGTAGTGACTTTCCAACACGATTCAGACACAGTAATCGGGGCAAGATGGCGGCTGTTCCTGACGGCCATCCATCCTGCCCCATGGAACAGAAGGGTTATGTCCCACCCACATGATCGCTGCTATTGGCTCATCAATTCAGACCAGCCAATAGCAGCGAATTTAGTTATGACGTCAGTAATACCGATCACCATGTCTGTAGACACGGTGATCGGGGCAGGGTGGCGGCTGTTCCTGACAGCCACCAATTGTGCCTTGCGGTCCAGAGGGGTTTTGTTTCCCCCCTCTGTCCATGTTTGCCGCTATTGGCTGGTCGATTTGGTCCAGCCAAAAGCAGCAGTATTTGTCACAATGGGCGTCGCTAGGGTGAATAAGAGCAACAGTTGGCGATAATTTCCTTACAAAAAACGAAGATTTGGTACAAAAGCGCTGGCCGTGCACATTGTACAGATTACGCTGTACAACTCTTACGTGCTGTTCCAATGTGCAGGTCCTGCCGTATCATTACTCCGTTTTCAAGAGAAAGATATTAGGAAACTAATATTGGGACAAAAAGGACGGGGCCCCAGTACCTCTGGTTTAGATGTTCCTGTGTTTTGCCAGGACTCAATAAAGAGTCTGTTCCAAAATTGGAGTTAGGATGGACACTATATACTACTAAGAGACCTGCAACAACTCCAGAGTGACAAAAGTTTAGTTGGTCCCCTGGTATATTCTACCTCCTTATACGCAAGACATTCACAATTCATGTCCAACCTGTTGTGAATTCATTTCAGTAAAATGAATAATTGTAACAACTGTTAGGTCACGTTGCTCCCTATACCCCTCGATTATTTCATATGGGGCGCCACATAACGGGCACTGAACTTTCCAGAAATAATTGCAATTTCCATCTTGGACTCCATTGCACATCATATTTGAAAACCACCTATATGTTCAAAATGCTAATTTCACCACGTGTATTACACTACACCACATATTACACCTTGCTAAATTCCCCAAGGGGTGTACATTCAACAATTAGGGTCACTTTTCAGGTTTTCCTCTGTTTTGGTACCACTACGGCTCTCCAAATGTATCCTGACACATGTGAAGGATTTCTGTCAAATTTGGCCTCTAAAAGACAAACATCCCTCTTTTCCTCTACTGTGCGCCCATAAAGTATTTTATATGCACATGTGGGGTACTTCTACACTCGGGAGAAATTGTTTTACACCTTTTTCAGGGTTATTTAATATATTATCCCTTGTGGCTTACAAAAATTAGGGGTAAAGTGACATTTATAGGAAAATTTTCACCTTTTTAATGTTTAGGGCCTAATTGGATCATTTACCTGTAGGGGCAAATACATATATAACACATTGTAAAATTCTCTAAGGGGTGTGCATTCAAAAACTAGGGACACTTTTCGGATTCTTATCCGTTTTATACCACTAGGGTTCTCCAAATGCATGTCAAACATTTCTGTCAAATTTGGCTTCTAAAAGGCAAACATCCCCCTTTCCTTTTACTGTGCGCCCATACAACATTTTATATACACATGTGGGGTACTTCTACACTCGAGAGAAATAGGTTTACACATTTTGGGGGGTTAGTACATTTTTTTATCCCTTGTGGCTATAAAAAATTAGGGGTAAAATGACCTTCATAGGAAAATGTTTACCTTTTTCCTATTTAAGTCCTAATGAAATCAAACACCTTTACGGACAAATACACATATTACACCTTTCTAAATTCTCTAAGGGGTGTGCTTTCCAAAATGGTGACACTTGTTGGGGTTCCCCTCTGTCTTGGCACCACTACGGCTCTCTAAATGCATCCTGACACATGTAAAGGATGTCTGTCAAATTTGGCTTCTAAAAGGCCAATGCCCCTCTTTCCCTTCTGAGCTTCACTGCGTACCCATACAACATTTTATTTGCATGTGTAGGGCAATTTTATACTCGGGAGAAATGCTAGTACACATTTTTTGGGGTTGTTTCATCTTTAATGCCTTATGGGATACAAAAATTGGCCGTAAAAGTGACTTTTATGGGAAAATGTTCATCTTTTTCCTTTTAGGGACCTAATTGAAGCAAACACCTGTAGGGGAAAATACACATATTACACCTTGCTAAATTCTCCAAAGGGTGCACTCTCCAAAATGGTGACACTTGTTGGGGTTCTCCTCTGTTTTGGTACCACTAGGGCTTTCCAAATGCATCTTGACACATGTAAAGGATGATTGTCAAATCTGGCTTCTAAAAGGCCAAAGCCCCTCTTTCCCTTCTGAGCTTCACTGCGTACCCATACAACACTTTATATGCAAAAGTGGTGCCGTTCTGTGCTTAGGATAAATAGTTTTACACATTTATGGGGGGTGTTTCATCTTTTATCCCTTGTGGCTTACAAAAATTTGGAATAAAAGTGACTTTTTTGAGAAAATTTTCCCCTTTTTTCCCTTTTGGGGCCTAATTGAATCAAACACCTGTTGGGGCAAATACACAAATTACACCTTGCTAAACTCTCCAAGGGGTGTACTTTCCAAAATGGTGTCTCTTGTTGGGGCTTTCCTCTGTTTTGGTACCATTATGGCTCTCCAAATGCATCCTGTCACATGAAAACTTTTTCAGCCATATTTGCCCTCCAAAAACGAAACAACGCTCTTTCCATTCCAAGTGCCCCCCTGTGCCCATACAGCAGGGTACAGTGACAAAATGGGTATTGGCATGCTCAGGAGGAATTGCCCTAAATATTGTAAAATGCATTTTCCTTTTTAACCCATTGTGAAGGTGCAAATTTTAGCGTTCAATGAATCTATAGTAAGATAAAATTACATTTCTGTAATTTCACTTTCATTTATCTTTCACCCTCATGAAACGCTCATAGGGTTAACAAAATTCCCAAAGGTTGTTTTGAATATTTTGAGGGGTGTAGTCTCTAAATTGTCATTTGTGGGGGTTTCCTGTCATGTGGGCCTTATAAAGTCACTTCTAACTAAATTGACCCTCCAAAAGTAGGTTTTAATGATTTTCGTGAAAATCTGAAAAATTGCACCTAAAGTTATAAGCCTTCTAACATCCTAAAAAAAGGAAAATATTTTTGAAAAATGATGCCAAGTTAAAGCAGACATATGGAAAATGTTCGTTATCAAGTTATTTTAGTGATATGACCAACTCTCCAAAAAGTAGAAAATTTTGAATTTGGAAAACATTGTTTTTTTCAAAATTTTTGCCAAATTTCCATTTATTTCAAAAATAAATACTAAACATATTGATTAAATTTCTCAACCAACATGAAGTACAATGTGTCAAGAAAAAACAATCTCAAAATCAACTGGATATGTTAAAGCGTTCCAAAGTTATAACCACTTAAATAGACACATGTCAGATTTTAAAAAATGGGCCGTGTCAGGAAGGTGAAAAGTGACTTCAGCGTTAAGGGGTTAAATGGAATTCTATGTGCCCTATCTATAAACTGTTTAGATGCAAAAAAATCTTCTCCCAGCCATTTTTTAAACCATTCCTCCAAGAACCCCACTGCATCCTTATACACTTAATATTGGCTCTTCTTAAACAATTCTCCATATCTGTCAGTTTTTCCTTAATATTTCGGTTATCCTGCTTCAACCCATTTACTTCTACCTGGAGAGATTTGAGAGATTTTTCCATGCCACCTACTTGTTTTTCAGTGTTACCCAATCTCTCCTTCACATCCTTCATATCTTTCCTGAGGCAAGCTATCTCATTTTTCAATCCTCCAATCTCCATCACTAGTTCTGCCACAGACTTTTTACAATTTTCAATTGCTGACAAGATTTTGTCTACAGCTGATGTGGGAATGCTCTCTTCTTTGTTTTTACACCCCCCTGCCACTTCGTCTTCCAGGCACTCTACCACCTCTGCAGGCCCAGTAAGCCCCCGAGACATTACACTATTTTTCCATTAGTCTGGCATCTCCTTTTCCATCTGCCTTGGAAAGCTTGCTCTTAGGTGATTTATCCTTAGTCACAAAAGACCCCGACTTAGGGGTATTGTCTTTCTGGGGGTTGTTTTGCTTTTGCATGTTAGCCCCACGAGTCATCATTTAAATAAACCCAAGAAATGCATCAATACATCCAGTGTCTCTGATGAAAATAATCAATGCCCCAGTACACAAAAACTTGTTCAGGACAGAAATCCAGAATATATCCCAACAGATAATCTGTATACTTAGAACTTAAACTGAAGAGTGAATATATACATACACATAAACCTTCTTGCTGGTTCAGACAGTATTTTTGTAAATTCCCAAAATAAGGCATGTATGAGTTTCAGCCCTACCACCCACAGTACCCAAAATACAGAGTGGAAGGAGGAACAGGTTTTCCACCCGCTTCCCCTTCTACATAAACAATGTCAACAGCACTAATGGGGCTAATAAATAGGCACAACCTCTTTGGTCCCTAGCAGGGTAGTTGTTACTTAAGTTCTTCAGACAAGCATGATCACAGTCACACGTACTTTGTGCATATACATATAATTTCAAAGGCGCACACTCACGTGACCAAACAGTCCAGCAAGCTTTATTCCACAGTCCAAATATGTCTCAAAACTGCTGACAGCTTTTTGTTCTCTCTCTAGTGAACTTCAGCTTAAAGCCTGTCAGTTACATCCACATGCTTTGTATTGCAGTTTGTTGTATCATATTACACAGGATCTCTCACATCCACAGTCAGTGTCATAAATCCAAGACGGCACTGCTCCAGGGCACAGGCTTGCTCCTACATCAAAGTCCTGCCTGCAAACAAAAGCCACTGAAATATCAATCAGCTTTAAATGATAGGGAGGACTGCTGGATGCTCTTGCAGACATGGAGTCTCTCACACTCCTGTGCTCAGAGACTTTCACTTTCTTATGTACCAGACAAATGCACTCACAGTAAGCTACAGCCGGGTCAGCAATTGTAACTCCAGATGCTCTCCACCTCCTCAGGCATAGAGATTGTCCCAGACACTCTCACCCCCAAAGCCAGCCAGAGCTTGCAGTATCAGCAGTGCCATACGCTGGACATCCACAAGGGGTCATCGGTATAGGAGAAAAACCTTCAGCTCATGCTTCTCAGAACACCAAGCATACCGCCGAAAGGAAGGGGGCGTAGCCGTGGCTCGTCACTTCCGCTATGCCACTCTCATGCTCCTCCTAAGCTCCCTCAGTGTACTAACTTTACTGAAGTTCGTTGCTGCATAGGGATAAGGGGTATGTCACGGCGAGGACACCGCCGCCTCGTCACGTGACGTGGGGTGCAACTGTATGGGTTAATTTAGTCTACTCAAACTTGCGCTCACCTTTCACTCAGGACACAAATTGAGCAAAAATCACACCTCATACAGCTCCAGCATCCCCCAGACCCGCTGCCACCACTTATTGCATTTATACTGGGACCAATAAGTATCCCACTCTACATCAACTTTTCCTTCTCAGGTAGTCACCTTGTCACACCACTAGACATGCACACTCAGCACTCTAGCAGTAACACAGCTAACCACACTTCACAGGGCTATGAGTTCGCAGAGCATACTGGGACCAAAATTAAAGTGAAAATCTTTAATTACAAAAAGTTGGTCAGTGCATAAAAAAGATATTAAAAACAAAAGAATTACAAAATAAAATGACACACAACACGGCAAAACAGTTATAAAATAAAAAGGGAGAAAAATAATAGAAACTTACAACTTGTTCCCTGATTCCCTGGAGGTGGGAGAAATAAGGAACACACTCAGCTTGTCAAGCAGCCCCCAAAATGTGAACACCATTTCCTGTATTTCATATTGTTTTATATCTTCTCAGTTTGGTTCAGGTTTCAGAACCTCCCATTCATTAATTAGTCCACAGGGTCATTCAGGATTGGGCAAAGTGTTAATGAGGGGGAGAGTCCAGGAATATTTAAACAGTTCTTTGTTTCCAAATCCCTAGATGCAAATGGTGGGGGTAGGTGCACCGAAGAGGTGACCAAATGGCTTTTGATCATAAAACTCAATTACATTGGCTTCCTTGTGTCGCCGATGTAATTGAGAGCTGGCGTGCTGGTGCGGGTTACGTTGGGGGGGCCATCGGAGGACTTGATTGAGAGAGTCGCAGAGCGTCTGTGCTCACTGCAGCATCTCCGGCCTTCCCTGAGGCCGCTCCAGGATCTCCGGCCTCCTAAGGGCTACTCCAGTGTCTGGCTTCCCAAGGGCCACTCCAGCCATCGCGAGGTCCTGCCTTCCCTAGGTCCTGCTTCCTGCTTCCCTACCTTGGCTGCCACCGCATGCCTAGTCACACCATGGAACAACCTGGTGGCACCCCGTCGCAGCAAGACCATCTTGCTTTGCGGTGAGCTCTGGCGAAGACCAGGGGCCACTTAGACTCCGGTCCCGGGTTTCGGCTAGTACCATCATCCCCCACGGTGGTCCAGGGAGTCCACAGACTCTAGCCCCAAGAGACTCTCCCAAACCCTTATATGTGTCAACTTGTGTCTTTTTTCAGCCTTATATACTATGATACTATACTATGATATAGCCTACCCTGTTCCACTATTGGTAGTATCTCAATTTAGATATTTGGGGGTTCAGGTCTCACTAAATCCTCAAGACTTCAACGTTTTGAATTTAGATCTGCTGATCACAAAGGTTGAGAAACAACTAAATTTGTGGCAACATTTGCCTTTGTCCCTCTATGGTAGGATTAATATATTTAAAATGATTTACCTCCCTTAATTTCTATACCTATTTCATGTATTCCCATTCATTCTCCCAAAAAATATTTTTGGGATAGCACTTTACGTCACTTCTGCTGGCCGGTTGGGATGCCTATACTTAGTCTCACCTGGCTTCAGGCTCCAAAGGCATAGGGGGGGGGGGGTATTTGTCGCCCCTAATCTATACTTTTACTTCTTAGCCTCTCAGCTAGTGTACGCTCAATGGTGGCTGTAACTGGATTTGAGTAATGCAGCTACGGCACTGGTGCTCTCATGGGTTCCTATGAAAGTCTTACGAGTGTTCTGTATAGGTTTCAGCCCCCCTGTTTCTATTTGTACGTTGGCCAGGGTGTGGAAGCTTATACATGTGATTCTGGCTCAGACACAGGCTCCTGCATACTTTCCTTGCACTCCTCTATGGGCTAATACCCACTTTCCACACTTGCAATCCCTTCATTATGCTAGTATGTAGGCAAGAGCTGGGGTTACGTTCTTGGGTCACTTATGCGTAGCAGACTCTGGTATGTTGTCCCTGTCTAATCTTGGTTAGTTTTCCTATTTACAGTTGCATCATGCTGTACATGCGCAATTTAACTTCTTGTCTCCCCCACTGGAATTCTCAAAGCTGGAGGGGCTCCTTAGGAAATGTCCCTATAAGTTTGGGAAAATTTGGTCAGGATGGTTGGAGATCTCTGAGATGGCTGGCTAATTTGACCTGTTTTCATTTGAGTGGGTTGTGGCGGATGTGTGACTATGTCTGGGTGAATGTGTATGAATGTGTGTTTTTTCTGTCTTTTCATTGCTTTAGTTCCTACTGGCTGTCATTAGTATGCTGAATGTCTATCCTTGCACAATCAAAAAAGTGGAACCCTGCACAGCAATGGTGTACACCAATAATGTCAACGACACACCAAAACAAATCCAACAAACAAAAGCAAAGCTGTGTGCCACTGTTTAGATAGATACAAAAACATGAATTTTTATAATTGAAATCCACACCTAAACACAGACAATACCATAAAAAAATTAAAAATAATATCAAAGTACATACAGTACAAATCCATGTTATTGATCCTCTGGTAAGTACAACAACAAACCCCTCCTGATTGTGTAGCGTAAACCAAGATCAACCCTGTAAGAATGTAAACAAGTTGAAAGTGCCTGTGTATATAATCAGCTAACATAGGTACTAAATAGGTAGACTGGTGTTTAGAAGGAATGTTCCTCACAAGTTAATAAAGTAAGTACAAGGCAAATCCCCAGTATACATTACAGGTTATCCGCCGTGAAGGGGTTAATAAATAAAACCGTTTAAAAAATAGTAAACAATAGACAAGGCTTTAAACTATTGGTGTATCATGTGTCACATGGTTATATGGGCTTTGAGTCCACTTATCCCATTGGGTTTGGAATGTTTTAATTTTGTTTGGATAGTTATAGCTTTTTCATACCCACATATCCTGTTGAGTGATCACCTCTCCCATCGCTGGGCATGCTCGTTCTTTCCAGGGTCTTGTGAGGACTATTTTGGTGGCATATAAGATATGAGCAGTTATGGTTCTGCTTTTGGGGGGATTTCTGTTAGGTCCATTAGAAGTAGTGCTGTCATGTGGGAGAAAAACTGTTTTTCTATGCCTAGGTTCCTTAGCAAATCATATGCCTGGCTCCATAGTCCCTGGATGGTAGTACATAACATAAAGTATACATTAATGTTCCACTTTGTACCGCAACTGTGCTAACATGCTGGAGTGGTTGAGGGAAATATTTTACTTTGCCTAGTTGGGGTAAATTACCACCTCCTGTGGGTCTTTATTACTGCTTCCATGTGGGAAACGCTGCAAAAAGTATTGTGGGCCATTATCTGTTGTCATTGGATTTTCGAGTATGGGGAGTCAAGGTCTTTTTCCCACACTAGCATGTATGGCAGTTTTCCCATTCTATTTTTGTTCTGAGGCCTTAGAGTATAACTCTATAACCGCTAATATTTTTTTATGTGTTGTCAAGGGGTCTCAACAGACAATCATAATGTGATCCGCATATAGACTTATGACAACATTTTTTTTGTTTTATTTCCAATGCCTATAATTTTGTTGTCTGGCGGCCTGAGCTAAAACCTCAATGGCCAAATTCAATATTAATGGTGACAGGAGACAGCCTTGTTTTGTTGCATTAGTAAGCTCCAAGGTTCTTGATCTTTGTACAAGGACAGAATTAATTGTAAAAAATTACCATGGAATTCATATTTATTTAATGATGCTTCTAGAAAGCTCCAGTCAACTCTGATGAAAACTTTCTCAGCATCAAAGGACAACAATGCACTATTTTATTTGCAATCTGGACCAGGTTAATTACTCATTTTGTTGCATCCCTAACCGGAGCAGCGGGAATGAAGCCCATTTGATCTTGTGGAGTTAAAGGGGTTTTCCCACTAAACAACTATGGCTCTATCCACAGGATAGGGCTTAACTTGCTGATTGGTGGGGGTCTCAGTGATGAGACCCCCATGAGTCAAGAGAATGGGGGATCCAATGTGGTCCAATGTAACCCAGTTGAACTCCTTGTAGCTCCCCAAGATGAGCGGAGCATCTGGCTGCACATGGCCAATTTGCCCTAATCATTTGTATGAAGTTCACGTAAATTGCAAAGCTGTACTTGGCAATCTCTGTCAGCTCCGTAGAGATTAATTGAGCAGCCTGGACATGCACGTCCTGCTGCTCTACTCATCTCAGGGAGCAACAAGAGTTCCAACTGGGGTACATGGTACCCCATCATACCCCTTGCTTTAGTTATCTGTAGGGGTCTCATCACTGGGACCCCAAATGACCAGCAAGTTAGGCCCTTCTCTGGGGGAAAACTCCTTTAAGTAAATGACTTTTTTTATCTTCTTTGCCAGGATTGTAATCAATACGGATAGAAGAACTGGTGTTAGAATATCCTCAAAGGGGTTTGCCCATTTGCCCATGAAAGTTCTCAAATTTTAATTCCCTGACAATGTTTACATGATAAAGCTAATTTTTAACCCAATTACTTTGCAATTTTACTCAGTTTTATGGCTCTTTTAGCTTGTATCACTCAGTGTTAGTAGGAAACTTCATGATCCCTCTATCACTGTGAAATGCTGTTTGCTGACAAAGTGCTTACATGATCAGGTTCCAAAGTTTATCTACATTTTTATTTAGCTTCAGAACATTCTACTAGTATCTGAAACATAGAAAAAGAGAGATTAAACAGATAAGAGAAGAGAGATCCATGAGATGGATATAACACACAATGACAAAGCTTTAGCTCTGCTACATCTCATCTATAACACACACAGAGTGCCTCCCTCTCCTTATCTTATCTGTAGCTTGTAGAGTAAACTTTGCATGCTGCTTGCTGGCAGGAAGAGTCTGTGTGTGAGCCCGTCTTTAAATAATTTATAACTTTTTCTAACGTGGATCCCGTATTTGGTGCATTCAACATATTATTTTAATAATCATTTAAAACAGGGGGTTAATTCTCTCCAGAAATGTTTCTATACTTTGCATTTGGCTTGCTTCTGTATAGTTTTTATTTTTAAAGTTATGTAAATTGTAACAGCGTTCACGGAAGATCTCAAGAATTTCTTCTCATTTTGCCCTGATTATCTCTATTCTGTTGCTCTTTCTCATATTTCTAATTCTGTTTGACAACAATGAAGTTTTATAAGAAACTTTTTTGGGCATGCATATATTTCCAGATGTGGTGCAAATACTGCTCCACCACAATATTACTTATTGATATACAAAGGAAAAAGGCAAGCGGGCAGCACTCCGGTGAATAAGGATTGTTTTATTTCACAAGTGGATACAGCAACGTTTCGGCTGACTCTATGCTTGAGAATGGCTGCATAGAGTCAGCCGAAACGTTGCTGTATCCACTTGTGAAATAAAACAATCCTTTTTCACCGGAGTGCTGCCCGCTTGCCTTTTTCCTTTGGATTTTTTTGGGTCTTGGAGTCAGACCCATCAAGCCTGCACCCACTTAGGATCTCAATCCGTGATCTCACTGTGCCGCCCTTCCCTACTGTGATTATTGATATACATGAGGAACCCTGTGGTTTTCAAACATCTTTACAACATCCATAACACTATTAAAGTCTATTTACACTATTTAACAGTGTATAAATCTTATTCTGTATTTTACCATTTACAATAATGTATCTACTATTAACCCCTTAACGCCAAAGCCACTTTTCACTTTCCTGACACAGCCCATTTTTTCAAATCTGACATGTGTCACTATAAGTGGTTATAACTTCAGAAAGCTTTAACATATTCAAGTGATTTTGAAATTGTTTTCTAATAAAAAAAATGTACTTCATGTTAGTTGGAAAATTTTGGTGGTATGTTTTGCATTTATTTATGAGAAAATCAGATATTTGGTGAAAATTTGGAAAAATTCAAAATGTTCTACTTTTTCCACACATAGTCATAACAGCAAAATATCCAATATCCAACATTCACCGAATGTCTACTTTATGTGGACATGTTTTTTTATGCATACTCTCATTTTCTAGGATGTTACGGGGCTTTGAACTTTAGGTGTGATTTTTCACATTTTCATAAAAAATGCTAAATCATGCTTTTGAAGGACCTGCTCAGGTTTTGAGAGACCAAAAGTAAAACCCCATGAAAGAAACTACACCCCTCAATGTACGTTAACAATTTCTATGAAGTTTGTTAACCCTTTAACTGTCTTTTAGGGGTTGAAACAAAATGGGATATAATTTTGAAATTAATATTTTTTTGGCTATATGAATGTGTTTTTCATAAAATGTACACATTCTCACTGGATAAAATACCAAAATGCTCCACAAAGTTTGAAAACTGATCTCTCCTGATTACGGCAATACCCCATATATGGTGGTAAACTGCTGTGTGGGCACACACCAAGGCATTGAAGGGAAGCTGCCCCATTCAGAGCAGATTATGCATTGTCACATTTTATTGGCTATACAATCTTTATTTTTTTGGCAATTTGGACATATAAGGGCTTATTTTTTGCAACATGAGATGCACTTTACAAATACTTCATTTTAGTGGGTCCGTAGCTTATTGATGACATTTTATTAACTCTTGAGTGTATGGAAGAAAAGAAAAGAAAATCGTCAATTTTGGTTTCCTTTCTTTTTGTACTTTTTGGGGATCGTACACCGTACACTAAAAATACTATATTATCTTTATTCTATAGATTACTACTATTACGGCGATACCTCGTTTATATCGTTTTTTAGATATTTTCTCAATTTTACTTGAAAAAAACTAATATAAAGAAAATCTCATTTGTTTTCGTATCGCCACATTTTCGGAGAAATAACTTTAAGACTTGGTTGACAGAGCTAGTCTTATTTTTTACGTGTTGAGTAGTCCTTCAATGGTACTGTTTTGGTGCGCATAACTTTTTTTGATAACTTTTTGGAAAATTTTTGTGAAAGGAATTTTATGAAGATTTACATTTTTGGTGAGATTTTTGAGTTTTGTTTTTACACAGTTCACCGAGTGAGTCCAAAAATGTTATTGTTCAGATTGTTACAAATGCAGCAAAATATGGGGGTTTTGGTGATTTTGTGGTTTTTAGCTTTAATTTACCCGATAAGCGCCACTTCTGATGCACCATACAAACCGAAGTCAAGCATGACTGTGTCATATAAGGGGTTAACACCTGCGATCAGAGGCAGAGGTGTGTTAGAGTTGGGTGTCAGCTATAATATACAGCTGACACCCGCAGTGAATGGAGCCATCGCCAGAAGTTTTACGTAATAGTACTGCAAAATGCGGGAATGCACCTCCCGCCATGCAATACTATAATGTCAAATGTCGGGAAGGTGTTAGTATCAACTTCTTTTTTATTTAATTGAAATTTCAGTGTATCCCTTAAGACAATCAGGACTCCTGCTTTTTTCTTCAAAGCATGTGAATAATAGATTAAAGGATAGTACCTATATATAAAGGATGTACCTATAACAAATGTGTATCCTGCAGAACGGCCACTTGGCAGGAAGACTACACAATTGTTTTCCAAAAATGTTTTCTTAAGGGAGTTCCCATGTACATTTAAAGACAAAATCTGAAATTATATTTACACTATTTAATCTTTGTGCTTGACAATTTGCCAAATAAAAAGTAAGAGAATTTGTAACAAAGCTTTATCCCAACTTTGTGATAAATGCTACAAACATATAGGACCATAACCATACTTTAAAGCATATTATCACTAATAAAAAAATTACCTTTAAGATATTGATGCAACAGCAAACTATAATTTAACATTGCTTTTCAGATTTTGATGGCATGGCAAAATATGGCAATGTTGGATGATGCATAAAATAGAAACTATACTCCAACAGCTCCATTCAGTATTTTAGTATGGTCCTTCAATATAGAATCCTATAAGTAGCTCTATGCAGTTCATCACAGTGTCCTATAAAGGACAATTATTTCAGATTTCCATCTGTTCCTAATCACAGCAGCCTCCGGTCCCTACACAAGTGTCATGAATTTTGAGAATTCCTTGCCTATCTGACTGACTATATTAACATCCAGCCGCAACTTATCTCTACCTCTGCCTCCTGTGTGTAGCTAGTAAGCGTAAATCTATACACAGAACACTTCGGGATGGATATGTTGGTCTAGACAATTAGATGAAGTAGAACAACAGTGGCTGCTGCATCCCCTGGCTCCAGATAATCAAATACATAGATGTGAAGAAGAAACAAGGTAACTAATGCACTGTCCTAATTAAACAAATGCTTGATATGATGTAATAAGGTTCTATTATTCAATATTCACATGAGAGACAGGGGACAACGCATTTCAGAAGCAGACTGGTCCCTTCATCAGGTCCGAGTATGTAAGTATAACAATGTAGGGATATATTTAAATACATAAAAATATACAGTACAATAATAAATTAAATCATAAAAACTAATATAAATGTTATATGACAAACTAAGCAAACAATGCAAAATGCAATGTAAGAACTCATAGCATAAATTATTTATTTATATATATATAAATATATATATATATCAAATCCAGCTGTTTACACTTAAGTCAGATGTATTCACCAAGTGGGACTTTTTAAAAAGTTGCAAAAAAATTGCAAATGCTAGTCAGCTTGGTCAAAACTGCCGATTGCAATTCCTTTTTTTTTTTGAGAGACTCTTTTATTTTTAAACAAAAAAAAAATGCCAGTGTACTGTATTTCAGCTGCAATATGCAGACAATATAACCAAAAGCATGATATAAAGAAAGGGGTACGAACTGAGCTCTCTCCATACACAGTGGGTCTCGGCTGTATGATACAACTGACGCCCGTCTGTTACCTGCTGGCACCGATCGCAGCAGTTAAACTTTTAACTGAGCGCCGCCATCTTGGATGGCCGGTCGCTGCCCTCAGATTCTGTCATGTTGCCATGGCAGCCTTCAGTATTATTGAGACTCGTAGGCTTGCCATGTGTAATGATCTCTAATAGCCAGCAGATGGCAGGCTATTAGAAATCATCAGTAATATTGCTACTGTATTTTCTGGACTATAAGACGCACTTTTTTCCCCAGAAAATGGGGAAAGAACAGTGGTGCGTCTTATAGTCCGGATGTAGCTGCAGGAGGGAATGGAGGGAACCAGGCTAATGCTGGCAGTAAGCGCAGCCCTTCACAGTGAAGTGCAGCAGCTGTGCTGAGTGCCGCTGCGCTCCTCTCCTCCTCTCAGCCCTCCACTGCTGAGGGGAATGGAGGGCAGCACTTCGTGCGCTCTGCAAGCTCTGCCAGCTCTGCTGTCCTCAGGGCACTGATATACATAAACTCACCGACTCACCGACTCACGGGCCAATCCCCACTCGGCTTGTAAGTAGCTCAGAGAGAAGATGAAGGCTGCTGGCAGTGTGTGAAGAGGAGCCTGTACAGAGCTGTGTGCAGTGTCTGATCTGTAACTTCTCTCCCATTACAGTATCAGATAAGTGATAAGTGCTGCCAAGCACTGTCACCTCCTCTGTCCCCCTCCTCCTCATAAATTGTAAGCTCTTGTGACCTTTGTCACATATACTCATACCTATACAGCCCTGGTAACTCTTGAGACCCCCTGACTACGTGCCAGCATAATTCTATCTAAAGATAGACGGCGGTGGCTTTTTATGTATCCTCTTTCTTTTCTACGTTTGTAGTTGGTGCAGAATTTTGGGTGCAATTTTTCTAATTTTTATGAAAATCGCCAAAACCCTTATGTTAAGGCACCTGCCCAGCTTTAAGTGACTTTAAGGCCTAAATAGCAGAAAAACCCTGTAAAATATGCTGTTTTAGAAACTACAATGTGTGAAAAATTAACTTTAAAAGTGTGTTAACCCTTTAGATGTTTCAAATGGGTTAAAACAGAATGGAGGTGTAAGTTACAAGCTGTAATTGTTTTTAGGCAATACATCAATTTTGGCCAAATATTAAACTGTCACAAGGTATTAAATGATGAAAATGACATGTGTATGGGCACACGGTCGGGCAAAGAATGGAAGGAGCACAATTCAGAGCAGATCTGCAATGTCACATTTTACAGGCTATAAAATGTTTTTTTTTTTTGTAATTTGGTCATATGGGGATTATTTTTTTTGTGGATGAGATCCATTTTTAAGGTACATCATTTATGGGGCTTCAATAGCTAATAATCAGTTTTTATTAGCTCTTTCTTTTTTTATCATTTTTTTTACTGCCCATTCATCGTCCCATAACAATAATGGGGCTTATTTACTAAGGGTCCGCGAACACACTTTCGCTGAACTTCCCGATGTTTTCAGGTTTTGCACAGCTGTGAAAGATATTAACAGGGGATCGTGTGACACGCTACCATATTTTGGTGCAGCTGCGCTGGCTTTCATGCGACGGAAATCGGGGGCGGGCCGTCGGACGATCCGACTGATTCGGACTGAGCACGGAATTTAACTTTCAAATTGTGTCGCAAGATTAAGCAGTTACATGTACCACGAAAAAAAGGGTGAACTCCGGCGCACATGAGCAGGGAAGCGACACATGCAGGATATCGGGTGCACAATTGCGGCAGTGTGTGCATGATCGTTAGACAATGCACTTTCTGTGAACTCCTCTGGACTGGTAGGTTAATGTGCCCCAGTGGGGCAGATTTATCAAGCTGTCTAAAAGTCAGAATATTTCTAGTTGCCCATGGCAACCAATCACAGTTCCCCTTTAAAATATTCATGAGCACAGTTAAAATGAAATCTGAGCTATGATTGGTTGCCATGGAAAACTAGGAATATTCTGACTTTCAGACAGCTTGATAAATCTGCCCCTATGTGTCATATTTATTTTATGGGTCATCACGATTATGGCAATACCACATTTATATAGCTTTTGTATGGTTACCTTGTTTTGCAGAATAAAGAACCCATTTTGGGAGGAATGCGCTTGTTTTAGCATCACCATGTATTAATTTGCATAACATTTTTTTGTTTACAAAGCTGTTGTAGAGCTTATTTTTTGCGGGACAAGCTGGACAATTTAACTATCATATTGAGTTAAATGTTACTTTTTGATTATTTTTTATGCTGTTTATATGAGGTAAATGAGAACATTTTTTTGTTTTTCTTTTACAATGTTCACCCTACTGGTTCAGTGGGTTGTTTCGGACGTGGTTATACACAATATTTAGTAGGGTTTTTTTCACTTTTTTATGTTGTGTGTGACTGTTATATGGGATGGGACTTCAGGGGACTTTTATCCTTTTTTTAATAATTTTTTTTAATTGTACTTTTTAAAAAAAAACTTTTTTTTACTGTTTTATTTTGTCCCAGGGTGGGACATGATAATTCATTTGATGACTTGTTCATTGAAATATGTGCAATACTAATGTATAGCATCATATTGCATAGTCTATGCATTCTGCAAGGTTTTTTTTCCAGGATTCTGCATAGGCATCTTGCATAGGCTGACAGCAGCACTGTTAGATTGGACCTCAGGGCTGCCGTAGCAACGATCTGCATCTCCCTGTCCAGCATGGAGGGTGCCGATCGTCGCAGTAATGCCCTATAGATGTCATAGTGACGGGTCCATAGGATTAGACAGGCCGGGAATGCAATAGTCGCAATCCCCGCTTTTACTACCGGGATCCCTTGGTTATCACAACGGCTCAGCTTATGAGCGCAGGTGATCACAATGACGTAACTCTACGTCAAGGTGTGAGAACTGCATGCATCCTATGACATAGAGTTACGTCAAGGTGCGGTAAGGGGTTAAAGACCAAATTAAATGTATTAGCTTAGCTGCATCTGGCAAAGGGTGTCTTGCATATGTGTAGGGAACAATGAAATGTCAAGACTATCCAGGGATTCTAGGGAGACATTTGCCACAGGTCAAGAGTTTTGCAACAGGATAATGACCCAAAACACAAGCTTAAAGCACCCAAGAATGGCTAAGAGGATCTTTGGAAGAAGCACCTTTTCAGCTATTAAAGCCATGAGATTTCTTTGGAATGATGCAACAAGTTTTTCACCCCTGGATTTGGGTATCCTTTGATATTCTTCCTTACAGATCATCTCCAGTTCATTCAGGTTGGATAGTGAATTTTGGTGGACAGTAGAGATGAGCGAACATACTCGTCCGAGCTTGATGCTCGATCGAGCATTAGCGTACTCGTAACTGCTCGTTGCTCGGACGAGTATTACGCCCGCTCGAGAAAATGGCAGCTCCCGCCGTTTTGCTTTTTGGCGGCCAGAAACAGAGCCAATCACAAGCCAGGAGACTCTGCACTCCACCCAGCATGACGTGGTACCCTTACACGTCGATAGCAGTGGTTGGCTGGCCAGATCAGGTGACCCTGGGATAGACTAGCCGCTGCCCGCGCTGCTCGGATCATTCTCTGTCTGGATGCCGCTAGGGAGAGAGCTGCTGCTGGTCAGGGAAAGCGTTAGGGTGTTCTATTAGAATAGTGTTAGGCAGGAGTGATTCTACCAGAACCCAACAGCCCTTCTTAGGGCTTCAATAACGTTATATATTTACTTTTTTTTTGGTTTGCTTGTGGCTGGGCTTGCTGGCACTAGTAGTGCAGCTAGTACCATATTGTGAGGAATTAGCAGGGGGACTTGCTACCGTTGTGTTTAGCTCTTAGTGACACACATATCCACCTCAAACACCAAAGTGGGAAAATTTATTAGGGGTTTGATTTCAATTAGGCACAGTCTGCCAGTTTCTTTTTATTTTACGTTTATTTTTTTAATAACTCAGTGTCATCTCATCTTGCATAGTAGTGTGCTTTAAAACTTGGCTAGAAAATAGCCATAGGAGAATCCAAACGGCTTACTTACGCCTACAGTAGCGTTATATATATTTGATTTCTGGTTGATCTGCTGGTGGCTGTAGTTGCTGCAGTGCATCTACTAGCAAATTGTGAGCAATTTGGAGTGAGACTTGCGACCACTGTGTTTTGCGCTTAGTGACGCACATATCCATTGCAAAGACCGAAGTGGAAAAATTTATTAGGGCCCGGGGTTGTATTTCAATTAGGCACAGTCTGCCATTTCCTTTTTTATTTTACGTTTATTTTTTTCATAACTCAGCGTCATCTCATCTTGCATAGTAGTGTGCTTTAATACTTGGCTAGAAAATAGCCATAGGAGAATCCAAACGGCTTACTTACGCCTACAGTAGCGTTATATATATTTGATTTCTGGTTGATCTGCTGGTGGCTGTAGTTGCTGCAGTGCATCTACTAGCAAATTGTGAGCAATTTGGAGTGAGACTTGCGACCACTGTGTTTTGCGCTTAGTGACGCACATATCCATCGCAAAGACCGAAGTGGGAAAATTTATTAGGGCCCGGGGTTGTATTTCAATTAGGCACAGTCTGCCATTTCCTTTTTTATTTTACGTTTATTTTTTTCATAACTCAGCGTCATCTCATCTGGCATAGTAGTGTGCTTTAATACTTGGCTAGAAAATAGCCATAGGAGAATCCAAACGGCTTACTTACGCCTACAGTAGCGTTATATATATTTGATTTCTGGTTGATCTGCTGGTGGCTGCAGTTGCTGCAGTGCATCTACTAGCAAATTGTGAGCAATTTGGAGTGAGACTTGCGACCACTGTGTTTTGCGCTAAGTGACGCACATATCCATCGCAAAGACCGAAGTGGGAAAATTTATTAGGGCCCGGGGTTGTACTTCAATTAGGCACAGTCTGCCATTTCCTTTTTTATTTTACGTTTATTTTTTTAATAACTCAGCGTCATCTCATCTGGCATAGTAGTGTGCTTTAATACTTGGCTAGAAAATAGCCATAGGAGAATCCAAACGGCTTACTTACGCCTACAGTAGCGTTATATATATTTGATTTCTGGTTGATCTGCTGGTGGCTGTAGTTGCTGCAGTGCATCTACTAGCAAATTGTGAGCAATTTGGAGTGAGACTTGCGACCACTGTGTTTTGCGCTTAGTGACGCACATATCCATCGCAAAGACCGAAGTGGGAAAATTTATTAGGGCCCGGGGTTGGATTTCAATTAGGCACAGTCTGCCATTTCCTTTTTTATTTTACGTTTATTTTTTTAATAACTCAGTGTCATCTCATCTGGCATAGCAGTGTGCTTTCATACTTGGCTAGAAAATAGCCATAGCAATAGGATAGCATCGTTTGGTTTTAAAAACTAAAAAACACACAAAAAAAAAAAAAACACAAAAAATAGTAAAAAAAAAAATTAAAGTTATAACTCTCATTTTCAAAATGTTTAACCCGAGGGCTAGGGGTAGAGGACGAGGGCGGGGACGTGGGCGTCCAACTACTGCAGGGGTCAGAGGCCGTGGTCCTGGGCGGGGTGAGACACCACCGGCTTATGAGGGAGCAGGGGAACCCCGCAGAGCTACACTCCCTAGGTTCATGTCTGAAGTTACTGGGACTCGTGGTAGAGCACTGTTGAGGCCAGAACAGTGCGAACAGGTGATGTCGTGGATTGCCGACAATGCTTCGAGCAATTTGTCCACCAGTCAGTCTTCCACGCAGTCCACCCATGTCACCGAAATCGGCACTCCTCCAGCTCCTGCACCTCAGCCTCCTCCCCCCCAGTCTGCCCCCTCCCAGCAAAATTTGCCATTTGAACCGGCATACTCTGAGGAACTGTTTTCTGGACCCTTCCCACAGTCACAAACCACTTGTCCGGTTGCTGATGAGCAATTTTCCGATGCCCAGGTTTTCCACCAGTCGCAGTCTGTGGGTGATGATGACCTTGTTGACGTACTGGAAGAAGTGTGTAAAGAGGTGTCCGACGATGAGGAGACACGGTTGTCAGACAGTGGGGAAGTTGTTGTCAGGGCAGGAAGTCCGAGGGGGGAGCAGACTGAGGGATCGGAGGATGATGAGGTGACAGACCCAAGCTGGGTTGAGAGGCCGGGTGAACACAGTGCTTCTGAGATGGAGGAGAGTCCTCGACCAGAACAGGTTGGAAGAGGCAGTGGTGGGGCCAGACGGAGAGGCAGGGCCAGAGCTGGTGCATCAGCGCCAAATGTGTCAACTAGTGAAGCTCCCGTGGCGAGGGCTCCTGCGGCGAGGGCTAGATTTTCAGAAGTCTGGAGGTTCTTTAAGGAAACACCGGATGACCGACGGACTGTGGTGTGCCACATTTGCCAAACCAGGATCAGCAGGGGTTCCACCACTAATAGCTTAACTACCACCAGTATGCGCAGGCATATGAATGCTAAACACCCCACTCAGTGGGAACAAGCGCGTTCACCTCCGGCCGTGCACACCACTGCTCCTTCCCCTGTGTCAGCTGATAGTCAGCCCCCTGCCCAGGACCCTGCCACAAAAACCCCATCGTCGCCTCCACGATCCTCCACAGCATCCACCAGCGTTCAGCTCTCCATACCCCAGACGCTGGAGCGGAAACGCAAATATAGTGCAACCCACCCGCACGCCCAAGCCCTTAATGTGCACATCTCCAGATTGCTAAGCCTGGAGATGCTGCCCTATAGGCTAGTAGAGACCAAGGCCTTTCGCAGCCTCATGGCGGCGGCCGCCCCTCGGTATTCGGTCCCCAGCCGCCACTACTTTTCCCGATGTGCCGTCCCAGCCCTGCACCAGCACGTGTCAGACAACATAATCCGTGCCCTGACCAACGCCGTTTCTGACAAGGTCCACCTGACCACGGACACGTGGACGTGTGCTGCCGGGCAGGGCCACTATATATCGCTGACGGCACATTGGGTTAACTTGGTGGAGGCTGGGACCGGGTCTGACCCTGCGGCTGGTTTCTTTTTATTTTACGTTTATTTTTTTAATAACTCAGTGTCATCTCATCTTGCATAGTAGTGTGCTTTAATACTTGGCTAGAAAATAGCCATAGGAGAATCCAAACGGCTTAATTACGCCTACAGTAGCGTTATATATATTTGATTTCTGGTTGATCTGCTGGTGGCTGTAGTTGCTGCAGTGCATCTACTAGCAAATTGTGAGCAATTTGGAGTGAGACTTGCGACCACTGTGTTTTGCGCTTAGTGACGCACATATCCATCGCAAAGACCGAAGTTGGAAAATTTATTAGGGCCCGGGGTTGTATTTCAATTAGGCACAGTCTGCCATTTCCTTTTTTATTTTACGTTTATTTTTTTCATAACTCAGCGTCATCTCATCTGGCATAGCAGTGTGCTTTAAAACTTGGCTAGAAAATAGCCATAGGAGAATCCAAACGGCTTACTTACGCCTACAGTAGCGTTATATATATTTGATTTCTGGTTGATCTGCTGGTGGCTGTAGTTGCTGCAGTGCATCTACTAGCAAATTGTGAGCAATTTGGAGTGAGACTTGCGACCACTGTGTTTTGCGCTTAGTGACGCACATATCCATCGCAAAGACCGAAGTGGGAAAATTTATTAGGGCCCGGGGTTGGATTTCAATTAGGCACAGTCTGCCATTTCCTTTTTTATTTTACGTTTATTTTTTTCATAACTCAGCGTCATCTCATCTGGCATAGTAGTGTGCTTTAATACTTGGCTAGAAAATAGCCATAGGAGAATCCAAACGGCTTACTTACGCCTACAGTAGTGTTATATATATTTGATTTCTGGTTGATCTGCTGGTGGCTGTAGTTGCTGCAGTGCATCTACTAGCAAATTGTGAGCAATTTGGAGTGAGACTTGCGACCACTGTGTTTTGCGCTTAGTGACGCACATATCCATCGCAAAGACCGAAGTGGGAAAATTTATTAGGGCCCGGGGTTGGATTTCAATTAGGCACAGTCTGCCATTTCCTTTTTTATTTTAAGTTTATTTTTTTCATAACTCAGCGTCATCTCATCTGGCATAGTAGTGTGCTTTAATACTTGGCTAGAAAATAGCCATAGGAGAATCCAAACGGCTTACTTACGCCTACAGTAGCGTTATATATATTTGATTTCTGGTTGATCTGCTGGTGGCTGTAGTTGCTGCAGTGCATCTACTAGCAGATTGTGAGCAATTTGGAGTGAGACTTGCGACCACTGTGTTTTGCGCTTAGTGACGCACATATCCATCGCAAAGACCGAAGTGGGAAAATTTATTAGGGCCCGGGGTTGGATTTCAATTAGGCACAGTATGCCATTTCCTTTTTTATTTTACGTTTATTTTTTTAATAACTCAGTGTCATCTCATCTGGCATAGCAGTGTGCTTTCATACTTGGCTAGAAAATAGCCATAGCAATAGGATAGCATCGTTTGGTTTTAAAAACTAAAAAACACACAAAAAAAAAAACACAAAAAAAAGTTAAAAAAAAAATTAAAGTTATAACTCTCATTTTCAAAATGTTTAACCCGAGGGCTAGGGGTAGAGGACGAGGGCGGGGACGTGGGCATCCAACTACTGCAGGGGTCAGAGGCCGTGGTCCTGGGCGGGGTGAGACACCACCTGCTTATGAGGGAGCAGGGGAACGCCGCAGAGCTACAATCCCTAGGTTCATGTCTGAAGTTACTGGGACTTGTGGTAGAGCACTGTTGAGGCCAGAACAGTGCGAACAGGTGATGTCGTGGATCGCCGACAATGCTTCGAGCAATTTGTCCACTAGTCAGTCTTCCACGCAGTCCACCCATGTCACCGAAATCGGCACTCCTCCAGCTCCTGCACCTCAGCCTCCTCCCCCCCAGTCTGCCCCCTCCCAGCAAAATTTGCCATTTGAACCGGCATACTCTGAGGAACTGTTTTCTGGACCCTTCCCACAGTCACAAACCACTTGTCCGGTTGCTGATGAGCAATTTTCCGATGCCCAGGTTTTCCACCAGTCGCAGTCTGTGGGTGATGATGACCTTGTTGACGTACTGGAAGAAGTGTGTAAAGAGGTGTCCGACGATGAGGAGACACGGTTGTCAGACAGTGGGGAAGTTGTTGTCAGGGCAGGAAGTCCGAGGGGGGAGCAGACTGAGGGATCGGAGGATGAGGAGGTGACAGACCCAAGCTGGGTTGAGAGGCCGGGTGAACACAGTGCTTCTGAGACGGAGGAGAGTCCTCGACCAGAACAGGTTGGAAGAGGCAGTGGTGGGGCCAGACGGAGAGGCAGGGCCAGAGCTGGTGCATCAGCGCCAAATGTGTCAACTAGTGAAGCTCCCGTGGCGAGGGCTCCTGCGGCGAGGGCTAGATTTTCAGAAGTCTGGAGGTTCTTTAAGGAAACACCGGATGACCGACGGACTGTGGTGTGCCACATTTGCCAAACCAGGATCAGCAGGGGTTCCACCACTAATAGCTTAACTACCACCAGTATGCGCAGGCATATGAATGCTAAACACCCCACTCAGTGGCAACAAGCGAGTTCACCTCCGGCCGTGCACACCACTGCTCCTTCCCCTGTGTCAGCTGATAGTCAGCCCCCTGCCCAGGACCCTGCCACAAAAACCCCATCGTCGCCTCCACGATCCTCCACAGCATCCACCAGCGTTCAGCTCTCCATACCCCAGACGCTGGAGCGGAAACGCAAATATAGTGCAACCCACCCGCACGCCCAAGCCCTTAATGTGCACATCTCCAGATTGCTAAGCCTGGAGATGCTGCCCTATAGGCTAGTAGAGACCGAGGCCTTTCGCAGCCTCATGGCGGCGGCCGCCCCTCGGTATTCGGTCCCCAGCCGCCACTACTTTTCCCGATGTGCCGTCCCAGCCCTGCACCAGCACGTGTCAGACAACATAATCCGTGCCCTGACCAACGCCGTTTCTGACAAGGTCCACCTGACCACGGACACGTGGACGAGTGCTGCCGGGCAGGGCCACTATATATCGCTGACGGCACATTGGGTTAACTTGGTGGAGGCTGGGACCGAGTCTGACCCTGCGGCTGGTCATATACTGCCGACGCCGAGGATTGCGGGGCCTACCTCGGTCCAGGTGTTTCAGGCCTACTATGCCTCCTCCTCCCACCCCTCCTCCACCTCCTCCTCCGAACGACCATCCGTGGGCATGGCGCCATCAGCTGGTAGCTCTAGGCACAGCAGCAGTGCCGTTGCTAAGCGACAGCAGGCGGTGCTCAAACTGCTGAGCCTAGGCGATAAAAGGCACACCGCCCAAGAACTATTACAGGGCATCACGGCGCAGACTGATCTGTGGCTGGCACCGCTGAACCTGAAGCCAGGCATGGTTGTGTGTGACAACGGCCGTAACCTGGTGGCGGCTCTGCAACTCGGCAGACTGACACATGTGCCATGCCTGGCCCATGTGTTAAATCTGATAGTTCAGCGTTTCCTCAAGACATACCCCAATCTGTCTGATTTGCTCACGAAGGTGCGCCGCATCTGTGCGCATTTCAGGAAGTCCAGCACAGATGCTGCCACTCTCAGGGCAGCGCAGCGCCGCCTCCAACTGCCCGCTCACCGACTGTTGTGCGACGTGCCCACGAGGTGGAATTCAACACTGACCATGTTATCCAGAGTTTACCAGCAGCGCCGAGCGATTGTAGACTGCCAGATGTCAACTTCCACCAGAACTGGTAGTCAGGTCAGTCAGCTTCCTCAAGTCTACAATGAGGAGTGGACGTGGATGTCTGATATCTGTCAGGTGCTGAGTAACTTTGAGGAGTCAACACAGATGGTCAGTGGCGATGCCGCCATCATCAGCCTCACCATCCCGCTGCTTGGCCTGTTGAAAAACTCTCTGGTCAGCATGAAGTCGGAAGCTTTACGCTCCTCACAAGAGATGGGGGAAGAAGATTCCCTTGTTGATAGCCAAAGCACCCTTAGGTCTGTTTCTCAGCGCATATCGGAGGAGGTGGAGGTGGAGGAGGATGAGGAGGAAGAGGAGGAGAATGTTGGCGAGACACAAGAGGGGACCATTGTTGAGTCCTTCACTGTTGAGCGTGTATGGGCAGAAGAAGAGGAGTTGGAGGAGTTGGAGGAGGAGGAAATGGACAGGCCAGTGAGGGGAGTGAATTCTTACGCGTTGGTACTCTGGCGCATATGGCAGATTTCGTGCTAGGCTGCCTATCCCGTGACCCTCGCGTTCAAAGAATTTATTCCAGCACCGATTACTGGGTGTTCACTCTCCTGGACCCACGGTACAAGCAAAATCTTTCCACTCTCATCCCTGGAGAGGAAAGGAGTGTGAGAATGCATGAATACCAGCAGGCACTGGTGCACAAGCTGAAACAGTATTTCCCTTCTGACAGCGCTAGCGGCAGAGTGCGTAGTTCTGCGGGACAAGTAGCGAGGGAGAGTAGGCGAGCAGGCAGCTTGTCCAGCACTGGCAAGGGTACGCTTTACAAGGCTTGTGCCAGCTTTATGTCACCCCAGCAAGACACTGTCACCTGTCCCCAGTCTCGGCAGAGTAGGGCTGATCTTTACAGAAAGATGGTGAGGGAGTACGTAGCTGACCATACCATCGTCCTAAATGATCACACAGCTCCCTACAACTACTGGGTTTCAAAGCTGGACATGTGGCACGAACTGGCGCTGTACGCCTTGGAGGTTCTTGCCTGCCCTGCCGCTAGCGTCTTGTCCGAGCGGGTTTTCAGTGCAGCTGGTGGCATCATCACCGATAAGCGTACACGCCTGTCGACTGACAGCGCTGACAGGCTGACGCTTATCAAGATGAATAAAGCCTGGATTTCTCCTAATTTCCAATCTCCACCAGGTGAAGGAAGCTCAACCTGAATAATTTATCCACTCCTCCTCCTCCTCATTTTCCTCCTTCTCCTCCTCTTTGTACAGTAAAGCAGAGGAAACTGGCTATTTTTTGACAGGGCCCACTGGCTCTAGCTATAGTACTTTATGCATTTAATTTTTATGGAGGGCCACCGACCCGGTCCTCTGTTTTAAACAATTTTTGGGAGTGCCACATACAGGCACTCATTCTATTCAATTTTTCTGGAGGGCCACCTACCTGCTCCTCTGGTTTGAAAACTTTTTTGGACTGCCACATACAGGCACTCAATCTATTCCATTTTTCTGGAGGGCCACCTACCTGCTCCTCTGGTTTGAAAACTTTTTTGGACTGCCACATACAGGCACTCAATCTATTCCATTTTTCTGGAGGGACACCTACCTGCTCCTCTGGTTTGAAAACTTTTTTGGACTGCCACATACAGGCACTCAATCTATTCCATTTTTCTGGAGGGCCACCTACCTGCTCTTCTGGTTTGAAAACTTTTTTGGACTGCCACATACAGGCACTCAATCTATTCAATTTTTCTGGAGGGCCACCTACCTGCTCCTCTGGTTTGAAAACTTTTTTGGACTGCCACATACAGGCACTCAATCTATTCCATTTTTCTGGAGGGCCACCTACCTGCTCCTCTGGTTTGAAAACTTTTTTGGACTGCCACATACAGGCACTCAATCTATTCCATTTTTATGGAGGGCCACCTACCTGCTCCTCTGGTTTGAAAACTTTTTTGGACTGCCACATACAGGCACTATCCAAATTGAATTGTCTCCATAGCAGCCTCCACACGTTGTCTCCATTGCTACCTCCAAAAGTCGTCCATATAGCTGCCTCCATACATCGTCCCTTTATCAAACGAGGTGTGTCAGGCCGAAATTTGGGTTGTTTTCATGGATTCCACATCAAAGTTGTTAACTTTGTCGCCACCCTGCTGTGTTATCCACAAAATACACTGGCAAACTTTTACCATTTACGGATATTATTTCAGCGCTTCTTGCGCATCTGTTTACATTCCCCTCACCCGCCATATCCTAAACTTATAAGAATGCTACTACACTTGATCTTATACAAAAGGTTCTTAGAAGTGCTGTTTGGGGAGTAGCCTAGAGACAGGGGCTTGGATTGGCGAAAGCTCGCCTGGCAGCGGAGCGCCAGCTCCTTGCCAAGAACCAACTAACATAGTTTTAACTGCAGCACCTTTAATCTACTACTAGTTCACTGCCTCCATACATGGCCGCCTTATCAAACGTGCTGTGTCAGGCAGAATTTTGGGTTGTTTTCATGGCTTTCACAACAAACTTGTTAACTTTGTCGCCACCCTGCTGTGTAATCCTCAAAATATACTGGCAAACTTTTACCATTTACGGATATTATTTCAGCGCTTCTTGCGCATCTGTTTACATTCCCCTCACCCGCCATATTCCAAACTTATAAGAACGCTACTACACTTAACTTGGTGCAGGCTGGGACCGAGTCTGACCCTGGGGCTGGTCATATACTGCCGACGCAGAGGATTGCGGGGCCTACCTCGGTCCAGGTGTTTCAGGCCTACTATGCCTCCTCCTCCTCCCAACCCTCCTCCACCTCCTCCTCCTCCGAATTACCATCCGTGGGCATGGCGCCATCAGTCGGTAGCTCTAGGCACAGCAGCAGTGCCGTCGCTAAGCGACAGCAGGCGGTGCTCAAACTGCTGAGCCTAGGTGATAAAAGGCACACCGCCCAAGAGCTATTACAGGGCATTCCACATCAAACTTGTTAACTTTGTCGCCACCGTGCTGTGTAAGCCACAAAATATACTGGAAAACTTTTTTCATTTACGGATATTATTTCAGCGCTTCTTGCGCAGATGTTTACATTCCCCTCACCCGCCATATCCCAAACTTATAAGAACGCTACTACACTTGATCTTATACAAAAGGTTCTTAGAAGTGCTGTTTGGGGAGTAGCCTAGAGACAGGGGCTTGGATTGGCGAAAGCTCGCCTGGCAGCGGAGCGCCAGCTCCATGCCAAGATCCAACTAACATAGTTTTAGCTGCAGCACCTTTAATCTACTACTAGTTCACTGCCTCCATACATGGTCCCCTTATCAAACGAGCTGTGTCAGGCAGAATTTTGGATTGTTTTCATGGCTTCCATGTTAACTTTGTCGCCACCCTGCTGTGTAATCCACAAAATATACTGGCAAACTTTTATCATGTACCGATATTATTTGAGCGCTTCTTGCTCACCTCCTTTGGTTCCTCTCTGCCACCCATTGGTTTGAAGCCTGAGTCCATTTAGGGTATGTTGCCATGACACTCTCTAGCCTGCCGCTGCTGCCGCTGCCGCTGCCTCTGCATGCCGTCCCCTATAGTGTCAGGGTCAATTATTGGATGTTTTAGATGCTATCTAGCCTCATTCGGTCACTCTGTCATGGCCATGCTGTTGCCCATAATTTTGGCATAATGGTGCGATTAAGCAGCCTCAGAGGCATCCATGCATGCTGCCCCTGCTGTTTCCTGTCCATTTCCGTGGTGTTTCCATCCTTTTCTGAGGTTCCCAGGTGTTTGGCCAAGCTTCCCTGTGCAGAGCCTTGGTCCCCTTGAAAAATGCTCGAGTCTCCCATTGACTTCAATGGGGCTCGTTACTCGAAACGAGCACTCGAGCATCGGGAAAAGTTCGTCTCGAATAACGAGTACCCGAGCATTTTAGTGCTCGCTCATCTCTAGTGGACAGCCATTTTCAAGTCTCTCCAGGGATGCTCAATTAGGCTTAGACCGGGTTCAAGAATGGTCAGAGTTGTTCTGAAGGCCACTGCTTTGTCAATTTAGCTGTGTGCTTAGGGTCATGGTCTTTTGGAAGTTGAACCTTTGGCCCAGAGGTTTTTATCTAGGAAATCTTTGTACTTGGCCGCATTCATCTTTCTTTCAATTGCAACCAGTCCTCCTGTCCCTGCAGCATAAAAACACCCCCATAGCATGATGCTGCCACCACCGTGTTTCACTATTAGGATTGTATTTGGCAGGTGATGAGCAGTGCCTGTTTTTTTCCACACTTACCATTTACAATTAACACCAAAACGCTCAATCTTCATCTAATCAAACCAGAGCATCTTATTTCTCATAGTCTAGGAGTCCCTCTTGTGTTTTTTTGCAAACTGTGTGCCAACTTTCATATGATCTGCCATAAAGCCCCAACTAGTGGAGGTCTGCAATGATTGACTTCAAGGGACTTTCTTCCATCACCCTATTGCATCTCTGGAGCTCAGCCACAGTAATTTTGGGGGTTCTACTTCACCTCTTTTACCAAGGCTCTTCTATCATGAGGGCTTAATTTGGCTGGATGGCCAGGTTGAGGAAGATTTGTGGTCGTTCCAAACGTCTTCCATTTAAGGATGATGGAGGCCACTGTGCTCTTAGGAACCTTGAGTGCTGCAGAAATTGTTTTGTAACCTTTACCTTTCCACAATTCTATCTCTGAACTCCTGGGGCAGTTACTTAGACTTTATGATTCTAATATGCTCTGACAAGCACTGTGAGCTTTGAGGTCTAATATATAGACAGGTGTCTGCCTTTCCTAACCATGTCCAATCAGTTTAACTAAAGACAGTTGGACTCCAATGAAGGAGCAAAACCAACTCAAGGAGGATCAGAAGAACATGGGCAGCACGTTAAATATAAGTGTCACAACAAAGGGTCTGAATATTTCTTTCTTTCTTATTTAATTATTACTAGAGATGAGCGAGCACTAAAATGCTCGGGTACTCGTTATTCGAGACGAACTTTTCCCGATGCTCGAGTGCTCGTCTCGATTAACGAGCCCCATTGAAGTCAATGGGAGACTCGAGCATTTTTCAAGGGGACCAAGGGTCTGCACAGGGAAGCTTGGCACTTGGCACCTGGGAACCTCAGAAAAGGATGGAAACACCACGGAAATGGACAGGAAACAGCAGGGGCAGCATGCATGGATGCCTCTGAGGCTGCTTAATCGCACCATTATGCCAAAATTATGGGCAACAGCATGGCCATGACAGAGTGACCGAATGAGGCTAGATAGCATCTAAAACATCCAATAATTGACCCTGACACTATAAGGGACGGCATGCAGAGGCAGCGGCAGCATTGGCAGGCTAGAGAGTGTCATGGCGACATACCCTAAATGGACTCAGGTTTCACCAAAGGAGGTGAGATGATTTCCTATGTGAACAAAAGATTGACGGTATATTTAGTCGACAACACAGCATGGTGGCGACATAGTGACCAAGTTCCATAACGTATCTGGTGAAACACCCGAAAAATGAGCCTGACACAGCTCTTTTGATAAGGGGACGACATGTGGAGGCAGCCATGGAGACGACTTCCATGATTAAGAGCGACAGTATGGGGCATTCATATTGCGCTGCTATGATTGCAACTTCAGGTCTCCAGCATGGCGGCGACAGATGGGCCGAGTTCCACTATGTATCTGGTGAAACACCTGAAAATTCTGCCTGACACAGCTCGTTTGACAAGGGGATGATGTGCTGCATATCCTCTCGTGCTCCAGCGTCTGGGGTATAGAGAGTTGAAATGAGACATTGGTGGACGCTGTGGAGGATCGTGGAGGCAAAATGGACAGGAAACAGCAGGGGCAGCATGCATGGATGCCTCTGAGGCTGCCTAATCTTGGGATGGAGCTGGCGGTCCACTGCCAGGCGAGCTTTCGCCTGTCCAAGCCCCTGTCTCTCGGCTCCTCCCCACCCAAAATGGGCCTGGGGGCCAGAAGCGTTTACTTTGAAAAAATTATAATTTTGAAAGCAGGCCGGGTCGTTTGAATATTTCACCTAGCAATAATGGAATAGCATAGTGGTTCTATTTTTAATTGTTTTTACGGAAATGGTTCCATGATTAAGAGCGACAGTATGGGGCATCCATATTGCGCTGCTATGATTGCAACTTCAGGTCTCCAGCATGGCGGCGACAGATGGGCCGAGTTCCACTATGTATCTGGTGAAACACCTGAAAATTCTGCCTGACACAGCTCGTTTGATAAGGGGATGATGTATGGAGGCAGTGAACTAGTAGTAGATTAAAGGTGCTGCAGTTAAAACTATGTTAGTTGGATCTTGAGATGGAGCTGGCACTCCGCTGCCAGGCGAGCTTTCGCCAATCCAAGCCCCTGTCTCTAGGCTACTCCCCAAACAGCACTTCTAAGAACCTTTTGTATAAGATCAAGTGTAGTAGCGTTCTTATAAGTTTAGGATATGGCGGGTGAGGGGAATGTAAACAGATGCGCAAGAAGCGCTGAAATAATATCGGTAAATGATAAAAGTTTGCCAGTATATTTTGTGGATTACACAGCAGGGTGGCGACAAAGTTAACAAGTTTGATGTGGAAGCCATGAAAACAACCCAAAATTCTGCCTGACACAGTTCGTTTGATAAGGAGACCATGTATGGAGGCAGCTATATGGACGACTTTTGGAGGCAGCTATGGCGATGACGTGTGGAGGTAGCAATGGAGACAACGTGTGGAGCCAGCTAAAAAGACGACATGTGGAGGCTGCTATGGAGACAATTTAATTTGGATAGTGCCTGTATGTCGCAGTCCAGAAAAGTTTTCAAACCAGAGGAGCAGGTAGGTGGTCCTCCAGAAAAATTAAATAAATTGAGTGCCTGTATGTGGCAGTCCAAAAAAGTTTTCAAACCAGAGGAGCAGGTAGGTGGTCCTCCAGAAAAATTAAATAGATTGAGTGCCTGTATGTGGCACTCCCAAAAAATTGCTTAAAACAGAGGACCGGGTAGGTGGCCCTCCAGAAAAATTAAATACATAGAGTACTATAGCTAGAGCCAGAGCCAAAAAATAGCCAGTTTCCTATGCTTTAGTGTACAAAGAGGAGGAGAAGGAGGACAATGAGGAGGAGGAGTGCATACATTATTCAGGTTGAGCTTCTTTCACCTGTTGGAGAATGAAAATGCGGAGAAATCCAGGCTTTATTCATCTTGATAAGCGTCAGCCTGTCAGCGCTGTCAGTCGACAGGCGTGTACGCTTATCGGTGATGATGCCACCAGCTGCACTGAAAACCCGCTCGGACAACACGCTAGCGGCAGGGCAGGCAAGAACCTCCAAGGCGTACAGCGCCAGTTCGTGCCACATGTCCAGCTTTGAAACCCAGTAGTTGTAGGGAGCTGTGTGATCATTTAGGACGATGGTATGGTCAGCTACGTACTCCCTCACCATCTTTCTGTAAAGATCAGCCCTACTCTGCCGAGACTGGGGACAGGTGACTGTGTCTTGCTGGGGTGACATAAAACTGGCGAAGGCCTTGTAAAGCGTACCCCTGCCAGTGCTGGACAAGCTGCCTGCTCGCCTACTCTCCCTCGCTACTTGTCCCGCAGAAGTACGCCCTCTGCCGCTAGCGCTGTCAGAAGGGAAATACTGTTTCAGCTTGTGCACCAGGGCCTGCTGGTATTCATGCATTCTCACACTCCTTTCCTCTCCAGGGATGAGAGTGGAAAGATTTTGCTTGTACCGTGGGTCCAGGAGAGTGAATACCCAGTAATCGTTGCTGGAATAAATTCTTTGAACGCGAGGGTCACGGGATAGGCAGCCTAGCATGAAATCTGCCATATGCGCCAGAGTCCTAACGCTCAAGAATTCACTCCCCTCACTGGCCTGACTGCCCATTTCCTCCTCCTCCAACTCCTCCAACTCCTCTTCTTCTGCCCATACACGCTGAACAGTGAAGGACTGAACAATGGTCCCCTCTTCTGTCTCGCCAACATTCTCCTCCTCTTCCTCCTCATCCTCCTCCACCTCCTCCGATATGCGCTGAGAAACAGACCTAAGGGTGCTTTGGCTATCAACAAGGGAATCTTCTTCCCCCGTCTCTTGTCACGAGCGCAAAGCTTCCGACTTCATGCTGACCAGAGAGTTTTTCAACAGGCCAAGCAGCGGGATGGTGAGGCTGATGATGGCGGCATCGCCACTGACTTTGACTCCTCAAAGTTACTCAGCACCTGACAGATATCAGACATCCACGTCCACTCCTCATTGTAGACTTGAGGAAGCTGACTGACCTGACTACCAGTTGACATCTGGCAGTCTACAATCGCTCTGTGCTGCTGGTAAACTCTGGATAACATGGTTAATGTTGAATTCCACCTCGTGGGCACGTCGCACAACAGTCGGTGAGCGGGCAGTTGGAGGCGGCGCTGCGCTGCCCTGAGAGTGGCAGCATCTGTGCTGGACTTCCTGAAATGCGCACAGATGCGGCGCACCTTCGTGAGCAAATCAGACAGATTGGGGTATGTCTTGAGGAAACGCTGAACTATGAGATTTAACACATGGGCCAGGCATGGCACATGTGTCAGTCTGCCGAGTTGCAGAGCCGCCACCAGGTTACGGCCGTTGTCACACACAACCATGCCTGGCTTCAGGTTCAGCGGTGCCAGCCACAGATCAGTCTGCGCCGTGATGCCCTGTAATAGCTCTTGGGCGGTGTGCCTTTTATCGCCTAGGCTCAGCAGTTTGAGCACCGCCTGCTGTCGCTTAGCGACGGCACTGCTGCTGTGCCTAGAGCTACCGACTGATGGCGCCATGCCCACGGATGGTAATTCGGAGGAGGAGGTGGAGGAGGGGTGGGAGGAGGAGGAGGCTTAGTAGGCCTTTGAGACCTGGACCGAGGTAGGCCCCGCAATCCTCGGCGTCGGCAGTATATGACCAGCCCCAGGGTCAGACTTGGTCCCAGCCTCCACCAAGTTAACCCAATGTGCCGTCAGCGATACATAGTGGCCCTGCCCGGCAGCACTCGTCCACGTGTCCGTGGTCAGGTGGACCTTGTCAGAAACGGCGTTGGTCAGGGCACGGATGATGTTCTCTGATACGTGCAGGTGCAGGGCTGGGACGTCACATCGGGAAAAGTAGTGGCGGCTGGGGACCGAATACCGAGGGGCGGCCGCCCCTATGAGGTTTCGAAAGGCCTCGGTCTCTACCAGCCTATAGGGCAGCATCTCCAGGCTAAGCAACTTGGAGATGTGGACGTTGAGGGCTTGGGCGTGTGGGTGGCTTGCGCTATACTTCCTTTTGCGCTCCAGCATCTGGGGTATGGAGAGCTGAACGCTGGTGGATGCTGTGGAGGATCGTGGAGGCGAAGATGGGGTTTTCACACGGGAGGTGTTTGGGCCGTGGTCCTGGACAGGGGGCTGACTACCAGATGACACAGGGGAAGGAGCAGTGGTGTGCCCGGCCGGAGGTGAACGGGCTTGGTGCCATTGAGTGGGGTGTTTAGCATTCATATGCCTGCGCATACTGGTGGTAGTTAAGCTAGTAGTGGTGGAACCCCTGCTGATCCTGGTTTGGCAAAGGTTGCACACCACAGTCCGTCGGTCATCTGGTGTTTTTTTAAAGAACCTCCAGACTTCTGAAAATCTAGCCCTCGCCACGGGAGCTTGACTACGGGCAACATTTGGCGCTGATGCACCAGCTCTGGCCCTGCCTCTCCGTCTGGCCCCACCACTGCCTCTTCCAACCTGTTCTGCTATAGGACTCGCCTCCGTCTCAGAAGCACTGTGTTCACCCGGCCTATCAACCCAGCTTGGGTCTGTCACCTCATCATCCTCCGATCCCTCAGTCTGCTCCCCCCTCGGACTTCCTGCCCTGACAACAACTTCACCACTGTCTGACAACCGTGTCTCCTCATCGTCCGACACCTCTTTACACACTTCTTCCACTACGTCAATAAAGTCATCATCACCCACAGACTGCGACCGGTGGAAAACCTGGGCATCGGAAAATTGCTCAGCAGCAACCGGACAAGTGGTTTGTGACTGTGGGAAGGGTCCAGAAAACAGTTCCTCAGAGTATGCCGGTTCAAATGCCACATTTTGCTGGGAGGGGGCAGACTGGGGGGAAGGAGGCTGAGGTGGAGGAGCTGGAGGAGTGCTGATTTCGGTGACATGGGTGGACTGCGTGGAAGACTGACTGGTGGACAAATGGCTAGAAGCATTGTCCGCAATCCACGACATCACCTCTTCGCACTCTTCAACAGTGCTCTACCACGAGTCCCAGTAACTTGAGACATGATGAACCTAGGGAGTGTAGCTCTGCGGCGTTCCCCTGCTCCCTCATCAGCAGGTGGTGTCTCACCCCGCCCAGGACCACGGCCTCTGACCCCTGCAGTAGGTGGACGCCCACGTCCACGCCCTAGTCCTCTACCCCTAGCCCTCGGGTTAAACATTTTCAAAATTAAACTTCAAATTTTTTTTTTTTGTGCTTTTTTGTGTTTTTTTTTTTAAACAAAACGATGCTATCCTATTGCTATGGCTAGTTTTGCTATTGCTAGGATTTTGTGCTGTGCCTGATGACTTTGAGCTATAAAAAGAAATAAAGGTAAAAAAAAATAAATCAGCAGACCTAATTCTAATCAAACCCCTAATAAATTGTCCCACTTCGGTGTTTGAGGTGGATATGCGTGTCACTAAGAGCTAAACACAACGGTCGCAAGTCTCCCAGCAAATTCCTCACAATATGGTACTAGCTGCACTACTAATGCCAGCAAGCCCAGCAACAAGCAAACAAAAGAAAGGAAAATATAACTCTATTGTAGGCCTAAGTAAGCCGTTGGGGTTCTCCTATGGCTATTTTCTAGCCTACACTGAAAGCACACTGCTTTGCAATACGACTTTGAGCTATAAAAAGAAATAAAGGTATAAAAAAATAAATCAGCAGACTCTGCCTAATTCTAATCAAACCCCTAATAAATTGTCCCACTTCGGTGTTTAAGTTGGATATGTGTGTCACTAAGAGCTAAACACAACGGTAGCAAGTCTCCCTGCAAATTCCTCACAATATGGTACTAGCTGCACTACTAATGCCAGCAAGCCCAGCCACAAGCAAACAAAAAAAAGTAAAATAAAACGTTATTTTAGCCCTAAGAAGGGCTGTTGGGTTCTTGTAGAATCACTCCTGCCTAACACTATTCTAATAGAACAGCCTAACGCTTTCCCTGACCAGCAGCAGCTCTCTCCCTAGCGGCATCCAGACAGAGAATGATCCGAGCAGCGCGGGCAGGGGCTAGTCTATTCCAGGGTCACCTGATCTTGCCAGCCAACCACTGCTATCGACGTGTAAGGGTACCACGTCATTCTGGGTGGAGTGCAGAGTCTCCTGGCTTGTGATTGGCTCTGTTTCTGGCCGCCAAAAAGCAAAACGGCGGGAGATGCCATTTTCTCGAGCTGGCGAAATACTCGTCGAGCAACGAGCAGTTTCGAGTACGCTAATGCTTGAACGAGCATCAAGCTCGGACGAGTATGTTCGCTCATCTCTAATTATTACCAAAAATATCTACATTTCTGTTTTGTCTCTGTCAAGATGGGTTGCAGAGTATTCATTAATGAGCAAAAAAATAACTTTTTTGATCTTATTAATTCTATTAACGAAACGAAGAGTGAAAAGTTAAAAGGGGTCTGAATACATTCTTTACCCACTGTAAGTTAAGGGTGACATGTTTGATGAGTTTTATTTATTTATTTTTTAATTATGTTAAAGTGTAGTTGAAAAGCACATTTTCATAAATATGTCATTTCTTTTGTCAGATTTGAGTTACCGTATATACTCGAGTATAAGCCGACCCGAGTATAAGCCGAGGCCCCTAATTTTACCACAATATACTGGGAAAACCTATTGACTCGAGTATAAGCCGAGGGTTGGTCACAGCCTCCCCAGTATATAGCCAGCCAGCCCCTGCCCCAGTGTATATAGCCTGCCAGCCCCTGCCCCAGTGTATATAGCCTGCCAGACCTTGCCCCAGTGTATATAGCCTGCTGCCGCTGTCGGACAGATCGCACGGAAGATATACAGGGGTCGCCGGAAAGGTGAGTTTAGATATATTTATTTTTTTGACTCGAGTATAAGCCGAGTTTGGGTTTTTCAGCACATTTTTTGTGCTGAAAAACTAGGCTTATACTCAAGTATATAAGGTATCTCTGTGAGCATTTTGGTTTTTCTATTATTAAACAAGGGGTACCAACAGTTTTGTCCATGTCTTGTGTATACACACTCTCTTATCCTTACTCACTGTATTTATCAGCATTTCACTTAACTTAATATTTTAGACAGTGGGACCATATTTATTCTTATGGAATGGGCACAAAGCAGCTTAGGTCTGTTCTCTTGCCACTCACTACACAGCCCTCCCACTCTCACTTTGTCCCAGGTGCAGCAGGTCTCTTGGCGAGAGAAAGAAGAGAACTCACAGACAGGGGGAAAGCGAGCAAAGCTCTGTCTGGAACTCTTCCTCATAATGAAGCTTTCAAAGACTTTAATTGGTGAAGACTGCAGATAACAAGCCTTTAGATGTCTCTGTTAATGAAAAAATAAAAAGATTTAGATTTTGCAATACAGGAAGTAAAACCCCAAAAAGGTAATAATTGCCTGATGAAAGGTTCCAATAACCTGATTTAACAATGCCTTTTTTGGCATTCTGAGTAAGTCTTTGCAGCATATTGCAGCAAAGACCTACCTGTAACTACCGGGTGTTTTCCTGCCGAACACCTCCGGCAGATAGATGGCAGTTCATGGGCGTCGGGGAGCGGCGATCCATCCCCATGACAGCCTTCGGTCTTCCGAAGACCTGAGGCTGACTCATGTTACCCCCTTCATACAATGTGCTATCAGCACATTATACTGAATGAGGAGGAAAATCCCCATACACTGCCATACTGTACTATGACAGTATATGATACGATCGATCAGACAACCTAGGGTTAAAGTACTCTAGGAAGTCAGAAAAATAGTAAAAATTGAAATTAAAAAAGGACAAAAATATTATAATAAAAAAACCTAAAAATTCTAATTAAACCCCTATTAAAAATCATAAACACATTAGATATTGCCGTGTTTTTCACCATTTTCACTGCATTTGGATTTTTTTTCACACTTCCCAGTACACGGCAGGGAATATTAAATACCGTCACTATGAAGTGTGATTTATTACGCAGAACACAAGAGCTCTTTATGTGTAAAAATAAACAAGTTATAGATTTTTGAAGGTGGGGAGTGAAAAATAGAAATGAAAAAACAAAAAGAGGCCAGATCGTGGTTTCATGGGATTTAACCAGCACATTGGTCCTTTTCCACAGACTAAGCACATTTGTGTGCAGGTAGTCTAACTTTGATACACATAGGTTCAGAGAGGCACATTTTTTTTCTAATTTTAATTCTTTTGATTTTAATCTCGAAATACATACAATAGCATAATCATAATATAATATTTGAGTTACATCAGATAATTGGATTATTATATATTTTTATTTTATTCTAGGTCAGTGGAATGATGCACAATACTGGAAGACATGTGTCCTTCCGCCTAGACAAGCGACATCATGTTAATATTTCTGGTGGCCCCCTATTATATAATCATCGACTTGAAGAGATTATGTTGCATTTTGGCAGTGAAAATAGCATTGGGTCAGAACATTGCATGAATAAAGAAGCTACTGCTGGAGAGGTAACTGCAATAACAAAATAATGACCACTACCCTTTAAATAATTTTATTCTGTAATTATAAAGAGAAACTAAAATAGTAACTGAAATGTATCTACATGTGTCTAAAATGTAAATTATACATTTACTGATTACATAGATAGATGTATAGATCCTAATGAACAGGAAAGTACAAGTTGTCATAATTGACCAACCAAAACCATGTGTTCCCCAGTGCCTTAACACTGTGCAATGTTATTTTTGATTGGTGACAGGTTCCAATTGACCATGCTTATTTTAAAAATGGCTTTGTCAGCATTCTTAATCATTTCAGTACTTTATAAAACTTTATTTCACATTACCTTGCTCCCTGCCACCAGTTTGTGGTGAGTCCTTGGGGAAAAGTTGCAGTAGCCTGTGGGCCTGTGCATCAGTCTCCTCTCCTCCACTACTATCCAGCTCTCTCCCCACTTCCTGGCATTATGCAGGTAGGGAAAGGAGGGGGCGGTGTGGAATAAAGGAGAAATGCATGATAAAACTGAGACACATGCACACAGGCCCACCTCTACCTACGGACTCAGCAAATGCTACTGGCAGGGAGCAAGTTAATGTGAAATAAAAGTTTTATAAAGTACTGAAATCATTCAGGATGCTGGCAAAGGCATTTTTGAATTCAGCTTAGCATAGGTTATTGGAATCTATCACCAGCAAAGAATTATATTCCTGCTGAAAGGTAAACTTTATTTGCTTTTTTGAGTGCTTTGTAAATATTATTAAGGTGTTGTGAACCTACATTCCAGATTTTTGTCATAGATTGATACTATTATTAAAAGGGTTGTCCAAGAAATTCTGAGTAGAAAATTCTGCTGGTGTGCTGGGAGGGGGCTGTAAACAAAAAATTAACCTTTACTTACCTCTTCAGGCACTCCTGGTGTCATGCGCCGCTGTCTCCGCTGTCGCTGGCCTTCTGTTTGCTTACTGGAGCATGGCCCTTCCACTCCAACAACATCCGCCGTTCTGGCTCACCCACATGTCCCTTGTACCCGTGCCTGATACAGTGCTGGTACAGCGGATGGGTGGGAGTGCCATCCAGAGGATGTAGTCAGATTTTTTTTATACTCTTGGACAAACCCTTTAAGGTAATGGAAAAAATAGAGAACTAAATAACACTGTTTCATAAGTATTTAAGGTTCTTTAGAACACAATAAAAAACGTTTCATTTAATTATGTAGTGCTTTTAAATAAAAGTCATAAATGATGCTTTTAATTCAAGTCCAACTGAGCCACAATGTATTAGCATATACACTCAAGAAGTGAAGCAAGTACCAAATTGATTGATATGCCCTCAGTAAAACATTTAATATTGTTATGTCACTGTGTGTAAAGTAAATCAATAATGTAAATAGATTAGACAGTGTATCATGAAAAATAAATGAGCTTGTGTACATAAATACTGTATTCATTTAAAATGTATTATTTCACTGTAACAATGTTTGCCTCCTTAATGGGATCTTCTGCTTTGTAGTTTTCTTTTGCTGTTTAAAAAGCACAAACTGTTTAAAACAAATGCCTCTTATGCTGAACTACTAATGGCCTTGTGTTTTTATGTAGTTAGTAAGTATCGCCATACTGAAAAGTGACCAATCGAGCCAAACTTTCACTGCAGAGCTCATGTCAGTATTATACCATTTAAGTTTCTTATGATGCAATAAATGAGAGAATTTAATTTACCGTATATATACTTGAGTATAAGCCAACCTGAATATAAGCCGAGGCCCCTAATTTTGCCACAAAAAAACTATGAAAACTATGAAAGCCTAGAATGCATTGCTCACGGCTAGTATACAGCTAGTTAGTGCCTTTCCCCCTTAGTATATATCTATCCAGCCCCTGCCCACAGTATAAAGCCACCCCCCTTCCCAAGTATATAGCCAGCCCCTTGCCCCAATAGTTAGCCAGCTGACTGCCCCAGTAGTTAGCCAGCCCCCTGTACCAGTAGTTAGCCAACCGCTGCCTCTGTAGTCAGTCAGCCTCACGCCCCTTTAGTCAGCCAGCCTCTGTGTTTGCCCAATTCCTAAAAAAAATAAAGGCAAAACTCATCTTTCCGGTGCCCCCTTAAGCTCTTCTCTCCTTCAGTCAGTCAGCAGCGGGTCTGTGTGAAACTCTGGTGCACAAGCTGTCAGGTCAGCCACTGCTGACATCAGAGTGCGTGCCGGCTGGCACACACATTATGATGACAGTATGGTGGCTGATGTCAAAGTCTGCATGGCCAACGCGCACAAACCTGCCGCTGCCAGACCGAAGAAGAGAAGACCTGCGGGGGGGGCACCAGAAAGGTATGTTTTTTCTTGACTATTTTTTTGTGCTGAAAAATTCGACTTCTACTCGAGTATATATGGTAATTAATTTATATTCCTGAATATAGATTTCAGTTGGATAGGATGCTAAGTGCCCTTAACCCAGATTACGGTGGCCTCACATTGGTGGTCTTATTTCACATCTATGTTTTTCTCTGAATTTTCAATTTTCTTTTCCACACTTTAGTTTGGTCAGTGGTCAGTTTAGAACCTGTTCTTTTTGTGTTCACTGACAACATTGAATCAGTGGAAAAAGCTGTAATGTGTAAAAAAAACCATTGAAAAGAATGGTACAGTAAGGCATTAGATTAATTCACTGAAGCCAGGAAGAGAAAACCAAACTGTATGTGTCCATAATCTAAAATGGGTTCAGTGAAAAATCTCTGTGAAAAAAATGCCAATCTGAAACCATTGTCATGTTAAAGGGGTATCTTTATCTAGGCATTGCCACTTAATTTAGCTGTCATATACATTTTTTCAATTGGATGTTTTTTTAAAAATGTCTAATTTCCTATATATGTTAAACTGTAAAACCTATATACTGTATACATATACACTGAAAAACCTCACTTCGGCTTATACATGAGTAAATTAAAAAACATACATACTCATACATATAAATGTACATACTCACCCTCTGGCGCCCGATGCTCCACGTGGCTCCCGGCAGCTCTTCTTCTATTTTCTATGTGCTGTAGTAGCTGGCAGAGATACGTCCATTTGATCTGCTGGCCGGCGCACACAATGATGCTTTGGTGTCGCCACTGATGAGGTCATAGTGTGCTGACAGATCTCGTGGATGCTTCTCTGCCGGGTTACTACAGCATAGAGTAGATAGAAGGGGAGCCATACTGAGGATCAGGAGCCGCGTGGAGTATCGGGGCGGGTGAGTATGTAAGTTTATTTTTTTTATGTGCTGGGATGGCTGTATACTAAAGGGGGCTGGCTGGTTGTATACTACTGATGGCTGGCTGTATACTACTGGGGGCTGGCTGGCTGTATACTACTACTAAATAAAGCATGCAAGGCCACCACTGCCAGAGTGTGGAGGATCATATCAAGGAATAGCTATCTCATTTCTAAGGGATAACATGGCAAAATTTATTTTACACCGGTAATTTTTTAATAACTTGCAATTTAAAGAAATGTATATGTATGGCTGATTATTTAAATGAAATGGTAATGCCCACATGGAAATACCTTCTTAAACTCTAAATAGTTTGGGAACTGTGCTGGGATTTCCCATTAATATACACTAATGACTAGTGATGAGTGGACCCTTTAAAAAAAGTTGGCTCTGATCTTGGGTGATAATAGTCACTAGCAAAGTTGCCAGCAGAATTTAAACTACGGCGGCCATGCACTTGCCAGCACTAATATGCCAGCAGTTCAGATTTGCTCAATACTATTGGTTGCCAGTAGTGAAACCCTTTCTATTTCTGTGTGTTTGCATTTTCAGAGGCGGGTGAAAAATATTTGCAACATGGACTTTGTAACATGAAATTGGGTAAAGTGATTACACTACCTCTTCCTATTAGAGGGTAGTTTGCAGGAATCATTGTTTTATTTGGAGAGATACTGTGCAGGCAATACTGTTACAAAACTGAATATTATTTATTGCACATATTTTTAATAGACACCGTTTAAAAAAAAAACATGGATACCCCCCTAAAAGCCATGATCTCTTCTTTTCATGGAGCTATTAATCTGTGCTCGTCCATGTCTCTTCTCACTATTTCCTACTTACTGTATCTATCTTGTTTCTTTGAAACTTTAATCTATGACTTTCTATCTTCTCTTTTAGCAACTGACCTTGTGAGATACCCCTCTTTTATCACAGGTACAACTGATTCATTATAACCAGGATTTGTACAGTAATGTCAGTGAGGCCTCCCGCAACCCCAATGGCCTGGCTATAATCTCTATTTTCATGAATGTGAGTTCTTGTGTTTTATGTACTTGATTCATATTTTTCTAGCATTAAATGGAGAACGTTTATAATGAGAATTCCTGGTCAATGTAAGGTCTGTGAGTATTAAATGCCAGGCTGTAATAATATTATTTATTAAAAGTGCTGATTATAATCCCTTGCAAACATGCCTTTGAAAAAAATGCATATTACCTTGTATATAGTAGGTTAAATATGCATCACAGATCAAAACTGGAATAATTGTGCAGAAGTATTAGTGTAAACATGAGTAGTGCAGCTTAATAAGTGCACATGAAAAAAAGCATCTTTTAACCAGTTTGCGATCTGAGTCCGATATATATCGAATGCTGAGTGCAGGGACTTGCGACAGGGTGACAAGTGTATGGGGCGGGTTGGGATTGCAAGATGACACCCGCCCACTGCCATCACAGGACCAATTTGATTGGTCCTGCAGTGTTGATCACTGAAACTGGCCAGTGGATACAGACTGGCCAATGACAGTGAAGTAAGTCATGCCATATCATGCCATGACTGATCTATGTCATGACAGATCATCCCATGACAGATCATGTCATGACATATGTAAGTCAGGAGAGAACCGTCACTCTCCAACACAACTATTCTAAATTTGTTGGTGTTGGAGAGATACATGTGATCTGTCCTGTAGGTACTGTTACACAATCACTATTAAACCCCCCTCCAATCATCTGTTTTTTTTTTCTTGCATTATTTCCACCACTGTTCACTTTTGTTCTGATTAAGCCCTTACTGCACCATGACAGCGGGGAACATTCTCGTGAGCTTGTAATTCGTACAAAATGACGCTCCACAACATCATGGAGATTGCACAGCTCAGAAGCAGTGCCCTCCGTGCAGGAGGCCGGCTGTATGTTATAGATCCCAGGTGTTTAACTGTCTGGACACTGCAATCAAACATGACCACAACACCTAAAGGAGTTACCCACCTTTCCGCCCGGTGGTACCTTGCCAGGTACGAGGTGCTGCTCATCTCCACGGCAACCCTAAGGTCCAATAAAGGGGCAGGACCTAGCATTGCCAGTGTCAGCTTATATGTATGCATAAGCTAACTGTTCTAATATACTGCTAAACATCAGGTATTTCTACACTGTAATGAGATCTCCTCTCAGCCGTCTTTTTTCTAAACTAAATAACCCAAAATTTTGTTGTCTGGCCTTTTAGTCCTGTGACTTTTATAAGGGCAAACTTACCCCTTATCTTGAGAATCTATTCCTCTCTTGATACATCCCATAATTTTATTTGCTTTAGCAGCAGCTGCCTTGCTCAGATCACTAAAATTAAGCTTACCATACACCAATGCCGCCAAGTCCTTTCCAGCTCCAGTATTACCAAGTAATTGACTGTTTAGAACATAATTATACTTTTTTATGGCCGAAGTGCATAACTTTACATTTATCTACATTAATCCTCATCAACCATTTTTCCGCCCACTCCTCCAGCTTCCACAAATCCCTCTGCAATGCTATACTATTGGCCACAGTTTTAATTCCTTTACATAGCTTAGCATCTGAAAATATTGAAGCTTGACTGTGTAAACCTACTACAAGATCATTAATAAAAATATTCAAAAGAAGTGGCCCCAATACTGACCTCTGTGGAACTCCACTGGTTACATCAATCCAATCTGAGAATGTGACATAAATGACAACCACTCTGTTTTGGATCACTAAGCCAAATACTTACCCAAATACACAGATTTTCCCCTAGTCCTGTTAGGGTAGGATTTAATATATCCTCTTTTAGTGTGTGTTGGCTGTGTTTCTAATCAATAAAGCATATTGTAACGGATAATGACAGTAAATAAAGTAGGAAAACAGAGTGGCAATCACCGGAATAAAAGCAGAAGACTTTATTGCAAAAATAAATCCAGGAAAGGGGGGATGCACGCCACGACTAGCCTCAAACACTCTCTCAAGCCTCACTCCCGGGGTGCACACTGAGGCAGCGGGTCAGCGTCTTGGTGAGATCGTGGAGCTGTGAGTGGCTGATGTAACGCTGGAGAACTGCGACACTAGAAGGTTGGTGCCGGTCATCTGTGTTCTTCTATCATTTGAAATATTGTAAGGGATGACTCAGACACCTGCTGTTTCAAGTCTCACTTATGCTATTGCCCGGGGCAAATCAGCACTGAACAGGCTTTATTTGGTTTCACATGTATATATAGGAGAATACTAATCATGACATTAGAGTTCCCAGCTTATATAGTCTCTTAATTGGAGAACTTCCCTGCTGTCACACATTGGGGGAGATTTAATTACCCGGTCCTGTCGCGATCCTGTGGTGCGTTGTCTGACGAGGATTCGGGTCAGCCGCAATTGACTAAGATCGTGCGCCCCAGTTCCTGCATCCGTCGCTTCTGCGCCGAGGTCCACCAGAGTTCACCAGCTTCTTCCCGGTGCTTGTAAGTGCAACACATTTGCAAATGTTAAATCCTGCGTGTTGTCCGAATCTGTTGGGTTGTCTGAAGGCCCGCACCCTATCCCCCCACCCCCCGCGATTTCTGTCACCTGCAAGCCAGCACCAATGTGCTGAAATCCAATCGCGTACGACAAAATCCCGTGTCAGTTCGGCGCAAAACGAAAATGTGCTCGTGGAACCTGGAAATGTAAGTTATGAATTTATTTGGGTGCTATGACTATCTGCATCAAAAGTAGAGAATTTAGAACGTTGAAAATAAGGAATTTTTCAAAATGTTTGCCAAAATTGTTTTTTTTTTCATAACTAAACGCAAAGGATTTCATCCAAATTTTTAAACCAATTTGAAGTCATGAGAAAACAATCTCAAAATCTGCTGGATGCAGATGGAACACTTGATGACCCTCATGATGATGCATTTCCGATCACATGGCTGGAACCAGGAAGTACCGCATGCTATTTAAGGAGAGTGTAGCAGACTGACGAAGCCTGACCCGTGGGCGATATGCGCGGGGTCTTTTCTCCCACATCCCCGCTCTGCCTACTACTAGGTAATATTCTGTTTACTGTATTTTGATTTCTTTTGGCATTCTACACTGCTTAAGCCTCTACGTACTTATACATTGTGATTTTTTTTGCTGAGATTGTCTTATTGGCTTTGGATGTTTGCACAATTGCAGTGTTATCTTTATATATTCCTAATTATTTGATTACAGGCAGCTGCTGCCAAAGCAAATAAAATTATGGGATGTATCAAGAGAGGAATAGATTCTCATGATAAAGACATAGTTTTGCCCTTATACAAATCGCTGGTCAGACCACACATGGAATATTGTGTACAGTTTTGGGCACCAGTGTATAAAAAGGATATAGTAGAGCTGGAACGGGTGCAGAGGAGAGCAACCAGGATTATTAGGGGAATGGGGGGATTAGAATACAATGACAGATTACAAAATTTGGGATTATTCAGTTTAGAAAAAAGACGACTGAGGGGAGACCTCATTACAATGTACAAATACCTGAACGGACAGTACAAGGATCTCTCCAAAGATCTTTTTATACCTAGGCCTGTGACCAGGACAAGGGGGCATCCTCTACGCCTAGAGGAGAGGCGATTTTACCATCAACATAGACAAAGGTTCTTTACTGTACGAGCAGTGAGACTATGGAACTCTCTGCCGCAGGAGGTTGTTATGGCGGACTCTATGTACATGTTCAAGAGAGGCCTGGATGCCTTTCTGCAGAGAAAAAATATCACGGGTTATGGGGATAAAACATTTATTTAATTCTTAAAGGTTGGACTTGAAGGACTTGCGTCTTTTTCCAGCCTTATATACTATGATACTATGATACTGTGACCAGGGTCTATGTATGGGATGTTAGGTAATTTTCAGTGGTCTGGCACTTTTTTTTTCTATTTTTAATTCTGATTATATTTAATAAAGTTTATACCATCTGTATTCACACCCACTTTGTTCTGTCTGAGAAGCTTATAATCTTATTTGGGGTGTGTTTAACTAATTTTTGTATACTGCCCCTACACTGAGCTTTAGTTGGACCAAGACACCTGTGGCAAAGTCTAGATACTCAGTGCAAAAGTCCAGTGTGCCTAGGACTGGGGCAGACAAGATTTGCCAGCTTAAGGCTGTGAAATGCACCAATCCCCTCCTGACTAAAGGCAAATGGGTAGGAGGCAATTCAGTCAGAAAGGAGGAGCATCAGGCTGGAGGCAGCAGACCTTATCCTAGGCCTGCAGTAGCTAGCCAGTCCTGGAAACAAGTGAAGAGGCTTAGGGCCTCAGGGCAGGGGCATATTCTGGACTGCCAGCTTTATTTCCTCTGTGTCAAGTGTCTGCCTCTGGCTGAGAAGCAGTGGCCTAGGAAGATCACCTTCTCCTGGCAGTACTGGAGTTTGTCTCCTGAAGCTCCGCAGCCCTTCTGGAACACAAAACACATACGGTCAACAGATGCATCCTAGGTCTTTTTCTTGACTGGGAATGGGTTAAATCATCATTGGGCTATCAGGGGAGGAGTCCTACTTCAGTTCTACCATGAGAGGAGGTAAAAGTACTTGCTGATGTCCTCGTCCACTACCACCCTCCTAGTCCCATCCTTATGTGGGCGTCTCCGATCCCTAGAATGTGGCCACTCACTTTAGTCACTTCAGTAATGTCTCCTTCCCGCTAGTTGAAGCACGCACACTTGAGCTGGGCTCATCCGGCATCGGAACTTCTACCGACCCTGGTCTCTTTTCCCTATGTACGCAAGTCTGGCAGAGATGTCTCTAGTCCGTTAACACCTTTGGTAACAATCCGTTACAAAACAGCTGGCAAAGCGAACTAGATGTACTTTACACTGTCAGGTCATCCCCCATGTGTCCTAAAGCTGTAAACAGTTCCCATGGAACTCTTCCATGACCATTTGCATCTCCGCTTTATCTCATCTAGACATATGGGATTCTCTTAACTATCTATAAACTTCTGGCCGGAAAGCAGTATCTGAAACAGAAGTCAGGTACCCTTGTGTTGGTTTTTAGTCAAAAAGGAACAAATGTCAGTCATAAGCTCTGTCATACAGTTGGTGGGCTTGTTCTTGCATCATCAGCACATGTGGCATAAACAGGGCTTGTATCACAAGCAAAGTCCTTCAAGTCTTTTAGGCTGCCAGCTCTGTCTCCCCCACTTTTTGTAAACACTTATACTTGCAAGGTCACTGTCTGTTCTGTTCTAAGCATAACACAGACACAGTATTCCAAAACAAGCTGCGCAGACTTCTGCCCCCAGAATCTAACCCTCATTAACCCTTTAAACTCCAGAAAGCAGGTACCAGAGACATTGTAACACTTTGTGATATTCACTTGTGGCTGGCTCTTATTCCAGACACTTGTCAAGAATCCCCAGCTGCTAAACTTCAACAAAAACCAGGTGTATTCTACAACTATTATCCTCAACTAGCCTTTATGGCTGCCAACAGAGTAGAGTCATATGCAATTCACTTTCAGGGACTTGGAAAAATAAACTGTCCTAAGATGGCCGCCACTGAAGGATGATAGGGTGTGTCATCTTCTCTAACCACCAGATACAGGTGTGGAGTCTGCATTCCAGGCGCCATCTTTTTCTCCCGAGTAAAATGTAATAAAATCTCTTATTCTCAAATTCTCTCAACATCAAAAACTTTGAAATGTCCCTTATCACCTGTCTCTTTCTCAATGGGCACTCTGAAGGATTCCTGTCACTCCGTCCTGACCGTCCGTCAAAGCCAGAGACTCTAAGTGTCTGTTTGCAAATCTGATCAAGTTTTCTCACTTGTACAATCATCAGATTCTCCGACACATCCCAAAACCTTCAAACCTTCACAACTACTTTGCTTTTCATCACAATGCTACCAGCCTTTATGTTTCATTATGTCAACTTTGCACTTTTCCAACTGTCCTACTTAACTTAACAACCTTCTGTCTACTTACATAAGCCTTCTGTCTATGCATCTTTCCCTTTCCTGCTCTGAACGATCTCTAGCAGGCCAGTGGTTCCCTCCGGGAGGACGTCCTTTCTCTTCTGAGACCGCAGCATCATTTATACCGAGACCCTTACCGCTACAGCTGCTCACCGGCATAAGGGCTGACCTTCAAGCTCACCGATCACCAGTTACAGAGACTTAGCTCAGTGTGTGACATTTAGAGGTTTACCAAAAGGTCCCCTTTAATGATCTCAATCCTGTTCGAATTCCTTGTCAATTTTCCTGACAAAATCCCTGACATATTATCCACTATCCTGGCCGCCTGTATCAGAATCCCAGACGCTTGTCCCGTGTCTCCTTTTTCAAAGTCCCAGACACTTGTCCAGTGCCTGCTTTTCCCTGCGGTCTCTCTCTCCATTCCTCTTAGTATTTTGTGTGACCTTCGAACGTCCTCCCCCTCCCTTTCTGTTCTGGCTGAACAAAGCGCTTACACACAGCAGCCAAGGAACTTGTTTCATTTTCACACAGAGATGTCTAACAATTCAGACCCCAAGCAGGACACCAGTTGGCTATACATATTTATCCTCCAATCCCAGCTGTCTACAGCCACAAGTATCACCACCCCCCGAGCCACAGGCAAGTAACAGGTTAACATATGTAATCTGAAACTTACCGTGATCGTGAGTTGATCAGTCCCAGTCAGGAAGCGATGATCCCGAGGCTGCAGGCAGTGCCGGAATGAGGGGGCATCCTGGTCCTGCTTCAGAGGGATCTCAGCAGTGCCTCCAACTGTTAGGGTAGAATTTAATATATCCTCTTTTGTTGTGGGTTGGCTGTGTTTCTAATCAATAAAGCATATTGTAAGGGATGACTCAGACACCTGCTGTTTCAAGTCTCACTTATGCCATTGCCTAGGGCAAATCAGCACTGCGCAATCTTTATTTGGTTTCACAAGTCTATATAGGAGAATACTAATCATAACATCAGAGTTCCCAACTTATCTAGTCTCTTGATTGGAGAACTTCCCTGCTGTCGCACATTGACGTCATCATAGTGCATTTCTGAAATTCTTTAGCCTTGATGTTTTGGGTTGCGGTCCACGATGCCGGCACCATCTTGAGTTCATTGTTTCTATTACAGCACTTTTTAGGAAAATAAGCCTAGTAGAAATGACAGGATTTGATCTATTAGATAGGTGTACTTTACCAGTCCCAGCAGTCTTATTTTATGAACCAACCTTTTATGTGGCACTGTGAAAAATGCCTTGGAAAAGTCCAGATATAAATATCCAAAGCCTCCCTCAGGTCCAGTCTGGAACTTACCTCCTAATAAAAGCCAATCAGATTGGTCTGACAGGACCAATCCCTGTTATGGTCATGTGTGCTCCTGCGACCTTCCTCCTGTGTGCTTCTCTATGCCCCCTCAGCGTTGCAGCAGGCTCTCTCTAACCTGTCCGCGATCCAGCGCTGTCTCCTGCTTTCCGACACGTGAGTCCCCGCCTCCTAGGGCTTGCCTGCGCTGGCTTCTCAGGTTTAAAGGCCCAGTGCACCGCTAATTGGCGCTGCCCACCTGCCAATCTAGTAAATAGCAAGCCTCTACCCTCATGCCCCACCAGATCTTTGTGCCTCAATCAAGAATGTGCAACCCTGCACAGCAGTAGTATACACCAATTCAAAATATCAACAACACACTAGAGTGAATCCAACAAACAAAAGCAAAGTTGTGTGCCACTGTTAAATTAATACAGAAAACATGAATTTTATTTTATTAGAACACACACCTAAACACAGACAATGCCATAAAAACACTAAGTGCATACAGTGCAAAATCGTATTATTGATACTCTGATAGGTACAATAACAAAACCCCTCCTGAATGGGTAGCATAAACCAAGACCAACCCAGTAGAAATGTAAACAAATTAAAAGTGCATGTGCATATAACCAGCTGACATAAAAGTATTGGAAAAGTAGACTGGTGCCTAGAAAGAATGTTCCTCAATGAGAAATAGATCATATGAGAAAAATTTCCATTTTTGGGGGGCTTTTGCCTTTGAGAACATTGTCCCAGTTTATGCCTATAAGGTCTTCCCTTAGTTGCTGAAAATTTGCCCTCCTGAAGTTCAGAGTGTTGGTTGCCCCTCCTCTATTCCTCCAAATCAATGATATTATGATCACTATTACTCAGGTTCCCCCCAACCTTTAATTTTGATACCCTATCAGGTCTGTTGGTCCAGCAGTACCCCCTCTCTTGTTGGCTCCAGGACCAGTTGTGAAAGGTAATTGTCTTTTTCCCTCTTCTTCTCTCCACCCATACGGACTCCATATTTTCATTTGCGTCACTGATACCATCTCGCAAGACAGGTTTGAGGCAAGAATTCACATATAAACAATCCCCTCCCCCTTTTATTATTTATATGATCATTTCTAAAAAGACTATAACCATCTAAAGTAACAGCCCAGTCATAGCTACTGTCCAGCCATGTCTCGCTGATACCTACTATATCATAATTGTGCTCCAACAGTAAGAGTTCCAGTTCCTCCATTTTCTTTGTGAGGCTTTTGGCATTTTTGTACATATACTTTATATGGTTTTCCCTATCCCTATTTCTTTTGTTCTTATTCCCCAATCTCATTCCAGCCCCCCTTCCTCCTCCATGGACTATGACTCTTCCCAGCGCGCTATCTACACTGTCTTTTTTGCCCTGCACAAGTGAAGTTGCCCTCCCCCAGGTCTCTAGTTTAAACACTCCTCCAACCTTCTAGCCATTTTTAACCCAAAACAGCTGCACCCTCCCCATTGAGGTGCAGCCCATCCCTACGGTAGAGCCTGTAGCCGACAGAAAAGTCAGCCCAGTTCTCCATGAAACCAAAGCCCTCCTTCCTACACCAACTTACTTTACACTTGTGTCGTTGTCTACTTGGACAATATCCTGGTGTTCTCTTCTGACCTGGAGTCTCATCAGGTCCACTTACTACAAGTTATCAGGCACCTAACGGCCAATCGCCTATTTGCCAAACTCAAGAAGTGCCAGTTTCACTAGAAGAGTCTTCTTTTACTCTGATATATCATCTCCAACAGGGATGTACAGATGGAACCTACCAAATTGTTTGCAGTACTTCAGTGTCCTCACCCAGTAGAACGTTGTGCTATACAGAGATTCCTGGGCTTCGCTAACTATTAGAGGAAATTTCTACCACATTTATCCTCTCTAGTCTCTCCCATTGTGGCCTTCCCTAAGAAAGATACTAATCCTTAGCACTGGCCTCCAGCGTCTGAAAAGGTGTTCTCTTCAGAAGTCCGCTTTTGCCTCTGCTCCTGTTCTTACATGGCCTGATACGGAGAAACCATTCCAGCTGGAAATTGACACCTCCTCAATGGGAGCTGGAGCAGGGACCCAAAGCCCGAATTATCATCTGCGAGTTCTTCTCCAAGAACTTCTCTGCGGAGAGAAATTACTCCATAGAAAACCGAGAACTACTGGCTATAAAATTGTCCCTGGAAGAGTGGTGCTATCCAGAAGGAAGGAGCTCGCCATCTGATTTGCGTATATACGGATAACAAGAACATCCTTTATCTCTAGGCTGTTCAGCTACTCAACGCATGCTCGCTGGTCACTCTTCTTTTCTCGCTTCAATTTCCTGATCAACTTTTGTTCAGCAGAAAAGAATGTCAAGGCTGATGCCCTCTCTTGCGCCTCTGATATTATTGGGGAAGAACCAACTCCTCGTCATGTCATTCCTCCTGAACGACTGGTTGTTGCCACTCCAGTGGACCCTCGGCAGCTTCCTCCTGGAAAGACCTGCGTCCGACCCGCTCTTCGGAAGAGGATTTTAGCTTGGGGACACTGCTCTCGTGTGGCTGTGCACCCTGGGGTGCAATGCTCTGTCACTTGCATTTCCCTTTTCTACTGGTGGCCAGATCTGTTCAAGGATGTATGGGGTTTTGTGGGCTCCTGTGCCTAAAACAAGCAATCTCATCTCAAACCAGCTGGTCTTCTCCTGCCATTACTGATACCCAGTTGCCAGTGGACTTACATGGCTGTGGACTTTATCACGGATCTTCCTCCTTCCTATGGTAATACTTTCATCTTTGTGGTAACAGACTGGTTCTCCAAGAGATCCCACTTTGTGCCTCTGCCAGGTCTGTCAGCAGCTCCATGTCTTCGACGCCAGCCTGTTCTTCCTCCATTTCTCCAGCTACATGGGCTTCCTCAGCACATCATCTCAGACCGTGGGCTTTAAATTTGTTTCCAGGTTCTGGCCTGCTCTGTGCGGTCAACTTCAAGTAAAACTGGTCTTCTCTTCTGCGTACCATCTGCAGTCTAATGGACAAGTTGAGAGGGTTAATCAGCCCCTGGGCTGCTATCTCCGCCATTTTGTCTCTGCCCAACAGAACGACTTGACAGGCCTTTAGCATATCATGCAGGTAGACCACAACACAGGTATGTAGCAATTCTCTGAAAATGTCATTGACAAACTCGAGTATTGAAGGCGGTCTTCCATTCATCGCCATTGTGAACGCGGATGAGATTATACGCCCCACATAGGTATAATTTGGTGAAGACTTCGGCTCCATATAAACGGTCAAAGAGTTTCGTTGTGAGAGGTAGTGGGTAGCGATTCTTCACCGTAACTTTGTTGAGATCGCAATTTTCTATGCATGGACAGAGTGAACTGTCCTTCTTGGCCACCAAGAAAAACCCAGCACCAGCAGGGGAAGAGGACTTGCGTATGACGTATGAGGCAGGGGCGCACACGTGGACCATGGGAACCGTCGCTGCAGTGAGGAGAGTGACCCTGCAACCGGGCTGGTGTGGCACAAAGAGGCATAAGTCTCAGGAGCACCCTTAACATCAAGAGTATAACAGTCAACCTACAGTTTGAGCAAATTATAGGCAAGTACCCCACACAGGGGGGTAAGTAGAGGGTAATAGAGCAGCTGATATAACAAAACAGGTGATAAATTATTGGCACCAAACTTAGAGGAGCCCCATGTATTGGTGAAATTAGTTTAAGAATAACAAAACAACAAAAGGCAAATAACACATGTCAGCACAGATTGGACATGTTGTACAAGGATACGTACAGGTACATTTAAAATGAAGCTATAATATGCAAGAGGAATAAGGAAGCCAGGGAGAATTTAGTTCAAGGACCCGTTATAGCATGGCGATTGGTGGACCACAGCTGCCATATTTGTAAGAGGGAGTGAGCTTTTAGAAATCCATAAGCAAAAAGCCATCTCGTAGCCATAAATGTTATTTATTTCAGCTATCAGTTCAGCCCTGGATGGGAACATGCAGGATTTCCACTTCCTAGCAATTAATATTCTAACAATGGTTAATATCTTCCCCAGCTGTTTTTTGTTGTGAAAAGTGAGAGGGGGAATTCCCATTAATATTAGTGCCAGTTGTGGTGCTGGAATATTTTCTGGAGAAGTTGAAAACTTCAGATCAGTAAGGCAAAGCAAGGGACATCCCCAGAAAATGTGTAGTAGTGTACCTTCCTCCCGCCTCATCTCCAGTGTGTTGTTCCTATAGTACCAATGCAGTTATAGTTTTTAAGAGGCCTTCACATCACCTTAGCTCTTAAGCACACCATGGAATATGCCCATGGATTTGATCCAGCTATACAGGGATAGTGTGACTCCAAGTTCTCACTCCCACATTCGTAGGGGGTATGAGTAGTAGACAGACATGCAATCAGTAAACTTAACATAGAACTATTTCAGTCTCCTAACTTTGTGGAACATCAAGGATAGAAGATCCCTATTGTAATTGGGCTTGGTTGTCAGTCTTAATATTTGGAAATTTGGGACCTGGACATATCATAAGTCATTGTCTGCAAGAGAATACTGATCCTTAAGTTGGCTAAATGTCAACCATCAAATTGTAAACCATACACAAAACCATATGTCAGTTACCAAAACTCAAATCTTTGTTCGGTGTATATAAATCCATTTTCAATAGAGACTTAAAAAACACAAAGGTGTCATTTACCCCAAAGAATCTTAAGCGGGACTGAGACATATGATAATGTCCTCAAGATGTCCCCTTATAACTCACATCCAAACCACTACCAAAAAATATATACTTGGAGGAAAATGACAACAGGAGGCATATAATAATGTGATATATTATTAGTATTTTTGTGTTCTTTTATTGTGTGCAGCACCATTCTTGAATATGCATAATATAAGCCAAGTAGCCAACCTATAACACAAGCGAATAGCCCTGGCCTATGAGAGACTCCTCTGTGTAAGAAGCAAGCAGCGCATTGAAACCATGCCAAACCCAATTAGGTATAGATAGGATAAAAAAATATTTTTTGTGTGTGCTCACCCTTCAGTAGAGACGTCCCGATCAATGGCCGTGCTGGATGCGAGGGACTCCTGGTCTGGATCCAAGGTGATAAGTAATGATGATTGAGGAAGGATTAAAGGAAATCCGCACAGGCAATTTGTTTGAAGATAAAAAATTTTTGTAGAGCTTTATTGGTTACATATTAAAAACTGTGACATCACGATAGAAAGAAAGGCAGGTCATAGGTGACGCGTTTCGGACAAAAATTGTCCTTAGTCATACCCATAAGAAATCGTACTGTGAAATACCTTTTATGCATTAAGGGAGAGACGCCACCGGAAGTATGGTGGGGGGTGGGAGAGGGGTGTGTCAGGTAGAGGAGTCACATGATCGCTAGAGAAGGATTTGTGTGTATTCAGCCGTTACTGGATGCATGAAGTCTGGGCAGAGGCGGGAGAGGGGTGTGTCAGGTAAGGAATCACATGATCGCTATAGGAGGATCTGTGTGTATTGAGGCGCTAGTAGATGTATGAGTACATGAGCAAAAAATATATATAATATTAGTAGATATGCATAAGGTCGTTTCTAAAATTCATGCCATTAGGTGATCGTGTATCCAATGCCAGAATCCAGTATGCTTCACGCATGTGAAGTTTCTTTTTTCGGTTACCTCCACGTTTAATAGGTGGAATGTGTTCAATTGCCACTACTGACATGTATTTAGTGGAGCCATGGTGGGCATCCTTAAGATGTTTAGATAACCCCGATAACATCTTAAGGATGCCCACCATGGCTCCACTAAATATATGTGAGTAGTGGCAATTGAACACATTCCACCTATTAAACGTGGAGGTAACCGAAAAAAAAAACTTCACATGCGTGAAGCATACTGGATTCTGGCATTGGATACACGATCACCTAATGGCATGAATTTTAGAAACGACCTTATGCATATCTACTAATATTATATATATTTTTTGCTCATGTACTCATACATCTACTAGCGGCTCAATACACACAGATCCTCCTATAGCGATCATGTGATTCCTTACCTGACACACCCCTCTCCCGCCTCTTCCCAGACTTCATGCATCCAGTAACGGCTGAATACACATAAATCCTTCTCTAGCGATCATGTGACTCCTCTACCTGACACACCCCTCTTCCGCCCCCCACCAGACTTCCGGTGGCGTCTCTCCCTTAATGCATAAAAGGTATTTCACAGTACGATTTCTTATGGGTATGACTAAGGACACTTTTTGTCCGAAACGCGTCACCTATGACCTACCTTTCTTTCTATCGTGATGTCACAGTTTTTAATATGTAACCAATAAAGCTCTACGAAAAATTTTTTATCTTCAAACAAATTGCCTGTGCGGATTTCCTTTAATCCTTCCTCAATCACCAATTAGGTATACCTGTTGCCCAGATTGCCAAATATAGCGGAGGAGAGGTAGGAAAGATGCCCCACGCGTAACGCTACCAACGGTAGCTTCCTGAGGGGTGATGAGTGTATGTGTCGTTCAGGTTTAAATACTAAAATAATACTTACAAATGCCTAATAGCTGCGTTTTGTCATGTGTGGGTAATGGCTGCGCCCATGGCGAGTATGTTCCTAGTTGCGCCTGGCAAGGATAGAATAACTCTCGGTATCTGGGTCAGATTCTGGCGCATGCGCATATCGTGCCAATGTGAAAGACAATGTCAGCCAGGGACGGACTGTCAGAGAGTCTGGACTCCCTGGACCACCGCAGGGGATAACGATACTAGCCACAACCCGGGAGCGGAGTCTAAGTGGACTCCTGGTCTTCGCCAGAGCCCACCGCAAAGCAGGATGGTCTTGCTTCGGCGGGGAGCCACCAGGTCGCTCCACGGGTACGACTAGGCCCGTTGTGGCAGCCAAGGTAGGGACACAGGGTAGGCTGGACCACGGGAAGGCAGGGCCATGGAACGACGGCTGGCAGGACCTCGGCAGGATGTCTGGCAGGACCTCGGAAGGACGGCTGGCAGGACCTCGGAAGACCACTGGGATACCGGACCGCCACAGGATAACCGGACCACCACAGCAACGCTGGAACACCACAGCAACGCTGGAACACCACAGCAACGCCGGAACACCACAGCAACGCTGGAACACCACAGCAATGCTGGAACACCACAGGAATTACGGAGGCATCTGGAAATGCTCAGGAATCACGAAGGCGTCTGGAAACGCTCAGGAGGCTTTTACCTCAGTTAGAATGACTTGAAGATCCGGCAGGGGTTGCAGGGCTATATAGCAGAGCGGGGAATGCTAGCACCAATTAGGAGGATGCTGGTCCTTTAACTTCTTGAAGAGTTGGCATGTGCACCCTAGTGATGGGAGCGCGCGGCCTTGTCAGGAAGCAGACCCATGACCTGGATGGGACCACAGCTGAGCCATCAGGAGCCGGGAGAGGAGAGTACGGATTCAGAGCGGGGCAGGGGCAGGCACACAGCGGAGTACATGGATCGCAGGTAGTAGCTGAAATACAAATGAACATTATTGGGGCACATTTACTAAGGATCCGAATCGCGTTTTTCCAGCGAGTTTCCCCAATTTTTCCGATTTGCACCGAATTGCCTGGATTTTGGCGCACGTGATCAGATTGTTGCGTATCAGCACCGGCTTTCACGCGACAAAAATCGGGGGCATGGCCGTTGGAAAACCCGACAGATTTGGAAAAACCACTGAATTAAGAAAAAAATTGTGTCGCAAGAATATCACTCACATACACCGGAACGAAGCAGGTGAACTCCGGCGAACCTCGGCGCGGCAGCGACAGCTGGTGGACATTGGGCGCACAACCTTAGTGAATCGCCGGAAGACCCGAATCCTCATCGGAGAATGCGCCGCTGGATCGCAACAGGACCGGGTAAGTAAATGTGCCCCTATGTGTCCGATTACTTGCACACGTGTGTATGTATAAATATTTATCTAGTGAAAACACCATAATACGTCTTTTTTATATATGATCCAAAATTGGATTCTCACCAACAATACAGAGATTTAAAAAAATGCAGTAGCTAAATAGTGAAAAATACAAACACAAATGCAAGATAAAAATTAAAATTAATAACAAAAGTAGTAATATACATACAGTTAAAATGGCCATTTATCTAAAGTGCACAATAATGTAAGACAAGCATACCCATATCCACACAGCAAGACATTCCCACACAGGCCCTTATTCATGCATACCTGCAAAGACACCTACCTTATATATGCAAAAAGGGAAAGGAAAAAAAAGGGGAGGGTAGGGGAAAGGGAATGAGAGGAGGGAGAGAGGGGGGAGGGGAAAAAAGGGGGGGGGGGGAGATCCTTGAGGATCTTGATATCCACACTATGTTAGATTTTATTTGCATCCGGGGGATTTGACTCTTGCATTGTACTATGACAAACCTTTTGACATTAGGGTAGCTAAATAATAAGCCCTCCCACTTTTTTATGTTTGATTAGGATATGCCTAGCTAGGCATGGATTTTTACTTGCCTATATACAATGGGAAGCTACAGATTTATTAAGGAAAATTTTGGAAAGGGGGATTGGAAGAGTCCTGAACAGGTACATTAGCGTTTTAAAATCTGCAACCCTCCCCAACATCCACTTTTTGGAAGGATACACACTCTTTGGTAAGTTTGGATAGCAGCAGTGGGTAATTACTAGTAAATAAGGCAGAAGGCAAGATGGTAAGAATGATTCCTAAATATTTAACTGACGAAGCTTGCAGTCCAGGGTATATTTGGATTTCAAATAGTGGAGAGGGTCAGGGGGAATGTGTATTGGGAGAGCTTGGGATTTCTGAACGTTAAGCTTATAAAAAGGAGACTCTGACGAAATCTGCAATAATATCTAGAGATGGGCGAATGGATTCAAACAAAGTGGAATTCAATATGAATTTCACTGAAAATTCGATTTGTCACAAATCCGAAATTTGCGCTGATTCGTAGGGGAAAAGTTTTTTTTCCCCCTCTTTTTTAGCTAGATCGGCGCGGAGAACTGGGGCAGAGAACTCAGGGAAGGAGAAAGGAAAACCATCGATGACATCTGCAGACCTGTAAGCCAATCAGCGACTGGCAGTTTTTTGTTGCTGAAGTTGATAGCAAGAAATAAGTGTCAAATCCACATAGTTTGTAGAGTGATTTTCGCTCTAATTACAGGGTGTCCGTTGTGGGGTATCTGTATAACACAAATTCCAATACATTTTTGTTGCTAAAGTTGAGAGCAAGAAATAAGTGTCAAATCCACATAAATCCATGTAGTTTATAGAGTGATTTTCGCTCCAATTATAGGGTGTCCATTGTGGGGTGTCTGTATTGAAGAAATTTGCTTACTGAAATTTCCATTTCCTTTAGGCAGCACACAGATAGGATTCTTCCCCTAGGTACAATCCAGAAGAGAACAGGTAACAATAAGTAGTAGACAATTAAACAATTAATGTCTTGGCTGACTCCACCTATATAAGGCCGGAGCATACACACAACTAGAGATGAGCGAGCACTAAAATGCTCGGGTACTCGTTATTCGAGACGAACTTTTCCCGATGCTCGAGTGCTCGTCTCGAATAACGAACCCCATTGAAGTCAATGGGAGACTCGAGCATTTTTCAAGGGGACCAAGGCTCTGCACAGGGAAGCTTGGCCAAACACCTGGGAACCTCAGAAAAGGATGGAAACACCACGGAAATGGACAGGAAACAGCAGGGGCAGCATGCATGGATGCCTCTGAGGCTGCTTAATCGCACCATTATGCCAAAATTATGGGCAACAGCATGGCCATGACAGAGTGACAGAATGAAGCTAGATAGCATCTAAAACATGCAATAATTGACCCTGACACTATAGGGGACGGCATGCAGAGGCAGCGGCAGCAGGCTAGAGAGTGGCATGGCGACATACCCTAAATGGACTCAGGATTCAAACCAATGGGTGGCAGAGAGGAACCAAAGGAGGTGAGCAAGAAGCGCTCAAATAATATCGGTACATGATAAAAGTTTGCCAGTATATTTTGTGGATTACACAGCAGGGTGGCGACAAAGTTAACATGGAAGCCATGAAAACAACCCAAAATTCTGCCTGACACAGCTCGTTTGATAAGGGGACCATGTATGGAGGCAGTGAACTAGTAGTAGATTAAAGGTTCTGCAGTTAAAACTATGTTAGTTGGATCTTGGCATGGAGTTGGCGCTCCGCTGCCAGGCGAGCTTTCGCCAATCCAAGCCCCTGTCTCTAGGCTACTCCCCAAACAGCACTTCTAAGAACCTTTTGTATAAGATCAAGTGTAGTAGCGTTCTTATAAGTTTAGGATATGGCGGGTGAGGGGAATGTAAACAGATGCGCAAGAAGCGCTGAAATAATATTGGTAAATGATAAAAGTTTATTAGTATATTTTGTGGATAACACAGCTGGGTGGCAACAAAGTTAACAACTTTGATGTGGAATCCATGAAAACAACCCAAATTTCTGCCTGACACACCTCGTTTGATAAAGGGACGATGTATGGAGGCAGCTATATGGACGACTTTTGGAGGTAGCAATGGAGACAACGTGTGGAGGCTGCTATGGAGACAATTTAATTTGGATAGTGCCTGTATGTGGCAGTCCCAAAAATTTTTCAAACCAGAGGAGCAGATAGGTGGCCCTCCAGAAAAATAGAATAGATTGAGTGCCTGTATGTGGCAGTCCCAAAAAGTTTTCAAACCAGAGGAGCAGGTAGGTGGCCCTCCAGAAAAATTGAATAGATTGAGTGCCTGTATGTGGCAGTCCCAAAAAGTTTACAAACCAGAGGAGCAGGTAGGTGGCCCTCCAGAAAAATTGAATAGATTGAGTGCCTGTATGTGGCAGTCCCAAAAAGTTTTCAAACCAGAGGAGCAGGTAAGTGGCCCTCCAGAAAAATGGAATCGATTGAGTGCCTGTATGTGGCAGTCCCAAAAAGTTTTCAAACCAGAGGAGCAGGTAGGTGGCCCTCCAGAAAAATAGAATAGATTCAGTGCCTGTATGTGGCACTCCCAAAAATTGTTTAAAACAGAGGAACGGGTCGGTGGCCCTCCAGAAAAATTGAATAGATTGAGGGCCTGTTTGTGGCACTCCCAAAAATTGTTTAAAACAGAGGACCGGGTCGGTGGCCCTCCAGAAAAATTAAATGCATAAAGTACTATAGCAAGAGCCAGTGGGCCCTGTCAAAAAATAGCCAGTTTCCTCTGCTTTACTGTACAAAGAGGAGGAGAAGGAGGAAAATGAGGAGGAGGAGGAGTGGATCAATTATTCAGGTTGAGCTTCCTTCACCTGGTGGAGATTGGAAATTATGAGAAATCCAGGCTTTATTCATCTTAATAAGCGTCAGCCTGTCAGCGCTGTCAGTCGACAGGCGTGTACGCTTATCGGTGATGATGCCACCAGCTGCACTGAAAACCCGCTCGGACAAGACGCTAGCGGCAGGGCAGGCAAGAACCTCCAAGGCGTACAGCGCCAGTTCGTGCCACATGTCCAGCTTTGAAACCCAGTAGTTGTAGGGAGCTGTGTGATCATTTAGGACGATGGTATGGTCAGCTACGTACTCCCTCACCATCTTTCTGTAAAGATCAGCCCTACTCTGCCGAGACTGGGGACAGGTGACAGTGTCTTGCTGGGGTGACATAAAGCTGGCAAAAGCCTTGTAAAGCGTACCCTTGCCAGTGCTGGACAAGCTGCCTGCTCGCCTACTCTCCCTCGCTACTTGTCCCGCAGAACTACGCACTCTGCCGCTAGCGCTGTCAGAAGGGAAATACTGTTTCAGCTTGTGCACCAGGGCCTGCTGGTATTCATGCATTCTCACACTCCTTTCCTCTGCAGGGATGAGAGTGGAAAGATTTTGCTTGTACCGTGGGTCCAGGAGAGTGAACACCCAGTAATCGGTGCTGGAATAAATTCTTTGAACGCGAGGGTCACGGGATAGGCAGCCTAGCATGAAATCTGCCATATGCGCCAGAGTACCAACGCGTAAGAATTCACTCCCCTCACTGGCCTGACTGTCCATTTCCTCCTCCTCCAACTCCTCCAACTCCTCTTCTTCTGCCCATACACGCTGAACAGTAAAGGACTCAACAATGGTCCCCTCTTGTGTCTCGCCAACATTCTCCTCCTCTTCCTCCTCATCCTCCTCCACCTCCACCTCCTCCGATATGCGCTGAGAAACAGACCTAAGGGTGCTTTGGCTATCAACAAGGGAATATTCTTCCCCCGTCTCTTGTGACGAGCGCAAAGCTTCCGACTTCATGCTGATCAGAGAGTTTTTCAACAGGCCAAGCAGCGGGATGGTGAGGCTGATGATGGCGGCATCGCCACTGACCATCTGTGTTGACTCCTCAAAGTTACTCAGCACCTGACAGATATCAGACATCCACGTCCACTCCTCATTGTAGACTTGAGGAAGCTGACTGACCTGACTACCAGTTCTGGTGGAAGTTGACATCTGGCAGTCTACAATGGCTCGGCGCTGCTGGTAAACTCTGGATAACATGATCAGTGTTGAATTCCACCTCGTGGGCACGTCGCACAACAGTCGGTGAGCGGGCAGTTGGAGGCGGCGCTGCGCTGCCCTGAGAGTGGCAGCATCTGTGCTGGACTTCCTGAAATGCGCACAGATGCGGCGCACCTTCGTGAGCAAATCTGACAGATTGGGGTATGTCTTGAGGAAACGCTGAACTATCAGATTTAACACATGGGCCAGGCATGGCACATGTGTCAGTCTGCCGAGTTGCAGAGCCGCCACCAGGTTACGGCCGTTGTCACACACAACCATGCCTGGCTTCAGGTTCAGCGGTGCCAGCCACTGATCAGTCTGCGCCGTGATGCCCTGTAATAGCTCTTGGGCGGTGTGCCTTTTATCGCCTAGGCTCAGCAGTTTGAGCACCGCCTGCTGTCGCTTAGCAACGGCACTGCTGCTGTGCCTAGAGCTACCGACTAATGGCGCCGTGCCCACGGATGGTAGTTCGGAGGAGGAGGTGGAGGAGGGGTGGGAGGAGGAGGAGGCATAGTAGGCCTGAAACACCTGGACCGAGGTAGGCCCCGCAATCCTCGGCGTCGGCAGTATATGACCAGCCCCAGGGTCAGACTCGGTCCCAGCCTCCACCAAGTTAACCCAATGTGCCGTCAGCGATATATAGTGGCCCTGCCCGGCAGCACTCGTCCACGTGTCCGTGGTCAGGTGGACCTTGTCAGAAACGGCGTTGGTCAGGGCACGGGTGATGTTGTCTGACACGTGCTGGTGCAGGGCTGGGACGGCACATCGGGAAAAGTAGTGGCGGCTGGGGACCGAATACCGAGGGGCGGCCGCCGCCATGAGGTTGCGAAAGGCCTCGGTCTCTACTAGCCTATAGGGCAGCATCTCCAGGCTAAGCAATCTGGAGATGTGCACATTAAGGGCTTGGGCGTGCGGGTGGGTTGCACTATATTTGCGTTTCCGCTCCAGCGTCTGGGGTATGGAGAGCTGAACGCTGGTGGATGCTGTGGAGGATCGTGGAGGCGACGATGGGGTTTTTGTGGCAGGGTCCTGGGCAGGGGGCTGACTATCAGCTGACACAGGGGAAGGAGCAGTGGTGTGCACGGCCGGAGGTGAACGGGCTTGTTGCCACTGAGTGGGGTGTTTAGCATTCATATGCCTGCGCATACTGGTGGTAGTTAAGCTAGTAGTGGTGGAACCCCTGCTGAGCCTGGTTTGGCAAATGTTGCACACCACAGTCCGTCGGTCATCCGGTGTTTCCTTAAAGAACCTCCAGACTTCTGAAGATCTAGCCCTCGCCGCAAGAGCCCTCGCCACGGGAGCTTCACTAGTTGACACATTTGGCGCTGATGCACCAGCTCTGGCCCTGCCTCTCCGTCTGGCCCCACCACTGCCTCTTCCAACCTGTTCTGGTCGAGGACTCTCCTCCGTCTCAGAAGCACTGTGTTCACCCGGCCTCTCAACCCAGCTTGGGTCTGTCACCTCATCATCCTCCGATCCCTCAGTCTGCTCCCCCCTCGGACTTCCTGCCCTGACAACAACTTCCCCACTGTCTGACAACCGTGTCTCCTCATCGTCGGACACCTCTTTACACACTTCCACTACGTCAAGAAGGTCATCATCACCCACAGACTGTGACTGGTGGAAAACCTGGGCATCGGAAAATTGCTCAGCAGCAACCGGACAAGTGGTTTGTGACTGTGGGAAGGGTCCAGAAAACAGTTCCTCAGAGTATGCCGGTTCAAATGCCAAATTTTCCTGGGAGGGGGCAGACTGGGGGGGAGGAGGCTGAGGTGCAGGAGCTGGAGGAGTGGCGATTTCGGTGACATGGGTGGACTGCGTGGAAGACTGACTGGTGGACAAATTGCTCGAAGCATTGTCAGCAATCCACGACATCACCTGTTCGCACTGTTCTGGCCTCAACAGTGCTCTACCACGAGTCCCAGTAACTTCAGACATGAACCTAGGGAGTGTAGCTCTGCGGCGTTCCCCTGCTCCCTCATCAGCAGGTGGTGTCTCACCCCGGCCAGGACCACGGCCTCTGACCCCTGCAGTAGTTGGACGCCCACGTCCCCGCCCTCGTCCTCTACCCCTAGCCCTCGGGTTAAACATTTTTAAAATGAGAGTTATAGCTTTAATTTTTTTTTAACTTTTTTTTGTGTTTTTTTTTTTTTGTGTTTTTGAGTTTTTAAAACCAAACAATGCTATCCTATTGCTATGGCTATTTTCTAGCCAAGTATGAAAGCACACTACTATGCCAGATGAGATGACACCGAGTTATTAAACAAAATAAACGTAAAATAAAAAAGGACAAATGGCAGACTGTGCCTAATTGAAATCCAACCCCTACTAAATTTTCCCACTTCGGTCTTTGCAATGGATATGTGCGTCACTAAGCGCAAAACACAGCGGTCGCAAGTCTCACTACAAATTGCTGACAATTGGCTAGTAGATGCACTGCAGCAAGTACAGCCACCAGCAGATCAACCAGAAATCAAATATATAACGCTACTGTAGGCGTAAGCCGTTTGGATTCTCCTATGGCTATTTTCTAGCCAAGTATGAAAGCACACTACTATGCCAGATGAGATGACGCTGAGTTATTAAACAAAATAAACGTAAAATAAAAAAGGACAAATGGCAGACTGTGCCTAATTGAAATCCAACCCCTACTAAATTTTCCCACTTCGGTCTTTGCAATGGATATGTGCGTCACTAAGCGCAAAACACAGCGGTCGCAAGTCTCACTACAAATTGCTGACAATTGGCTAGTAGATGCACTGCAGCAAGTACAGCCACCAGCAGATCAACCAGAAATCAAATATATAACGCTACTGTAGGCGTAAGCCGTTTGGATTCTCCTATGGCTATTTTCTAGCCAAGTATGAAAGCACACTACTATGCCAGATGAGATGACGCTGAGTTATTAAACAAAATAAACGTAAAATAAAAAAGGACAAATGGCAGACTGTGCCTAATTGAAATCCAACCCCTACTAAATTTTCCCACTTCGGTCTTTGCAATGGATATGTGCGTCACTAAGCGCAAAACACAGCGGTCGCAAGTCTCACTACAAATTGCTGACAATTGGCTAGTAGATGCACTGCAGCAAGTACAGCCACCAGCAGATCAACCAGAAATCAAATATATAACGCTACTGTAGGCGTAAGCCGTTTGGATTCTCCTATGGCTATTTTCTAGCCAAGTATGAAAGCACACTACTATGCCAGATGAGATGACGCTGAGTTATTAAACAAAATAAACGTAAAATAAAAAAGGACAAATGGCAGACTGTGCCTAATTGAAATCCAACCCCTACTAAATTTTCCCACTTCGGTCTTTGCAATGGATATGTGCGTCACTAAGCGCAAAACACAGCGGTCGCAAGTCTCACTACAAATTGCTCACAATTGGCTAGTAGATGCACTGCAGCAAGTACAGCCACCAGCAGATCAACCAGAAATCAAATATATAACGCTACTGTAGGCGTAAGCCGTTTGGATTCTCCTATGGCTATTTTCTAGCCAAGTATGAAAGCACACTACTATGCCAGATGAGATGACACTGAGTTATTAAACAAAATAAACGTAAAATAAAAAAGGAAAAATGGCAGACTGTGCCTAATTGAAATCCAACCCCTACTAAATTTTCCCACTTTGGTGTTTGAGGTGGATATGTGTGCCACTAAGAGCTAAACACAACGGTAGCAAGTCCCCCTGCTAATTCCTCACAAAATGGTACTAGATGCAAATAAAAAAAAAAAAAAGTAGAACGTTATTGTAGCCCTAAGAAGGGCTGTTGGGTTCTTGGAGAATCACTCCTGCCTAACAGTAAGCTAATAGAACACCCTAACGCTTTCCCTGACCAGCAGCAGCTCTCTCCCTAGCGGCATCCAGACACAGAATGATCCGAGCAGCGCGGGCAGCGGCTAGTCTATCCCAGGGTCACCTGATCTGGCCAGCCAACCACTGCTATCGACGTGTAAGGGTACCACGTCATGCTGGGTGGAGTGCAGAGTCTCCTGGCTTGTGATTGGCTCTGTTTCTGGCCGCCAAAAAGCAAAACGGCGGGAGCTGCCATTTTCTCGAGCGGGCGAAGTATTCGTCCGAGCAACGAGCAGTTTCGAGTACGCTAATGCTCAAACGAGCATCAAGCTCGGACGAGCATGTTCGCTCATCTCTACACACAACCCTTTTATCGTATATAGCAATAAAGTTTCATCATTTAAGGGCAGGAAAGTTGTGCTTCCTCACGGACTAAAGGCAATGGAAATTTCGGTAAGCAAATTTCTACATTCCTTTTCGTCCGTTCAGCAGCACACATATGGGACTTAGCAAGCAGTACTTATGGGGAGGGATCTTAGTCGCCTGTTGCAGCACTGCCTTGTTGACGGCTGAAACATTAGGAGGCAGAGAAGTCCATCCTGCAGAGATTTATAGATGCGGTTGCTCTGAAGAACTGATAGACGTGACAGAGCTCAGCTAAAGAAGCTGATGTAGAGTTGGTTCTCAACTAGTCTGGAGCTTTATGACCGGAGAGACTCAACAGCATCTCATGGAGTCCATAATCCATGCACACAATTTACCCCCTTTTTAAGGTTCTTCGAAATTGTACTGTTTGAAAGAATTGTTTTGAAGACTGTAGAAATCGTTGAATGAAGGCTGGGCAAGAAATTGATGCTTTCTGCCAGAATGTTAAGGTAGGAATAGTTAATGGACAGTGCTTGGAGTTCTGCAGTCCTCGTGGAAGATATTGCGGTCATCAAGCATGAACATGATAGGCTGGCTCGAGGATTTTTCCTGTCCTTAGGCCTTTAGTGAAGCCAGAAGATGTATCCTTTGCGAGCAGGCGCACAGGACCTCCATTCAGCGTTGCATGCAGGAAGAAGATGGGACAACCCGCCTGGACACACAGGTGGATTGACCAGGTGAGGCAGGCGTAGGGACAGGCAGCAGCCACAGGGACATAGAGGGACCTGACCACCCCTCCTGGGCCCCCCTTAGCATTGCAGCTGTAGAAGCAATGGTCAATAGGGACAAGTCCGCCTGGGTACACAGTGTGCATAATTTATGTTTTGGCTGTGGGTCCTGGCCTGGCCCATTAGCATCACTTCTACGGTTGCTATGGCGGTAGTAACGGCACTGATAGCGAGTATTCTGGATGTCATAAATATGACTAAGGATATTAAATGTCCACGGCTGAAGATTCACCACTGCTTAGGGCAGGGTTTAACATTCTCTTGTAAGTTGGGACTTCAGGAACCTCTTTAAAGTAATTGACTTATGCAGGCAGCAGCAAATTGTGATTGCTGCAGACGAGATAAACGTGTTAGACTAATAACATAGAAAGGAGTGTTGAGGAAGCACAGTGCCAGAGCTCCAACCACAACAGAGACTCTGACGAGTCTACAGTACCCCCTAGGGATCAGTACCGCCATCAAAGTATATACCTTGGTGCAGGAGGATCACGGCATTGAATGGGCAGAGAACAAGGGGGAGGAGACAAGTGCCGTCACCAGCTTCAGGCACCCAATGCTGGCCTCCCGCACCAGACCCACGGTCCTCCATTAGAGGTGGTAAGGGCATCACCATCCCCCACCCCTCACTCACTTCCACCCGCAGGTTCTAACGGGTGCGATCTTTGGAAGCTGCCACGAGCAGCAAAGTGAAAGAATGAGCAGAAAATTACAGCAGGGAGAAAGATATAATCCTTAACCCACTCTGCTCCTTTCAACAATCTAAAACTCCACAGACTCAATTTCTCTACTGTCAGAGGGGTATATTAATGGAAGGTTAAGTACCCCACTGTAAGCAGGGGTAGCCTTTTCACAAACAACTTCAAATCGCATAATGATGAAAAGCAACAAAGACAAAACAGGAGAGACACCTGGTACTCCTAAGACTCATAAAAGACAGCCTGTCATCCAGAAGATATGGAAAAAATGTAACAATTTTTCACCAGGGAGAATACATAAATCCCTGATAGAAGTGGCAAGAGATAAGAGGGGAGAGGATTCAGACCTTGTTAGCATACACGAGGGAGAAATAGTAGAAACACCAGCCCCCTCCAAAAGTCCTTTCTTAAAAAAAACATTATCACAGGCAATGAAACCAGTTTTAGCAGAACTAGCTGATATCAAATCAGAAAAAAGGAATTAGTCTCACCGGTAATTCAGTTTCCATAAGTCCACCATGACGGCCCCCTGGAGGTTGCTTCCCCTTCCTCTGTAGGGACAGGAAATTGAGAGTATTAAAAGGCCCCACCCTCAACCTCCCACCAGTGTTTATCAAATAACTACACCGGTATAGGATCCAACTCAAATTTATTCAGTACGTTAATTTCACATACATAGAAAAAACATAAAACTTCTTTTACAAGTGGGAGGGAAAAAAATAGGGCCGTCATGGTGGACTTATGGAAACTGAATTACCGTCCCCCATGACGGCCCCCTGGAGACATACCAAATTATGCCCAGTCAGGGAGGGACCACAGCCTGAAGTACTTTCCGGCTGAAGGCCAGATCTCTGGAAGTTAGAACATTAAGTCTATAGTGCTTAACAAAGGTATTTGAGCTCCATGTGGCAGCTTTACAAATCTCTTCAATAGAGGCTCCCCCTCGCTCCACCCAAGATGTAGACATAGCCCTAGTAGAATGGGCTTTGACTGAAAGCGGTAGGGAAACACCCTTGACCTTGTAGCATTCTTTAATGGCTTCAGTAATCCATCGTCCAATTGTGGTTTTTGAAGCCTTCTTGCCTTTATGTTTTCCTGCAAATTGAATGGTTCCTATGGAAATTAGAGACAACCTTAGGTAAGAAATTTCTGTCAAGCTTAAGCGTAATCCTATCCTCAGATATAGACAAATAGGGTTCACAGATAGACAAGGCTTGCAACTCACTTAACCTTCTAGCCGATGTGATGGCTATAAGGAAGGCAGTCTTTAAAGTCAAGAGACGCATGTTGTTAGAGTCATTTGGTTCAAATGGGCTCTCAGTTAGGGCATCTAAGACTAAAGATAAATCCCACTGAGGGGATGACTCTTTAACAGTAGGACGTAGACGTGTACAGGCCTGGAAAAATCTTGTAACCCACCTGTGTTCTGCAAGTGCGGTGTCATAGAATGCACTCAGGGCCAAGACCTGGACTTTCAAGGTGCTAGGTCGAAGCCCCTTTTCAAACCCGTCCTGTAGAAAATCAAGGATTTGACATACATTAGGAGAATCCTGATTAGGAAACCCCTTCTTACTGTCAGCTGCTTTATCCAGGATATCATCCAGCTCTGCGCCAAACAAAAACTCCCCAGAAAAAGGAAGGCTACACAACTTAGAACGCACATCTCCTGACCACTGCTTAAGCCAAAGTGCTCTTCTGGTTGCATTTGACAATGCGGCTTCCCTTGCGGAAAAATGAATAGCCTCTGCCGAAGCGTTCGCTAGAAAGGCTGCTGCTGACTTCAGTAGCGGGATGGAATCTAGAATCTCTTCCCTAGACGTACCTTCTCTAAGGTGATCTTCAAGCTGTCTTAACCAAAAGAAAAGAGTGCGAGAAACTGAGGTAGTTGCAACATTAGTTTTAAGAGTCGCCATAGAGGCCTCCCATGCCTTCTTAAGCAGACAGTCTGACTTCCGATCCATAGCATCCTTTAACTGGGTAGAATCCTCAAAAGATAAATCAGTTTTTTTGACAACTTTGGAAATGGGAACATCAACTCTGGGCACATTATCCCAAATTTTCATCTCCTCAGGGTTAAATAATAAACGGTTTCTAAATTCTTTGGGGATTGTTAAACGTCTTTCTGGGTCTTTCCACTCATCCAAAACAAGATCTTTCAGATTTTCAATGATTGGAAAAACTCTCACTTTCTTCCTTCTCAAACCTCCAAACAATTCATCAACCACTGACCTTTCTTCTACTGTGTCCTCAATATTTAGGGTGTCTCTTAATGCCTTAATAAGCCCATCCATATCTTCAATTGGAAAAAGATATTTAGGGTCATTCGGTACACATTGTTGCATGATATCAGACTCCTCAATATCTATTTCATATGAAAATGAAGGTTGCTCATCGTCAGTATCTACACATACAGGATTTCCTCTGACTTTCTTATGCGGTGGACTTCTAGAAGCTTTAATCTCCTCACAACCCTTAATTCATCCATAAATGAAGACTTCTCTTCTATTAATATCTTGTCCAAACAATCCTTGCATAAGCTCTTTTTATATGACACATCAAGTTTTGTATTACACATCTGGCAGCGTTTAGACGGTGCCCTTTTTGGTCTCTCCTTATCACATTCCTTAACTTTCTCCATGACAAACATGTCCTTCTCCTAATTATAAAAACATAAAACACAGGAGTGACGCTTAATCAAAAAGACGACTCCCAAACACAGCATATAGTGCCAGCAACATTGGTGTTCAGCCAAACGTCCTACTCACAGAACCCAGGGATATGGAACGATTTTCAGCCTCCTCTGCCATCTTGTTCCCATAGACCTCAGCAGACATCGACTACACCGCGGTCTTATACATGCTGCCGGCGGCTGACATCATCTTCCGCGGCCCGTGGCGCTGAGGCCTCTGACGTCAGTTCCAGCAAAACCGGAAGTGACGTCGCGCACTGAGGAGGCGCTATGTGCCGGCGGACCCGCGAACGAGCCGTAGAGCCGCCGGCAACTGCTCGATGGCAACCGGAGGACCCCAAGTAGGACTCCCTAAAGAGGCCGGACGAGGGAAGCCCCGGGGGAACAGGCACCCACGAGGGGTACGAGATTCCATCGCCCCCCCCCCCCTGGAGGAGAGAGAGGTTTACTCTCAATCCTATCCCTGTAGGGAAAGGAAAAACACTGGTGGGAGGTTGAGGGTGGGGTCTTTTAATACTCTAAATTTCCTGTCCCTACAGAGGAAGGGGAAGCAACCTCCAGGGGGCCGTCATGGGGGACGATATGGAAATTATGAATGCAGGCAGCAGAGTTGATCAGCTTAGAAGTGACATGCTCAGACTCTGCAGCTACGTCCACACTGGCAGACCAGTCAGCGCAACACCAACATCGCCTTTACACTTACAGAGGATCAGGAGAACAGAAGTAGGCGAAAGAACATAAGAATAAAAGGACTGCCTAAATCTTGGTCAGCTGAAACACTGCCAAAAATAGGAGCTTTTTTAAACCTGCTGGGAACAGATAGAGCAGCCAAAATTGTAATAGAGCGGGTTCATAGAGCATTTCGCCCACTGCCCACGCCGCATGAACCACCACGAGAAATCATTTGTGGCCTATTATCTTATGTGGACACTTCACAGTTACTAGCTGCAGCACCTGATAAACAAACCATAAAATACGGCAATGATGAAGTGTGCTTTTTCCAGGACATTTATTTACAAGAAGAGAAGATGATGTCCAATAAGGACAGCTATACCCATTTGTCACTAAAACGTAACTTTTATTTATTTAATATTTAAAAATTGAAGAGAAAATACTCCATCCACGAGTGTGAAATTAAAACTATCAGCAGATACCGACCACAGCCACAATACATGGGTTGGATACAGTCACAACCACCAATGTGCTATAGTGGGTGCTGAGAATCCCCTTCATATAATGTATCCCTATCAGTCTTCCCCTATCTCAAGGGAGGCGAGATTCCCTATTTCCCTAACAGCTGAGCTCAGCGTGCTAAGGGGAGGAGGGGGGAAGGGAGGATTCCTATCAGGCTGCCTCACACACTATCCCTGCTATAGGTACTGCATAATATCTCCAAGCATTGGTGGACTTGATCCTATCTTAATTCCCTGCTTGAATGGCTGCTATATACCGCTGCGCTAAAATAGATACAAAATTAGCCCCCCCCGACATGTTTCACCACTCAAGGTGGCGTCCTCAGGGGTACCGGGGCTATTATGCGGTGCACATCGCAAAGCAGTGTCATGGAAGGGACCGTCCTCGGCAGCCAATCATCTGGCGAGGGGCATGGTTGGACAGACCAATCCACAGTGCACACGGCCAGTGGCATCACACGAGGGGGCGTGGCTTGCACATGTCAATTAACTTAGTGCTGGAGCCACAGCCAGTGACGTCACACGAGGGGGCGTGGCTTGCACATGTCAGTTAACTTAGTGCTGGAGCAACAGTTTTTTCTAGTGCGCATGTCATTTGGACTAGGCATCGGACCAGGTAGAGGGTAAGTGTGCATGACAGGGGACTTAGTCTCCATTTTTAGAGATGATTACATCTGTACTTAGTCATAGGTTATGTGTGCGCTGTTCTTTGGATATAAGAGAATAAATAGGTAAGTATCAATGTTCTTATAGGGGTAATATTATTAGTTATCTAAATCCCCAAAACCTGGATCCTCACTAAGATCACCTCTTCTGATACCTGTTCTGAGGCAATCAATTCCCCAGAAACGTAGATTTTCATAATCACCCTTATGTACAGTTTGTATATGTTTCGATAGTGTGGTATCCTTCTTAGTTCTTACTGTACTAAGGTGTGAAGAGATCCTTTTTCTCAATTCTTGTATGGTTTTCCCTACATATAGCTTCTGGCATCCACATTGTACTATGTAGACCACCCCAGTTGTCTTACAGTTAATGTATTTCCTAATCTGATATAGAAGGTTATTTTCCGAGTCCGAGAATTCCCTTTTCCTGATCATGTACTTGCAGAATGAACAGTCCCCACATGGGTACGACCCTGCTAAGCGGGGAGGTAGCCATGTTGTTAATGGAGTGTGCTTCTCAGTGTAATGGCTCCGTACAAGTAGATCCTTCAGATATCGAGGGGAAATTGGTCAACACTGGTTATAGATCCTTGTCTGCCATTAACATAGGCCAGTATTTGCCAAAGATATCAACAATCTGTTGGGAATAACCGTCATAGGTCCCAATACATCTGATGGGTCCACGTTTATGATTTGTGTAGTTATTTCCAAGCAGGTTCGCACGTTTCGTTAATCTTGCTTTTTGATAGGCTCTGTGTAGGGTGTTTTTTTGGTTCCCTCTTGCTACGAAGCATTTATACAGGTCACCACATTCTTTTTCAAATTCATCCTCTGTCTAGCAGTTCATTCTAGCACGGAGGTACTGTCCGATGGGAATGCCCCTTTTAAGGGGAGTCGGATGCCAGCTTTGCCAATTAAGCAGATTGTTCGTTGAAGTTTCCTTTCTGTAGATTGATGTCTGTATTTTGCCCTGTACATCAATCGTAATGTTTAAGTCCAAAAAATAAATGTGCTCGTGATGGATTTCTAACGTGAAGTGCATGCCTATCCCATTATTGTTAAGCTGAGAGACAAAATCATGAAAGAGATCTTTGTCACCCTCCCACAGGATCAGGATATCATCGATATACCTTCCTCAGTAAATCACATGTTTAGTGAACTTGTGTAATTCATCAGAGAAAACTATGGTGGATTCCCACCACCCTGAGAAGATATTTGCGTAAGTAGGTGCGCAGATAGTCCCCATGGCGGTGCCTCTCACCTGATGGTAAAAGGCACCGCCAAAGAGGAAGTAGTTATGGGTGAGTAGAAAGTGAAGGAGTGACAACAGGAAACTATTGTGTTTTCTATACTGTGTCCCTTTGATGCTTAAGAAGTAAGTCACTGCTTGTAGTCCCAGTGGGTGCTGTATATTGCTGTACAGGGCCTCTACGTCAAGGCTTGCCAGATAAGTGTTTTTTGACACTGTTATTTCTTGTAATTTGGTGATGACATCCTTAGTGTCACGTAAGTAGGATGGCAATGAGGTGACAAACGGTCGTAGTAATTTATCGATATATTCACTTATCGCCTGCGGGAGTCCATCATTCCCAGAGACAATTGGTCTCCTCGGAATAGGCTTTATCTGTTTATGCACCTTTGGGAGGGCATAAAAGGTCGGTATTGTTGGCTTCTTGACAAGTAAATATTTAAATTCATCTTTGGAGATCATATTTTGCTCCAGCACCTCCGTAAGAATGGCTGAAAGTTCTTGGGCGAATTTGTCAGTAGGGTCCCTCTCTAATAATTTGTAGGTATTCCTGTCGGCTAATAGACGCTTGACCATACTTACATATTCCTCCCTGCTCATCACTACTATGTTCCCCCCCTTGTCCGAGGGTTTGAACACCACCTCATCCAGGGCTATTAGTTCTTCAAGTGCCTTATTCTCCTCCCTTGTGAGATTGGAGGCAATTATCTTTTTGTGTGGTTTCATCTTTTCTATATCCCTGGTTACCATATTTACAAAGGCTTCTATTAATGGATACTGCGAAAAGAGAGGTGTGGTCTTACATTTCGGTTTTAAATTTGTTAAAGGTGGAGAAATGTCAAGGGGGGTTATCTGGTTCTCCTGTTGTAGTTCAGAGAGGAGTTGTTCAACCTTCTCATCATTAATTGTAGGGTCCTGCTCTGATCGTGTATGATATTTGTGTAGAGCAATTTTACGGGCGAAAAGGTTTATGTCCTTTATCCAGGAGAATTTGTCAAAGCTGGGTATAGGAGTGAAAGAGAGACCCTTGCGGAGTACTCTAAGTTGCATTTCACTCAATTCCAATTTTGATATATTGATCACCAATCTATCTTTCTGATTCAGCTCAAAAATATCATCCTTTATTTGCCATTGTATCCCCATTTCTCCCTGTCTCTCAGGGCCATATTTGGCATTGCCCCTAAAAAAGGAGCCGAAGGGGGATTTGTTTGTTGTAAACTTCTGTTTACACCCACATTTACTGGGGTAGTTGTAGTGACTACATAAGGGGTAATGGTGTTGTATGTCCCCGCTCCTCCTGTAAGGTTTACATGGGAAGTCACTGGGGCCGTGACAGGGACATTCGCTTGTAATGGTGTGATGGATTGTTGTGATGATATAGCTGAGTATTGCATAGAGGACATATGTTCTGCCCTTGGCCATTGTTCAGGCGTTAAGGCAGAGGACGGCAATCACCGGTTCCAAAAGCATGAAAAGCGTCCTTTATTGGTGGGGAAGCATGCAGGGGGGTAAACAGACAGGTTCCGGCAACGGGGCCGTTTCACGCACTGTGGCACTTTCTCAAGCCGATGGCCACGCCCCTCCGCGTCATCGCTAAAATACACGTGACCGCAGGTGGGTGTGGCCAAACCTAGTGGGGGTGGCCATACCCAGTGGGCGTGGCCATACCTAGTAACAAGCAATGCATTACAACACCTGTGAGAATGAGACCGCAACAATAGTTCAGTGATGCACATGAATATCCTTATATAAACACACAAGGAGACAAAGTATATGTGACAACCAGGTGATAATTAAAACTATTCAGGTAAGTGGGAGGATGATAAATCGTCCTTCCAAAACCCGGACCGGAGGTTCAATCCCACTGCTGAAGTTAAAAACAAGAAGACACTACAGCTGCGACGATCTAATCGTCGATCCATGCTAAATGGCACTTATGTTCAGCGAAATATTAATACCACCCTAGAATTTGAAGAGGGTAAGGGGCGCAGGGTGCTATATGGTAAGGGGCGCAGGTCGCGGAATACTGTATGAGCATATGCTCCAAGTTATAGTAAAATGGTGGCTTGGGATTAAGTGGCCAAGGTAGCCTGTCCAGTATGGAAGAAGAAAAAGGAAGAGATAGTAAATATCACAAGAATACATTGAGCTTGTTGCGGTCATTGAGCCCCAAAGGGCCCAGGGCCCCAAATTTACTAATGAGCCTGCTCTCACGCTGAAGGAGGAGTTTTGCACGGTCCCCTCCCACGCCCTTATGCTCAATCCTCTCAATGCCAGAGAACTTGAGAACATCTGGGTTGCCCCCGTGTACTTGTTGTACGTGTTCAATCAGACGGGGGCTTCCATTACCTTTAGTAATGGATCTTCGATGCTCCCTAAATCGGGTAAATTGATCATCCTAAGGAAGCTCTCAGTCAATAGTTGCTGCCATCCCCTGAGGAAATCTGTGTCCTCCTGATGAGCATTTGGGGATAGGTTAATTCTTAGTCCCCTAAAGACTATTTTCTGTTTGAGATAAGTTTCCAGGCTGGATACTTCCCAGCTAGCTCTTATGTAGGATTTGTATGTCTTGGTAAGCTCCCTAAATGCAGTGTTCACATCTACTTTATTAAGGGGGATATTGTCTCTGGAGAAGACAAAAGCAGCTTCCGTGGCAATAGAGTCAAATGTGGGTTTTTGTGACAGAAAGCCTGCCATAGCCTGTAAGTCAGTCCCCTGGTGGTAGTCAATTTCCAAAAGGGACTTCAGGGGTGATTACTCCCAGGTCAAACTTATGGAGGTGATAACCTCAAATATTTAAACTAACACAAAAGTACAGTTTATATATTGTAACCAGTGTGTGACTGGGTATACAGTGTGTACAATTATTTACAAGAAGAGAAGATGATGTCCAATAAGGACAGCTAAAAATTGAAGAGAAAATACTCCAATACTCTAATCAGCAGATACCGACCGCAGCCACAATACATGGGTTGGATACAGTCACAACCACCAATGTGCTATAGTGGGTGCTGAGAATCCCGTTCATATAATGTATCCCTTTCAGTCTTCCCCTAGTATCTCAATGGAGGCGAGACTCCCTATTTTCCAGGACATTGCACCATCTACATTAGCAAAGCGCAGGATCCTGAAGCCACTCCTAGAGGCACTACGGGCAAGCAATATACAATATTTTTGGCTGCCCCCGTTTGGACTGGCAATCCCCATGGAAGGAAAAAGAATAGTATTCCGAACCCCAAAAGATTTGATTAACTCCTGGGCGGTTTTGGGCATCGATCCCATACCCATTGAATTCTGGCTCCCGTACAATGTCAAAAGTCAACTGTCAACCACACAAAATGGAGGAGAAGAAGGAGAAATACAGAACAAATAATGTGGACGTTATAGATAATACTTCAAGGACTGATAAAGAGTAGATGTACAATATATAAGTGCATATCTGAACACCAACCGATCCCTTTCCTTTCTCCCCCCTCTCTTATATCCTCTTTTTTGCCCCCCCCCCCCCCGACACACACACTCACTCCACTCTGTACCCAACTCTACTAGGCCCTGTTGCCTACATAAATAGGTAAATCAGGCACATTTTTGTGAACCTCGGTGGTTCTTAGCCTTTCCCTTGCATTGTTGTATAGTTGTGTGCAGTAGCATTTAAGTCTCATACAGGAGGTGATATACCCCTGCTTACATCCATTAGAGTACATCCCTCTCATACAGCATTCATATACTCTTATTAAAGAAATTGAACGTCATCTCCATCACTATTTTTGCACGAACAGGGAGCCAGAATTTACTGACCCACTAATCTGGCAGTCACATAAAATTTACATAAAAGGCATATTCATGGCTATCGGAGCAAGGCAGCAGAAGAAGACACAGAGGGAGATAGATGACCTCCTGGACAAAATCTCAGCAATTGAACGCAGGCAGAAAGCTTCAGTATTAATAGAAGCACAAGAGGAGTTGGTAAGACTGAGGACACAACTAAGGGAGTTCCTAGACAAAAAAAGCTACAAAGCATTTTCCTTATTTCAAACATATGACATACGCACACAGAAAAAAAGGGGGTAGATACATGTCAGCTCTCATTAAAAGCAAACGGAGAAAACTCACATTTCAAAAATTCGGAGGGAGGGTTGAATTCAGACGCACCCAAAATAGCAGAGGCTTTTCAAGCCTTTTATTCCCAACTCTATAATCTGAAGAACCCACTTGAGCAAGACAAAAAACCCCAAAAGGCGATAGACGACTTTCTTGGTAAAATTACCCTGCCATCCCTAGCAAGAGGCGGAAGAACTGCCCCCTGCCCTACCCACCTCACATGTGGCCCGCCCCGCCCAACCCACCTCTCCTGTGACGCGACGCCTCCCGCGCCTTGCGTCCTGCCTGGCCTGCGCGCTCTGCGTCCGGCCAGCTTGCACGACTCACGTCCCACCCGACCTGTGTGCCTTATATCCGGCCTGGCCCGTCCGGCGCCTCACAGGGCTGTCCACCTTCTCCTATGCGGTCTCCTTCTGGATCCTGCCACCACGTTCTAACCAAGTGCACTGCAGCTGGGGTGAGTATAATTGCTACATATGTAAATGCATGTATATGTGTTTGTATGTATATGTGCTGTATATGTGTTTTTTTGTGTATATATGCTGTATATTTGTGCTTATGCGTTGTGTATATACTGGATGCGTGTGTATATATGCTGTATGTCTGCGTATGTGTTGTATATACTGGATGCATGTGTATATCTGTGCGTATGTGCTGTGTGTATATATTGGATGTGTATGTATATATGCTGTGTATACAGGATGTGTGTATAAATGCTGTATATACTGGATGCATGTATGCTGTACATACTGGATGCGTGTGTATATATGCTGTATATCTGTGTGTATGTTGTAAATTTGATGTGTATATACTGTTTGTGTGTATAAATCTGTAGACACGTGTACCAGTGTAAAAATCACTGTGATTGTGTCAAAACATGCATGTGGAAATGGTCTGCTATGGAGCCCATTACGCTCCTGATCAGAAAATTGAATTACATCAGCGATGGTATCCTTGTTGCCGATGTAATTGAAATATGATTGTCTCTTACAGTGTCTGAGCTCAGGTGGCAGGTCATGCCGCCACATGAGTTCACTGTTAAGGGCCCCACTGAAACCTGAAGCCGGCCCTGCATACGGATCAAGCAGGATTCTTTAGTGGTAGAGAGGGAAAAGACAACTCTATCAAGGTACTACAGGCCATTCGCTATGCACAAACCAAAAAAGTACAACTAGCATTACTGGGAGTAGACGCCAAAAAAGCATTTGATAGAGCGGATTGGGTCTTTATGGAATCTGTTTTGCTCAAATTCAAGTTTCCGCCTTTGTTTGTTATTCTCTAAACGCCCAACCCCATGCGAGGCTGAAAGTGAATGGCACGCTGTCGCCACCCTTTGAAATTACAAATGGTACCAGACAGGGCTGCCCTCTGTCACCCACCTTGCTTATTCTAGTTGCCGAGACTCTGCAGCAATGTGTAAGAGAAAACTCGGATATTCAGGAGATTCAGGTAGAAAAATTTTCATATAAAAGTCACTGCTTTCGCAGATGATCTGTCATTTCTAATCACTAACCCAGAGAGGAGTCAGCCTTGCCTGGTATCATTAATCTTGGCCTTTGGATCTATATCAAATTTTAAAGTAAATTTTAGCAAATCTGAACTCCTAAATGTATTTGTCCCAGCAGGGAAATTTACACAATTAAGCACCCAATTGCCTTTCAAAACACAAACATGCTCCCTAAAATACCTTGGGGTGCAAATCCCTAGCCGCATTAAAGATCTATACAAATTGAATTATATCCCCCTTTTTAGTGATAGAGAAGCTACTCAAAGCCTACGTCCTTCCGCTTTTTTGTTGGATGGGTAGAAACAATTTGTTAAAAATGTATGTTCTCCAAAATTCTTTATCTTATGCAGATGATTCCAATAGCGCTGGCGCAGACCTTCTTTGCTAGAATGAAATCTATGTTTTCCAATATCTTATGGAAGCAGAAGAAACCCAGATTAGCACATACACTACTTGCGGAGGACAGGGAAAAAGGAGACATGGGTCTACCAGATCTAGTTCAGTATTACAAACTGAGCAGATGGCTCTCCTTAGTAGATTCGGGAAAAAATACAGATACAGTCACGCTGGCCTCACGAGCATATGGACAGTCGTTTCAGGGAGACCTGTGGATTCCAAAGAAAACTCAGTCACTTGCAAGAGAGACATTAAACGTGGGTGTAATAGAAACATGGAGAGATCTAGCAGAGACATTGGCACCTTCACCGTCCCCTTATTTGCCAGCAAAGCTTCTTCCAATACTTATATTAGGAAGAGACTTGCCATATCAAATTATGTAAGATACATTAGGAAACTTATCCGCGGCTGAGCTTTTTAGCCCTAGAGATACACCGTCCCAAGAAATATTTGACGCACATCTACCACATCTTAAACTAACACCCCTTCATTTTCAACATTTTCGCCACATTCATGTAGCTTGGCTGAAGCTTACGAGATCTCCAAGAGACCCAACAGAATTTGAGAAATTGTTGTCGCCGTTAACAGGGACCACGGGGAAGATATCTCTTCTCAGGAAAACTTCTAGGGAACTGGAGATACAAAAAAGAGAAATACTGTATATACTCGAGTATAAGCCACCCGAGTATAAGCCACGGCCCCTAATTTTACCACCAAAAACTGGGAAAACCTATTGACTCGAGTATAAGCCGAGGGTGGGAAATGCATTGGTCACAGACCCCCCCAGTATACAGCCAACCAGCCCCCTATAGTATACAGCCTGCCCCCAGTAGTATACAGCCAGCCAGCCTGCCCCCAGTAGTATACAGCCAGCCCAGCTTGCGCCCAGTAGTATACAGCCAGCCCAGCTTGCCCCCAGTAGTATACAGCCAGCCCAGCTTGCCCCCAGTAGTATACAGCTATCCCCATGTAGTATACAGCATCCCCCGGTAGTATACAGCCTGCCCCCGGTAGTATACAGCCTGCCCTCGGTAGTATACAGCCACCTCAGCCTGCCCCCAGTAGTATACAGCTTGCCCCCAGTAGTATACAGCTTGCCCCCAGTAGTATACACCCTGCCCCCAGTAGTATATAGCCTGCCCCCAGTAGTATACAGCCACCCCAGCATAAAAAAAATAAATACACTTATATACTCACCCTCCGGTGGCCACGATGTGCAGCGCTGCTCCCCCGATGTCCGCGCCACTTGTCTTCAGGCTTCTGCGCCCGTCTTCCTTCTTCTGCGGGGCCCGGGGGAAAAACAATGGCGGCGCCCTGCAGAAGACAGAAGACGGGCGCGGATGCCTGAAGACGAGCCGCGCAGACATCAGGGGAGCAGCGCTGTGCATCGGGGCCACCGGAGGGTGAGTATATAAGTTTTTTTTTTTTTTAAAGTAATTTTTACTGACTGATTGACTCGTGTATGAGCTGAGGGGACATTTTTCAGCACATTTTTTGTGCTGAAAAACTCGGCTTATACACGAGTATATAAGGTATACTGAAAACACCACATGGTTTTTCCACCTGCGTCAGATTACAGGAGAACCACTATAAACTCTTGACTAAGTGGTACAGAACACCAGAAGTAGGCACGCATGCACATATATGGTGGTCATGCCCCGTTCTGATGAACTATTGGAACCCAATAGAACACACTATACGGTTGGTAACAGACTCCGACATTTCACTGACAGCAGAAATAGTGATTTTAGCGAAGCCTAGCACCACTTTCACGCCACACAAAACAAATCTAGTGACACATTTAATAGCGGCTACAAAGTCACTGATAGCGCAACTATGGTGATTCACAGACCCCCCAGTTCACGCACAGTGGATAGCAAAAGTCAGTGAAATCTGCACCCTTGAGACACTCCTAAGTAAAGTACGCCTCTTAGAAGGCTCGCAGGATAACAAATTAGGCTGACTTCCCTCCCCCCAACTCCCCCTTCCTCTTGCTACGATCATTTACCTGGTACACACACAATATTTGAGTAGTGGTGGCTCAAGCAAGAAGAGATAGTCCCTCAGATGCAGAATTTGAGGCTTTAACCCTCACATTGTTGCATTGAATATGTATGTATTTTGTTTTAGATCTGTATTATGCTACTTTGGTTAAAGGATTCTCCACACCCGAATTTGTTCACCAGAAGTAGAAGAACCATTCACCACATTACCGTTGCTGATGTCAAATATATGCGATGGAGCGTTGTATGAAGTACAAATTGATGTATATTATTGCTGGAAGAATCATCTATAATAGCTGTTGTATCATAAAAACTAATAAAACTGTAAAATATATAAAAAAAAAAAATAACATAGAAAAAGTTAAAATAAGATAGAAGTATATGTGACGCTGGCCTGATTGGCTCACCCAATGAATAGAGGACATTATCAGGGGCGCACCTGCCATGAGGAGAGTTGAGACTCTCGCCTCAAGCGGCGTGCCACCTGCTGGACGAGGGGGGCGGCGTGTGCCCGCCCGCTCGTGCTTCCGTCCGCTTGCCATGCTGATGCCTATGCCGCCGCCCAGGCAGACACCCCCTGCTTTCCGGCTGGCACATTCTCTCCCCCGCCAGCCGGCACATCCTTTAACCCAGCGCACACATCCCCCTGCCCAAAGTGCAGCGCCTCCTGTCCACTCCGGGCTCCCACCATGCATACCCCCTCGGCTCCCTCTCCGCACAGCTTCCTCTCCGCTCGGAAGAACCGTCCTGGAAGGTTAAAAGAAAAGAAAGTAAGTTTATCTGTATATGTATGTGTATATTTCTGTGTATATTTATGTGATGTGTATATGTATCTGCATGTGTATATGGATGTTATGTGTATATGTATGTATATGGATGTGATGTGTATATGGATGTGATGTCTATATGTACGTGTATATGTATACGGATGTGATGTGTATATGTATGTGTTTATATATATATATATATATATTACTCTGTATACATTTTATGCGACATGGCGATACTCTGTATGCATTTTATACTACATGGTGGTACGCTGTATGCATTTTATACTACATAGTGGTACGCTGTATGCATTTTATACTACATGGCGATACGCTGTATGCATTTTATACTACATGGGGGGACGCTGTATGCATTTTATACTACCTGGCGGCACACTGTGTGCATTTTATACTACTTGGTGGTTCTCTGTACACATTTTATACTGCATGGTGGCACACGGTATGCATTTTATACTACATGGTGGTACGCTGTATGCATTTTATACTACATGTCGGTACACTGTATACAATTTATACTTCATAGCAGCACACTGTATACATTTTATACTACATGGCAGCACACTGTGTGTAATTTGCATTGCTTTAATTTCACACCAAACCAATATGATGGATCTGGTCCTGTCACTCCCTGATATATTGCATCGGGGTGTGGGTGGGGGGCGCTTCTCTATGACTCGCCTCAGGCAGCAGACAGGCTTGGTACACCCCAGGACAATATCTTCTCTTGAGTGTTCCATGAATTATGATCCTAGATATCTCCTACATGAGACCCCAGCCTCAGAAAGAGGAATCCCTCTGGTTAATGTGTGAGGATGAAGAATCCGGCATTTCCTTCCTATGAATTATTGGGACTGGTTCCTTCACTTCAGATATGGGCTTTGCTCATTGAATCACATCTGTGGTAACAGGCATTTGGCCAGTGATCTTGTCACTCACTAACTTGTTAGCTGAAGTCAGGGGAAATATTACCAATTATAGACTTTCATACTAACATAGTATATAAGGCTGGAAAAAGACGCAAGTCCATCAAGTCCAACCTTTAAGAATTAAATACATGTTTTATCCCCATAACCCGTGATATTTTTTCTCTGCAGAAAGGCATCCAGGCCTCTCTTGAACATGTACATAGAGTCCGCCATAACAACCTCCTGCGGCAGAGAGTTCCATAGTCTCACTGCTCTTACAGTAAAGAACCTTTGTCTATGGCTATGGTAGAATCGCCTCTCCTATAGGCGTAGAGGATGCCCCCTTGTCCTGGTCACAGGCCTAGGTATAAAAAGATCTTTGGAGAGATCCTTGTACTGTCCGTTCAGGTATTTGTACATTGTAATGAGGTCTCCCCTCAGTCGTCTTTTTTCTAAACTGAATAATCCCAAATTTTGTAATCTGTCATTGTATTCTAATCCCCCCATTCCCCTAATAATCCTGGTTGCTCTCCTCTGCACCCGTTCCAGCTCTACTATATCCTTTTTATACACTGGTGCCCAAAACTGTACACAATATTTCATATGTGGTCTGACCAGGGATTTGTATAAGGGCAAAACTATGTCTTTATCATGAGAATCTATTCCTCTCTTGATACATCCCATAATTTTATTTGCTTTAGCAGCAGGCGCCTGGCTCTGGTCACTAAAATTAAGTTTACCATCCACCAATACCCCCAAGTCCTTTTCAGCTCCAGTTTTACCAAGTAATTGACCGTTTAGAACATAATTATACTTTTTGTTTCCATGGCCCAAGTGCATAACTTTACATTTATCTACATTAAACCGCATCAACCATTTCTCTGCCCACTCCTCAAGCTTCCACAAATACCTCTGTAATGCTAAACTATCGACCTCAGTATTTATTACTTTACACAGCTTAGTATCATCTGCAAATATTGAAACTTGACTGTGTAAACCCACTACAAGGTCATTAATAAAAATATTAAAAAGTGGCCCCAATACAGACCCCTGTGGCACTCCACTGGTAACATCAACCCAATCTGAGAATGTGCCATTAATGAGGACCCTCTGTTTTCTATCACTAAGCCAATTACTTACCCAAATACACAGATTTTCCCCTATTCCCAGCAGTCTCATTTTATATACCAACCTTTTATGTGGCACAGTATCAAATGCCTTTGAAAAGTCCAGATATACAACATCCACAGCGTCCCCCAGATCCAGTCTTGAACTTTCCTCCTCGTAGAAGCCAATCAGATTAGTCTGACAGGACCGATCTCTCATAAACCCATGCTGACGCTGGGTTATAATGTTGTGAGATACTCGAGTGAGATACTCGAGGACAGCATCTCTAACAAACCACATTACATTACATACATACATTATATACATTATTCCTCATTTTGTCTTCCACTAGGGGATTTTCCTGGGTAAAGACAGTTGAGAATGCGACATTCAGTAGATTGGCCGTTTCCTCATCTCGTTCCACCATGACCCCCATGTTATTTCCCACACTCTCTGTTTTTAGTTTCTTATCATTTATATACTTGAAAAATAATTTGGGATTATTTTTCCTCTCCCTGACAATTTTTCTCTCAGTCTATTTTTGCAGCCTTTATCTGCTTTTTACAGGATTAATTTTTCTCTCTATAATCCTGTAATGCCTCTTCACTACCTTCACATTTTAGCACCTTAAACGCCTTATCTTTCTCGCTTATCGCTTTCCTTACAAGACTAGTTAGCCACATTGGCTTTTTCTTGTTCCTCTTATGCTTTTTCCCATAAGGTATGTGTTTCTCACAGGACTTTTTCAGAATATATGAGAAAGTCCCATTTTTTTGGGGGGGCTTTTGTCTTTGAGAACATTATCCCAGTCTATGCCTTTAAGGTCTTCCCTTAGTTGCTGAAAATTTGCTCTCCTGAAGTTTAGAGTGCCCCTTCCCTAACGTTCTTAGTAAAGCATAACACAAAATCAATGATATTATGATCACTATTCCCTAGGTTTCCCCCAACCTGTAGTTTTGATACCCTATCACGTCTGTTTGTAAGGATAAGGTCCAGCAGTGCCCCCCTCTTGTTGGCTCCAGGACTATTTGCGACAGGTAATTGTCTTTTGTTGTTGACAAGAACCTGCTGCCTTTGAAGGACCTGCATGTTTCTGCCCCCCAGTCAATATCTGGGTAATTGAAGTCCCCCATGATAAGTACTTCTCCATGCTTTGAAGCCGCATCCATTTCACTTATCAGCATTTCCTCTGCTGCCTCCAATATATTTGGAGCCTTATAACAAACCCCTAGTAATATTTTATTATTATTTTTTCCTCCCCTTATCTCCACCCATAAGGACTCCACATTTGCATTTCTGATGTCATCTCGCAAGACAGGTTTGAGGCAAGAATTCACATATAAACATATCCCTCCCCCTTTTTTATTTATACGATCCTTTCTAAAAAGACTATAAAGATCTATGTAACTGCCCAGTCATAGCTACTGTCCAGCCATGTCTCGCTGATACCCACTATATCATATTTCCGCTCCAACATCAAGAGTTCCAGTTCCTCCATTTTGTTTGTGAGGCTTCTGGCATTTGTGTACATACACTTTATATGGTTTTCCCGGTCCGTATTCCTTTTGTTCTTATTCCCCAATCTCATTCCAGCCCCCCTTCCTCCCCCATGGCCTATGACTCTTCCCAGCTCTCTATCTACACTGTCTATTTGCCCTGCACAAGTGTAGTTGCCCTCCCCCCAGGTCTCTAGTTTAAACACTCCTGCAACCTTCTAGCCATTTTTCCCCCAAAACAGCTGCACCCTCCCCATTGAGGTGCAGCCCATCCCTACTGTAGAGCCTGTAGCCGACAGAAAAGTCAGCCCAGTTCTCCATTAACCCAAAACCCTCCTTCCTACACCAACTTTTGAGCCACTTATTTACCTCCTTGATCTTCCGCTGCCTTTCTGGTGTGGCATGTGGTACAGGTAGTATTTTGGAGAAAACTACCTTTGAGGTCCTTGCCCTGAGCTTATGGCCTAAATTCCTGAAATCATTTTTAAGGACCTTCCACCTACCTCTTACTTTGTCATTAGTGCCAATGTGGACCATGACTGCTGGTTCCTCACCAGCCCCTCCCAGTAATCTGTCAACCCGATCCGCAACATGCCGAACCCGAGCACCCGGCAAACAACTCACTGTTCGGTATGCACGGTCTTTGTGACAGATTGCCCTGTGTGTTCCCCTAATAATTGAATCTCCCACTACTAGCACCTGTCTGACCTTGCCTGTGCTCCCATTACCCTTCTTACTGGAGCAGACAGTCCCCTGGTTGCTGGAGGCCATGTCTTGCTGCAGCATTGCTACCCCAGAGCTGATATCCCCCTCATCCGCCAGCCTAGCAAATTTATTGGGGTGCACCAGATCAGGACTAGACTCCCTACAACTCTTCCCTCTACCCCGCCTTCTACATGTTACCCAACTAGCTGCCCCCTCACTCTGCACCTCCATACTTCCCTCCCCACACCCATCTTCCCCAGAGAGTTTGTGCTCCAGGAGCAGCAAACTTCGCTCCATATTGTCAATTGCCCGCAGCCTTGAAACTTGCTCATTTAGATCCAGAATCTGGGCTTCCAGATGAGCAATTTTCACACATACCACACAGTAGTATTCCCCCTCGAACGGCTGTTCAAGGATGTACACTGTGTAGCAATGCCACTTATGGAGTCCATTGTTCTAATGGGGATTACAATAGAAATATGCACAGAAAGAAGAATTTACAGTCAAAGTAACACAAAATACAGCAGTTACCTGCTAAAGCCCCTCAAACTTAAGTACCTTAAACATAAGTCACACTTAAGACACTGCACACACTTCGGATCAAAGCACACTCGCCACCAAGCTCCCACACTCGCTTTTCTGATGCTTTTTTAAAGGTTATCTGCCACAAAACTCTGCTGAGCTCAAGATCTGGCTGCAAACCACCAAACAAACTGACCACAGAAGTATATAAAGGCTGCTAATTAGATAGCCACACCCCACTATTAATTAGGCAGCTCCTGTGACTATACTGTCTAGATAAGCAAGGTGAATGCCTCCCTATACCCCCACACAATATACAGATTATGCAAGTGAAATACCTTCAGATCTACTTGATTGCAATAAAAATCACACAATGAATATCAGGAAATAAAAATGTAGATGCACTTATCTATCTGTTACTGGATCCAAAAAGTACTCCTTCCCTTAAACGTAAGTCACACTTAGGACTCTGCACACACTTCGGATCAATACACACTGGCCACCAAGCTCCCACACTCGCTTTTCTGATGCTTTTTTAAAGGTTATGTGCCACAAAACGCTGCTGAACTCACTGCAACAAGATCATTATTTTTCTTCAAATTTAAAGTTGAATATTCAGAAGTCCATGGAAGTAACCAGGCTTCCAGGTATGGAACCTTTAATGACATGACGTGGCAATGCAGTGCGCTGGAGTCTGATCCGTTCTCCTGATGTGGAAGCAGAATGGGAATATGAAGAGCTGATAGGACAGTTGATGCTGTGCAGTGATACCTCTGAGGCAGAGATATACAACTAGCAGATTGCTGGTCAGGATCAGTCAGGTGGGAAGGTTACAGAAGTGTATTCTTAATGTATTGTTGAGGACAACAAGCGTATGATAAAGACTTTGCCAATCTGAAGAGAAGGACCTCCGTTTTCTTCTTGTTGATATTACACCAGGCCAGATGCACTAACTCCCCCGATTTTGAGTTAAGTGGCTTTTTACCTAATCATGGAAGGTGTTGCCTGTGTCTGAACCGACCCTGTGTACTAAGTACATGTGATATAACAACAAACTCTTCCCGTTCTTCCTGTTTTTGAGTTTTTATATCTTGAAAATGACAGGGCCTGTGGAATAAATACTTCAGACTGGCAAAGAAGAAAAAAATGTTGAAAATTTAAATAATCCTTTTGCTGGAGCGTCCCTATTCTAGAGCTTTGTCCATACAGCTCTTTTTGTCAAGGCCAAAGCAACCGTGACTTCAGAGGAATCCTTAATGCCGGTAATACAAGCATTAAATAGGTATTGCGACAGGTCACATATCTAGTAGTGGCAAAGACTGTAGAATTTCATCCCTTGGGCACCGGACCTCTAATTTCGTTATCAGGTGCGGTCCATCCATGCTGAAAATATATAGACAGGACTGGGTGAGTAGGGAAGACGTCATCATCAGTGACTGGAAAGTGGAATCATCCTTTCCCTGTCGTTTCCTTCAGTTTCTTTAATGGATTCCACTGGAATCTGGGTCCACGTCCTCAGAAGGAATATCTGGTCTGGGTTATCAGATTTAATCTCTGTGAGATTTAATACTCCTGTAAGCGTGAATCTGCAATAGAGGATGTCTGGAGATCTAGAAGAAAAGGAGATGATCCATGATAGGAAGGCTTTGGCCTGGGATCTATGTGGATCTCTGGATCTGTATCCTGGAGTAAACACAGGAGAATAGATAGTAGACTCATTCTCAATAGGCAATGGGTTCGGACATAACCTCTGCCTAGTTTTCCTCCTCTTTACACCTCTCATCGGGGTCTGTGACAGGTATCTAGTGACAACACAAAGGACACATTAGTATGAGGTAAAGATGTGTATAAACAAGCCATATGCAGCCAACATCACTGTATGAGGAGTTCTGCCTGGATATGAGAGATATGAGACCTGAGCATTCAGCGGGTAGATATTACACCCGAGTATTCAGCAGGCAGACATTATACCATTCATTCAGCAGGTAGATATTACAGCCGAGTATTCAGTAAGATAAGCCTCCACATTATTAGATGACATTATACCAGTGTATTCAGCAAGGTAGACATTATACCTGAGCATTCAGCAAGGTAGACATTATACCTGAGCATTCAGCAAGGTAGACATTATACCTGAGCATTACTCTTACCTTGTTTTGCAGAATTCAGAGGTTATCTGACAGCTCAGACCTGCTGTGAGGTTGCATGATATTATGACTGCAAACGGGTGAATGCAAATGTAAAATGCACCAATACATAGCAATCGCTGACACGTGTTAACATAAAACACCAGAATGTCCAGGACAGGAGCGCAGGACAACCAGGTGCTCACGATCTATATCCCAGGAGCTGAAATGTAGCGCTCCCTGTACTGCAAGTCATAGCAGGGTCAGATGATATCAAGGTATGACATGCGGAAATCTCTGTACAACATGTGGTAGCATAACCTTATGGGTTGCATGGAAGAGGAGAGGGAATGTACTATATGAATCACTATTGTCTATATCCCCATATCATATATCCTCAATTTACCTCCTTCTATTTTTATTGGCCATTATTGAACATACACCCAAGAACTCAGCCAATTTACTCAAAAAAGTAAAATAATTAGATTTTTATTAAATTATAAACAAACTATGCTATGAATACAAAAAAATTAAATAAATACAAGAAAAAAAATCTGCAGTATACATAGGAGTGGGGGATGAGGAACCACCACATTAGGATGTCACATACTCCTTGGAGACATAGTATAGGGGCCAGGGGCAAGGGACATACATATTACACAAAATTTCACATATTGATGGACTGCACAATTACATTAGCTGGTGATGCACATAACTTAAAGTGTCGCACATGGCTCCACTCATGTAGGTCCTGAATTTAAAGTGCTTAGTGCAAAAATGATCAAGTACTATCGTAACATCCAGAAATTTATATAGAGTCCTAATGCATAGAAAGCAGGTCATGTCCCTTCATATTGCAGCCACTACCAGTCATAATTTGTAAACATATCATTTACCGCTGATATCTTGTATGCCCTATATGCCTCACGGACAAGAAGCCTCCCCAGAGCTGCCTGGACAAACTAGTCTGTCTGAAGGGTCCCATTTCCCACTTATGGTGTTTTGGATGCGAGCAGCCGTTGCTAGGGGCAACAGCAGACAGAATTGAAGTTTTAGAAGCTGAAATCTGTGAATGTCCTGGTTGAATGTGGCTGTAGGACTGGAAAAAGGCATTGCAATGGAGGAACTTATCAAACATATCCAATCTCCAACAGCAGCAAGCCCTGGCACAGCAGCAGAAGGTTCATGCAGAGGCCTTACAAGCCCAGCAGCAGGCTTATGCTCAGCAGCAGGAGACTAACCGCCTTCTTATGGAGCAAATGGCTGCTTTAAGAGAAGCAGTGACTGTACCACCGGTTGTCGCCATAGCTGGTCAAACCTCAGATGTAATTATAAAAAAGATAGTACAAGCTGCCTTGCAGAAGATGACCACTGAGGATTATGTGGAGGCTTATCTTGCTGTTTTTGAACGAATTGCAGACAGAGAAAACTTGCCTGTAGACCAGTAGGCTGAAGTTGTGGCTCCATACTTCACAGGTAAACCTGAAAAAGCTTATTATGACCTCACCTTGCAGGATTCAGAGGACTATAGCAGATTGAAGGCTGAAATACTTGCATGATTAGAGGTCAGTATGGCTGTCCAGGCCCAGCGAGTACAGCAATGGATTTTCTGCAAAGAGAAACCACCAAGGTCACAAATGTTTGACCTGTTCCACCTGGTGTGGAAGTGGCTACAACCAGAGTCCTCTACACAAGAGCAGATGGTGGAAAAGGTTGTGATTGATAGCTATGTCAATGCTCTTCCTGTGCAAGTGCAGCGCTGGGTTGCCCAGGGAGATCCCCAGAATGCAGACAAGCTGATAAGCTTGGTGGAGAGCTATATCACTGCTGAATATTTCATCCCTGAGGCAATGTAAAATTACCTCACTGGAACCAGAAAGTTCACCCCATGCCTAGTAGGAGGTTATTGAAGTCTGCAGGAGAGTGGAAACAATCTACAGAAAGCCAGAAACAGAAGGCAGTGGAAACCGCTTCCACAACTCAGTCTTGCCAAATAATTTTTTGGAAGTGTCAAAACGCTGGACACATTGCTGCTCATTGTCCTGTGATGGCAGAGACCATGGAGTGTGATCTGGCTCAATAGCCCTCCTTGTTGGCACAACTTGTCTGCAGTGCTGAGCCATACCAGGCTGGGGGCAACAGATGTGCCAGGTGACAGTCAATGACTGCTCTTTTGGACTCTGGAAGCCTGGTGACGCTTGTTCGCGGTAATCTGTCACAGGTGCTGTGTGCCCCAGGAAAATACCTAAAGTGTGTACATGGAGATGTCAAAGACTATCCGGTGGCTGAAGTGATTATTGCTACTGAATGTGGGTCTGTGTCACACCAAGTGGGTATCGTTAAAGACTTAATGCATGCAACCATTATCGAACGTGACTTTCCTCTGTTTTTGGAGCTCTGATGATTCAGAAAATTTTCCCTTGGAGGTGTTGGTCGGGGAAGAAGGGAATATCTCAGTCTGACCTGACCTTGACAGAACTTCAGGTGAATCGGGTAAATTTTGGAACTGCACATTGGCAAAACCCAACACTAAAGAATGCTTTAGAAAATGTGACAGTTCTTAAAGGAAACCTACCAGTTAGAATGGCAGGGGTAAGAAGTAAGTAACGAGCACTAGCTCAGGGTGAGCTGGTGCCGGTGCTTACTTTCGTTAGTATTATTAACCGCTGTATCGAGGTTTTAACACTTTTTAAACCTTAGAGCAGAAGAGGCTTCGGCGCTGCTTGTGCATAATCGTGCGCGCGCCTACATAGGAATTGCCTGAGACGTTGCGCAGCAGCACCAAAGCCTCTTCTTCTCTAAAGTTTAAAAAGTGTTAAAACCACGATACAGCGGTTAATAACACTAACGAAAGTAAGTACCGGCACCAGTTCACCCTAAGCTGGTGCTCGGTACTTACTGCTTACCCCTGCCATTCTAACTGGTAGGTTTTCTTTAATGGTGTTCCCCAAGAACCCGGCGCTGATAAACGGTATCCTTTTTTTGAAGTAAGCAGCAATTTGTTGTACCATGTTACTAAAGCAAATAATGATGTGGTAGAACAGTTAGTTGTTCCGGGTCCATATAGAAAAGTGGTATTGGATCTGACCCACACTCATGCTTTGGGGAGTCATTTAGCAACCGATAAGACAAGGGAGCGTATCCTTCAGAGCGTATCCTATAGAGAAATTGAAAACTATAAATCATGCCCCACCTGCCAGATTAACGCCCCTGTTTCTCATTTCAAAAGCCCTTTGGTACTGTAATAGAGGCACTGTTTGAGTTCATAGCTATGGACCTAGTTGGTCCGTTAATCAGGTCAATGAAATTAATGTTAAAAAATGTAGTGGAGAAAGATGGTAAAGATTGGGACTGTTTGTTACCCTATTTGTTGTTCTCCATTAGGGAGGTCCCTCAAGCCTCTACAGGATTTCTCCCCATTTTAATTGCTGTATGGTAGGCACCCCCGAGCTAAGGAGACGTGGGAATCTGAAAACACCCCATATATGAGTGTTATTGATCATGTGGCACAAATGCAGGAAAGGATTTCCAAGGTGATGCCAATAGTTAGAGAACACATACAGATGGCCTAGGAAGCACAATGCAGGATATACAATCTGTCTGCTAGAATAAGAGAATTTGTCCCAGGTGACCGTGTCCTTATACTGGTACCCACTGTTGAGAGCAAGTTTTTGGCTAAGTGGCACGGTCCTTTTGAGATTCTTGAAAAAGTTTTGAATGTCTCTTATAATGTGCATCAGCCAGGAAAAAGGAAACCAGTACAACTATATCATGTAAACCTTATTAAGCCATGGAAGGCTGGTAGCAATGAGTGCTTCCTTAGTTACCGAATTAGAGTATAGTAAGGTGACAGTTGCCAATACCTTATCTTGTTCCCAAAATCAGGAATGTAAAGAATTTTTACAACACAACAAGGATATGTTCTCAAGCTTGCCAGGATGTACGAATGTTGTTGAACATGAAATAATTACTGGGCCACACGTTAAAGTAAGGGTAAAACCGCACAGAATTCCTGAAGCCCGTAGACAGGCTGTCTCTGAGGAGGTCCACAGAATGTTGAGTTTGGGTGTAATTGAAAAATCTAAAAGTGAATTGTCCAGCCCCATTGTTTTAGTTCCGAAACCAAATGGAAGCTGGTGCTTTTGTAATGATTTCCGTAAACTTAACGAGTTTTCCAAAATGGATGCCTACCCTATGCCCAGGGTAGATGAGCTGATAGAAAGGCTTGGCCTGGCTAAATACATCACAACTCTAGATCTTACAAAAGGGTACTGGCAAATACCTCTGGCAAAGGAGGCACGAGAAAAAATTGCCTTTTCTACTCCTGAGGAATGCTTCCAATATGTCAGGATGCCCTTCGGCTTAAAAGGTGCTCCTTCTATATTCCAAAGGGCGATGGATGAAATATTAAATCCACACAAGGAATATGCAGCAGCCTACCTTGATGACATAGTCATTTTTAGTCTAGACTGGAAAAGCCATTTAGGTCCAGGCCATTCTAGACTCTCTTAGACTAGCTGGTTTTACAGCCAACCCAGAAAAGTGCGCCATAGGCATGGAACAGGAACAAGTACTTGGCGCACGTGGTAGGAAGAGGTCTGATTAAGCCTCAAGTTAATAAGGTAAAGGCAATTCAAGATTGGCCACGACCTCTTACAAAAAAGAAAGTGAGGGCATTCTTGGGTATTGTTGGTTATTACCGATGCTTTGTGCCCAACTTTGCCAGTATTGTAGCACCTTTGTCTGACCTGACAAAAGGAAGGAAATCAGTTATGGTTCAGTGGTCCCCTAAGGCTGAACAAGCATTTAAAGAGTTAAAATCTGTGTTGTGTAGCCAGCCAGTTCTGATGGCCCCGGATTTCTCTAAAGAGTTTATTATACAGACAGATGCCTCAGAGGTGAGATTGGGGGCTGTTATGTCTCAGGAGGTTAATGGCAAAGACCAACCTGTTATGTACTTGAGTAGAAAACTGAACTCAAAATTTTTTTTTCTATTGTAGAACAAGAGTGCCTGGCAATAAAATGGGCACTAGACTCTCTGAGGTACTACCTGCTTGGCAGGAAGTTCAAGCTTGTCTCAGATCATGCTCCTTTAAAGTGGATGAGCCAAAATAGGGGAAATAATGCAAGGGTGACACATTGGTTCGTGTCGTTACAGGACTTGTGGTAGAGCACAGGCCAGGTAAATTACATGTAAATTACATGGGAAGAATCCCATATGTGTGCTGCCGCACGGATGAAAAGGAAAACACATATTCCATTACTTTTTTGTTGATTTGTCAAATCCACATAGTTTATAGAGTGATTTTTCTCTCTAATTACAGGGTGTCCGTTGTGAGGTATCTGTATAACGCAAATTCCAATACTGTATTGTTGCTAAAGTTGAGAGTAAGAAATAAGTGTCAAACACAAGTAGTTATTAACCACTATGTCAGACAGAAAGATGGCAGGTGGAGCAGGCAGAAATGGCAGCACAGTAAGGGGATGTCGCAGCAGGGGTGACTCTGTGAGGCCAGAATTGCCGTTGTCATCTAGCAACAGTGTGCTGATCACTAGGTCATCCAATTCCTCAAAAATAACATCTGACAACCCCAGTCAAAAGTCTGTGGGTTTGTCAGATACAACAATTAGTTGGCATTGCCCAGGATCAGGTTCATTTCTGTTAGCAAGAGAGCTACTAGGTTGTCTGTGCTCAGAGCCACTATACAGCGAGGACTAAGTGTTTGAGGACAGGCAGCAGCTGCTTGGCAGTGAATAGGTGGGGCGGATATTAGCTGCTTCATGCAGTAGGCAGGCTGTGCTTACTGACACCATTGAGGAGAATAGCATTGACAGGGAAACGCAAATTGACGATGATGTAGCCGATCGCACTTGGTAGCTGGGTATAGCAAGGGATTCATCATCGTCGGGCGAAGAGTGTCAGCTTGCGCGTCAGGCAACGGAGCAGGCAGCAAGTCGTTACTGTGGCCATGAGTCAGTAGGGTGGCAGCAGTGCGAGGATGGGAGCCAAACAGCCGCGGGGTTACAAATCCTCATTTAGAGGTCCAAGTAAGCAGTCAGGGCCAGTACAAGTCCTTTACGGCCCACTGTGTGAATGTGCTTCCCGCCCAGGCACACCACAACAACTTGAACAGAAGACGCCGCTTTCCCCTCCACTTTGTCAAACCGCTGCTCCTGCATCAATATCCGCCTCCTCCTGCTCCTTTTCCACCACCACCTCAGCCTCCAGCGGTGTCATGCAGTTCTACATCTGGTTTGCCTGGGCGAATGCAGTCACACAGGGGAGGAACTGCTCCTTGTCATGCAATCAAGAAATCAATTTGTGGATATCTCTGAGACAACTGCAAATTGGAACCATGGCGACCAACCAGGGGACGAAGATGCTGTCTCACTGCACTGTGGAGGGGTGGTCCATGCACACTGCATGGCGCATGTGTTCAATCTGGTAGTCAACAGGTTCCTGAAGTCTTTCACCTATCTGCAAGACATTCTAAAAATGGCCAGGAAGCTGTGAACTTCAGCCATTCTTACAAGTTTAAGCAGATTCCTTAATCCGTTTAGTGAGGAAAGCAGCTGCCACCAGCAGCAGCAGGACATGGAGCAGAACTGCACCAGAAGGTGTTGGCCTACTTGGACAGCACTCTACCAGCCCAGGTAGAGGATCCACTGGACTACTGGGCAGTCAAACTTGATGTGTGGCCGCAACTTGCGGAGTTTGCAGTAGAGAAGCTGTCCTGCCCAGCCAGTAGTGTGGCATCAGAGTGGGTGTTCAGTGCAGCGGGGGCCATCGTTACCCCAAGGAGAACACACTTGTCCACTCGTAATGTGGAGAGACTGACCATTGTGAAGATGAATCAGGCGTGGATCGGACAGGATTTCGACACACCAATACCTTATGCATCAGATTAGATCCGCCATGACGCCTCCCCCAAACATTGAGAAATGAGTCTGGATTCCAACTACCTGCCTCAGCCACTATTCTGATGCTGCAACACATCTGCTGACAGTTGCTCCATCTTTACCAGGGACTGGAATTGTCACCCAACTCCACACTCATCTGTCATTGTATCACTTTCTGACCTCATGCTGCTGCCACTGCCGCCTCCATGCTCTAACATTATGCCACACTATGGCCTACCATGTTGCTGCACCTCCTGAATTTTTCATTGTGTCACTCTCTGACCTCATGCTGCTGCCACTGCCACCTTCACACTCTATCATTGTGCCACACTGTGGCCTACCATGTTGCTGCCACCTCCCACATTTTCTACTGTGCCACTCTCTGACCTCATGCTGCTGCTGCCTCTGCCGCCTCCACGCTCTAACATTGTGCCACTCTGTGGCCTACCATGTTGCTGCCACCTCCTGAATTTTTCATTGTGCCACTCTCTGACCTCATGCTGCTGCTGCCACTGCCGCCTCCACGCTCTAACATTATGCTACACTGTGGTCTACCATGTTGCTGCACCTCCTGAATTTTTCATTGTGTCACTCTCTGACCTAAGCTGCTGCCACTGCCGCCTCCACGCTCTATGATTGTGTCACACTGTGGCCTACCATGTTGCTGCTACCTACCAAATTTTTTATTGTGCCACTCTCTGACCTCATGATGTTGCTGCCACTGCCGCCTCCACGCTCTAACATTGTGCCACACTGTGGCCTACCATGTTGCTGCCACCTCCTGAATTTTTCATTGTGTCACTCTCTGACCTCATGCTGCTGCCACTGACTCCTCCACGCTCTAACATTGTGCCACTATGTTTGGTTTTCCTCTTCATTTGATCTGTCAGAAAAAATTAAAAGCTTCAGGATTGAAAGCCAAAAGCAGGAGTGGATACAGAACACAGAAGACATGCAAATATCACATTTACTGGTCATCTCTGTTCTGGATCAACTCCTGTTAGTTTTTGGCTTTAGCAATACTGATGGATTAATGACCGATTGAAAGCAACACTGACAGATAAAAAGAAGGGCAAAATGATCAGTTGCGTTGGTGCAAAATTACTGTCGACACCCTCTCCACTCTTTCAGGGGGTTTCTACATGTATCTGCGTTTTACAGAACAGGTTCTGTCGTTATCTATGGAATCATCTGATGTCAGTGTAAAAAGAGTGCACTCTTTGATGTTATAGTGGGATCTTGGCCTTCAGCTCAGTCCTTTCAAGCTGGAACAGAAGTTACCAGGCTGTGTTCCAGCTTCAATTATTTGGTGAAGTTGGCCTCTGTAAGTGCCCATGGAATTGAATAGTGAAGCGATTCTAAGAGCGGCGGCTGTCATGTGTGTGTCATACCAAAACACAGCATTGTTTGAAGACCAAACCACGCTCCTTATGCATATTTAAGCATGGCAAAACATTCTACAACACCCTGCAGGCTATGTGAAGCAAGGAAATGGCTGTTTTTTAACATGATTCGTCATGATTCGATTCGGGTTGAATCAATTTTTTTTTTCATTCATTGAATCGGGTTATATCGAATTTCAACAAATTTGCCCATCTCTAATGATATCCATTGAAGCATGAGTGAACCCTCAGGTTCCAGCATTGTAAATTGTATGTAGTCCATATAAAGGGAGATGAGATTGGAAAGTTCTCCAATTTGTACCCCTTTGACTCTCTGAGATTGATGTAGCAAGCAAGTGGTTCAATTTAGAGGATGAAAATCAAAAGGGAGAGGGGGCAGCTCTGTCCCACCCATTCATTATAGTGAATGGATCAGACAGCATGCTTTTGGTGAATAACAATCCTGAGGTGGAGGAGTTCAGGGCTTTAATGGAGCTTAAGATGAACCCGGCCATTCTAATGGTTTTGAGATCCAATAAGCAAATGTAGCCACTTCAAGATATTTACCACTCTCTTTGTATTGCCTGATGGACCTTTATAAAGTCAGTCTGGTCATCATCTATCAGGTTGGGAATATGGGGAATAAATCTAGATGCATTTGAAGAGGCATATAATTTGGTATTTATGGTTAGTGGAGATGCCTGAAGTTTTGGGGACCTCAGGGGATTTGCCAGGTTTAGAGATCGTCACGATTAAGGCTGGTTTTCTGTCTGGAGAACTCTCTTCAATGCAGCGTCATTAATAAAATTTACAATACATGTAGGGAGAATGTTAGAAAAGGCCTGTCAAGGCCAGGGCTCAGTGAACCATCGTGGCCGCCGTGTACAATAACACAAGCCGACACCTTGGACCAGAATCTAAGTGGCACCAAGTCTTCATCAGAGCCCGCCGCAAAGCAGGTTGGTCTTTCTGCAGCGTGTTACCACCAGATCGTTCCACAGGCGCGACTTGTCCGCGGAGGCACCCAAGATCGAGGTACACAATTGGCAGACAATCTCTGGTCGGTGACAGGCAGTGGGTCGATGCAGGCTGCAGAGGTTCAAGGTTAGAGACGAAGCAAGAGGTCAGGGCTGGCAGCAGAGGAGATTAATCAGGAGCAGGTCCGAGGTTCAAGATGCAACCATTTCAAGAAAAGAAAAATCCATCCTCTAGCGATCCATCCTCTAGTGGGTAACACCATCCCTGTTGATAACAAGGCATATTGGAAATTCACACTTGTATAAAGTCTTGTTGTCCCAGAGAGCTTTAGTGATGGCCTGTAGTGAGCCTGTGCCACTGCAGTGTTACCACAGAGAGATATCTCCTGAAAGGGCTTGGGAAGCGAGTCCAGCTTACAAGATGCTTCCATGAGGTCTGGGGACATGCTGTGCCCAGTCGATGGCAAGATCTTGCAGATATTCAACTTTTGTATGTAGGTGGTTAGGTCTGCAGATGGATTCAGCTCCGATATGTCTCTAAACTTGACATTGTTGCGGCATGACCAGGTCCGCCTTCTTTGTACGCATAGCAGGAATTTCTGATTCCAAGTCATAGTGTGCATCAATCAGTCCATTATATGAAGTTGCAACAACACCAAGCTGCTTTTCTATATGATCTTTTCTGTCTCCTAGAGACTGTATGGCATTGTTAACAGGTCTGAGCATATAGTAAAAGTTGTATTGGAAGGACTTATGTAGGATGCATAACATGTCCTTCATTGATGCTTGGGTGAGAGTGGCTTCCGTTGCTGCAAGGACAGTAAGAGGGTCAGTGTTGTCTGTTACAGGCTCTGCAAAGAAGGAACCATTTGCCCTTTCTGGCAGTGAAGCAGCGCTATATAAGCACAGACACTTTTAGGCTTCGGGACAGCGGCGAGCCTCCATATGAGATTTGCTCTGCGTCACTAACGGGTTGCCAGTATCTTCTCCTTCCTGAGGGCTCTGGAGTGTGGAGATTTCCCTAGCAGGTGATGGAGAGTTGCACTGGGAGGCATTCTCATCCCTGCAATGCAGTAAGACATCACACTGCACTGCGCGGTTGGTGCCAACCTGGATCGTGGCCGAGGAATAAGAGGGGTAAAATTCTGTGTGTTTGCAGGGCCTACCCAGATTTTTCCTTTTCTTGTAATGCCAGTAGGTGTTAGGAGACACTTCACAAATATCAATACAATAAAATAAAAAAAGATTCCAAATTATTGTAATAGATATAGCAAAGATATTGACCTGCCATGGGATTGGCTGTATTAGGATAGACAATACTAACCCTGGATTGGGTTTTAAGTTTAGTAAAAATTATTTCCTCCAGATGTTTAGTATATACCCATACCCATATGGGCAACGTAGCTGTTCAATAATTTAAAATCTTGTTTTATTTTATTGTATTGATGTTTGTGAATCTTTTTTAAGATAATTTTTTAATATAATTGTTTATGTAAACTATGATTCTATTGTTCTCTGGTGTGCATTATGTAGAGGAGTGTAAACTTATTTACTTATGGGGGGGCTCAACGATAGGGATCCAGCCCAGTGATAAGGTTATTGTAAGGTTTAATAATCTTCATTATACTAGAGACTCTTATTGCATTGTCCCTTACTTTTCAAATCCAGTTACTTTCAAAACAGTTTTTTTAATAACATAGGATTTACAGGAATTAATTAAGTAATACATTACAATTGCCTTTTTTACTTTTACAACTTCAAATGAGAGAGTGCACCTGTAGGATAGGCAGTTATATCACTTATTGTAAGCTCTTAGAAGCAGGCCGTCATCCTATGGTTTCAATCGACCATGGTATTCCTCTGTGATGTCTTATTTTGTTTGTGCCCAATGATTTGTAATGTGCTGCAGAATTTTATGGTGCAATATAAATAAAGATTTATTATTAATCAAGACTTTATGGGCATAGTGTACTGCCAGGCTATAATGTAAAGGTACATGCATTTTTTCCTTGCAGGAAGGTTACTTTCATAATTCAGACCTGGGGGTGTAATAATCCTGTAAAAAGTAAAATTGTTTACATATTTTGTAGGCAGCATAGAATTCCAAGGGGAAATCATTTTGTTGGCAATATTTCAAATCCCCTCCTGACTCCTGTATTGAGAGACTTTGTCATAAAAGGTATATATTGCAATAAAGCCTGTCCATACACAGTTTCATTTTCCGTAGGAACAACTTCACAAAGTACAGTATTGAAGTCCTCTACAGTATTTTAGTGAGGTTAATGATTGTGATCTTTAAAGGGAACCTGTCACTAGGTATGTCATATTTAGATGGTAAAAGGTTTTATTAGCCTCTGAAAAATCATGCCTATGTTGGAATTCTCAATTGTTTCAGCACATTATAAAAAAAAAAGTATTTTAGACATTACCAGACTCCCTCTCCTCGATCCATCCGCCGCTCCTACTCTCTTAGCCCTCTGCCTCTCCACCTGACTCACTGGAAGATGCTGTCAGGGAGCTAGATAATATACTTTTGTAAAGTATCAAAATGATTCAGAATGGCAACAAAGGCATTTTAAAACTCATCATTGCAGGTTCCCTTTAAGTGTTAGTAAGTATTAAGGTTTACCAATCATTTCAAAATTTTCACATAAAGTAAATAGCTTTAATGGAAATGGAAATATTACTCAAATTATGTTCTCAAATTTTAATCCCCTAGTGATGTTTGCATACTAAAGATCATTTTAAACCCCCATACTTTGCAATTTAAGTTTTATTGCTGTTTAAGCTTCTATAACTTAGTAATGGTCATTGTGAGTGTGGATTATAAGCAGACACTTCATGATGCCTCTGTGTTATGAGATCCTGTGTGCTGACAAAGTGCTTAGATTATCAGGATACAGATTTATCTACACTTTCATTTAGCTTTGGAACATTCTACTAGTATCTGATACATAGAGATGGGACAGATCAGAGAGGAAAGATGATGGGATTAATGAGATGGATATTAGACACAATGACACACTCCACCTGTAACACACACAGTCAGCTCTGGTATGCCACCCTCCCCTCGGATAAAGAGCATTTCTTGTCTGTAGCTAGTAGAGTATCTGCATGCTGTTTGCTGGCAGGAAGTATGTCTGTTTCTCTAGTGTAGGATAGGTCCAAAAGAGTGATTGTTCATCTTCTGCCAAGTGTAAACCACCAATAGTGACTTAATTTCTTACACAGGGAAAGGGGAAGTAAAAGGGAATAAGTGGCAGATAAAACATAACTTTTACTCTTAATAATTAAAATCAGCACCAAAGACTTTAAAATCTAAATACAAACTGATAGGACAAGAAAAAGGAGGTGATATCCTCCTACGTGCACAAATAGACCCCTTATTTTATATTGTTCTGCATGTGTTCCCTTATATTGAGTGAGTGTAGAGGGTGTGATGTACAGTTACATCCTTTCATGTATGACCATATAGCTCCGGTCTTACACCAGAGCTTGTGTATTTTAGTTTCACTTTCGGTTATTTCAGATGTGTAGTAGAAACAGATTCTGATCCTCGGTGTGTAATGTTTACACTTCTTTATTCGTAAATAAAATGTTGAAACAATGTTGCATGTTGTGAATCAGTGCCTGCACAGTATTCAGCGAAGAGTTATGCAGTGTCTCATATTAAAAACAGGTTCTGATCATAAGTGTTGTCACGACTGGGGATCTGTGGACCCTCTGGACCGCCGCGGGAGGTGGTACTAGCCGACCTGGCACCGGAGCCTAGGTGGAACCCGGTGTTCACTAGAGCCCGCCTCAAAGCAGGATGGACTTGCTGCGGCGAGTAACCACCAGGTCGTTCCACAGGTGCGACTAGCCCGCGGTGGCTGCCAAGGTAGTAACACAGGAGACAGTCTGTACCCGGAGTGATGGCAGGAGAATAGCACAGGAAGGCACACAGGACTCACGTCAGGAATCGCAGGAGCTTGCACAGAGGTATGAAGGACCACAGGAACGTACTGGCACTCAGGAACGCAGGACACAGGAACGGACTGACATACAGGAACGCAGGACCACTGGAACGGACTGGCATACAGGAACGCAGGACCACAGGAACGGACTGGCACACAGGAACGCAGGACCACTGGAACGGACTGGCACACAGGAACGCAGGACCACAGGAATGGACTGGCACACAGGAACGCAGGACCAGAGGAACGGACTGGCACACAGGAACGCAGGACCACAGGAACGGACTGGCACACAGGAATCACAGGAACACAGGAATCACAGGAACGCAGGAATCACAGGAGCTTTCTCTTCAGGGAAGTTTGAAGATCCGGCAAGAATAATAGGAAGGGGCTGGAATTTAAATCAGACCAGCGCCAATTATTGGCGCGCTGGCCCTTTAAATCTTAGCGAGCCGGCGCGCACGCGCCCTAGGAGACGGGGACGCATGCGCCGAGCCGCGGAAGCTGCGGAGGATGCCGTTGGAGCCGGGGAAGGTGAGAGGAGCCGGGGACCGGACCCTGAGGCGGCACGGGTGCTACCGCGATCCGAAACAAGGATTGCGGGAGCACCCGTGACAGTACCCCCCCCCTTCGGCCTTCCCCTCTTCTTCTTGGTCCCGAGAAATCTCTGGAGGAGTGTCCGATCAAAAATGTTCTCTTCGGGCTCCCAAGATCTCTCCTCAGGCCCGAACCCCTTCCAGTCTACAAGAAACCCCTTATGGTCTTCATGTCCAGAACCTCCTTAACTTCATAGACATCTGGGGAATCTGCTTCAGGAGCAGGAGGAGGGGATTGTTGGGAGAAGCGGTTCAGGATGACTGGCTTCAGGAGGGAGACATGGAAGGAGTTAGGGATGCGCATAGATGGAGGAAGGCGGAAGCTGCGGAGGATGCCGCTGGAGCCGGGGCAGGTGAGAGGAGCCGGGGACCGGACCCTGAGGCAGCACGGGTGCTACCGCGATCCGAGACAGGGATCGCGGGAGCACCCGTGACAAGTGTGTTATGTTTTCACTTCTAGCAACCAAAATTGTGCAAAGCAGGACTGATAGAGACAGGTTGAAATTATATTTGTGAAATGCTGTGTTTTTGTTAATAGCAGTGAATTAGACAATGTGTTATTTTGTTATCCTTAGTATACCTAAGAATATTATCTATGTGGGAATACCCCTTTACTGTGAAGGGCCTTAATAAACCATGTATGTGGCATTAGACTATCGCCTTAAAATGTGATGCCACATCTTCTGGCCAAAGATAAGCATAGACTTAAGCAACTGCTGTCTCCCCATATTTTTCATTCTCATATTAATTAAAAAACAATGTGGTGTATCTGCTTCCCAAATCTACTGCAATATAGACCATGTGGTTTGATTATTATTCTGGTGGGGAAAGTAAGCAATGAACCTTATATCTTGGTGAGGCAGTAAGCTCCCAACACACACCTACTTTGCTTTAACCATTTTTTCCCCATGAATATAAAACCTATTCCCATATCAATGTCACGGGGGTCACATGTGCTCCTGCGACCCATATCGCAAGCCGCAGGCTCAACCGTGCCCGTCCGTGTTCACAGGCATGGCGCTCATACTGGTCACCTCTCCCCGCTCCTGATTCCCGTCCGCGGTCCATGTGCACGCATCCCGTCTCCTAGGGTGCAGGCGTCGGCATTTATTGGCGCTGGATATTTCCCAGAAGACTATTTAAATCTGCCTCTCCCATAAAACCCTGCCGGATCTTTGAGCCCATGCCATAGAGAAAGCTCCCCTGCATTATCCCTGAGTAGTCCTGCTGTCCTGGTTGTTCCTGTTCCTACGTTCATGTGTTGCCATACTCCTGTGTGTTCATGCATTCCTGTTCCCGTGTTCCTACATTCCTGCTCCCTTGCTCCTGTGTGCTCCTATTCCCATGTTCCTGTGTGTTCCAATCTGTTCCTGTGTTCCCGTTCCCTTCTGCCTGAACCTCCCGTTGCTGACCCTGGATTGGACTGGACCTTGCATCTCTGCCGCCTGCCCTGACCCTTAGCACGGGACTGTCTTCTGCAAAGGTACCTCAACATTGGCTGTTACCATGGGCTAGTCGCACCTGTGGAATAACCTGGTGGCACCCCGCCGCAGCAAAACCATCCCGCTTTGCGGCTTCTGGTGAAGACCAGATAGATCCATCTTACAAAAAGAAGCCAAATGGATCTTCTTCTTAGATACAGTGACCCCAAAGGGACTGAATGAAACCCTAAGTTATGCCTGCTTCCTCTGACGCTCCCCAAAGTCCTTGCACACCATACTAGCAAGCCACATGACGTTTTTTTACCGTTCTCTTCTTGACATTCCAAACCCCCCACCCCCCCCTTTTTTGCCTAGAATTTCTTCTTAAACTGCCTCTTTCTAAGCCTCTATAACAACTGCTTATTAAATTCTTTGCATGAAAAAGAGCTGCTATTTAACCTCTCCAACCAGAAACTGGATCAGGATAGGACCAAAGAATGCCTCCCGCTTTGCACCGAAACTCAGCTATTACTCACTGAGTTTGTCAGGATGCAATATTTGCACTCCCTGTCTGGATTATAAGCACTAATCCCCAAGGGGGTCTCGTTATCTTATGAGGCATGACCCCTACCTGCTTCTACCTTTACTAATAGTGACATCGTCATTTTACTGAAAAGATGCAGTGAAGGGTTCTTGATTGCTGTTACATCGGGTGATGAGTAAACATCTCCTCCTGCCTCCGATCGCTACCTCTAGCGCGATTGGAGGCTGGAGGAATGACAGGATGCATGTCCCCACTTCTGTTTGACGCTCTCCTGTGTCTCTGTTCATACCCGAGCGCAGCCTCCTCCCAGGTCATGACGCGACGGCTCCCCGTCCAATGATGGAACGGGGGGCGTGGCCTGGGTGGTGCCGTAACCGGCTTTATTTTGGCGCACGCGCAGTATTCTGGCGCCGACGCCGTTATGTATACCTAGTGATTAGGTGAATTCTTGCCTTAGCTGGATGAGCCACTGCCCGATGCCAGCCTGTAGTTAGGGCAAATATACTTAGCCCTCTCAGGAATAGCAAGCCTTTCAGTACTTATCTATTATCTATATCCCCTGATGAGTGCAATTTAACCCTTGCACGAAACGCGTAGGGATTTCACGTTTATACCTGTCGGAGCTCTAGGGCATAATAGCCTTTGCAGGGGCAGACACGGGACCGCCCTTGTAAGGGCTGGGAGCAATTGAAGGGGTCCAGGAGTCAGAGTGAATAGGGATAACTAGGCTCCAACTGGATCGGATATCCCGCAATCCTGACACTCCCGGATGAAGACTGGTGAGACCCAACCTGTTTATACCTCCTTCCCTACTGTCCCAAGCATATACCCAAGGGTGTTGGTTGGCTTATTGTTACCAATGTATGCTCATAGACTCGCTTCATACTGATTGATAGGACACATTTGTGTCCAATTTGATGTGTTTTTTTCACTAGGTTTGTTTTATGTTGATGTCTTTTAGCCGCTGACACAGCTGTGGCTTTTTATTGTATATTAATTAAAAGTTAAGTCTTATTTAATTTTGGGCACCTTGCTTATACTATTGATTCTGTTGGTTGCCATGGTCCGGAGCCAGTTCTAAACATGTTACCTCCCCAATAGAGGAACTCTTTACAGACCAGGTGCCACCTAGATTTCGGTCCCCGGTGTCAGCTAGTACCACCTCCCGCGGTGGTCGAGAGGATCCACAGATCCTGCACCCTGACAATCAATATGTATGTGATCTGACAAGGGATTTGGATATGGGCAAAACTATGTCTTTATCATGAGAAGCTATTCCTATATCTATGGGATATATCCCATAATTGTATTTACTTGTTTAGCAGCTGCCTGGCACTTATCAGTAAAATTAAGTTTACCATCCACGAATACCCCCAGTCTTTTTCAGTTGCAGTTCTACCAAGCAATTGACTATTTTGAACATAATTATACTTTTTGTTTCATTGGCCCAAGTACATTACATTTGTCTACATTAATCCTCATCAGCCATTTCTCTGCTCATTACTCCAGTTTTCCCAAATCCCTCTGTAATGCTATACTAAATGCCTTGGTATTAATTACTTTACACAGCTTTATCATCTGCAAATATTGAAACTTGAAACCCTCTATAAGGTCATTAATAGAAATTTTATCCCAATACTGACCCCTGTGGCACTCCACTGGTAATGTCAAACCCAATCTGAGAATGTGCCATTAAGGATTACCCTCTGTTTTCTATCACTAAGCCAATTACTTAACCAAATTGCAAAGCCGAGTCTGACATCCGAAGCTACCTAGCAGCACCAGCACGTCCCAAGCACCCAGAATCCAACAAGGTAACAGGATTACAAACAGATAATCTTCCAGCATTCTGCCCATAGCACCTGTTCACACCTGGCAGGGATACAGGGACAAGAGAACTCTGTATATCAGTGTCTCACTGACAAGTTCATCAGGCTAGTGATCCTGTCAGCCTTACAGTCAGCTCCACAGCATTTTTATTTAGCTGCCCAGGTGCGCATGTGAAGCCCATCTTTCTATTTCCTCTCCATTCTGATTTTGCCTAAAACTTTCCACTATGGTAAAAGTCATGACAAAATTCTTTCCAGCCATAGCAATGCAACAAGACTTTAACAAGGTCAATCCACGCTCACGTACAATTGATGTGATGGCGACCATTGAAAAGCAACCACCTACTACTATACATGTGGACTTAATTCTATCAGAGCTGCTGTTAGCCCTGGAGTGATCCAGGGGGAGCCCAATATCTGAAGGCGTTTGTGATGCCACTTTGACTCCACTGGATGCAAAGCTCTGCTTTTGGCTACCTTTCATAAAAAAACAGTCCACTCCTGCAGGGACCTCTGCATCAGGCCTCCCTGATTCTACCTTGGAGGGTCTCCCTGTCACTATTCCTGCAATGAAAAATCTGCTGGAGAACTTGCAAATCAATAGTTCTAGAGAACTCCAAAAGACTATCCATTCTATGAAAACCAAGGTGGACTCGCTAGGAGACAGAACGTCTTATATAGACAACAAGGTTGCTGAACTCACCTCTTTACACAATGATGATGTGGTGTATTCCACAGACAGCCTGGAGGAAGAAGTTGAAAACCTCCAGAGCTAAAATAGCCAATATAGAGGGCAAAACAAGAAGGAATAGCCTACGATTCTGAGGAGTTCCAGAAGCTATGTGGCCAGAGTCACTCCAGACTTTTCTGACAGAGTTCTTTGCGACTCTTCTACCATAAGCTTCTTAAATGAACCTCTGCATAAACTGGGCCCATATATTGCCCAAACCCAAGAATATTTCCTTATCTACTCTAAGAAATGTCATAGCTCAGATACACTTTTATATGTTAAAGAAAAGATTGCATCTGCAGCTAGATCTCATCCTAATCTATTACCTCTTTTCAAGGGAATTAAAGTGTACTCTTACCTCTCTGTGGCAACTTTATCAAGCAGACGTGATTTCCAATGCAGCACAGTCATCCTAAGAACTCAAGGCATTGAATATCGATGGGGATTCCCGGTCAAATTTATAAGCTACAAATAGGATTAAACACATAGCTATGTGATCTGGTAAACAAAGAACAGGAGCCTCCACATCTTGAATCACTGAGGAATGGGCAAGAAACAAGCCCCTTAAAGATGTGCTGAGGTATACACAATTCAGAACTATTGTACGTACGCCCAACAAGGTTTCTGACCCCAAAATAAAGAAAACATGATGAATTTTTTGAAAAATGTTCCATTTTCGAAATTCGAAATCATTGCGTTTTCCGGCAGATAGATTTACCACCTAAATAAGTTGCTGAATAACATTTCCCAAAAGTCTACTTTATATTTTCATAATTTTTGAAATGTCTGGATAATTTGTTATGATGTTACGCGGCTTACAAATTGAATATCGCTTTTCAGGATTTTCCGAATTGACTATTTATGGGATAAATACAGTTCTGAATGAAATTTTACATATCTAGCGTCAAAATATAATATTATATTATAATATATTTATATAACCAACCCATTTTCAAATCTTCACCCCTCAAATGATCAGAAACAGCTTTTAGGAAGATTGTTAACCTCTTCATAGTAATTGAATCAAAATGAAGGTGAAATTTAGAATGGTCAACTTGTGCTGGTTTTACATTCATTTAGCCATAAAATGTACCCATTTCCAAAAGATAAAAAGAGAAAACCCACTCTGTTGCTTACCGAAATTACACCGAAATCCCGGCAAGTCGGTGCAAATCGGAAAAATTCGGGAAACTCGCTGGAAAAACGCAATTCGGATCCTTAGTAAATGTGCCCCAATAATGTTCATTTGTATTTCAGCTACTACACACACACTTAGCAAGTTGGCTGTCATGGGTGACCCTGCGATCCATGTACTCCGCTGTGTGCCTGCCCCTGCCCCGCTCTGAATCCGTACTCGCCTCTCCCAGCGCCTGATGGCTCCGCTGTGGTCCCATCCAGGTCATGGGTCTGCTTCCTGACAAGGCCGCGCGCTCCCATCACTATGGTGCGCACGCCAACTCTTCAAGAAGTTAAAGGGCCAGCGTCCTCCTAATTGGTGCTAGCATTCCCCGCTGTGCTATATAGCCCAGCAACCCCTGCCGGATCTTCAAGTCATTCTAACTGAGGTAAAAGCCTCCTGAGCATTTCCAGACGCCTCCGTGATTCCTGAGCATTTCCAGATGCCTCCGTAATTCCTGTGGTGTTCCAGCGTTGCTGTGGTGTTCCAGCGTTACTGTGGTGTTCCAGCATTGCTGTGGTGTTCCAGCGTTCCTGTGGTGTAATCCTGTGGTGTAATCCTGTGGTATCCTGTGGCGGTCCGGTATCCCAGTGGTCTTCCGAGGTCCTGCCAGCCGTCCTTCCGAGGTCCTGCCAGCCATTCTGCCGAGGTCCTGCCAGCCGTCGTTCCGTGGTCCTGCCTTCCCGTGGTCCAGCCTACCCTGTGTCCCTACCTTAGCTGCCACCACGGGCCTAGTCACACCATGTGGTGGCATTTTTTTTTTGCAGGAGGAGATGCAGTGTTCCAGTGTTACTATTTTGGGTTTGGTATCCCCTTTTGTTTAAAATTTAGGAACTTTTTTTTAGGGCAGGAGTAGAAAAGCATCAATTCTGTACTGGATTTTTTCCTTTTTTTTTTTTGGTATTCACTGTATAGACTAATAATCATGTTATCTTTTTTTTACGGGTCGATATGATTAAGGGGATACCATGATACCATGTATGAATATTTTTTCTTACGTGTTACTAAATTTGTCAAATAAAACCCTAATGTGGGAAAAATCTATCATTTTTGCATTGCCGTCTTCCAAGTGGCATAACATTGCTACTTTTTGCTACGGAGCTGGTTGTACTTTGCACCAGTATCATTCTGAAGTACATATGTTTTTTTATCACTTTTTATAGCATTTTTTTGTGGGATTGAATAGGTAAAAATCATAATTTTTGGAGGGTTTGTTTTTTTTACTGTGTTTATCGTGCAGGTTCAATAATTATTTACTGTTATGGGTTGTTATGGACGTGGTGATACAATATATGTGGGGTTTGTGTTATGATTTAGACTTTTTTGGGGGTTAAACTCCCCCGATCGGAGTGGGCTCTGGGGTGTTACACTGAGGTGCCGGATATTGATTACAGCCGGCACCCTGTGTTTTCCGATGCTGGTTAAGCTCAGATCTTGAGCTGAACCGGCATCGGCTTTTCATCCGATATATTGGACGCTGAGTGCTAAGTCACTGCACTCAGCGTCCGATATATCGGACACAAAGCGGGAAGGGTTAATTTACCCAAAATATGCTCCTGACACATCAGAGGCGGTCAAGGACGATTTCCTTATTAGTAATAACAAAGAAGTACACTCATCGGCCACTTTATTAGGTACACCATGCTAGTAACGGGTTGGACCCCCTTTTGCCTTCAGAACTGCCTCAATTCTTCGTGGCATAGATTCAACAAGGTGCTGGAAGCATTCCTCAGAGATTTTGGTCCATATTAACATGATGGCATCACACAGTTGCTGCAGATTTGTCAGCTGCACATCTATGATGCGAATCTCCCGTTCCACCACATCCCAAAGATTCTCTATTGGATTGAGATCTGGTGACTGTGGAGGTCATTTGAGTACAGTGAACTCATTGTCATGTTCAAGAAACCAGTCTGAGATGATTTCAGCTTTATGACATGGCGCATTATCCTGCTGAAAGTAGCCATCAGATGTTGGGTACATTGTGGTCATAAAGGGATGGACATGGTCAGCAACAATACTCAGGTAGGCTGTGGCGTTGCAACGATGCTCAATTGGTACCAAGGGGCCCAAAGAGTGCCAAGAAAATATTCCCCACACCATGACACCACCACCACCAACCTGAACCATTGATACAAGGCAGGATGGATCCATGCTTTCATGTTGTTGACGCCAAATTCTGACCATACCATCCGAAAGTCGCAGCAGAAATCGAGACTCATCAGACCAGGCAACGTTTTTCCAATCTTCTACTGTCCAATTTCGATGAGCTTGTGCAAATTGTAGCCTCAGTTTCCTGTTCTTAGCTGAAAGGAGTGGCACCCGGTGTAGTCTTCTGCTGCTGTTGCCCATTTGCCTCAAAGTTCGATGTACTGTGCGTTCAGAGATGCTCTTCTGCCTACCTTGGTTGTAACGGAAGGCGATTTGAGTCACTGTTGCCTTTCTATCAGCTCGAACCAGTCTGCCCATTCTCCTCCGACCTCTGGCATCAACAAGACATTTCCGCCCACAGAACTGCCGCTCACTGGATGTTTTTTCTTTTTCGGACCATTCTCTGTAAACCCTACAGATGGTTGTGCATGAAAATCCCAGTAGATCAGCAGTTTCTGAAATACTCAGACCAGCCCTTCTGGCACCAACAACCATGCCACATTCAAAGGCACTCAAATCACCTTTCTTCCTCATACTGATGCTCGGTTTGAACTGCAGGAGATTGTCTTGACCATGTCTACATGCCTAAATGCACTGAGTTGCCGCCGTGTGATTGGCTGATTAGAAATTAAGTGTTAACGAGCAGTTGGACAGGTGTACCTAATAAAGTGGCCAGTGAGTGTAGTTGACCCAAATCTGTAGTGCGCTCATTAAGCAACATTGAGCAACTTTATTAAGCAATCTGCATATTTTAAAACAACCAATTCAGAACAGGAAACAAAGCTACAAGATTGCCTTGCAGAAATGCATAGGCTCAACAAGCAGACTTACTCCCCCAACAGGGCCTCCGAGATCACATCAGTCTCTGAGCAACTTCATGAACTTAACATTCATAAGCATGAATTTGCTCTTAGAAGGATGAAAATGTCTTACTATTTGCTGGGTAACAGACTAAGGATCAGTGGTAGTGGATCCTCTTGACCACCGCAGACAATGACGTAAGCTGATACCAGAGACCAGAGTCTAAGTGGCACCCAGTTTTCACCAGAGCACACCGCAAAGCGGGTTGGACTTTCTGTGATGTGATGCCACTAGGTCATTCCACAGGTGCGACTTTGTCCGCAGTGGCAGCGACGTTACGATTCACAATGAATCTTTATCAAGCATGCTTGATATGCTTGAAAAAGATTCATTGTGAATCGAAACATTGCGCTTATCATGTTTGGATGTACTTGTGAATAAACTTTTTGGGATTCAACCCATGGTGCTGGGGCTTCCTCTTTGAAGATAGCCTGGTTCTGGTCACAGTAGGGACAGCAGAGATCTTCTAGAAGGGCCTAGTTGCCATTTTACTACTAAATAACATTTACGGTTATGTTAAATTAATCCCTTCCTCATCCAATCCCTTCCCTCCCTTGTTTGAACTTGATGGACATGTGTCTTTTTTCAACCATATAAACTATGATTATAAAGCCCAGAAAGAACCACTATGTCTATGGGTCGAATCCCTGCCGAAATGTTACAAACCAGGGAAAATCCCAGATCGCCCCTCTAATTTTCGCCTGATAACTTTGTTAAACCCAGTCCTCAAATGATTTGCGAAATTATTAGCTACGAGTAGAGATGGGCAAATTTTTCAAAATTCGATTCGACCAGGTTCGCCAAATTTTACAAGAAAAATCAATTCGATCCTAATCGAATCATGTTGAATCACGTTAAAAAAAACAGGTATTTTCTGGCCGCATAGAGCCTGTAGTATGTTGTAGAATGTTGTGCCATGTTCAAATATGCATGGGAAGCAAAGTTTGGGCTTCAACCAATGCCGTGTTTTAGTATGACATGCAAATCACAGCCACCGCTCTTAGAATCACTACACTTTTCAATTCCATGTGCACTTCCAGAGGCCAACTTGACCAAGTACATGAAGCCTGAACGCAGCCTGACAAGGTAATATCTGTGTCAGCTCAAAAGGACCAAGCTGAGGGCCAAGATCCCACTATATCATCAAAGAGTGCACTCTTTTGACACTGACATCAGATGATTCCATAGATTACGACAGACCCTGTACTGTTAAACGCTGAAACATGTAGAAACCCCCCAAAAGAGTGGAGAGGTTGTCCGCAGTAATTTTGCATAGATGTCACGAATCGTTTTGCCCTTCTTTTCATTCATCAGCATCCGCTTTCAATTGGTAAATAATCCTTCAATATTGCTAAAGCCAAAAATAAACAGGAGTTGATCCAAAACAGAGATGATCAGTAAATGAGATATTTGCATGTGCTCTGTGTTCTGTATCCACTCCTGCTTTTGGCTATCAATCCTGAAGCTTTTCATTCCTTCTGACAGATGAAATGAAGGGGAAAACCAAACATAGTGGCAACGTCATAGAGTGGTGGAGGGTGAAAACAGCATTATGGAAATCACAGGGTGTTTCAGGGAGACAGCGGTCAGTTGGCAGCAGCACGAGTAGGCCGCAGAGTGGCACAATGACAAATTATGGAGGTGCTGGCAGAAGCAGCAGCAGGAGGTCAGAAAGTGGCACAATCACAGTGTATGTAGGTGGGCGACAGCAGTAACAGCAGCATGAGGCCAGAGAGTGGCACAATGACAAATTCTGAAGCTGGCAGCAACATGGTAGGCCACAGTGTGGCACAATGACAAATTCTGGAGCTGGCAGCACCATGGTAGGCCACAGAGTGGAGATGGCAACAGCAGCAGCAGGAGGTCAGAGAGTGGCACAATCACATTGTGTGGGGGCGGCAGCAATAGCAGCAGCATGAGGCCACAGTGTGGCACAATGACAAAGCGTGGAGGTGGTGGCAGCAGCAGAAGGCAGTTAGAAAGTGGCACAATGACAGAGTGTGGAGGTGGATGACAATTCCAGTCCCTGGTATAGATGATGAGAGGCAGATGTTGCAACTGGCATCAGATGTGTGGCATCTGGCTAGTGGCAGCATCAGAATAGTGGCTGAGGCAGGTAGTAAGAATCCAGACTCATTTCTCAACATTTGGGGGAGGAGTCATAGCTGATCTAATCTGATGCATAAGGGATTATTGTGTTTAAATCCTGGCCGATCAGCACCTGATTCATCTTGACAAAGGTCAGTCTCTCCACATTACGAGTGGACATGTGGGTTTTCCTTGGGGTAACGATGGCCCTCGTGCACTGAACACCCACTCTAATGCCACAATACTGGCCGGGCAGGACAGCTTCCTTACTGCAAACTTCGCAAGTTGTGGCCACACATCAAGTTTGGCTGCCCAGTAGTACAGGGGATCCTCTACCTGGGCTGGTAGAGTGCTGTCCAAGTAGGCCAACACCTGCTGGTGCAGGGTCTGCTCCATGTCCTGCTGCTGCTGGTGGCGGCTGCTTTCCTCACTAGATGGGTGAAGAAATCTGGAGAGCCACCAACTATGTGGGTTTGATACTGATTTATTGATATCTACTTTATCAACAAAAAAACACTTGAAATTGGGGAATTCAGAACCCCGGGCACCCTGGACTTTGAGCAAAAATTACTCCACCAACTAGGTGGATTTGAAACGGATTTCTTGCTGTCAACTTTAGCAACAAAAAGGATTGAAATTTGTGGTATACAGATCCCCCAACATGGACACCCTGGACTTTGAGCAAAAATCACTCCATCAGCTACTGAGTCCAAGCACAAATCACTGTAAACTTTGAATTCTTGCCCAATCAATATTTTCCTGAAATTCGGAACAAATTCCAATTCGTTAAAATCGATTTTCCCATCTCTAGCTATAAGAATGGCAGATCTACTTCCCCAGGTAGTAGCACCAGACCAAGTGGGATTTATTAAGAGACCTCAAACTACTGACGGTACACAGAGATTCATTAATATCATCTCAGTGGTGGAAGCCCGTTGAACGCCTTCTCTGCTGCTCACTTTGGATGCATTTGATTGGGTGCATTGGGGGTATTTACAACTGACTTTAGAGGAATTTGGATTGTAAGGTCCCTTTCTAGACACAATTCTAGCTAACAAATAGAACTTTGAAGTCTGTCTCCAATAATATTTGCCTTAGTGATTGAGCCGCTCGCTCCAGCAATACGAATTTCCCCGCACATTAGGGGTGTGGACATTGGAGGCAGGTATTACCGCATTTGCAGACTTCATTAATATGAAGTCTGCAAATGCGGTAATACCTGCCTCCATATTATCATATTACCATGCCGTCATATTATCGGACCCAATCCAATCCCTAGCAGCAACCTCAGATATACTTAGCTCTTAGCTATTATAAACAAAATACCTTCAAGTCCCTCATTCTGGATATGGGAATTCTCCAAGCCATGCAAAGTCACCTGGAAACTCACTACCCTTATAAATGGGCTTCAGGCAAAGTCCCATGCCTAGGCATTTTTCTTACTTCCCATCTTGTGATCTAATATCAGACAACTATCCTACTTTGATGTAATTAATATCTAGTAAACTTCAACAGTACTCCGCTTTCCCTATTTCATGGTTGGGTAGGGTGGCTACTCTGGTGATGTTACCCAAAATGTTATATTACTTCCGTGATATTCCAGTAGTATTGCCTAAACAAATACTAGCTAAATTACAATGTCATTACTCATTTTGTTCATGTGGAAATCGCAAAAAGCTAGAGTCTCCCTCTAAAAACACTAAAAAATATACCCATGTGGTGACTAATGCTACCAAGGGCCACGAATGGACCATTTACCCCCTACTGCAACCTGCCTAAAGTACAACATGTAAACGATACTAAATTAAAGGTAATGGTGAAAAACACCCAAAAAATCATCCAAGTGGCAAAATGTATAAAGTCAAAAAATCATCTGCCTGCAGCTATGGCCCCACAACACAATACGTAAAATAAGTCCCTTCTAAGATGATGGGCCCTGGAGGCATAGGCGGTGGGCAGAACCAAATGTTGTTGCATATCACTATGCTGCTATTGCAGACCAAATTCAATGCTGGTGGTTTGAAGACAAATTATTGGTCTCCATGGAAAAAAATTTAATTGGATCTCGCCCTCTCTGATCTCTATTAGAGGCCAACAGACTATCTACATTAGAAACTTCTTCTTCTTCACCCACCATTGGAGCTAAGCTTCACGTCTAGAGATCTATCCTTTGGCATGACTCCCTTTTACCAACACGACTCAAACTAATTCCTCTCTGTCATATCTGTGCTAATGCCGTATGTAGACTTTAACCTTTGGTCTGACAGTTGTAAAGAACACCTAGATACCTTATATGTTGGGCCCACACTCAGGTCCTTCACAGACTTAACACAAACTTATTCCTTACCCTCTAGAGCAGTGGTGGCAAACCTGTAGCACTCGGAGCCCTCTCTGTGGGCACCCAGGCCATCTCCAAAGAGGACACAAGGTATCTCTTTATGGATTCCCAGACAGTGTTGTTCCTGCGCTCAGTGTTATCATAAAACAACAGTGCTGCCTGTGACTACAGGAGGAATGGGTGGATAGATCTGAATTATCATTGTAGCTTAGGCTCCGGGCCTGAAAATTCTTCATATTCAGGGGAACCTGAATTTGTCGCCCTTTCTTTCTACTGTATTGGTGTTCTTAGGATTCTGATACGTTTGAAAGCTATGACAGAGAAGGGAGCAAGAAGTTACTGCATAAATTGCACTTAAATGTTGGCACTTTGGGATAAATAAGTGGGTTTTGGTTGTAGTGTGGGCACTCAGTCTCTAAAAGGTTCGCCATCAATTCTCTAAAGATTTTTAGAAATACCTGCAATTATGTAATCTTTTAGCTAAAATTCACATTCCCCAAGCTGCTGTAGTATCAGCTTACGAATCACACTTTTTCTCCTCACAAAAGAGGAGAAAATGCACACTGGCTGCTTATTCAGCACTTTAAATTCCCCTTCACCAAGCTTTGAAAACGTAAGGTTAAAATGGGAAACTGCCCTTAACCAATCAGTTTCGGATTTTCAATGTTGAATAGCACTGACAACCAGCACTAAATCATCAAGGTGTATTAACCATATGTAAATGGCAAAAAAGTTACATTATAGGTGGTACCTCACCCCACATAGGCAAGCATAGATCTACCCAGCGACCTCTAGCACATGTATGAGATGAGAGACTACTTTTTGGAGAGACATGTACTCTCTCCTTGGTTCTTGGATATTTCACCTACCCCAGCGGCCACTTGTTGTTATCCTAACAATAGGTTTGGAAAACTTACTAGGAGGTGAGAGAGCCTTTATATGTCATGTGCTTACTGTTGCAAGAACTAACATAGCCAAGCTCTCTCCAAGATCCCGTCTCAGAGCACTATCATTCGGAAGATACAGCGAAATTGTATTTTCGAGCACCTGATTTTCAAAAGAACTGGCTCTACACTTGTATTTAAAAATATATGGAGTAGGTGGCTAGATTTTATGCACTTTACAACCCCAGAGTAAAACTACTTACTCTTTCCCCCCACTCAAATCTTAATTTACTGTTCTATCAAGGGTGGATGAATATCTGTATAGAATACTTTATGGAGTGTGCATACATATTATTATGTGTAAAAGGAATGTCATTTCTTCCCCTCCATCTCCCCACTTCAGAATCCCCCCTCTCTTCTCCCCCCTACTCCCCCTTCCGCCACCCCCCCCCATTGTTACTGAGTGATTGTTATGTTGCTTTGTATTCTCTTGTGATTACTGTATTTCTAATATGTAACACATCTTTATACTGTGAAGCCTAAATGTTTATTGGAGGTGGCTGCCCGTATACAAATTATAAAATTACATGGTCAAATCCTTTTCTTTCTTTCTTTTTCCTTGTAATTTCAATAATTGATATTGCATTTGTTTTTACAAAGTTTCAATAGGATAAGTAGTAGTAAAAGTTGTTGTCTTTTTCCTATCCTATTTCCCATGACAATACTGCAAGGCTTACAAATTTTACCATTTGGCATAGTGAATCATGCATGAGCTCAGCTACATTTCACATACATAATACATTTGGCAAAATAACATTAAATATAAATACTCTATATGAATATATATATATATATATATATATATATATATATATATATATGTATATATATATATATATATATATATATATATATATATATATATATATAGAACAGCAAAATAAGGCAGCACTCCGAGATTTGTGGAAATCAGATGCAAGAGGCTCCAGATGCAAGGAGCCGAAACGTAGCCTTGACACATGTGTGAATAAATGAGTATGTTTTTCTGATTTCCACAAATCTCGGAGTGCTGCCTTTTTTTGCTGTTCTATGGTTTGATGGACCTTGGTTCAGGTCCTGGGAATTGCACCCGAGTTCATAACTTTTCCCGAGTGCTGCCTCACCTCTTTGTATCTATATATATATATATATATATATATATATATATATATGCTGTATATATGTTTTATTCTCAATGCATTAGTTATGCTAATTCTTGGATCTTCTCCTTTGAAGGTGGCGGATAATTCCAATCCATTTCTCAACAGGATGTTGAACAGAGAAACCATCACAAGGATATCTTTTAGAAGTAAGAATTCTGAAGATCCCATGGGGTAAAGCAATATCCTTTTAACATGCAGATGTTGGAGCAGAAATATGATCAAAATGAAATGTGTGATATATTATCAAATCTACAGAGGAAATTTTACCGAGTCACATGGCGATTGATTATATTACACTGTTGAACAACATCTAGAGAAAGGTCTAATACCACAATATGTGGTATAACCAAGACTGTTAGGTCATCACATTGGCAAAATACTGCTAAAGAGGGTGAATTTCCAAAACATGGAATTTTGTTTTAATGAACTTCACATAGAGGTACTGTATTAACATTGTCTACTACATTAACCCCTTAATGACAGGCCCTTTTTCATTTATGTTTTTCCATTGTTTTATTTTTTTAAAGTAAAGAGCTGTGTGTGTTCTTGTTTTCTGCATAAAAATTGTTCTTCATAGTGTTGGTATTTAATATTCCATGTCATGTACTTAGAAGTGGAACAAATTTCAAAATGAAGTTAAATTGGTGAAAAAATGCATTTGTGCTATTTTCATATGGGCTTGGTTTTTACTGTGCGCCCCATATGAGACATCTTCTTTATTCTTCGGGTAGGTACGATTATGGGAATACTAAATTTATATGGGTTTATTGTGTTTTAATACATGGAAAATTATCAAAACCTGTACAACAAACTTTCTTTGTTTTGCCTGGGACTGCACAGCTTTTTGGTTAGTGATTTTCAGATTGGATACTACAATCATCTAGAAAAGCTAGTTTTACTGTCATTGCAGGGATTGATTGTTTCTTATCACACTTTAACCCTGAATTATACACCTAATGCTTCAATGAAATATGACTTGTAGTATAGATTTGTACCCTGTTAGCCATAGAGTGCAAAAGAGGAGCAAAAAATTCACATAATTTTATACAAACTGGACAGTGATCATCAAAGGATATAAAAAAAAACTTTAAAACAACAGAATGATATATACAGAGACATTTTATTTACAACAGAATGGCAATAAACAGACATTGTGGAGCAGATTTGGTACTGTACAGAAACTATAACACAGATATGGACAGATTCTAAGCCAATAATTACATTTGTAGTGTACTATAAGCATGCATCCTTTTTGCCTGGCAGATAAACCTTATATAGTAAGCTGCATTAATTAAAAACTAGAGATGACCAGGAATGGTTGAAATTCAGGTTCAATGGGTTTGTCTGAATTTCACTTCAAAATTTGGTTTGCTGTGACATGAGAGCCCAGCCTCCAGGTCAGAGATAGGGGGTCATGAAGCTGGCATGTAAAATTAGACCACTTTGTGGTCTAAATTTGTATTCAACTAACTGGGTCTCAACATCTAGAGTGCCTTAAGCTACAGTAATAGGAAGGGTGTGTGGTTTTCCATTTGCTTATTTTATTGCTATGAGATTGAGTAACTGGGTCTAAACTCCCAGAATGTCTTTAACTTCTGTGACATATTTTTTTTTATTATATTTTTTTATTATTTCTTATTATTACTTTCCCTAGCCTATTCTGGCTTACTAGTCCCATTTTATAGCCATTTTTTGGTTATAAAATCAAGATCCAATTACTTTAATAGGGTTCGTGGTCAGGTCAAAGTTCGTCTCAAAGTCCAGGTCCCAAACCAAATTTTTAAGTGAAATTCAGACAAACCCATTAAACCTGAATTTCGACCATTCCTGGTCATCTCTAGTTTTAGATCAATATTTAATGAATGCAGCTTACTATATAAGGTTCACTGCAAGGCAAAAAGGATACATGCTTCTAGTATACAACAAATGTAATTATTGGCTTCGAATCTGTCCATATCTGTGTTATAGTTTCTGTACAGTACCAAATCTGCTCCACAATGGACACTATTTGCATCCTTTGGAGTTTGTAGATTTATAGCGGGATTAATTGGGCCTTGTTTCCTTGTTCCACTCATAAATCACAAAATCTGCGACAAAGGATTTGGATAAGGACACCTAATGATGCCTGATTCAATAGCAGCAAATTCTCAAGTTAACAGTGAAGAATAGAACATAATATGATATGCTCAAAGTTCATCAGCATGGATAAAATAGGCTGCGATTCCATAGGCTAGCATGAATCAGTGGTAAAAAATAAAAAATAAAAACTAAAGAAATAAGAATAGCACACATTGCTTCACACGTGAAATCTTGAATAAAGTAAATGGCTTAAAATCATTACTTTTGAATTTTTCCGTTTACAGAGCTGTGTGAAGGCTTGTTTTCTGATTTACAAATTGTACTTTGTAGAGACAGTATTTAACCACTTAACGCTGAGGCCCTTTTTCGTTTTTGCGTTTTCATCTTTCTCCTCCTACCTTTGAAAATCTCTAACTGTTTATTTTTCCATGTAAAGAGCTGGCTGAGGACTTGCTTTCTGCGTAACAAATTGCACTTCATAGTGACAGTATTTAATATTCCATGCAGTGTATTTGGAAGCGGGAAAAAAATTTCCAAATGCTGTGAAAATGGTGAAAAACGCATTTGTGATGTTTTCTTGTGGGCTTGGATTTTACGGCTTTCACTGTTTGCCCCAAATGACATGTCTACTTTATTCCTTTATTCTTTGGGTTAGTACGATCACGTGGATACCAAATTGTTATAGCTTTTATAATGTTTCATACATTTACAAAAATGAAAACCTCCTGTACAATTTTTTTTTATTTTGCCATCTTTTGGCTCTTACATTACTTTTTCATACTTCAGTGTATGGATAAGTGGATGATGTCATTTTTTGCGACTTTTGATAACTTTTCATTGCTTCCATTTTTAGGAGTGTACGACCGTTTGATTACTTTTTATAGAATTTTTTATATTTTTCAAAATCGCTAAAAAGTGCAGTTTTCAACTTTGGGCGTTATTTTCCGTTACGAGGTTAAATACATTGAAAAACTGTTATTATATTTCGATAGATCAGGCATTTTCGGATGTGGCAATACCTAATGGATTTTTTTAATGATTTTTACTGTTTATTTATATTTAAATGACTTCTAGGGAAAGGAGGGTGTTTGAATTTTTAGGTTTTTATTAATATAATTTTTTAAACTTTTTTTATTATTATTTTTACTATTTTTCAGACCACTTAGGGTACTTTAACCTTAGGTTGTCTGATTGATCCTAATATATACTGCCATACTACAGTATGGCAGTATATGGGGATTTTCCTCCTCATTCATTACTATGTGCAAATCACACATTGTAATAAATAGGTTATAACATGGCAGCTGTCATGGCAACCAATTCCCGCCCTGATGACATCACGGGGAGCAATGATCTTCCCCAAGATGGGGGTGCCCATACCCATGCCCATGCTTTGCCCGCAGCGATGGACGCGTTAACCGATAATTGTTTGCTGCAAAATGCAGGCTGCAATCAGGTAAATTGAGGGGGTACCACTCAAGGCACGGCAGTAAGCGGGTTATGGTCCCCTGGCTCTTTGACTCCAAACACAGGGCAGATGGAGCAGAAAAGGATTCCAACAAAGGATTGTAGGAGAACGATTAGGTACATCTGCACAAAGTCAAACATATTAAAACATTGCATTGAGAAGGGTACAAGTAAGCATAAAGACATCACAAACAGGGGAGGGAAGAGGTAAGGAAAGGATATTGGGGTGGTAGTGGGTTGAGCAAGGAGAGGCCAGTTGTCTGAGGGGGGGAAGAAGTGAGATTAATTGAGATTATTTAGGGATCCATTCTCAAGATATCTTTGAAGCTCTGGGACTCTCGGAAAACTAGCCATGGTTGCCACAGCTTTATGCATTTCTCTGTAGTGCCGAGGGTATCTGCCATTAACTCTTCCATCCAATGTATATGCATTCAAATCACTCCATTCAGAGATGGAGGGTGGAGTACCAGAGTGCCATCTACGTGGGATAACTGTGCGTGCCGCTATCAGGGCGAATCGTAGGAGACTACTTTTTTTTGTTTCTCTATGGAGCCAGGAAGAATAGAGAGGAAAGCTGCCTCCGGTGTTTTGGGGGCTGCTGAGCCCAATATTTCAGGCGTCACTTCAAGCACCTGCTTCCAGAAAGGAGATCTTTTTTAGCATGACCACCAGATGTGGAGAAAGTCACCTCTGGTCTCTTCACATCTCCAACACATATCACGGATCATGGGGTAAATGGAATGCAGCAGAGATGGGACTTTATACAATCTTGAAAGGATTTCATAATTTTTCTCCTAAGCTGAACAGGCCACAGAAAGTTTGTGGGTGAATAGGAACGCCTTGTCCTTGAGAGAGAGGGAGACACTCAGGTCTCTGGACCATTTGTGTAGAAAGGTCAGTGGGGAGCCAGTCGATTCTTCCAGTAGGAGGCCATAGATTTATAAAATGCAGTGTTCAGGGGAAGTCCCTAGACGAAACAGGGCCTCAAAGGGGGTCAGCGGCAGCTGTTCTCCCTGGATGTTTGAGGAAGGCTCCCAGCTGGGATATTTCCAGCCACAAGAGATTGAAGGAGACATACAAGTCTAGCATTTCAGAGTATGACTAAATTGGGGCTTCACCCAAGATATCATGCATGCGAATGTCCTCATGGCTGAATCGGCCCAAAAATGTGGATCCGGTGAAGGCCGGCTGGAAATCCAGGTGAGGACTATATGGCTGAGAGAGGATAACATGCTTAATAAGGGATTTCCAAAGTTTCAAGGTATGGGCCAACCCATTGTTTGCTATGCAGGTGAAAGTGGCAGTCGAGCAACCGGACCAGGTTATATGCCTGGTGATATGTTTTAAAATCCGGTAATCCTGCCCCCCTCCCCCCCCAGGTAGTTTTGGCCTAATCAGGACCGCGCATCCTATCCGGGGATGGGTTGTACCCCAGATAAAATGCAAAATAGCTGATCTGAAGAAGGAAGGTGGGGGAGTGATTGGGGCCCCCTGGAAGATGCAGAGAAAGCCAGGGAGCATATCTATATTTACCATGTTAATTTGCTCAAACCATGACAATTGTTGTCTATTGTAGTAGGATAGATCTTTCACAGTACGATACAGCAGGGGTAGATAATTGCTGTGAGTAAAGTTTAGAAAGATCTGCCAGTACTTCAATTCCAAGATATTTAATTGATGTGTGGTGCCAACAAAAAAGGAAGTGCTCTTTGATGTGCCGGGTGTCTTCGGGTGATAATGAGAAGTTTAAAGCCTCTGACTTGCTGTGATTAATCTAGAATTTTTTGAGCAGGGATGGGTGGGAGATCCTCAGCTGGGAGATAAAGAGCAGGAGGTCATACACAAATAGTGCCACTTTATATTGCCGCCGTCCCACCTGGATATCGTGTATGTTGGGGTTGTTCCTAATAGCATTAGCCAGGTGCTCCATCAAAACTACATAGAGGAGAGGGAAAAGAGGGCACCACTGTCGGTTACCATTGGTAATCTGTATACGGTTGGAGAAAAAACCATTGGCTCTGACTCCAGCTGTAGGATGGTTGTACAGCGCTAGAACCCTTCCCAAGAACTTGGGACCCAAGTCCAACCTAGAAAAGGCCACAGACAGAAAGCTCCAATGCACCCTGTCAAAGGCATTCTCTGCATCAATCGACAAAAAGCAGGCAGGAATCGACCTTTTTTGTGCATGAGCCATTATTAGGAACGTCTTGTTCAGGTTATCCCTAGCTATTCTACCCCTAACAAAACTCACTTGGTCAGTATTTATTGATTTGGGGAGGTGCGGGACCAGTATCCGCCAGGATCTTGGAGTACAACTTCAGGTCCACATTCAAAATGGAAATTGGTCTGTAACTAGCCGAGAGCAGCGGATCCTTGTCCGTTTTTAAGTTGACACTGATGTTGGCCTCCAGAGACCAGGGATGGAGGGCGACAGTGAATTGAATACCTGCGTCAGAAGAGGGGAAAGGACCTCCCCCAAACAGTTTATAGAAGGCAGGTGAGAAGCCGTCTGGGCCGGGTCTCTTCCCAGCTAGGGTGTTTTTGATAGCATCTTTTATTTCAGCTAGGCTGAAGTCTGATTCTAGAGCTGAAGTTACAACCTCATCTATTACAAAACAATATTCAGGATATATTTGCCAGTAAAATTACTTTAAATCAGATTAAGTATCACCGGCAAAATGGGCAAGCTTGAGGCTCTGGTATTAGAGGAACAGTTAGATATAGTCAGTGTAACGGAGACATGGCTCGATGCATCACATGATTGGGGTGTTAATATTCAAGGTTTTACACTCTCTCAGAAAGACAGGGCAAAAGGAGGGGAGGCGGTGTATGTCTGTATGTCAGAATAGACTTAAAAGCGAATTCTGGTTTCATAAAATTGTGAGGAGACTGAAGCTTTGTAGTTTGAAATTCAAAATTATTTTTGGTGTAATTTATAGACCCCCTAACATCTGAGGAAATAGAGGGTCACCTATATGAACATATGGAGCAGGCTGCTCCACGGGACAGTAGTGGTAATGGGAGACTTTAACTTTCCAAATATAAATTGGGGTCAGGGCTCTTCTTCATCTGTGAAGGGGAGACATTTTATCAACTTTCTGCAGGATAATTTTATGGTGCAGCTTGTAGAAGATCCCACAAGAGGTGATGCATTGTTGAACCTTATCATTTCTAACAATGCGGAGATTGTCCAAAATGTCAGTGTCCAGGAAACCCTTGGGAACAGCGATCATAACATAATTATTTTCCTCTTAAACTGTAAAAAGCAAAAACAGGTGGGAAAATCAAAAACTTAGAATTTTAAGAGGGCCAATTTCCAGAAATTCAGGGCTGCACTACAGGGTATATACTGGGATGAAATACTGTCATGTGATGACAATAATGTTAAATGTGAGAAATTCAAATCTATCCTGGGTCATTATACTTCTAAATTTATTTCAATAGGTAACAAGGATAGACAGGCTAGATTACAACCCGCGTGGCTTACAGCTAAAGTTAAAAGGGCAATTAATGAGAAAAAGAGGGCATTCAAAAAATATAAATCTGATGGGTCACCTGAGGCTTTTAATACTTACATAAAAACTTACCAAAATCTGCAAAAAGGAAATCAAATTAGCCAAAATACAAAATGAAAGACATGTGGCTAAAGCAAAACAAATGCCAAGAAATTTTTTAAGTATATCAATGTAAAAAAAATGTGGGTTACACCTCAAAGTTCTCAAAGAACTTGGTGTGGTGCCAAGTGACTGGCGAAAGACAAATGTGGTGCCAATATATAAAAAGGGCTCTTCACCAGGCAATTACAGGCCTGTAAGCTTAACTTGCATTGTGGGGGAAATATTGGAAGGGTTAGTAAAAGACTATATACTGGAGTATGTGACATCAAATAGTATATAATAGTATATAGACAGCCAGCATGGGTTTACTAAAAATATAAGTTGTCAGAGTAACCTTATCTGCTTCTATGAAGAGGTTAGCAGATGCCTGGATGGAGGAGCTGCTGTAAATATTGTATTCTTCGACTTTGCAAAGGCATTTGACACTGTCCCTCATAGAGGCCTGATGGGTAAAATAAGGTCTAGTGGTTTGGCTGGAATCATTTCCACTTGGATTGAAAACTGGTTGAAAGATCATATCCAGAGAGTTATGGTCAATGCTCGGAATGATCACACAGCTCTTCTTCATCCATACAGTTACACACACAGCTCTGCATCATCCATACAATTACACACACAGCTTTGCATCATCCATGCAGATTCATACACAGCACTGCATCATCCATGCAGTTACACACATAGCCTGCATGATCAATACATTTACACACACAGCTCTGCATCATCCAAGCAGTTACACACACAGCTCTGCATCATCCATACATTTACATACACAGCTCTGCATCATCCATGCAGTTACACTTCCACCTCTGCATCATCCATGTGGTTATACACACAACTCTGTATCATCCATGCAGTTACACACACAGCTCTGCTTCATCCATAGAGTTACACACACAGCTCTGCATCATCCATGCAGTTAAACACACAGCTCTGCATCATCCATACATTTACACACCTAGCTCTGCATCATCCATGCAGTTACACTCACAGCTCTGATTCATCCATGCAGTTGCATGCACAACTCTGCTTCATCCATGCAGTTACACTCACAGCTCTGCACCATCCATACATTTACACACACAGTTCTGCTTCATCCATACAGTTATACACACAGCTCTGCATCATCCATAGAGTTACACGCACAGCTCTGCATCATCCATACAGTTACACACAAAGCTCAGCTATACACATAGAACTCCCCCTTCTTACTCTTCCCCTCCTTCCCCCCCTTCCCCTCCTTCCCCTATTCCCCTCTACCCCTTCTTCTTACCCTGTCCCAGGGCCGCATGTCTCCATTCTCAGCAGTATGTGGTGATGTAAGAAGCATGTGATCAGTCACATGATTCTGCCATCACCGCAGGTCATGTAGGACACCCGGAAGAGGGGAGAGCAGTGCTGAGGCTCTCCTCTCTGGGAGATCGGGTGCAACTCTATATCAGGGCATCATCCATACAGTTACACACAGAGCTCTGCATCATCCATGCAGTTACACACACAACTCTGCATCATCCATGCAGTTTTACACAAAGCTCTGCATCATTCATGCAGTTGCATGTACAGCTCTGCATAATTCATGCAGTTACACGCACAGTTCTACATTATTCATGCAGTTACACACAAAGCTCTGCTTCATCCATACAGTTAAACACACAGCTCTACTTCATCCATACAGTTATACACAAAGCTCTGCATCATTCATGCAGTTACACACACAACTCTGCTTTATCCATACAGTTAAACACACAGCTCTGCATCATCCATACATTTACACACACAGTTCTGCTTCATCCATACAGTTATACACACAACTCTGCATCATCCATAGAGTTACACGCACAGCTCTGCATCATCCATACAGTTAAACACAAAGCTCAGCTATACACATAGAGCCCCCCATCCCCCTCTTCCCCTCCTTACCCCTCTTCCCCTCCTTCCCCTATTCCCCTCTTCCCCTTCTTCTTACCCTGTCCCAGGGCCGCATGCCCCCATTCCCAGCAGTATGTGGTGATGTAAGAATCATGTGATCAGTCACATGATTCTGCCATCACCGCAGGTCATGTAGGACACCCGAAAGAGGGGAGAGCAGTGCTGTGGCTCTCCTCCCTGGGAGATCGGGTGCAGCTCTATATCAGGGCATCATCTTTACAGTTACACACAGAGCTCTGCATCATCTTTACAGTTACACACAGAGCTCTGTATCATCCATGCAGTTACACACACAGCTCTGCATCATTCATGCAGTTGCATGCACAGCTCTGCATAATTCATGCAGTTACACACACAGTTCTACATCATTCATGCAGTTACACACAAAGCTCTGCTTCATCCATACAGTTACACACACAGCTCTACTTCATCCATACAGTTATACACAAAGCACTGCATCATCCATGCAGTTACACACACAGCTCTGCATCATCCATGCAGTTACACACACAGCACTGCTTCATCCATACAATTACACACACAGCTCTACTTCATCCATGCAGTTACACACACAACTGTGCATCAGCAATACATTTACAAACAGCTCTGGAGGTATGGTAAATATGGTGGTAAATTGTTTCAGGTTACATCAAATTAAAAGACAAGGGGGCACTGTCTTCATCTGGAGAAATCAAGGTTTAATCACCAGAGGCGACAGGGCCTTTTTACTATGAGAAATGGCAATCTCAGGCCTACCTCAGGGGCTGGTCATGGCAGGGATAGTAGAGGGCTTCAAGAAGGGTCTAGATGCCTTTTTACACCTAAATACCATTGATGGTTATGTTTTATAGAATTGTTTCCTAAATTCCTTCCTCATCCAATCCTTTTTTGGTTGAACTTGATGGACATGTGTCTTTTCCCCACCGTATAAACTATGATGATACTATGGGGGGAGGGGCTGTATCCCTGACATAAGAATCTATTCTTGTCGACAATGAAGCTGACTCCAAGTCTGCAGCATGACCACTAATGTTATATAAGCAGGAATAATAAGAGCCAAATTCCACGCTGATGTCCACAGGATTGTGTGTGATCTTGCCCTCTGCATTTTTGATATGTGGGATATGAGACCAAGAGTGCAGGAACCGAGCCAATGTGCGGCCACATTTATTTGAGTGTTCGTATAGATGACCCTATAGGTCGGGAACAAGCACAAAGGATTCTATAGTATTTTTGATCTCTTGTGTACTGAGGGCGTCTTTAAGTAAATGATCATTAAGGCACCAAGACCACGGTCGTTTGGCAATGGAGGGAAGAATTGATAAATATATGGGGGCATGATCTGAAAGTTGAATATTTCCAATGTTGGCGATTGGTTCGCAAGTTAGATCTATGTTGAATGAGAAAGACGTCTATACGGCTATATGAGTTGTGTAATGGAGAATAATAAGCGTAGTCCCTGTCTGTGGGATGAAGAATCCGCCAAACATCGACTAATTGGGAACACTGTGAGAATAATGTTCTTTGATTTCTCCAGTGCTTTCAATACCATACAGCCAGGGCCACTAAGGGACAAACTGGATCTGGCTGGAGTGGACCACCATCTCTCTAGTTGGATCCTAGACTATCTCACAAACCGACCTCAGTATGTGAGAGCCGGGGACCAGGGCCGCACCTGTCATGAGGCGTGTTGAGCATCTCGCCTCAGGCGGTGCGCCTCCTGCTCCACAAGGGGGCGGCACCGTGCTCCACACGCCAGACGGGACCGCGTTGCAGCCCTCAGTCCGGCACCTTTCTCCCCGATGCTGCTGGCACCTTGCGCCCGCCCCCCGCCGCCACCGGCACCTTGCATGTATATATGTGTGTATCTGTGTGTATATGTATGTATATATGTGTGTATATGTATGTATATATGTGTGTATCTGTGTATACATGTATATATGTGTGTATCTGTGTATATATGTGTGTATTTGTGTATATATGTATATATGTGTGTATACATGTGTGTATCTGTGTATATATGTATATATGTGTGTATATATGTGTGTATCTGTGTATATATGTATATATGTGTGTATTTGTGTATATATGTATATATGTGTGTATGTGTGTATATATGTGTATTTGTGTATATATGTGTGTATATGTATGTAGGTGTGTATCTGTGTATATATGTGTGTATGTGTGTATATATGTGTGTATATGTATGTAGGTGTGTATCTGTGTATATATGTGTGTATGTGTGTATATATGTGTGTATATGTATGTATATCCATGTATATCTGTGTATATATGTATGTATATATATATATATATATATATATATATGTATCTGTGTGTGTATGTGTGTGTGTGTATATGCTGTATCTACTGTTTGTATATGTGTATATATGCAGCATTTGTGATATTTATCAGGGCTTCTATTTTGTACTACGTGGCGGTACTCTGTATGCATATTATACTACTTGGTGGTACTCTGTATCTATTTTATACTACATGGTGGTATGCTGTATGCATTTTATATTACATGGCGATATGCTGTATGCATTTTATACTACATGGTGGCATGGTGTATGCATTTTATACTACATGGTGGTACGCTGTATCCATTTTATACTACATGGCGGCATGCTGTATGCATATTATACTGTATGCATTTTATACACATGGGGGTACGCTGTATCTATTTTATACTACATGTGGATACGCTGTATGCATTTTATACTACATGGCGGTACTCTGTATGCATTTTATACTACTTGGTGGTACTCTGTATCTATTTTATACTACATGGTGGTATGCTGTATGCATTTTATACTAAATGGCGGTACGCGGTATGCATTTTATACTACATGGCGACAGGCTGTATGCATTTTATACTACATGGTGGCATGCTGTATCCATTTTATACTACATGGTGGTATGCTGTATGAATTTTATACTAAATGGCGGTATGCTGTATGCATTTTATACATAGTTAGATCTATGTTGAATGAGAAAGACGTCTATACGGCTATATGAGTTGTTTAATGGAGAATAATAAGCGTAGTCCCTGTCTGTGGGATGAAGAATCCGCCAAACATTGACTAATTGGGAACACTGTGAGAATAATGTTCTTTGATTTCTCCAGTGCTTTCAATACCATACAGCCAGGGCCACTAAGGGACAAACTGGATCTGGCTGGAGTGGACCACCATCTCTCTAGTTGGATCCTAGACTACCTCACAAACCGACCTCAGTATGTGAGAGCCAGGGACCAGGGCCACACCTGTCATGAGGCTTGTTGAGCATCTCGCCTCAGGCGGTGCGCCTCCTGCTCAACAAGCAGGCGGCACCGTGCTCCACACGCCGGACGGGACCGCGTTGCAGCCCTCAGTCCGGCACCTTTCTCCTCGATGCTGCTGGCACCTTGCGCCCGCCCCCCGCCGCCGGCACCTTGCATGTATATATGTGTGTATCTGTGTGTATATGTATGTATATATGTGTGTATAAGTATGTATATATGTGTGTATCTGTGTATACATGTATATATGTGTGTATCTGTGTATATATGTGTGTATGTGTGTATATATGTGTGTATCTGTGTATATATGTATATATGTGTGTATCTGTGTATATATGTATATATGTGTGTATGTGTGTATATATGTGTATTTGTGTATATATGTGTGCATATGTATGTAGGTGTGTATCTGTGTATATATGTGTGTATGTGTGTATATATGTATGTATATATATATATATATATGTATCTGTGTGTGTATGTGTATATGTGTGTGTGTGTGTATGCTGTATCTACTGTTTGTATATGTGTATATATGCAGCATTTGTGATATTTATCAGGGCTTCTATTTTATACTACATGGTGGTATGCTGTATGCATTTTATACTACATGGCGATATGCTGTATGCATTTTATACTACATGGTGGCATGGTGTATACATTTTATACTACATGGTGGTACGCTGTATCCATTTTATACTACATGGCGGCATGCTCTATGCATATTATACTGTATGCATTTTATACACATGGGGGTACGCTGTATCTATTTTATACTACATGTAGGTACGCTGTATGCATTTTATGCTACATGGCGGTACTCTGTACGCATTTTATACTACTTGGTGGTACTCTGTATCTATTTTATACTACATGGTGGTATGCTGTATGCATTTTATACTAAATGGCGGTATGCTGTATGCATTTTATACTAAATGGCGGTACGCGGTATGCTTTTTATACTACATGGCGACAGGCTGTATGCATTTTATACTACATGGTGGCATGCTGTATCCATTTTATACTACATGGTGGTATGCTGTATGAATTTTATACTAAATGGCGGTATACTGTATGCATTTTATACTAAATGGCGGTATGCTATATGCATTTTATACTACATAGTGGCATGCTCTATCCATTTTATACTACATGGTGGTATGCTATATGCATTTTATACTACATGGTGGTATGCTGTGTGCATTTTATACTATATGGTGATATGCTGTATGTATTTTATACTACACGGCGGCACGCTGTATGCATTTTATACTACATGGCGATACGCTGTATGCATTTTATACTACATGGCGATACGCTGTATGCCTTTTATACTACATGGCAATACGCTGTGTGCATTTTATACTACATGGCGATACGCTGTATGCATTTTATACTACATGGCAATACGCTGTGTGTATTTTATACTACATAGCGATACGCTGTATGCATGTTATACTACATGGCGGTACTCTGTATGCATTTTATACTACTTGGTGGTACTCTGTATCTATTTTATACGACATGGCGGTATGCTGTATGCATTTTATACTAAATGGTGGTATGCTGTATGCATTTTATACTAAATGGTGGTACGCGGTATGCATTGTATACTACATGGCGATACGCTGTGTGCATTTTATACTACATGGCGATATGCTGTATGCATTTTATACTACATGGCGATACGCTGTGTGCATTTTATACTACATAGCGATACGCTGTATGCATGTTATACTACATGGCGGTACTCTGTATGCATTTTATACTACTTGTTGGTACTCTGTATGCATTTTATACTACTTGGTGGTACTCTGTATCTATTTTATACTACATGGTGGTATGCTGTATGAATTTTATACTAAATGGCGGTATGCTGTATGCATTTTATACTAAATGGCGCTACGCGGTATGCATTTTATACTACATGGCGACAGGCTGTATGCATTTTATACTACATGGTGGCATGCTGTATCCATTTTATACTACATGGTGGCATGCTCTATCCATTTTATACTACATGGTGGTATGCTCTATGCATTTTATACTACATGGTGGTATGCTGTGTGCATTTTATACTATATGGTGATATGCTGTATGTATTTTATACTACATGGCGGTATGCATTTTATACTACATGGCGGCACGCTGTATGCATTTTATACTACATGGCGATACGCTGTATGCATTTTATAATACATGGCGATACGCTGTATGCCTTTTATACTACATGGCAATACGCTGTGTGCATTTTATACTACATGGCGATACGCTGTATGCATTTTATACTACATGGCGATACGCTGTGTGTATTTTATACTACATGGCAATACGCTGTGTGCATTTTATACTACATGGCGATACGCTGTGTGCATTTTATACTACATGGCGATATGCTGTATGCATTTTATTCTACATGGCGATACGCTGTGTGCATTTTATACTACATAGCGATACACTGTATGCATGTTATACTACATGGCGGTACTCTGTATGCATTTTATACTACTTGTTGGTACTCTGTATGCATTTTATACTACTTGGTGGTACTCTGTATCTATTTTATACTACATGGTGGTATGCTGTATGAATTTTATACTAAATGGCGGTACTCTGTATGCATTTTATACTAAATGGCGGTACGCGGTATGCATTTTATACTACATGGCGACAGGCTGTATGCATTTTATACTACATGGTGGCATGCTGTATCCATTTTATACTACATGGTGGTATGCTGTATGAATTTTATACTAAATGGCGGTATGCTGTATGCATTTTATACTAAATGGCGGTATGCTATATGCATTTTATACTACATAGTGGCATGCTCTATCCATTTTATACTACATGGTGGTATGCTGTATGCATTTTATACTACATGGTGGTATGCTGTGTGCATTTTATACTATATGGTGATATGCTGTATGTATTTTATAATACATGGCAGTATGCATTTTATACTACATGGCGGCACGCTGTATGCATTTTATACTACATGGCGGCACGCTGTATGAATTTTATACTACATGGCGATACGCTGTATGCCTTTTATACTACATGGCAATACGCTGTGTGCATTTTATACTACATGGCGATACGCTGTATGCATTTTATACTACATGGCGATACGCTGTGTGTATTTTATACTACATAGCGATACGCTGTATGCATGTTATACTACATGGCGGTACTCTGTATGCATTTTATACTACTTGGTGGTACTCTGTATCTATTTTATACTACATGGCGGTATGCTGTATGCATTTTATACTAAATGGCGGTATGCTGTATGCATTTTATAGTAAGTGGTGGTACGCGGTATGCATTGTATACTACATGGCGATACGCTGTGTGCATTTTATACTACATGGCGATATGCTGTATGCATTTTATACTACATGGCGATACGCTGTGTGCATTTTATACTACATAGCGATACGCTGTATGCATGTTATACTACATGGCGGTACTCTGTATGCATTTTATACTACATGGCGGTATGCTGTATGCATTTTATACTAAATGGCGGTATGCTGTATGCATTTTATAGTAAGTGGCGGTACGCGGTATGCATTGTATACTACATGGCGATACGCTGTGTGCATTGTATACTACATGGCGATACGCTGTGTGCATTTTATACTACATGGCGATATGCTGTATGCATTTTATACTTCATGGCGATACGCTGTGTGCATTTTATACTACATAGCGATACGCTGTATGCATGTTATACTACATGGCGGTACTCTGTATGCATTTTATACTACTTGGTGGTACTCTATATCTATTTTATACTACATGGCGGTAGGCTGTATGCATTTTATACTACATGGTGGTATGCTGTATGCATTTCATACTAAATGGCAGGTATGCATGTTATACTACATGGCGGTACTCTGTATCTATTTTATACTACATGGCGGTATGCTGTATGCATTTTATACTAAATGGCGGTAAGCGGTATGCATTGTATACTACATGGCGACAGGCTGTATGCATTTTATACTACATGGTGGTATGCTGTATGCATTTTATACTAAATGGCAGGTATGCTGTATGCATTTTATACTAAGTGGCGGTATGCTGTATGCATTTTATACTACATGGTGGCATGCTGTATCCATTTTATACAACATGGTGGTATGCTGTATGTATTTTATACTACATGGTGGTATGCTGTATGCATTTTATACTACATGGTGATATGCTGTATGTATTTTATACTTCATGGCGGTATGCATTTTATACTACATGGCGGCACACTGTATGCATTTTATACTACATGGCGATACGCGGTATGAATTTTATACTACATAGCGATACACTGTATGCATGTTATACTACATGGCGATACACTGTATGCATTTTATACTACATGGTGATATGCTGTATCCATTTTATGCTACATGGCGGCACGCTGTATGCATTTTATACTATGTGGCACGCTGTATGCATTTTATACTATGCGGCACACTGTATGCATTTTGCATTGCTTTATTTTTACACCAAACCAATATGATGGATCTGGTCCTGACACTCCCTGATATATTACATATATGTGCAGGGGACATCTCTCAATGGCTCGTCTCAGGCAGCAGACAGGCTAGGTAGACCCCTGCCCGGGACTGTGTGTCGGATACTGTGATGAGTAGTACAGGTGCACCTCAAGGTACAGTTCTGGCTCCCTTCCTCTTTACATTGTACACAGCAGACTTCAGGTACAATTCATGTAGCTGCTACCTCTAGAAGTTCTCTGATGACTCTGCAATAGTAGGCCTCATTACAGGTGAGAACGACAGGGAGTACAAAGAACTGATCCGGAAATTTGTGGACTGGTGCAAGCGAAACCACCTTAGGATTAATGCTGGGAAGACCAAGGACATGGTGGTGTACTTTTGTAAGCACAGTCCTCCTTCTCAACCGGTGGTTATCCAGGGGACAGAGATTGAGGCAGTGAAGTCCTATAAGTACTTGGGTGTCCTCCTCAACAATAAACTGGAGTGGGCAGAGAACATAAAAGTACTTCACAGGAGGGGTCAGAGCAGGCTATACCTGCTGAGAAGGCTGAGGGCATTCGGAGTGCGTGGGGCTCTTCTTAAGACCTTCTTCAACTCTGTAGTGGCATCAGCCATCTTCTTTGGTGTAGTCTGTTGGGGAAGTAGCATCTCAGCTAGGGAGAGGAGCAGACTGGACAAACTAATTAGGAAATCCAGCTCTGTCCTGGGTGGTCCTCTTGTGCAGGTGGTAGCTGAGAGGAGGACACTGTGGAAGTTGAAGTCTTTTCTGGAGAATAGCTCCCATCCCTTGCATGAGACTGTGGTGGCATTGGGGAGCACCTTCAGGTGAGAGGGAGCGTTATCGTAAGTCATTCCTCCCTGCTGCCATCAGGCTGTTCAACAAACAAGGCCCAAACAGAAGTAACCTGCGCCCCCCAGCAAGGATCGAGACGCCATATCGGGAGCGGCAAGGCGTATGGGATCCATTACTTACCAGAGCATCACGGAATACTTGTTTCTGGACTTCTCGGCAGCTCTTCAGAAGTCAAGGGCTACCTTTATAAGTGTTAAAAAGAGGCTACGGGAGATGCATATTCCTTACTCCGTGGCCTTCCCGGCTAGATTGTGAGTTGTCTATGAAGATTGTGTCTTCTTTTTTTCTTCACCCACTGAAGTAGATGACTGGCTAATTACAAGGAGAAGACCGCCTAGGCCCTGAGGCCCAGAGACACCCTGATCATCCTGGGACTATGTTTGTGCAATTCTATGTGCACCATCGGCCCTTAAGTATATTTGAGTTGTGGTTCCTACATAAGTGTTTGAACTGTGCTATCCCCATATGGGGAATAACTCATAACGTTATACTATTATAATTTCAATGTAACAAAGTTTGTGCCCTCCATATGTTTGGAGTGACCTCTATTATCCAGCGGTCTAATGCAATTTTTTACTGCCATGTGAGGAGTGAGCTCTGCCGTGAAGCTATAGTCTGCGCTGCTGTTATTCCACCTAAGGCACAGACTTCCCCGTACTACTTATACTGCAGTAGCTTTGTGATCTCAGTTACTGCATTGTTTGCTCTTTATAGAGCTGGTTATACCTACAACGTTAACTGTTGAACTTAGTTAGTCTCTCTTACAGGGACTTACTTGGTCTTCCACCTGGTAACTAAGGTACTAGCATATGTTACCTACATAAGGTTCACTTCTGGGTATTTCAGGAGAATATGACATTCACACTGATTTCTTGGAATGTTAGGGGTCTGGGGGACGCCCGTAAACGTAAACATAGTGATGGCGGGTATGCTGCAAGATTCCCCCTCTATAGTATGTCTCCAAGAGACACATTTGATGGAGACAAGTATCAGATCCATACATAAGCCCTGAGTGCAGTGGTCTCAACATTCTACTCATACGTCCTACTCTAGGGGGGTTTCACTCATCATAAATCGCTCAGTGAGATGGGATCCAGGTATAGTCAGGAAGGACCCAGAAGGGCGGTATGGGCTGCATCCTTTGCAGCGCAATTCCCGCAGGCTATCCTTCTTTGTATGGGAGCTTTCAACGCCCTACATGATGCTGTCATTGACATATTTAGACATGACCCAGAACTGGGACCCCCTGACATACAGACCCCTCTGGCTCGATTATTACTAGAACTAGGCTGGTCTGATATATGGAGGCTCCGTCACCCTAACAAACGAGAATATACTTGTCACACTCCTGGACGCAACACCCTTTCCAGGATAGATTATGTGTGCGGGAATGCAAATGCGGTTGCGCTCATCCATAACATTGTCCATTTACCAAGAGGTGTCTCTGATCACACCCCTATTTTAGTTGATCTCCGATTCCCAGAGATTCATGTCTCAACTAACCCACGGAAAATTCACCCCTTTTGGTTTTCACTCCTGCCTACCACTGACCATACCCCTGCTCTAATAGCTGACTACCTGGCACATAATGACATGATGGACCCCCCAAATTCTCATGTGGGAAGCTCTTAAAACGTACATACGGGGATGTTTACAATCTTCAATTACGTATGTTAAGAAAGAGGCTCGTAGGGAAGAGGTCAAACTAGCTACCACTTGTGCCCAGCTAGAGGCAACCTATATTGCGGATCCTTCTATTATAAATAAGGATAAGAGGTTATCTAAAGGCCGGCAATACTTACACTGCCTTTATGAAAAAGGCGCACCAAGAATATTTTGAGCTGGGTAACCAGTCCAGTAGCTTATTAGCACAGCTAATACATCAGAATACAGCGTCTCCCACAGTGCTGCAGCTAACCTCTGCTGAAGGAACCGCTATTACGTCTAATGACGACATTTTAAAGGCCTTTGCTGAGTTCTACAGGGACTTGTACTCCACTCAAATAGACTGTTCTGAGGCCACCACTAATGATTATCTCTTGGGGGTGGATTGTCCTACACATAGCCAATCTCAGCGTGATATGCTAGATGCCCCTTTAGCACTCAAGGAGCTCCAAGAGGCACTAAAATTGATGGCAAGGGGTATGGCGTCATGGCCCGATGGCCTCCCCTTAGAAATGTGGCTCCAATATCAGGACTCCCTTTTACATCCAATGTTGCAAATGGTTAACTCCTCATTTAATAGAGGGTATCTCCCGAATTTGTTCTACATGGCTAATATTGTGGTTATTCTTAAGCCAGACAAAAATCCAAAGGAATATGGCTCTGATAGGCCCATTTCTTTATTGAATAACGACTACAAAGTCCTGACCTAGATATTGGCATGTAGACTGATCAAAGTCATTACATCTTTGTTGTAAAGATCCTGATTGGTCCACGAGGACCAATCAGGATTTATGCCTGGAAGGTCCACCTCTGAGAACCTGCGAGGGTCATAAATCATTATGCAAATATGTGTAAAGAGGAAAGAGGAATGGGCTTTGGCCTCACTAGATGCGGCCAAAGCCTTTGACTCTGTGGAATGGCAGTACCGACAGATGGTGCTACTTAGGTTCCGTTTTGGACCTAATTGTTGTAAATGGGTGTCGATTCTCTATAGAAATCCGTAAGCCTTTATATCCGTAAATGCCCCATGAGACGGGACAGGATCGTCTTCCCCTTTACGCGGATGATCTCCTTCTTCTCATGTCGCACCCAGATACTTCCCTGCCCAGAGCAATTGATTTGATAAATTATTTTAGTTTATATTCAGGATTACATATAAACTGGGGCAAATCGTGCCTTATGTATTTATCTCCGGACAAGGCCAATAATCCCCCTGAGACTGTGTCCGATCTCGTGGTCATGGATAAATTGAAGTACCTAGGAGTGATCCTAACCAGACAACCCAAAACGGCTCTGGATGCTAATATCTTTCCTCTACTGGGATACTTCAGGGATAAATTCAAAACTTGGCCGCCCTTCCGCTTTCAGTGGCAGGCAGGATTAACTTAGTCAAAATGGTGGTTCTGACAAAATGTCTGTATGTGATTCAACACATTTTCTATGTGATCTCCAAACACTTTTTCCACACTCTGGACTCCATGATAATCACCTTTATCTGGGGATCCTCTAGATCAAAATTGCAGCTCGCTAAATTACAGAGACCTAAATCCCAGGCGGGTATGGCTCTTCCTAACATTTTTCTTTACTATCTAGCTGGACAGCTAAAATTCCTAGGCACCTGGATTTCACATAAACCCCTCCAGTACCCAGAAAAACGGCTAGCAGAGTATTTAAAGGTTTTTAGGCCTATGGTCATTACTGAGAGATAACAAAGGCACTAAGGGATTACTGCCTATCTATAAGGTAGCTAAGACAGTTTGGTGAGAGGCTGCGCTTATTTGCCCTTCTACTGCTATCCCATCAGAAACCCCACTATGGCATAATGATGAGCTGCCCCATTTGTCGCGATTGCAGAATGGGGACTGGTGGGAATCCCTTGGTAAACACACATGAGAGGCCTTGTATAAGGACAAAGTCCTCCTCTCTTTTGAACAGATAAAAGAACAGTATCAGGTACAACGTACCCACTTTTATAAGTATTTGCAGCTACGCCATGTGTTACAAACCCAATTCCCTGATCTTAACCTCATGGTCTCTTCATACCCGCTTACAGGGGTAGTCAGATCGCAGGGTCCAGGAGGAATAATTTCCACCATTTACTCACATCCTATAAACAGCTTAGCCACCAGTCAGCAACTACCAGCCCTCCAGAAATGAAAGAGTCTCATTCCAGAAATGGACGATGTCTCTCCTGTAGTTAATAACAAAATGACACAGCTATACATCATTCATCAGAGTTTCTCCGCTGCGACTCCATAAAATGGGCAAGTTATCATCACCCCAGTGTTTATGCTGCACACATAATCCAGCTGATTTTTGGCATATGTACTGGGAGTGCCCAAGTATTAAAGGAGTTGTCCGAGTTTTGGAAAAAAACTATATGTGGCCGGGAGTGGGCTGCCTAAAACAATAAAGATGTACTTACAAAGGTGCCCTCCGGTATCCAGCGCTTTCAGCATTCAGCTTCTGGCCGGACCCGACTACCTTCCGGCCTCCATACACAATGCTGTGTATAGGGACGGATAGGCGTACCCGGCCACGGCCGGCCGGAAGCTGAATGCGGCGCTGCTCCGGCGGCCATGTTTGTTTAAATGGCGCCGGGACTGGAGCGAGAACAGCGCTGGATACTGGAGGGCACCAGAAGGTAAGTACATCTTTATTGTTTTAAGCAGCCCGCTCCGGGCCACATATAGTTTTTTTTCAAAACTCGGACAACCCCTTTAAAACATTCTGGTCCTCTATAACTAACCTTCTTTCTGCTCTCCTGACAAAACCTCTCTCTAACACGCCACTAATATGCTCGTTTGGTATTCTAGACGAAGAGAGCTGGTCTCACCATGAAAGAATCTTCCTTTGGGAATCTCTATTTCTAGCTAGGAAAGTTATTGCCCTATGCTGGATGGGTGACTCTTTGCCCTCTCCCTCACAATGGAAACGGTTGGTTAATCAAATTATTCCATAAGAACGGGTGATTTAAAAACGCAGGGGATGCCCTGAGAAATTTGATAAGGTATGGAAGAAATGCTGTGACTCTCCACTTACTTCATTCACCCCAGATGAAATGGAGGCAAGCTTACACAGACAATCCCTATAAGTCACTAATACTGTGACTGATGTATGGTGAGAGACCTTTTGTGATATGCCCTAGCTGTCTACCCCCACTATACCCCCCCCCCCTTGCTCCAGAAATACGCTCCACGCAATAGAAGAATTTCATATGTATCCTTACCAGGTGGATAGATCATTTTATTAGTTAGTTAGGTTTTGGTTTAATATAGTGTTTTGATGTGAAACATGTTAATACTTTCATTGAGCACCATGTGAATCCTACAAAATAATACATGTTTCTGCCTACTAATGTGTATTTTTATTACGCAAATATATCCCGCTTGCATGCGGTGCCTGATGCTAAATGTGCAGTTATTTAAAAAAAAAAGTAACATACACACAGGTCAGCTGAGTGCACAACCTCACAGGGAAAGTACTCTAACTACCAAGGAGGCCCACCCTATTGAAGCATTGATCCAAATAAACCCAAAGATAGAACCCAGCATATTGTAACTGAAAACATTAAGAACAGTGAGGATGACTTAATCATAATAAAGGATACTTTTTGACGGAGAGTCTGTATTCCCAATCACTAATTCCCCAGCTGCTACCGTCCTATGGGGCATCATTTTGATGTCTCCTCCATCTTGGGCCCTCCAGATTGTTCCCAGCTCACCTCCTGGGAGCTCATTGGGGTCTTTGAGGATTCCCTGGATTTGTAGGTTTAGGCAATTGTGGCCAGGCTGGTAAGTCCGGCATCGGTATGTTAAGTGCTGCAACCACTGCAGGAAGGTCATCTGGGTCTCGTATGTTGTAGGTGGCCCCAGAGTGGCGAATTTGGAGGCGGAACAAGATGCCCCAAGTTTAGAAAATGTCTCATTGGCGTAGAGAGTCCACCAGAGGTTTTAGGGCCTTTTGTTTGAGAAGGGTCAGTCTGGATAAATCCTGGAGTAGCTGGAGTTGCCACCGTTGGTAGGTGATCTGATCATGAGAGCGAACGTTATTCATGATAGTATCTTTTAGCTGATATCGGTGTACCCGGCAAATAACATCTCGTGGGGGATCCGGAGCAGCAGGATGGGCTTGGAGAGCCCTATGAGCTCTATCCAGCTCAGCGTGGTTTGTAGTGCATAAGTAGCCTCTCGGCCATCTTGGATTGGCACACGTGGGGATTGTCGGTCGGGGCTTCTGGGTGCAGGAGGCACCCCTACTTCACCAGCTGTGATGGGGAAGGCTGGGGGGATGTTGTGGATATTGGCTACCATTACACGGGCAGTGCCCGATTATCCTATCGGCTGCCATATTGGAGGCCCTGTTGCGCGCGGATATCACCGTAGGGATGTGAATCGTGGCTCATGGCATCTCACCGGAGCTCTCCTTCACTTTTGGGATCAGCAGGGGAAGCGATGCCATGGGGTCCTTTTGGATGTTGGCCTCCAGTTACTGGGTGGCTAGCAAGGTGGCCGTCATCTTGCAGGGAGCCATCATGCCAGGGGCTGATGCGGCAGCAGCTTCCAAGCTGGCAGGGTAGCTGCTGATGCCTCTTAGGGTGACTTGACCTGGAAGGGGCCAGAGGTGTCCTCACAGTCCTTCTTTTTCTTAGGACCCATGAGTTGGGGTGAATAGCTGCTGGGTTTTGCTGTTTATGCTGGTTGTGGACCCGAGTGGTGCAGAAGCTCTCACACCATGCGTCTCCTCTCCTCCATAGTCAGGCCATGCCCCTGTTTTGATAAATTTTAAATATTAAATCCTTCTGTACAAAGTGTTACTTTATGCGAGATAAGCTGATGTTTTATTGTCTCCATTTTGGGGAAAGTAAGACATTTTAATAAAGAGTTTAATAAAAAAATTATGTGTTGCAAAACAGAAAAAAAGGGGCATTTTGGATATTTGGTGATATTTTCCGTTATGGGAATCAGTGCCGGGAATAACCGTTTTAAGATTTTGTCAAACTTTTGGGACTCAGTGATATCTAACATGTTTTTGATTTCATGTGTTTATTTTTATATCAATTCTAGGGTAAAGGAAATTATTTGAAATATTAGGACAGGGCGTGGCCTGCTACTGATGGAAAGAGCTGTGCGGCGTATGAGTTCCGCCAACTATCATCCTATCACTGGATGTCCTGCTGAGACAACTCTTCGGCGTGCCAGCGATCATGTGGTGGGCGCAACCATTTGGCTACAACCGGCCTTACGCTGCATGTGCCCTTATCGGTGGCCAGCGACTGGCTGAGAGAAAGTTCATTTGAGCCTCCCTCTGCTGTCTGGCCGGCTCCTGATTAAATTAAGGGGGCTTCCCTCAAGCCAGGACATCCCCTCTAGGTAATACCACCAGTGTAAGATCCTCTTAGTTTGACAAGATGCTGCTGAAGCCACTTTAGGTACCTGCTACTTATGCTGCATACTGGAGGATTTGAGATAGTGTAACAGTGAACGCTGCTATACACACAGCTCTCCACAGCTATTGCTATAGCGACACAGTAAACTCTGCTACATCTGCGGCTCTCCCCAGCTATTGCTACGGTGTCACAGTGAGCTCTGCTACATCCGCGGCTCTCTCCAGCCATTGCTATAGTGACACAGTGAACTGTGCTACATCTGCGGCTCTCTTTAGCTATTGCTATAGTGTCACAGTATCACAGCAAAGCCCTGCGCAACATGAGGCGAAATCTGCAACCTCAAACTCTGACACCGAAAAGATTATGACGCCCATCGCTGCATGTCAGGCATGCTGCATGTCCAAGGGGATATTAACCTCCTGCAGTGTGATATAGAAAAAATATGAGATAGGACATCTGAGGTTCAATACCGCCTGGTAGATGTAGAGGATTCTGCACATTCCAGAGAACCGATGGTCCAGACTTTGGTGCGACAAGTTAAAGTCCTACATGAGCGGATGAAGGAGGCTGAGAACCATATTTGGATCCTGGGGCTGCCTGAAAGAGCAGAAGGGACTCAACCAGAAGTCTTTATGCGCTCATCGTATCCCCACCCTACCTGTGGGGTCACCGCCCCGGCCTTTTATCCCGAAGTTTCTAAACTACCGGGACAGAGATGGTAACCTAGCTGCAGCGTGACGAAAAGGAGAAGTGCTGTATAAGAACACCAGATTTTCTTTCTTCACAGATTATTAGGCTGAAGTCCAACATAAAAGGAGGCAATTTTCGTCTGTCTGTGGTCCGGTGGATCTCAGACTAAAATACTCCATGTTGTTTCCGACCCAACTCCATGTTCAAGATGGTGCCAAGGTCCATTTCTTGACCACGCCTGAGGAAGCCGCAGACTGGATTGACCACAGGCCTCGGCAGCCTTGTTGATAGCAGTGTTGCACTTTTAAGTTGTTCTGCTATGTCTCTCTCTCTGGGATGGCTGTATAGGGTTGCAGACGGGTGGTAGTTGTCAGGGGGAGATAATTCTGATATCTTCAGTTACAGTTTACATGTTTACAGTTCGTAGGAATCCTCTTCCACAGCAATTCCTTTTCCGCAGCAGGAATATCACTATTCCGAATTGGAGCTCTTCCTCCCAAACCCAATTGTAGGGAGTAATAGTTACTAGAGACGTATCTAGCGACAGGGTTACTAGTCATGAGCTCTTCTCTCCAGCAAGCATGTGTAGTCTCTTTGTTATGGTGTAGATAGGTACACCTCCCGTTAGTATGACAAAATGTATTTCTAGTTCAGTGGATTTAGGCCCGACCAAGTTGGGGTGGTATGGGCAGGGTGGAGATGAGGGGGTTCTTTGGACTCGGGTTGTATATACGGTTTGTGTGAGGCTGGTGTCTGGTATGTATGTCAGGAAGGATGGGGCTGTACCAGTGGGAATGGATACTGAAACTATTCTACCCTCTGCAATCTTCTATATTTACACATTATGGCTGGGTGTCCTGGGATGTCCGTGATCTGAATTGTAAGACTAAGAGAGCTCTTGTATTTGACTTTCTCAAAACCCATAACCCAGACATGCTAATTGTTCAGGAGACTCAGCTGAGGGGTCAGAAAATAATGGTCTTAAAGAGACCGTGGATTAGACATTCTACTCATGTAAGGGGGGTATCAGTCCTAGTGAGTAAATTTTTTCCCTTTTTCCCCATATATCCACTGGGAATTGCAGGAACCCTGAAGGCCCAGACTGACAGAGGAGGGCTAGCTTTACCCCATATGCAGAACTACTACTGGCAGTAAAGTTGACATATGCAATGTGGTGGATAAAGGCGGACCCCAACAATTGTAGCTGTAGTCCTAGAGGCAGCACTTTATGGGCTCATGTGAAGCATTGACCAACTTTGTTTACAGGAAAGGTACATGAGCCTAACACATCTAACATGGTGGTGACCATAATAGTATGCAACAGAGTATGGACTATCAGGGGGATGAATCTGGGGCCTGGTCTCCTGTTACCCCCTTGTGGTGTAACCACAGAGTTGAAATCTCTTTGAGTTCTGGGCGCACCAGACTTTGAGTTCTGGGCGCACAAGGGGATTAAATACCTGATTCAGTTACTTAATGTTGGAGAGTTGGAGATAGCATCAGTTAGCTATTTAAAGGTATCACAATCTCAAGAAGTTTACTTTATTTGACCTATCAAAAGCAACAGGCAACTGGCTAACACGGTCCAAAACTTTTTTTTCTCTTGACTGAATGGAGGATACCAGAACTTACTGCACACAAATGGAAATAAACAAACATCTGAACAAACTAGCACAATTGGACAGTGATATTTTCTTTTTAACAAAATGCTAAAAAGAGCATCTAATACCCAAAGGACGTCACATAAGGAAACCCACTATGTACACCTACAATTCTCAGATTACACAACAACAAAAGCACCTAATTCATGTTTTCTACACCATCCAAGAGGACATACAGGGGCATATTTATCATACGCCGACACTCGTGGTCCAGCATATGATTGCCCGCCCCTGTATTTTTGCAGTGGCATACATCAAGAGGCTTGCACCTCTTGATGTATCAACGAAGGCAGTTAAGCTGCGTCTCTTTTACGCCCGGCAGGGCGACTTTTCACGTATGAAATAACAATAACTCCCTGCACCGGTCTACTCCCGGCCAGCTGCACCCTCCGCTTGGCCGGCCATGCTCCCCCTCACGCCCAGTTTATTTATGAGATTTTGATGATCTGGGCAGGTTTAGAACAACAGGTAATTTCAATGACTTGGAGGCAATAAAATATTGACATTGGCCAAGTAATCTAATTAAGGACCTATTTTCTCAACTTTGTGTATGATTTAATTATTTTTTGCATCATGCCTCTGTTCATTGGGTATAAAATCCGTATCAGTAAGTCTGTTATATTATGCCTGATGAAGGGACCTAAGCTGTCTCGAAAACCTGCTTGTAGCATCTTATATTTCAATTAGACATTAAAAGGTATCACAATCTCAAAAAAGTTACTTTATTTGACCTATCAAAAGCAACAGGAATTGTTTGCTTGTTTGTTTGATCAAAGTTTTCATGTTCTATTTTTTAATAAAGCTTGAAAAGCAAAAGTTGACCAAGTTGAAACTGGTATAAAGAGATAACCAGTCAGCAAGATCAAGACAATAACGTAGGACTTATCAGGGCATTTAACCCCTACGGGACTCAGCCTCTTTTGGCCTTAAGGACGCGGCCCCATTTTTTAAATCTGCCCTGTGTCACTATAAGTGGTTATAGCTTTAGAACGCTATGAGATATCCAGGGGATTTTGAGATTATTTTCTCGTGACACATTGTACTTCAAATTAGTTTAAAAATTTGGATGAAATCTTTTGCGTTTAGTTCTGAAAAAAAAACAAAATTTGGCAAAAATTTGGAAAAATTCTTTATTTTCAACGTTCTAAATTCTATACTTTTGATGCAGATAGACATAGCACCTAAATAAATTCATAACTTACATTTCCCAAATGTCTGCTTTATGCTGGCATGGATTTTTAAGATTCCACATATTTTACTAGAATGTTATGAGGCTCAGAATTTAGGTATCATTTTTCACATTTTTTGTAAAATCACCAAAACCCGTATTTAGATGGACCTGCTAAAATTCTAATTGACACTGAGAGGCCTAAATAATAGTGAGACTCGTAAATTACCCCATTGTGGAAACTACACACCTCAACGTATGAAAAACCACTTTTAAGAAGTTTGTTAACCCTTTAGGTGTTTTATAGGGGTTAAAACAAAATGGAGGTGCAGTCTGCAAATTGTAATTTTTTTTCACAATACACTCATTTTGGGTGGAAAATTAACCATTTACAATGGATTAAATGAAAAAAGGCTCCACAAAGTTTGATACCCAATTCCTCCCGAGTACACCGATACTCTATATGTGGTGGTAACCTGCTGTATGGGCGCACAGCAGGGCATAGAAGGGAAGGAGGCGCCATCCAGAGCAGATTTGCTATGTCACATTGTACAGGCTATAATTTTTTTCTTTTTTTAATGTGGACCTATAGGGGCTTATTTGTTTTGCCACATGAGATGCACTTTTCTGGTAGGTAATTTTGGGGCATCTATAGCTAATTGGTGAGATTTAATTTTTTTGAAAATCATCAATTTTTAGAAAAATGTTTGGTTTTTTTTTGGTCGTTAACCATACCATAAAAATAGTATATTATTTTTATTCTATGGGTCGCCACGATTACGAAAAGACCTCATTTATATAGATTTTTTTTATTTTTTCCCATTTTTACTGAATAAAAAGTAATTTGGCAAAATGTTGTTAATTTTAGCATCACCGCCTTTAATATGCATAACTTTTTTATTTTTCGCCTCACAAATCTCTTTAAGGGCTTATTTTTTCCGAGAAGGATTGGTCTTATTTTAGAGTGCATAACATTTTTTAAATCACTTTTTAGAGCATTTTTTTATAGATTATTAATTGAAAATTATCTTTTTTTTTTTAGCTTTTTTGGGTTTTTTTAACGGGGTTCACTTTGCGGTTCTAATAATGATTCTGTTTAATTATGCAGATTGTCTCGGACGTAGCGATACCAAATATGTGGGGGTTTTGTGTATTTTATTCAATTTTATTGAATAAAAACTAATTTGGAGAAAATCTTGTTCATTTTAGCATCACCATCTTTTCATATGCATAACTTTTTTATTTTTCGTCTGGCAAATCTGGTTAAGGGCTTATTTTTATCGAGAAGAGTTGCTCTTTTGAGTGGGCTTATTTTAGAGTGCATAACATCTTTTAAATCACTTTTTAGAGCATTTTTATAGGGTATTAATTTAAAAATTATCTTTTTTCAGAACATTTTTGCGTTTTTTTTTCTCCAGTGCGGGTCCAGTAACGATTCTGTTTTATTATACAGATTGTTACGGCAATACCAAATATGCGGGTTTTTTTTGTGTTTTTGTGTTTTTTATACTTTATTAAGTGTTTTTATGGGAAAGTGACATTTTAGGGGCTTATATCTTAATGTATTTATTTTTTATTTATTCTAATGTGTAGTGTTCAGTGTTTTTCACTTTTTTTACTTATACATACTTGTAAAGTATGCTCTGTTCGCTGGTTCAAGTTCAATATACTGCTCTACAATACTATTTTATCGTAGAGCAGTGTAATCTGTCTGGCATGCTCGCGCATGCTCAGACAGTTTGCAGTCAGACCCGGAAGGGGTCTGACTGCCAGGGAGAACGGGCAGCTCCGGGGCACATGCCAGTCCTCTGAGCTGCCCAGAAGTTGATCGGATCCCCCGGTAAGCGGCACGGGGGATCCGATCCATAGCGCAAACACATAGTCGGCTCCGATCGTGGGTGTTAGCACAGGCTGTCAGCTGTGATAGACAGCTGACAGACGCTGCTTCTGGTGCCAGCTCCGTTCGTGAGCCGGTGCCAGAAGCAGGACGTTATAGCACGTTCCCGTGCGCTTAACATGTAGCCCCGGGGACGTACTATAACGTCCTGGTGCGCCTAGGGGGTTAAAGGGTCCTAAAAAAACAAAACTAGCAGGAAACTCATAACAGCCCAATAAGGTCAATATTACAATATAAATGACTATTAAGTCACTGCTGTATGGAATCTATTATATTTTTGCATGTATGTACCAATATATTGTAGTCCAACTCTGTATTATAGCTCAGAATGTTCAATAAAAATTTATTTACAAAAAAAAAAGCAACAGGAATTTCTTCAACGGGCTAACAAAACCTTTTTGTTTTACAGTAAAGAAACACTGTAACGGCAACGTTGTTTTGATGAACAGAGAGTACTACATAAAAGTATAGATGAGACAGTTGGAGGTCATGGATACTTATATTCCCTTGAAGTATGGTTCTAAGACAGAGAGCAAACCTGCCTGCAATAGAGCATGGAACATTATATTATATAAGATACTCTCCAATTCAGTCGATCAATTGTGACAGGGATCACGTTGTTTGCACCCCTCTCAAAATTTCTTGATTGGCTTATTTGTCCCTTGCTTATAGACATTCCATCTTATTTAACCCTTTAAGATCCTCACCCTTTTTTGTTTTTACATTTTAATTTTTCACTCCATACAATCAAAAATCTATAATTTTTTTTTACACGTAAAGAGCTATGTGACGGCTTGTTTTCTGCATAACAAATTGCACTTCATAGTGATGATATTGAATATTCCACGGGAAGCGACGATCTCCAACAAGATGGCGGCACCGAAGTGACAATCTTTTTGAAGCTGCCTTCCGCTTTGCTGGCAGCGATGTGCGGGTGTTACCGGTAAGTGTTTGCTGCAATATGCAGCAAAGACTTAAAGGCTATGGAAAGGGCTCACCCCGTGAGCCCTCTCCATGTACCCGCAGCCGACCCGTGACGTGGTAAGTAACACTTCTGCTTTTCTTAATGCCATAGACTATTTTGAAAGTCTCCATACTTCACTTAGCCTCCATACTTTACTTAGCATCCATAGATGTAGAGAGCTTGTATTCCCTTATCCCTCAGGACCTAGTGGTGGAGAGCCTCTGTAATGTACTTATGAGCGAGAAATATATAGATTTTGTATGTGTGGGGCTGCCCTATCTTATAATGCCTTCACCTATGCAATAGGTTTTCCACCCCTGGTCTATGAGGATGAAGGGGTAACACAGAAGCTGACTTGTAAATAATGATAAATGAAACCGTCACCAGTGGCTATCAATATTTTCTGAAACCAAGGAGCATCTGTCTGCAGAGAAACCTGTTTAATGGTATCAAATGATGAGAGATTATATAGAGAGGTGGAGAAATCAGTGGAGGTTTAGAGAAAAGAAAGTACCATATATACTAGAGTATAAGCCTACTCGAGTAAAAAAATATAGGTTTTACCAGGATTTTGTGGTAAAATTAGGGCCCTCGGCTTATACTTAAGTCGGCTTATACTCGAGTATATACGGTAAGTTAAATGCAGTTAGAAAATGGGAAAGGCCTAACTGAAAATATGAATTTTTATGGCATGTTTGAAAGTATATAGCAGCCAGCAGCCCCCACAGTATTTAGCAGCCCCACAGTATATAGCAGCAAGCATCCCCCACAGTATATAGCAGCCAGCTCCCCCACAAGTATTTAGCAGCCAGCAGACCCCTGTTTAAAAAAAAAAATAACACAGTTAAAACTCACCTTTTTCAGCGCCCCCCGAAGACCCGAGGCTGTCTCGTTTTAACCATTTTATTACAATGTGCGACTGTAATATGGCAGTATATGGTAGGATAAATTAGGCAACCTAGGGTTAAAGTACCCTAAGGGGTCTGAAAAATAATAAAAGTAAAAATAAAAAAAATAAACCTAAAAATTCAAATCAGTTCACTTGAACTGATATAAATATAAATAAAAAGTAAAAATAAAAAAAACATAAACACATTAGGTATCACCGCATCCGAAAATGCCTGATCTATCAAAATCTAATAACGGTTTTTCACTGCATTTAACCCCGTAATGGAAAATAGCACCCAAAGTTGAAAATGGCATTTTTTTTTCCCATTTTGAAAAATACAAAAAATTCTATAAAAAGTGATCAAAAGGTCCTGCAGTCCGAAAAATCATAGCATTGAAAACATCATCAAACGTTACAAAAAAATGACACAACCCACAGCTCCGTAAACCAAAGTATTAAAAAGTTATTAGTGCCAGAAGATAAGCAGAAAAAAGCCTTCACACAGCTCTTTACTTCTAAAAATAAGAAAGTTATGGATCTTTGAAGGTGGGGAGTGAAAATGGAAATGAAAAAAAAAAAAAAAAAAAAGGGCCAGGTCATTAAGGGGTTAAGTGTTTAAAATGTATTATTAAATGGTATGTACTGTTGAGTTTTAAGGCCAGAAACAGGGACAAATACAGGCAGTCCCCTACTTAAGGACACCCGACTTACAGACGACCCCTAGTTAAAGACGTACCCCTCTGCCCACTGGTACCTCTGGTGAAGCTCTCTGGATGCTTTACTATAGTCCCAGACTGCAATAATTAGCTGTAAAGTGTCTGTAATGAAGTTTTATTGATAATCCTTGATCCAATTACAGCAAAAAATTTGAAAACTCCAAATGGGCCAAAAAAAAAATTTGTCTGGATCTACAGTTATAAAATATACAGTTTTGACTTACATACAAATTCAACTTAAGAACAAACCTATGGAACCTATCCTGCATGTAACCCGGGGGCTGCCTGTAGAAGCCTAGATCTTCTGTTGGAACTGGAAGTACTGCCATTATCTTGACTAAGGACTATTTGTTAACCCAGAGACTACATTTGAAGGATGCTGTCAGCTGATAGGAAATAAACTCAATTATGATAGAAAGAACCAATGGATTACTTGTAATTGAGTTCCACTGAGGTAAAAAATCTATAATTCTTCCACCACTGTGTGATGAAAGAATTAATGCTTCACTTTCAGGTCAGATCCAAAACAGTTTTTGATCTAACATCACCTGATGATTGCTTTAACCAAAGAGTTGGTCCAGTGGCATCCGGCTTCCCTAGCTGAAAATCAAAGACTTTCTACTTAGGCATCTAATAGAAAGGATGTTTCAAAAGAGTTAAATGACAAACAAGACATTCCTAGTGGTACCTTCGTTGTGAAGATTTATTTCTACAGATGTAGCTGTAATATTAGTTTTAATAATTTATCAGGAAATTTCCCAAGCTTTTTTTAGTAGGTACTCAGTTTTCATATTCATCTCTTAACCAAGCTGAGTCCTCCAAGGAAAGGTTGTTTTTTTTTAAAGTTTCGGTGACACAGGCGTTCACTTTGTAAATAGAGTCCCAACAAACAAAATCCTGATCATTATTAAAAACTATTCTGTTTTTAAACTCTCTAGGAATCTGAATACATTTCACTGAGTATTATTATTAATCCTTGGTAATATTTGGTTTTGTTAATGGGAAACATATGCTCTCAGTCTTAAGGCCATGAGTAGCTCTTCTGGAATGGTTTTAGTAACACTCTCAATAACATCATTTGAGAAAAGATATATAGGATCTACAGGGGACTCAGACCTGCAGGGGTTCATATTCTGTCAGGATCAGGGGTAGTAGAACCACTGAACCACCGTAAACGATGACCTTGGAATGGAGATTAAGTGGCACCCGGTTTTCACCAGAACTTGCTATGGCTGGATACAACCAGATCGCTCCACAGGTGCAACTTTGCTCACGGTGGTGGTCAAGGCGAGGTACAGAATCGTAAGGCTGAGATGGAGTCTTGGTCAAGCGGATGGTCAGGACAGGCGGCACAGGATCGGAGTCAGGGACAAGGCAGAAGGTCAGGACAAGTGGCAAAGAGTCAGGAACTGAATTGAGGTCACAACTGCAAATTACTATAGCACAGGAACAAACAACTAGGAACATTTTATTAAGGCTCAAGGTTCAAAGATCTGGCAGGGGACACAGGAAGGGTCCGGCAATTTATCAGGGCCGGCGGCTGGCACGCTGGCCCTTTATATCTTACAGAGTCGGTGCGCACACAGCCTAGGATGCAGATATGCACGTGCGCTGGAGCACGGGAAGGTAGGTGGGGGCACCCGTGACATATTCAGGAAATTTGAATAAGTGGGAATGGCTATGATTTTCTCATTCTCCTTTAGAAAATGAATGTTTTCATGTTTTTTGGGAGTTAGTTCTTGTGATTTTGATATATGAATTTCCTGTTTAACCAGGTAATGTAATTCTTTCACAAAATATTATTTTTATTATGTAATGACAAAGGCTGGCCGGAGGCTAAGGGAGGCTGTGGATCCCTGTGGATCCCTGACACATGATTGTGTCATGTGGACACAATCAAAGAGGGATCCCTAGGACTAGATACCAAAGGAGGTACGAGATCCATTACATTACCATCTTGAGGCGTGTAGGGACAGCATCACGCTTGTCGGAGGCTGTGGGTAGGACCTTTTAACCTCACAGACTTTCTGTTCCTACAGTGATCAAGATAAAACCTCATGGGGTCGTCAGGGGGATGTAATGGAAAGGATGGATTCTAGGAATGTTTTTGAGGTGCAAACAGCAGGAGTGTGCAGGTGATGGTATTTAAGTCTAGCATACCCATAGACAGTGGGCCTGCTGCCTCTTGGTTAAGCCGATGGCCATGATGGAAATTGAGATGTCAGGTTAGAGAGTGGTCTTACAAACAGCAGAAAGACAATCTCTGGTTTTGCAGAAGTCTATAGTTGGTAATTATTAGTATGAGGATTGTCAGGCTCCAGGTGTAGTGGACCCACTGAACCACCACGGATGATGACGTAAGCCGACAACTGGGACCGGAGTTTAAGTGGTACCCGGCTTTCACCAGAGCTAACTGCAAAGCGGGTTGGACATGCTGCTGGTGCGACTTTGTCCATGGTGGTGGCCAAGGCGAGGTACAGAGATGTTAAGCAGAATACCAGTCAGGGAAAGGCAGGAGGGAATGGGAATGAGATCGAAGTCAGCAACAGAACCAAGGTCACAACGGGAATTCGGAATAATGGCGAAAGGCATCCCACAAGCTTTTTCTAAGGCTGTGAGGCACAAAGATCTGGCAGGGGGTGCAGAAAGAGGCTGGCTTAAGGAATGGCAAACACCAATCAATGATGCGCTGGCCATTAAAATATTCTGAAGCTTGGACGCGGGGCGCTGGGGCACAGAGAGGAGCATGGGTGAGCCCTTGACCCAAGACACGGGTCGCAGGAGCACCCATGTCAAAGATGAAGCTAAAATCTAAATATGATAATGTTTTGTCCAATGGAAGCAGTATAGAGGAGTATGGATGAAAGAGATCCAGAAGGATACACTAAAAGAGAGGTCAGAGAAAAAGGAGGAAAACCAAGAGAACACAGTATCCTTCAATCCAATGGAATATAGCATCCTAATGAGTCCACAGAATGAAATGCTGCAGTAAGATACTAGTCATCTTTGAATTTTGCAGTGAGGAGATCATTGGAGACAGAGCAGTTTCAGTATAGTGCATAGTGTGGAAAAGGTGGTGTCAAGGAAGGAGTCAGCAGAGGATTAACGAGTAAACCGAGAATATACCAAGCATTCCAGGAGTTTGGAGATGAAAGGGAGATTAGAGACTGGTCAGTAGTTAACAGTGCTGGATGGGTCCTGGTAGGGTTTTTTTTTTTAATAATGGGGTTACAACAACATGTTTGAAGGAGTAGGGAAAGACACAAGAAAGAAAGAGATTAACAATTTTATTAAAGTAAGAAGTGACTGCTTGGGGAGGCACTAAACAAGATGGGATTGGTGATGTAGGTAATGGGAAAAGCAGAGGAAAGCAGAGGAAAGGAACTATGGTCCTTCTTCCTCTGTGACTGGCTCAAACGAAGAGAGTGAACAGGGTAAGGTACATGAGAGGACTGTTCCCAATCACGCTCCAATGCTTTTTTTTTTTTAATGTTGTGTTTAGAGGGGACTCACGTGGTGACGCGGGCATGATGTGATCTGCATGCGCGCCGCCGCCGTACCGCCCCCTCCTCTAGCCTGAGGCTCCCCCACGATGTGCCGTCCTCCGATGCGGTTCCCAACTTTCTGAGAGCGAGAAAGGGTGGCTGAATCCACAGAGTTCCCGGGAACCCCCGATACCAGAGGGGACCGCAGGACCGCAAAACAGAGCGCCTAGAGTGAGCTGGAGCTACTCTCTCCGCAGACCCAATCGTGAGGTGCCGGGAATCGCGGCAGAAAAGCTGCCGAGCAGAGCCTAGCCGTATGTCTCTTCACCTGCCGCGTGGAACGTCGGGGAATCACAGAGTATATAACCGGAAGACGCTGGGGACGGAGAGCAGTGCAACAAATCCCGGATCTTTTCGCTGGAAGGAGAATGGACCACGAGTGAAGTTCCTGCCCCCTGCAGTTGTCCAGCGTTTCTATAGTGGTGAAAAGCAAGGTCTAAAGCTGTGAAGCACTGCGGATTGAACAGGTATCCGGCTATATGTCTCACCATTTACTACAAAGCTCGGGTAAGCCAGAAATTAACCCATTGCTACCCCCTAATGTTTCTCCTTGCCAAAAATCATGATTGAGTGTTGACATTGCTCATCTACGGGCGCCATCAGCGTTGTTGGACATCCAGAGAAAAAGTAACTTTGCCCCTTAGGAACTCGTTCTGTGCATGACTGAACTGCCACATTGTGTTGATCCTCCCTCATGTTATGGAATTCCATAGAGGAAAAATCTACTATTCTCACACTCGAAAGATAGACTCTTGGGACTTTATATAAAACTACACATTGGTAGAACTATAGTATAAGGTTACCAAGACAATCTGGTGACCTGGTATTTGCATTGCATTAGTGGAGGTGGTTCTGTCATCTTGTTCTTCTTAGTCATTACTTAGTCCACTTTCCCGACACCAGTCTGCTTTAATCTGAAAAAATTGAATTGTCATTATGCACCTTGACAATATCAAAATGGCTATTTTGTATGTACTGTAGCTCCGAATTACGGACTATAGCATAAGATTACTAGGACAGCCTGCTGTCCTGGTGGTTGCAGTGCATTAGCGGAAGTGGCTCTGTCACCTTGTTCCTCCCGGTCGTTATTTAGCCTATCTTCCCGCTACTAGACTGTATTATAGAACTGTCTTTATCTGCTTTGATATTATTTAAATTGCTATCTTGTATGCTCTGCAGTCCCGATATACGATATATACTTGGGGCACGGGGTAACGGGCTATAGGCTGATGTGTACAGGTTACAGGGTATACTGGTCACTAGGTACTGATTATTGGTCATTATTGGACCCAAAAACACACAGAGGAAATCTGGAGGAGGTATTGATAAACTTTGGAAGGCCTCCCCAGCCAAAACTAGACAGACCCCCAAAGAACAGGGGGAGGATAATGAAGGGGGAATTAGGACCGCTCCACTCCAGACTGAGAACCTCTCGCTGGAGGTGAAAGAAACCCTGGCAGAGATCTTAGCAGTGGTTAAGGAAACAAAATCCTCTGTTGATGAGTCCAAAACAGCAATTGAAAAAATTAACGGTCAGATTAACACCCTACAGTCAGAAGTCACCATGATTAGAGAAGAGATAAATTCAGCCCGGGAAAAAATAAGAGGCTTTGAGAACAGCTGTAAGGAATGGGAAAGAAAATCAAAAGAATTAAAATTGGATATAGAACATAATAGGAAAGAGAATTTTATCCTACAGGAAAAATTAACTGAATTCGAAGACAGATCCAGGAGGGTGAACTTAGAACTATTGGATTTCCAGAAGGGGAGAAAGAAAGGGATATGTCCATTCAGATAGAAAAGTGGTTAAAGGAATCATTTGGTGGAGAGGGTTTCTCAAACACATTTGGTGTAGAGAGGGCGCATCGCGTCCCCTTTAAAAAACAGCCGCCTGGAGCTCCCCCTAGGACTATTCTTGTTAAATTGATCAGCTCCCGTGATCAGGATTTTATTTTGAGGCAAAGTCGGGAGAGAGCAGTGGAGGGATGCAAAAATACAATACGTCCTTATGTTCCCTACTAAGTTGCGTATCATATATAAAGAAAAGTCCTGGTTTTTCGCAACTGCTGATGAAGCAATGAAGTGGCTAGACCAACATGGTCTTTAAGTTTATTTGAAATTGGTGTAACAAGGGGACAATACACAAGAATAATAAAATATGATATGCATATGATTCAATGCGGAGTTGGGCCAGGGATAGGGAGAGGGGGAGGGGGGGTTAGGTGAGAGAGGAGATTTAGAGACCTATGGAGGGAGAGTTGGAAATGGGTCAAGTGGATGGGGGTCCCCGCTGGCAGGGTTTTTTTTCTTCTTTTTTTTATGGTTGAATGGCAGGAGAGACAAGCATATTAACATGGAATATTAGAGGTTCCAGTGATAGACTGAAGCACATACAAGTGTTTGATGTTATCAATAAGCACCTCCCAGCAATTGTGTGTTTAATCGAAACTCATCTGACCCCAGACACGGCCCATAGATTTTAAAAAAAATGGATAGGTAGAGAGTTTCACTCTTTTGGTAATACATTCTCTAAGGGTATATCAGTACTCGTACATAGAGAAGTGGATCTGAGAGTGGATGGTCTTTCAGTGGACAAAATAGGTAGATACATCTTTATTCACGGTAAACTGAATGGATCAAATGTCATTCTGGCTTTTGTTTATTTGCCACCCCCGGCAACATTTGAGGTTCTACGCCTATTAACAGAGTTTGTGGAAAAATATGGTAACTGCCCTCTGTTGGTCATGGGGGATTTTAATATGATTATGGAGGAGGGACGAGATAGATTAAGAACCACACAGAATACCGGTATAAATATGGAAAGGAAGAATAGATTGGCACACTTATGTGAAGATCTAGGTCATATATTGGATCACAATTCTGTCATCTAGATTAGACCTTGAGAAAGAGATACAATGGTTTTGGAAAACAAACTCCAAGTCAGTAAAATTGAGTGTAGCATGGGATACATTAAAACTACATATTAAGTTGTTGTATGGACAGTATATATTTAAGAGGCCAGAGCCGAATTTGGCCAGGAGGAAAAACGTCTGAATAGAGATCTATCTAGTGCAGAACATACCTTTACTGAATTCCCATCAGAGGTAAATAGAGATAAGGTTACGGCTACTAGGAACAGACTATGTACCTTTATGACAGAGAAAGCACAGCACAAATCCTTTTTCCAAGCTCAGAACCGTTTCATTGAGGGTGGCAAACCTGGGAAGTATTTAGCAGCTAAAATACAAAACCCAGGGGAAAAAAAATTTATTACTGCGATTAAAGGGGAAGATGGAAGTATAATCAGGGACTCCAATAAAATCGTAGATGTATTACACAGTTTCTATTTGGAACTGTATAAATCAGAAGATAATATGATTAATAAAGAACGACTGGAAGAATACCTCAAGGAGATCCCCTTTCCAGTTGTAACAACAATAAGACGAGCTGAATGCACCTATATCTCAGGAGGAAATTGGGTGGCCTTACAATCCTTTGATAAAGACACTTCACCGGGTCCCGACGGTCTACCCTTTAGCCTTTAAGTATAGTGATTCACTCTTACCTATCTTAACTAATGTTTTTGAAGAGCTTATCCTAGATGGAAAGACAACAAACTCCATGGCAGAAGCTGGTATAGTCCTGATTCTAAAAAAAGATAAGTGTCCCATGGAAGCAGCCTCATACAGACCGATCTCACTGTTAAATACAGACCTAAAAATTTTTTCAAAACTGCTTGCCTTAAGACTGCAGAAAGTGATACTCGAAATAGTACATAAAGACCAGAATGGTTTTGTCCCGGGTCGTATGACATGGGACTGCATTCATAGGCTCCATGCGGCCATTGAGATGGGAGAGGGGGGGCTCCGCTCCATCCCCTTGATAGACGCAATTAAGGCGTTCGATAGGGTGGAGTGGAGCTTCCTTTGGGACACTATGGGGAAGTTTGGGCTCGGAGATAAATTCATTAACATGGTTAAAATCATGTATAATGCTCTGATAGCTAGGATTAGAGTCGGAGAAAAAGAGTCAGAAATATTTAGATTAAAGCGAGGCACAGGGCACGGATGTCCTCTTTCCCCCCTATTATTCGCTCTATATATGGAACCACTAGAAATTCGGAAAACATTATAGGTGGAGGAGCTGGAGGCCCCAGTGACAAAATCTGCCTCTACGCTGACGACATAGTTTTATATCTACGGAACTCCACCGACACAATCCCAAAAGTTATACGTATGGTGGAAAAATTTGGTGAGGTAATAAGTAAAGAGAATGGATAAGTAAAGAGAGGTGCTTGACTTGTACTGACAGATTCAAATACCTGGGTATAGAGGTCTCCAACAATACAGAGGAATTTAACCATCTAAACCTTGTCCCCTTATTAAAAAATGTGAAGAATAGAATACAGGGCTAAAATGGAGTTATGTTGTCCAAAGCGGATAAGATCGGCCTGATTAAAATGGCCCTTCTACCTCAAATTCTATATACCCTTGCTTCCGCACCTATATGGTTAGATCACTCTTTTTTAAGTTAATAGAATCAATATTGAACAAGCTAATTTGGGGAAGAAAGAGAGTAAGAATGAAGATGGAGTTGTTATACAAACCAATGGGGGAAGGAGGTCTCGGGATACCATTTCTATACGGGTATTATTTAGCCGCACAGATAGGAAGATTAGCGAGATGGAAAGATAACTATCTTTTTCAAAAATTGATCCGGATGTCCGAGAGTAAACCGGAGTCTATGATGGAATTATTGGAGAGCTCTCTTTTGAAAGAGGAGCCATATAAGAACTGGGTCCTGGTGAAGACGCTAGTTAGAGCTTGGAAAAGTTTTTAAAAAACTCTGGGTATACAAGGTTATATACAGGAAACTCCACTTTGGACGAGTGTAAGATCTAAAGAAGAGGTGGGTAATTCAGACAGATCTTTCTGGTTGAAAGCCGGGGTCAGATATCTCTCTCAGGTTATCGAGGATGGTCACATTTTACCCTTCACATCACTACAAGTAAGGTATGGTTTGAAAGAAGGGGATTGGTTACGTTACAGACAATTTATACACACAATTAAGAGTAAGACTCACCAACACAAGTTAAGCTTAGACGCACAGGAATGTTTGGAATTTACTAGAAATACAAATAACAGAAAAATAATTATTTAAAAATATACAAATATATAAAAAATAGTTTCACCAGTCAGTTGAAATACAGGGCACGAAATAGGTGGGAAAATGTTATAGGTGTTGTCGAATGAGAAAGAATGGAGTGTAATTCAAAAAAACACGAAGAAAGGATCTATTAATTGGAATCACAGACTGATAAAAAAAATTTTATTCACCAATTATATTATACACCGGTACAGCTATTTATAATGGGATTTAGGGCCAATGCAAATTGTTGGAAGTGTCAGGCAGTAGATGCAGATTTTATTCATTTAGTTTGGCTCTGCCCCGTTATACAAGTCTACTGGGAAGAGATTTTTAAGAAGATCTCAACATCCCTTGATATAGTCCTGGAACCAACAATTACCACAGCTATCCTTGGGCTTTTGGATCAAGAGTTGATTAAGAATCAATATGGAAAATTGATAATAAAGTTACTGAATGTGGCATTAGTTTGTCTCGCCCGGAAATGGGGATCCCAGGAACAACCTAAAATGGACAACTGGTACAAACTCACCTGTCAAATTAAAAAATATGAACAAATCTGGGCCAGTAACAAATCATTTGGGATACAGAGAAGTAAAATATGGGACAAATGGTAGTTAAACACTTATGGGTTGCAGTGGTTTTTTTTGTTTTTTTTTTCCTTTCTTTCCTGCCAGCGGGGAAACGTGATGGGTGGGGGGGATCGGTATACTATGGTAAATATGTTTTTATACCATTATGTTTATGATAAATACTGCAAAATATGTACACCGATTTAATTAATGTAAATTGAGTTGGAACTGTATGTATTTAATAAAGTTTTGTAAAAAAAAAAAAAAGGTACATGAGAGGAAGGGCTCTTCAGCCTATAAGAAAACCACTTTGGTCCATGAGCCAAGCTTCCCTGCGTCTGTGCTGAAAATTTTTGGATAGAGTGTGGTGCCATCTCATGGAGTGTGCTTTTGACAATATGGTTATAATGGTTAGCATCCAGGTTGGGACACATGTAGAAGAGATAGGGGACAGTGAGGACCTCAAGGTTTTAGTTGGTGAGTAAAATGACATGTTGGTTGCTGTATATATGATTGTCTGAAAGTGGGAAAGAAAAATAAGTAAAATTAGATATTGAAGAAAGTCGAGTGAAAATCAAGTAAAGTATGTTACCCTCATTATGAGTAGGAGAAACAGAGTTGTGAAAACCTAGAGAGCTACTTAGGGATAAGAGCTGAGAGGCAGCAGGGTAAATGGGGGTGTTAATAAGGATGTTTAAGTCACCCATTATAATGATTGGAATCTCACAGGACAGAAAGTAAGGGAACCAAGAGGAAAAGTGGTCAAAGAACTGATAGAGTGAGCCAGGTTGACAGTATACTATGGCCACAAAAGGTACAGGAGGAGTGACCTGGAAAGTGCATTGTGAAGAGAGGAGTATGCAACGCCTCCTCTCTGCCTATTGTCAGGTACGAAGAAGTGAGAGGTATGTTAGCCATCGGACAAACTAACTGGGAGGCATGGCCATGGGGAGCAGAAGAAGAGTGAAGGTACCTGTACCTCAATAACAGCAGGTACAGCAGATTAAGGGAACCTTTTCCTTTAATGTGGTCTACCTTATTATTTGTCAAATGTGTCCAACCACAGGCCTTTATGTTGGGGAAACAGGCCAGAGACTCCATTAAAGTATGAACTCACACAGATCTGATATTAAAAATGAAAGGAAAGATCTCCCAGTGGCTGCACATTTCCCCAGAGAGGACCACACTATGGAAGACTTGCAGATTACTATTTTAATGGGACATTTTAAGACACAGAGGGAAAGAAAAGAATGAGAGTATAAATTAATGAGATTCAACACCTTACAAAGCGGTCTTAATATTTATGCCAGCTTCATGACCTCCTACCTCTGACCTGGAGGCCAAAAGCAGATAAGAAAGAGCCAGGGCTCATGTGTCTCACCTTACAGGTTTTAAATGTTTTTATTGCCGCCCTGTCATAAATAAGATGTCCCTGTATTTATCAATCTGTTGTTTTAGAGTCTTTTTAATATCCTTTGATGATCAGTCACTTTTTAGTGTGTATAAAATGCTGTGAGTTTTCTGTTTCATGCATAGCATCATGTCTGACGAAGAGAACTAGTATTCTCAAAAGCTCACCATCAAATATACTCAGTTAGCCTCAAAATGGTATCACCTGATTTCTTCACTCTTCTTCAGTTAAAAAGTAAGGCTTTTATGTGGATAGTTGGTACTGGAGGAATAGATAAACAGTAGGCAAATAAAAAGAGCATAGTAAACAGAAAGAAAACTGAAAAGATTTTTTAAAAAATACATAATTGTTAGTCTACCTGTCCTGCCTGTCTAACTGTGATGTATAACTGCATATACTTTTAAGAATACCATACTTATAAAATGCTATGGAAAAAAACTATAAATCATCAAAGAATAGAGCAAATATTTTTCAGGTTCTGGCAATCTTTTAATAAGATAATACATATTGAACCAAAATTGAATAAAAGTGCCCATGTCTTTAAACTCAAAGCATTTTTGAAAATGTGACTAAAAAATTGTCTGCTTTCAGAAACTGTATGGGGTTATTGGGCTTAGTATAACTATTTATGCTGTAATTTTGGTTTTATTTATGTCAAAACTGTAAAACTTGCTTTGGCAATAATAAGACAAAACATCTGGGATTATTGCCCCTGTGAGCTCAATTTGGGACAACAATACTAGGGAATCTTAGTGTAAGACGATCACTGTCCCATCACTCTGCAGAATCTAATGGTCTGCTGGTGGAAAACTGATACAGAGCTGCAAAAAATAATGTAATATACAGAAATATAGTAGTATTGCAGTATAAAATAAAACTGTTCAGGCATCCTGAAGTTTTTTAAGAACCTTAGGTTACTTGAACCCTAGGTGTACTAAAAAAATAAAATTGAAAGTAAATGAAAGTAATTAAACAAACATAAACATGCTATGTATTACTATGTCCTAAAATGCCCAAACTATCAAAACAAAAAATTATTTTTCCAAGCGTTGACCTCCGTCCAAATGTCCAATTCAAACTTGTCCAATACAAATCTGAACAAGTGAGCAAAAGTCTATACAGTATCCACATCTCAATGAATATCTCAAGTCAGCATGTACTGCAAAAAAAGACACCTTACAACAGTCCATACATTAATGCATGAAAAAGAATATGCCAAATTAAATAATTTAAATGTATTAAAACTAATATAATTATAAAACTATTAACTAAAGATAAAGGGAGAGATGGCAAGATGCCCATAGTCTAATTCTGTGGTATCATAATAGAACATATCAACGGTTTAAAGCATGCTCAACCTGAGGGATATGCTGGATCGGCAAAACCAAATGCAGCGCTTAAAAGTGTGGAATGTGGCTGCTGCATTTGAGAGTATCCGCCACAGGGAACAAGTAAGTTTTTCAATTGTAAAGAGGTGGTTTGGTATTTCCTCTATGGATTAAATGCACTGGTCATGTCAGACACAAAAGGGTGCGGAAAGATCTTCATTATTATTAAAATATTTTTTATTAAACATGATTCAAACCTGAGCGAGGGTCATCATTAGTATTAAAGTAATAGAGCATATTATATCTATAAAGAAGAGCTTTACGAACCCTTTTGTTTCTGACGTGCCCAGCACATTTAGTACATAGATAAAATATAGAACATCTGCACACTTTAACAGTATTACAAAAAAGTATTATACAATTTATATAAACTTCTAACTTTGGTATCCCCATTATTGTACAGACTCAAAAGTTAAATTCAGGGTATCTTTTGCTCCTCACAGTAAAAAATACATAGACCACAAGAAAATGATACAAATAAGTTTTCCTCTGTCATTTCCACTGCATTTGGAATTTTTTCAATTTTCCCAGTTTTATATTCTAAATACTGACACTGAGAAGCACAATTTTTAAGCAAAGTTATGTATTTCTGAAGGTGAGTAGTGAAAAATGGAAAAGCAAAAACAAAAAGGGCAAGGTGGTCCAGTGGTTAAAAAACAGCGAGTGGATAAAGCAATATTGAAGCCCATGGATGTTCTTACAGAAGAATTCCCTTTACGTTTTCCCTAAATATGATTATGATTGGTGTCCAATTATTCAGTCAGTCATTTAATTGAAACATTTTACATCTCTACCATCAATCTCATATAAATATCTGATTTAAACAAAGAAATACTGATAAGTAAAGGAAATACATTTAGTAGTTTCTGTTTTAATCCACAAAATATACACTTAGTGATATGGCCCTTTACATAAATTTAGGGTAATATAGGGTTTTCATTATATTAAGCAATGTTAAAGGAACATTTTATTCTAGATATAGTTAAGTACCGGTAGTTAATTTGTTGGCAAAAGCTAACTCTTTTTCTTTGTGTCCACAGATGATGTTAATGTCATCCAGGATCTCAGCATTGAAGACTTATTTCCAGAGTCTTTTGGGTTTCTGACTTACCAGGGTTCAATGACCATTCCTCCATGTTATGAGACTGTGACTTGGATCATAATCGATAGACCTTTGAATATCACCTCAATGCAGGTACAGAATTTGTGTATCACAGAGTATTTGGCATATATGATGAAATTGAGATGTACTATAATAATGAAAATGTTATAAAGAGATTCTCTTAAATAGATCGAATATGTACCTTTAAAATTAGTTTGTTTCTGGTCCTTTTCAGGTATGTAATAACCATAGATAGCTTCAGTGTGCATTGTCTAATATGCTGCTAAGTGCAGTGAGAATTAGTTGATGAATTTCAATTCATGCCAGATTTTTATATTTGGTGTGCACGGTGCCAGATATCGGGGGATATTAATCAGGGCTTGTATGCCAAAATAGTGAAGTTCCATTGAAATTCCTAGCTCAATGCCAGTAATGGTGATTATTTCCCCATTTACACCAGAGGTGTGAAGGGGAAAAAGCTCATCAATGGAGTGGGCTGTTGTGGTATGTTCCTGCCCTTTACCTGCACACTAGCTATAGCCTGTTCTCAATCAGGTGTGCTGGGGTGGGTAGGGGTACTCCCCATCTTGATATACATATCACAGAAATATGGGGCTTAATTGATATTAAGGCCACATTGGGGCCACTTCTTTTTAATATTTTTATTAATGACCTTGTAGTGGGTTTACACAGTCAGGTTTCAATATTTGCAGATGATACTAAGCTGTGTAAAGTAATAAATACTGAGGTCGATAGTTTAGCATTACAGAAGGATTTGTGGAAGCTTGAGGGATGGGCAGAGAAATGGTTGATGAGGTTTAATGTAGATAAATGTAAAGTTATGCACTTGGGCCATGGAAACAAAAAGTATAATTATGTTCTAAACGGTCAATTACTTAGTAAAACTGAAGCTGAAAAGGACTTGGGGGTATTGGTGGATGGTAAACTTAATTTTAGTGACCAGAGCCAGGCGGCTGCTGCTAAAGCAAATAAAATAATGGGATGTATCAAGAGAGGAATAGATTCTCATGATAAAGACATAGTTTTGCCCTTATACAAATTCCTGGTCAGACCACACATGGAATATTGTGTACAGTTTTGGGCACCAGTGTATAAAAAGGATATAGTAGAGCTGGAACGGGTGCAGAGGAGAGCAACCAGGATTATTAGGGGAATGGGGGAACTAGAATACACTGACAGATTAAAAAATTTGGGATTATTCAGTTTAGAAAAAAGACGACTGAGGGGAGACCTCATTACAATGTACAAATACCTGAATGGACAGTACAAGGATCTTTTCAAAGATCTTTTTATACCTCGGCCTGTGACCAGGACAAGGGGGCATCCTCTACGCCTAGAGGAGAGGCGATTTTACCATCACCATAGACAAAGGTTCTTTACTGTAAGAGCAGTGAGACTGTGGAACTCTCTGCTGCAGGAGGTTGTTATGGCGGACTCTATGTACATGTTCAAGAGAGGCCTGGATGACTTTCCGGAGAGAAAAAATATCACGGGTTATGGGGATAAAACATTTATTTAATTCTTAAAGGTTGGACTTGATGGACTTGCGTCTCCTTCCAGCCTTATATACTATGATAATATGATACTATGCTTCTACCTGAAATCTGTAAGTCTCTCCTGTTATTGTAGGCAATGGTATGGCCCCTCAGCAACAATAAGCAAATAAATATTTCTCAAATTATTACTACAGTTATCATCATGTTTAGTATGTATGTGCAGGACATTTTCAGGGAAAAGCTAAAGGTAAGGTCAAGTCCCTAAGATTCCCACATGGGAATATATTGACATTAAAAGATTTTGAAGCAACGGTGTCATTAAACACCATTTCCTAAAAATGCATTAACATAGACATCAACTTCCTTGTGTCATCACAGGCAGAGAGGGCTAATGGTTGGATTCAGGAATCCTTTTTAGGGGGAATTTTCCCTATAGAAAATCGTTATTCTTTGGGGTATCCCAAAAGGATGAATTGACCACTTATTTTTGCATACTCAGGCACCAGACCTAGAACATTTTACTTCTTTTATTTTATCAAACTGATATTTTTGCTATGAATGTATCTGTCGTATTTTACATTAAAACTTCACTTTACTAAAAGTCTTCTTGTGGTCCAAAGAATGCAGAAGATTCATTACCTAAATTGATTGCTTAATTTATGAGTGTAATTGTACATCTAAGGCAGGGTGTCTCGTCGGCCTTATATTACAAGTGGTGGTAGTTAAAATCACTTTTGGTTTTGTTGAGCAGAGACTTGTCAGAGGAGGGTACAGTGTGCCAACATGGCCTTTTAAGCTGTAACTTATTGCTACCTGTTCTTACACATCATTTAATTGTATAGGCGACCTGAGGCCAGCAATACAGTTGAAAGGAGGAAAAAATTCAGATTCTTATTGTATCTTCTCTCCAGGGTCTCCCTGTACAGTTCTGTCAACACCTAATCACTTTTCCCACAGTTCCAAACAGTCAATGAAGTGTTGCTTTAAGAAAATGCTGAGAGTAGCATCTCCTATTCGGTGAATTTGGTCCAGTTTGTTGAACTCTGTCCTAGGGCGATGGCCTGAGTGCCCACGGAAAGGGCTCTGAGTGCCACCTATGGCACCTGTGCCATAGGTTCGCCACCACTGGGCTAGATTATACCCTGGGATATAACATTGCTTAGGTCAAAGCATACCTTGTGGTATAAAATAGCCTAAGCCAAACAACCCCAAGGTTAGAATATACCCCTCTAACATGAAGCCCAGGTATGGTATGGTATGGAGCAAGCCACAGTATAATCTGGGGGGTAAACTGTATACCAGGGGGTATAAAATAGCTTAGGCACTTTATCCATCCAGGCCATAATGTTATCACATCACTGGTTTTCTAACCTTTATAATTTGAAGTTTACATCACGTTTACATCTCATGTTTCATCACATTTAAACACTGGGGCACATTTACTTACTCTGTCCCCAGAGTTCACAGAAGGTGCATTGAATGCACTGTGCCGTGATTCACTAAGATCGTGCGCCCAATATCCTGCATGTGTCGCTTCCCCTCTCAGGTCCTCCAGAGTTCCCCTTCTTCTTACTGGTGCATATGAGTGCTTTGTCTTGCGACACAATTTGAAAGTTAAATCCCGCGCTCAGTCCGAATCAGTTGGTTCGTCCAACGGCATACCCCCCAATTTGTGTTGCATGGAAGTAGCGCCAAAAAACAGTCTTGTGCAACACAATCACATCGCAGACACCTGTTAAATACCGGTCAAAGTCGTGCAAACCCCGAAAACGGTGCAAAATCCAACGAAAGTGCAGCATTCGACCCTTAGTAAATGAGCTCCACTATGTGAAAGCAATGTTAGGTTACATTTACACACTGCATCAACATGAGGTTAACATTGCATCGATTTAAACCACATTTACGTAAACGCAATGGGACAGATTTATCAAGCTGTCTGAAAGTCAGAGTATTTCTATTTGCCCATGGTGACCAATAACAGCTCAGCTTTCATTTTACCAGTACTCATGAATATTTTAAAGGGGAACTGTGATTGGTTGCCATGGGAAGCTAGAATATTCTGACTTTCAGACAGCTTGATAAATCTGCCCCAATGTATACACCACTTTAAAGTAAGCATTGTGAACACTCTCTGTTGGCAGGGCTGCATCTGCCAGGCAGCAGATTGCAGATCCCTGCGGGGGGAGAGTGGTGTACTAGCAGTAGCACAGACTTGCCAAACCCAAAAAAAACTATTACATTGGAGTCTTTAGGACACCAATGGAAATGACAGACAGAGTGAATGATACCGGTCTGGTGTGACGGCTAGAATTGATCTTGTCTGTTAGGCTGAATTCACACAGTGTATTTACCTTGCATTTACATGATATTAACAATGATCTAAACCGTGTTTACGCAAACAACATTTGAATGCATCGTTTACACAGTGGGGGGTATTTATCTTATGCCAACCTTCGTGTGCCTCCTTAAAATAGCACCGTCGACCCTCCAGCGCAGCTATGACATCTTCATGTATCCAGCCATATTTTTCTATGCAGGTCCTACTTGGAGTAGTAATAAGTGCAAATGTCAACACACCGCATCAGCCCACACCTCAGCCAGCCGCGGCCTCTGTCACCCTTCTCCATGACTGATGTGGAGGTGGCGTAAAGGGAAAAATAATTGTCAGTGCTAGTGATACGGTAATGTTAGGTAGCATTCACATATTTACATAACAAAAGAGGGGGAATTTATTAAGATTTTAGTTTAGAATGCTAGTCTTAAGAGAATGAATATGGATAGGGTCCTAGACCCATTCATTAAAATTTCACACTGTTGTTATTCTCAATAGGTAATTTTATTTACAGCATGGCAGACACATATTAATTGCCTGATGTTTTGGTGAAAACCTGACCTTTATCAGATGCTGCAGTGAAATAGACATACACAAGTACAATATAATAGATGGATTTGTTTAATATTACTTTAAATGATCACATGGTGATCAAACATGAATGCCAGATAAATAGGAGGAACATGGAAATGCTGCTCTGCAAACAATAGTGCTATTTGTAATGACGGGTGCACCACTGAGGGAAATTGTTTTTAGAGGTTATTCAGACTCCATTTTCTCTCCAGGTGAAATAATCATTTTAGCGTTACTGTGAAGTATGCAGGGTGTGCCTTATTCATAAGTGGTGGTGGACGTTCTTCAAGAATCTGGCACCCCCTGCAGTGCTCTGCAAGTGTGCACTTTTTTTTGTGTGGCACGGTTCGACAAAGCACTAACACGCCCCTGCAGATATTTAAATGAAAATTCATTTGGAAAATGCAATTAAAATGAGATATTGTTAGTATGTGACACCTCGCAGACATATACACTCACCGGCCACTTTATTAGGTACACCATGCTAGTAACGGGTTGGACCCCCTTTTGCCTTCAGAACTGCCTCAGTTCTTTGAGGCATAGATTCAGCAAGGTGCTGGAAGCATTCCTCTGAGATTTTGGTCCATATTGACATGATGGCATCACACAGTTTCCGCAGATTTGTCGGCTGCACATCCATGATGCGAATCTCCCGTTCACCACATCCCAAAGATGCTCTATTGGATTGAGATCTGGTGACTGTGGAGGCCATTTGAGTACAGTGAACTCATTGTCATGTTCAAGAAACCAGTCTGAGATGATTCCAGCTTTATGACATGGCGCATTATCCTGCTAAAAGTAGCCATCAGATGTTGGGTACATTGTGGTCATAAAGGGATGGACATGGTCAGCAACAATACTCAGGTAGGCTGTGGCGTTGCAACGATGCTCAATTGGTACCAAGGGGCCCAAAGAGTGCCAAAAAAATATTCCCCACACCATGACACCACCACCACCAGCCTGAACCGTTGATACAAGGCAGGATGGATCCATGCTTTCATGTTGTTGACACCAAATTCTGACCCTACCATCCGAATGTCGCAGCAGAAATCGAGACTCAACAGACCAGGCAACGTTTTTCCAATCTTTTACTGTCCAATTTCGATGAGCTTGTGCAAATTATAGCCTCAGTTTCCTGTCCTTAGCTGAAAGGAGTGGCACCCGGTGTGGTCTTCTGCTGCTGTAGCCCATCTGCCTTAAGGTTCGACGTACTGTGCATTCAGAGATGCTCTTCTGCCTACCTTGGTTGTAACGGGTGGCGATTTGAGTCACTGTTGCCTTTCTATCAGCTCGAACCAGTCTGACCATTCTCCTCTGACCTCTGGCATCAACAAGGCATTTCCGCCGACAGAACTGCCGCTCACTGGATGTTTTTTCTTTTTCGGACCATTCTCTGTAAACCCTAGAGATGGTTGTGCGTGAAAATCCCAGTAGATCAGCAGTTTCTGAAATACTCAGACCAGCCCTTCTGGCACCAACAACCATGCCACTTTCAAAGGCACTCAAATCACCTTTCTTCCACATACTGATGCTCGGTTTGAACTGCAGGAGATTGTCTTGACCATGTCTACATGCCTAAATGCACTGAGCTGCCGCCATGTGATTGGCTGATTAGAAATTAAGTGTTAACGAGCAGTTGGACAGGTGTACCTAATAAAGTGGCCGGTGAGTGTTTATCACATATATATCAAAACTAGATATGGGCGATTCTAAATTCGTTTAGAATTCTTGGAAAACTTTGGTTGTCACACTTCCATTTTCTGTGTAGCAGATGTGTCCCTCACTGTGTGGCGGTAGTGTTCCTCACTGTATGGCGGTAGTGATCCTCACTGTATGGTGATAGTGTTCCTCATTGTATGGCTGTAGTATTCCTCACTGTATGGGGGTAGTGTTCCTCATTGTATGGCTGTAGTATTCCTCACTGTATGGAGGTAGTGTTCCTTACTGTATGGGGGTAGTTTCCCTCACTTTATGGCGGTAGTGTTCCTCATTTTGTGGCGGTAGTGTCCCTTACTGTATGGCGGTAGTGTTCCTCACTGTTTGGCTGTAGTATTCCTCACTGTATGGGGGTAGTGTTCCTCACTGTATGGGGGTAGTTTCCCTCACTGTATGGCGACAGTGTCCATCACTGTGTAGCGCTAGTGTCCCTCACTGTATGGCAGTAGTGTCCCTCACTGTGTGGCAGTAGTGTCCCTTATTATATGGCCGTAGTGTTCCTCACTGTATGGCGGTAGTATTCCTTGCTGTGTAGCGGTAGTGTTCTTAACTGTATGGTGGTAGTATTCCTCACTGTATGGGGGTAGTGTTCCTCACTGTATGGGGGTAGTGTTCCTCAATATATGGGGTTAGTTTGCCTCACTGTATAACGGTAGTGTTCCTCACTGTATGGCGGTTGTGTTCCTCACTGTATGGCAGTAGTGTTCCTCAATGTATGGCGATAGTGATCCTCACTGTATGCTGGTAGTGTCCCTCACTGTGTGGCGGTAGTGTCCCTTATTGTATGGCCGTAGTGTTCCTCACTGTGTGCCGGTAGTATCCCTCACTATGTGCCGGTAGTGTCCCTCACTGTATAATGGTAGTGTTTCTCACTGTATGGCGGTAGTGTTCGTCACTGTATGGGATAGAGTCCCTAACTGTATGGCGGTCTCCCTCACTGTGTGGCGGTATTGTCCCTCACTGTGTGGCGGTATTGTCCTTCACTCTATGGCACTAGTGTCCCTCACTGTATGGGATAGTGTCCCTCACTGTATGGCGGTAGTGTCCCTCACTGTGTGGTGGTAGTGTCCCTAACTGTATGGGGGTAGTGTTCCTCACTGTATGGCGGTAGTGTTCCTCACTGTATGGTGGTAGTGTCCCTCACTGTATGACCTTAGTGTACCTCACTGTATGGTGGAAGTGTCTATTACTGTATGACCGTAGTGTTCCTCACTGTATGGGGGTAGTGTTCCCCACTGTATGAAGGTAGTGTCCATCACTGTATGGGGGTAGTGTCCCTCACTGTATAGCGTAGTATTCCTTGCTGTGTAGCAGTAGAGTCCCTCAATGTATGGCCGTAGTGTTCCTCACTGTATGGTGGTAGTGTTCCTCACTGTATGGGGGTAGTGTCCCTCACTGTGTGCCGGTAGTGTCCCTCACTGTATGCGATAGAGTCCCTTACTGTATGGCGGTAGTGTCCCTCACTGTATGGTATAGAGTCCCTTACTGTGTGGCGGTAGTGTCCCTCACTGTGTGGCGGTATTGTCCATCACTGTGTGGCGGTATTGTCCCTCACTGTGTGGTGGTATTGTCCTTCACTTTATGGCACTAGTGTCCCTCACTGTATTGGATAGTGTCCCTCACTGTATGGGATAGTGTCCCTCACTGTATGGCGGTAGTGTCCCTCACTGTGTGGTGGTAGTGTCCCTAACTGTATGGGGGTAGTGTTCCTCAGTGTATGGGGGTAGTGTTCCTCACTGTATGGCGGTAGTGTCCCTCACTGTATGGGGGTAGTGTCCCTCATTGTGAGGTGGTAGTGTCCCTTACTGTATGACCGTAGTGTTCCTCCCTGTATGGCGGTAGTGTCCATTACTGTATGACCGTAGTGTTTCTCACTGTATGGGGATAGTGTTCCCCACTGTATGGAGGTAGTGTCCCTCACTGTATGGGGGTAGTGCACCTCACTGTATGAAAAAGTAATTGGATCCAGCACTCATGAGGGTTGGTTTTAAAAACTGCATTTACTTTTTTAATCCATGTTTATGCAATTTTCAAAAAATAATATACAAGCCATATTAAAAACGTGAGCTAAAGTGCTCCCTGTTAAAAAGTTTGGGGGGAAACGGGAGACCTACGCGTTTCGGACAAATACTGGCATGTTGTCCTTAGTCATGGTCTATCTGCCTTAGTGCACAACCTTGTTTTATATTAAAATAAAGGAGGTGTGGTGTTGAACAGGTGAGTGAGGACATGCGCAGAACAGAGGGGATATCGGTACATTGTTTGACTCAAAAAGTGAAGGGGTAATGCATATAGGATTTGTAATTAATAGAAATAGAGTGTATCTGATCTATTGTTTAAGCCGCATGGATAGCGGGTATCTAATTTTAAGATCCAATGGATCTCTCTGTTTCTAAGTTTGTAAGTTTTATCCCCTCCCCTTGGCGGTATCGTAACCCTTTCTATAGCTGCAACCTGTAGGGTAGATATATTGCCTTGGTGTATTTCTAAAAAATGTTTAGATGGACAAGATTTGTTTTTGATGATATTAGTATTGGTAGCATCTCGAATATGTTCTGCTAATCTGGTTTTCAAGGAACGTTTGGTACTGCCAACATATTGAACCCGGCATTCTACACATGTAGCTAAATATATTATATAATTGGTATTGCAATTTGTAAATGTGAGAATGTTGTGTTTTTCTTTGTTGTAGCACGATGTAAATTCTTTTGTTGGGATATATTTGCATGTGTTGCATCTGTTACCGCCACAGGGATAAGATCCCTTAATGGATAGCCATGTAGATGGCTGTTTGTGTTGTTTATTTTCGTATACTGACGGAGATACAATGTTTCCTATTGTTGTAGCCTTACGTGCTACAAAACGACAACCATTTTTGATGATGTTATAGGATTTATCATCACCTGTAAGTATCGGCAGGTACTTTTTGAGAATTTTGTCAATTTCATGATAATCATTGCTATATGGGGTGGAAAAGACTATTTGATTGTTCATATTGTCATTATTTTTAGTTTGGTTGGTTTCGTATATGAGGGATTGTCTGTCCATATTATCTACTTTATGTGCTGCATTGTTAAAGGGGTATTCCGGGAATATGAACGTCTGATACAAAAACCCTTAATGATATAAATAAATGAATACAACAATACTCAATGTCATTAGTCACAAAACGGAGCTAAAATAATATGATTTTATGATTTACAAAATTTATGGCCTCTCTAAAGTAGGTGGAGTTATCACTAAGATGGCCGCCACTGGAAACTACAAGTTCCATGATCCTTTAATTCTCAGTAACTCCTCCTACCACTTATGCTCTGCTAACAGTGATGATGTAACAGGTTTTCTTGGTCTGTTACCATAGTAATGATGTGTAACTGCCATCACCACAACACTGATCATACTGGATGCACTGCAACCAACCGACTACAGCCAAACGTAGTGGTGATCACATGACCCTGCCCAGGCAGGTACAGGATATGTGATGTGGACATGTGACCAGCGGCCATGTTCTTTTCTGCGGAGGAAATTAACGGACTGATTAAAGGGCCGGTAGCATTTTAATTCTTCATTATAGTCTATGTCAGCAGCATTTTCTGCTAAGGGGAGCAAAATTTTAAATAACAACTAATTACTAGAGATGAGCGAGCACTAAAATGCTCGGGTACTCGTTATTCGAGACGAACTTTTCCCGATGCTCGAGTGCTCGTCTCGAATAACGAACCCCATTGAAGTCAATGGGAGACTCGAGCATTTTTCAAGGGGACCAAGGCTCTGCACAGGGAAGCTTGGCCAAACACCTGGGAACCTCAGAAAAGGATGGAAACACCACGGAAATGGACAGGAAACAGCAGGGGCAGCATGCATGGATGCCTCTGAGGCTGCTTAATCGCACCATTATGCCAAAATTATGGGCAACAGCATGGCCATGACAGAGTGACAGAATGAAGCTAGATAGCATCTAAAACATGCAATAATTGACCCTGACACTATAGGGGACGGCATGCAGAGGCAGCGGCAGCAGGCTAGAGAGTGGCATGGCGACATACCCTAAATGGACTCAGGCTTCAAACCAATGGGTGGCAGAGAGGAACCAAAGGAGGTGAGCAAGAAGCGCTCAAATAATATCGGTACATGATAAAAGTTTGCCAGTATATTTTGTGGATTACACAGCAGGGTGGCGACAAAGTTAACATGGAAGCCATGAAAACAACCCAAAATTCTGCCTGACACAGCTCGTTTGATAAGGGGACCATGTATGGAGGCAGTGAACTAGTAGTAGATTAAAGGTTCTGCAGTTAAAACTATGTTAGTTGGATCTTGGCATGGAGTTTGCGCTCCGCTGCCAGGCGAGCTTTCGCCAATCAAAGCCCCTGTCTCTAGGCTACTCCCCAAACAGCACTTCTAAGAACCTTTTGTATAAGATCAAGTGTAGTAGCGTTCTTATAAGTTTAGGATATGGCGGGTGAGGGGAATGTAAACAGATGCGCAAGAAGCGCTGAAATAATATTGGTAAATGATAAAAGTTTATTAGTATATTTTGTGGATAACACAGCTGGGTGGCGACAAAGTTAACAACTTTGATGTGGAATCCATGAAAACAACCCAAATTTCTGCCTGACACACCTCGTTTGATAAAGGGACGATGTATGGAGGCAGCTATATGGACGACTTTTGGAGGTAGCAATGGAGACAACGTGTGGAGGCTGCTATGGAGACAATTTAATTTGGATAGTGCCTGTATGTGGCAGTCCCAAAAATTTTTCAAACCAGAGGAGCAGGTAGGTGGCCCTCCAGAAAAATAGAATAGATTGAGTGCCTGTATGTGGCAGTCCCAAAAAGTTTTCAAACCAGAGGAGCAGGTAGGTGGCCCTCCAGAAAAATTGAATAGATTGAGTGCCTGTATGTGGCAGTCCCAAAAAGTTTTCAAACCAGAGGAGCAGGTAGGTGGCCCTCCAGAAAAATTGAATAGATTGAGTGCCTGTATGTGGCAGTCCCAAAAAGTTTTCAAACCAGAGGAGCAGGTAGGTGGCCCTCCAGAAAAATTGAATAGATTGAGTGCCTGTATGTGGCAGTCCCAAAAAGTTTTCAAACCAGAGGAGCAGGTAGGTGGCCCTCCAGAAAAATTGAATAGGTTGAGTGCCTGTATGTGGCAGTCCCAAAAAGTTTTCAAACCAGAGGAGCAGGTAGGTGGCCCTCCAGAAAAATGGAATCGATTGAGTGCCTGTATGTGGCAGTCCCAAAAAGTTTTCAAACCAGAGGAGCAGGTAGGTGGCCCTCCAGAAAAATAGAATAGATTGAGTGCCTGTATGTGGCACTCCCAAAAATTGTTTAAAACAGAGGAACGGGTCGGTGGCCCTCCAGAAAAATTGAATAGATTGAGTGCCTGTATGTGGCACTCCCAAAAATTGTTTAAAACAGAGGACCGGGTCGGTGGCCCTCCAGAAAAATTAAATGCATAAAGTACTATAGCAAGAGCCAGTGGGCCCTGTCAAAAAATAGCCAGTTTCCTCTGCTTTACTGTACAAAGAGGAGGAGAAGGAGGAAAATGAGGAGGAGGAGGAGTGGATCAATTATTCAGGTTGAGCTTCCTTCACCTGGTGGAGATTGGAAATTATGAGAAATCCAGGCTTTATTCATCTTAATAAGCGTCAGCCTGTCAGCGCTGTCAGTCGACAGGCGTGTACGCTTATCGGTGATGATGCCACCAGCTGCACTGAAAACCCGCTCGGACAAGACGCTAGCGGCAGGGCAGGCAAGAACCTCCAAGGCGTACAGCGCCAGTTCGTGCCACATGTCCAGCTTTGAAACCCAGTAGTTGTAGGGAGCTGTGTGATCATTTAGGACGATGGTATGGTCAGCTACGTACTCCCTCACCATCTTTCTGTAAAGATCAGCCCTACTCTGCCGAGACTGGGGACAGGTGACAGTGTCTTGCTGGGGTGACATAAAGCTGGCAAAAGCCTTGTAAAGCGTACCCTTGCCAGTGCTGGACAAGCTGCCTGCTCGCCTACTCTCCCTCGCTACTTGTCCCGCAGAACTACGCACTCTGCCGCTAGCGCTGTCAGAAGGGAAATACTGTTTCAGCTTGTGCACCAGGGCCTGCTGGTATTCATGCATTCTCACACTCCTTTCCTCTGCAGGGATGAGAGTGGAAAGATTTTGCTTGTACCGTGGGTCCAGGAGAGTGAACACCCAGTAATCGGTGCTGGAATAAATTCTTTGAACGCGAGGGTCACGGGATAGGCAGCCTAGCATGAAATCTGCCATATGCGCCAGAGTACCAACGCGTAAGAATTCACTCCCCTCACTGGCCTGACTGTCCATTTCCTCCTCCTCCAACTCCTCCAACTCCTCTTCTTCTGCCCATACACGCTGAACAGTAAAGGACTCAACAATGGTCCCCTCTTGTGTCTCGCCAACATTCTCCTCCTCTTCCTCCTCATCCTCCTCCACCTCCACCTCCTCCGATATGCGCTGAGAAACAGACCTAAGGGTGCTTTGGCTATCAACAAGGGAATCTTCTTCCCCCGTCTCTTGTGACGAGCGCAAAGCTTCCGACTTCATGCTGATCAGAGAGTTTTTCAACAGGCCAAGCAGCGGGATGGTGAGGCTGATGATGGCGGCATCGCCACTGACCATCTGTGTTGACTCCTCAAAGTTACTCAGCACCTGACAGATATCAGACATCCACGTCCACTCCTCATTGTAGACTTGAGGAAGCTGACTGACCTGACTACCAGTTCTGGTGGAAGTTGACATCTGGCAGTCTACAATGGCTCGGTGCTGCTGGTAAACTCTGGATTACATGGTCAGTGTTGAATTCCACCTCGTGGGCAAATCTGACAGATTGGGGTATGTCTTGAGGAAACGCTGAACTATCAGATTTAACACATGGGCCAGGCATGGCACATGTGTCAGTCTGCCGAGTTGCAGAGCCGCCACCAGGTTACGGCCGTTGTCACACACAACCATGCCTGGCTTCAGGTTCAGCGGTGCCAGCCACAGATCAGTCTGCGCCGTGATGCCCTGTAATAGCTCTTGGGCGGTGTGCCTTTTATCGCCTAGGCTCAGCAGTTTGAGCACCGCCTGCTGTCGCTTAGCAACGGCACTGCTGCTGTGCCTAGAGCTACCGACTGATGGCGCCGTGCCCACGGATGGTAGTTCGGAGGAGGAGGTGGAGGAGGGGTGGGAGGAGGAGGAGGCATAGTAGGCCTGAAACACCTGGACCGAGGTAGGCCCCGCAATCCTCGGCGTCGGCAGTATATGACCAGCCCCAGGGTCAGACTCGGTCCCAGCCTCCACCAAGTTAACCCAATGTGCCGTCAGCGATATATAGTGGCCCTGCCCGGCAGCACTCGTCCACGTGTCCGTGGTCAGGTGGACCTTGTCAGAAACGGCGTTGGTCAGGGCACGGGTGATGTTGTCTGACACGTGCTGGTGCAGGGCTGGGACGGCACATCGGGAAAAGTAGTGGCGGCTGGGGACCGAATACCGAGGGGCGGCCGCCGCCATGAGGTTGCGAAAGGCCTCGGTCTCTACTAGCCTATAGGGCAGCATCTCCAGGCTAAGCAATCTGGAGATGTGCACATTAAGGGCTTGGGCGTGCGGGTGGGTTGCACTATATTTGCGTTTCCGCTCCAGCGTCTGGGGTATGGAGAGCTGAACGCTGGTGGATGCTGTGGAGGATCGTGGAGGCGACGATGGGGTTTTTGTGGCAGGGTCCTGGGCAGGGGGCTGACTATCAGCTGACACAGGGGAAGGAGCAGTGGTGTGCACGGCCGGAGGTGAACGGGCTTGTTGCCACTGAGTGGGGTGTTTAGCATTCATATGCCTGCGCATACTGGTGGTAGTTAAGCTAGTAGTGGTGGAACCCCTGCTGAGCCTGGTTTGGCAAATGTTGCACACCACAGTCCGTCGGTCATCTGGTGTTTCCTTAAAGAACCTCCAGACTTCTGAAGATCTAGCCCTCGCCGCAAGAGCCCTCGCCACGGGAGCTTCACTAGTTGACACATTTGGCGCTGATGCACCAGCTCTGGCCCTGCCTCTCCGTCTGGCCCCACCACTGCCTCTTCCAACCTGTTCTGGTCGAGGACTCTCCTCCGTCTCAGAAGCACTGTGTTCACCCGGCCTCTCAACCCAGCTTGGGTCTGTCACCTCATCATCCTCCGATCCCTCAGTCTGCTCCCCCCTCGGACTTCCTGCCCTGACAACAACTTCCCCACTGTCTGACAACCGTGTCTCCTCATCGTCGGACACCTCTTTACACACTTCCACTACGTCAAGAAGGTCATCATCACCCACAGACTGTGACTGGTGGAAAACCTGGGCATCGGAAAATTGCTCAGCAGCAACCGGACAAGTGGTTTGTGACTGTGGGAAGGGTCCAGAAAACAGTTCCTCAGAGTATGCCGGTTCAAATGCCAAATTTTCCTGGGAGGGGGCAGACTGGGGGGGAGGAGGCTGAGGTGCAGGAGCTGGAGGAGTGGCGATTTCGGTGACATGGGTGGACTGCGTGGAAGACTGACTGGTGGACAAATTGCTCGAAGCATTGCCAGCAATCCACGACATCACCTGTTCGCACTGTTCTGGCCTCAACAGTGCTCTACCACGAGTCCCAGTAACTTCAGACATGAACCTAGGGAGTGTAGCTCTGCGGCGTTCCCCTGCTCCCTCATAAGCAGGTGGTGTCTCACCCCGGCCAGGACCACGGCCTCTGACCCCTGCAGTAGTTGGACGCCCACGTCCCCGCCCTCGTCCTCTACCCCTAGCCCTCGGGTTAAACATTTTTAAAATGAGAGTTATAGCTTTAATTTTTTTTTAACTTTTTTTTGTGTTTTTTTTTTTTTTGTGTGTTTTTGAGTTTTTAAAACCAAACAATGCTATCCTATTGCTATGGCTATTTTCTAGCCAAGTATGAAAGCACACTACTATGCCAGATGAGATGACACCGAGTTATTAAACAAAATAAACGTAAAATAAAAAAGGACAAATGGCAGACTGTGCCTAATTGAAATCCAACCCCTACTAAATTTTCCCACTTCGGTCTTTGCAATGGATATGTGCGTCACTAAGCGCAAAACACAGCGGTCGCAAGTCTCACTACAAATTGCTGACAATTGGCTAGTAGATGCACTGCAGCAAGTACAGCCACCAGCAGATCAACCAGAAATCAAATATATAACGCTACTGTAGGCGTAAGCCGTTTGGATTCTCCTATGGCTATTTTCTAGCCAAGTATGAAAGCACACTACTATGCCAGATGAGATGACGCTGAGTTATTAAACAAAATAAACGTAAAATAAAAAAGGACAAATGGCAGACTGTGCCTAATTGAAATCCAACCCCTACTAAATTTTCCCACTTCGGTCTTTGCAATGGATATGTGCGTCACTAAGCGCAAAACACAGCGGTCGCAAGTCTCACTACAAATTGCTGACAATTGGCTAGTAGATGCACTGCAGCAAGTACAGCCACCAGCAGATCAACCAGAAATCAAATATATAACGCTACTGTAGGCGTAAGCCGTTTGGATTCTCCTATGGCTATTTTCTAGCCAAGTATGAAAGCACACTACTATGCCAGATGAGATGACGCTGAGTTATTAAACAAAATAAACGTAAAATAAAAAAGGACAAATGGCAGACTGTGCCTAATTGAAATCCAACCCCTACTAAATTTTCCCACTTCGGTCTTTGCAATGGATATGTGCGTCACTAAGCGCAAAACACAGCGGTCGCAAGTCTCACTACAAATTGCTGACAATTGGCTAGTAGATGCACTGCAGCAAGTACAGCCACCAGCAGATCAACCAGAAATCAAATATATAACGCTACTGTAGGCGTAAGCCGTTTGGATTCTCCTATGGCTATTTTCTAGCCAAGTATGAAAGCACACTACTATGCCAGATGAGATGACGCTGAGTTATTAAACAAAATAAACGTAAAATAAAAAAGGACAAATGGCAGACTGTGCCTAATTGAAATCCAACCCCTACTAAATTTTCCCACTTCGGTCTTTGCAATGGATATGTGCGTCACTAAGCGCAAAACACAGCGGTCGCAAGTCTCACTACAAATTGCTGACAATTGGCTAGTAGATGCACTGCAGCAAGTACAGCCACCAGCAGATCAACCAGAAATCAAATATATAACGCTACTGTAGGCGTAAGCCGTTTGGATTCTCCTATGGCTATTTTCTAGCCAAGTATGAAAGCACACTACTATGCCAGATGAGATGACGCTGAGTTATTAAACAAAATAAACGTAAAATAAAAAAGGACAAATGGCAGACTGTGCCTAATTGAAATCCAACCCCTACTAAATTTTCCCACTTCGGTCTTTGCAATGGATATGTGCGACACTAAGCGCAAAACACAGCGGTCGCAAGTCTCACTACAAATTGCTCACAATTGGCTAGTAGATGCACTGCAGCAAGTACAGCCACCAGCAGATCAACCAGAAATCAAATATATAACGCTACTGTAGGCGTAAGCCGTTTGGATTCTCCTATGGCTATTTTCTAGCCAAGTATGAAAGCACACTACTATGCCAGATGAGATGACACTGAGTTATTAAACAAAATAAACGTAAAATAAAAAAGGACAAATGGCAGACTGTGCCTAATTGAAATCCAACCCCTACTAAATTTTCCCACTTTGGTGTTTGAGGTGGATATGTGTGCCACTAAGAGCTAAACACAACGGTAGCAAGTCCCCCTGCTAATTCCTCACAAAATGGTACTAGATGCAAATAAAAAAAAAAAAAGTAGAACGTTATTGTAGCCCTAAGAAGGGCTGTTGGGTTCTTGGAGAATCACTCCTGCCTAACAGTAAGCTAATAGAACACCCTAACGCTTTCCCTGACCAGCAGCAGCTCTCTCCCTAGCGGCATCCAGACACAGAATGATCCGAGCAGCGCGGGCAGCGGCTAGTCTATCCCAGGGTCACCTGATCTGGCCAGCCAACCACTGCTATCGACGTGTAAGGGTACCACGTCATGCTGGGTGGAGTGCAGAGTCTCCTGGCTTGTGATTGGCTCTGTTTCTGGCCGCCAAAAAGCAAAACGGCGGGAGCTGCCATTTTCTCGAGCGGGCGAAGTATTCGTCCGAGCAACGAGCAGTTTCGAGTACGCTAATGCTCGAACGAGCATCAAGCTCGGACGAGCATGTTCGCTCATCTCTACTAATTACACATAAGCTTATATTTTGAGTGCCCTCTTGTATATGAATTATGCTGATTCCTGGAATACCCCTTTAAGCATCTGTTTGGTATACCCTCTATCTCTAAGTCTTTTGTCTAATTTATTTTTTTCCCGTGTGTATAGGGAAATGTTGCTGCAACTTCTTTTAGTTCTGATGTATTCACCCAAAGGTAAATTGTAGATGACATGATCCGGGTGGTTGGTGTCTGCATGAAGTATAGAATTACCACTAGTGGGTTTTATATATAACAATGTGATCACAGAGTTAGTAGAAATGGAACCCTGTAGAAGTAAGTCTAAAAATGGTACTTCTATTTTTTCTATCTGATGAGTGAACTGTATGGCGGCAGTGTCCCTCACTCTGTGGCGTTAGTGTCCCTCACTGTATGGCAGTAGGGATACCAAATTTGTATAGGTTTTATAATGTTTTCATACATTTACAAAAATTAAACCCTCCTGTACAAAAAAAAAAAAAAAATCCTTTTGTTATCTTCTGGAACTAATAACTTTTTTTTATACTTTGGTGTATGGAGCTGTGGGTGGTGCCATTTTTTGATGATGCTTTCATTGCTATCATTTTAACCCCTACGTACACCTGGACGTTATAGCACGTCCCTGCGAAAAGATACTTCCTGCATGGGGACACGCTATAACGTCCCGCTTCTGACACTGGCTCACAATCGGAGCCGGCAGCAGAAGCAGCGACTGTCAGCTGTCTAATACAGCTGATACCGCGCTCTAAGTGCAAGTTTTAACCCCTTACACGCCGCGGTCAAGCATGACCGCGGTGTGTAAGGGTCTTCCTCCTATGGATCGATTCCCCCGTGCCACTTACCGGTGGATCCGATCCACTTCTGGGCAGCCCTGGGGCCGCCCGATGTTCACAGCATTCAGACCCCTTCTGGGTCTGATTGTAAACTGTCTGGGCATGCATTTGCATGCTCAGGCAGTTTACACTGCTCTACAAAGAATTAGTATTGTAGAGCAGTGTATTGGAGTTGAACCAGCGATTACAGCATCGCTGGTTCAAGTTCAAGTATGTATAAGTAAGAAAAGTTTACACATTAGAATAAAAAAAAAATAAGCCCCTAAAATGTCACTTTCCCATAAAACACTTAATAAAGTATAAAAAACACAAACACACAAAAAACCGCCACATATTTGATATTGCCGCGTCCGTAACAATCTGTATAATAAAGTAGAATCGTTGCTGGTCCTGAACGGTAAACGCACGGGAAAAAACGCAAAAAACATTCCGAAAAAAGATCATTTTTAATTAATACCTATGAGACCACTAAAAAGAACAACTCTTCTCGTAAGAAATTAGCCCCTACCCAGATTTGTCAGCCAAAAAATAAAAAGTTCTGCATATGAAAAGATGGTGATACTAAAATGAACAAGATTCTCTCCAAATTAATTTTTATTCATTAAATGTAATAAAATACAACCCCCCTCCTCCCCCACATATTTGGTATTGCTACTTCCATTACAATCTGCGGAATAAAACAGAATCATTATTGGACTTGCAAATTGAACCCTGTAAAAAAACAACCTCAAAAAACGATCCAAAAAAAAGATAATTTTTAATTAATACCCTTTAAAAAATCCTCAAAAAGGTGAAAAAAATGTTACACACTCTAAAATAAGACCAGTAAAAAGAACAATCCTCCTCACAAAAAAATAAGCCCTTAACCAGATTTGTCAGACGAAAAATAAAGTTATGCTAAAATTAACATTTTCGACAAATTACTTTTTATTCAGTAAAAATGGGAATTTTTTAAAAAAAAACTATATAAATGAGCTATTTTCGTAATCGTGGAGACCCATAGAATAAAAATAATACACTATTTTTATGGTATTGTAAACGCCCCCCAAAAAACACAAAAAAAGTTCCTAAAAATTGATGATTTTCATTTCATCCACCAACAAAGAGTTAATAAAATCTATAGCTATAGATACCCCATAATTATGTACCAGAAAAGTGCATTTCATGTGGGAAAAAAATAAGCCCCTATAGGTCCACAATAAAAAAAACTAAAAAAATTATAGCCTGTACAATGTGACATAGCAAATCTGTTCTGGAAGGCACCTCCTTCCATTCTATGCCAGACTGTGCGCCCATACAGCAGGATACAGCCACATATAGGGTATCGGTGTACTCGGTAGAATTTGGGTATCTTTGTGGAGCCTTTTTTCATTTAATCCATTACAAATGTTTGATTTTCCACCCAAAATGAGTGTATTGTCAAAAAATATTACAATTTTGTTTAACCCCTATAAAACACCTAAAGGGTTAACAAACATCTTAAAAGTGCTTTTTCATATGTTGAGGGATGTAGTTTCCATAATGGGGTAATTTACAAGTCTAGCTATTCACAGTCAATTAACAGTTGAGCAGGTCCATCTAAATATGAGTTTTGGTGATTTTCCCAAAAATTTTCAAAATGCCACCCAAATTCTTAGCCTCATAACATTCTAGCTAAATATGTGGAATCTTAAAAAAACATCCAACATAAAGCAGACATTTGGGAAATGTAATTTATGAATTTATTTGGGTGCTATGACTATCTGCATCAAAAGTAGATAATTTAGAACTTTGAAAATAAAGAATTTAGCTTTTTTTCAAAACTAAACACAAAAGATATCATCCAAATTTTTAAACTACTTTGTTTTCTCGTGACGGATTGTACTTCAATCTCAAAATCCCCTGGATATCCTATATTGTTCCAAAGCTATAACCACTTATAGAGACACAAGGCAGATTTGAAAAATGGGACCGCGTCCTAAAGGCCAAAACAGAGTCCCATAGGGGTTAAAGTCTGTATGACCTTTTAACCACTTTTTATTGAATTTTTAATATTTTTCAAAATGGCAAAAAAGTGCCATTTTCAACTTTGGGCACTATTTTCCATTACGGGGTTAAACACAGTGAAAAAACTTTATTATATTTTGATAGATCAGGCATTACCTAATGTGTTTGTGATTTTTACTGTTTATATTTATATCAGTTTTATGGAAAGGGGGGTGATTTAGAATTTTTAGGGTTTTTTTTAAATTTTTTTATTTTTACTTTTACTATCAACCCTTGGTTGTCTGATTGATGCTATCATATTCTGCCATACTACAGCATGGCAGTATACAGGTGGTCCCCTACTTAAGAACACTCGACTTACAGACGACCCCTAGTTACAAACGGACCACTGGATATTAGCAATTTACTGTACTTTAGCTCTAGGCTACAATAAACAGCTATTACAGGTATTAAAGGTGTCTGCAATGAAACTTTATTGTTAATCCTGGTTCTTATGACAACCCAACATTTTTTAAAATTCACTTGTCACAGAGACCACTAAAATTCAGTCTGGGGCTACAATTATAAAATATACAGTACCGACTTACATACAAATTCAACTTAAGAACAAACCTACAGACCCTATCTTGTATGTAACCCGGGGACTGCCTGTATGGGGATTTTCATCCTCATACATTACAATGTGCAATTAGCACATAGTAATGAACGGGTTAAATCCAAACAGACTCGGTTCTTTGAAAGACCTAAAGCTGTCATGGCAAGCAATCGTGGGCACCGCCATATTTTTGGTGGCCATCTTTTTGGTGGCGATTTGCAGGTTAACACATCACTGCCACATACACGTGTATACACTGCAGCACATCATCGCCACATACAGGTATACAAACTGCAGCGCATCACCCCCACATACATGTATATACACTACAGCACATCACCCCCACGTACATGTATATACACTGCAGCACATCACCCCCACATACATGTATATACACTGCAGCCCATCACCCCCACATAAATGTACACTCACCCACTTTATTAGGTACACCATGCTAGTAACGGGTTGGACCCCCTTTTGCCTTCAGAACTGCCTCAATTCTTCGAGGCATAGATTCAACAAGGTGCTGGAAGCATTCCTCAGAGATTTTGGTCCATATTGACATGATGGCAACACACAGTTGCCGCAGATTTGTCAGCTGCACATCCATGATGCGAATCTCCCGTTCCACCACATCCCAAAGATGCTCTATTGGATTGAGATCTGGTGACTGTGGAGGCCATTTGAGTACAGTGAACTCATTGTCATGTTCAAGAAACCAGTCTGAGATGATTCCAGCTTTATGACATGGCACATTATCCTGCTGAAAGGAGCCATCAGATGTTGGGTACATTGTGGTCATAAAGGGATGGACATGGTCAGCAACAATACTCAGGTAGGCTGTGGCGTTGCAACAATGCTCAATTGGTACCAAGGGGCCCAAAGAGTGCCAAAAAATATTCCCCACACCATGACACCACCACCACCAGCCTGAACCATTGATAAAAGGCAGGATGGATCCATGCTTTCATGTTGTTGACGCCAAATTCTGACCCTACCATCCGAATTTCGCAGCAGAAATCGAGACTCATCAGACCAGACAACGTTCTTCCAATCTTCTACTGTCCAATTTCGATGAGCTTGTGCAAATTGTAGCCTCAGTTTCCTGTTCTTAACTGAAAGGAGGGGCACCCGGTGTGGTCTTCTGCTGCTGTAGCCCATCTGCCTCAAAGTTCGACGTACTGTGCGTTCAGAGATGCTCTTCTGCCTACCTTGGTTGTAACGGGTGGCGATTTGAGTCACTGTTGCCTTTCTATCGGCTCGTACCAGTCTGCCCATTCTCCTCTGACCTCTGGCATCAACAAGGCATTTCCGCCCACAGAACTGCCGCTCACTGGATGTTTTTTCTTTTTCGGACCATTCTTTGTAAACCATAGAGATGGTTGTGCGTGAAAATCCTAGTAGATCAGCAATTTCTTCCCCATACTGATGCTCGGTTTGAACTGCAGGAGATTGTCTTGACCATGTCTACATGCCTAAATGAGTTGCCGCCATGTGATTGGCTGATTAGAAATTAAGTGTTAACAAGCATTTGGACAGGTGTACCTAATAAAGTGGCCGGTGAGTGTATATATACTGCAGCACATCACCCCCACATACAGCATACCTCCCAACTTTGGGACGAGAGAAAGAGGAACAAAAGCCCTCTACACCTTTTTCTAAACCATGCCCATTATCCCACCCACAAGCATAGTATAATATCGACCTTGACGGTCCCCACATAGTACAATGCCCTTTACTTTGGCCACCCCCATGGACCCGTTTAATACCCCCTAATGCAAATCTGCAACATATAAAACCACTCTTTAATTTTATCCTCCCTTTACCTTTGGTTTTCCACTTTTACTTATCTGCCCAAACTTACACATAATTCTATCTGTTCTCCTACCCCTCCTCACATGGTGTGGTCCCTGTTCTCTATCCTCCTCATAATGTGGCCCCTGTCCTCCATCTGCCTCCTGTAGCCTCCTGTCATCCAGCCTCCTCTTCAGCATCCTCATCCTGTCCCCCAGCCTCCTCCTCCAGCATCCTCCTCCTGTCCCCAGCCTCCACCTGTCCTCCAGCCTCCTCCTTCTGTCCTCCTGCAGCCTCCTCCTCTTGTACCCAGCATCCTCCCATCCTCCAGCAGCCTCTTGTCCTCCAGCAGCCTCCTGTCCTCCAGCAGCCTCCAGCATCCTCCTCCTGTCCTGCAGCCTCCTGTCCCCCAGCAGCCTCCAGCCTTCTCCTATTCTCCGGCACCCTCCTCCTGTCCTCCTGTCCTCCATCAGCCTCCTCCTGTCCTCCGTCAGCCTCCTCCTGTCTTCCTGCAGCATCCTCCTGTCCTCCAGCAGCCCCAGCAGCCTCCTTCTGTCTTTTAGCAGCCCAAGCAGCCTCCTCCTGACCTCCAGCAGCCTCCTCCTGTCCTCCAGCAGCCTCCTCCTGTCCTCCAGCAGCCCCAGCAGACTCCTCCTGTCTTCCTGCAGCCTCTTCCTGTCCTCCAGCAGCCCAAGCAGCCTCCTCCAGCAGCCCCAGCAGCCTCCCCCTGTCCTCCTGAAGCCTCCTCCTGTACTCCAGCAGCCTCCAGCATTCTCCTCCTGTCCTCCAGCAGCCTTCTCGTCTATTCTCCTCCTGTCCCCCAGCCTAATCTTGTACTCCATAGCCTCCAGCCTCCTCCTGACATCCAGAAGCCTCCTCCTGTCCTCCAGGAGCCTCCTCCTGTCCTCCATGAGCCTCCTCCTGCCGCCTCCAGACCCTCCTGTCCTCTATCCTCTATCCTCCTGCAGTTTCCTCCTGCAGTCTCCTCCTGTCCTCCTGTAGCCTCCAGCCCCCCCTGTCCTCTATCCTCCTCCTGTCCTCTATCCTCCTCCTGTCTTCCACCCTCCTCCTGTCCCTATCCTCCACCTGTCCTCCACCCTCTTCCTGTCCCCCAGCCTCCTCCTGTAACCTCCAGCCCCCCAGTCCTCTATACTCCTCCTGTCCTCCACCCTCTTCCTGTCCTCTATCCTCCCCCTGTAGCCTCCAACACCCCCCTTCCTCTATCCTCCTCCTGTCCTCTATCCTCCTCCTGCCCCTAGACTCCTTCTATAGCCTCCAGTCCCCCTGTCCTCTATCCTCCTCCTGTCCTCCGCCCTCCTCCTGTGCCCCAGCCTCCTCCTGTAGCCTCCAGCCCCCCCCCCCCCCCGTCCTCTATCCTCCTCCTGGCTCCTCTTCATGTGAGGAGGTAGCAGGCGTTGGTCCCGCCTCCTCCTTGCCCCCATGCCTTGGCTGCTCTGCAGCTCTACACTACGGAGTCTGGAGGAGGCGAGACAAACCGGGAAAAGTGGGCAGAGCCCGGGACATTCTCGCAGCCGCCCTTGGCAGCATGAAAGTGCCCAAAAACCGGGACTGTCACGCTAAAACCCGGGGCGGTTGGGAGATATGCATACAGGTATATACACTGCAGCATATCACCCCACATACATGTATATACACTCAGCACATCACCCCCACATACACGTACATATACTGCAGCACATCACCCCCACATACAGGTATATACACTGCAGCAGATCACCCCCACATACAGGTATATACACTGCAGCAGATCACCCCCACATACAGGTATATACACTGCAGCACATCACCCCCACATACATGTTTATACACTGCAGCACATCATCACCACATACAGGTAAACAAACTGCAGAACATCACCCCAAATACAGGTATATACAATGGAGCACAGCACCCCCACATACATGTATTTGCACAGCAACACATCACCCGCACATAAAGGTATATGCACTGCAGCATATCACCCCCATATGCATGTATATGCACTTCAGCACATCACCCCCACATACAGGTATATACACTGTAGCATATCAACCCCGCATATATGTATATACACTGCCGCACAATATTGCCACTTAGAGGTATATACACTGAATTCATGTATAAATACTGCAGCCAAGGCCTAATGAATTATTAATTTTGTATATATGATATATGTAGGTATATATATATATATATATATATATATATATATATATATATATAATAAAGTAAAAAGCGGGCAGCACTCCATGGTTCAAATTTCAAAATAAAAGGTGAACTTTATTGAACAAGTAGCTACGTTTCGGTGTGTGACACCTTCATCAAGCAACAGACAAGTGACCCACATTGGATATATATAGCAAAACATAGTAAGTGATTAGCATAAAGAGGCGTGTCTTAAAGTGCCTGTGCAATGTTGTGTTATTCATCATTGTACAAAAATATATATATAAAAAATACATTCAAAGATAAAGTGCATCGGTTTCAAATACATGAATATAACAATGTTGTTGTTCGCTGTACAATTATACAGTACAAAGTGTAATCATAAAGTGTACAAGTGCAAAGACTGGCGTGTAAAGAAGGGGTTAAAATTACCCCGAAGGCTCTGGAGACAACTTTCTTGGTGGGAGCTTCAATCTTAGCGTCTGTGGATCCAACCTGCACATGTGCAGTGGTGCCCTGAGGCTGCCGAGAAGACATTTTGGAAAAGGGCAACCAAGCCCTCAATGCAGTGTGCACTGAGGCCAAGAAAATGAACATCAAATGACCTGTGACAACAGCTTAAAAGGGAAAAATGAGCACATACACATTAACCTAAGTATTGGGGTTAAGAGGATCGCTCTCATTACCATGGCGGCAAGATAGTAATATACACCTCAACGCAGTATACATAGATTCGAGATGATTTGCGCCAGGTGCCCACTATGTTGATGCATCACCTAATGAGGGATAGGTAAAGCACATAAGAATGCGCGCCAGCTGCATTAGTTTAACCTGGATAATGTTTTATAAGGAATGTATATAATCCATTTGTGATTGATGCTATATCCATGTAACAAGTGACTGAGATACAACATGAGTATTGATCTTTACTTCTTCAGATTAATTTGTTTACCATCTATATATGTTCAGATCAGGGGCGTCGCTAGGTCAAAAGATCCAGGGCCCGCGCCCCGGATCTTTTGGCCTATGCCCCGAATGTCCCAGGTCAGTGGGACACTCGTCCCGCTGTCCGGGCATATTTCCCTACTCTCATCGCTATCTACGTGCTCAGGACGTAGATAGCGATGAGCACTGTAGTGTGAACGGAGCCGTCGGCTCCGTTCTCCACTACAGGGAGCAGGAGACGTGATCAAACAGCGTCTCCTGCTGCAAGCAGCTCACTACAGCGCTAGGAGCAGGAGACGCCGGGTGATGATGTCACCGCTCGTGTCTTGCAGTGAACAGGTAGAAGCCAGGGGAAGAGCTAGAGGTGAGTATCAGTGTTTTTTTTTTTTAATTATGAGTGGTGGTGGGGGCACATTGAGGGGAGTTGGCATGGGAAACATTACAAGGGGCTGTGGGGACATTACTGGGAGCTGTGAAGATATGGGGGGGTTGTTGGGGACATTACATAGGGCTTGGGGGACAGTACTGGGGGTTGTGAAGACTTTGGGGGGCATTGGGGACTGTGGGGCATATTACAGGGGGCTTTGGGGACATTACTGAGGGCTTTGGGGACATTACAGGCTGCTGTGAAGACATTGGCAGAGCTGTGGGGGACATTACAGGCGACCTTAAGAATACTACTGGGGGCTGTGGGGACATTATTGGGTGCTGTGGGGGATTTTTCAGGGGGCTTTGAGGACATTACTAGGGGCTGTGAAGACTTTTGGGGGACTGCTGGGGACATTACTGGGAACTGTGGGGACTTTAAAGGGGGCTGTGGGGAACATTACAGGGGTCTGCAAAGACATTGGGGGGGGGGAAAGGGAGGCATTACATTTGGTTTTTTGGTGACATTACTGGTGGCTGTGAAAACTTTGGGGGCGTTGTGGAGACATTAAAGTGGGCTCTGGGGGTCATTACAGTGGGCTCCGGGGGTCATTACAGTGGGCTTGGGGTCATTACAGTGGGCTCGGGGGTCATTACAGTGGGCTCTGGGGGTCATTACAGGGGGCTCTGGGTGTCATTACAGAGGGCTCTGGGGGTCATTACAGGGGGCTCTGAGAACATCTGGGGGGCTCTGAGAACATCTGGGGGGCTCTGAGAACATCTGGGGGCTGTGAGGACATTCGGGGGCTGTGTGGACATTAGGGGGGCTCTGAGGACATTATTGGGGGCTGTGGATGGACGTTACAGGGAGCTCTGGTACATTACAGAGGGCTGTGGGGGACATTATAGAGGTCTCTGGGGAACTTCGCAATGGGGACATTACTGAACTCTAGGGGGACTTTACTTAGTGTAGGTATTTTTAGGTGAGGGGATTCTTTATGTGGGCACTATTAGTGACGGCATTACTTAGTTTTGGGTCACAATAGCGAACATTATTAGGTGAGTGGCACAATAAGGGGAACCATGTATTGTGTGTAAACCTATATATATGTATGTATATACACTCACCGGCCACTTTATTAGGTACACCTGTCCAACTGCTCGTTAACACTTAATTTCTAATCAGTCAATCACATGGCGGCAACTCAGTGCATTTAGGCATGTAGACATGGTCAAGACAATCTCCTGCAGTTCAAACCGAGCATCAGTATGGAGAAGAAAGGTGATTTGAGTGCCTTTGAACGTGGCATGGTTGTTGGTGCCAGAAGGGCTGGTCTGAGTATTTCAGAAACTGCTGATCTACTGGGATTTTCACGCACAACCATCTCTACGGTTTACAGAGAATGGTCTGAAAAAGAAAAAACATCCAGTGAGCGGCAGTTCTGTGGGCGGAAATGCCTTATCGATGCCAGAGGTCAGAGGAGAATGGGCAGACTGGTTTGAGCTGATAGAAAGGCAACAGTGACTCAAATCACCACCCGTTACAACCAAGGTAGGCAGAAGAGCATCTCTGAACGCACAGTACGTCGAACTTTGAGGCAGATGGGCTACAGCAGCAGAAGACCACACTGGGTGCCACTCCTTTCAGCTAAGAACAGGAAACTGAGGCTACAATTTGCACAAGCTCATCGAAATTGGACAGTAGAAGATTGGAAAAACGTTGCCTGGTCTGATGAGTCTCGATTTCTGCTGCGACAATCGGATGGTAGAGTCAGAATTTGGCGTCAACAACATGAAAGCATGGATCCATCCTGCCTTGTATCAACGGTTCAGGCAGGTGGTGGTGGTGTCATGGTGTGGGGAATATTTTCTTGGCACTCTTTGGGCCCCTTGGTACCAATTGAGCATCGTTGCAACGCCACAGCCTACCTGAGTATTGTTGCTGACCATGTCCATCCCTTTATGACCACAATGTACCCAACATCTGATGGCTACTTTCAGCAGGATAATGCGCCATGTCATAAAGCTGGAATCATCTCAGACTGGTTTCTTGAACATGACAATGAGTTCACTGTACTCAAATGTCCTCCACAGTCACCAGATCTCAATCCAATAGAGCATCTTTGGGATGTGGTGGAACGGAGATTCGCATCATGGATGTGCAGCCGACATATCTGCGGCAACTTTGTGATGCCATCATGTCAATATGGACCAAAATCTCTGAGGAATGCTTCCAGCACCTTGTTGAATCTATGCCACGAAGAATTGAGGCAGTTCTGAAGGCAAAAGGGGGTCCAACTCGTTACTAGCATGGTGTACCTAATAAAGTGGCCGGTGGGTGTATATAGGTTTTATGGCTTTTACAACATGTTTTACTAGGAAGCATTTATTGTTTCTGTGTTAACAGCATTTTCTGGAGGAATCTGTCTCTATTGGACCCCTTTCACAGCGGCTAGCATACCGCCACCATAGGAGTGCATTGTGCACGGTACGGTGAGAACAGTCGTGTGTCACCGTGCCATCTCTCCGTAAGAATGGCCCTGCTGTAGGGCTTCTTATAGAGATGGGAGGGGGAAGGAGAGCTTACCCCTCCACCTCCCCAACCAGGCAGTCCTGGCTGTGGCATATCATGTGTATGTGTGAATGGGGCCTTACAGTAAAGGAGAGGGAGTGTTAGGGAACCAAGATGTAGGAACAATAAAGAACATGAGATGTCTGTGTGGTGATCTCCACAGGGAGGACACGTGGCTGAAGAAAAGACGTCGTGATGCCAGGACCTAATGGAGAAATTTAGAGGACACATCACCTGCAGTCACTGGATGTAACAAGTAGGGATTTCTCCTGTGTTTTCTGTATCTGTATGTGTTGTCTATAGCTTGTATATACAGGAGTGTGCATTACTGAAATTGTGATATACATGCATTGGGGCCCGTGCCCCGGATCTTTTACCACCCTAGCAATGTCCCTGGTTCAGATGATATTGAAAAAATTCCTTTGCCCAATCGGATGGATGACATGTCTTGGTGGACGTTACTTCAATTTTTTTATATGAACCATTATGATGTTTTCTTTTGTTGTTGGTTTCTTTTTCACATCTTGTGCCCTGTGCCGGCTGGTTGACAACTATAACATATATCTATATAATATATCCATAGTTGTGTAGGGATTAAGCGCCAAATTGTGCCACAAAATACCCACATATATGTGGGACTGAGAAGGTTGCCAGCTGCAGTGGTTTTGGATGCCCACGCTGGAGGGTGTGAGCGTGATATATGCTCCATCTCCCCTGTGGGATCTTACCACCTCCTTGGGATGTGATTATGCTCACTAAATACCCCACTGGCGTGCATTCTTATGTGCTTTACCTATCCCTTATTAGGTGATGCATCACCATAGTGGGCACCTGGCGCAAATCATCTCGAATCTATGTATACTGCGTTGAGGTGTATATTACTTATATCTTGCCACCATGGTAATGAGAGCGATCCTCTTATCCCCAATACTTAGGTTAATGTGTATGTGCTCATTTTTTCCTTTTAAGCTGTTGTCACAGGTCATTTGATGTTCATTTTCTTGGCCTCAGTGCACACTGCATTGAGGGCTTGGTTGCCCTTTTCCAAGATGTCTTCTCGGCAGCCTCAGGGTACCACTGCACATGTGCAGGTTGGATCCAGAGACGCTAAGATTGTATCAGCTGTGGACCAGAAGCTCCCACCAAGAAAGTTGTCTCCAGAGCCTTTTGGGTAATTTTAACCCCTTCTTTACATGCCAGTCTTTGCACTTGTACACTTTATGATTACACTTTGTACTGTCTCAACAAGAAGATTGGGCACGGCACTGCACTGGTAAAATCATGAGCCAAAGTGCAAAAAAATATGAAGCAAATGGAAGAAAAGAAAAAAGGGAATGCACCTATATGGCAAAAAAGTGTCAACTTTATTAAGTGTAAAGAAGGATATACATACAAACGGACACAGAACAATAAAAACAATTAAAAGCTGTGCTACACAGAGCACAATGAACCCCCCCTTTTTTTAAGGGTGTGGGATAGAGATCCCAACCCCGGGGAAACCCACAGCTGTCCAACAAAAACCCCACCTAAGAATAGACCCCAATATTGAACAATAGAAAGCAATATGTATGAAGTCAGGAGAACTTGACTGTGATCGTATACAATACCTCCTACCAGCAGGTAAGTAAGGAGCGGAGTAGGCAGATGCAACGGGGGAGGAAGGGGTAGGTCAGTTGTGGGGAAGGAATCCCCACGCGTTACGTCACTATTACGTGACTTCCTCAGAGGTAGTGCTGAGTTCGTCTCGCCTATATACCCAAAAACACCCCAAATTACCTGTAACAGGTGCGTAGAAGTAAGATCCAGAAATGGAGTCAGGTGGACTTGACCCCTAAACCGGAAGTATATGCTGGCGCCTGCGCTCTAAAGATATCTTTCTACTGTATAATTGTACAGCGAAAAACGACATTGTTATATACATGTATTTGAAACCGATGCACTTTATCTTTGAAAGTATTTTTTATATATATATTTTTGTACAATGATGAATAACACAATATTGCACAGGCACTTTAAGACACGCCTCTTTATGCTAATCACTTACTATGTTTTGCTATATACACTCACCGGCCACTTTATTAGGTACACCATGCTAGTAACGGGTTGGACCCCCTTTTGCCTTCAGAACTGCCTCAATTCTTCATGGCATAGATTCAACAAGGTGCTGGAAGCATTCCTCAGAGATTTTGGTCCATATTGACATGATCACACAGTTGCCGCAGATTTGTCGGCTGCACATCCATGATGCGAATCTCCCGTTCCACCACATCCCAAAGATGCTCTATTGGATTGAGATCTGGTGACTGTGGAGGACATTTGAGTACAGTGAACTCATTGTCATGTTCAAGAAACCAGTCTGAGATGATTCCAGCTTTATGACATGGCGCATTATCCTGCTGAAAGTAGCCATCAGATGTTGGGTACATTGTGGTCATAAAGGGATGGACATGGTCAGCAATAGAGATGAGCGAACATGCTCGTCCGAGCTTGAAGCTCGTTCGAGCATTAGCGTACTCGAAACTGCTCGTTGCTCGGACGAATACTTCGCCCGCTCGAGAAAATGGCAGCTCCCGCCGTTTTGCTTTTTGGCGGCCAGAAACAGAGCCAATCACAAGCCAGGAGACTCTGCACTCCACCCAGCATGACGTGGTACCCTTACACGTCGATAGCAGTGGTTGGCTGGCCAGATCAGGTGACCCTGGGATAGACTAGCCGCTGCCCGCGCTGCTCGGATCATTCTGTGTCTGGATGCCGCTAGGGAGAGAGCTGCTGCTGGTCAGGGAAAGCGTTAGGGTGTTCTATTAGCTTACTGTTAGGCAAGAGTGATTCTCCAAGAACCCAACAGCCCTTCTTAGGGCTACAATAACGTTCTACTTTTTTTTTTTTTTATTTGCATCTAGTACCATTTTGTGAGGAATTAGCAGGGGGACTTGCTACCGTTGTGTTTAGCTCTTAGTGGCACACATATCCACCTCAAACACCAAAGTGGGAAAATTTAGTAGGGGTTGGATTTCAATTAGGCACAGTCTGCCATTTTTCCTTTTTTATTTTACGTTTATTTTGTTTAATAACTCAGTGTCATCTCATCTGGCATAGTAGTGTGCTTTCATACTTGGCTAGAAAATAGCCATAGGAGAATCCAAACGGCTTACGCCTACAGTAGCGTTATATATTTGATTTCTGGTTGATCTGCTGGTGGCTGTACTTGCTGCAGTGCATCTACTAGCCAATTGTGAGCAATTTGTAGTGAGACTTGCGACCGCTGTGTTTTGCGCTTAGTGACGCACATATCCATTGCAAAGACCGAAGTGGGAAAATTTAGTAGGGGTTGGATTTCAATTAGGCACAGTCTGCCATTTGTCCTTTTTTATTTTACGTTTATTTTGTTTAATAACTCAGCGTCATCTCATCTGGCATAGTAGTGTGCTTTCATACTTGGCTAGAAAATAGCCATAGGAGAATCCAAACGGCTTACGCCTACAGTAGCGTTATATATTTGATTTCTGGTTGATCTGCTGGTGGCTGTACTTGCTGCAGTGCATCTACTAGCCAATTGTCAGCAATTTGTAGTGAGACTTGCGACCGCTGTGTTTTGCGCTTAGTGACGCACATATCCATTGCAAAGACCGAAGTGGGAAAATTTAGTAGGGGTTGGATTTCAATTAGGCACAGTCTGCCATTTGTCCTTTTTTATTTTACGTTTATTTTGTTTAATAACTCAGCGTCATCTCATCTGGCATAGTAGTGTGCTTTCATACTTGGCTAGAAAATAGCCATAGGAGAATCCAAACGGCTTACGCCTACAGTAGCGTTATATATTTGATTTCTGGTTGATCTGCTGGTGGCTGTACTTGCTGCAGTGCATCTACTAGCCAATTGTCAGCAATTTGTAGTGAGACTTGCGACCGCTGTGTTTTGCGCTTAGTGACGCACATATCCATTGCAAAGACCGAAGTGGGAAAATTTAGTAGGGGTTGGATTTCAATTAGGCACAGTCTGCCATTTGTCCTTTTTTATTTTACGTTTATTTTGTTTAATAACTCAGCGTCATCTCATCTGGCATAGTAGTGTGCTTTCATACTTGGCTAGAAAATAGCCATAGGAGAATCCAAACGGCTTACGCCTACAGTAGCGTTATATATTTGATTTCTGGTTGATCTGCTGGTGGCTGTACTTGCTGCAGTGCATCTACTAGCCAATTGTCAGCAATTTGTAGTGAGACTTGCGACCGCTGTGTTTTGCGCTTAGTGACGCACATATCCATTGCAAAGACCGAAGTGGGAAAATTTAGTAGGGGTTGGATTTCAATTAGGCACAGTCTGCCATTTGTCCTTTTTTATTTTACGTTTATTTTGTTTAATAACTCAGCGTCATCTCATCTGGCATAGTAGTGTGCTTTCATACTTGGCTAGAAAATAGCCATAGGAGAATCCAAACGGCTTACGCCTACAGTAGCGTTATATATTTGATTTCTGGTTGATCTGCTGGTGGCTGTACTTGCTGCAGTGCATCTACTAGCCAATTGTCAGCAATTTGTAGTGAGACTTGCGACCGCTGTGTTTTGCGCTTAGTGACGCACATATCCATTGCAAAGACCGAAGTGGGAAAATTTAGTAGGGGTTGGATTTCAATTAGGCACAGTCTGCCATTTGTCCTTTTTTATTTTACGTTTATTTTGTTTAATAACTCAGCGTCATCTCATCTGGCATAGTAGTGTGCTTTCATACTTGGCTAGAAAATAGCCATAGGAGAATCCAAACGGCTTACGCCTACAGTAGCGTTATATATTTGATTTCTGGTTGATCTGCTGGTGGCTGTACTTGCTGCAGTGCATCTACTAGCCAATTGTCAGCAATTTGTAGTGAGACTTGCGACCGCTGTGTTTTGCGCTTAGTGACGCACATATCCATTGCAAAGACCGAAGTGGGAAAATTTAGTAGGGGTTGGATTTCAATTAGGCACAGTCTGCCATTTGTCCTTTTTTATTTTACGTTTATTTTGTTTAATAGCTCAGCGTCATCTCATCTGGCATAGTAGTGTGCTTTCATACTTGGCTAGAAAATAGCCATAGGAGAATCCAAACGGCTTACGCCTACAGTAGCGTTATATATTTGATTTCTGGTTGATCTGCTGGTGGCTGTACTTGCTGCAGTGCATCTACTAGCCAATTGTCAGCAATTTGTAGTGAGACTTGCGACCGCTGTGTTTTGCGCTTAGTGACGCACATATCCATTGCAAAGACCGAAGTGGGAAAATTTAGTAGGGGTTGGATTTCAATTAGGCACAGTCTGCCATTTGTCCTTTTTTATTTTACGTTTATTTTGTTTAATAACTCAGCGTCATCTCATCTGGCATAGTAGTGTGCTTTCATACTTGGCTAGAAAATAGCCATAGGAGAATCCAAACGGCTTACGCCTACAGTAGCGTTATATATTTGATTTCTGGTTGATCTGCTGGTGGCTGTACTTGCTGCAGTGCATCTACTAGCCAATTGTCAGCAATTTGTAGTGAGACTTGCGACCGCTGTGTTTTGCGCTTAGTGACGCACATATCCATTGCAAAGACCGAAGTGGGAAAATTTAGTAGGGGTTGGATTTCAATTAGGCACAGTCTGCCATTTGTCCTTTTTTATTTTACGTTTATTTTGTTTAATAACTCAGCGTCATCTCATCTGGCATAGTAGTGTGCTTTCATACTTGGCTAGAAAATAGCCATAGGAGAATCCAAACGGCTTACGCCTACAGTAGCGTTATATATTTGATTTCTGGTTGATCTGCTGGTGGCTGTACTTGCTGCAGTGCATCTACTAGCCAATTGTCAGCAATTTGTAGTGAGACTTGCGACCGCTGTGTTTTGCGCTTAGTGACGCACATATCCATTGCAAAGACCGAAGTGGGAAAATTTAGTAGGGGTTGGATTTCAATTAGGCACAGTCTGCCATTTGTCCTTTTTTATTTTACGTTTATTTTGTTTAATAACTCAGCGTCATCTCATCTGGCATAGTAGTGTGCTTTCATACTTGGCTAGAAAATAGCCATAGGAGAATCCAAACGGCTTACGCCTACAGTAGCGTTATATATTTGATTTCTGGTTGATCTGCTGGTGGCTGTACTTGCTGCAGTGCATCTACTAGCCAATTGTCAGCAATTTGTAGTGAGACTTGCGACCGCTGTGTTTTGCGCTTAGTGACGCACATATCCATTGCAAAGACCGAAGTGGGAAAATTTAGTAGGGGTTGGATTTCAATTAGGCACAGTCTGCCATTTGTCCTTTTTTATTTTACGTTTATTTTGTTTAATAACTCAGCGTCATCTCATCTGGCATAGTAGTGTGCTTTCATACTTGGCTAGAAAATAGCCATAGGAGAATCCAAACGGCTTACGCCTACAGTAGCGTTATATATTTGATTTCTGGTTGATCTGCTGGTGGCTGTACTTGCTGCAGTGCATCTACTAGCCAATTGTCAGCAATTTGTAGTGAGACTTGCGACCGCTGTGTTTTGCGCTTAGTGACGCACATATCCATTGCAAAGACCGAAGTGGGAAAATTTAGTAGGGGTTGGATTTCAATTAGGCACAGTCTGCCATTTGTCCTTTTTTATTTTACGTTTATTTTGTTTAATAACTCAGCGTCATCTCATCTGGCATAGTAGTGTGCTTTCATACTTGGCTAGAAAATAGCCATAGGAGAATCCAAACGGCTTACGCCTACAGTAGCGTTATATATTTGATTTCTGGTTGATCTGCTGGTGGCTGTACTTGCTGCAGTGCATCTACTAGCCAATTGTCAGCAATTTGTAGTGAGACTTGCGACCGCTGTGTTTTGCGCTTAGTGACGCACATATCCATTGCAAAGACCGAAGTGGGAAAATTTAGTAGGGGTTGGATTTCAATTAGGCACAGTCTGCCATTTGTCCTTTTTTATTTTACGTTTATTTTGTTTAATAACTCGGTGTCATCTCATCTGGCATAGTAGTGTGCTTTCATACTTGGCTAGAAAATAGCCATAGCAATAGGATAGCATTGTTTGGTTTTAAAAACTCAAAAACACACAAAAAAAAAAAAACACAAAAAAAAGTTAAAAAAAAATTAAAGCTATAACTCTCATTTTAAAAATGTTTAACCCGAGGGCTAGGGGTAGAGGACGAGGGCGGGGACGTGGGCGTCCAACTACTGCAGGGGTCAGAGGCCGTGGTCCTGGCCGGGGTGAGACACCACCTGCTTATGAGGGAGCAGGGGAACGCCGCAGAGCTACACTCCCTAGGTTCATGTCTGAAGTTACTGGGACTCGTGGTAGAGCACTGTTGAGGCCAGAACAGTGCGAACAGGTGATGTCGTGGATTGCTGGCAATGCTTCGAGCAATTTGTCCACCAGTCAGTCTTCCACGCAGTCCACCCATGTCACCGAAATCGCCACTCCTCCAGCTCCTGCACCTCAGCCTCCTCCCCCCCAGTCTGCCCCCTCCCAGGAAAATTTGGCATTTGAACCGGCATACTCTGAGGAACTGTTTTCTGGACCCTTCCCACAGTCACAAACCACTTGTCCGGTTGCTGCTGAGCAATTTTCCGATGCCCAGGTTTTCCACCAGTCACAGTCTGTGGGTGATGATGACCTTCTTGACGTAGTGGAAGTGTGTAAAGAGGTGTCCGACGATGAGGAGACACGGTTGTCAGACAGTGGGGAAGTTGTTGTCAGGGCAGGAAGTCCGAGGGGGGAGCAGACTGAGGGATCGGAGGATGATGAGGTGACAGACCCAAGCTGGGTTGAGAGGCCGGGTGAACACAGTGCTTCTGAGACGGAGGAGAGTCCTCGACCAGAACAGGTTGGAAGAGGCAGTGGTGGGGCCAGACGGAGAGGCAGGGCCAGAGCTGGTGCATCAGCGCCAAATGTGTCAACTAGTGAAGCTCCCGTGGCGAGGGCTCTTGCGGCGAGGGCTAGATCTTCAGAAGTCTGGAGGTTCTTTAAGGAAACACCAGATGACCGACGGACTGTGGTGTGCAACATTTGCCAAACCAGGCTCAGCAGGGGTTCCACCACTACTAGCTTAACTACCACCAGTATGCGCAGGCATATGAATGCTAAACACCCCACTCAGTGGCAACAAGCCCGTTCACCTCCGGCCGTGCACACCACTGCTCCTTCCCCTGTGTCAGCTGATAGTCAGCCCCCTGCCCAGGACCCTGCCACAAAAACCCCATCGTCGCCTCCACGATCCTCCACAGCATCCACCAGCGTTCAGCTCTCCATACCCCAGACGCTGGAGCGGAAACGCAAATATAGTGCAACCCACCCGCACGCCCAAGCCCTTAATGTGCACATCTCCAGATTGCTTAGCCTGGAGATGCTGCCCTATAGGCTAGTAGAGACCGAGGCCTTTCGCAACCTCATGGCGGCGGCCGCCCCTCGGTATTCGGTCCCCAGCCGCCACTACTTTTCCCGATGTGCCGTCCCAGCCCTGCACCAGCACGTGTCAGACAACATCACCCGTGCCCTGACCAACGCCGTTTCTGACAAGGTCCACCTGACCACGGACACGTGGACGAGTGCTGCCGGGCAGGGCCACTATATATCGCTGACGGCACATTGGGTTAACTTGGTGGAGGCTGGGACCGAGTCTGACCCTGGGGCTGGTCATATACTGCCGACGCCGAGGATTGCGGGGCCTACCTCGGTCCAGGTGTTTCAGGCCTACTATGCCTCCTCCTCCTCCCACCCCTCCTCCACCTCCTCCTCCGAACTACCATCCGTGGGCACGGCGCCATCAGTCGGTAGCTCTAGGCACAGCAGCAGTGCCGTTGCTAAGCGACAGCAGGCGGTGCTCAAACTGCTGAGCCTAGGCGATAAAAGGCACACCGCCCAAGAGCTATTACAGGGCATCACGGCGCAGACTGATCTGTGGCTGGCACCGCTGAACCTGAAGCCAGGCATGGTTGTGTGTGACAACGGCCGTAACCTGGTGGCGGCTCTGCAACTCGGCAGACTGACACATGTGCCATGCCTGGCCCATGTGTTAAATCTGATAGTTCAGCGTTTCCTCAAGACATACCCCAATCTGTCAGATTTGCTCACGAAGGTGCGCCGCATCTGTGCGCATTTCAGGAAGTCCAGCACAGATGCTGCCACTCTCAGGGCAGCGCAGCGCCGCCTCCAACTGCCCGCTCACCGACTGTTGTGCGACGTGCCCACGAGGTGGAATTCAACACTGACCATGTTATCCAGAGTTTACCAGCAGCGCCGAGCCATTGTAGACTGCCAGATGTCAACTTCCACCAGAACTGATAGTCAGGTCAGTCAGCTTCCTCAAGTCTACAATGAGGAGTGGACGTGGATGTCTGATATCTGTCAGGTGCTGAGTAACTTTGAGGAGTCAACACAGATGGTCAGTGGCGATGCCGCCATCATCAGCCTCACCATCCCGCTGCTTGGCCTGTTGAAAAACTCTCTGATCAGCATGAAGTCGGAAGCTTTGCGCTCGTCACAAGAGACGGGGGAAGAAGATTCCCTTGTTGATAGCCAAAGCACCCTTAGGTCTGTTTCTCAGCGCATATCGGAGGAGGTGGAGGTGGAGGAGGATGAGGAGGAAGAGGAGGAGAATGTTGGCGAGACACAAGAGGGGACCATTGTTGAGTCCTTTACTGTTCAGCGTGTATGGGCAGAAGAAGAGGAGTTGGAGGAGTTGGAGGAGGAGGAAATGGACAGTCAGGCCAGTGAGGGGAGTGAATTCTTACGCGTTGGTACTCTGGCGCATATGGCAGATTTCATGCTAGGCTGCCTATCCCGTGACCCTCGCGTTCAAAGAATTTATTCCAGCACCGATTACTGGGTGTTCACTCTCCTGGACCCACGGTACAAGCAAAATCTTTCCACTCTCATCCCTGCAGAGGAAAGGAGTGTGAGAATGCATGAATACCAGCAGGCCCTGGTGCACAAGCTGAAACAGTATTTCCCTTCTGACAGCGCTAGCGGCAGAGTGCGTAGTTCTGCGGGACAAGTAGCGAGGGAGAGTAGGCGAGCAGGCAGCTTGTCCAGCACTGGCAAGGGTACGCTTTACAAGGCTTTTGCCAGCTTTATGTCACCCCAGCAAGACACTGTCACCTGTCCCCAGTCTCGGCAGAGTAGGGCTGATCTTTACAGAAAGATGGTGAGGGAGTACGTAGCTGACCATACCATCGTCCTAAATGATCACACAGCTCCCTACAACTACTGGGTTTCAAAGCTGGACATGTGGCACGAACTGGCGCTGTACGCCTTGGAGGTTCTTGCCTGCCCTGCCGCTAGCGTCTTGTCCGAGCGGGTTTTCAGTGCAGCTGGTGGCATCATCACCGATAAGCGTACACGCCTGTCGACTGACAGCGCTGACAGGCTGACGCTTATTAAGATGAATAAAGCCTGGATTTCTCATAATTTCCAATCTCCACCAGGTGAAGGAAGCTCAACCTGAATAATTGATCCACTCCTCCTCCTCCTCATTTTCCTCCTTCTCCTCCTCTTTGTACAGTAAAGCAGAGGAAACTGGCTATTTTTTGACAGGGCCCACTGGCTCTTGCTATAGTACTTTATGCATTTAATTTTTCTGGAGGGCCACCGACCCGGTCCTCTGTTTTAAACAATTTTTGGGAGTGCCACATACAGGCACTCAATCTATTCAATTTTTCTGGAGGGCCACCGACCCGTTCCTCTGTTTTAAACAATTTTTGGGAGTGCCACATACAGGCACTCAATCTATTCTATTTTTCTGGAGGGCCACCTACCTGCTCCTCTGGTTTGAAAACTTTTTGGGACTGCCACATACAGGCACTCAATCGATTCCATTTTTCTGGAGGGCCACCTACCTGCTCCTCTGGTTTGAAAACTTTTTGGGACTGCCACATACAGGCACTCAATCTATTCAATTTTTCTGGAGGGCCACCTACCTGCTCCTCTGGTTTGAAAACTTTTTGGGACTGCCACATACAGGCACTCAATCTATTCAATTTTTCTGGAGGGCCACCTACCTGCTCCTCTGGTTTGAAAACTTTTTGGGACTGCCACATACAGGCACTCAATCTATTCAATTTTTCTGGAGGGCCACCTACCTGCTCCTCTGGTTTGAAAACTTTTTGGGACTGCCACATACAGGCACTCAATCTATTCAATTTTTCTGGAGGGCCACCTACCTGCTCCTCTGGTTTGAAAACTTTTTGGGACTGCCACATACAGGCACTCAATCTATTCAATTTTTCTGGAGGGCCACCTACCTGCTCCTCTGGTTTGAAAACTTTTTGGGACTGCCACATACAGGCACTCAATCTATTCAATTTTTCTGGAGGGCCACCTACCTGCTCCTCTGGTTTGAAAACTTTTTGGGACTGCCACATACAGGCACTCAATCTATTCTATTTTTCTGGAGGGCCACCTACCTGCTCCTCTGGTTTGAAAAATTTTTGGGACTGCCACATACAGGCACTATCCAAATTAAATTGTCTCCATAGCAGCCTCCACACGTTGTCTCCATTGCTTCCTCCAAAAGTCGTCCATATAGCTGCCTCCATACATCGTCCCTTTATCAAACGAGGTGTGTCAGGCAGAAATTTGGGTTGTTTTCATGGATTCCACATCAAAGTTGTTAACTTTGTCGCCACCCAGCTGTGTTATCCACAAAATATACTAATAAACTTTTATCATTTACCAATATTATTTCAGCGCTTCTTGCGCATCTGTTTACATTCCCCTCACCTGCCATATCCTAAACTTATAAGAACGCTACTACACTTGATCTTATACAAAAGGTTCTTAGAAGTGCTGTTTGGGGAGTAGCCTAGAGACAGGGGCTTGGATTGGCGAAAGCTCGCCTGGCAGCGGAGCGCCAACTCCATGCCAAGATCCAACTAACATAGTTTTAACTGCAGAACCTTTAATCTACTACTAGTTCACTGCCTCCATACATGGTCCCCTTATCAAACGAGCTGTGTCAGGCAGAATTTTGGGTTGTTTTCATGGCTTCCATGTTAACTTTGTCGCCACCCTGCTGTGTAATCCACAAAATATACTGGCAAACTTTTATCATGTACCGATATTATTTGAGCGCTTCTTGCTCACCTCCTTTGGTTCCTCTTTGCCACCCATTGGTTTGAAGCCTGAGTCCATTTAGGGTATGTCGCCATGCCACTCTCTAGCCTGCTGTCGCTGCCTCTGCATGCCGTCCCCTATAGTGTCAGGGTCAATTATTGCATGTTTTAGATGCTATCTAGCTTCATTCTGTCACTCTGTCATGGCCATGCTGTTGCCCATAATTTTGGCATAATGGTGCGATTAAGCAGCCTCAGAGGCATCCATGCATGCTGCCCCTGCTGTTTCCTGTCCATTTCCGTGGTGTTTCCATCCTTTTCTGAGGTTCCCAGGTGTTTGGCCAAGCTTCCCTGTGCAGAACCTTGGTCCCCTTGAAAAATGCTCGAGTCTCCCATTGACTTCAATGGGGTTCGTTATTCGAGACGAGCACTCGAGCATCGGGAAAAGTTCGTCTCGAATAACGAGTACCCGAGCATTTTAGTGCTCGCTCATCTCTAGTCAGCAACAATACTCAGGTAGGCTGTGGCATTGCAACGATGCTCAATTGGTACCAAGGGGCCCAAAGGGTGCCAAGAAAATATTCCCCACACCATGACACCACCACCAACAGCCTGAACCGTTGATTCAAGGCAGGATGGATCCATGCTTTCATGTTGTTGACGCCAAATTCTGACCCTACCATCCGAATGTCGCAGCAAAAATTGAGACTCATCAGACCAGGCAACGTTTTTCCAATCTTCTACTGTCCAATTTTGATGAGCTTGTGCAAATTGTAGCCTCAGTTTCCTGTTCTTAGCTGAAAGGAGTGGCACCCAGTGTGGTCTTCTGCTGCTGTAGCCCATCTGCCTCAAAGTTCGACGTACTGTGCGTTCAGAGATGCTCTTCTGCCTACCTTGGTTGTAACGGGTGGCGATTTGAGTCACTGTTGCCTTTCTATCAGCTCGAACTAGTCTGCCCATTCTCCTCTGACCTCTGGCATCAACAAGGCATTTCCGCCCACAGAACTGCCGCTCACTGGCAGTTTTTTCTTTTTCGGACCATTCTCTGTAAACCCTAGAGATGGTTGTACGTGAAAATCACAGTAGATCAGCAGTTTCTGAAATACTCAGACCAGCCCTTCTGGCACCAACAACCATGCCACGTTCAAAGGCACTCAAATCACCTTTCTTCCCCATACTGATGCTCGGTTTGAAATGCTGGAGATTGTCTTGACCATGTCTACATGCCTAAATGCACTGAGTTGCCGCCATGTGATTGGCTGATTAGAAATTAAGTGTTAACGAGCAGTTGGACAGGTGTACCTAATAAAGTGGCCGGTGAGTGTATATCCAATGTGGGTCACTTGTCTGTTGCTTGATGAAGGTGTCACAGAAAATGTCAGCACTCCGAGATTCCAATGTGATTATGTACGTACTGTACGTATTTATTCCCGCATGTGTCAAGTAAGCTACGTTTCAGCTCCCCAAATCTGGAGCTGTTTTCAAGCAATGGTGCATACAACAAAGTGGCAATTTATACAAAATTTACAAGGAAGTGACATCATTGTATCAATACACAAAATCATGTGATCACATCAACGTAAATAGTAATTCATGTAATAATTATAACAGTCCATCTAGGTTATTGCATCATAATAAATAGTTGATGTACTGTATCATAAAGTGCATTAGTGCTCAATAAACTATTTCATAATCGATCATACGCTTACCCCATGATCAGTTGTAAACCTGACTCAGTGCCATCGGTGTTCCGCCTCGGTCACTGTGCATGTTCGCTATCATGTGACTGTGAATCTGTCAGAATGTCTCGGGAAACCAGATTACATGATGGGACTGGCAAGTGCGCATGCGCACATCAAAGCAGATGCCTACGTTGCCATCTTGAATGTGGGAAAACTGATCTGCATTGAGTGATGTATAAGAATACTGAAAAGAAGGTGCTGTGTCTCTAAAAGACACAAGGTGTGATTGCTCCAACAACAACCCATAAATTCAGGCTGTGTATATGGCTTCAAACTAGTCCTTAGCAACCCATTCGGGAAAGGACAGGACAGAGACAATTTGCACCCAAGACCAATGTACACTCGTATAACGCAGTCCCCCTAAGCAATTATAGAATACTAGATTCCCAAATAAATAAAGAAGAAATTGAAATGTCTGATCCTAAGGTAATCAGCGATGATCATATTCTTCAACATGGTGTTGTTGTGAGGTGCTAGTTGGTGAGTTGGTTACAAAATCTATAAAAAAGGAAAATAAAATTAGTTTGGCTTGAACTATAATCAAATAACAAATTCATATAAAATATTAAAGGTACACCAACGTTTCTCTGAGAGGATCCCACAGATTCCACCTTGTAGGGAAATGCCCATCCCTAAGTAACATCCATTATTCTGAATTCCACATTTAGTCCCTTGGGCTTCAATGTATCAAGTCTGTGGATCCACTCAAGTTCCTTTTTGCGTAACATGCGAACCCTATCTCCCCCCAATCTGTATGGTGGGACATGATCTCTGATTCTCACTTTCAATTGAAATTCTTTATGTCATGCCTCCATAAAATGCTTAGTTACAGGCAAATCCTCTCTCTTGTCTCTTATTGATTGCCTATGGTTGTTGAGTCTAATTTTTAATGCCATTCTGGTCTCACCAACATACTATAGACCACATGGGCACTCCATTAAGTACACTATAAATGAGGAATTACTGGTCAGGTAATGTCTAATGGAGTATTCCCTATTAGTGTGTCTGTCAGTGAATCGACTACCCTTCACAATGGTTCTGCAATTCACATAGTTCAAACAAGGAAAACATCCAGTCTTTTGGGTGGACAAAAAAGTTTGAGAAATCTTCTTCGAAGGGCCAATATCATACCTCACAATGTCATCCTTAACGTTTCTAACCCGTCTATAAGAGAATATTGGGGGTTCTGAAATACAGTGGAGTTACTCAATCTGTTCCTCAATATTGGCCAATGTTTCCTAAGAATTTCAGAGATTAAACGGCTTGATTCAGTGTAAGTGGAGACAAAGGTAAGTCTATCCATAGATGTCTTATGGGGTACTGTATTAAGGATCTGTTCCTATCTTTTGCGACTGCTTCCTCCCTATATTTAGCCAAAATGTCTGAGGGGTAACCCCCTTTTCCAGAATTTCTCGGTCATGGTGTCCCATCTCTCTTGTATGGGGAGATCCTCATCGACTATTCTCCTGAACCGTAACATCTGACTATACGGCAATGATTTAATCATCCGTCTAGGATGACAACTCTGGAAATTTAACAAGTTATTTCTGTCAGTTTCCTTAGTATATAAATCAGTTACAAGTCTGTTCCCACTACGTGTCACTTTAACATCCAAAAACTGCATATATTTTTTAGAAAACACATAGGTGAATTTCATTGAGGGGGTCGATGGAATTCAAAAAGTCGAAAAACTATTTCAACTGTTCCTCATCACCAGTCCAGATTACAGACGTATCATCTATGGAACGCCACCAACAAAGTACTTGACCAAAGTAGTGCAATGCATAGATATAAACTTCCTCCAGAAAACGCATAAAGATATTTGCATAGGTGGGTTGCAACATTAGACCCCATAGCCGTCTCCTGGATTTGAATAAAGAACCGATCTCTAAATAGAAAATAGTTACACGTCAATATGATTTGAAGCAGAAATATGATAAAAGTGTTGCAATCATTAGAGTACAGAGAAGAGTCAAGAAGGAAGTGCTTCACCGCTGAAATGCCTATAGAGGTATATAGGCTCACTACATCGAAAGAGACCAATATAATATCAGAGTCTACAGGTAAAACGTAGGAACCTCCTCAGTGGCAAGCGGTGTTGGCTGTGATATTGGCCAGGGACAGTGGTCTCGTAAAGGAGATGCCTGAGATGAGTGTGGCCTAGCCTGAGAAGGTGGTGTTGGTGCCAAAGCAGGTCTGTTTGAGGCCTGGAGTTGTTGAAGAAGATCCAATATAGAGGCTCCTGAAGTTGACGGGTCCTTATTTTGCTTTGGCCTTGGCATTCCTCTCTGGAGAGTTGCTCAAAGTATTATGTAGGCGGATAGGCTTGGGTTAGCAAATGTCTGTTGGTGGTGATCCTAGGAGCAGGACTCAGAGGAGCATTTTTAGCCCCCCGCATGTGAGGAAATAATGACCTTTGCTAGGGTGGTGGTGGGGTATGTGAGTCGCAGGCAGCTGTTAATGTAGAGAGAGTACTGGCCCTTTAAGAGATGGTTTTTGTGGAATTGCAGATTGGGCTTGTACACCGGATGCCCTGTCCTGATGCCCTGTTCGATGTAAGCCGCAGTCGCAGATTTTTGTGGGGACGCTCCCCAGGCCTCAGGGGATGCCGATGGGCTTAGATTTTATTGCCCAGCATGGGGCTGCCTGATCATGCGTCCGGCCTGTTCGATGGCTAGGCCATGCCCCTCATGACTGCATGAGCTTTTGATCACTTTTTATAAAAAAATGTATCTTTAAAAATGACAAAAAAAGTGGCAATTGATGGATCGGACATTTTTGGACATTTTGACTCCTAACATATTTATAATGAAATTTTATTTTTTATCAGTTCTAAGGAAAGGGGAGGATTTGAGCTTTTAGGTTTTCTTTTAATATTTTAACATTTTTCTGTATAGATCCTAACATTGTATTGTACGCTATATGGGGATTTACTTACTTAACTATAATAGTGTGTCACTGGCAACTGTTATAGATCGTGCTGAATGACAGGCCTGGGAGTCTCACATAGGCTCTCGGCTCTAAAAGCAACGGATGATCATCCATATTGGATCATACACCCCTTGCCCTCTTCATAAACCCACCGTTGGGAAGTGTCATGGTGGGGAAAGGGGTTGAAACCCTTTAATATTTTGATGCTTAGTGATTTTAATGCCAAGCCTTTAACAATTGCACTACAGAATACATTATGTATAATGTTCACTTTGTTGCATGTCAAGTAAACTCTTATTTAGGGTATATGGTTTTAAAGTACCATGTGACAGAATAATTAATCCTCGAACGCAATGGTATTTAAGATAATGGGGCAGATTTATCAAGCTGTCTGAAAGTCAAAATATTTTTAGTTGCCCACGGCAACCAATCACAGTTCCCCTTTAAAATATTTATGAACATTGGTAAAATGAAAGCTGAGCTGTGATTGGTTGCCATGGACAACTAGAAATATTCTGACTTTCAGACAGCATGATAAATCAGCCCCAATGTCTGTGAATGCCAAGGGATTAAATTCTCTGTTCCATAGATCAGTGGTATGGAAATGTAAAAAAAAAACTTGATGTGGACATAGTGGGGCACATTTACTTACCCGGTCCTGTCACGATCCAGCGGCGCGTTCTCTGTGGAGGATTCGGGTCTTCCGGCGATTCGCTATGGTAGTTCCCCCGATGTCCACTAGGTGTCACTGATGTGCTGAATTCCGCCGGAGTTCACTGAAGTTCATCATGCCAGGCCGGGTGCAGATAAGCGCGTGTCAAGTGACACATTTTTTTAAAAAAATACGGAGGTTTTTTCGACGGCCACGCCCCCGATTTCCATCGCGTGCATGCCGGCGCCGATGTATCACAATCTGATCGCTTGCGCCAGAATCCCAGGGTAATTCAGGGAAAATTGACGCAAAACTGTAAAATTCGGGTAACCCGACGTAAAAACGCAATTCGGGCCCTTAGTAAATGACCCCCAGTATGTCTCCAAATGAATCCCTTACAGAAACCAAATTTAGTTTGCTTAATTGACAAAAGGTTCTTTCATATAATCTCTGCCCCTGCTCCAAACAAAAAAGGAAGAGTAACAATAGCAATAAGAGATTCACTGGTGTTCTATTTCTAATATGATGATTGAACAAAATCGGAGATGTGTCATGATCAATGTCTGATATTATATCTTTTTAGAATAGCTGCAATATATGCACCCTATCAGGCATCAAAATAACTTTTTTGACACATTTTGGCAAATATGACAAACACTAATTTTAGATCTGCCACTTATTTTTCATGAAGTAGATGCCAGATCAAAAAAACAGAGCTCAAACACATTTCTTTTCCATACACTTCTTCAAGAACGCATATTATTATTTATGGAGAGTACACCATCCTACAGAAAAATATTGTTTTCATCTTTTTAATCACTTTTGATTGAGAGCCAATCTAGTTAGTTTCCTGGCAGAACCTAAAAGGAGGTTATCTTTGGGAGACCATGAGACCTTCATTAGTATTGCACTGTAGCAGCATAAATGTGGTCTATTAAATTGATATATTACTGTATATACTGTATATTATTGTCATTATTAAAATGAGTGCATGTTTTTTTTGTTTTGAGTTTAATATTTATTATATATATATATTTATATATATATTTTTTTAATTTTACATTAAGATACACTCCCTTCGCCTTCTGAGCCAGAACCAACCATCACAGATCTTCCAAAGTATGAGTGACAACTTTCGTCCAGTGCAGCCGCTTTTCCATCGAGGGTTAAGAGGAAATCTTAATTTTAGTAAACTTGGACGAAAATGTAAAGGAGCAAACTACAAACTTCATGGTATGGATAAATTCTATATATAAAAAATTATATTACAGCTGTGCAGTTCCCCAATGTATTTCTAAAGCCTCATCTTTTCCACTGTGTAGTACTGGGTCAGTTGAATTTGGTTTGATACTACGCAGATCAAGTACAATGGCCCAGATTTTTCAAACAGTTTTCTGGTACACTTTGCACATAAATATAAAGAAAGCTTTAAAGTTTTCTTTCACTATTGTGCAAGTCGCGTCAGTCTCATATTTTTAGGATGAATTTTTCTAGGCTTGGTTGAAACAAGCCAAGCCACCCTGTCTTCTGGCGGCACTGCAGTTTTTTGGCTTTGGAATACTTTGTTGAGGCCTTATCTCCCATGAGCCCCCTGTATATAGCCAGCCAGTCCCCCAGTATATAGTCAGCCCCCTTTGTATATAGCCAGCCACCCCCCCCAGTATACAGCCAGCCAGTCCCCCAGTATATAACCTGCCAGTCCCCCCAGTGTATAGCCTGCCAGTCCCCCCAGTATATAGCCAGCCAGTCCCCCCAGTATATAGCCAGCCAGTCCCCCCAGTAAATAGCCAGCCAGTCCCCCCAGTATACAGCCAGCCAGTCCCCCAGTATACAGCCAGCCTGCCCCCTCTATGTAGCCAGCCCCCCAGTATATAGCCAGACAGTCCCCCCAGTATACAGCCAGCCAGTCCCCCCAGTGTACATCCAGCCTCCCTGTATATAACCAGCCAGCTCCTGTACATAGCCAGCCACCCCCCCATTATATAGTCAGCCAGTCCCCTAGTATACAACCAGCCAGTCCCCTGCCTAGCACATAAAAATAATAAACTATGTACTGACCTTTCTGATGCTCCCCTGCAGGTCCGCTACTTGATGCACTCTGGCCGGCAGTGACAGGACTGTGCCACTTGCCAATGTCATAGTCTGTGCGCAACTAATGCACATGGACCTATCACTGACGACTGGACTGCATCTAGAAGCAGACCTACCTGGGTGCACCAGAAAGGTGAGAATGTGGTTTATTATTTTTAGACCATCCACACACCAGTCCCAGACCAGCACTGGACCAGTCGGCCCACCAGGATTTCCCACCAGTATACCCCTGGGTGGAAGATGTCGAATGTGAGAACTATTGGTAATAAAATATGCCTGTATTCCACCACATAATACAACCATAAGTCACAAAGAATCCTTATTGTGGGCAAATAGAAAAATGCAAGACTTTACAATTGTGTTACCTCTGATCCAAGATGTAAATTGGAGAAAAAATTTAACACTTAAAGTTAAATTGCGGTAGTTTGTTGCCAACATTTCTTACCATAGAACTAGTCTTGGACTGCATGTAGCAGTGGTCAGTTTTTTATTATACATTGGAGTTGAAAAGTGCGGTCTTATAATACTACTTGACACGATGTCCTGCTTACATCAAGTTCTACACATGTGTGGACCTGGAACTTCATTTACGCTACCTGTCTGTCCATATTTTGGGATTCCAGAGCCATGTGTAGTCCGAGATTAATGTTAGTGGTAAGAAAGTTTGGCGAATAGCCAACAGCAACTAAACTGTAAGTGTTACAATTTTTCTACCTTTTTTTACATCTTAATTGCAAAGTGCCACGTTTTTCTATTTGCCCATGATAAGGATTCTTTGTGAGTTACAGTTGTACTATATGATGGAACATGGGCATATTACAGTTACCAATAGTACCCGCATTTGAAATCTCCCACCAATATGAGACATCTTGCTTCATATATTTCATTTGATGAGAATGACACCTCAGGAGTCATTGGTGCAATCTTATTTTTTACTGCTATGTAGAATTGTTTTTAATGACAACAGTTTGTAAAATTTTTTTAAAAAACCACTAAAGGGGCGTGGCCAGACCGAGAAGATACGCGTGTGAGCTTAGCTTGCGCTCCTTCCCCTGTTGAAGCTGTGTTAAAGCCCAGATTTTGACACCTCAAATATGAAGGAAGACAGGCAGAGCATCCTCGTCACCCCCAGTATGGACCCCCACTCCCTGGAGAGAATTTGTGAGCTTCTTTTCAAGACCACTTGCTTTCCCCGCAGCTACACTTCACCTTAGCAAGCAAGATCAGAACAAAATCAGATCCTGGTGATGCTGCTGATACAGCCTGGGACACAGGAAGCAAGGTTGTCTGTGGCTGGTGAAGCAGAGGAGATATCAGAGTGGCTGGAGATCAACGAGTCAGAGACCCCAACAGAAACCCGCATGGCCACTGGCAGGCCAGCTCCAAGCAATGGCGACAGGCCCGCACAGCCTCAACACTACGTGCAGGTATGGTTGCCCACAAGCAAGGTCTCTGTCCCCCCAGAGGGACGCGGTGCCAGCGGCCCTTCCTCCATATACAGTCGCAGGACATGTGCGAGCCACCGCATGGGGGCGGCCAAAATGGCTGCTGATTTCCCGCCGCTTAGCGGGGAGCAGCAACATGGCGGTATGTTCCAGGGCCTGAACTACCAGGTGTGCCTGCCCGGGACCTGAAAGAAACCACACCACACAGCCATGAGGACCTACCTGCCAGTTGGACCAAGATCACCCCAACAACGGGGGAGCAGAGATCGTAGGGATTACCTAAGAAAGCAGTTACAGCTCCTGGCACCATGCACAAGCTTTCCTTAACAGAGACAATTGGGCCCTGAAACAAGCCCCCTTCTACAAGCACCGCCGGACCCTGCAGATGTGCATCGCCAAGAACAAGGGGTCCCCACACCGGTCTCAATCATCTTCTTCACCTGGCTACTCGCTAATTGCTACCAGCAATTCTCAGATCACCATCGGGAGCTTTCCAGGGCCATGATGAAAACCCTCCTACCCCAGGGAAGGGGTCACCATGCACTTCTCTGCTAGCTCTGGACGGCTGAACCATCCATGGAGTGAGGACCAAGAACTTACCCCACCTGTGTCATACCAGCCACGAGTTGGGACCCTGCCGTACCGATCACTGCTGTGGCTGGAAGGAGGTGAACCATGGCTGTTTGAGAACTCGCACCAGAGACTTTTCTCTATTTGATATTGTAGCGTAGATTTGTCCTTTTAATGTGAAGGGGCTTAATGTACTGGCAAAACGAGGTCAAATAATGTACCGTACGCACAAGATGCGGTGATGATTGTCATGTCAAGAGACGCACTTTGTGGAAGCAGCCACCCCCAAATGTTCCTCCAATTTCTACCCTACTCGGTACTATAGTCCCCATCCTGAGAGTAAAGTAGGGATGTCTCCATAGCATTCCACAAAACCTTCCAACATTCACTTATAGGAGGTTATTTATCAATAGACCAGCTCCTTTGGACAGTTATATGCCTGTTTTTGGAGCTCTGCTGCTCATCAAATGCATAAAAAGTCTCAGCACATAGACCAACAGGGGACTGGAGTAAGTTTGAGACTGTTTGAAAAAGTCTCAAGTCATGAATCTGGCTTTGCACGGTGTTGCACTAGCAGTAGTTCTATGTTTAGGCCAGATTAATGAATGAACTTCTTGTGGAAGTTGTTGTTATCCTCGCTGAATAGTGGCACTGAGCCCAGACCACCTTGTAGCTCTCTGGCTGCAGGAAAGGAACAGGACAGAGGCTGGTTGAGGACAGGTGAGGGCAGCTGACCTGCTCCTGGGCCATGCCAACTAATTGTTGTATCTGAGGAACCCACAGACTCTTGGCTGGGGTTGTCAGATGTTATATTTGAGGAATTGGATGACCTTATCAACCATTCAACAACCTTTGGGTTGTTGATCAACACACTGCCGTTACATGACAACGGCAGTTCTGGCCTCACAAACTCACCCCTGCTGCAACGTCCCCTTACAGTGCTGCCACCTCCGCCTGTTCCACCTGCCACCTTTCTGTCTGACAAAGTGTTTTATAAACTACGTGGATTTGACACATGAATCTGGCTGTAAACTAGAGCCCCCAAAAGGTATTGCAATGTGCATTATACAGATACCACACAACTGACCGTGTAATTTCAGCGAAAATCACTGTATAAACTACGTGTATTTGACACGTGAATCTGGCTGTAAACTAAAGCCCCAAAAAGAAATAGCAATGTGCATTATACAGATACCCCACAACTGACACTGTAATTTCAGCGAAAATCACTGTATAAACTATGTGGATTTCACACGTAAATCTGGCTGTAAAGTAGAGCCCCCAAAAGGTATTGCAATGTGCGTTATACAGATACCCCACAACTGACAGTGTAATTTCAGCGAAAATCACTGCACAAACTACGTGGATTTGACACGTGAATCTGGCTGTAAACTAAAGCCCCCAAAAGGTATTGCAATGTGCGTTATACAGATACCCCTCAACTGACAGTGTAATTTCAGCGAAAATCACTGTATAAACTATGTGGATTTCACACGTAAATCTGGCTGTAAAGTAGAGCCCCCAAAAGGTATTGCAATGTGCGTTATACAGATACCCCACAACTGACAGTGTAATTTCAGCGAAAATCACTGCATAAACTACGTGCATTTGACACGTGAATCTGGCTGTAAACTTGAGCCCCCAAAAGGTATTGCAATGTGCGTTATACAGATGCCCCACAACTGACAGTGTAATTTCAGTGAAAAGTCATGAAAGTCAAACAGATTTCCTCCTATTCGATTTTGTCACTAAATAGAACTGCTATTTGGGGTATACAGATCCCCCTTAAAGAACAACCAGGGATTGGTCCACCAATCGCTACTGCAGATGCATGAAAGTCAAACAGATTTCTTCTTATTCGATTTTGTCACTAAATAGAACTGCTATTTGGGGTATATAGAAACCCCTTAGAGAACAGCGAGGGATTTCAGCAAGAATCGCACAGTGCAATAGCTGCAGCTGGACGCTACAACATGAAGTGTGAAGTGCTGAGATAGAAAATGGCTGGTTTTATAGGGCTGTGTGACATCACATAAGCCTGCCAGTCGCTGATTGGCTTACAGGTCTGTAGATGTCATCGGGGGTGTTCCTTTCTCCTTCCCAGAGTTCTCTGCCCCATGTAACACGTTGTTCTCGCGCCAATTTAGCAGAAACATGAGGGGAAAAAAAACAACTTTGTTCCCGCAAATCAGCATAAACTTCGGCTTGGGGGATAATCAAATTTTTCCTGAAATTCTTACTGAAGTTAGAATCATTAGAATCAATTCGCCCATCTCTAATGACATCCCACAACTGCCAAAGGTATTAAGAGCTGGGGTCCGGTGAGTTCCACTGTCTGAAGTTCCTCACTCGTGTGAAACAGATTGTTCCAGAAAGAAACAAAGAAAGCACAAACAGACTCAAGTAAATCCTTTAGGTAATAGGTGAAAAAGGAGATGGTTCAACTCTCACCTGGTATCCAAAGGTTTTGAGCGTGTCATATTGCATAAAGGTCCTGTTGAAGGTCCTTAGCCGGTGGTAGCTTGGGGACGCTGCTTTCCATGAGACTTCTGGGGTTTTGTTCTCATATAGGATGGCGCTACTATTTTATTTGTTGATAACGCATTTCGGCTCAGGCCGGCAGCCTTCGTCAGGTGCAGATATACACTCACCTGCCACTTTATTAGGTACACCTGTCCAACTGCTCGTTAACACTTAATTTCTAACTCAGGGCATTTAGGCATGTAGACATGGTCAAGACAATCTCCTGCAGTTCAAACCGAGTATAAGTATGGGGAAGAAAGGTTAATTTCAGTGCCTTTGAACGTGGCATGGTTGTTGGTGCCAGAAGGGGTGGTCTGAGTATTTCAGAAACTGCTGATCTACTAGGATTTTCACGCACAACCATCTCTACGGTTTACAGAGAATGGTCCGAAAAAGAAAAAACATCCAGTGAGCGGCAGTTCTGTGGGCGGAAATGCCTTGTTGATGCCAGAGGTCAGAGGAGAATGGGCAGACTGGTTCGAGCTGATAGAAAGGCAACAGTGACTCAGTATTGTTGCTGACCATGTCCATCCCTTTATGACCACAATGTACCCAACATCTGATGGCTACTTTCAGCAAATTAATGCGCCATGTCATAAAGCTGGAATCATCTCAGACTGGTTTCTTGAACATGACAATGAGTTCACTGTACTCAAATGGCCTCCATAGTCACCAGATCTCAATCCAATAGAGCATCTTTGGGATGTGGTGGAACGGGAGATTCGCATCATGGATGTGCAGCCGACAAATCTGCGGCAACTGTGTGATGCCATCATGTCAAAATGGACCAAAATCTCTGAGGAATGCTTCCAGCACCTTGTTGAATCTATGCCTCGGTGAGTGTACATATATATATATATATATATATATATATATATATATATATATAATGTGCTTATACAAATATATGCATTTATAAATACAGTATATGCATCTATACACAGTATATACATATATACACAGTAGATGCATATATACAGAGTATATAAACATATACACAGTATGTAAATATATAGACAGTAGATGCATATATACACATATACACAGTATATACAGATATAGACAGTAGATGCATATATACACAGTATATACACATATACACAGTATATACACATACACACACAATATATACACTGTATATGCATATATACACAGAAGATACATCATATATACACACAGATAAATACATATGTATTGTAATGGGGTTGTATTTCGGCCACATCGCTCCAGTAATAGTGCTTGAGCGGCCGATTCCGACCGCATCGAGCACTATACAGTGACAGGCAGTCCAGACGGACGGAGGCTCCTGCCTGACTGTTGTGGACCGCGGGCCGTAGTTTGGGGAACCCAGCTGTAGACTTAAATATCATTCTCACACATCATTTCAGCATGTTTGCTCATATTAGATACAGTAAATTTAAGCAACTCTAATCTTTGAAGACTGTCATATATAAAAACTCAAGTGTCAGTCTTAGGTATCAAATATGCCGTTATATGATCTATGACTATGACTTCTGGCCATATCCTAAAATGGAAACGATACATTCCTTCCAGTGTGGTGAAATACCCCAATGACATTGGAGGCTCTTCTTCAGCGGGTTCCCAAAGTTATGCTCTTTCCTTTGGCCTCTCCTGGGAGATGAGACAATAGATAAACAACACTACATAAAGCTGTTAATGGAAGAGCTCTCTGTTTGTTACTTGTTACTAAATCTTGTTACTAAACAAAATGCCTTTCGCTTCCAATGCACAAAAACATTATTAAGGTTTCACTGTGGTACTGCTATTCCCTGATGCCTTTTTGGAGTAAGGTATTTAACATAATACATCAGTTTACAGCCCTGGGGTACCCGTGACCACACAGGTCACTTTACTCTTTGTGGTTCCTCACTCCATCTTCCACATCAAGCAGGACTAGTTCTATGCAGCTACCCAAGCAGTGATAATCTGGCCCTCGAGAGCTGAAACACATACAAAGAAAGGAGGAGATGGTATAAAAGGGCTCTGAGGGACACATTAAAATACTGACAGCTTGGCTTTGCTAAGTGAAGTTCTAAAGCTCTGCTGAATTTAGGGGAATGTTTCTCTATGTAAGTGATTCGCAGGAGTACTAGACATTTCGCTCCTGTTGTTAAACAGTCCTGGCATGTTGGAGCCTACCCCCATCTCATTTACCTCCTCCCATTCTTTTCTGCTCCCCTGCGCTACTTTATTATAAATACTTTATTTAACTTGCTCATATCCTATCTTTTGTCCTTATAGATTTATTTTCTGCATTATGAGTGAATTATGATGAAGTGCTTGTTACTTTTAGATGTGGGTGTGTCGAACTTTACCACATGTTTAGTCTGTGCAATGCCCTTGGAAAGTGAAAGAGCCCTGGTTTTGATTTGCTGACTGGTTTTTGCTTGATAAATCACCTCTATAAAGCCACCGTGCAAAAAAGAAACAAATACAAAGTGGGCAGTAATGCAAGTTCTGGTTTCATTCTAAACCGCTGCTAATGGCTGCCTCACAAGCTGTTGAGCTTTGATCAGTGTAATCCTCCTGATGTAAAGTGTGCAAACAGGCAGGTTGGCTTTATAGAGGTGGTCCAACAAGCAAAAACCATCAAAACCGGCGCTCTTTCACTTTCCAAGGACATTCCAAGTGGAAATTTAAATGAAAGACAAACAGTTTAATTTACACTCTTAGCATTGGCTTCAAAACTTCTACAAACAGCTTATGGAGCTTCATCCTATCAAGTAAATCAGAACAACAACTAAAATGTGCTAAATGTTTATTTTACTAATAGACATATAGGGGGATATTTAAGAAGGGCTTCTGCTCCACATCAGCCACTGGTATAGACATTAGCGCTGCGCAGGCCCCCGCCAAATACAACAAGAGGCTAACGCCTCTTGATGTATCCGTATGCCCCAGACCACCATAGGGCACATGTAGCACAGATTGCACATGGCGTACAAACCCTGGAATAATTGCAATTCGTGGACGTGCTAATTGATGCCCCCCTTTTGGCACCTCTGCACCAAGTGGGCATAGAAAGATGTGACGGATGATTTTCACGGCAGCGTAGTGTTGAGGTACTTTTCTTTCCTGCACACTATGAATGGACAATTTTTCACCAAGCAGGTTCGAGCCTCCTAATATATTTAGCAAAGTAAAGGGGTAGGGGCACATCATAAGCCGGCACACCTAGCACCAGCAAATGATAATTTCATTCCATAGACATGCTTTTTTAGAAATGTCACAATACCATCTGATGGGGTTTCCGATCCTGCACATGTGATAGGTATTTATCATTTAACATATCACAACACAAATCATAGAATTCCTGTAGTTCAATGGATAATACAATATTCAGTTATGATTAGATAATCGCATCCACTCAGAAGCTGTGCCCAAGTATTCAGCACAGATTTAACAGCCTGTATACAACCATAGCTTATAAAAAAACAATGATCTGGATCACAGATATTGAGGACAATAGCTGTTTACTGCATCATCTATGAGGTTTATTACAGAGACTAACACCCCTTTATAGCGTATAAAAGGAAATAACCATGCAAAGTCAACTGTCCACTCACTGCAGATAGGAGTTGGATGTTGTGGGACCTTGGAAACCCATGTAAAAATTTTGCTTTTACCTATAAAAAAAATCACTTCTAAAGTCATGTGTAAAAGAGCAGATGAGATTCATATTTTCCTGAAATGATTCAAATTTAGAGGATGCATAGGAGTGTTACTTCATACGCCCCCATCTTTGCCCTGATGATTTTTAAGAAATTTTCCCACCAAAATAGAATGGAGAATTACTGTATGCACATTTTAAATGTGGGAGATCGAATAAAAAGAAAAAATCCACACAAATATACTGTATATTCTTAAATAATTAATTTGCATTTTATTGCATGAAAGAAGTATCTCATACAAGAGCTTAATAACTGGTGCAGAAACCAATGTTTGCAATTACAGATTTCAGACATTTAGTACTTGACTTAGGCCTCATTCACATGGCCGTAAGGGGGGATGCATATGCAGCTGCAAATTCGCATCGGCAATAGCCGTACACGGGGATAAGATAGAGCATGCACTATCTTTCCCCGTATCTACTGCCGAGCCACGCTTTTTTCTATGGAAGGAGTAGGGGTCACCTCCTCATCCTGTCCAACACATAGCTGTAAGCATACGGCTGTATGAATGTACCCTAAGTTTGCACATACCACAGCAGGGATTTTTGCCCATTTCTCCATGCAAATCTTCTTTATAGTGTAACCGTCATTCTGAGCAAAAAAAAACAAAAAAACCCATAATTCTGCTCCAGGTGTCTCTGGGACTCATTCTTCAAAGTATTTTGCCTCTCGGTCCTCATTTAGCACCTTTTTAGGCCCATAGCAACCATGGCTTCCAGCTCTCAAAAGAACTATAATCAGCGGGACCTGCCTCCTGTCACCTCATCACAAGCACCTGCCGCAGACCAATGAGTCCATCCATCTATCTAATATTTCGTATCTTTTCACTGACATGCGCAATAACGTCCTTGAGACGCGATTAGCGTGTGACTATGACGAACATGGACAGGAGGTGGTTCCCGCAGAGGTAAATGATTACCCTATGGTTCAGTAAATTATACTTTTTCAACTAATCGATCACTTGATCTCTTATGTTTATGTATGTAATTTATTGACGAACTTATGCACTGCTGTTTGATCATTGTAAATATATCAAATGATACACAACATTGTTTGCATAGTACATTGTGGCAATGTTTACTTTATTTGTGATGTCACAACACTGTAAGTATATATATATATATATATATATATATATATATATATATATATGTAAGTACCTTAATGCAATTGGCTTGACAAAGGCTGGGAATGCAGTCGAAACGTTGCTGGAGGTGGAATAAACACTGAGCTAATTTTTTCACTTCTTTGGAGTGCTGCCATTTTCTTATGTTTGGATATTCTATGGACTATGGCTTGTGAGAGTACTGGAGGGACCCATTACTATTTTCTCTTAGGACTGTGCTGCTGTTTTTCTATTTTAATTAATATTTCATATGATATCTATGTATATCCTAGCTATCGATCTAGCTATTTAAAACTTCACCACAGCACATGAGGAGACAGCTTGAAGATATGCAGAATCTCTCCTGCCAGCTGATGGGGGAGAGCATTTGTGATCGATCTACAGCTTGTGTCTGTGTGGATTATTTGTTTGCATACAAGTGTAGGGAAAGTGGAGGGAGAGAGAAGTGTAGTTGTTTTGTTACTTCATTAGTTAGTGCTCCTGTCAGCACATGACTGAGTACTGAGCCATGCGGTAATCAGCTAAAAGCAGGGAGAAGAGATAGAGAGGGTTGTGTCTCCCTCTGCAGTCAGCTCCTCAGTGAAGACGGAATATGCCTAGCAACAGCAATCTGAGGAATCCCTGATATGAGGGGAAAGTTTGCAGAATACAAGAGGAAGGAGGAAGATTCAGTTAACTAATCTAATTGCAAAACGGCTTTAAATTACCTGCCCTAAAAGTTTTTTTTACATGACAACATTAAGTTTAAGCTCCCTCCAAAGATTTTCGATTGGGTCTGGGGAGTGGCAAGACCACTCGAAGACCGTGAAATGCTTTTTATGGTGCCACTTATGGAGCCACTTGGAAGACCCAGCCACGATCCATCTTCAATGGTTTTACTGAGGGAAAGAGGTTGTTGGCTAAAAACTTGCAATACATGTTAGTTTTAAGGTTTTTAGATTGTCTGTCTCTCACAGTTGAAGCATATCTATAGTGAAAATTATTGTCCTGTCTGTAGTGGACAGAATTAGAACCCTGATGTAATCTGAAAGATTAAATATTTACAAGGTACTATTGAACTAAAGAGGGGCATCTGAAGTGACTTTCTACCTGAAGTATCTAAACATAACTGAGACAGGCAACATTTTACCATCTTTGTTCATTTTCACAGGACTTTGGAAGTCATTTTTTACAGGCAAACTGGTGAAATTTGACATGAATAAGGGAATTCTAGAAAGGACATTTCATACCCTACTGGTAATAAAATGGGGTCAAATCTGGTATAATTGGGCGTATCTATTATACGGCCAATCCCTTCCCGGCCACGGCCACTTTCACGCCAACCTTGTGTGAAGGTGACATATTGGGGAAAATAATCACAAGCTAGCATTTTTTATTTTTTCAGGGCATCTACACCACTAATGTGGCACAGAAGCCCTGAAGCTGGATGTTCTAAATATTTTTTTTATTTGTATGAAGATAAAATTTCCCATAAATGTAGTCATGCTGTCCCTTGCCCTGAGATTGTTATCCTAGAATACATCTATCCTTATTTCCTTACAGTGGTGAACTGTACTATTGAGCCCTGCAAAACTACCTGGATACAGCATTCATACATCACAGGACAGATGTGCAGTGATTCTTGGCCATTTCATATGCAAAAGCTATTTGTTTCCTTGTGCAATCACTCTAGCAGCGGTTGTCATATCTAAGGAGAACAATCTCATTTCTAAGGGACAACATGGCCACAATTATCTTCACACAGATATGTTTATTTAAATAGCACCCAATTGAATAAATGTATCTATATTTCAGGTGAATTAAAGTAAATGTTAATGCCCTGATGAGAATACCCCTTTAACCCTTTCCCGCTCTGCGTCCGATATATCGGACGCTGAGTGCAGTGACTTAACGCTCAGCGTCCGATATATCAGGCGCAGAGCCGATGCCGGTTCAGCTCAAGATCTGAGCCGAACCGGCATCGGAAAACACGGTTTGCTGGCTGTAACCAATAGCCAGCACCCCAGTGTAACACTCGCGGCTGGAGTGGGCTCCGATCGCAGGTGTTTAACCCGTTAAATGCCATGGTCAGCATGACCGCAGCATTTAACTTGGTTTTGGGGGGTATTTTCCCCATGATCACCTCCACCCCTGAGCCGTTTTCGGGGGTTGCCGTTCATTGCTGTGGCATCACTGGGGTCTGATCTGGACCCCAGTGTTGCCTGTAAGAACTGCCGGTAAGAGGGCGTCTATGCATGTGCATAGGCTGACACTGCTAATACCCTGCAATACATCAGATGATTGCTTGCTCATGTCCCATGGTGGAAAACGTGAAAACGTAAAAAAAAAAGTTATTCAATAAAAAATAAAGAAAGAAATCAATAAAAATGCCCAAAAGCCCCATAACATATAAAGAGATATATAACCCAAAAAAGTCTAAATCATAACACTAACCCCACATATATAGTATCACTGCGTCCGTAACAACCCATAGAATAATATTAAATAATAATTGAACCCGCACGATAAACGCCATTAAAAAAAAACCTGTTATACGCCCTCCAGAAAGAATGATACTGGTGCAAAAAACAAGCCATCAACCAGCTCTGTAGCCAAAAAATTAACAGTGTTATGCCACTTGGAAGACGGCAATGCAAAAATGATAGATATTTCCCACATTAGGGTTCTACTTGGCAAATTTAGTAACACGTAAGAAAAAATATTCATGTATGCTATCCCTATAATAGTATCCACCCATAGAATAAAGATAACATGATTTTTATGCTATATGGTGAACACCAAAAAAAAAAGTAAAAAATCCAGTACAGAATTGATGCTTTTCTATTCCTGCCCTAAAAAAAAGTTCCTAAATTTTCAACAATAGGGGATACCAACCCCAAAACTGTAACACTGGAAAAAGCATCTCCTCCCGCAAAAAAAATTCCATCACATGGCCCCAATAACACAAAAGCTGACATTTTATAGCCTACTATAGGGGCCAATGAGGAAGCTAAAATCCTAGCAGCTGCAGGGTGCTCCTTCCCTTCTGCGTCTCACTCTGCCCCAATAAAACAAGAAACAACCACATTTTGGAGGTCTCTGTACTCAGGAGAAATTGCATAACAAATTGTATGGTGGGTTTTCTCTTTTTATCTTTTGTAAATGTGTAAATTTTATGGCTAAATGAACGTATAACCAGCACAATTTTACCATTCTAAATTTCACCTCCAATTACTTTGAAGATCTCAAGGGGTTAACAATCTTCCTAAAAGCTGTTTCTGATAGTTTGAGAGGGGCAGATTTGAAAATGGGCTGATTATATATGGGGTTTTGATGCTAAATATGTAACATTTCATTCAAAACTGTATTTTTCCCCAAAATAGTCAATTCTGAAAATCCGGAAAAGCGATATTCGATTTGTAAGCCGCGTGACATCAAAATAAATTATCCAGACATTTAAAAAATTATGAAAATGTAAAGTAGACATATGGGAACTGTTATTCAGCAATTTATTTAGGTGGTAAATCTATGGTCCTGAAAACGTAATGATTTCGAATTTCGAAAAATTCATCATGTTTTCTTTTTTTTTTGTAAATAAACGTAAAAACTTGTCAGCCAAAATTTACCACTAAAATTAAGTACAACATGTGGGGAAAAAACAGCTACGTCTTTAAGGGGTTAAGTCTAATGACCATGTTTGTTGCTCAAAAGATGTTGTTTGACACATGATGCTTTAATAAAGAATGTTAAAAAAAAAGCTAGGCTGTTTAGAATTTTTGATCAGGGTATACATAAGTATTTTAAGTTAAAACTAATATCTTACAAATAGTAATACAAAATACTGAACAAAATTTATAGTGTGAAGAAGACCTAAGGATTCTCACTACTAAAATCCCATAGAAATAAGCTATGTTTGAAATGAGCAGAATAGGCATGGTTTAGAAATGTCCCATTTTAATTATTGCTGTGTGCATAACTATGTAATGAATGCACTTAATTAGACAAATGAGTACATCTGGGGACAAAATTTGGAGTATAGAACTAATGTCAAAATCTGGATAAGATTTGGGGCTAACATCTATGTAAAATAACATGATTTTTTTCATGTTAGCTATTTCATATTTATCTTATACTTTCTCTCCTTTTTCACAAAAGTAGACAGACCTTCACCTTTCAAGAACTGAGCAATTCATATATTATGACGAAATTGCAAAAAGGTCTAAAGAACGAAAATAAGAATGGAGAAAAATATTTCTTTTCAAAAGGAAAGACAAGGAGTCACATACTGCATGTGTGGTTATTAAGAGGATTGAACTATTTTAAGAATAATAGAGCTGATTTTCAGCCTTTATTTGTCATTCAGCACAGAACTTAATAAAGAACTTTTATAAATTATTCAACATTTAGGAAATGCACTGAAATAAATGTTTCCTGAAAATGCTTGTGTGAAAGTACACACTTTGCAGATTTCTACTGTTTTGTTAAATGAACTTGCCTGCTTTAATATCCAGTCTGTGATATCATTTGATAAAAAGCATGTAGCTGCAGAAGCTGAGTAACAATATGGCAAAAAGATGAATTCACACGTTATACTATTCAGATTTTATGTTGCCTACAATAAAATCAATGACATTCCTCATTAGACTTTGTATAGGTTGCTTTCATTTAACTAATCCTAATGTATATTAATGGTAATATATATAGCTGAAAGAGATTGTCCAAACCTTTCAAGTTTTATAACAAGCAGATTGGTAAGGTCGTGATTGCTGGGGCACCCACAAATTACGAGAACAGGATCCCCCCTGCAATCCAAAGAAAGGTCCCATTCTCACTATTAAGCATGCATCCTGTTGTATTGGAGTGACTGAAATAGACAACCCCTTTGACATAAAATTTTTGTTTATGATAAATGGAAAACATTAGTTTATAGGATAAAAAAATAATGGAAATACATAGAAAATGAAAAGAATGAGCAGTCTTTTTTGCTTTCTATTTGAACCTGGGTTTACAAAGAATAGAACATAGCAAAGTTTGCATTCCAGTTCTGCAACAAAGTGCAGTACAGTGAAATTTTTATAAATAATTTATAAATCTGCAGCAGATTCGGAGAATGCTGTTGATTTTTCAATCCCCATTATGCCCTACTAGATTCTGGTAGCAGAGTTCAGTAATAAAGCTAAATTTGAGGTGGGTCAGGGAATCAGAAATAGGATAGCTCAAATAGGACTCTGGGTCCTGAATCTCAAAGATATGACCCTGAAAACAGGCATAAATGTTCACAAACATGGAATATATGGAGCCTGTTTGTGTTACACAACGCGTTCCTTTCTACAAAATGAATTTAGTTATGACAGAATTTAAACTTGGGGCACAGATTTGAGGAAAAATCAAGGGGACTTTAACAATTTTTTGAGGAAGAAGCTCGCTTCCACACTGGGTGTTGTGTGCAAGACCAACCCTGTGGATGACTCTGACATGGATAGCCTGCCAGGTACCAATGAAGTAGTGAGTAAGTCTCATTTACCCCTCTCCAGATATTTCTTGAAAAAGTCTCTTTTTTAAGCTATGTCACCAGTCATGAAGTAATTGACAGACATTAAAGCAGACCTTCGTCAAATAGGACATAGAGTGGACACTAAGGAGACTAACATTAGGCCATTATTAACTACACCTCGGCCCTGGAAATTGGCTGTACAGCTCAACTTAAATCAGTAAACACTGCTTTCTCCCTACTGGAAAACCAGGAAAATAGGAGCCAAAAAAAATATGAGGCTCATAGGAGTATTAGAAACCATACAACATGACGAGCTTACAAATACATCAGTCTTGAAATCTTTGCTGACCTCCTGGGGAAAAATGAAAGCACACAAATTAGAATTTAACGTATACAGAGAGATCTCAGACCTATCCCCAAACAAGCTAGAGGGTAAGAAGAAATCTTTTACAACGGATAAGGTCTAATTCTATATCTACACTAAATAAAAAATGCATGTTAAAACCTCTTCAACACCACTTAAATAATAACGAAATCGTGTCTTGATGGCTCTTTCCTTTTGGATTCTCCTTCCAATACAGGGCTAAGCCCCAGAAGATCGCTCACAAGCCTTAAATGTGCTTTGATCCAATTATAATTCGCTCCTGGAAAGCCATCCCACAACAATACCTGGTCCTTCCTGTGCTACCCATCATCGTACACCACAGCTGGGAAATTTGAAAGAGCCAAGCAGCCACAACCTTAACCCCATAGCGCAATAAGACATACCTGTACGTATACCTCACTGGCTAAGCCCTCTTCATACTCAACGGGTGCTTGTTTCACAATGAAGCAACCCCCCCCCCACCTTAGATTGCCGCCGGCAAAACGCATGGGAGCGCCGTGTCCATTTCCATGACAGCCTCGGGTCACACAAAGATCCGAAGTTATCATGTTTTAGGCTTCCTATTACAATGTGTGATTTGCACATTATAATAGATGGTGTGCAATGTCCCCATATACTGCCATACTGTAGTATGGTAAAGTACATGTTGCAACAAATGAGTAAGCAATGTTATTCTTGAACTGCAAGCAGAAAGAATGCAGCCCACTTAATACTCTCAGCCTCAAAGGTGGTTCACATGAACAGCATACTTTACTTTTTGCAAAAAGGAGAAATAAAAGAACAGATTGGCTACTCCTTCTATATTGGGGATCAACAGTTTATATATGTAGACACATAAAGTTCCATAATGATCTGGACAGATGGGAGCAATAATTGAAGACCAAAAACAATGCGGTACTCTATTCCCTGTATAGTAAGACTTGAAAACTTGTAAACATGGGCCATTGTTTTAAAGATGTGTTGGCAAAGCCTTAATTGATTCTGAGGCTGTTGCCAATTTTTTCCATAGGAATTTTGTTTTGTCTTTATGAATAACTTTGCAAAGTCTGCCTAATCTGTGCTAAGGTAAGGTTTTTGTGTTGTTTGTTTGTTATGAAAGATCTTGATGCAGTCCTTGATCTGCCATAACTTCAGGCCCATGATCGAGTTTTTGATTGATTTGATACATGAAAACTGGTGTACACTGTCTTAGTGCAGCTTGCCTCACTAATGTGTATTTTGCGTCAGATAATTTAATAGTGGCGCACGCTCTTAGTTAATAATGTGCAAATAGTTGCACTTGTTTTTATCTTGGTGCACTTTTATTCATGCCACACAATTTTGAAAAAGTGCAGTAAATGTGTAGCAAACTCAGACTAAGCACTACCGGGCTCCTTTAGGTGCATAGTGTTATAAAGTGTAGGACATCTAGTGCGCAACTGTGACACAAAAGTGGCACAAACACTTCATAAATACATGTGCAAGCTCCAAAGACCTTCTTTTTAGCACAAACATAGACAAAAGACTGTCGCTGACACAAAATTATATCTGGGCCATTGTGTTACCAGAGTATATTGCTGATTTTCATGATCACAACACCCAGATTTTGATTGTCAATTGATCTTGTTCAAAGAGCTAAATTCCTCAAGGGTAGAATTTTCAATCTCTCAAATCCTGAGAGGGTAGCTATGAAGGATTACATCCAAAATAACCTGAATAAAGTAGGAAGGAGGAGTCTCCTTCCGCAACATCATATGCGTTTAGCTTGTCAGTGAGCCATGAGACCAGTGTGGATTATAAATCCAATTTATGAATTATTGCTGAACTAATGAGAAGAATGGTGATGTAACTTATGCTTACTTACCTTTTGTACCAAAACATTTGAAAAGTGTACATATATAAACGAAAAGTGATACACGATATAAAGTTGTGGTCTGAATATGAAAACATGTTATAAGACTTCCAGTTCTGGCGCGGGGATGTGAGGACGCAGACCAGGATCTCTCGCTACCCAGCCAAACATTACCTGCAAGATACCGGCCGCAATGGTCCCCGAATCGGTCTTAACACCCAGCAAGGGGCTCGAGAACAGCTCGGGAGCAGGTACGAGGCATTTTATAAAGAACCCCCCAGTGAACAGAGCCACGGCGGGCCACTGCCCCTTGGAAGGCCAGGGCAGGAAAAGACAGCAGCACACAGCATACCACATAGCCGAGCTGCAGCAGCATAAGGCCAGCTCTCACACACAGCCAGTCGGACCAGAGAGCGGATGCTGACTCCCCAATCACCTGGGCAAGCTTGGGCCAAAGGCAGAACCTTGGCGCCACTTGCTCTTCCGGGGAACACGGTAAGCACCGGCTCATAGATTCACATTCCCAGATGATCCTTCACCACATAACCCAGGAGAACCCTCAGTGAACAGCAGGCTGCTACACTGAGATCAGGGCAGCTCTGCATAATTACATCAGCCATAACCACAAGCTCCTGAGAGGCAGGCTGCTACACAAACATCAGGGCAGTTCTGTTCCTCACCTCATCAGGATTAAACGGGCCCCACACTGCCGCTAGGACCTGGTAGTTCAATTGCCATACCGCACATGCCGAGTGCCCGGCTTTGAAGGCAGCTGCTGGCTCGGCATGTGCGGTATGGCAATTGAACTACCAGGTCCTAGAGGCAGAAGTGGTGGTGAAACTAGCTCCAGATATACAAAGGGCATAAGAATCCTCTATGCAAGCAGAAATACAATCGCTTCAAAAGGAATTAACACAACAAGCCAAACAATTGCTAGTAATGGAACAAAGGGTTTCGAATACGGAGGATTCACAAGCAATAACGAGATGTAAATTGGAAGAAGTCACCCTAGAAGTCAAACTCATGAATGATAAAATCGATGATATCGAGAACCGCTCCAGACGAAACAATTTGTGTCTGGTGCTTCTGCGAAATAGAACTCCCAAAGGTCCAAGGCAACACAGGCAGATGCAGAGTAGAACGAGCACACAGACTAGGCCAAGATTCAAAACTTGCAAACTCACAACTCTCAAACAGAGAACTTACCACACTAAGGCCTCGGCAGGTAATTATGCGATACCTGGACTTCATTAATAAAACAGACATCATAAGAGCATTCCATCAATGCACCCCTCCCTTGATGTTCAGAAATTCTAAATTGCTCCTTTTTGAAGATTATTCAGCCTAGGTCACAAAGAGGAGGAGAGCATTTAGCCAAACTGCACAGCGTTGGTGGAGAGACGGATAAGATTCCAGTTGGCACTTCCAGCTGGCACTTCCTGCGACACTAACAGTGTTCTATGAAGATGGCGCATTGGGGACCTACTCAACACCAAAGGCTGCAGAGGAAGCAATGACGAAACATTGAGTACTTACGGCATCCCAACTCCGCCCGGGAAGAGGGACTAGAGATACTTCTCCATCACCTCGCAAAACCTGCGCAGTCACGACTGAAGGTCCCCCTCTCCAGAGGCTGGAATGAACTTTCCCAGATCGCTCAGGAGAGATGGAATCTAGACCACAGGCCCTGTGTATTCTGTTAAGTATTCGTATGCATTGTTATTTTGCTATTGTTTATCATCTACTAAACAACCTTAAAGATGCTATGGAGTTACCAGCAGTAAAATGCCTTGGGGGGGGGGGCTTAGATTCACAAAAGCGGTAGAGGGGAGCTCACCACCTACCAGCCCTAGCGCAAGCAATATCCCAGTTCTGGGATCACAGCAAAACCATAATAAGTAAAATATGAGAGTTATAACATGGAATCTTAAGGGATTGCGTTCCCCGCAGAAACACACAAAAATATTGCAACATTTAGGGCGAGCGCGACCAGACATTGTCCTGTTGCAGGAAACCCATCTGGAGGATGAGGACTATTGGGGCCTTAAAAAATTCTGGGTAGGAGAGGTGGTTGGCTCCTCAGTGCAAAATCGGAAAGCTGCTCTACAAAAATTTTTCAGGGAAAATAACAAACCAGACACATGATACAGAGGGTAGATGGCTCAGACTCCAGATAGACTACCAGGGGGAAAAGTGGTCCATTTACAATATATACGGTCCAAATGAGGCAAATGGGCCTTTCTTTGACCAATTGACTGTCACCATTTTGAATGACGGTGGTGACATGAAAACTACTTGGTGGTGACATGAATGCAGTTTTATCCACAGACGAAGACTGCAAGCGTACTTGCACCGCTCAACCGGTAACAAGACCGATAGCACGCCCTGCTGACCAAACATTAGCTAACTTCATACACAGAACAGGGTTACAGGACGCCTGGTGCACAATGCACCAAGATGCCAGGGAGTATACGCACAACTCCCACCCTCATGACAGTTGGTCACGTATAGACTATTTACTCCTCTCAGATAAGACCTGTAGGCACCTACTGATGGCCGAAATAGGGGATCTTGCTATATCTGATCATTTGCCGGTACAAATTGATATCCATAAAACATACCCCAAAGGCACATACATTTTGTGGAGGTTTCCCTCATATCTGACGTAAGACGATACGTTTATACAACTGCTTGAGGGGTGGTGGACCAAGCACAAATTTGTAAATGGGGCACACAGAGAGGAGCTAGGGGCATTTTGGACATCAGCCAAAACAGTGATAAGAGGCAGGCTCATGGCATATAGGGTTAAACTCAAAAAGAACATAGAGGATCAGTATACAAAGGCTAGTGCAGCACTGCGATCAGCCTACAGAACGTATTTAAATGATTGCTGGTCAACTAACAAATAGGCATGGGAAGAGGCTAGATCTACCTATGAGAGGAGGAACAGAAAGTAGGAACAGTACCACCAACCGATTGAAGCAGAGCTCTTTCGATTTGGGAATAAATTGGGGCATCTACTAGCAAGGCTGGCAATATAAAGGGACAATATAATCCAACACATGTCAACACACTCCGCACAACATCAGGTCAACTAGTCTCATCCCCAAAAGAAGTAAACTCCACATTCAAAAAATGTTATGCTAATCTTTACACAGACGCGATAGTAGGGGAAGGGGAAGCACAGCAGTACTTGGCAGACATAGATGTTCCGTGACTAACCCAGTCACAATTCGAAACCCTTAATGCCGAAATCAGATCGGAAGAAGTAAACAGAGCCAATTATAACCTAAAAATGGCAAAGCTCCGAGCCCTGACATATACATGGCAGAGTTTTATAAGGCACTCTAAGGCAGAAATAATATACCAGTTTTGACACCATATTTCAACAACCTGCTCCAGGGATATCTGCTTCCTCTGCATTCTAAAACGGCACATATAAAACTACTACCTAAAGAGAGGAAGGCCGTGTTAAACCTGGGATCCTACCGCCCCATATCTCTTATTGATCAAGATGTGAAATTAATGTCAAATATAATGGCAGACAGGCTATCACAACTCATGCTATCAGTGATAAGCAAGGCTAAGGTGGGCTTCATTAAAGGGGAGCGGCGGGGACCAATATCAGAAAAGTATTAACAGTCCTGGATAGAGTGCAGTGCAATCCGCGGCCAGAAGTACACCCAGTATTGGTAACATTGGATGCTGAAAAAGCCTTCGATAACATAAGATGGCCCTGGCAGTGGAGGGCACTGGAAAAATTTGGATTCTCAGGGAATCTATACACCGAACCTAAAGCACAGATCCACACCCCAGGTTTTTTGTCTGACACATTTAAACTTCAAAGAGGCACACGCCAAGGATGTCCTTTACCTCCGCTGCTCTTTGATTTAGCTCTGGAGCCTTTGGCCAGAGTACTAGAAGATACAGAGCTATTTAGCGGTATAAGGGTGGGAGATAGAGAGGGTAAACAACCCATGTTCGCGGATGACAATCCGGCCCAAGATCTCCAGCGGGCACTAGACCACATAGGAAAGTTTGGAAGGTTTGCAGGCTTACACATAAACATTACAAAGGGCAAAGCCCTTGATATTTGTCCACACCGCAGGGGCCCTGATTGGCCCTCGGCTAACATAGGCATCAAGTGGGTGGACACACACCTAACTTATCTGGGTGTACTAGTGGGCAGAACACCGAACACCATATACTCCCTGAACTACCCACCACTCATAACTAAAATTCTAACAGAACTCACACGTTGGCAGTAACTACCCCTTACAATGTTGGGTAGATGTTACATGATAAAAATGATCCCTTTCCCCAGGCTCCTATACCCGCTGCAAACCATTCCCATCCTCTTAAAACATACAGATGCGAATAAATTAATGAGGGCATTTCAGACATTAATATGGAGGGGAAGAAACCTCAGATAAAAGCCTAAAAACTAATGTTAGACAAATATGAGGGGGAGTTTACTTAACTAATATCCATGGTTATAAACTGGCAAGTCTCTTCCACCATGTCTTAGACTGGATCCACAACACAAACAAATTTTCCAACACAGAACTAGAATCGGCACTCACAGCACTTAGCAATAGCAATTGCAAAAGCAAAATCCTCGATAGTACTAAGAGATATGCTGGTAGCATGGAAGGAAGTGCGTAAACTATATTCCCTTCTTCCTCTCTAAACGCATGCCCCTATGGCAACATAGAGAATTCACCCCGGGTATAGAAAGTGTCCTCTACAGGCCTTGGAAGGAAAGCGAAATCCAGAAAGTAGGTGACCTACTCCACGAGACAGAACCGCGATGGTTGACGGAACAGGAGCTGCAAGACAAATACTCACTAACATACCACCAACTACACCACTTTCTCAGGCAAAGGTTAGCTCACTAAACAAAAGAAGCCTCAGAAACTGCCTTCACATCTTTCTTGGGGACCCCACAGAGTGTGCGTTCCATTTCCCTTATTGTACACAAATATAAAACTGCAATTGCTCAAGGGGACACAACTGTAGGTAGGAAAGTGCTGGGCCAGAAAATTCTCAGAGAGAGAAGTCTATGAGGGAAGCTTAAAAGGCTGGGCCAAAGTCAGAAAGTGTGTCGCAAGTGAGCAATGGAGGGAAACCTTCTTTAGAACCTTACACCACACCTACTATGGCTTTAAAATACCCAGAACACCATCCAAACCAGATATACTGATAGCGTGCCCGAAGTGCTTAGAACCAAAAGCAGATTTGTGGCATGGCGTGTGGCAATGTGACCACTCACAAAATTACTGGCAATCAGTCAAAGACCACATTCTGGTCAAATGGAAGGTTAACTTACCTATGGACCCGCTGCTTTTTGTTTTACATGTTGAAGAGGTGGGGGAGGACCAAGATGACGGCTACACCATACGACTAGATATACATGCCCTTCTACTGGTAGCAAAAAGGTGTATAATGAATCATAGGATTCAACCGACAATTCCTACTATCACAGAAGTGATATCCCAAATGAGACACCTAATAAGTGTCAGATCCGCTGGCAGGGACTTCGCGTCTGCTGGTCCTTCTACCCTCCATGCTGACAATGCTAGCGATCCTCCCCGAGTTTCTGCGCGTCTCCTCACTGGCTCCGCGAATTAACCCTGCTGCACGCGCAGGGCAGCGGTCATCCAGGACGCATGCGCTTTAGGTAAATTAAAGCTGTCTGTCTTCTGAATCAGCCTGGGTTCCTGCTCCTCTGGGATTCTGGGGGCGGATTTCAGGCTGCATAAATTGGATCTGGACCTTCCACCTGTGCCAGTGTTTGTCCTTCTGGAACTTACAGCCTATCTGGATTCCTGGTCTCCTCTAGCATTGTTTGCTTCACCCTGGTATTGTGTTCACCAGTTATGTTACTCTTCCTTGTCTAGTGGTTTCACCTTAACGTACCCTCTGGTGTTACCCGGCAGTTTTGCTTACCCTTATATGTTCAGTGTCTGTACATCTTTAGTTCTCTTTCCTCATGTCTGCTTTTGTTTCTTATGCTGTCTTGAACCCTGCTTGTTTCATCCTTGTTCATTCTGTTTTTCCCTCTGTCTGAATACTGTCCTAACGCCTACACTGCAGTTTTTCTGTCCGTATCACCTTGCTGCGGCTGAAAGACCTATTTAGGTTCCTCTCACCTCTAAGGGCTTTGCAGGGTAGTTAGGAGGTTCCTGCAGCAGAGGCTCCCTACCTTCAAGGGGGTTTCTGCCTTGGTAGGGTCTAGTTGGTAGATCAGCGCAGGTTTAGTTCGCCCTCTTGCTCTGTTCTGTCAGCCTGCACTCAGACTGTGTGGTAGTTTTGTGTACAGTATTCCAGACGTGAGTTTTCCTAACAATAAGGGTAGACCGACTAGAAACCCTGAGACATAAAGAAAAACAGGCGAAAGGTTTCTTCCGAAAATGGAACACCTTTATTACAACACATATGACAAGGACGGAAATAGTAGAATTAGTTACTCCATTTTGTCTCACTGAATGGTATAATATATAATTCCTCAAAGGCTCATTGGGAGCTCTGCAATTATGAAAGTCAGAACGTCATAAAGGAAGGTCACCAAAGAGCACCGTCCTCCCTACGGTGGAACAAGCAGCGGGTCTTAGAAACAGGTATTAGCACAAACATAAAGACGCACCCTCACAGGGCATCCTCATTTAATAAACATTTAAATTCTCATGTCAATCTACAACATCTCATTTTATGCTTTGTATGTATCCTTACGTGCTGTATCAGAATCTGCATTGTGATTAATAATACTTGCAAATTGTTAATGAACCAAGCAAAATGTGTAAGATGTACATGTTAATGTTCTTTTCTGAAAATCAAATAAAATGTTTAAAAAAAAAAAAACATATTATAAATATCTACAGCACCATTCCATAAAGTAAATAAGAGACACGAGGCAGGGGTGCTCAATGTGCGGATTATCTTAAGGAGGCGACTCTCTAATTCGGAACGTTATGCTGCCTCTGGGAGGTAGTCTCAGTTCAAGTACCGATCAGGATACGTGAAGAAAGTACCTTATATACTCGAGTATAAGCCTAGTTTTTCAGCACAAAAATATGTGCTAAAAACCCAAACTCGGCTTATACTCGAGTAAACAAAATATAGGTTTTACCAGGTTTTTGTCTTAAAATTAGGGGCCTCGACTTATACTTGGGTCGGCTTATACTCGAGTATATACGGTAGTCTCTATTCCTAGAGAACCTTGTGACTTTCCCGTAGATCCAAAGGAAGACCCAGCGTGATTCATTCCAATTGTAGTTTATTTGCAGGGTTCATATATAAAAACAATAAATACAAGAAGGACAAGACGCGTTTCGGATCCGGACCGGAGCCTTCATCAGTTGTGTTACATAGCAAAAATGTGTGTACCGCATTTAAATGTTTTGAAAATGTTTTGGCGCAGTACACGCCAAGGGTGGGGATTCCCGTGCAGGATGATTAATAGAAGACTGATAGAATCGATTGGAAATAATGTGCAAAATAGCAGAAAAAGAAGAACATTACAATAAATAAAGGAATAAAATATAGTAAAAAACACTGAAAATCTAAAACGAGATATGTTTGAAACTTAATATTAAAATTAGGCTTAATTTGTATCCTACTTGCGGGTCATGCGGGTCAGGGTGCTTTTCCGTTCTTTTGACTGGTGTTGGACATAAAAAGCTACAAAGATGGTCGTCAAGTACCTATTGGGAACTACAGCTACGGAAGCCTGTGTGAACCAAACTAGTGCAGTGCGAGTCGTGAGTCCGATGCGCACAAGTGGCTTGTCTGAAAAGGGAGACTGATCTAAGGTATGTATCTCAACAGAGATTTTTCTTAAAGATTGTCGGAATACGTGTTTCATTCCGCAAAATACTAAATGTAGTGAGATTGTTATGGTAAGGAGAGGGGATTCATGTGTTTACTAAACCAGAATAGTTTCCGTGACTTCATTCAATCTAGTTGGCTTCAAAGTTTTTAATTTAAACATCCAAAATATTTCTTTTCATTTTCAAATCTATTTGATATTTCTTCCCCCCCCTGATCTATCGGGGTGATACTATAATTAACATTATTTTTAATGTGTGGACAGACCATGTTTTTAATTGCCGTGATGTATATTAAATCTATGTTGATTTAAACGACAATAGAGAGGTTGTGTTGTTCTTCCGATATATTGCACGCCACACTGGCAGTTAATTAGAAAGATCACATACCAGGATTGGCATGTCATATTCGTTTTTATATTAAACATTTCTTTGGTGGAATTAGAGCAGAAATGTGTCAGTATTATGCTCGATCACTTTACAACACAGGCAATTGTTCTTGTTGCATCTTGTAACTTTTTTATTGCTATTGTCAGTGCTGATAGTGGTACATTTTTTATGTTGTTTAGGTATGCTCGGTGGTGGAAGTCGCTGTTTCAGTGTTCTGGCCCTTCTGTACGTGAATTGAGGGTTTCTTGAAATATTCTTCTCTAAATAGGGGTCATTTAACAAAATATGACAGTGTTTCCTGATTACACCTTCTATTTTCTTATGATTATTGGTGTAAGTTATGATGAATCTGATCTCATTATTATGACTGTATTTGTTGTTATTTTTATGCTTCCGTATTTGTTCTCTTTTAGAGGATAGTAAACACTCTAATTGAGTGTGTTGACTGGCTTGATGTTTCTCAATGATCTTGGCTTGTTCGTTAAAAGTGATGGTGTCGCTACAGTTTTTTCTTATTCTTAAAAATTGGCTATATGGTATATTATGTAACCACTTCTTGTGATGTCCACTGCTTTAAAATATGTTTCGGTAATAATTTTGTTACCGCTATGTTTGATTAGTAAATCTAATAATTACATTTTTTCTTTTTGTACATTTAGGGTAAGTTTTATTCCCCATTTATTATTATTGATTGCTTTGAAATATTTCTCCAGTTGGATTTTATCGCCTCTCCAAATCATGAATAAATCGTCTATATACCTATAATAGGTTACCAGATTTCCTCTGTGTAATTCCTTTCGTGTGATGTGCAGGTTTTCAAAAAACCCCATGAAAATGTTAGCATATGAGGGTGCAATTCTTGTGCCCGTCGCTGTTCCCCCTGTTTGGTGATAGGTCCTACTACCATACACAAAATAATTGCTCTGTAGTTTAAACTGTAGGCATCAGAGGATGACTAATCTTTGCTCTTCTTTAATGCATGTATCATTCTCAAGTGTTTGTTCTATACAGGCTAGGCCAGTGGTGGCGAACCTATGGCACTGGTGCCAGAGGTGGCACTAGGAGCCCTTTCTGTGGGCACTCAGGCTATCACCAGAGAGGACTCAACGTATCTTCCTGCAGTCCCAGACAGCCCAGGACTTGCTGTGCACAGAGCTATTTGGGGACTACTGGAGGAGTGGGAAGGTGTGGACAGATCTGGATTATCAATGTAGCTCCTGCCCTGACAATTCTTCTTGTTTAGGGGATCCTGGAAGGAAGCAACAATGATCATCCAAATTTCCTCAGGGTGCGATTATGAATGGGGTATAAAACACAAATTAAATTTCTGTGTTGACACTTTGCGATAAATAAGTAGATCTTGGTTGTAGTTTGGCCACTCAGCCACTAAAAGGTTCGCCATCACTGGGCTAGGCCCACCCAATCATCAATGTTACTAGATAGGGCTGCAACATCCATGGTGACAAGCCAATAATGTTGTTCCCATGTTAAATCTTTCTTAATGAGTTCACCGGAATCTTTTATGTAACTGGGTAGATTAATGACATACGGTTGTAGAAATAAATCTACATAGTGAGATAATTTACTGGTGAGACTTTGGACATTGGAGACAATTGGGCTTCCTGGTGGTACTGTGGGGTTTGTATTTTAGGGAGGTGGTAAAAATATGGCTTATTGGGTTGAATAACAGAGATAAATTTCTTTTCTTTTTTGTTCAAGTAGCCTTTAAGGTACCCCTATTTGATAATGTCATTAAATTATTTAGTGATGGAAGGAAACGGATCCATTGTAATTTTACGATAATAGTTAGGATCCGATAAAATGTTAAAGGCTTCATTTTGATAGTCTTCCCATGGAAACTATGGTTGCTATGGGCCAAAAAAGGTACTAAATGAGGATCGAGAGGCAAAATACTTTGAGGAATGATGCCCAGGGATAGCTGGAGCAGAATTATGTTTTTTAGTTTTTTTGCTCAGAATGACGGTTACACTTTAAAGTCTCCCTGGGAATCATTCCTCAAAGTATTTTGCCTCTCGGTCCTCTATCAGTACCTCTTTTAGCCCATAATACTTATGGTTTCCAGCTCTCAAAAAAACTACAATCAGCAAGATGGAGGGGCAGCACATGACTCCTGTCACCTCATCACAAGCGCACGCTGTTGACCAATGACACCAGAGCTATCTATCTATGTCACATGTATGTATATATCTATGTACCTAACTATCTATCTATATATCTATCTATGTACCTACCTAAGTCCGTAGTCTCTGCTCCTTTGTGAAGATGGGATGTGCTTAGCAACAGCTGTCTGAGAGATCACTGTCATCTAGGGTCTGCAGAATACAAGAGAAAGGAGCAAGATTCGGGTAACTAATCCAATTGCAAAAGGGCTTAAAATTACCTGCCTTACAACATATCAAAAGTTTTTTGAAATGATGGTTACTAGAGATGAGCGAGCACTAAAATGCTCGGGTACTCGTTATTCGAGACGAACTTTTCCCAATGCTCGAGTGCTCGTCTCGAATAACGAGCCCCATTGAAGTCAATGGGAGACTCGAGCATTTTTCAAGGGGACCAAGGCTCTGCACAGGGAAGCTTGGCCAAACACCTGGGAACCTCAGAAAAGGAAGGAAACACCACGGAAATGGACAGGAAACAGCAGGGGCAGCATGCATGGATGCCTCTGAGGATGCTTAATCGCACCATTATGCCAAAATTATGGGCAACAGCATGGCCATGACAGAGTGACCGAATGAGGCTAGATAGCATCTAAAACATGCAATAATTGACCCTGACATTATAGGGGACGGCATGCAGAGGCAGCGGCAGCAGCGGCAGGCTAGAGAGTGTCATGGCGACATACCCTAAATGGACTCAGGCTTCACCAAAGGAGGTGAGCAAGAAGCGCTGAAATGATTTCCTATGTGAACAAAAGGTTGACGGTATATTTAGTCGATAACACAGCATGGTGGCGACATAGTGACCAAGTTCCATAACGTATCTGTTGAAACACCCGAAAAATGAGCCTGACACAGCTCTTTTGATAAGGGGACGACATGTGGAGGCAGCCATGGAGACGACTTCCATGATTAAGAGCGAAAGTATGGGGCATTCATATTGCGCTGCTATGATTGCAACTTCAGGTCTCCAGCATGGCGGCGACAGATGGGCCGAGTTCCACTATGTATCTGGTGAAACACCTGAAAATTCTGCCTGACACAGCTCGTTTGATAAGGGGATGATGTGCTGCATATCCTCTCGTGCTCCAGCGTCTGGGGTATAAAGAGTTGAAATGAGACATTGGTGGACGCTGTGGAGGATCGTGGAGGCAAAATGGACAGGAAACAGCAGGGGCAGCATGCATGGATGCCTCTGAGGCTGCCTAATCTTGGGATGGAACTGGCGGTCCACTGCCAGGCGAGCTTTCGCCTGTCCAAGCCCCTGTCTCTCTGCTCCTCCCCACCCAAAATGGGCCTGGGGGCCAGAAGCGTTTACTTTGAAAAAATTATAATTTTCAAAGCAGGCCGGGTCGTTTGAATATTTCACCTAGGAATAATGGAATAGCATAGTGGTTCTATTTTTAATTGTTTTTACGGAAATGGTTCCATGATTAAGAGCGACAGTATGGGGCATCCATATTGGGCTGCTATGATTGCAACTTCAGGTCTCCAGCATGGCGGCGACAGAAACACCTGGTGAAACACCTGAAAATTCTGCCTGACACAGCTCGTTTGATAAGGGGACGATGTATGGAGGCAGTGAACTAGTAGTAGATTAAAGGTGCTGCAGTTAAAACTATGTTAGTTGGATCTTGAGATGGAGCTGGCGCTCCGCTGCCAGGCGAGCTTTCGCCAATCCAAGCCCCTGTCTCTAGGCTACTCCCCAAACAGCACTTCTAAGAACCTTTTGTATAAGATCAAGTGTAGTAGCGTTCTTATAAGTTTAGGATATGGCGGGTGAGGGGAATGTAAACAGATGCGCAAGAAGCGCTGAAATAATATCGGTAAATGATATAATAGGTTACCAGATTTCCTCTGTGTAATTCCTTTCGGGTGATGTGCAGGTTTTCAAAAAACCCCATGAAAATGTTAGCATATTAGGGTGCAATTCTTGTGCCCGTCGCTGTTCCCCCTGTTTGGTGATAGGTCCTACTACCATACACAAAATAATTGCTCTGTAGTTTAAACTGTAGGCATCAGAGGATGACTAATCTTTGCTCTTCTTTAATGCATGTATCATTCTCAAGTGTTTGTTCTATACAGGCTAGGCCAGTGGTGGCGAACCTATGGCACTGGTGCCAGAGGTGGCACTAGGAGCCCTTTCTGTGGGCACTCAGGCTATCACCAGAGAGGACTCCACGTATCTTCCTGCAGTCCCAGACAGCCCAGGACTTGCTGTGCACAGAGCTATTTGGGGACTACTGGAGGAGTGGGAAGGTGTGGACAGATCTGGATTATCAATGTAGCTCCTGCCCTGACAATTCTTCTTGTTTAGGGGATCCTGGAAGGAAGCAACAATGATCATCCAAATTTCCTCAGGGTGCGATTATGAATATAAGATGTGACCGCAAGGGGTATAAAACACAAATTAAATTTCTGTGTTGACACTTTGCGATAAATAAGTAGATCTTGGTTGTAGTTTGGCCACTCAGCCACTAAAAGGTTCACCATCACTGGGCTAGGCCCACCCAATCATCAATGTTACTAGATAGGGCTGCAACATCCATGGTGACAAGCCAATAATGTTGTTCCCATGTTAAATCTTTCTTAATGAGTTCACCGGAATCTTTTATGTAACTGGGTAGATTAATGACATACGGTTGTAGAAATAAATCTACATAGTGAGATAATTTACTGGTGAGACTTTGGACATTGGAGACAATTGGGCTTCCTGGTGGTACTGTGGGGTTTGTATTTTAGGGAGGTGGTAAAAATATGGCTTATTGGGTTGAATAACAGAGATGAATTTCTTTTCTTTTTTGTTCAAGTAGCCTTTAAGGTACCCCTATTTGATAATGTCATTAAATTATTTAGTGATGGAAGGAAAAGGATCCATTGTAATTTTACGATAATAGTTAGGATCCGATAAAATGTTAAAGGCTTCATTTTGATAGTCTTCCCATGGAAACCATGGTTGCTATGTCCCAAAAAAGGTACTAAATGAGGATCGAGAGGCAAAATACTTTGAGGAATGATGCCCAGGGATAGCTGGAGCAGAATTATGTTTTTTAGTTTTTTTGCTCAGAATGACGGTTACACTTTAAAGTGTCCCTGGAAATCATTCCTCAAAGTATTTTGCCTCTCGGTCCTCTATCAGTACCTCTTTTGGCCCATAATACTTATGGTTTCCAGCTCTCAAAAAAACTACAATCAGCAAGATGGAGGGGCAGCACATGACTCCTCATCACAAGCGCACGCTGTTGACCAATGACACCAGAGCTATCTATCTATGTCACATGTATGTATATATCTATCTATGTACCTAACTATCTATCTATATATCTATCTATGTACCTACCTAAGTCCCAGGGCCGCATCTGCCATGAGGCGAGATGAAAATCTCGCTTCAGGCGGCAGAATGCGGGTCCCTGTAAAGGGCGGCGAAATTCGCCGCTCTAAAGTGGGCGATTCGGGCGTCCATTAACGCCCGAATCGCCCACCAGCTAAATAAATCGCGCCTGTCTCTTTAAGACACAGGCGCGATTTATATGCGGAGCGACGCAGCGCCTTTCCGGCAGCTGCGTCGCTCCGTTCTAAGCAGTGACACAGGCGTCATGACGTCACGCGCCTGTGTCACTGTGCGGAGCCGCGGCTGCCGGAAGCGCCGCGTGAGGACGGGACCCGCGCGCCAAGGGAGCAGCTGCCTGCAGGTGAGTATGATTTTTATTATTTTTCATGTATTTAATTAATTAAATGTGGCTAATAATTAATAGTGGGGGGGCGCTATATATATATCATATGGGGCCAGAATTATTTTATACTGGGGGGAGAGGGGCTTGATGGAATGCTATGTATTTTATTTGGGGCTATAATTATTTTATACTGGGGGGGTGGGCGCTATATATATCATATGGGGCCAGAATTATATTACACTGGGGGGGGGGGGGATGATGGAATGCTATGTATTTTATTTGGGGCTATAATTATTTTATACTGGGGGGGGGTGCAATATATATTTATATTATTTGTGGCTATACCGTGATTATTTTATACTGGGGGGAATGCTATATATATATTATTTGAGGCTATGATTGTTTTATACTGGGGGGATGCTATAGATATTATATGGGGCCAGAATTATTTTATACTAGGGGCGGGGGGGAGGTTCTGTATATTTTATTTGGGGATTTGGGGCTATACTTATTTTATACTGGGGGGATGCTATAGATATTATTTGGGGCTATAATTATTTTATACTGGGGGGGGATGCTATAGATATTATTTGGGGCTATAATTATTTTATACTGGGGGGATGCTATAGATATTATTTGGGGCTATAATTATTTTATACTGGGGGGGGATGCTATAGATATTATTTGGGGCTATAATTATTTTATACTGGGTGGGATGCTATAGATATTATTTGGGGCTATAATTATTTTATACTGGGGGGATGCTATAGATATTATTTGGGGCTATAATTATTTTATACTGGGGGGGGATTCAGTATATATTATATGGGGCCAGAATCATTTTATACTGGGGGGTGCTGTATATATTATATATCAATATATCACTAAGCTGGGGGGGCTGTATATCAGGTACAGTATATTACTAAGCTGCAGGGGCTGTATATGGGATACAGTATATTACTAAGCTGGGGGGGGGGCATATAGCAGGTACAGTATATTACTTAGCTGCAGGGGCTGTATATGGGATACAGTATATTACTAAGCTGGGGGGGCTGTATATCAGGTACAGTATATTACTAAGCTGCAGGGGCTGTATATGGGATACAATATATTACTAAGCTAGGGGGGCTGTATATGGAGTACAGTATATTACTAAGCTGGGGGGGCTGTATATGGGATACAGTATATTACTAAGCTGGGGGGGCTGTATATCAGGTACAGTATATTACTAAGCTGCAGGGGCTGTATATGGGATACAGTATATTACTAAGCTGGGAGGGGGCTCTATATGTGGGGCAAGATTTTATCCCTTTATAATGAAGGGATGTGTTATATGTGGGGTAGCGTGCGGTCAGTTGTGTTGTGAGGGGTATATTATTATTATTTAGGAGCACAGTGTTGTTATCCAGGAGACTTTATACTGTAAGTGACTGTGGTATTTTTAGGGACGCCGGGTGGAGATGCAGCACGGAGCTGAAGGTATCCGGCCATGAATTCAGCAGTGATACGTCATGGATTGGAGAACCCGGAATAAAGTCCTCCTGATGGAAGAGATTGTCATCTATAAGGTACTAGATGTTACTAATGCCTCTTAGATCCTGTAGTCAGTCACACAGTGTCAGGGAGCTGTCTGTAGGGATGTTACTTGTTAATAAAGTTTAAGGATTTACTTAACAGGGAGCGGGGGGCAGCATTTTAATATTCGCCTCAGGCAGCAAATATGCTAGAATCGGCCCTGCTAAGTCCGTAGTCTCTGCTCCTTTGTGAAGATGGGATGTGCTTAGCAACAGCTGTCTGAGAGATCACTGTCATCTAGGGTCTGCAGAATACAAGAGAAAGGAGCAAGATTCGGGTAACTAATCCAATTGCAAAAGGGCTTAAAATTACCTGCCTTACAACATATCAAAAGTTTTTTGAAATGATGGTTACTAGAGATGAGCGAGCACTAAAATGCTCGGGTACTCGTTATTCGAGACAAACTTTTCCCGATGCTCGAGTGCTCGTCTCGAATAACGAGCCCCATTGAAGTCAATGGGAGACTTGAGCATTTTTCAAGGGGACCAAGGCTCTGCACAGGGAAGCTTGGCCAAACACCTGGAAACCTCAGAAAAGGAAGGAAACACCACGGAAATGGACAGGAAACAGCAGGGGCAGCATGCATGGATGCCTCTGAGGATGCTTAATCGCACCATTATGCCAAAATTATGGGCAACAGCATGGCCATGACAGAGTGACCGAATGAGGCTAGATAGCATCTAAAACATGCAATAATTGACCCTGACATTATAGGGGACGGCATGCAGAGGCAGCGGCAGCAGCGGCAGGCTAGAGAGTGTCATGGCGACATACCCTAAATGGACTCAGGCTTCACCAAAGGAGGTGAGCAAGAAGCGCTGAAATGATTTCCTATGTGAACAAAAGGTTGACGGTATATTTAGTCGATAACACAGCATGGTGGCGACATAGTGACCAAGTTCCATAACGTATCTGGTGAAACACCCGAAAAATGAGCCTGACACAGCTCTTTTGATAAGGGGACGACATGTGGAGGCAGCCATGGAGACGACTTCCATGATTAAGAGCGACAGTATGGGGCATTCATATTGTGCTGCTATGATTGCAACTTCAGGTCTCCAGCATGGCGGCGACAGATGGGCCGAGTTCCATATGTATCTGGTGAAACACCTGAAAATTCTGCCTGACACAGCTCGTTTGATAAGGGGATGATGTGCTGCATATCCTCTCGTGCTCCAGCGTCTGGGGTATAAAGAGTTGAAATGAGACATTGGTGGACGCTGTGGAGGATCGTGGAGGCAAAATGGACAGGAAACAGCAGGGGCAGCATGCATGGATGCCTCTGAGGCTGCCTAATCTTGGGATGGAGCTGGCGGTCCACTGCCAGGCGAGCTTTCGCCTGTCAAAGCCCCTGTCTCTCTGCTCCTCCCCACCCAAAATGGGCCTGGGGGCCAGAAGCGTTTACTTTGAAAAAATTATAATTTTCAAAGCAGGCCGGGTCGTTTGAATATTTCACCTAGGAATAATGGAATAGCATAGTGGTTCTATTTTTAATTGTTTTTACGGAAATGGTTCCATGATTAAGAGCGACAGTATGGGGCATCCATATTGGGCTGCTATGATTGCAACTTCAGGTCTCCAGCATGGCGGCGACAGATGGGCTGAGTTCCACTATGTATCTGGTGAAACACCTGAAAATTCTGCCTGACACAGCTCGTTTGATAAGGGGACGATGTATGGAGGCAGTGAACTAGTAGTAGATTAAAGGTGCTGCAGTTAAAACTATGTTAGTTGGATCTTGAGATGGAGCTGGCGCTCCGCTGCCAGACGAGCTTTCGCCAATCCAAGCCCCTGTCTCTAGGCTACTCCCCAAACAGCACTTCTAAGAACCTTTTGTATAAGATCAAGTGTAGTAGCGTTCTTATAAGTTTAGGATATGGCGGGTGAGGGGAATGTAAACAGATGCGCAAGAAGTGCTGAAATAATATCGGTAAATGATAAAAGTTTGCCAGTATATTTTGTGGATTACACAGCAGGGTGGCGACAAAGTTAACAAGTTTGATGTGGAAGCCATGAAAACAACCCAAAATTCTGCCCGACACAGCTCGTTTGATAAGGGGATGATGTATGGAGGCAGTGAACTAGTAGTAGATTAAAGGTGCTGCAGTTAAAACTATGTTAGTTGGATCTTGAGATGGAGCTGGCGCTCCGCTGCCAGGCGAGCTTTCGCCAATTCAAGCCCCTGTCTCTAGGCTACTCCCCAAACAGCACTTCTAAGAACCCTTTGTATAAGATCAAGTGTAGTAGCGTTCTTATAAGTTTAGGATATGGCGGGTGAGGGGAATGTAAACAGATGCGCAAGAAGCGCTAAAATAATATCGGTAAATGATAAAAGTTTGCCAGTATATTTTGTGGATTACACAGCAGGGTGGCGACAAAGTTAACAAGTTTGATGTGGAAGCCATGAAAACAACCCAAAATTCTGCCTGACACAGCTCGTTTGATAAGGGGATGATGTATGGAGGCAGTGAACTAGTAGTAGATTAAAGGTGCTGCAGTTAAAACTATGTTAGTTGGATCTTGAGATGGAGCTGGCGCTCCGCTGCCAAGCGAGCTTTCGCCAATCCAAGCCCCTGTCTCTAGGCTACTCCCCAAACAGCACTTCTAAGAACCTTTTGTATAAGATCAAGTGTAGTAGCATTCTTATAAGTTTGGGATATGGCGGGTGAGGGGAATGTAAACAGATGCGCAAGAAGCGCTGAAATAATATCGGTAAATGATAAAAGTTTGCTCGTATATTTTGTGGATTACACAGCAGGGTGGCGACAAAGTTAACAAGTTTGATGTGGAATCCATGAAAACAACCCAAAATTCTGCCTGACACAGTTCGTTTGATAAGGAGACCATGTATGGAGGCAGCTGTATGGATGACTTTTGGAGGCAGCTATGGCGATGACGTGTGGAGGTAGCAATGGAGACAACGTGTGGAGCCAGCTAAAAAGACGACATGTGGAGGCTGCTATGGAGACAATTTAATTTGGATAGTGCCTGTATGTGGCAGTCCAAAAAAGTTTTCAAACCAGAGGAGCAGGTAGGTGGTCCTCCAGAAAAATTAAATAAATTGAGTGCCTGTATGTGGCAGTCCAAAAAAGTTTTCAAACCAGAGGAGCAGGTAGGTGGTCCTCCAGAAAAATTAAATAAATTGAGTGCCTGTATGTGGCAGTCCAAAAAAGTTTTCAAACCAGAGGAGCAGGCAGGTGGTCCTCCAGAAAAATTAAATAGATTGAGTGCCTGTATGTGGCACTCCCAAAAATTGCTTAAAACAGAGGACCGGGTAGGTGGCCCTCCAGAAAAATTAAATACATAGAGTACTATAGCTAGAGCCAGTTGGCCCTGGCAAAAAATAGCCAGTTTCCTATGCTTTAGTGTACAAAGAGGAGGAGAAGGAGGACAATGAGGAGGAGAAGTGCATACATTATTCAGGTTGAGCTTCTTTCACCTGGTGGAGAATGAAAATTCGGAGAAATCCAGGCTTTATTCATCTTGATAAGCGTCAGCCTGTCAGCGCTGTCAGTCGACAGGCGTGTACGCTTATCGGTGATGATGCCACCAGCTGCACTGAAAACCCGCTCGGACAACACGCTAGCGGCAGGGCAGGCAAGAACCTCCAAGGCGTACAGCGCCAGTTCGTGCCACATGTCCAGATTTGAAACCCAGTAGTTGTAGGGAGCTGTGTGATCATTTAGGACGATGGTATGGTCAGCTACGTACTCCCTCACCATCTTTCTGTAAAGATCAGCCCTACTCTGCACCTTCGTGAGCAAATCAGACAGATTGGGGTATGTCTTGAGGAAACGCTGAACTATGAGATTTAACACATGGGCCAGGCATGGCACATGTGTCAGTCTGCCGAGTTGCAGAGCCGCCACCAGGTTACGGCCGTTGTCACACACAATCATGCCTGGCTTGAGGTTCAGCGGTGCCAGCAACAGATCAGTCTGAGGTGTGCCTTTTATCGCCTAGGCTCAGCAGTTTGAGCACCGCCTGCTGTCGCTTAGCGATAGCACTGCTGCTGTGCCTAGAGCTACCGACTGATGGCGCCATGCCCACGGATGGTAATTCAAAGGAGGAGGAGGTGGAGGAGGAGGGTTGGGAGGAGGAGGAGGCATAGTAGGCCTTTGAGACCTGGACCGAGGTAGGCCCCGCAATCCTCAGCGTCGGCAGTATATGAGCAGCCCCAGGGTCAGACTCGGTCACAGCCTCCACCAAGTTAACCCAATGTGCCGTCAGCGATATATAGTGGCCCTGCCCGGCAGCACTCGTCCACGTGTCCGTGGTCAGGCGGACCTTGTCAGAAATGGCGTTGGTCAGGGCACGGATGATGTTCTCTGACACGTGCTTGTGCAGGGCTGGGACGGCACATCGGGAAAAGTAGTGGCGGCTGGGGACCGAATACCGAGGGGCGGCCGCCGCCATGAGGTTTCGAAAGGCCTCGGTCTCTACCACCCTATAGGGCAGCATCTCCAGGCTAAGCAACTTGGAGATGTGGATGTTGAGGGCTTGGGCGTGTGGGTGGGTTGCGCTATACTTCCTTTTGCGCTCCAGCGTCTGGGGTATGGAGAGCTGAACGCTGGTGGATGCTGTGGAGGATCGTGGAGGCGAAGATAGGGTTTTCGCACGGGAGGTGTTTGGGCCGTGGTCCTGGGCAGGGGGCTGACTAGCAGATGACACAGGGGAAGGAGCAGTGGTGTGCCCGGCCGGAGGTGAACGGGCTTGGTGCCATTGAGTGGGGTGTTTAGCATTCATATGCCTGCGCATACTGGTGGTAGTTAAGCTAGTAATGGTGGAACCCCTGCTGATCCTGGTTTGGCAAAGGTTGCACACCACAGTCCGTCGGTCATCCGGTATTTCTTTAAAGAACCTCCAGACTTCTGAAAATCTAGCCGTCGCCACGGCAGCTTGACTATGGGCAATATTTGGCGCTGATGCACCAGCTCTGGCCCTGCCTCTCCGTCTGGCCCCACCACTGCCTCTTCCAACCTGTTCTGCTATAGGACTCGCCTCCGTCTCAGAAGCACTGCGTTCACCCGGCCTATCAACCCAGCTTGGGTCTGTCACCTCATCATCCTCCGATCCCTCAGTCTCCTCCCCCCTCGGACTTCCTGCCCTGACAACAACTTCACCACTGTCTGACAACCGTGTCTCCTCATCGTCCGACACCTCTTTACACACTTCTTCCACTACGTCAATAATGTCATCATCACCCACAGACTGCGACTGGTGGAAAACCAGGGCATCGGAAAATTGCTCAGCAGCAACCGGACAAGTGGTTTGTGACTGTGGAAAGGGTCCAGAAAACAGTTCCTTAGAGTATGCCGGTTCAAATGCCAAATTTTGCTGGGAGGGGGCATACTGGGGGGAAGGAGGCTGAGGTGGAGGAGCTGGAGGAGTGCAGTGACATGGGTGGACTGCGTGGAAGACTGACTGGTGGACAAATGGCTAGAAGCATTGTCCGCAATCCACGACATCACCTCTTCGCACTGTTCTGGCCTCAACAGTGCTCTACCATGAGTCCCAGTAACTTGAGACATGATGAACCTAGGGAGTGTAGCTCTGCGGCGTTCCCCTGCTCCCTCATCTGCAGGTGGTGTCTCACCCCGCCCAGGACCACGGCCTCTGACCCCTGCAGTAGTTGGACGCCCACGTCCACGCCCTCGTCCTCTACCCCTAGCCCTCGGGGTAAACATTTTCAAAATTAAAGTGTAAACTTCAAATTTTTTTTTTTGTGTGTTTTTTTGTGTTTTTTTTTTTAAACAAAACGATGCTATCCTATTGCTATGGCTAGTTTCTAACCTACACTGACAGCACACAACTGGATTTTGTGCTGTGCCAGATGACTTTGAGTTATAAGAGAAATAAACGTAAAAAATAAATAAATCAGCAGACTCGGCGTAATTCAAATCAAACCCCTAATAAATTGTCCCACTTCGGTGTTTGAGGTGGATATGTGTGTCACTAAGAGCTAAACACAACGGTCGCAAGTCTCCCTGCAAATTCCTCACAATATGGTACTAGCTGCACTACTAATGCCAGCAAGCCCAGCCACAAGCAAACCAAAAAAAAAAGGAAAATGTAACGCTATTGTAGGCTTAAATAAGCCGTTGGGGTTCTCCTATGGCTAATTTCTAGCCCACACTCAAAGCAAACTGCTTTGGCAGATTACTGTGAGTTCTAAAAAGAAATAAACGTAAAAAAAAATATATCAGCAGACTCAGCGTAATTCAAATCAAACCCCTAATAAATTGTCCCACTTCGGTGTTTGAGGTGGATATGTGTGTCACTAAGAGCTAAACACAACGGTCGCAAGTCTCCCTGCAAATTCCTCACAATATGGTACTAGCTGCACTACTAATGCCAGCAAGCCCAGCCACAAGCAAACCAAAAAAAAAAGGAAAATATAACGCTATTGTAGGCCTAAATAAGCCGTTGGGGTTCTCCTATGGCTATTTTCTAGCCCACACTCAAAGCACACTGCTTTGGCAGATTACTGTGAGTTCTAAAAAGAAATAAACTTAAAAAAATATATATCAGCAGACTCGGCGTAATTCAAATCAAACCCCTAATAAATTGTCCCACTTCGGTGTTTGAGGTGGATATGTGTGTCACTAAGAGCTAAACACAACGGTCGCAAGTCTCCCTGCAAATTCCTCACAATATGGTACTAGCTGCACTACTAATGCCAGCAAGCCCAGCCACAAGCAAACCAAAAAAAAAAAGGAAAATATAACGCTATTGTAGGCCTAAATAAGCCGTTGGGGTTCTCCTATGGCTATTTTCTAGCCCACACTCAAAGCACACTGCTTTGGCAGATTAATGTGAGTTCTAAAAAGAAATAAACGTAAAAAAAAAAAAATCAGCAGACTCGGCGTAATTCAAATCAAACCCCTAATAAATTGTCCCACTTTGGTGTTTGAGGTGGATATGTGTGTCACTAAGAGCTAAACACAACGGTCGCAAGTCTCCCTTCAAATTCCTCACAATATGGTACTAGCTGCACTACTAATGCCAGCAAGCCCAGCCACAAGCAAACCAAAAAAAAAAGGAAAATATAACGCTATTGTAGGCCTAAATAAGCCGTTGGGGTTCTCCTATGGCTATTTTCTAGCCCACACTCAAAGCACACTGCTTTGGCAGATTAATGTGAGTTCTAAAAAGAAATAAACGTAAAAAAAAATAAATCAGCAGACTCGGCGTAATTCAAATCAAACCCCTAATAAATTGTCCCACTTCGGTGTTTGAGGTGGATGTATGTGTCACTAAGAGCTAAACACAACGGTCGCAAGTCCCCCTGCAAATTCCTCACAATATGGTACTAGCTGCACTACTAATGCCAGCAAGCCCAGCCACAAGCAAACCAAAAAAAAGGAAAATATAACGCTATTATAGTATTGTATTGAGGTGGATATGTGTGTCACTAAGAGCTAAACACAACGGTCGCAAGTCTCCCTGCAAATTCCTCACAATATGGTACTAGCTGCACTACTAATGCCAGCAAGCCCAGCCACAAGCAAACCAAAAAAAAAAGGAAAATATAACGCTATTGTAGGCCTAAATAAGCCGTTGGGGTTCTCCTATGGCTATTTTCTAGCCCACACTCAAAGCACACTGCTTTGGCAGATTAATGTGAGTTCTAAAAAGAAATAAACGTAAAAAAAAAAATAAATCAGCAGACTCGGCGTAATTCAAATCAAACCCCTAATAAATTGTCCCACTTCGGTGTTTGAGGTGGATGTATGTGTCACTAAGAGCTAAACACAACGGTCGCAAGTCCCCCTGCAAATTCCTCACAATATGGTACTAGCTGCACTACTAATGCCAGCAAGCCCAGCCACAAGCAAACCAAAAAAAAGGAAAATATAACGCTATTATAGTATTGTATTGAGGTGGATATGTGTGTCACTAAGAGCTAAACACAACGGTCGCAAGTCTCCCTGCAAATTCCTCACAATATGGTACTAGCTGCACTACTAATGCCAGCAAGCCCAGCCACAAGCAAACCAAAAAAAAAGGAAAATATAACGCTATTATAGTATTGTTTTGAGGTGGATATGTGTGTCACTAAGAGCTAAACACAAGTCTCCCTGCAAATTCCTCACAATATGGTACTAGCTGCACTACTAATGCCAGCAAGTCCAGACACAAGCAAACCAAAAAAAAAGGAAAATATAACGCTATTGTATTGTATTGAGGTGGATATGTGTGTCACTAAGAGCTAAACACAAGTCTCCCTGCAAATTACTCACAATATGGTACTAGCTGCACTTCTAATAGCAGCAAGCCCAGCCACAAGCAAACCAAAAAAAAGGAAAATAAAACGTTATTGTAGCCCTAAGAAGGACTGTTGGGTTCTTGTAGAATCACTCCTGCCTAACACTATTCTAATAGAACACCCTAACGCTTTCCCTGACCAGCAGCAGCTCTCTCCCTAGCGGCATCCAGACAGAGAATGACGCGAGCAGCGCGGGCAGGGGCTAGTCTATTCCAGGGTCACCTGATCTGGCCAGCCAACCACTGCTATCGACGTGTAAGGGTACCACGTCATGCTGGGTGGAGTGCAGAGTCTCCTGGCTTGTGATTGGCTCTGTTTCTGGCCGCCAAAAAGCAATACAGCGGGAGATGCCATTTTCTCAAGCGGGCGAAGTATTCGTCCGAGCAACGAGCAGTTTCGAGTACGCTAATGCTCGAACGAGCATCAAGCTCGGACGAGTATGTTCGCTCATCTCTAATGGTTACACTTTAACCCTATATGTTTGGACCTCAAAATACATCTGCATTTTTTTAACATTAAGATTTGTTATGCCTTTTGTTTGATGCATTTGCTGTGCCTTTCAAAACACAATAAAAATGCATTGTGTAAATGCGGCCTAAGAACATACTGCGGAAATTTCCATTTAGCATTAGGTCAGCCCGCAGAATCAATTTCACTGGTGGGCCCTAGGCCCCCCAGTCTGGCTCTGGCAGTGGTACACCTGTTTAATCACTGAAAGGTCCATTTTACACTTGCCGTGAGCAGAGGTTTACACTTGTGGCAGTATATACATACCTATAGATGGCTATAGGCACTCGGTGGTGGTACTGTGCCACAGCCGTGTGGCATTGTACCGTGCCATGCACGGGGAATAGAGAGCATACTGTGTTCACGTTAGGTTTGAAAGGAGCCCAAGACAAAGTTAATAAATCATATACACGTGATCTATGCCAGTTCTCCTAAAATAAATAAGTAAGCAGCAGTCACAAAAGTTAATATTCAAGGCTAAAATCGAGATTTCAGTGACAGCTTCCATAAATTCTACTATGAATGAATGTCCTCCATTTCTAGTATCTTCTTCTTTCAACCTTGGCCTTGTTCCAGTACAGAGATAATTGTCAGTCCTTCATAATAAATCCACAGCAGCCTTCTACCTTGTTGATATACAGTAGCATTTTTGCATGCAATTATAGTGACAGTTTCTCTAAAGATTTAAAGATTCTCTAGAGATTAAAAAGGAATTACAAATATTATTAACATGACTTATACCAAAATGCATGTTATAATTATTCTAAGTTTAGTAATCACTCATTGCATAGGTTTTTCTCTGGGCATACTGATCACTTGTAATAAAATGTTGTTTTGCAGTGACCTGTAACCAGTAACAATTATAGAATTTTTTTCTAATTTATCTTTTAAAATATGCAGGATTCTCAAGAAATTGGAATTAACCATGGCTTTATTTTTTTGTTCCCTTGTTGCACTGAAAAAGACCATCAGCTAACTTTAAAAAAGCCACAATATTAATAAACCACATTCCACACACAATGCCTGACTGTAGCACATAAAAATGATCGCAAGAAGCAATAAATTGTTGTAGCTTTTATGTTAATTTAAGTGAAACATTCACTGTGTTTCCTTCTACCAGCTTCATCCCTTATTATTGTAAGAATTTTACGCATATTAGTAACCATTACATTAGCGAGAATAAGCTGATACGAGTATAAGGACCTAATTTTACACCTAGTTTTACACACAATCACCGTTGAATATTATGGATAAACAAGACCATCAAGCAAATCTGAATAGACTACGGCCCCTTCCATACTTGGGTTTTTCACGCACGTTTTCTGCGCGTGCTTTTGACGCGCAGAACTTGCATTGCACTCTGACCCATTGTAACCAATGGGTCTTTTCAGACTTGTATTATTTTTCACGCGCACACGCACATTTTTTTTAACACGCGTTTAAATTTCGACATGCTCTACTTTTGCAAGTCACAGGCATGAAAAACGCACCATACAAGTCTATGGAGATGCATCAAAAACGCATTGCACTCTGAGACACTTGCAAGTGCAATACAAGTGCAATGCGTTTTTCACACATCAATTGCCATAGAAAAGATAGAGCTCAGTCCTGAGTCCATTTCATGCGTGAAAAACTCAGACACTGAACAAACTCTGACTGAAAACTGATTGAACTCTGATGCAAAATGTGCGTTTTTCACTGACCAAATCCTGATCGCACCCTGATCAAACTCTGACGTGATCTGCAACGCAAGTGTGGAAGGGGCCTACTTCTTCTGCCATTAGTACTTCAAAACCCACGAATGGTCTCTGGCCACTTACCTTTAATGAGCTTATGTCCACAGGTACCCTCCCTCCTCGATGCAGCAAACTCATAGTTTCCTTACCAAAGCCAAAATAAAAAAAATGATACTTATTCTAATTTTAAACGTTATATATTTTTATTGAATATACTTTGTGATATTTTTCCCCAAGTAATAGCAGAAGATCAGGTGGAGTATAGCAAAGGATTGGTGGATGGTATGCTGGTGATAGGCTTCCACGATAGTGATCAGGCCAATGAATCTATCAAAACACCTTCTCTGCTTTATACTTTGAATACTGAGAATGCATTTGATTGAGTTAATTATCTTAGGCTTACACTAGAAGCCATGGAGGCCCTTTTCTGAAAGTGATGATATATAGTATATCGGAGTATATATTTCCGGAATCTTATCACATACTTATATGATAACCATGGGCATGAGGCAAGGGTGTGTCCTATCCATGATGATATTTGCCCTAACTATGCAGTCTTTGGCCCAAGTTATCCAAATCTCATTAGGAGAGTAGTTGAGGAGAGCAGACATTGTATAGGATTTTTTTACAGATGACTTAGTACTATGTTTAATGGAACCAGGGAGATCCTAAGCTGGTGTAACCAATATTTTTAATAAATTTTGTGATTTAAGTTACTATAAACTACCGCTGCATATGGGCATTTCTCTTGTTCTCTGATCCCATTTACTGCTGTGATATCGTTTCAAGTGGCTGCAGGACTCTGTCCCATACCTGGGAATTGCAATCAACTATTAACCCCAAATCATGTAAATTTAAGCTGAGCTAAAAATGCTTGTGAACCTCCCTGTAGCTTCGATGTGCAAGAGCAAAAATTATAGTGCTTCCTAAGATCCTTTACTTCTTTAGAAACATTGAAATTTTTCTACCAAACTCAGTATTGTCACACGTTTTAACATCCTTTGTGTGGAAGGGACAGAGAACTAGGGCACAGGGCAGTCAGGACCACGGGAAGGCAGGACCATGGGAAGGCAGGACCTCGGGATGGCAGGACCTCAGGATGGCAGGACCTCGGATGGACGGCTGGCAGGACCTCGGATGGACGGCTGGCGGGACCTCGGATGGACGGCTGGCAGGACCTTGGATGGACGGCTGCAGGACCTCGGAAGACCAATAGGATACCGGACTGCCACAGTATTACAGGACCGCCACAGGATTACAGGACCGCCACAGGAGTACAGGACCGCCACAAGAGTACAGGACCACGGAAACACCAGAAGAACAAGGGAATGCCAGAGGAACATGGGAACACCAGAGGAACACGAGAACACGGAGGTGTCTGGAAACGCTCAGGGATCACAGAGGCGTATGGAAACACTCAGGCAGGCTTTCTCTTCAGCAGAATGACCTGAAGGGTTACTCCCAGCAGGGGATGCTGGGAGTAGCCAAGCTATATAGCAGAGCCCGGGTGCCAGCGCAAATAAGGAGGACGCTGGCCATTTAAATTCTTGAAGAGTCAGGGGTGCGCGCGGCCTAGTTTGCAAGCAGGAGTGGGACCAGAGCCAGAGACTGGAGCCATCAGGAGCCGGGACAGGTAAGTACAGGAGAGGGGAGCAGGGCAGCTCAGCGGAGCACAACATGGATCACGGGATTACCCGTGACAGGACCGGACCGGGGGCTGCGCGGGACATGGGTGCCCGCACGATCCGTGACGTGGATCACGGGGTCACCCGTGACAACTTTTCAATTCCATGTGCACTTACAGGGGCCAACTTCACCAAATAAGAGAAGCGGGAACACAGCCTGACAAGGTAACGTCTGTGCCAGCTCATTTCACTGATCATTTTGCCCTTCTTTTCATCCGTCAGTCTCCGCTTTCAATCCATCAGTATTGCTAAAGCCAAAAACAAACAGGAGTTGATCCAGACAGAGATGACCAGTAAATGGGATATTTGCATGCACTCTGTGTTCTGTATCCACTCCTGCTTTTGGATATCAATGCTGAAGCTTTTTAATCCTTCTGACAGATGAAATGAAGGGGCAAACCAAGTGGTGGAGGTTAAAAACTGCATTACGGAATTCACAGAGGGAGACAGCGGTCAGTTGGCAGCAGCATGAGTAGGCCGCAGAGTGTCACATTGACAAATTATGGAGTTGGCAGCAACATCGTAGGCCAAAGAGTGCTACAATGAGAAATTCTGGAGCTGGCAGCCACATGGTCAGCCACAGAGTGGCACAATGAATTCGAAGTTGAAATTTTTAATTTAAATGTAAAGATTAGAGAAGCCACATGCATTATTCATTACAGTTTCTCTGAAAATATGATGTCTTTGCCAAAAAAGAACTTCAAAGGTGGCAGTGGCAGCAGAAGCAGTGGCATGAGGTCAGGGAGCGGCACAATGACAAATTCTTTAGGTGGCAGCAACATGGTAGGCCACAGAGTTGCACAATTTTAGAGTGTGGAAGCGGGAGTGGTGGCAGCAGCAGCAGTAGGTCAGAGAGTGGCTCAATGACAAATTCTGGAGGTTGCAGCAACATGGTACGCCACCGTGTGGCACAATCATAAAGCGTGAAGGGGGCAGTAGCAGCAGCAGGTCAAAGTATAGGACAATGAGAAATTCTGGAGGTGGCAACAACATGGTGGGCCACAGTGTGGCACAATGTTACAGCGTTAGGGTGCCAGTGGTGGCAGCAGCAGCAGCAAGAGGTTAGAAAGAGGCACAATCACAGTGTGTGGAGGTGGGTGACAATTCCAGTCCCTGCTAAAGATGGTGGGAGGGAGATGGAGCAACTGGCAGCAGATTTGTGGCATCAGCCGCGTGGCAGCATCAGAAGAGTGGCTGAGGCAGGTAGTTAGAATCCAGGAGTATTTCTCAACATTTGGGGGAGGCGTCATGGCTGATCTAATCTGATGCATAAGGCATTGGTGTGTTGAAATCCTGGCCGATCCATGCCTGATTCATCTTCACAAAGGTCAGTCTCTCCACATTACGGGTGGACAAGTGGGTTCTCCTCGGGGTAACGATGGCCCCCGCCGCACTGAACACCCGCTCTGATGCCACACTACTGGCCGGGCAGGACAGCTTCTTGATGTGCTTGGCTATGTAAGAATGTCTGAAGTGCTTGCACAGCTTCCAGGCCATTTGAGAATGTCTTGCAGATGGGTGGAAGACTTCAGGAACCTGTTGACAACCAGATTGAACATGTGTGTCATGCAGGGCGCATGGACCATCCCTCCTCGGTGCCGCATGGACACCATGTTCCTCCCATTGTCTGTCACCATGGTTCTGATTTTTAGTTGCCACGGAGAAAGATACACATTGATTTCTTCTTGCATGACGTGGAATAGTTCCTCCCCTTTGTTCGCCCAGGCAAACCAGGTGTAGAACTGCATGACAACGCAGTGCCCTGTACATGTGCTATGATGGAGCAGCACTTAGACGGGTGGAGGCTGAGGTGGTAGTGGAGAAGGATGCAGACATTGGCGCAGAAGTAGCAGTTTGACAACATGGAGGAGAAAGTGGCATCTCCTGCTAAAGTAGTTGGTGTGGGTGGGAGGGAAGCACATTCACCCTTTGGGCCGTAAAGGACATGTACTATCCCTGACCATAGTTACAGCTCCACACGTCCGCACTGCCAAGCACCTTGGAAGAAACCGATAAGATTAAGGACTGGCCCACCTTCTGTTTAACATATTTGCGAAGGGCTGGTACTGCGTTTTTGGCAAAGAAATTTCAGCTTGGAACTCTCCTCCTCAGGTTCCGCACAAGCCATTAGTTCTCTGAAGGGTGCAGAGTCCATGACTTGGAAAAGGAGGGACTTGAGTACCAGCAACTTGGACAGGAGCAAGGTCAACTACTGTACCATATGATTGCTGGATGCATACAGCTGTCTCTTTGTAACCGGCTTGTTCAACGACTGCTGGCGCCATGCGTAGCGCAGGAGCATCTGGACCGGGAGATGATGTCAAAGACAAACAGCTCCCTTCAGCCGAGGTGCTGGAGCCTTGACTGGCTGAAATGGCATGAGTGCCACTAGGTGCTGCTGCTGTTGCTGAGCCAGCAGGATGGACCACATCTGTTCCACGTTTCTCCCAGGCCATTACATGGTGACGCTGCATGTGTTGACGCAGGGCCGTGGTGTCAGCGTTAGCTCCTTGGCCATGCTTCACTTTCTGCCCGCAGATTCAACATATACACACGCTCCTCTGGTGTCCTCAAAAAAAACTGCCACACCGCAGAGATGGTGATTTTACCGCCAACACTCTGGACTGAGTGACTAATACTGCCGCTGCCTCGCTGAGCCCCTGTGCCATTGCTTACTTGGACCTGCGAAGTGGGATTTGTACCCCGCGGCCATTTGGCTCCCGTCCTCCCACTGCTGCCATTCTGCTGACTCATGGCCACTGTAGCGACTTGCTGCCTGCTCCGCTTCCTGACGTGCAAGCTGACACTCTCTTCGCCCACCTGGCTCCTAAGTGTGATCGACTACATCATCGTCAATTTGCGTTTCCCTGTCACTGCTACTCTCCTCAATGTGTCAGTATGCACAGCCTGCCTACTGCACGAAGCATAGGATGTCTGCCCCATCTCTTTACTGCCAAGCAGCTGCTAGCCTCAAACACTTCATCCTCGCTGAATAGTGGCGCTGAGCCCAGACCACCTAATAGCTCTCTGGCTGAGGGAAATGAACAGGACAGAGGCTGGTTGAGGACAGATGAGGGCCGCTGACCTGCTCCTGGGCTATGCCAACTAATTGTTGTATCTGACAAACCCACTGACTCTGGGCTGGGGTTGTCAGATGATATATTTGAGGAATTGGGTGACCTTGTCAACCAATCAACAACCTTTGGGTTGTTGATCAAAACACTGCCGCTAAATGACAACAGCAGTTCTGGCCTCACAGACTCACCGCTGCTGCAATATCCCCTCTGTCTGCTCCACCTGCCACCTTTTTGTCTGACATAGTGGTTAATCAACAATTTGGATTTGACACTTATTGCTCTTAACTTAAAAAATTATGGAAATTAGCATTATACAGATACCCAACAACGGACACCCTGTAATTGGAGCAAAAATCACTGTATAAAATAAGTGAATTTGACACTTATTTGTTGCTCTCAACTTTAGCAACAAAAAGTATTGGAATTTGCATAATATAGATACCAGACAATGGACACCCTGTAATTGGAGCTAAAATCACTCTATAGACTATGTGAATTTGACACTTATTTGTTGCTCTCAACTTTAGCAACAAAAAAAATTGGAATTTGCGTTATACAGATACCCCACAATGCACACCCTGTAATTGGAGTGAAAATCACTCTATAAACTATGTGGACTTGACAAGTAAATCTTGCTCTAAACCTTAGCAACAAAAAGTATTGGAATTTGCGTTATACAGATCCCCCAAAATGGATACCCTGGGATTGGACCAGAAATCACTACAGAAAGTATATGGATTTCACACTGATTTCTTCCTATTCACTTCAGCAACAAAAAAGTACTGCTATTTGGGGAATACAGTTCCCCCAAAATGGTCACACTGGGATTGGAGCAGAAATCAATACAGAAAGTATGTGGATTTAACACTGATTTCTTCCTATTCACTTTAGCAACAAAAAAGAACTGCTGTTTGTGGTATACAGAAGCACAAGAAATAACGACCTGGGATTCAAGGAGAAATCACTACAGAAAGTATGTGGATTTCACACTGATTTATTCCTATGTACTTCAGCAACAAAAAAGAACTGCAATTTGTGGTATACAGAAACACAAGAACTGACAACCTGGGATTAAAGCAGAAATCAATACAGAACGTATGTGAATTTCACACTGATTTCTTCCTATTTACTTCAGAAACAAAAAAGAACTACTATTTGGGGTATACAGAAGCACAAGAACAGACACCGTGGGATTAAAGCAGAAATCAATACAGAAAGTATGTGGATTCACACTGATTTCTTCCTCTTCACTTCAGCAACAAAAAAGTACTGCTATTTGGGGTATACAGATCCCCCAAAACGGACACCCTGGGATTGGAGCTGAAATTACAACAGAAAGTATGTGGATTTCACACTGATTTCTTCCTATTTACTTCAGCAACAAAAAAGAACTGCTATTTGGGGTATACGGAAGCGCCAGAACTGACGACCTGGGATTGAAGCAGAAAGCAATTCAGAAAGTATGTGTATTTCACACTGATTTATTCCTCTTCACTTCAAGAACAAAACAAACTGCTATATGTGATATACAAAAGCACAAGAACTGACACCCTAGGATTAAAGCAGAAATCACTACAGAAAATATGTGGATTTCACACTGATTTCTTCCTCTTCACTTCAGCAACAAAAAAGAACTGCTATTTGTGGTATACAGAAGCACAAGAACTGACACCCTGGGATTGAAGCAGAAATCACTTTAGAAAGTATGTGGATTTCACAATGATTTCTTCCTCTTCACTTCAGCAACAAAAAAAGAACTGCTGTTTGTGGTATACAGAAGCAAAAGAACTGACACCCTGGGATTGAAGCAGAAATCACTTTCGAAAGTATGTGGATTTCACAATGATTTCTACCTATTCACTTCAGCAACTAAAAAGAACTGCTGTTTGTGGTATACAGTAGCACAAGAACTGACAACCTGGGATTGAAGCTAAAAATGAATTCAGAAAGTTTGTGGATTTCGCACTGATTTCTTCCTCTTCACTTCAAGAACAAAAAAAAACTGCTATATGTGATATACAGAAGCACAAGAACTGACACCCTGGGATTGAAGCAGAAATCACTACATAAAATATGTGGATTTCACACTGATTTCTTCCTTTTCACTTCAACAACAAAAAAGAACTGCTGTTTGTGGTATACAGAAGCACAAGAACTGACACCCTGGGATTGAAGCAGAAACCACTTTTGAAAGTATGTGGATTTCACAATGATTTCTACCTATTCACTTCAGCAACTAAAAAGAACTGCTATTTGTGGTATACAGAAGCACAAGAACTGACACCCTGGGATTGAAGCAGAGATCAAAACAGAAAATATCTGGATTTTCACACTTCCTATTCACTTCAGCAACAAAAAAGAACTGCTATATGTGATATACAGAAGCACAAGGACTGACACCCTGGGATTGAAGCTAAAAATTATTTAGAAAGTTTGTGGATTTCACACTGATTTCTTCCTCTTCACTTCAAGAACAAAAAAAACTGCTATATGTGATATACAGAAGCAAAAGAATGGACACCCTGGGATTGAAGCAGAAATCACCACAGAAAATATGTGGATTTCACAATGATTTCTACCTATTCACTTCAGCAACAAAATAGAACTGCTATTTGTGGTATACAGAAGCACAAGAACTGACACCCTGGGATTGAAGCAGAAATCAATGCAGAAAGTATGTGGCTTTCACACTGATTTCTTCCTCTTCACTTCAGCAACAAAAAAGAACTGCTGTTTGTGGTATACAGAAGCACAAGAACTGACACCCTGGGATTGAAGCAGAGATTACTACAAAATGTATGTGGATCTCACACTGATTTCTTCCTCTTCACTTCAGCAACAAAAAAGAACTGCTATTCGTGGTATACAGAAGCACAAGAACTGACACCCTGGGATTGAAGCAGAATTCAAAACAGAAAATATCAGGATTTTCACACTTCCTATTCACTTCAGCAACAAAAAAGAACTGCTATATGTGATATACAGAAGCACAAGAACTGACACCCTGGGTTTGAAGCTAAAAATGAATTCAGAAAGTTTGTGGATTTCGCACTGATTTCTTCCTCTTCACTTCAAGAACAAAAAAAACCTGCTATATGTGATATACAGAAGCACAAGAACTGACACCCTGGGATTGAAGCAGAAATCACTACATAAAATATGTGGATTTCACACTGATTTCTTCCTTTTTACTTCAACAACAAAAAAGAACTGCTGTTTGTGGTATACAGAAGTACAAGAACTGACACCCAGGGATTGAAGCAGAAATCACTTTCGAAAGTATGTGGATTTCACAATGATTTCTACCTATTCACTTCAGCAGCTAAAAATAACTGCTATTTGTGGTACTGTATACAGAAGCACAAGAACTGACACCCTGGGATTGAAGCAGAAATCAAAACAGAAAATATCTGGATTTTCGCACTTCCTATTCACTTCAGCAACAAAAAACAACTGCTATATGTGATATACAGAAGCACAAGGACTGACACCCTGGGATTGAAGCTAAAAATTATTTAGAAAGTTTGTGGATTTCACACTGATTTCTTCCTCTTCACTTCAAGAACAAAAAAAACTGCTATATGTGATATACAGAAGCAAAAGAATGGACACCCTGGGATTGAAGCAGAAATCACCACAGAAAATATGTGGATTTCACAATGATTTCTACCTATTCACTTCAGCAACAAAATAGAACTGCTATTTGTGGTATACAGAAGCACAAGAACTGACACCCTGGGATTGAAGCAGAAATCAATGCAGAAAGTATGTGGCTTTCACACTGATTTCTTCCTCTTCACTTCAGCAACAAAAAAGAACTGCTGTTTGTGGTATACAGAAGCACAAGAACTGACACCCTGGGATTGAAGCAGAGATTACTACAAAATGTATGTGGATCTCACACTGATTTCTTCCTCTTCACTTCAGCAACAAAAAAGAACTGCTATTCGTGGTATACAGAAGCACAAGAACTGACACCCTGGGATTGAAGCAGAATTCAAAACAGAAAATATCAGGATTTTCACACTTCCTATTCACTTCAGCAACAAAAAAGAACTGCTATATGTGATATACAGAAGCACAAGAACTGACACCCTGGGTTTGAAGCTAAAAATGAATTCAGAAAGTTTGTGGATTTCGCACTGATTTCTTCCTCTTCACTTCAAGAACAAAAAAAACCTGCTATATGTGATATACAGAAGCACAAGAACTGACACCCTGGGATTGAAGCAGAAATCACTACATAAAATATGTGGATTTCACACTGATTTCTTCCTTTTTACTTCAACAACAAAAAAGAACTGCTGTTTGTGGTATACAGAAGTACAAGAACTGACACCCAGGGATTGAAGCAGAAATCACTTTCGAAAGTATGTGGATTTCACAATGATTTCTACCTATTCACTTCAGCAGCTAAAAATAACTGCTATTTGTGGTACTGTATACAGAAGCACAAGAACTGACACCCTGGGATTGAAGCAGAAATCAAAACAGAAAATATCTGGATTTTCGCACTTCCTATTCACTTCAGCAACAAAAAAGAACTGCTATATGTGATATACAGAAGCACAAGGACTGACACCCTGGGATTGAAGCTAAAAATTATTTAGAAAGTTTGTGGATTTCACACTGATTTCTTCCTCTTCACTTCAAGAACAAAAAAAACTGCTATATGTGATATACAGAAGCACAAGAATGGACATCCTGGGATTGAAGCAGAAATCACCACAGAAAATATGTGGATTTCACAATGATTTCTACCTATTCACTTCAGCAACAAAATAGAACTGCTATTTGTGGTATACAGAAGCACAAGAACTGAGATTACTACAAAACGTATGTTGTTCTCACACTGATTTCTTCCTCTTCACTTCAGCAACAAAAAGAACTGCTATTTGTGGTATACAGAAGCACAACAACTGACACCCTGGGATTGAAGCAGAAATCAAAACAGAAAATATCAGGATTTTCACACTTCCTATTCACTTCAGCAACAACAAAGAACTGCTATATGTGATATACAGAAGCAGAAGAACTGACTCCCTGGGATTGAAGCTAAAAATGAATTCAGAAAGTTTGTGGATTTCGCACTGATTTCTTCCTCTTCACTTCAAGAACAAAAAAAACTGCTATATGTGATATACAGAAGCACAAGAACTGACACCCTGGGATTGAAGCAGAAATCACTACATAAAATATGTGGATTTCACACTGATTTCTTCCTTTTTACTTCAACAACAAAAAAGAACTGCTGTTTGTGGTATACAGAAGCACAAGAACTGACACCCTGGGATTGAAGCAGAAATCACTTTCGAAAGCATGTGGATTTTACAATGATTTCTACCTATTGACTTCAGCAACTAAAAAGAACTGCTATTTGTGGTATACAGAAGCACAAGAACTGACACCCTGGGATTGAAGCAGAAATCAAAACAGAAAATATCTGGATTTTCACACTTCCTATTCACTTCAGCAACAAAAAAGAACTGCTATACGTGATATACAGAAGCACAAGGACTGACACCCTGGGATTGAAGCTAAAAATTATTTAGAAAGTTTGTGGATTTCACATTGATTTCTTCCTCTTCACTTCAAGAACAAAAAAACTGCTATATGTGATATACAGAAGCACAAGAATGGACACCCTGGGATTGAAGCAGAAATCACCACAGAGAATATGTGGATTTCACAATGATTTCTACCTATTCACTTCAGCAACAAAATAGAACTGCTATTTGTGGTATACAGAAGCACAAGAACTGACACCCTGGGATTGAAGCAGAAATCAATGCAGAAAGTATGTGGCTTTCACACTGATTTCTTCCTCTTCACTTCAGCAACAAAAAAGAACTGCTGTTTGTGGTATACAGAAGCACAAGAACTGACACCCTGGGATTGAAGCAGAGATTACTACAAAACGTATGTGGATATCACACAGATTTCTTCCTCTTCACTTCAGCAACAAAAAAGAACTGCTATTTGTGGTATACAGAAGCACAAGAACTGACACCCTGGGATTAACACAGAAATCAAAACAGAAAATATCAGGATTTTCACACTTCCTATTCACTTCAGCAACAAAAAAGAACTGCTATATGTGATATACAGAAGCACAAGAACTGACACCCTGGGTTTGAAGCTAGAAATGAATTCAGAAAGTTTGTGGATTTCACACTGATTTCTTCCTCTTCACTTCAAAAACAAATAAAACTGCTATATGTGATATACAGAAGCACAAGAACTGACACCCTGGGATTGAAGCAGAAATCAAAACAGAAAATATTTGGATCTCACACTGATTTCTTTCTATTCACTTCAGCAACAAAAAAGAACTGCTATTTGTGGTATACAGAAGTACAAGAACTGACATCCTGGGATTGAAGCAGAAATCACTTTTGAAAGTATGTGGATTTCACAATGATTTCTACCTATTCACTTCAGCAACTAAAAAGAACTGCTATTTGTGGTATACAGAAGCACAAGAACTGACACCCTGGGATTGAAGCAGAAATCAAAACAGAAAATATCTGGATTTTCGCACTTCCTATTCACTTCAGCAACAAAAAACAACTGCTATATGTGATATACAGAAGCACAAGGACTGACACCCTGGGATTGAAGCTAAAAATTATTTAGAAAGTTTGTGGATTTCACACTGATTTCTTCCTCTTCACTTCAAGAACAAAAAAAACTGCTATATGTGATATACAGAAGCAAAAGAATGGACACCCTGGGATTGAAGCAGAAATCACCACAGAAAATATGTGGATTTCACAATGATTTCTACCTATTCACTTCAGCAACAAAATAGAACTGCTATTTGTGGTATACAGAAGCACAAGAACTGACACCCTGGGATTGAAGCAGAAATCACTACAGAAAATATGTGGATTTTACACTGATTTTTTCCTTTTCACTTCAACAACAAAAAAGAACTACTGTTTGTGGTATACAGAAGCACAAGAACTGACACCCTGGGATTGAAGCAGAAATCACTACAGAAAATATGTGGATTTCACACTGATTTCTTCCTTTTCACTTCAACAACAAAAAAGAACTGATGTTTATGGTATACAGAAGCACAAGAACTGACACCCTGGGATTGAAGCAGAAATCACTTTAGAAAGTATGTGGATTTCGCACTGATTTCTTCCTCTTCAATTCAAGAACAAAAAAAATTGCTATATGTGACATACAGAAGCACAAGAACTGACACCACAGGATTGAAGCAGAAATCACTACAGAAAATACGTGGATTTTACAATGATTTCTTCCTTTTCACTTCAACAACAAAAAAGAACTGCTGTTTGTGGTATACAGAAGCACAAGAACTGACACCCTGGGATTGAAGCAGAAATCACTACATAAAATATGTGGATTTCATACTGATTTCTTCCTTTTCACTTCAACAACAAAAAAGAACTGATGTTTATGGTATACAGAAGCACAAGAACTGACACCCTGGGATTGAAGCAGAAATCACTTTAGAAAGTATGTGGATTTCACAATGATTTCTACCTATTCACTTCAGCAACAAAAAAGAACTGCTGTTTGTGGTATACAGAAGCACATGAACTGACACCCTGGGATTGAAGCAGAAATCAATATAAAAAATATCTGGATTTTCACACTTCCTATTCACTTCAGCAACAAAAAAGAACTGCTGTTTGTGGTATACAGAAGCACAAGAACTGACACCCTGGGATTGAAGCAGAAATCACTTTAGAAAGTATGTGGATTTCATACTGATTTCTACCTATTCACTTCAGCAACAAAAAAGGACTGTTATATGTGATATAGAAGCAGAAGAACTGACACCCTGGGAAAGAAGCTAAAAATGAATTCAGAAAGTTTGTGGATTTCACTTTGATTTCTTCCTCTTCACTTCAAAACCAAAAAAAAAATGCTATATGTGATATACAGAAGCACAAGAACAGACACCCTGGGATTGAAGCAGAAATCACTACAGAAAATATGTGGATTTCACACTGATTTCTTCCTTTTCACTTCAGCAACATAAAATAACTGCTGTTTGTGGTATACAGAAGCACAAGAACTGACACCCTGGGATTAAAGCAGAAATCACTTTAGAAAGTATGTGGATTTCATACTGATTTCTACCTATTCACTTCAGCAACAAAAAAGGACTGTTATATGTGATATAGAAGCAGAAGAACTGACACCCTGGGAAAGAAGCTAAAAATGAATTCAGAAAGTTTGTGGATTTCACTTTGATTTCTTCCTCTTCACTTCAAAACCAAAAAAAAAATGCTATATGTGATATACAGAAGCACAAGAACAGACACCCTGGGATTGAAGCAGAAATCACTACAGAAAATATGTGGATTTCACACTGATTTCTTCCTTTTCACTTCAGCAACATAAAATAACTGCTGTTTGTGGTATACAGAAGCACAAGAACTGACACCCTGGGATTAAAGCAGAAATCACTTTAGAAAGTATGTGGATTTCACAATGATTTCTACCTATTCACTTCAGCAACAAAAAAAACTGCTGTTTGTGGTATACAGAAGCACAAGAACTGACACTCTGGGATTGAAGCAGAAATGACTACAAAACGTATGTGGATCTCACACTGATTTCTTCCTCTTCACTTCAGCAACAAAAAAGAACTGCTATATGTGATATACAGAAGCACAAGAACTGACACCCTGGGATTGAAGCTAAAAATGAATTCAGAAAGTTTGTGGATTTCACACTGATTTCTTCCTCTTCACTTCAAGAACAAAAAAAAACTGCTGTTTGTGGTATACAGCAGAACAAGAACTGACACCCTAGGGTTGAAGCAGAAATCTCTTTAGAAAGTATGTGGATTTCGCACTGATTTCTTCCTCTTCAATTCAAGAACCAAAAAAAATTGCTATATGTGATATACAGAAGCACAAGAACTGACACCCTGGGATTGAAGCAGAAATCACTACTGAAAATATGTGGATTTCACACTGATTTCTTCCTTTTCACTTCAGCAACAAAAAAAACCTGCTGTTTGTGGTATACAGAAGCACAAGAACTGACACCCTGGGATTGAAGCAGAAATTACTACAAAACGTATGTGGCTCTCACACTGATTTCTTCCTCTTCACTTCAGCAACAAAAAAGAACTGCTATATGTGATATACAGAAGCACAAGAACTGACACCCTGGGATTGAAGCTAAAAATGAATTCAGAAAGTTTGTGGATTTTGCACTGATTTCTTCCTCTTCACTTCAAGAACTAAAAAACCTGCTATACGTGATATACAGAAACACAAGAACTGACACTCGGGGATTGAAGCAGAAATCACTACAGAAAATATGTGGATTTCGCACTGATTTCTTCCTCTTCAATTCAATAACAAAAAAAATTGCTATATGTGATATACAGAAGCACAAGAACTGACACCCTGGGATTGAAGCTAAAAATGAATTCAGAAAGTTTGTGGATTTCACACTGATTTCTTCCTCTTCACTTCAAGAACAAAAAAAAACTGCTGTTTGTGGTATACAGCAGCACAAGAACTGACACCCTAGGATTGAAGCAGAAATCTCTTTAGAAAGTATGTGGATTTCGCACTGATTTCTTCCTCTTTAATTCAAGAACAAAAAAAATTGCTATATGTGATATACAGAAGCACAAGAACTAACACCGCAGGATTGAAGCAGAAATCACTACAGAAAATACGTGGATTTTACAATGATTTCTTCCTTTTCACTTCAACAACAAAAAAGAACTGCTGTTTGTGGTATACAGAAGCACAAGAACTGACACCCTGGGATTGAAGCAGAAATCACTACAGAAAATATGTGGATTTCATACTGATTTCTTCCTTTTCACTTCAACAACAAAAAAGAACTGATGTTTATGGTATACAGAAGCACAAGAACTGACACCCTGGGATTGAAGCAGAAATCACTTTAGAAAGTATGTGGATTTCACAATGATTTCTACCTATTCACTTCAGCAACAAAAAAGAACTGCTGTTTGTGGTATACAGAAGCACATGAACTGACACCCTGGGATTGAAGCAGAAATCAATATAGAAAATATCTGGATTTTCACACTTCCTATTCACTTCAGCAACAAAAAAGAACTGCTGTTTGTGGTATACAGAAGCACAAGAACTGACACCCTGGGATTGAAGCAGAAATCACTTTAGAAAGTATGTGGATTTCATACTGATTTCTACCTATTCACTTCAGCAACAAAAAAGGACTGTTATATGTGATATAGAAGCACACGAACTGACACCCTGGGAAAGAAGCTAAAAATGAATTCAGAAAGTTTGTGGATTTCACTTTGATTTCTTCCTCTTCACTTCAAAACCAAAAAAAAAATGCTATATGTGATATACAGAAGCACAAGAACAGACACCCTGGGATTGAAGCAGAAATCACTACAGAAAATATGTGGATTTCACACTGATTTCTTCCTTTTCACTTCAGCAACATAAAATAACTGCTGTTTGTGGTATACAGAAGCACAAGAACTGACACCCTGGGATTAAAGCAGAAATCACTTTAGAAAGTATGTGGATTTCACAATGATTTCTACCTATTCACTTGAGCAACAAAAAAAACTGCTGTTTGTGGTATACAGAAGCACAAGAACTGACACTCTGGGATTGAAGCAGAAATTACTACAAAACGTATGTGGATCTCACACTGATTTCTTCCTCTTCACTTCAGCAACAAATAAGAACTGCTATATGTGATATACAGAAGCACAAGAACTGACACCCTGGGATTGAAGCTAAAAATGAATTCAGAAAGTTTGTGGATTTCACACTGATTTCTTCCTCTTCACTTCAAGAACAAAAAAAAACTGCTGTTTGTAGTATACAGCAGAACAAGAACTGACACCCTAGGGTTGAAGCAGAAATCTCTTTAGAAAGTATGTGGATTTCGCACTGATTTCTTCCTCTTCAATTCAAGAACCAAAAAAAATTGCTATATGTGATATACAGAAGCACAAGAACTGACACCCTGGGATTGAAGCAGAAATCACTACTGAAAATATGTGGATTTCACACTGATTTCTTCCTTTTCACTTCAGCAACAAAAAAAACCTGCTGTTTGTGGTATACAGAAGCACAAGAACTGACACCCTGGGATTGAAGCAGAAATTACTACAAAACGTATGTGGCTCTCACACTGATTTCTTCCTCTTCACTTCAGCAACAAAAAAGAACTGCTATATGTGATATACAGAAGCACAAGAACTGACACCCTGGGATTGAAGCTAAAAATGAATTCAGAAAGTTTGTGGATTTTGCACTGATTTCTTCCTCTTCACTTCAAGAACTAAAAAACCTGCTATACGTGATATACAGAAACACAAGAACTGACACTCGGGGATTGAAGCAGAAATCACTACAGAAAATATGTGGATTTCGCACTGATTTCTTCCTCTTCAATTCAAGAACAAAAAAAATTGCTATATGTGATATACAGAAGCACAAGAACTGACACCCTGGGATTGAAGCAGAAATCACTACAGAAAATATGTGGATTTCACACTGATTTCTTCCTTTTCACTTCAGCAACAAAAAAACCCTGCTGTTTGTGGTATACAGAAGCACAAGAACTGACACCCTGGGATTGAAGCAGAAATTACTACAAAACGTATGTGGCTCTCACACTGATTTCTTCCTCTTCACTTCAGCAACAAAAAAGAACTGCTATATGTGATATACAGAAGCACAAGAACTGAGACCCTGGGATTGAAGCTAAAAATGAATTCAGAAAGTTTGTGGATTTCGCACTGATTTCTTCCTCTTCACTTCAAGAACAAAAAAAAATGCTATACGTGATATACAGAAACACAAGAACTGACACTCGGGGATTGAAGCAGAAATCACTACAGAAAATATGTGGATTTCACACTGATTTCTTGCTCTTCACTTCAGCAACAAAAAAAACAACTGCTGTTTGTGGTATACAGAAGCACAAGAACTGACACCCTGGGATTGAAGCAGAAATCTCTTTAGAAAGTATGTGGATTTTGCAATGATTTCCACCTATTCACTTCAGCAACAAAAAGAACTGCTATTTGTGGTATACAGAAGCACAAGAACTGACACAAGGGGCGTCGCTAGGTCAAAAGGGGGCACGAGCCCCGGATCTTTTGGCCAGTTCCCCGAATCTCCTCGGGTCAGCAGATCATCTGCCCCGCTGCCCGGGAGATTCCTTCCCTCTCGCTCTCATCACGATCTGTGTCCTCAGATCGTGATGAGAACGAGTGCAGGCGCTGCTTTCCCCTGCAAGGACCTAGCCTCCGGGAGTTCCAGAGGCTGAAGGACCTGTGATGATGTCATGATCACATGACCTGCAGGGGAAGGCAGCGCACAGAAAGAGAGAGAGAGCTGCATCTGTGAGGTGAGAAACATGATAGGGACTAGGGAAGGGGGAGAACATTGTGGGGCACATTATTTCCTGGGGGGCTGTGTGAGGCACATTATTTACTGGGGGGACTGTGTGAGGCACATTACTTACTGGGGGGCTGTGTGAGGCACATTATTTCCTGGGGGGCTGTGTGAGGCACATTATTTACTGGGGGGACTGTGTGAGGCACATTATTTACTGGGGGGCTGTGTGAGGCACATTATTTACTGGGGGGGGGGGCTGTGTGTGGCACATTATTTACTGGGGGGACTGTGTGAGGCACATTATTTTCTGGGGGGCTGTGTGAGGCACATTACTTACTGGGGGAACTGTGTGAGGCACATTATTTCCTGGGGGGCTGTGTGAGGCACATTACTTACTGGGGGGCTGTGTGAGGCACATTATTTCCTGGGGGGCTGTGTGAGGCACATTATTTCCTGGGGGGCTGTGTGAGGCACATTATTTCCTGGGGGGCTGTGTGAGGCACATTATTTCCTGGGAGGCTGTGTGAGGCACATTATTTCCTGGGGGGCTGTGTGAGGCACATTATTTCCTGGGGGGCTGTGTGAGGCACATTATTTACTGGGGGGACTGTGTGAGGCACATTATTTCCTGGGTGGCTGTGTGAGGCACATTATTTCCTGGAGAGACTGTGTGAGGCACATTATTTCCTGGGGGGCTGTGTGAGGCACATTATTTACTGGGGGGACTGTGTGAGGCACATTATTTACTGGGGGGACTGTGTGAGGCACATTATTTACTGGGGGGACTGTGTGAGGCACATTATTTACTGGGGGACTGTGTGAGGCACATTATTTACTGGGAGGCTGTGTGAGGCACATTATTTACTGGGGGGACTGTGTGAGGCACATTATTTACTGGGGGGCTGTGTGAGGCACATTATTTTCCTGGGGGGACTGTGTGAGGCACATTATTTACTGGGAGGCTGTGTGAGGCACATTATTTACTGGGGGGGCTGTGTGGGCACATTACTGGGGGGACTGTGTGAGGCACATTATTTACTGGGGGACTGTGTGAGGCACATTATTTACTGGGAGGCTGTGTGAGGCACATTATTTACTGGGGGGACTGTGTGAGGCACATTATTTACTGGGAGGCTGTGTGAGGCACATTATTTACTGGGGGGACTGTGTGAGGCACATTATTTACTGGGGGGCTGTGTGAGGCACATTATTTTCCTGGGGGGACTGTGTGAGGCACATTATTTACTGGGAGGCTGTGTGAGGCACATTATTTACTGGGGGGGCTGTGTGGGCACATTACTGGGGGGACTGTGTGAGGCACATTATTTACTGGGGGACTGTGTGAGGCACATTATTTACTGGGAGGCTGTGTGAGGCACATTATTTACTGGAGGGACTGTGTGAGGCACATTATTTACTGGGGGGCTGTGTGAGGCACATTACTGGGGGGACTGTGTGAGGCGCATTATTTACTGGGGGGCTGTGTGAGGCGCATTATTTACTGGGGGGCTGTGTGAGGCACATTATTTACTGGGGGACTGTGTGAGGCACATTATTTACTGGGGGGGCTGTGTGAGGCACATTACTGGGGGGCTGTGTGGGCACATTACTGGGGGGGCTGTGTGAGGCACATTATTTACTGGGGGGCTGTGTGAGGCACATTATTTACTGGGGGGCTGTGTGAGGCACATTATTTACTGGGGGCTTTGTGAGGCACATTACTTACTGGGGGGCTGTGTGAGGCACATTACTTACTGGGGGGCTGTGTGGGGCACATTACTAACTGGGGGGGCTGTGTGAGGCACATTATTTACTGGGGGGACTGTGTGAGGCACATTATTTACTGGGGGGCTGTGTGAGGCACATTACTTACTGGGGGGCTGAGTGAGGCACATTACTTACTGGGGGGACTGTGTGAGGCACATTATTTACTGGGGGGCTGTGTGAGGCACATTACTTACTGGGGGGCTGTGTGAGGCACATTACTTACTGGGGGGCTGTGTGGGCACATTACTTACTGGGGGGCTGTGTGAGGCACATTACTTACTGGGGGGCTGTGTGGGGCACATTACTTACTGGAGGGCTGTGTGAGGCACATTACTTACTGGGGGGGACTGTGTGAGGCACATTATTTACTGGGGGGCTGTGTGAGGCACATTACTTACTGGGGGGCTGAGTGAGGCACATTACTTACTGGGGGGACTGTGTGAGGCACATTATTTACTGGGGGGCTGTGTGAGGCACATTACTTAGTGGTGGGCTGTGTGAGGCACATTACTTACTGGGGGGCTGTGTGTGAGGCACATTACTTACTGGGGGGCTGTGTGTGAGGCACATTACTTACTGGGGGGCTGTGTGTGAGGCACATTACTTACTGGGGGGCTGTGTGTGAGGCACATTACTTACTGGGGGGCTGTGTGTGAGGCACATTACTTAGGGGGGCTGTGTGAGGCACATTACTTACTGGGGGGCTGTGTGAGGCACATTACTTACTGGGGGTCTGTGTGTGAGGCACATTACTTACTGGGGGACTGTGTGTGAGGCACATTACTTATGGGGGGGGCTGTGTGGGGGACATTTCTTGGAGCGTGTTCACACATGGCACTAGGACGGGCCTTGGTTTGATCACATATATTTTCCAGTAATACACAAGTGATGGGTAGCGAGCACCTGGTTTTGTTTAAATGCAAGACAAACGTGTGAGCGCAGCCTTTCAGTATTTGGGGGAGATTGTTAGGGGCGGCAGCAGGATAACACTGCCCGGGAACCAAGATGTAGGGACAATGAGGAACATAAGATGTAGTAATGGGGATTTCTCCTTTGTTCTCTGTAGCTGTATATACCAGAAGTAACCTTGTTATTGGCACAACCACATGTGAGGGGGTTATGTACAGGAGGGGGCATTACTGAAAGTGCAATACACATGCATTGGGGCCCGTGCTCCGGATCTTTTACCACCCTAGCAACGCCCTTGACTGACACCCTGGGATTGAAGCAGAAATGAATGCAGAAAGTATGTGGATTTCACACTGACTTCTTCCTCTTCACTTCTGCAACAAAAAGAACTGCTGTTTGTGGTATACAGAAGCACAAGAACTGGTACCCTGGGATTGAAGCAGAAATCTCTTTAGAAAGTATGTGGATTTCGCAATGATTTCTTCCTCTTCACTTCAAGAACAAAGAAAATTGCTATATGTGATATACAGAAGCACAAGAACTGACACCCTGGGATTGAAGCAGAAATCACTACAGAAAATATGTGGATTTCACACTGATTTCTTCCTTTTCACTTCAGCAACAAAAAAAACTGCTGTTTTTGGTATACAGAAGCACAAGAACTGACACCCTGGTATTGCAGCAGAAATGAATGCAGAAAGTATGTGGATTTCACAATGACTTCTTCCTCTTCACTTCAGCAACAAAAAGAACTGCTGTTTGTGGTATACAGAAGCACAAGAACTGACACCCTGGGATTGAAGCAGAAATCACTTTAGAAAGTATGTGGATTTCACACTGATTTCTACCTATTCACTTCAGCAACAAAAAAGAACTGCTGTTTGTGGTATACAGAAGCACAAGAACTGACACCCTGGGATTGAAGCGAAAATTACCTCAAAACGTAGGTGGATCTCACACTGACTTCTTCCTCTTCAATTCAGCAACACAAAAGAACTGCTATTTGTGGAATACAGAAGCACAAGAACGGACACCCTGGGATTGAAGCAGAAATCATAACAGAAAATATCTGGATTTTTACACTTCCTATACAATTCAGCAACAAAAAAGAACTGCTATATGTAATATACAGGAGCACAAGAACTGACTCCCTGGCATTGAAGCTAAAAATGAATTCAGAAAGTTTGTGGATTTCACACTGATTTCTTCCTATTCACTTCAAGAACAAAAAAAAACTGCTATATGTGATATACAGAAGCACAAGAGCTGACACCCTGGGATTGAAGCAATGATCACTTTAGAAAGTATGCAGATTTCACACTGATTTCTTCCTATTCACTTCAGCAACAAAAAGAACTGCTATTTGTGGTATACAGAAGCACAAGAACTGACACCCTGGGATTGAAGCAGAAATCAATACAGAAAGTATGTGGAATTCACACTGATTTCTTCCTCTTCAATTCAGCAACAAAAAAGAACTGCTATTTGTGGTATACAGAAGCAAAAGAACTGACACCCTGGTATTGAAGCAGAAATCAATGCAGAAAGGATGTGGATTTCACACTGATTTCTTCCTCTTCACTTCAGAAACAAAAAAGAACTGCGGTGGTATACAGAAGCACAAGATCTGACACCCTGGGATTGAAACAGAATGTATGTTGATTTTAGACCTCTATATATTCTAAGACTGTATATACAGTCATTTTTGCGGTATGAGAACTGCTGTTTGTGGTATACAGAAGCACAAGATCTGACACCCTGGGATTGAAACAGAATGTATGTTGATTTCACACTGATTTCTTCCTATTCACTTCAGTACCAACAAATAACTGCTATTTGTGGTATACAGATGCACAAGAACTGTCACCCTGGGATTGAAGCAGAAATTACTACAGAAAGTATGTGGATTTCACACTGATTTCTTCCTATTCACTTCAGCAACAAAAAGAACTGCTATTTGTGGTATACAGATCCCCCAAATCGGAGACTCTTGGAGCAAAAAGCACAGTACAGTAGAAGCAGCTGAACGCTACAGGCAGCACATGCAGTGTGAAGTGCCGAGATTAGAAAATGGCTGCCGGTCACTGATAGGCTTACAGTCTGCACATGTGATCGAGGGTATTCCTTTCTCCTTCCCAATTTAACAGGTTGTACTCAAGCCCATTTTTGTAATGGACTTGATGGACTTGCATGTTTTTCTGGCCTTATATACTATGATACTATGAACTCTGTGAACACAAGAACACAGGAACGTGGGAACATGGGAACACGGGAACAGGAACACGGGAACTCAGGAGCAGAAACACACAGGAACGCAGGAATATCGCTGGAGAGCTTTCTCTAAGGCGTAGGCACAAAGATCCAGCATGAGAGTGGCAGGTTTAAATAGCCTTCTGGGAAAATGGCCAGCGCCAATTAATTGTGCTCTGGCCCTTTACATTTTCTAAAGCTGCCGTTCACGTGCCCTAGGAGACGGGGACATGCATGCACGGAGCGAGGATGGGAATCAGAAGCAGGGACAGTTGACACGCACCAGTGCTGCCCCAGCGGGGACTGAGGATCACACGTGAGCCTGTGACCCGTGATATGGGTCGCGGGAGCACCCGTGATAGTACCCCCCTTCGGCCCCTCCCTCCTTTTGGGCTAGAGAAATCTCTGCAGGAGATCACGGTCCTCGGATATTGTCCACGAAGAATAAACAAATAGCATCCAGGAAGGGTGCGTTGCTCTCCTATTTGGAACGTTTGTAAAGGAATCGGCGCTGGCTTGCTCAAAAAGGACGTTTTTTTTTAGAAAAAATGTTCCTTTCATTTAAGCCAATTATGGCAATAAAATATAAAAGAATTAAAACAATAAAAGGAATGACGCGTTTCACGCTCGTGCTGAGCGCTTCATCAGATTCATGTGATTGTATATACAGTCTTAGAATATATAGAGGTCTAAAAGCCTGGTTTTCCCGGGTTTTTTTTTTTTTTTTGAAACATAAAAACTTTATAAGGCAAGAAGAATTGATATATTATGACAAATCCAATAGATATAAGTAATTTAGGCATTTGCAAAGCATATTTATGAAATATACAATAAAATATACAATAAAAACAATGTAAGATCTTGATGAGGGAGATGTTCTTATGTTTTTATGCCGAAGCTGATAGAAACTACACTAATGGTGCTGTTCGTAGAACTACAACTACGGTGTCTCTGAGGTCTCAGCTTGGAGATGATTGTGTACTACCAGGACATCTAGTGGTAAAAAAGAGGAATTGACCTGGGAATAATATAGTGCTATGCACTCAGAATACGGGAGCCGAGAAGGGACACATCTGTTTCAGGTACATTTGAGAAACTTATCGAGGATGGAAAAACAAGCTGTATTTTCTGGTGAGTAATCCCTGATGGTTTAAGGTGTTGGAGTGTATAATATATGTAACTGGAAAAATGAGTCTTTTTTCCTTTTTTCTTTGTTTGATTTTACAAGATGGTTTCTTGGATCTCGTTAAGACCCTGTGGTGCCAGAGTATCTAGCTTATAGATCCAATACACTTCACGTCGGCACAAGGTTGGAAATCTGTTTGAGACTGTATTAGGTATATGGTCAATTGGTGTGATTGAAATGGGACATTTATTATTAGGATGGCAAAGTGTACAATGCTTGGAGACCCCATGTAACAGGAATTTTTTCTTGATGTTTTCTCTATGTTTATTTAGTCGACACTGGAGTGCTTGAACTGTTCGTCTTACATATTGTAGATGACATATTTGACATTTAATTAGATAGATAACGTAATTAGTTTTACAGGACATTTTATTTTTTATTTGAAATGTTTCTCCTGTATTGTTGGACTTGAACGTTTTACCTGTTTTTATGGTGTTACAGCAGAGGCATCTTGGTTTATTACATTTAGTCATACCTCCCAGCCGTCCCGATTTCAGCGTGACAGTCCCGGTTTTTAACCCCTGTCCAGCTGGAACGGGCAGCTAAGATAAAGTCCCGATTAGTCCCTCCCTCCCCCGCACCACCTGTGGTTGTCCCGGCTCCGTGTCCCACCCCCAGCGCCGCCTCCGTCTTCCTGCTGTGTTCAGGTCCGTGGAATCTCCTGCACAGCCCGGCACCTCCCCCATCAACGCCCCCAGCCCAGGGACCAATCAGAGCCCAGTGTCCTCCCCCAGGGCTGTTCTATGAATGGAGCACAGGCTGCACTGAACGTCTCCCAGCAGCAGCTTCGGAGGATCGTCTTATCTGTAAGTGTATATCTGCTCCCTGCCCTCTACCCCTCCTCCCCCTTCTTACAGCCCGGGAGACATGATGTAGCAGAGCCGGGAGGGTGCTGGAGCAGCAGCAGCAGCAGCCGTGATGTCAGGTATTTGTGACTGCTGTCTGCATAGGCAGCTCAAGTGTTAAATACTTTAACTCTCATAGACCCCCTGCCAAATAGGACCCCCCCCCCCCCAGTGCCTGCTATTTTGCTTTTATTTTACTAGATGTGGCTTAACCCCTTAACCACCAGGCCCTTATTTATTTTTGCGTTTGCGTTTTCCATTCCCCACGTTCAATCTTCCATAACTTGTTATTTTTCCATGTGCAGAGCTGTGTGCGGCTTGTTTTCTGTGTAACCAAGTGTCCTCTCTAGTAACGGTATTATATATTCTGCGCCGTGTACAGGGAAGCGGGAAAAAATCCAAATGCAGTGATATTGGTGAAAAAACACATTTGTGCCCTGTTTCTACAGATTTCACTGCGCCCCACATGACACCTATGCTTTATTCTTTGGTCGGTACAATCACAGAGACACCACATTTATAGAAGAATTATTGTGTTTTAGATGTTTTTTAAAAATGTTAATCTTTTGTAGAAAAAAAACTCTTCATTTTGCCATACTTAGAGGCCAATGACTTTTCTATACTTCGGAGTGCGGAGCTGTGTAAAGAGGACCTGTCACCCTGAAAAACAGCACTAGGAGGGCGCGTTTACATGGTGCGTTATGTCCTGCCTTTTCATTGCGTTTGAAACGCATTACATCAGCTGAGAAGGCGATTTGCCTAATTACATTACTGTTAACGTTTCCATTTACAGAACGCACTCTAAACGCAATGTCAACGCATGCGTTAACAAGTAATGTAATTAGGCAAATCGCCTCTCCTCAGCTGTTGTAATGCATTTCAAACGCAATGAAAACGCAGGCAAAACGCACCGTGTGAACACGCTCAGCGATGTTACTAAAGTAAGCAGCTCCTAGTGCTAAGACAGACGCATCAGTGCTATACTGATAGCGTTACCGGAAACCTCTGATAGCACTAACAAACACCGCTGCGCTGTACCCTAGAAACGCCAGACCGCTCTCAAAGGGTTTCGACGTATTCATGAGGGGGCGGTCCCTCTTCCCCTGACTGCCCCGCTTGTTCCATAGGCAGGCGGTGACTGCCGCGTGTCATGCAGCAGTCACCGCCCACAATCCCACCCCCTCATGAATTGGCCACTTTGAGAGCGGTCCGGCGTTTGTAGTGTAAAGCGCGGCAGTGTTAGTTAGCGTTATCAGGGGTTTCTGTGTAACACCGCTGCGTTTGGTTTAGCACTAGGAGCTGATTACTTTAGTAACATCTAGTGCCGAATTTCTGGGTGACAGGTCCTCTTTAAGGTGTCATTTTTGCGGTATGAGATGACACTTACATTAATACCATTTTGGGGGCATCTTATTGAGCGGGTGCATGGCACAATAATTCAGTGCATCCGCCACAGTGTGTGTGGGGTGCCCCCTATTTTTCAAATCAGCCAGCTACAAAAAAGCAGCAGCAGCCTGCCATTACTGAGCTGGGATAGCCCACTGTTAGGGGGCTATTCCAGCGCAACAATACCAGCCTGCAGCTGCCCCACTACCTGACCATCTATAGACGGTCAGGTACTGGTTTGTACCCGGCTTTTCCCGGCACCCCTGGTGGCGGTGGGTACCGGGGTAATGGTATGGGCGTTAGTGTGAATTTGCCAAAAAAATTAAGACAAACACTAAGGCCAGCCCTTAGTAATGAGCACCGTCATCTAGCCGGCACCACTACTATGACAAACTATGAAGAGTGTCGCAAAAAAATAAATCACACCGTTTCTAACAAATATAAGTTTAATTGAACAAAGAACGCAGACACACCCTCGTTGACCTTTTTATTTGTTAGAAATGTCGGTCATCGACGTAATCCTTCGAATCCGAAGTAGTCCACAGCAGGTACGGTCCTGGAAGACACAAATAACACAAACACAAAAAAGAGCACGCAACCATGGGGGGGGGGGCATGCTCGTTGTCTAGGGGGGGGCATGCTCGTTGTCTAGGGGGGGGGACATGCTCGGTTAGGGGGCGTGGCTAGGGTGTGGCTTCTGTGGGTAAAAAAATCGATTTTGTCCCTCTTTCTCCTCCGCAAAAGTTGGGAGGTATGCATTTAGTGACACCGCTGGGGCTGTTGGTTTTATTCTTCTTATGCTGCCTGAGGTTGCAAGGTGCCAGAATGTTTTTAATTGTGGCTCCTCTCCTATTAGTGATTTTGGGACGGTTAGGAAGGTAATCTTTTAGATGGATATCCTTCTTTTGGATTGACCAGTGTTTTTGTAAGGTCTCTCTAATAGTATTGTATTAACAGTTGTACCTAGTCATAAAATTAACCTCGTTTGTAATGCTTGACTCTTTCTTGATCTTAGGTAGAAAGCATTCTTTTTGGCTCAGAGGTTTTGCCCTGTTATATGCAGATCTTAGGATGCTGTCTGGGTAACCCTTTTCATGGAACCTGTCTCTTAGTATTTTCGCTTGTTCGTTATAGTCAGTTATATTCGTACAATTTTTCCTTATCCTCTTGAATTGAGAGAAGGGAATGTTCTTGATCCACTTTTTATGATGGGCACTGGAGTAGTTTAAATAATTATTAGAATTTACTGTTTTGAAGTGCGTTTTCGTACTGAATTGATCATTTGTTTGATAGATTTCGAGATTCCAAGAAAACAATGTTGGAAGCGTTTTTTTCTAGGGTAAATGAGATACCATATGAGTTGTTATTGAGATGTTCTTGGAAGTGTACAGCTTCCTCGATGGGACCTGACCATAAAAAGAAGAGATCGTCAATGAAACGTTTATAGAGGACGATATGGCAGAAAAAAGGGTTGTTTGATTTATTCAGTATGTAATTTTCCTTCAAACATTGTACACTTTGCCATCCTAATAATAAATGTCCCATTTCAATCACACCAATTGACTATATACCTAATACAGTCTCAAACAGATTTCCAACCTTGTGCCGACGTGAAGTGTATTGGATCTATAAGCTAGATACTCTGGCACCACAGGGTCTAAACGAGATCCAAGAAACCATCTTGTAAAATCAAACAAAGAAAGAAGGAAAAAAAGACTAATTTTTCCAGTTACATATATTATACACTCCAACACCTGAAACCATCAGGGATTACTCACCAGAAAATACAGCTTGTTTTTCCATCCTCGATAAGTTTCTCAAATGTACCTGAAACAAATGTGTCCCCTCTCGGCTCCCGTATTCTGAGATCGTGCATAGCACTATATTATTCCCAGGTCAATTCCTCTTTTTCACCACTAGATGTCCTCGTAGTACACAATCATCTCCAAGCTGAGACCTCAGAGACACAGTAGTTGTAGTTCTACGAACAGCACCATTAGTGTAGTTTCTATCAGCTCCGGTATAAAAACATAAGAACATCTCCCTCATCAAGATCTTACATTGTTTTTATTGTATATTTCATGAATATGCTTGGATTTGTCATAATATATCAATTCTTCTTGCCTTACAAAGTTTTTATGTTTAAAAAAAAAAAAAAAACGGGAAAACCAGGCTTTTAGACCTCTATATATTCTAAGACTGTATATACAATCACATGAATCTGATGAAGCGCTCAGCACGAGCGCGAAACGCGTCATTCCTTTTATTGTTTTAATTCTTTTATATTTTATTGCCATAATTGGCTTAAAGGGAACCTACCACCACAAATCTACCTATAAAGGTAGATCGGGTGGTAGGTGGATCAATGGGACGTGAGGATAGCCCTTTTAAGGGCTAATCCTCATGTCCCAGCACTTTTTTAGTAACTTTTATCAAACTTTTATGCTAATTTTATTATGCGGCTACTGGGGCGTGGAGTAGCCACATCTGAGGTTACTCCACGCCCCGGTAGCCTCTTTTCTCCTCCTACTCACTATCTTCATAGCTGCTCGCCCTCGTCCGACGATCCTGCAGTCCGTGCATGTGCAGAACAGCAGGCCCGCGCCTGCGCAGTCACTGCTCCGAAGCCGGGGCTGCACAGGTGCGGGCCTGCTGTTCTGCGCATGCGCAGACTGCAGAATCATCGGATTCTCGTAGCTGCATGCCGAAGATGGTGAGTAGGAGGAGAAAAGAGGCTACCGGGGCGTGGAGTAGCCGCCTCGTGTAACCTCAGATGCGGCTACTCCACGCCCCAGTAGCCGCATAATAAAATTAGCATAAAAGTTTGATAAAAGTTACTAAAAAAGTGCGGGGACGTGAGGATTAGCCCTTAAAAGGGCTATCCTCACGTCCCATTGATCCACCTACCACCCGATCTACCTTTATAGGTAGATTTGTGGTGGTAGGTTCCCTTTAAATAAAAGAAACTTTTTTCTAAAAAAACGTCCTTTTTGAGCAAGCCAGCGCCGATTCCTTTACAAACGTTCCAAATAGAAGAGCAACGCACCCTTCCTGGATGCTATTTGTTTATTCTTCAAGTTACTGCATATGGACCTTTGGGGAGCTAGCAGTGGAACAAGGCAGCGGCATTGAGTCTCATTAGGGCGGCACGGTGGCTGAGTGAGTAGCACTTCTGCCTTGCAGCACAGGGGTCCTGGGTTCGTTTGTATGCTCTCTCCGTGTTTGCGTGGGTTTCCTCCGGGTACTCCGGTTTCCTCCCACACTCCAAAAACATACTGGTAGGTTGTTTAGATTGTGAGCCCCATGGGGACAGGGACCAATTTGACATGCTTTGTGCAGCGCTGCGTAATCTGTGTGCGCTATATAAATAAAGAATTATTATTATTATACCAAGCATCAATAGGAGTTGTGCCCTACCTGCTTAACTTCAAAAGGTGAGTGTATCACTACATCACAATAAATCCCGCGATTCACTAAGATCATGCGCCCGAGTTTTTGCATCCATCACTTCTGCGCAGAGGTCCGCCGGAATTCACCTTTTTCTTCCCGGTGCTTGTAAGTACTTGTCTTGTGACACAATTCTAAATGTTAAATCCCACACGTTGTCCGAATCTGTCAGGTTGTCCGACGGCCTGTCCCCCGATTTCTGTCATGTGCAAGTCGGTGCCAATGCGTCAAAATCCGATCGGGTGCGTCAAAATCCTGTGACAATTCGAATCAAAACGGAAATCGTCAGGAAAACCGACGAAAATGCGCTCCGTGGCCCCTAAATGAGCCCCAATGTGTTGGGGAAGACCATATAGCCAGAAGATATGTTGAAAGAACTGGCAAGACATGGAGCAGAAGGAAGTCCTGGAAGGGGAACAAAATGGGACATCTTCGAAAACCGGTGCGTCACCCCTCAGATGACAATATTGCCCGAGGAAGATGGAACGTCCGTGACAAAGTCCATAGCTATGTCTGACAACGGGCAACTGGGCATCATCGAGGAAGCAAGAGACCAGCCGGTTTCAGGTGGGATGGCTTATTACAAGCACAGGTGGTGAAGGATCTCACAAAGTCCCGAACATCCTTGACCAAGTCATGCCACCAGTAGTAGTGGGAGATGAGGGTCCCAGAGCATTGTACCCCAGGGTGCCCACCCAGGTGCAAAGAATGTCCCCAAAACAAAAGAATCTTCTGCCGCGCAGGTCGGACATATGTCTTGCCAGGGGGAAGCTACCGAAGATCCACCAGAGCTGCAATTTTTCCGGAGGGATAATGTCCTGAGGAACCAACTCTTCTCCAACGACATCGGAGGCACAGGAAAGGGCATCCGGTTTAATGTTCTTCTCTGCAGGTCGAAAGTGGTTAAAGGGAAGAAGGAGTGAACAGCGGAATTGCTTGGGATTAAGACATTGGGCTGTCTGGAGATCAGAGAGGTTCTTATGATCTGTGTAAACGCAGACTGGATGGCGAGCTCCCTCCAAAAGATATTGCCATTCTTCCAGGGCAAGGTTGATGGCCTACAGTTCTCGATCCCCTATAAAGTAATTCCTCTCTGCGGGAGAAAAGGTTTTAGAAAAGAAGCTGCACGTGAGCGTTCGGCTCTTAGGGCCTTTCTGGGTGAGCACCGCCCCTGCACTTACAGAAGATGCATCCAACTCCAGAATAAAAGGCTGCTCAATACCTGGAGGCAGACTTTAACTTTGACAAGACTTCTTCAGCCGCCAAAGGCCAGAGGTGTGAGCACACTTCTTGGTGAGTGCCACGATGGGAGAGACCAGAGTAGAGAAATGTGGGATAAATTGACGGTACTAGTTCACAAAGCCCAGGAACCTCTGAATGGCTCTTGGACCTTCTGGTCGCCCCCACTGCAGAACTGGCGACAGCTTGGCTGGATCCATCTGGAGACATTTGTCGGAGATTATGTAACCGAGGAAAGGTAGGCTTTGTTGGTGGAACAGACACTTCTTGAGCTTGGTGTAGAGATGATTAGCCTGTAGGCGGCCAAGAATTTGCTACACGTGAGACTGGTGGGACCCAAGGTCCAAGGAGAAGACCAAAATGTTGTCCAACACACGTATACAGTAAATCTTGAAAGACAGCTGGAGCATAACAAAGTCCAAATGGCATCACAAGATATTCAAAATGTCCATCTCGGGTGTTAAATGCTGTCTTCTATTCGTCACCCTTGCGGATCCGGATGAGGTTGTAGACCCCACACAGGTCCAGCTTGGAGTAAATCCTGGAACCGCACAGGCAGTTAAAGAGCTCAGTGATAAATGGCAGAGGGTAGTGGTTCTTAACCGTGATCCTGTTAAGTCCGAAATAGTCAATGCAAGGATGCAAGGAGCCGTCTTATTGGTAACAAAGAAGAATCCCGCGTCCGCAGGAGAGGAGGATTTCCATATGAAACCTCTTTGCAAGTTCTCCTTCGTATACTCCAACATGGCTGTCGTCTCAGGAACGTAGAGCGGGTACACCCAACCTTGGGGAGGAGAGGTACCCAGCAACAAATCAATAGGGCAGTTGTAGGGACCGTGAGGCGGCAAAGTCTCTGCCTGTTTCTTGGAGAACACGTCAGTGAAGTCCTGTTGGTAGGGCTTCCAAGGGCTTTGGAGACACAGAGGAGACCAAGACAGTTACTGGTAGAGGCGCCACCAAAAAGCGAGACTGGCACTCTGGACCCTAACAAAGAATTTCTCCTATCATCCGGTTGAGTACTGGTGCATGGAGCTGCAGCCACGAAAGGCCCAGCAGGAGGGACGAGGTAGAGCAAGGCAGCATGAAGAAGGACAGTCTCTCCTTATGCAGAGCACCGACCTGCATGGAAATTGGCTCAGTGTGGTACCGGAACAGAGAGGATTTTTCCGCTGACCGAGGAGATGACCAAAGGCTTCTCTAGAAGGACCACAGGGATGTGGTGCTGGGACACCAGAGCGGCATGTACAAAGTTCCCCGCAGAACCGGAGTCCAAGAAAGCCGTGACCAGGAACTGGTTGAAGATGCCAACGTTGAGGAGCACCAGAAGCCTGAAGCGTGGAGAAGCTTTGCTTACACCTAGGAACACTTTTCCCAAGAACCCTTCTTGCTGGCGTTTCCAGGATGTTGGGGATTGACAGGGCAAGTCCCAATGAAGTGGGTTGGCACAATACAGGCAGAGGTTCCACTGATGTTTTCTGGTACGTTCCGGGGAAGAGAGTCTGGTTCTGTCCACCTGCATAGGCTCTTCTGCAGACGGTATGGCCGGGGCTGGAGCGGCCTTTGGAAAGCAGGAGGCAGGTGAGGTAGACTTCGTAAATAGACTTGGGGTGGCCGATGCGTCCTTAACTTGAGCAGAGAGACCTTTTTTGAAGGTTGCGGACAGGGCTGCATCGTTCCAGGAGAGGGTACGGAACTGGACAGCATATTCCCCTATGGACAAGTCGCCTTGGGGCAGGTTCAACAATGCAGTCTCGGCAGAGGAGGTCTGTGCAGGTTCTTTGAACACGGACCGGAATTCTGCCAGAAAGGCTGTGAGAGTAGACATGACCATCTTGTCTCTGTCTCAAAGACAGGGCCTTCCTGGAGACTGATGATAAATGCCACCTTGGATCGCTCCGTAACAAATTGGGATGGCATGGGCTCAATGTGCAGGGAACACTGGGTAATGAAGCCCCTGCACAGCTTGGGTTCCCCATCATATTTATCAGGCTTAGAAAATGAAGCCGTCGCACTTGCACCCTAGGAGACAGGGACACACGCACGCCACGTAAGGATGAGAATCAGGAGCGGGGACAGGTAACACGTGCCGACGGGGACCGGGGATCACGGGTGAGCCCGCGACCAGCGATATGGGTCATGGGAGCACCCGTGACAATATCAGCATTAAATATACTGCACGCAAGGACGGCACTCGGGCATAGACATCATTTACTGTTAGGCTACCTTTTCCTTCTATGTCTGTGTTTGCCTGTTCCAACCTGCTCTTTTTCCTGCAGTCTCCTCCTTGTTGCAAAATCCTTCTACATCAGGTAGAGAACATCATGGAAACTTCTCCCGGCCTTGACTTATCACTGCAGAATTTGCCACCCGGATGACTATGACCTCTGGAGATCATCTGGAGAATGATCAAAACTTCAGGAGTGCACATTTTCAACAGCTAACTGGGACAATGTTCTCAAAGACAAAAGAATGGGATTTTTTCACAAACATTCTGTAAAAGAGAGAAACACATACCATATGGAAAAAAGTAGAAAAAGAGAAACTGGACTCTATATCTGGACTTTTCAAAAGCATTTGACACATAAAATGAGACTGCTGGGACTAGAGGAAAATCTGTGTATGTGGGTAAGTAATTGGCTTAGTGATAGAAAATAGAGGGTCGTCGGGGGCGTGTCCTGCCGCGCATGGAGTCGGACGTGTAAGCCCGTAGCTCCGGAGCTCGGCGGTCAATAAGCGGCTCAAAGCGGCCACAAAGCTAAAGAAACTACCGGAATCGGTAGCCATTACCTTGCTGAAGGCGCCGGCAGCAATGGCGAAAGGAAGAATCAAGAAGCGAAGCCCGTTAAAGCTAACCAGATTCTTTCCCGCCTCGGAGTCCACCCAAGATGGCACTGCACAAGGGGAGCAGGTGGAACAGGAGACCTGCGTCAATGAGGAGGTGAGAGCTTCTCCGGACCCTGGGCAAGACAACTTACTACTTGCAGAACCCCTCCTCTTACTGGAATCATCCAGCAGCCTGTCCGCCTCTCCAGCTATCCGGGGGAACACTGAATCTGCACTAGATGTGGCCATACCAGTGACCCCAACGCCAGCTCTACTAGATACTCCTCAAAGAGGTTCAACAGTTACGGAGGTTAGTGCACATGAATGTCCAGCTGGCCCTATATCCTCCTCTATAGTTTCTGCCGGACTATCGGATTCTGGTCCAATAACAGTCGCAGCAACGAAACTTATGCTACTGGACCTACAAACAAATATTACTAAAGAACGTTAACTATCCTTACACGCAGTTTGGGACTGAAGTATCTGCCTTAGGGGATAGGACGGTGCACATTGAGAACAAGATGGCAGAAATAATTACAGCCCATAACGATATGGTGGATGCCACTACATCAATAGAGGAAGAATTACAATTTTTGCATGCCAAACTGGCAGATATGGAGGATAGGTCACGGACAAACAACCTCCGATTCAGGGGGATTCCAGAAACGGTTAAGCCTGATGACCTACTGGAATATCTGACTGATTACTTTACACTGCTTCTGCCACAAGCGTCTCAAACTGACCTGATAGTGGACAGAGTACACAGGGTACCTAAGCCAAAGCATCTATCAGGAGATGTCCCGCGCGACATTATAGCGCAAATCCACTTTTACCATATTAAGGAAAAGATTTCTGCGCCTGCCCGATCACAACCTGTATAGCCTCCACGATTGAAGGACATATCTGTCTATGCTGACTTATCAGAAGCCACTTTAGCCTGTCCCCGTGCTTTCCATCTCAGCACAGCCATTCTAAGGGCACACAGAATAAAATACCGCTGGGGCTTTCCAGTTAAACTGCTGATAAATAGAAATGGCTCCAAAGCAATGGCGAATTCTCCAGAAGAGGCCTTTCAGTTGTACAAGCAGTGGAATCTCGTGGAGGAAGGAGTAAAGGATCATCTATCAAAACATCCATCACCATCTCATCTTCAAGAAGAATGGAGTTCAGTGGCCTACGAGAAAAAGAGGGCGACCAGATTGATCCCTATCAAGTTCACTTTGTGGCTCTCCAAAAGGGGTATCTTCATGACCGCTGTGGACATGCTTTTTCAGTTCATCAATGATCTGGACCCCAAATGATCATGACTCTTCTTTGTTAAAGTTATTACTTGTTAATGTGGTAATGTACTTACCTAGTGTGGTTATTTTTTCCCTTGTTCATAGTCACCATTGTATACAAGTATTATTGTATCCAAAAAAGGTGGGGTAACAATTGCCATTAGGGATTCCGTGGCGTTTCAACACCAAGAAACCTCAATAGATGAGAGGGGGAGATGTGTTGCTATAATATGCTTAATTAACAATCAACAGTATACTATGGTCTCTGTATGGGCCTAATAGAAAGCAGCACGCTTTTATAAAAAAAACATGCTAGGCAAGATCAATAGGATTAAGAAGGGGTATTTAATTATAGCAGGCGATTTTAACCAAACAATGTGGCCTTCAATTGACTCCACCTCTGCTAGCAGGGTGCCAGAACCCACTCCATTTGCCCAAACCATATTTAAAAATTAGCTATATGATGCTTGGCGTATAAGAAACCCTACTTAGAGGGACTTTACCTTCTTTTCTAACCCTCACTCAATCTACACTAGAATTGATTATTTTCTATTATATAAATGGGTACTTCCTCTAGTGGATCAGGTCTCTATAGGAGTCATTTCATGGTCTGACCATGCCCCGGTGGAATTAATGGTTAGAGAGGAATTTACACTCACCGGCCACTTTATTAGGTACACCTATCCAACTGCTCGTTAACACTTAATTTCTAATCAGCCAATCACATGGTGGCAACTCAGTGCATTTAGGCATGTAGACATGGTCAAGACAATCTCCTGCAGTTCAAACCAAGCATCAGTATGGGGAAGAAAGGTGATTTGAGTGCCTTTGAACGTGGCATGGTTGTTGGTGCCAGAAGGACTGGTCTGTGTATTTCAGAAACTGCTGATCTATTGGGATTTTCACGCACACACAACCATCTCTAGGGTTTACAGAGAATGGTTCGAAAAAGAAAAAACATCCAGTGAGCGGCAGTTCTGTGGGTGGAAATGCCTTGTTGATGCCAGAGGTCAGAGAAGAATGGGCAGACTCGTTTGATCTGATACAAAGGCAACAGTGACTCAAATCGCCACCCGTTACAACCAAGGTAGGCAGAAGAGCATCTCTGAATGCACAGTACGTCGAACTTTGAGGCAGATGGGCTACAGCAGCAGAAGACCACACCGGGTGCCACTCCTTTCAGTTAAGAACAGGAAACTGAGGCTACAATTTGCACAAGCTCATCGAAATTGGACAGTAGAACATTGGAAAAACGTTGCCTGGTCTGATGAGTCGGATGGTAGGGTCAGAATTTGGCGTCAACAACATGAAAGCATGGATCCATCCTGCCTTTTATCAACGGTTCAGGCAGGTGGTGGTGGTGTCATGGTGTGGGGAATATTTTCTTGGCACTCTTTGGGCCCCTTGGTACCAATTGAGCATCGTTGCAACGCCACAGCCTACCTGAGTATTGTTGCTGACCATGTCCCATCCCTTTATGCCACAATGTACCCAACATCTGATGGCTACTTTCAGCAGGATAATGCGCCATGTCATAAAGTAGGAATCATCTCAGACTGGTTTCTTGAACATGACAATGAGTTCACTGTACTCAAATGGCCTCCACGGTCACCAGATCTCAATCCAATAGAGCATCTTTGGGATGTGGTGGAACGGGAGATTCGCATCATGGATGTGCAGCCGACAAATCTGCGGCAACTGTGTGATGCCATCATGTCAATATGGACCAAAATCTCTGAGGAATGCAGTTGAGGAGCATTTTAAGATTAACGACGATGGAGCAGTAGATGTCCCTACTCTATGGTGTGCGCATAAGGCCACGCACAACAAGCAAACAAGCATCGCACGCCAAGAAGATACATACAAAAAGGGGAAATGAATTACTTAGTCAGTTAGCTAATCTACACAGGTTAAACAAAAACTGCTTTTCAGCAGATAGGGCTTCCGAAATTTCATTGATCACTAGCCAACTTCGAGAAATAAATGCTCATAAGTATGACTTTGCACTTTATTGCTCTTATTGGCTGGGGAATAGGCCTGGAGACCTGCTGGCAAGGTGTCTTAAGACTAGATCAGCTAAATCTTGCATAGCTTTTATTTACAATAAGCATAAGACATGCATTATGGATCCCCAAGGTATTGCAGATGTGTTTGCAGATTATTATGGGGCCTTATACAATTTAGTTGATGATTTACAGATGCCGCAACCTGTGGAGAGTGACATTCGCGAGTTCTTGGAGAAGCTGGACCTACCCCGACTCTCTGTAGATGATGCCACTAGGTTAGCATCCCCATTTACGATTACTGAAATTACCAAAGCTATTTCCTCCTTGAAGCAAAATAAAGCACTTGGTCCCGACGGTTTTTCTAATGAATATTATAAACATCATAAAGATAGATTAGCTCCATATTTGGTGAGAGTATTTAACAGCATTATGAATCAGGGCTATATACCACAAGAAATGCTACAGGCTCTGGTAATAACATTACCAAAACCAGGGAAGCCTGCAGACTCCCCTTTCCAATTTTCGGCCCATTTCCCTATTAAATACAGATCTTAAACTGTACGCAACAGTATTAGCTACGAGACTTATGGACTTGCTCCCACAGGTTGTGGCAAAAGATCAGGTGGGTTTTGAGAAAGGCCGCCAAACTGTGGACAGCACAAGAAGGCTCATTAATCTTATTGCAATTGCTGAAGCCCGTCAAGCGCCTTCTCTGCTCCTCACGGTGGACACGGAAAAGGCGTTCGATAGGGTACAGCTTCAGCTCGGGTATACTCTTCAGGGGTTCTGTCGCAACCTTTTACGATTAGAAATGGCACAAGACAGGGGTGCCCTTTGTCTCCGCTGATTTTTGCCCTGGTTATGGAACCATTTCACAAGCTATCAGACAGTCGGCGGAGATAGAGGGTATCCAGGTGGGCAGCAGGAACCACAGGATTGGACTCTTTGCCGATGATGTAGTCTTCTGCCTCACTGACCCAGATAGGTCACTAAAAGGAGTATCAGCTATTGTAGAGCAATTCAGTAAAATTATCTACTATAAGATCAACCCAACCAAATCCCTTATACTAAATATGGGTCTCTCTCAGACAGTACAGAATAAATTTAAAAGGTTGTATGCCTTTCAATGGGCAGAAGGAGAGCTGCAATATCTGGGAATTAAATTGACGTACCTCAAATGCAAATTGTTCTCTGCAAATTACATCCCTTTAATACCTATGGTAACTAAGGACCTCCAATCATTTTCCAAATTACCTATTTCCTGGATTGGCAGAGTATCGGCCATTAAGATGATGATCTTAGCAAAAATCCTGCATTGTTTTAGGAACGTTCCAATTCACTTACCTAGGCATTATTTACGTAGACTGCATGCGCACCTAACTTCATTTATGTGGAGAGGACAAAAGGCGAGGGTTAAGCTATCAATCCTATTTCCTTCCGTTGCAGAAGGGGGACTAGGATGCCCAAATGTGGAGAAATACTATGAAGCAGTTATAGCTGATCAATTGCAAACATGGTGGCACGGGGACAGTGACAAATTATGGGTGGATATTGAACAACATATCTCAGGCTTACCATCATTACGCTCATTACTATGGGCGTCTAGATTTACTCACAAACCAATTACACATACTTCCCCCACTATATCAGCAGCGTTGTTGGTGTGGAAACTGGGTGTGGAGGCTGGGTGAAATGCCTATGTCAATTGTCTCTGCAATAATTCCTAATGCTAACTATGCTAATTGGATAACTAGAGGAATTACCAAAATAGAACAGTTATGTGATAAGACACAATTAAAATCGTATGGTGATATAACGAAGGAATTTAACGTGTCTAGAAGTAACTTTTATAAGTATTTGCAGCTACGCAATTTCCTACAAAACTATAAGCCATCCGGGTCATCAGAAATATCGAACTATGCTAAGCATTTTTTCTCCCCTAAGCGTAATAAAGGGATCTCCAAGGCATATTCAGCTTTAATAAATGGTGAGAAGCCAGATAAACTTCCATATCAAATAAAATTGGAAGAAGAGTTAAATTGCACATTCACCAATGCTCAATGGTGCACAGCCTTGCAAACTAACCATAAATCCTCACAATGTATAAACCACTTAGAAAATTGTTTTATAGATGGTATTACACCCCATATAGGCTGTCTAAAAGTTTCCCAAACACATCAGCTCAATGTTGGAGTTGCCAGGCGGCAATAGGAACCTTATTACACACGTGGTGGTCTTGTAGCATAATAGTCATATACTGGCAAGAGATCTTCTCCCTAATATCAAAAGTACTACGATAAACACCCCCTTGGGGTCCGAAAGTGGCCCTGCTCTTATTAGGGTTAGAAACACCGAGAAAGCACGAGAGAGCAATAGTGTTTCAAATTCTCACAATAGCTAGAATTAGCATAGCTAGAGCATGGAAAACTAAGGAGGTCCCAGCTATAACTGCAATAATTAGGAAAATACAGTACAACTGCACATTGGAACATCTCATATCTAAGAGATCAGGGTCATCTAGAGCCTATACCCAAAGATGGAGTAAGTGGCTCACATTCATGGGATTAGAGCTGCCAATTACGTAAATGCCTGATGTAGAGATGAGCGAGCACTAAAATGCTTGGGTACTCGTTATTCGAGACGAACTTTTCCTGATGCTCGAGTGCTCGTCTCGAATAACGAGCCCCATTGAAGTCAATGGGAGACTCGAGCATTTTTCAAGGGGACCAAGGCTCTGCACAGGGTAGCTTGGCCAAACATCTGGGAACCTCAGAAAAGGATGGAAACACCACGGTAATGGACAGGAAACAGCAGGGGCAGCATGCATGGATGCCTCTGAGGCTGCTTAATCGTACCATTATGCCAAAATTATGGGCAACAGCATGGCCATGACAGAGTGATCGAATGAGGCGAGATAGCATCTAAAACATGCAATAATTGATAGGGGAGGCATGCAGAGGCAGCGGCAGCAGCGGCAGGCTAGAGAGTGTCATGGCGACATACTCTAAATAGACTCAGGCTTCAAACCAATGGGTGGCATTTCCTATGTGAACAAAAGGTTGACGGTATATTTAGTCGATAACACAGCATGTTGGCGACATAGTGACCAAGTTCCATAACGTATCTGGTGAAACACCCGAAAAATAAGCCCGACACAGCTCTTTTGATAAGGGGACGACATGTGGAGGCAGCCATGGAGACGACTTCCATAATTAAGAGCGACAGTATGGGGCATTCATATTGCGCTGCTATGATTGCAACTTCAGGTCTCCAGCATGGCGGCGACAGATGGGCCGAGTTCCACTATGTATCTGGTGAAACACCTGAAAATTCTGCCTGAGACAGCTCGTTTGATAAGGGGACGATGTATGGAGGCAGTGAACTAGTAGTAGATTAAAGGTGCTGCAGTTTAAACTATGTTAGTTGGATCTTGAGATGGAGCTGGCGCTCCGCTGCCAGGCGAGCTTTCGCCTATCCAAGCCCCTGTCTCTCGGCTACTCCCCAAACAGCACTTCTAAGAACCTTTTGTATAAGATCAAGTGTAGTAGCGTTCTTATAAGTTTGGGTTATGGCGGGTGAGAGGAATGTAAACAGATGCGCAAGAAGCGCTGAAATAATATCGGTAAATTATAAAAGTTTGCCAGTATATTTTGTGGATTACACAGCAGGGTGGCGACAAAGTTAACAAGTTTGATGTGGAAGCCATGAAAACAACCCAAAATTCTGCCTGACACAGTTCGTTTGATAAGGAGACCATGTATGGAGGCAGCTATATGGACGACTTTTGGAGGCAGCTATGGCGATGACGTGTGGAGGTAGCAATGGAGACAACGTGTGGAGCCAGCTAAAAAGACGACATGTTGAGGCTGCTATGGAGACAATTTAATTTGGATAGTGCCTGTATGTGGCAGTCCAAAAAAGTTTTCAAACCAAAGGAGCAGGTAGGTGGTCCTCCAGAAAAATTAAATAGATTGAGTGCCTGTATGTGGCACTCCCAAAAATTTTTTAAAACAGAGGACCGGGTAGGTGGCCCTCCAGAAAAATTAAATATATAGTTGGCCAGTTGGCCCTGGCAAAAAATAGCCAGTTTCCTCTGCTTTCGTGTACAAAGAGGAGGAGAAGGAGGACAATGAGGAGGAGGAATGCATACATTATTCAGGTTGGGTTTCTTTCACCTGGTGGAGAATGAAAATCCAGAGAAAGCCAGGCTTTATTCATCTTGATAAGCGTCAGCCTGTCAGCGCTGTCAGTCGACAGGCGTGTACGCTTATCGGTGATGATGCCACCAGCTGCACTGAAAACCCGCTCGGGCAACACGCTAGCGGCAGGGCAGGCAAGAACCTCCAAGGCGTACAGCGCCATTTCGTGCCACATGTCCAGCTTTGAAACCCAGTAGTTGTAGGGAGCTGTGTGATCATTTAGGACGATGGTATGGTCAGCTACGTACTCCCTCACCATCTTTCTGTAAAGATCAGCCCTACTCTGCCGAGACTGGGGACAGGTGACAGTGTCTTGCTGGGGTGACAAAAAACTGGCAAAGGCCTTGTAAAGCGTACCCCTGCCAGTGCTGGACAAGCTGCCTGCTCGCCTACTCTCCCTCGCTATTTGTCCCGCAGAAGTACGCCCTCTGCCACTAGCAGAGAAACAGGGAAATATTGTTTCAGCTTGTGCACCAGGGCCTGCTGGTATTCATGCATTCTCACACTCCTTTCCTCTCCAGGGATGAGAGTGGAAAGATTTTGCTTGTACCGTGGGTCCAGGAGAGTGAATAACCAGTAATCGGTGCTGGAATAAATTCTTAGAACGCGAGGTTCACAGGATAGGCAGCCTAACATGAAATCTGCCATATGCGCCAGAGTCCCAACGCGCAAGAATTCACTCCCCTCACTGGCCTGACTCTCCATTTCCTCCTCCTCCAACTCCTCTTCTTCTGCCCATACACGCTGAACAGTGAAGGACTGAACAATGGTCCCCTCTTCTGTCTCGCCAACATTCTCCTCCTCTTCCTCCTCATCCTCCTTCACCTCCTCCGATATGCGCTGAGAAACAGACCTAAGGGTGCTTTGGCTATCAACAAGGGAATCTTCTTCCCCCGTCTCTTGTGACGAGCACAAAGCTTCCGACTTCATGCTGACCAGAGAGTTTTTATCAACCGGCCAAGCAGCGGGATGGTGAGGCTGATGATGGCGGCATCGCCACTGACCATCTGTGTTGACTCCTCAAAGTTACTCAGCACCTGACAGATATCAGACATCCACGTCCACTCCTCATTGTAGACTTGAGAAAGCTGACTGACCTGACTACCAGTTCTGGTGGAAGTTGACATCTGGCAGTCTACAATCGCTCTGCGCTGCTGGTAAACTCTGGATTACATGGTTAATGTTGAATTCCACCTCGTGGGCGCGTCGCACAACAGTTGGTGAGCGGGCAGTTGGAGGCGGCGCTGCGCTGCCCTGAGAGTGGCAGCATCTGTGCTGGACTTCCTGAAATGCGCACAGATGCAGCAAACCTTCGTGAGCATATCAGAGATTGGGGTATGTCTTGAGGAAACGCTGAACTATGAGATTTAACCCATGGGCCAGGCATGGCACATGTGTCAGTCTGCCGAGTTGCAGAGCCGCCAGGTTCAGCGGTGCCAGCCACAGATTAGTCTGCGCTGTGATGCCCTGTAATAGCTCTTGGGCAGTGTGCCTTTTATCGCCTAGGCTCAGCGCTTAGCGACGGCACTGCTGCTTTGCATAGAGCTACCGACTGATGGCGCCATGCCCACAGATGGTAATTCGGAGGAGGAGGTGAAGGAGGGGTGGGAGGAGGAGGAGGCATAGTAGGCCTTTGAAACCTGGACCGAGGTAGGCCCCGCAATCCTCGGCGTCGGCAGTAATTGACCAGCCCCAGGGTCAGACTCGGTCCCAGCCTCCACCAAGTTAACCCAATGTGCCGTCAACGATATATAGTGGCCCTGCCCGGCAGCACTCATCCACGTGTCCGTGGTCAGGTGGACCTTGTCAGAAACGGCGTTGGTCAGGGCACGGATGATGTTCTCTGACACGTGCTTGTGCAGGGCTGGAACGGCACATCGGGAAAAGTAGTGGCGGCTGGGGACCGAATACCGAGGGGCGGCCGCCACCATGAGGTTTCTAAAGGCCTCGGTCTCTACCAGCCTATAGGGCAGCATCTCCAGGCTAAGCAGTTTGGAGATGTGGACGTTGAGGGCTTTGGCGTGTGGGTGGGTTGCACTATACTTCCTTTTGCACTCCAGCGTCTGGGGTATGGAGAGCTGAACGCTGGTGGATGCTGTGGAGGATCGTGGAGGCGAAGATGGGGTTTTCGCACAAGAGGTGTTTGGGCCGGGGTCCTGGGCAGGGGGCTGACTAGCAGATGACACAGGGGAAGAAGCAGTGGTGTGCCCGGCTGGAGGTGAACGGGCTTGGTACCATTGAGTGGGGTGTTTAGCATTCATATGCCTGCGCATACTGGTGGTAGTAAAGCTAGTAGTGGTGGAACCCCTGCTGATCCTGGTTTGGCACAGGTTGCACACCACAGTCGGTCGGTCATCCGGTGTTTCTTTAAAGAACCTCCAGACTTCTGAAAATCTAGCCCTCGCCACGGGAGCTTGACTACGGGAAACATTTGGCGCTGATGCAGCTCTGGCCCTGCCTCTCCATCTGGCCCCACCACTGCCTCTTCCAACCTGTTCTGCTATAGGACTCGCCTCCGTCTCAGAAGCACTGTGTTCAACTGGCCTATCAACCCAGCTTGGGTCTGTCACCTCATCATCCTCCGATCCCTCAGTCTGCTCCCCCCTCGAACTTCCTGCCCTGACAACAACTTCACTACTGTCTGACAACCGTGTCTCCTCATCGTCCGACACCTCTTTACACACTTCTTCCACTACGTCAATAATGTCATCATCACCCACAGACTGCGACCGGTGGAAAACCTGGGCATCGGAAAAGAGCTCAGCAGCAACCGGACAAGTGGTTTGTGACTGTGGGAAGGGTCCAGAAAACAGTTCCTCAGAATATGCCGGTTCAAATGCCAAATTTTGCTGGGAGGGGGCATACTGGGGGGAAGGAGGCTGAGGTGGAGGAGCTGGAGGAGTGCTGATTTCGGTGACAATGGTGGACTGCGTGGAAGACTGACTGGTGGACAAATGGCTATAAGCATTGTCCGAAATCCACGACATCACCTCTTCGCACTGTTCTGGCCTCAACAGTGCTCTACCACGAGTCCCAGTAACTTGAGACATGATGAACCTAGGGAGTGTAGCTCTGCGGCGTTCCCCTGCTCCCTCATCAGCAGGTGGTGTCTCACCCCGCCCAGGACCACGGCCTCTGATCCCTGTAGTAGTTGGACGCCCACGTCCACGCCCTCGTCCTCTACCCCTAGCCCTCGGGTTAAACATTTTCCAAATTAAAGTGTAAACTTAAAATTTTTTTTTTTTTAAACAAAACGATGCTATCCTATTGCTATGGCTAGTTTCTAACCTACACTGACGGCACACAACTGGATTTTGTGCTGTGCCTGATGACTTTGAGTTATAAAAAGAAATAAATGTAAAAAAAAATAAATCAGAAGACTGTGCCTAATTCAAATCAAACCCCTAATAAATTGTCCCACTTCGGTGTTTAAGGTGGATATGTGTATCACTAAGAGCTAAACACAGCAGTCTCAAGTCTCCCAGCAAATTCCTCACAATATGGTACTAGCTGCACTACTAGTGCCAGCAAGGCCAGCCACAAGCAAACAAAAAAAATAAAAATATAACGCTATTGTAGGCCTAAGTAAGCTGTTTGGGTTCTCCTATGGCTATTTTCTAGCCTACACTGAAAGCACACTTCTATGCCAGATGACTTTGAGTTACAAAAAAAATTAAAGTAAAAAAAAAAACCCAGCAGACTGTGCCTAATTCAAATCAAATCCCTAATAAATTGTCCCACTTCGGTGTTTGAGGTGGATATGTGTGTCACTAAGAGCTAAACACAACGGTAGCAAGTCTCCCTGCAAATTACTCACAATATGGTACTAGCTGCACTACTAATGGCAGCAAGCCCAGCCACAGGCAAACCAAAAAAAAGTAAAATAAAACGTTATTGTAGCCCTAAGAAGGGCTGGTGGGTTCTTGTAGAATCACTCCTGCCTAACACTATTCTAATAGAACACCCTAACGCTTTCTCTGACCAGCAGCAGCTCTCTCCCTAGCGGCATCCAGACACAGAATGATCCGAGCAGCGCGGGCAGGGGCTAGTCTATTCCAGGGTCACCTGATCTGGCCAGCCAACCACTGCTATCGACGTGTAAGGGTACCACATCGTGCTGGGTGGAGTGCAGAGTCTCCTGGCTTGTGATCGGCTCTGTTTCTGGCCGCCAAAAATCACAACGGCGGGAGATGCCATTTTCTCGAGCGGGCGAAGTATTCGTCCGAGCAACGAGCAGTTTCGAGTACGCTAATGCTAGAACGAGCATCGAGCTCGGACGAGTATGTTCGCTCATCTCTAGCCTGATGGTGTTAATAGTTAAATATATCTACAGATTGTGACAGTGGATATATTACTATCTCGTTTTTTATATCTGAATGAGTATATTTGTTATTGGTGACTACAAGCTGTTTTATATATGCTATAATTTGTTCCATACCGAGTTGTACATCCTTTCCAGTATACCTGTACCTTCCCCTATCCATTCCCTCCTTTCCCTTTACTCTGTATGTTACAAGATGTGGTTCCTGACTGGGATCCATATTTTGTTGTTTGTATATTAATTGAAAAACTCAAAAATGTGTTTAAAAAGTGCAACAGCGGTCAGTATTGGAGCCACTTCTATTTTATATTTTTATTACTGACCTTGTAGTGGGTTCACACAGTAAAGTTTCAATATTTGCAGATGATCCTTAGCTGTGTAAAGTAATTAATAGTGAGATCGATAGTATAACATTACAGAGGGATTTGTGGAAGCTTGAGGAGTAGGCAGAGAAATGGTTGATTAGGTTTAATATAGATAAATGTAAAGTTATGCACTTGAGCCATGGAAACAAAAGGCACAATTATGTTCTAAACAGTCAATTACTTAATATTGGTGGATGGTAAACTTAATTTTAGTGACCAGAGCCAGAAAGCTGCTGCTAAAGAATTACGGGATGGATCAAGAGAGGAATAGATTTTCATGATAAGGGAATAGTTTTGCCCTTATACAAATTACTGGTCAGGCCACACATGGAATATTGTGTACAGTTTTGGGCACCAGTGTATGAAAAGGACATAGTACAACTAAAACGGGTGCAGAGGAGAGCAACCAATATTATTAGGGGAATGGGGGAAATAGAATAACAACGACAGATTACAAGATTTTGGATTATTCAGTTTAGAAAAAGACGACTGAGGGCAGACCTCATTAAAATGTATAAATACTTAAACGGGCAGCACAAGGATCTCTCCAAAGGTCTTTTTATACCTAGACCTGTGACATGACAAGGGGGCATCATCTTCGCCTAGAGGAGAGGCAGTTCTACTATCACCATAGACAAAGGTTCTTTACTGTAAGAGCAGTGAGACTGTGGAACTTTCTGCTGCAGGAGTTTGTAATGGCAGACTCTATCTACATCTTCAGATGAGGTCTGGATGACTTTCTGGAGAGAAATAATATCACAGGTTATAGGGGAAAAAAAAAAGTTGGACTTGATGGACTTGCATACTTTTCTAGCCTTATATACTATGATACTGATCTCCACACTCCATCCCTCCACACACACCCTCGATCACATGTGCAGACATGTAAGGCAATCAGCAACCGGCAAGCTTATGTAATGTTACAGCCCTTTAACCCCTAGGGGACACAGCCTATTTTGGCCTTAAGGACGCGGCTCCATTCTTCAAATCTGGCCTGTGTCACTATAAGTGGTTATAGCGTGGGAACGCTGTGAGATATCCAGGGGATTTTGAGATTGTTTTCTCGTGACACATTGTACTTCAAATTAGTTTAAAAATTTGGATGATATCTTTTGTGTTTAGTTATGAAAAAAAACTAAATTTGGCAAAAATTTGGAAAAATTCTTTATTTTCAACGTTCTAAATTCTCTACTTTTGATGCAGATAGTCATAGCTCCCAAATAAATTCATAACTTACATTTCCCAAATGTCTGCTTTATGTTGGCATGGTTTTTTAAGATTCCACATATTTTACTAGAATGTTATGAGGCTCAGAATTTAGGTATCATTTTTCAAATTTTTTGTAAAATCACCAAAACCTGTATTTAGATGGACCTGCTCAACTTCTAATTGACACTGAGAGGCCTAAATAATAGTGGGACTCGTAAAATACCCCATTGTGGAAACTACACACCTCAACGTATGAAAAACCACTTTTAAGAAGTTTGTTAACGCTTTACGTGTTTTATAGGGGTTAAAACAAAATGGAGGTGCAGTCTGCAAATTGTAATATTTTTTCACAATACACTCATTTTGGGTGGAAAATTAAACATTTACAATGGATTAAATGAATAAAGGCTCCACAAAGTTTGATACCCAATTTCTCCCGAGTACACGGATACTCTATATGTGGTGGTAACCTGCTGTATGGGCGCACGGCCGGGCATAGAAGGGAAGGAGGCGCCATGCAGATCAGATTTGCTATGTCACATTGTACAGGCTATAATTTTTTTCTTTTTTTTAATGTGGACCTATAGGGGCTTATTTCTTTTGCCACATGAGATGCACTTTTCTGGTACGTAATTTGGGGGAATCTATAGGCTAATTGGTGAGATTTTATTAACTCTTTGTTGGTGGAGGAAATGAAAATCATCACTTTTCAGGAAGATTTTTATGGGTTTTTTTTTTGGCTGTTTACCATACCATAAAAATAGTATATTATTTTTATTCTATGGGTCGCCACGATTACAAAAAGACCTCATTTATATAGATTTTTTATTTTTTTCCCATTTTTAGTGCATAAAAAGTAATTTGGCAAAAATGTTGTTACTTTTAGCATCACCGTCTTTCATATGCATAACTTTTTTATTTTTCGCCTCACAAATCTGTTTAAGGGCTTATTTTTTGCGAGAAGGATTGTTCTTTTTAGTGGTCTTATTTTAGAGTGCATAACATTTTTTAAATCCCTTTTTAGAGCATTTTTATAGGGTATTAATTGAAAATTATCTTTTTTCTGGAGCTTTTTTTTGTTTTGTTTTTTACGGGGTTAACTTTGCGGATCTAATAATGATTTTGTTTTATTATGCAGATTGTTACGGACGCAGGGATACCAAATATGTGCGGGTTTTGTGTATTTTATTCAATTGTACTGAATAAAAACCAATTTGGAGAAAATCTTGTTCATTTTAGCATCATCATCTTTTCATATGCATAACTTTTTTATTTTTCGGTTGACAAATCTAGTTAGGGGCTTATTTTTTGCGAGAAGAGTTGTTCTTTTTAGTGGGCTTATTTTGGAGTGCATAACATTTTTTAAATTACTTTTTAGAGCATTTTCTTATAGGGTATTAATTAAAAATTATCTTTTTTTGGAACGTTTTTGCGTTTTTTTTTCTACGGCGTGTACCGTGCGGGTCCAGTAATGATTCTGTTTTATTATACAGATTGTTACGGACGCGGCAATACCAAATATGCGGGGTTTTTTGTGTTTTTGTGTTTTTTATACTTTATTAAGTGTTTTTATGGGAAAGTGACATTTTAGGGGCTTATATTTTTATGTATTTATTTTTTATTTATTATAATGTGTAGTGTTAACTGTTTTTGCATAATTTTACTTCTACATACTTGAACTTAAACCAGTGATGCTCTGATCACTGGTTTAAGTTCAATACACTGCTCTACAATACTATTTTATTGTAGAGCAGTGTAAACTGTCTGAGCAAGCTTGCGCATGCTCAGACAGTTTACAGTCAGACCCGGAAGGGGTCTGACTGCCATGGAGACCGGGCAGCTCCGGGGCACATGCCAGTCCTCAGAGCTGCCCAGAAGTGGATCGGATCCCCCGGTAAGCGGCACGGGGGATCCGATCCACAGCGCAAACACCCTTACACGCCGCGGTCATGTTTGACCGCGGCGTGTAAGGGGTTAACACCCGCGATCGGAGCCGGCTCCGATCGCGGGTGTTAGCGCAGGCTGTCAGCTGTACTAGACAGCTGACAGCCGCTGCTTCTGGTACCAGCTCCGTTCGTGAGACGGTGCCAGAAGCAGGACGTTATAGAACGTCCCCGTGCGCTAAGCATCTAGCCCCGGGGACGTACTATAACGTCCTGGTGCGCCTAGGGGTTAAAAACATACAGCCATTTGCAATCCCGTCATTTTGCACTGCATGTGCTGTCTCTAGCGTCTAGCTGCTTGTACTCAGTAGGTGATTTTGGGAGATCTGTATACCCCTAATTTCCATTCTTTTTTTGTTGCTAATTGATATCAAGAAATCTGTGTCCAATCCACATAGTTGCTGGAGTGATTTTTGTTTAAAGTCCAGGGTGTTAAACATAATACTGTTTTCACCCTCCCCCACTCTATGATGTTGCCACTATGTTTGGTTTTCCCCTTCATTTCATTTGTCAGAAGTAATGAAAAGCTTCATTATTAATAGCCAAAAGCAGGAGTGGATACAGAACACAGAGGACATGCAAATATCCCATTTACTGTTCATCTCTGTTTTGGATCAACTCCTGTTTGTTTTTGGCTTTGGAATTCTTGATGGATTATTGACGGGTAAAATGATCAGTGACGTCAATGCCAAACTACTGCTGACACCCTCTCCACTCTTTTGGGGGGTTTCTACTGTATCAGAGTTTAATAGAACAGGTTCTGTTGTGATATATGGAATCATCTGATGTCAGTGTAAAAAGAGTGCCCTCTTTGATGTTATAATGGGATCTTGGCCCTCAGCTCAGTCCTTTCGAGCTGGCACAGACATTACCTTGTCAGGCTGCATTCCCGCTTCACTTATTTGGTGAAGTTGTCTCCTGTAAGTGCCTATGGAATTGAAGAGTGAATGTCATACTAAAATACAGCATTGTTTGAAGACCAAACCATGCTCCTTATGCATATTTAAACACTGCACAACGTTCCACAACACCCTACAGGCTCTCTGAAGCCAGGAAATACCTTTTTTTAACGTGATTCGCCATTATTTGTTTCGGGTCGAATCAAATTTTGTCAGAAAATTCAGTGAACTCGACGAATTACATTTTTTTAAAATTTGCCCATCTCTGTCTATAATATATGCTATTATATACTTCCCCCTCATTAATCCGTTAGCCCCACCACACTTAGCCCAGTATATAAGTAGCCCACGCCTTCAGTATATAGCCAGCCAATAGTATATAGCCAGCCAGTCCTGTCCCCCCAGTATATAGCCAGCATGCCCCCCATAATATATAGCCAGCCTGCCCCCTGTAGTATATAGCCAGCCTGCACACCCTGTAGTATATAGCCACCCTTCCCCCTGTAGTATATAGCCAGCCTGCCACCCCTGTAGTATATAGCCAGCCAGCCTGCCCCCCCATAGTAAATAGCCAGCCCCCTCTGTAGTATATAGCCAGCCTGCTCCCTGTAGTATAAAGCCAGCCTGCCTTCTGTAGTATATAGCCATTCTGCCCCCCTGTATTTTAAGCCAGTCCCTCTGTGGTATATAGCCATCCTGCCCCCTGTAGCATATAGCCATCATGCCCCCTGCAGTATATAGCCAGCCTGCCCCCTGTAGTATTTAGCCGGTCGTCCCCCTGTAGTATTTAGCCAGCCTGCCCACCCTGTAGTATATAGCCAGCCTGTCCCCCCCTGTAGTAAACAGCCAGCCTGCTCCCTGTAGTATATAGCCAGCCAGCCTTCAGTAGTATATAGCCAGCCTTCCACCCCGTAGCATAAGCCAGCCCCCACTGTAGTTATAGCCATCCTGCCCCCCTGTAGTATATAGCCAGCATTCCCCCAGCAGCATATAGCCAGCCTGCCCCCTGTAGTATTTAGCCAGTCGTCCCCCTGTAGTATTTAGCCAGCCTTCCCCCCTGTAGTAAACAGCCAGCCTGCTCCCTGTAGTATATAGCCAGCCAGCCTTCAGTAGTATATAGCCAGCCTTCCACCCCGTAACATAAGCCAGCCCCCACTGTAGTTATAGCCATCCTGCCCCCTGTAGTATATAGCCAGGATTCCCCCTGCAGTATATAGCCAGCCTGCCCCCCTGTATTATTTAGCTAGTTGCACCCGTGTAGTATAGAGCCAGCCTTCCCCCCCCTCAGGTAGCATATAGCCAGCCTGCCCACCCTGTAGTATATAGCCAGCCTGCCCTGTATTATACAGCCAGCCACCATGTAGTATATTGCCTTCCTGCCCCTCAGTATATAGCCAGCCTGCCCCCCCCCCATTAAATTGCCAGCCTACCCCCCTGTAGTATACAGCCAGCCTGCCCCCCAGTAGTATATAGCCATGCCCCAATAAATAATAAAATATTATTATTTTATATATTACTCACCTACCTGCGCTCCCTGGAAACGCATGGTTCAGCCAGCATTGCCAGCGTCCTCTCACTCTGTGACCCAGGTTGTGCCTGAGCAATGAGGTCAGGGGCAGCTGCGTGCCTGGGTCCTAGAGGGCGCTGGCTGTGCACAGCAACCAGCGATATGTGTATCTTAAAGGTACATATATCGCTGATTGCTACTGGGGGCCAGAATGGCACTCCAGGATGGGAGATGGTGGTACGGCCCTAGGTGATTACCTACCCTTGCCTAATCCTTGTCCTGGTCCTGCCTTGGAGTGTTTATAAAAGGACATTTTTAAATGTACTGCATTGTTTTGTACTCCCTGAGCAGCAGCTTTGTGAATGCGGCCTTTAGTTGTTAGTAATGTGTGTAAAATGTTTTGGTATAATAATAAAGATTAATATATTGATGCATTTTTCATTTCTCAAAAAAATGCATGAATAATTAATTACACTTTAATTATATTTGGGGCAAGTTTTTTTTAATTTCTTTTTAGAGAAATCAAAATAATAAGATAAGATCAAATAATCCTTTATTAGTCCCACAGTGGGGAAATTCGCAGCATTCCAGCAACAGAGAGAGGACAGTACAAATAATGACAGAACAAAAATATTAGGGATAAATGAACAAAAAGAAAAAAAGGGATACAAAGAAAAAAAAGAAGACAAGAATGATTTTCTATTCAGTCTGTGGATGGGACCTGCATGGACTGGTTTGGTGGTGAGTACAGGTTACTTCTGTTTGGGCCTTGTTTGTTGTGCAGCCAGATTGCAGTGGGGAGGAATGACTTCTGATACCGCTCCCTTTCACACTTGGTGTAAAGCAATCGGTCACTGAAGTTGCTACCCAATGCCACCAGAGTCTCAAGCATGGGATGGGAGCAATTCTCAAGAATAGATTTCAATTTACACAGTATCCTCCAGTATCCTCCTCTCAGCACTGTGTCAAGAGGACCCCCAGGAGAAAGCTGTATTTCCTAATCAGTTTGTCCAGTTTGCTACTTTCCTTAGTTGAGATGCTGCTTCCCCAACAGACTACACCAAAGAAGATGGCTGTTGCAACTACACCAATGGCGAGCACCGATCGCGGTTGTTTTCCCGCCGATTGCTGCCGGCGGCTTCAAAAGGATGGCGACGCATGGGCGTCGCCATCTTCCCAAGGAACGATGTTCCCTGTGACGTTATCGGGGAGCAGCGATCCCTTGTCATGAAAGTCTCGGGTCTTCTGAAGACTCAAGGCTGTCTCGTTTTAACCCTTTCATTACAATGTGCTATTAGCACATTGTAATAAATGAGGAGGAAAATCCCCATATACTGCCATACTGTAGTATGGCAGTTTATGGTAGGATCGTTCAGACAACAAAAGTTTTAAAAAAAAATTATAATAAAAAAACAAAAATTCTAATCACCCCCTTTCCCTAGAACTGATATGTATATAAATAAACAGTAAAAATCATAAACACATTAGGTATCGCTGCATCCGAAAATGCCTATCAAAATATGATAACAGTTTTTTACTGCGTTTAACCCCATAACAGAAAATAGCACCCAAAGTTGAAAATGGCACTTTTTGCCATTTTAAAAAATATTAAAAATTCTATAAAAAATATCAAAAGGTCGTAAAGTCCCCACTATGATGATATTGAAAATGTCATCAAAAGTCGCAAAAAATAACACTACCCACAGCTCTGTACACCAAAGTATAGAAAAGTTATTAGCGCCAGAATATGGCAAAATCAAAAAAAAATTTTGTACAGGAGGTTTTTTTGTAAATGTATGAAAACATTATAAAACCTATACAAATTTGGTATTCCCGTAATCGTACCGACCCAAAGAATAAAGTAGACATGTCATTTTTGGCGAACAGTTAAATCGGTAACATCCAAGCCCACAAGAATTCGGCGCAAATGCGCTGTACAATTTCACTGTATTTGGATTTTTTTCCCGCTTCCCAGTACACGGCATGGAATATTAAATACCACTATTTTGAATTGTAATTTGTTATGCAGGAAATAACCCGTAACACAGCTCTGTACATGGAAAAATAAAAAAGTTATAGATTTTTGAAGGTGGGGAGTGAAAAATTAAAACACAAAAACCAAAATGGGCATCAGCGGGAAGGGGTTAAGAAGTGCCCCCTGCACTCCAAATGCCCTCAGCAGGTATAGCCTAATCTGACGCTTCCTGTGAAGTGCATTTATGTTCTCTGCCCACTCCAGTTCATTGTTGAGGAGGACAACCAAGTACTTGTAGGACTTCACTGCCTCTATGTCTGTCCCCTGGATGACCACTGGTTGCGAAGGAGGACTGTGCTTATGGAAGTCCACCACCATTTCCATGGCTTCCCAGCATTAATCCTAAGGCGGTTTTGCTGGTACCAATCCACAAATTCCCAGATCAATTCTTGTACTCCATGTCGTTCTCACCTGTAACTTCTGGAAGTAGCAGCTAAAAATAATTTTTACTGTTTCTCACTTTTCACCCCAAAAGGGAGCTAAAAGGGGTTGTCCATTTTAGAATAACTTTTCTATAGGGTTTGGGATCACGCTAACTAACATTTGTGTAACTTACCTTCATAATGAATTCTCCTTTATTATCCCAAACCTTCTGTTTTGGTCCTGCAGTTACTGCTTAGTCTTCTGTCTTCTCTTACTTTCTGGATGTCTTTCTTGGCTGGAGGAACAATTGATCTTCTTCTTCTCCTTTGTGTGTGCTACTACATTGGAGTCCATTTTCAGCTGTACATGCCCAATGTGCTCATAGTTGCATCCCAATACAGAAACATGGACTACTAATTCGACTGGGTCCATAGACTACACAACATTATTTACAAAAAAGGCCAAAAAGTTTACTAAAACTTGACTTTTATTTCATCATACTAAAATTTAATAATCAATTTGTCCTCAAGTGAATTAAAAATCTAAAACCTTTGCAGGACTATGTATGGAGTATTATTATGTTTTGTTATATTTTTTATATGTTTAAATGGCACAAGGTGGTGGAATACAGGCTGTTTTTAATATTCAATGATAGGTCAGGCCTTTCACAATTCTTAGAATACCAAAAGTAGAATGGAGATGGGATATTCAGATTAGACACTAGATGTCAGTATTTCTCTTCTCAAAAGAAGTAATCTGTATCAGTATCTAAGTTATTATTAAGTAACTTCCTTATTGTTACAATGTTCTAATGTATTCATGTATATATGAACGCAGAGCACTCTCTACATATAATTATTTTCAGTATGAAAACTCACAAGGTGTTTCCACTGGTGAATATAAAAAATAATAAATTGTATTACAGAAACATAATACATCTGACTATAGTGGCAAAGTGACTCTGAGTTTCCATCCCTATGTCTCTATCTTTTACTCATATATAAAATGATTAACCACTTGTGCTGAAAGGTCAATGTGATAAACCATTGGTGTTTTGCTCAATGTCGCTGTTTCGCACAATCACCCTATTCTGCCATTAAACTTTCTCTGCCACGTTTATTTTCCTGAGTTGACAGGTTGCTATACACCCTGGGTGAGGGAAATCTGTGGGTTTGTTAGGTAAAAAAGGAGTTCAACAGCATAACCCCTATTTTATATGTGGAGCCTTGGAGCCCTATCCCTGAGATGTTAGTATATGATGTCAGTATTAGCAGTATTATTTGTAGTATGGCAAAAAGAAATGGGGAGGTCCCGGGGACTTTACCTGCCTCCGTCTCTTTTATGGCTAGCTGAAATTGTAGATCAGTGATGGGGGCTTGTAGACCTTCTGCTTCCTCCCCTTTGCTTCGCTTTACCAGTGTAACGTATTGTTATATGTTTAATGAAAATGTTTTTATTTTTTATATGCTTGCCGAATGCTGAAACTAAGAGGAAATTTGACTATGGATGAAGCTGATCAAAGTTCAATCCTCTCCACCAAAGGAATGCATATGTCACGAGTGATTATGAATACTATCTACTTCAGGGAAAACAGAGCCTTTGTGTCTGCAATGCCCACGTAATAATTTATCAACCAATGGACTATGAACATTACTTCTTCATCCCTAAGTACCTAGCCCAGGGCCTGCCCCACTGAAAGGTTCTGTATAATCCTTTGTGACACAAATAAAGCATCTCACATCTGCCTAGCCTTGCATATCATCAGTGCTCCACAGAGATTGAGATATTATACCATATATCTTTCTTGGAGTGATTTCTTTGTGCTCACACAGTGGATTTTATTAATAATTAGAGCACCTGAGGTGTAATAAACAGGGGCAAAACTTGACAGCTGCAGCTGGAACCCGGGATCTACACTCGAGCAGCCGAGAGGACTCCTGGACCAGAAATCAAAGGGTATTTGCTGGCCATTTACTGGATTGACACAAGCTTGATCAACTCAACTGAACATAGTAAGTTCAATGATTTTATTGTGACTCTTTGTCTTACCTCTGATGTTGGTCCAGTGTTTGAGTTAGTTTCACTTTTAAGCCGACCTGAGGGCAGTGCCTAAGTGACAGGTCTCTGACTCTGCTGTGTAGTTCCAATAATTTATACATTGTTAGAGTGTCACTGCCAACCTAAGTTACTCTAAGCCTTCTCCAACCAGGTGTGGTTATTGCTGCAGCAGTGAAAATATTGAGTTGTGTTCAGGTCTCATACACTTCCTGACTCATATCATTGAATGTGGTAACAAATGGAATTCTCTTAGTGATCTCCCTTTGTGGTTTATTTTGTAGTAGATCATGTCTGTCCCTGGCATCTACTTTGGCTCTAGTTTTTTGAATAACCTTAATGGGGTAACCCCATTCTCTGAATTTCTTTTTCATGATGTTCAGGTCCCTATTGAGATCTTCCTCACTAGAGATTCTTTTGACTGCAAGAAAATGACTGAGGGGTAGTGAAGGTACCATGGGTCTTTGGTGGCTGCTTTCATATCTTAAGATATTATTTTTATCAGTGGGTTTCTTTCTTATCTACAAGATGACCAAGTGTGGGGGCACTGCAACCCTCCTTGTAAGGAGTTTTTTACAATTGTGATGACTTGAACTTTAATCCGTTTAGGTCATTGCCATCAAGTTCCTTTTCCAAGTTTTCAACAATATGGAGTCTATTCCAGGGGACTTTTTGAATGTGTTTACCTACACGGATGAAGACCAGGAGAGGATCATACGGGGATTACAAGGGGATGCTGTGTTCTAGAACAAACCAGGTGATACTGAACTCAAACGAAAGTTTGAAACCTTGTCCAAGAGACTAGTGACTTTATAACTGCACATGATTGGATTGGGAGAATATTACAAGGCACGCAGAATCCCCAGAGGCATGAGATTGAATGTACAGCCTAACCTTTTCTCACAAGATCCTCTTTTTTGTACAAAATTTATTCACATATCTAACAAGTATGGACTTGATTTGTTATTACTAGAGATGGGCGAATTAGTTTAAATTCGTTTTGTCCCGATTCGCCGAATTTTTCGTAAAAATTCGATTCCACCCGAATCATGACGAATCAAGTTAAAAGACAGGTATTTCCTGGCTGCAGAGAGCCTGTAGGGTGTTGTAGAACATTGTGCCATGCTTAAATATGCATAGGGAGCGTGGTTTGGTCTTCAAACAATGCTGTGTATGACACCGCATGACAGCCGCCGCTCTTAGAATCGCTTCACTCTTCACTTCCATGTGCACTTACAGAGGCCAACTTCACCAAATAAGCAAAGCGGGAACACAGCCTGACGAAATCAGATGATTCCATAGTTTACAACAGAACCTGTTCTGTTATATGCGGATACATGTAGAAACCCTCCAAAAGAGTGGAGACGGTCAATAATCCATCAGTATTGCTAAAGCCAAAAACAAACAGGAGTTGATCCAGAAAAGAGATGAACAGTAAATACTTGCATGTCCTCTGTGTTCTGTATCCACTCCTGCTTTTGGTTATCAATTCTGAAGCTTTTCATCCTTCTGACAGATGAAAGGAAAAGGAAAACCAAACAGTGGCAACATCATAGAGTGGTGGAGGGTGAAAATAGCATTATGGAAATCACAGGGTGTTCCAGGGAGACAGCGGTCAGTTGGCAGCAGCACGAGTAGATTGCAGAGTGGCACAATGACAAATTATGGAGGTAGCGGAAACATGGTAGGCCACAAAGTGGCACAATTATAAGAGTGTGGAGGTGGCAGCAGCAGAAGCAGAAGCAGGAGCCCACAGGTGGCAGCAACATGGTGGCAGTAACAGGGAAAGCCACAGAGTGGCACAATGATATAGTGTGGAGGTGGCATCAGTATCAGCAGGAGCCCACAGGGTGGCACAATGATATAATGTGAAGGTGGCATCAGCTGCAGCAACAGGAGGCCACAAAGTGGCACAATGATATAGTGTGAAGGTGGCATCAACAGGAGCCCACAGGTGGCAGCAACATTGTGGCAGCAACATGGAAAGCCACAGAGTGGTCCAATGATATAGTGTGGAGGTGGCATCAGCAGCAACAGGAGGCCACAAAGGGACACAATGATAAGAGTGTAGAGGTGGCAGAAGCAAAAGCAGCAGCAGCAGCAACAGGAGCCCACAGGTGGCAGCAACATGGTGGCAGAAACAGGGAAAGCCACAGAGTGGCTCAATGATATAGTGTGGAGGTGGCATTAGTATCAGCAGGAGCCTGCAGGGTGGCACAATGATATAGTGTGGGGGTGGCATCAGCAGCAGCAACAGGAGGCCACAAAGTGGCACAATGATAAGAATGTGGAGGTGGCAGCAGCAGCAGAATCCCACAGGTTGGCAGCAACATGGTGGCAGCCACTCTGAAAGCCACAGAGTGGCACAATGATATAGTGTAGAGATGGCATCAGCAGCAGCAACAGGAGGCCACAAAGTGGCACAATGATAAGATAGTGGAGGTGGCGGCCACAGAAGCAGCAGCAGTAGCCCACAGGTGGCAGCAACAGGGAAAGCCACAGAGTGCCACAATGATATAGTGTGGAGGTGGTAGCACCAGGAGCCTACTGGGTGGCACAATGAAATAGTGTGAAGGTGGCGGACAATTCCAGTCCCTGGTAAAGATGGCAGCATCAGAAAAGTGGCTGAGGCAGGTAGTTAGAACCCAGACTTATTTCTCAACGTTTGGGGGAGGTGTCCTGACTGATCTAATCTGATGCATTAGGCATTGGTGAGTTGATTCTGGCCGTTCCAAGCCAGGGTATACGGGTATACAAGCGGGTTCTCCTTGGGGTAACGATGGCCCCCGGTGCACTGAACACCCGTTTTGATGCCACACTACTGGCCAGGCAGGACAGCTTCTTTACTGCAAGCTCCGCAATTTGTGGCCACGCATCAAGTTTGGCTTCCCAGTAGTCCATGGGATCCTCTACCTGAGGTGGTAAAGTGCTGTCCAAGTAGGCCACCCCCTCTTGGTGCAGGGTCTGCTTCATGTCCTGTTGCTGCTGCTGCTGGTGGCTACCATCCTCAATAGGCGGGTGACGGAAATTGCTCACACACAGCAGTCATTGCAGTAGTACATGAGCAATGACTGCCAGGAATTCCCCGGTCAGACCTGACAGAGGATGGATAATGGGGCACATTGGCGGTGGCCAACTGTGTGCTCAGTATTTCTCTATAGTATGCCAGTTGTTCCTCCCTCTCATAAGCAGGAAGAAATTCACCCATTTTTGACCGGTAGCGAGGGTCCAAGAGGGTGGAGAGCCAAAAGTCATCCCTATGGCGGATGTTGACTATTCGGCTGTCACTAGTTAGGCAAAGCAACATGGGCCATCTGCGTAAGTGTCTCTGAGGAACTCCCGGACTCCATCTCCACTGTATACTGCCACGGTGCTTCTGGGTCATCTGCCTCGTCTTCTACCTCCTCCGGATGCTCCTGCTCCTCCTCTCCTGTCACCTGAGAAGAAAAACCACAAATTGCACAAGACTCTGCTTGTGCTCCAATGTCCTCCTCCTCTTCCTCCTCCAGTTCAGCCCCCACCGGACTCATGTGGCCATGAGATGTAGTCTCCACTTCTCCAGTGCCCTGACCAGACAGATTTTGCAGCATGAGTTCCAGGACATGAAGCAGTGGAAAGACGTTATTCATCCCGCAGTCCTGGCGACTGACAAATAATGTGGCCTCTTCAAAGGGCCTGAGCAAAGGGCAGGTGTCACGCATGAGCTGCCAGTGTCTGACATCAAAGTTACACAAGGGAGTACTCCGGTCCGCTTGCATCAACAAAAAATCATTAATGGCTTTTCTCTGTTCATACAGGCGGTCTAACATATGGAGGCTGTAATTCCAACGGCTGGAAACATCGCATATCAGACTATGTTGGGGTAGGGCGTTCTGACGCTGCAACTCGAGGAGGGTGTGCTTGGCTTTGTAAGAATGGCTGAAGTGCGTGCACAGTGTCCTGGCCATTTTGAGAATGTCTTGCAGATGGGTGGAAGACTTCAGGAACTTGTTGACAACCAGATTGAACACCCTCCTCGGTGCAGCGCGGACACCATGTTCCTCCCATTGTCTGTCAGCATGGTTCCGATTTTTAGATGTCGCGGAGAAAGCCACAGATTGATTTCTTGTTGCATGACACAGAGAAGTTCCTACACTGTGTGACTTTGATCGCCCAGGCAAACCAGGTGTAGAACTGCGTGACACCGCTGTGCCCTGCACATGTGGTATGATGGAGCAGCACTTGTGGAGGCTGAGGTGGTGGTGGAGGAAGAGGTGCATACTGGCACAGGAGGAGCAGTTTGACAACGTGGAGGAGAAAGTGTTGTCTCTTGTGGAAGTTGTTGTCATCCTCGCTGAATAGCAGCACAGAGCCCAGACCACCTAGTAGCTCTCTGGCTGCAGGAAAGGAACAGGACAGAGGCTGGTTGAGGACAGGTGAGGGCAGCTGACCTGCTCCTGGGCCATGCCAACTAATTGTTGTATCTGAGGAACCCACAGACTTTTGGCTGGGGTTGTCAGATGTTATATTTGAGGAATTGGATGACCTAGTCAACCATTCAACAACCTTTGGGTTGTTGATCAACACACTGCCGCTAGATGACAACGGCAGTTCTGGCCTCACAAAGTCACCCCTGCTGCAACGTCCCCTTACTGTGCTGCCACCTCGGCCTGTTCCACCTGCCACCTTTCTGTCTGACATAGTGTTTTATAAACTACGTGGATTTGACACGTAAATCTGGCTGTAAACTATAGCCCCAATAAGGTATGGCAATTTGCGTTATACAGATACCCCACAACTGACACTGTAATTTCAGCGAAAATGACTATATAAACTATGTGGATTTCACACGTAAATTTGGATGTAAACTGTAGCCACAAGAAGGTATGGCAATTTGCGTTATACAGATACCCCACAACTGACACCCAGTGAGAGGTCCACAAATCACTACTGCAGATGCATGAATGTGAATCTTAATGGGCACTGAGCATAAGTATTATTGGAATCAAGTTTAAGATGGATGTGATCCTTCCATAGAGGCCACTGAAAATTGGAATGAAGTAACCTGGTTGTTAGTTTGGTCGTCATGGATAGGTAGGTGGGTACCGACATCCACCACTTCCCTTTAGGTGATTCATATGTTTATGCCAGTTGTGATGCTCAAACTATTGGCACAGACCTTTTTTATTAATTTTCATTACCATACAAGTTGCCTTTTCTCAAGATGGCATCTCGGCAGCAAATTTTTGGCAAATGCATGGTATGGATTTGAAGACGCCAAGATCTACATTGTTTTGGATCTGAGGCTTCCACAACTGGAGATTGCTCCAGAGGATATTGGGTAATTTTAACCCCTTTTTTCAAGTATATGATGTACACTAAACGATGACACTATGTAGTTTGTATATTGATCATGAAATATGGTATTGTTATATGAATTATCTTAACACTGATGCACTTTATTGGATATGAATTTTACTTGTAAATACAGCTATATATTTTTTTATATGTTGCACTGGCACTTTAAGACAAGCCTCCTTGTATGTGTTTGTTTACTTTGTTTCCTATATATGCCCATTGTTGGTCACTTGTTAATTGCTTTATATCACCTTTCCAATGCCCCCCACTGGTCCTCTTCTTTTTTCCATGCTCCAGGTCCCTGAGTACAGAGACTGCTTTTATATAGACTCAAGAATAAGCCAAGTTAGGTTTACTCAGAACGTTTTTTGTATATACAGTACATATGACATCAAAAGTTACTTAAATTGTAACACTGATTTTGTAGTACATCTAATTCAATGTAATGTATTCTGAAAAATGTTGTATGTACAGTAAGAATATTCATATAACGCATGCTAGAACATACCAATGACATTAATAACTGGTCCAAAGATAGCAGATCTGAACACTTCTAAGTGTAATAATAATAAGGGACAGCCTGACTTTTTGTTGAATGCCATAAGGACAATGTGTGATCATTTGAGGCACTAGCTACTGCACAAGTTCTTTCTTTTACCGGGGGGTGGGGGTGGGGGTAAGGGCTCAAATACTCTGGGATGGGGAAGCTACTGGATTGGGTACATCTGACTTCTCCCTTATCAATGACAAATTTATTGTGCATCAACACAGATCCAACGTCTCCATAGAACACATCAAATACTAGGATTTCTACCCAAAGCTGAACTAATGCTGCAATCACACAGCATTTGGTGAAGACAAACACAAAGAAACAAAAACAAAAATATAGATGATTTTTTTATGCTTGAGTCCAAAGATAACTGAGAGAACGACGACCCTGATAAAACCCATAACGGCCTTCTTTCTACCCAAAAATTAATTAGGGAAGCGCGGGGGCCAAGAAAGGAAGAAAAAGGTTTTAAACAAGGAGAAAACCCCTGACAATTAAAAAAAAAAACGTAAGTGAAAATATTTAAGATATCAAAATACAAGTTGGCAGTGTATGAAGAAAGTGTCTTTAAAAAAGATTCTGTCCTACTAATTCCTCAGATCCTTTTGATCTGTTTTTAGATCTTCATTGCTTCACTAGAAAGCTTACAATACAACAACACTTCGCACTACAACAACCACTTGTAGACCCATAGAGACACTTGGATGTCCCATCACGCTTTTACGCTACTGAAAGCCAGGGAAACTATATAAAAACCTTTCACACATAGTGGAAGCACATCTTCAAAAAACTATTAATAAAGAGAAGAATAATAGTAAGAAGAATGGGAAGGCCAATTTGTCCTATAAAGAGAAAAGAAAAATCAAAAACACTTCATGAAAATAAGAGCATAGTAATCAGATCTGCTGATAAAGTGGGGGCATCGTCATTCAAGACTTTGAGAAATACCAGCAAGCCCTAAACATCCTTTTGGATTCCTCCTACGACTAAATTATCCTCTATAACCCGTTCCCCAAACTTGAATATAAACTTAGACAATTTGTAGACAGAGCACATAAATACATAATTTTAATTAAAAGAGAACAGAATTTTTGACCATTTGCCTATACCTTATTTCTACCACCAGCCTAAAGTGCACAAGAATATTAGAAACTATCATTTTTAATACTAATTCATCTATGTCTAAGTTCTTCAACTTTATACTTACAATCTTATGTTCAATATTTTCCTTGGTATCTAAAAGATTCCACACACCTAATCATCCTACAAGATCTACAGTGGAGTGAAGAATGAATATATACTAGCGACTGTCACAGGTGCTTCTGCAACCCATGTCTTAAATCGCAGGTGCACTCTTAACTGTCTAAGTCTTAACTGTCTAAGTTCCAGTGACAGCCCTCAAAAGTGCATGCGCCGCTACTCTGATATATCGCCTGCCTCTTCCTGTGACCCTTGCTGGATCTTTGAACACTAACTTTGTATAGACGGGTCTATGTTTAGAATAAGTGATGAGACACCCAGATTCATATAGTACACTGGTTTAAAGAAGAAGGCGGATGTCCACTGTATTTTCAAAATACAAATTGCATCTTTATTTAATCACAAAAATAGTTGTAAGTTAAAAACATTTAAAAAGCACAACTGAGTGCTAAACAAGCCCCAATATCCAAATAATAAATAAATCCACTAGAGGTATAATAGAAACATAGCAGCACAAATCATTTAGACTATAACTGAAGCAGTCACAGTTAAATATAAGAATTACTAAACAGGGGTAATCAGTACATAGTCTTCAAAGTGGTCATAATTACCTCAGTATCTAAAACATCCAGCTTAGGGATAGAAGGGGCAGGAAGCAGTCCCCACGCATTCCGCCTGTCTGTGCAGGCTTCCTCAGGGGTAATGTGCAAATGGGGAGTTTGGGAAATATATATGGTGCTTACCCTCAGAGTCCAACGCTTAGCAGCTGTGTCTAGTCGGTATCTAGAATCGGCGTGCGTTTCACCTGGCCGGATGTGACGCTGCTTGATCTTTGTGCCTTGTTGACTTCTACTTTGTTTCCCAACCTCTTTTATCTGCCGCTTGTCTTGACCTTCTGCCTACCACTTCTGTACCTTGCCTTGGCCACTACCACAAGCAAGTCATGCATGTGGAGCGACAAGTCCAACAACAAGTCCCGCAACAAGTCCAAAACGCTTTGCGGTGGGCTCTGGTGAATACCACCATCGTAGCTCAGCAGTCCCAGCAGATCTCCATGCAGCTTAACCAGCTTACTGCAGTCATGCAGCAGTTACTGGCCACCTAGAAGCATCGTCCAGTTCCTACAGCACGTCTCGCTACAGCGATTTCTGCAGAACCCAGACTACGTTTGCCTGTGCCCTCCAAGTCTGATGGAGATGCTAAGTTTGGCAGGGGCTTCATTACCAAATGCTCACTGCACATCAAGCTGAGGCAGACACAGTTGGCACGTAAAGGTTTAAGGTGTCATTTGTGGTCAGCCTATTTTCCGGGAAAGCCTGGGACAGGAATGACCTGGTCACTGCCAACATCACTGCCGACATCATCTGTGTGGGAGTGGCCACCATACAGAGCGATGGCTGTTCGTGTCATCGCTCGTCTCAGCTCTGCCCCCAAAATACAATTGGTGCAGAGTCCAACACCTAATTCTCACACACATATCCTGGCTCATACCTGGACAAGGTCCTCAGAGATTTTGTTGTAGCACTTCCATCATACACTAGAGATACCATGGATCTGTTATCCAAATTAGAGGGTATAGTTCTTACAGATGATCATCTCCTGGGAAGTATTGATGTCGAAGCCCTCTATTCTTCGATACCGCACTGGAAGGGATTGCAGGCAGTAGCATACTTCCTTAAATCTAGAGTGAAACAATACGAGAAACACAACACATTAATTTCTAAATCTTTGGGATTTCTTTGTATTTGACGGCAAGCTCCACCACCAGCTCAGGGACACGGTGATGTGCTGGCCTTGTTCGCTAACCAACCTGTTCCTGGGCTGGTGGGAGGAAACGGTTGTGTTCTGTGAAGACAATGTGAAGTATACCAGAAATGTCAAAGCCTTGTATAGATTTATAGATGACGTGTTTGTCCTCTGGCAGGGCCCGCAGACAGCCTTCTCTGAGTTTGTAGGGGATCTTAAAGGGGCTATTCCCACTTTGGCAAATTAATGTTTAATTATTTGTATGGTGAAAAATTCACAGTTGTGGAAGTAGTGTAAGACTGGGTACATATAATTCACTGAAACCCATTAGCCTAAAACTTAACTTTTATTAACTTTTTAAGTCAGTAAAAGAAGTGAATTATATACATGAACTTCAAATAGTAGGATTAAAAATCTACAAGTAAATGGTGCTGTCTGCCTATTAATAAACTATTCATGTTTACACGTGGAGGGGGAAAGTAACCCTACTCTTGTACACTAATAGGGATGTCTACTAGAGGTCACTAATATTCTATTGATAGAGTCTGCAACTGTTCAGTAACCTTGACAATATTGTAACTCTTTTGTATCCACATCAGTAACTCTGTCACACAACAGTGCCACCAATGCTGGTAACAATGACTCAGATTTAACTGGCTACTTCACATGTCCGAAGTGTGTGTATTGACCATCTACAGGGTCCCTTGAGAAAATAGTAAAATCATCTTTAGGTCAGGAGGGGGGTAACCATCCCCTATTGCTGCAGTATACTTACCCAGTACATGAGCGATGTGTATGTGAGACAACTTGGATCGTCCAGCCAAAACTACCGCATCACAACGGAGCTCTGCTGCGCATGTGGGTGAACAGGAATAATCTGGCCAATGGGGCCGCTTTTTTGCGGCTGCGCCAATACCTGGTATTCTCTCATGAAATAGATTTTCCACTACGCATGTACTTAGTTTGTTTTGCCAGTTGCAACATGTCACTCTGCGCACGCGTCTACTCTTTATCTTTTTCATGTAGATGCCAAATCCAGGTACACATGCTTCCACACTTTGTACATTAAGCTACAATGGTGTACATAATGAAACTGTGTACATTAAGCTATATATGTGGCTGTACTTGTTCATATTGTTATCATGACAACACAATCATCGCGCATGTGTCGGTTCTTGATTTTATATTATAGTAGGTTATATCCATTGGTGTGTAATTACTATACTTAATCTTATTCATTGTGCATCCTTCTGTGCATACAATTGAACCCACTTCCATTTGATGACGACAATGCGCCTGTACTGTAATTACATAAATACCAAGTCTTTAGCACACTACAGTGCATATGGAACATATATTTTATATATGGTATTGAGAGTGCCTAGACATAATTTTGTAAGCAACAAACTGGGTAAGTATATGAGTTCTTAGTGTGGATCATCTCATTTATAACAAAGGAACCCTTACATTGAATGTTACAGGATCATCTCAGGCACAGTGGCCCTACATTGATTATAGGAGGAAGTTCAAAATAGATATATCTCTTATTTTAAAGTTTTAAGGTTGATAAAAGGTAAGTATTATAGTGTTAGAATATGGTTAATGCTTGTATTACCAATGGATTAATCTCTGTATCCAAACTTAGCATAGAGTGTTACATTACTATTCTATAAATGTTACATAAATGCTGCTTCGGGCTTCTATTTGTAAAAGGCGTTTGTCCACATTGCCGTTTCGAGGGTCTCCTTTGAAATTGTTTTGTATTAGGCATGATTTGCACAAACTGCAATCGCCACAGGGAAAGGATCCCATTGTAGGTGATGAGCCATGGCCTCTTTTACGAGTATGAGGTTGTGAAATGGCTATGAACTTACTTGTCCCCGAGGTTAGAGCCTCAACAAAACTTGATACTTGAATGTTTACTCAGTACATCTGTAAGTTTGTCATCGGTCTGTAAGAGGCCAATATCTTTTTACAATTTCCAAGACATCATCCGCTTATGCATCATAGGCGCCAGTGCTAAGCATCGCTAAGCGACAGCAGGCGGTGCTCAAACTGCTGAGCCTAGGCGATAAAAGGCACACCGCCCAAGAGCTCCAAATTATAGGGCATCACAGCGCAGACTGATCTGTGGCTGGCACCGCTGAACCTGAAGCCAGGCATGGTTGTGTGTGACAACGGCCGTAACCTGGTGGCAGCTCTGCAACTTGGCAGACTGACACATGTGCCATGCCTGGCCCATGTGTTAAATCTCATAGTTCAGCGGTTCCTCAAGACAAACCTCAATCTGTCTGATTTGCTCACGAAGGTGCGCCGCATCTGTGCACATTTCAGGAAGTCCAGCACAGATGCCGCCTCCGACTGTTGTGCGACATGCCTACGAGGTGAAATTCAACATTAACCATGTTATCCAGAGTTTACCAGCAGCGCAGAGCGATTGTAGACTGCCAGATGTCAACTTCCACCAGAACAGGTAGTCAGGTCAGTCAGCTTCCTCAAGTCTACAATGAGGAGTGGACATGGATGTCTGATATCTGTCAGGTGCTGAGTAACTTTGAGGAGTCAACACAGATGGTCAGTGGCGATGCCGCCATCATCAGCCTCACCATCACGCAGCTTGGCCTGTTGAAAAACTCTCTGGTCAGCATGAAGTCGGAAGCTTTGCGCTCGTCACAAGAGACGTGGGAAGAAGATTCCCTTGTTGATAGCCAAAGCACCCTCAGGTCTCTTTCTCAGCGCATATAGGAGGAAGTGGAGAAGGATGAGGAGGAAGAGGAGGAGAGTGTTGGCGAGACAGAAGAGGGAAGCATTGCTCAGTCCTTCACTGTTCAGCGTGTATGGGCAGAAGAAGAGGAGTTGGAGGAGGAGGAAATGGACAGTCAGGCCAGTGAGGGGAGTGAATTCTTGCGAGTTGCGACTCTGGCGCATATGGCAGATTTCATGCTAGGCTGCCTATCCCGTGACCCTCACATTCAAAGAATTTATTCCAGCACCGATTACTGGGTATTCACTCTCCTGGACCCACGGTACAAGCAAAATCTTTCCACTCTCATCGCTGGAGAGGAAAGGAGTGTGAAAATGCATGAATACCAGCAGGCCCTGGTGCACAAGCTGAAACAGTATTTCCCTTCTGACAGCGCTAGCGACAGAAGGCGTACTTCTGCGGGACAAGTAGCGAGGGAGAGTAGGCGAGCAGGCAGCTTGTCTAGCTCTGGCAGGGGTACGTTTTACAAGACCTTTGCCAGTTTCATGTCACCCCAGTAAGTCACTGTCACCTGTCCCCAGTCTTGGCAGAGTAGGGCTGATCTTTACAGAAAGATGGTGAGGGAGTGCGTAGCTGACCATACCATCGTCCTAAATGATCACACAGCTCCCTACAACTACTGGGTTTCAAAGCTGGACATGTGGCACGAACTGGCGCTGTACGCCTTGGAGGTTCTTGCCTGCCCTGCCGCTAGCGTGTTGTCTGAGAGGGTTTTCAGTGCAGCTGGTGGCATCATCACCGATAAGCGTACACGCCTGTCGACTGACAGGCTAACGCTTATCAAGATGAATAAAGCCTGGATTTATCAGGATTTCCATTCTCCACCAGGTGAAAGAAGCTTAACCTGAATAATGTATGCACTCCTCCTCCTCATTGTCCTCCTTCTCCTCCTCTTTGCACACTAAAGCAGAGGAAACTGGCTATTTTTTGCCAGGGCCAACTGGCTATAGCTATAGTACTCTATTTACTTTAATTTAATTTTTCTGGAGGGCCACCTACCCGGTCCTCTGTTTTAAACAATTTTTGGGCGTGCCACATACAGGTACTCTATGTATTTAATTTTTCTGGAGGGCCACCCACCCGGTCCTCTGGTTTGAAAACTTTTTTGGACTGCCACATACAGGCACTCAATCTATTTAATTTTTCTGGAGGACCACCTACCTGCTCCTCTGGTTTGAAAACTTTTTTGGACTGCCACATACAGGCACTATCCAAATTTAACTGCCTCCATACATCGTCCCCTTAGCAAACGAGCTGTGTCAGGCAGAATTTTGAGTTGTTTTCATGGCTTCCACATCAAACTTGTTAACTTTGTCGCCACCCTGCTGTGTTATCCACAAAATATACTGCCAAACTATTATCATTTACCTATATTATTTCAGCGATTCTTGCGCATCTGTTTACATTCCCCTCACGTGCCATAACCAAGCCAGTTACTTATAAGAACAGTACTACACTTGATCTTATACAAAAGGTTCTTAGAAGTGCTGTTTGTAGCCCCCGCCTGCTTTGAAAATTATAATTTTTTTAAGTAAACGCTTCTGGCCCACAGGCCCATTTTGGGTGGGGAGGAGCCGAGAGGCAGGGGCTTGGACAGGAGAAAGCTCGCCTGGCAGCGGACAGCCAGCTCCATCCCAAGATCCAACCAACATAGTTTTAACTGCAGCACCTTTAATCTACTACTACCTTACTGCCTCCATACATCGTCCCCTTAGCAAACGAGCTGTGTCAGACAGAATTTTGGGTTGCTTTCATGGCTTCCACATCAAACTTTGTCGACACCCTGCTGTGTTATCCACAAAATATACTGCCAAACTTTTATCATTTACCGATATTATTTTAAAAATAGAACCGCTATGCTATTCCATTATTCCTAGATGAAATATTCAAACGACCCCGCCTGCTTTAAAAAATTATAATTTTTTCAAAGTAAACACTTCTGGCCCCCAGGCCCATTTTGGGTGGGGAGGAGCCGAGAGACAGGGGCTTGGACAGGCGAAAGCTCACCTGGCAGCAGACCGTCAGCTCCATCCCAAGATTAGGCAGCCTCAGAAGCATCCATGCATACTGCCCCTGCTGTTTCCTGTCCATTTCGTCTCCACGATCCTCCACAGCATCCACCAATGTCTCCATGCGCAACTTTCAACTGTCTATACCCCAGACGCTGGAGCGCGAGAGGATATACAGCACATCATCCCCTTAACAAACTAGCTGTGTCAGGCAGAATTTTCAGGTGTTTCACCAGATACATAATGGAACTCGGCGTATCTGTCGCCGCCATGCTGGAGACCTGAAGTTTCAATCATAGCAGCGCAATATGGATGGCCCATACTGTCGCTCTTAATCATGGAAGTCGTCTCCATGGCTGCCTCCACATGTCGTCCCCTTATCAAATTTTTTGGGTGTTTCACCAGATACGTTATGGAACTTGGTCACTATGTCGCCACCATGCTGTGTTATCGACTAAATATACCGTCAACCTTTTGTTGACATAGGAAATCATTTCAGCGCTTCTTGCTCACCTCCTTTGGTTCCTCTCTGCCATCCACTGGTTTGAAGCCTGAGTACATTTAGGGTATGTCGCCATGACACTCTCTAGCCTGCCGCTGCCGCTGCCTCTGCATACCGTTCAGGAAAAAGAATTCAGGAAAAGAATCTGGGCACACCTAGGGGACATTACTCAAAATAGGGACCTACCCCTGTGTGCCACCACGGACGATTATGTAAGGCGACACCTGGGACCAGAATGTAAGTGGCACCTGGTTTTCACCAGAGCCCGTCGCACAGAGGGGTGGACTTGCTGCGGCATGATACCACCAGGTCTCTCCACAGGTGCGACTTTGTTCGTGGTGGCATCCAAGGAGTGGTACAAAAATGGAAGGCAAATTTGTGGTCGGGGACAGACATGAGGTCAGGAAGGGCGGCATGGGATCAACGTCAGAGGTTGAGTCGCAGGTCAGGGCTGGCAGCAAAGGAGCGTAAACAGGAACACGTCCGGGGTCACAACGGGAAATCAATAAACAGGCAAAGGGCAATAATACTGGCTTTCTGAGAGGCATATAGCACAAAGATCTGGCAGGGATGCTGGGAGATGCCAGCTTTTAACTATTTCCTGGAATGGCCAGCACCAATCAGAGGTGCGCTGGCCCTTTAAATCTATGCAAGGAGTTGGGGACACACGCACACAGCCACGGGAGCGAGAACAGGGACGGTGATGCACTGGGGGGACAAGAGGGGCATGGGTGAGCGGAATGGGTCACGGGAGCACCTGTAACTTATACCGACTACTTGCAAAAATGCAAGTTATAGTGTATGGTGATATAGGGCCCTTAGGATCCATTGTCCTAACCCCTCAACTACAAATAATAATAATTCTTTATTTATGTAGCGCACACAGATTACGCAGCGCTGCACAAAGCATGTCAAATTGGGGCTCACGGGGCTCACAATCTAAACAACCTAACAGTATGTTTTGGAGTGTGGGAGGAAACCGGAGTACCCCAAGGAAACCCACGCAAACACGGAGAGAACATACAAACTCTTTGCAGATGTTGACCTGGGTGGGATTCGAACCCAGCGCTGCAAGGCAGTGGTACTCACACAGCCACTGTGCCGCCCTACAACCCAACGAATAAGAAGACTGGTGAGATCTGAGCCTTTTTATTACACTGGGGTTTGGTGTCCAGTCATGGCATCTTATGTGACATTATTAACTCCTACATGCACCAGGACGCAATAGTATGATCTTGCGGAAAGACACTTCCCGCACGGGGAAATACTATAGCATCCCACTTCTGGCACCAGCCCACGAACGGAGCCGGTACCAGAAGCAGCGGCTGTCAGCTGATTATTACAGCTGACACCGTGCAACCATGACCGGGCCTGTAATGGTCTTCCCCCTATGGATCAGATCCCCCGTGGCGCTTACTGGGGGTTCCAATCCTCTTCTGGGCAGCCCCGAGGTCTGCCAAGTGCCTCGGGGCTGCCCGATCTCCCCGTAAGTTAGACTCCTTCCGGGTCTGACTGTAAACTGTCTGCACATGTGTCTACAATGAATATGCATTGTAGAGCAGTTTATTGAACCAGTGATCAGAGCAGTTTGTATGAGTGAAAAAAAGTAAAAAAATAGTAAATTTTAAACATTAGAATAAATAAAAAATAAATAAATATATAAGCCCCTAAAATGTCACTTTCCAAGTATAAAAAATACAAATACACAAAACCCCCACATATTTGGTATTGACTTGTCCGTAACAATCGTCATTGTACCTGCACGGTAAACGCCTAAATAAAATATATATATTCCGAAAAAAATATTTTTTTTAATCAATACCTTTAAAAAAATGATCTAAAAAGTGATTTAAAAAATGTTACGTACTCTAAAATAAGAACACTAACAAGAACAACTCATATTGCAAAATATAAGCCCTTAACTAGATTCATCAGCCAAAAAATAAAAAAGTTATGCATATGAAAAGATGGTGAAGCTAAAATTTTTCAAGATACAAGATTTTCTCCAAATTAGTTTTTATTCAGTAAAATTGAATAAAATACACAAAACCCCTACATATTTGGTATCACTACGTCCAGGACAATCTGCATAATAAAACAGAATCGTTATTGGTCCCGCAAAGTGAACAACCTCAAAAACGTTCCAAAAGAAAAGATTAGTACCCTTTACAAATGCTCTATAAAGTGATAAATAAAATGTTTTGCAATTTAAAATAAGACCACTAAAAGGAACAACCCCTTTCTCGTAAAAAATAAGCCCTTAACCAGATTTTTTAGCCAATAAATAAGAGTTATGCATATGAAAAGGCGGTGAGCTAAAATTAACATTTTCATCAAACTACTTTTTAGTAAAATTTCGCAAAAAAAAAAAAAAAATCGGTATAAATGAGGTATTTTCTTAATCATAGCGACCCACAGATAGTATACTATTTTTATGGTATGGTAAATGGCCAAAAAAACACAAAAAAATGTTCCTAAGAATTGATGATTTTCATTTCCTCCACCAACAAAGAGTTAATAAAATCTCACCCATTAGCTATAGATGCCCCAAAATTATGTAACAGAAAAGTTCATCTCATGTGGCAAAAAAATCAGCCCCTATAGGTCCACATTAAAAATAGAAAAAAAATTATAGCCTGCGCAATGTGACAATGCAGGTCTGCTCTGGATGGTGCCTCCTTCCATTCTATGCCCGGCCGTGTGCCCATACAGCAGGTTACCACCACATATGGGGGATCAGTGTACTCGAGAGAAATTGGGTATCAAACGTTGTGGAGCCTTTTTTTATTTAACCCATTACAAATGGGTTTGAAATTTTCCACCCAAAATGAATGTATTGTCAAAAAATATTACAATTTGTAGACCGCACCTCGATTTTGTTTCAACCCCTAAAAAAACCTAAAGGGTTAAACAAACTTCTTAAAAGTGTTTTTTCATACGTTGAGGGGTGTAGTTTCCATAACATTCTAGTAAAATAAGAAGAGCCTTAAAAAGCCATGCCAACATAAAGCATACATTTGGGAAATGTAAGTTATGAATTTATCTGGGCACTATGACTATCGGCATCAAAAGTAGAGAAGTTAGAACTTTGAAAATAAAGAATTTTTCTAAATTTTTGCCAAATTTTTTTTTTTTTCGTAACTAAACACAAAAGATTTTATCAAAGTTTTTTAACTAATTTGAAGTACAATGTGTCACGAGAAAACAATCTCAAAATCCCCTGGATATCTCATAGCGTTCCAAAGCTATAAGCACTTATAGTGACACAGGGTAGATTTGAAAAATGGGAAAAAGGATGGCTCACTCGGTCCAGGCATTGATTATCGTGGACTAAACAATATTACTGTGAAGAACCGTTACCTATTGACAGTGATCACAGAACTTTTTGACTGTCTACGTGGAGCCAAGATCTTCACTGAATTAGAACTACGTGAGGCATATAATCTCATCCGCATCCATGAAGTCGAAAAATGGAAGACCACCTTCAGTAGTCGTGATGGATGCTTTGAGTATCTTGTCATGCCGTTTGCAGCACACCAGCCGTATTGCAGGACTTTGTTAAGAACAATTTTAGAGACCTGCTTTATACTTGTGTCGTGGTCTACCTGGACAATATCCTGGTGTTATCTGCTGACCTTGAGTCGTATCAGGTTCATGTATGACTAGTCCTAGCACCTAAGGGCCAATTGTCTGTATGCCAAGTAGAAGTGTCTATTCCACTAAAAGAGTCTTCCTTTCCTCAGGTATATGATCTCTGACAAGGGACTACAGTACTTCTGTGGCCTCGCCCAGTGGGACTTCATGCCATCCAGAGATTCTTGGGCTTTGCCTATTACTACCAGCAGTTTATACCACATTTCTCCTCTCTCGTGTCTCCCATTGAGGCGCTGACCAAGAAAAACGCCAATCCTAAGCACTGTCCTCTGGCGGCTGAAGAAGCTTTCTTCAAGCTGAAGTTTGCCTTTGCTTCTTCTCCTGAACTAACTTGGCCTGATACGGAGAAAGCCTTCCTGCTAGAGGCTGATGCCTCCTCGGTAGAAGCAGGTGCCATTCTCACCCAGAAAGGGCCCAAAACCGAACTTTCACTTAAGGCTTCTTCTCAAAAACCTTCTCAGCTGCATAGGAGAACTACCCCATATCACAGGTGTCCCCGCGATCCTGGTCAAGGATCACCACGGTCACACCCACATTCCTCTCCGTGGCTGCATCTCTGCCCCCATCCCCGGACTTACCTTTCCTGGCTCCTGGTCTCCGGCGTGCAGGCCGCAGTCTCCTGCCTTCTAGGCCACGCGCTTCCGCTCCTAGGGCGTGCGCGCCGGCTCCTTAAAACTTAAAGGGCCAGTGTCCTCTCCATTGGCACTGGTCACTTCTGGATTTCCTTCACTACCTGCCGGATCTTCAAGTGTTCCTGAAGTGAAAGCCTCCTGTGTGTATCCCAAGGTCCCATTTCCTGTGTGTATCCCGAGGTTCCGTTCCTGTGTGTATCCTGTGGTCCCTGTCCGGTGGTCTGTATCCTCTGGTCTGTGTCCGGTGGTCATTATCCTGTGGTCCATGTCCGGTGGTCCATGTTCGGTGTTCCTTATCCTGTGGTTCGTGTCCGGTGGTCTGAATCCTGTGGTCCTTATACTGTGGTCCGTTCCCGTACGACTGTGCTCCTGCTGTGTCGTCCAGGGTTCCAGCCTAGTAGTGACCTCCTGCCTTCCTGTACTTCTGCCATGCCTTCCATGGTCCCAGCCCAGCGGTGTCTTCACTCCCTACCAGCATTACCAGTGATCCACTGCGTTCCTGCTGTCATCTCAGGTTGTGACTGTTTTCGGCATTTATTACCTTGGCTGCCACCGTGGGTCCCATACCATCCCCCGCGGTGGTCCAGAGGGTCCACAGACTATTCCCAAAGAGACTCTCAGATGGTACGCCCCTCAGGAACACTCCATAGGGGATTGAGAACTTCTGGCCATAAAACTTTCCTTGGAAGAGTGGCATTATCTTCTGGAAGGAGCTCCTAATCCGGTCTATACCTATACTGACCATAAAATTCTCCTGTACCTCTAGATCGCTCACCGCAGAGAGAGTCAATCAGACTCTGGGCTGCTACCTGAGTCACTTTTTTTCCGATAGACAAGACGAATGGTCCACCCTGTTATCTTGGGCGGAGTTCTCCTATAATTCGATGGACTCTGAGTGTTGTTTTTGCATGACATCCAGGCCCACCTCTTCCTCTCTCTGTGCCTTCTGATGTTCCTGCCGTGGAAGACTTGGTACAAAACCTCAAGTCCATCGGGGAGCAAACTCAGCAGTCTCTACTTCCGGTGTCTGCCCACACCAAAACCCAGGCCGACAAGAAACGCAGGTCTTCTCCAGTCTTCTCTCCGGGTGATTAAGTGTGGCTGTCCTCCAGATATGTCCGTCTGAAGAGTCCTTGTTTCCTGGGTCCATTCGAGGTGCTGAAGCGCATCAACCATGTGGCTTACAAGCTTTGTCTTCCTCCCACCTTGTGCATCCCAAATTCCTCCCACATGTCCCTTCTAAAGCCCGTCAATTAGCTGCTCCTTCTCCTGAGGTTGATTCCACATGTCTTTGCCTGTCGCAACTAGTCCTGTCGCAACTAGTCCTGGAGCCAACAAGAGGGGGGGATTGCTGGACCTTATCCTTACCAACAGACCTGATAGGGTTTCATAACTACAGGTTGGGTAATAGTGATCATAATATCATTGATTATGTATCACACTTTACTAAGAGCGTTAGGGAAGGGGCAACCAACACTCTAAACTTCAGGAGGGCAAGTTTTCAGCAACTAAGGGAAGACCTTAAAGGCATAGACTGGGATAATGTTCTCAAAGACAAAAGCCCCAACCAAAATTGGATTTTTTTCTTATATATTCTTAAAAAGTCCTGTGAGAAACGCATACCTTATGGGAAAAAGCGTAAGAGGAACAAGAAAAAGCCAATGTGGCTAACTAGTCTTGAAAGGAAAGCAATAAGCGATAAAGTTAAGGTGTTTAAGGTGCTAAAACGTGAAGGTAGCGATGAGGCATTACAGGATTATAAAGAGAAAAATTAATCCTGTAAAAAGCAGATAAGGGCTGCAAAAATAGAGACTGAGAGAAATATTGCCAGGGAGAGCAAAAAATAATTCCAAATTATTTTTCAAGTATATGAATGATAAGAAACTAAAAACTGAGAGTGTGGGTCCCCTTAGAAATAACATGGGGGTCATGGTGGAAGGAGATGAGGAAAGGGCCAATCTACTGAATGTCACCTTCTCAACTGTCTTTACCCAGGAAAATCCCCTGGTGGAAGACACAATGAGGAATAATGTAAATTCTCTTTGGAATGTCAACAGTTTAACCCAGGAAGAGGTACAGCGACGCCTCACAACCACTAAGATAGATAAATCTGGATGTTGTATATCTGGACTTTTCAAAGGCATTTGACACTGTGCTGCATAAAAGGTTGGTATATAAAATGAGACTGCTGGGAATAGGGGAAAATCTGTGTATTTGGGTAAATAATTGGCTTAGTGAAAGAAAACAGAGGATCGTCATTAATGGCACATTCTCAGATTGGGTTGACGTTACCAGTGGAGTACCACAGGGGTCAGTATTGGGGCCACTTCTTTCTAATATTTTTATTAATGACCTTGTAGTGGGTTTACACAGTCAAGTTTCAATATTTGCAGATGATACTAAGCTATGTAAAGTAATAAATACTGAGGTAGATAGTTTAGCATTACAGAGTGATTTGTGGAAGCTTGAGGAGTGGGCAAAAAAATGGTTGATGAGGTTTAATGCAGATAAATGTAAAGTTATGCAATTGGGCCATGGAAACAAAAAGTATAATTATGTTCTAAACAGTCAATTACTTGGTAAAACTGGAGCTGAAAAGGACTTGGGGGTATTGGTGGATGGTAAACTTAATTTTAGTGACCAGAGCCAGGCGGCTGCTGCTAAAGCAAATAAAATTATGGGATTTATCAAGAGAGGAATAGATTCTCATGATAAAGACATAGTTTTGCCCTTATAAAAATCCCTGGTCAGACCAGACATGGAATATTGTGTACAGTTTTGGGCACCGTGTATAAAAAGGATATGGTAGAGCTGGAATGGGTGCAGAGGAGAGCAACCAAGATTATTAGGGGGATGGGGGGATTAGAATACAATGACAGATTACAAAACTTGGGACTATTCACTTTAGAAAAAAGACGACTGAAAGGAGACGTTATTACAATGTACAAATACCTGAACGGTCAGTACAACGATCTCTCCAAAGATCTTTTTATACCTAGGCCTGTGACCAGGAAAAGGGGGCATCCTCTGCGCCCAAAGGAGAGACAATTCTACCATCAACATAGACAAAGGTTCTTTACTGTAAGAGCACAGACTATGGAACTCTCTGCCGCAGGAGGTTGTTATGGCGGACTCTATGTACATGTTCAAGAGAGGCCTGGATGCCTTTCTGGAGAGAAAAAATATCACAGGTTATGGGGATAAAACATTTATTTAATTTGTAAAGGTTGGACTTGATGGACTTGCGTCTTTTTAAAGCCTTATATACTATGATACTATGAAGTAAAGGAAATCCTGGACATGAAGATGGTGAGAGGGAGATAATTCTTTCTTATCGACTGGAAGGGATTCGGGCTACAGGAGAGACCTTGGAAGCCTGAAGACAACATTCTGTATAGCAGTGTTCTTCAAAAGTTCCTTCTGCTATGTTCCTGACTCCGATCCTATGCCACCTGTCCTTAATTTCAGCCTGACTATTACTCTGATTCTGCCTGCCATTTCTGTAGCTCACCTTTGGAGCAACCTGGTGGTATCCCGCTGCAACAAGTCCAAACCGCTTTGCGGCGGGCTCAGGTAAATATTGGGGCTCCACTTAAACTTTGCTCCCAGGTGTCAGCTTATTCCATCGCTTCAGTGGATCGATTTCCATTGATCCTGACAGTGACAATGGATGTTGTAGATAAATGCTCAGCACTTCTTAGTATTTGGTGTGCTACAGTCTCGGGATCCAACTATTTATGAAAATATAAGACTGTGCACAACTTGGTTTCAAATGCAGACAAAAGGGAAACATGAATATAGGGATCAGAGTATACAAAACTGTACATATATATACAGAGAAGATGCAATCCATCATAAATCAATGTAAGATATCAATATATGCAAGATCGGGTGTCCAATCACTGGTATGGTTAGAGTGCCAAAGGTTGTGATCTCATGTACATTAGCCAGTGACAGCATGATCATAACACTGTTACGGATAGATACAAGAGAATACAGATCAATAAATTTGTCACAGTGATATAGTTATATAGTACATCGGTCAGTAACAGAGAACATAATAGTAGTACATTATAGCGCGACAACAGATTGCTAAATGGCCAGATGTACAACAATGAATGTAGTAAGGACGACATTATCTTAGTAGTTGGAAGATACCTGTATAGAAGAAGAACAACAACATATAGCTGAACATGTGTAACTCCTAATGCTGACTTACCAAAATGGATGCTGGATGCTATATGTGTGGTGCAGTTAAACACTGGAATGTGTCGGCTGTACTGGTGTTTACTGGGAGAATATAAAGAGGATAATGTAGGGGTGGGCATATAGTGATGCCTCACTGAGAGCGTCTGTTTCCTACCACCAAAATCCTTCCCTTTTCTTTAGAAATTGCTTTCGCGTCTGCCTCTACATGGTAGTATCGTATTTTGAAATTCAGGAGTCTCGGAAATGATTTAGTCAGGATAGACCAATGATTACGTAGGATATGTAGTACTTTGTTGGCTGCGGGATGAAAGGTATGTACAAAAGGTATGTGTTTGCCTTGTGAAGTGCGGGATGTTCTGGGTGATGGTTGAAGTGCATCCCTAATGACTTTTTCTGGGTATCCTCTGTATAACGCACATTGCCATACCTTTTTGGGGCTATAGTTTACAGCCAGATTTACGTGTCAAATCCACATAGTTTATACAGTGATTTTCGCTGAAATTACAGAGTGTCAGTTGTGGGGTATCTGTATAACGCAAATTGCCATTCCTTTTTGGGGCTATAGTTTACAGCCAGATTTAAGTGTCAAATCCACATAGTTTATATAGTGATTTTTGCTGAAATTACACTGTCAGTTGTGGGGTATCTGTATAACGCACATTGCTATTTATTTTTGGCGCTATAGTTTACAGCCAGATTTACGTGTGAAATGCATGTAATTTGTAAACCATTATGTCAGACAGAAAGGTGGCAGGTGGAGCAGGCAGAGATGGCAGCACAGTAAGGGGACGTTACAGCAGGGGTGACTTTGTGAGGCCAGAACTGCCGTTGTCATCTAGCGGCAGTGTGTTGATCAACAACCCAAAGGTTGTTGAATGGTTGACTAGGTCATCCAATTCCTCAAATATAACATCTGACAACCCCAGCCAAGATGGGGTCCAATGTGGCTCCCCCTCTATGCCAATTGTTTCATGAACGATCTTGAAACCCATTTAGTTTACAATAACAGTTTTTTTTAACCAACATGCCTCACTTGGAAACGCTACATAGTTGACATCTTTTGCAAGCACGTTTCGGCTCGAAATTAGCCCTCGTCTGGGGGTGCGGTCTTCCTGGACAGTGGAGCTTATCACCCGTTCCTACTAGGTAAGAACTGACACTAACTATTGAGTGGTCACCTAACATTACTATACTTCACAGGGATCTTCTCTAGCTGTCTACACAAAAAAATCATTCACTAAACAACACCAATGGGGGTATTCATTTTACCTTTAACTACAGTAACACTGATATAGAATTTTTGGACCTGTTACATATCCTGAAGGCAACCATCTGTACTAGAACATTTTTCAAATTGGTGGATTCCAATAGTTATTTGGAATTCCACAGTAATCATTACAGGACATGGCTGGAAAATATTCCATATAGCCAATTCTAGCACATTAGGAAAAATTGTACAAAAGATAATGACTATGAAAAACAGTCAAAAATTCTGAGCTTTTGAGAAAAATAATATACTACCACTTTAATAAAAGATGCATATGAAAAAAATAAAGAAAAAACACAAACAGATGGTTGGTTACTAAGAAAAATGCTGATAAGATACAGGCACCCATAAACATGGTAACAGCATTTTCGAGTGACCATAGTATCACTAAGAGAACCATGAACAAACACTGGTAAATTTAGCAAAATGTACCTCTATAAAAACAACTTTGCCTGCCACACCAGTACTTACCTACAAAAGAGCACCAGGCTTAAAAAACCCTTTTGGCACCCAGTATTTTAAAACAGCATAGAATGGTGGAAACACAAAAAAATCAAATAGGCAGTTTAAGATATAAAAATGCAGAATATCTGTACTCAACGTTGCTGCACTCAGATAAAATGTACATAGGAGTTGTTCGGCTCAGGGGTAGTGGAGCCACTGTACCACCACGGACCATGACGTAAGCCGCCACCTGGGAGTCTAAGTAGTACTTGGTTTTCACCAGAGCCCGCAGCAAAGTGGTTGGACTTGCTGCAGCGTGGTACCACCAGGTCGCTCCACAGGCACGACTTTGCTCACGGCGGTGACCAAACCGAGGTATAGAGGCGGAGAAGGTCAGGTCAGGCAGCACAAGATCAGAGTCAGGGACATAGCTGTAGGGCAGGACAGGCAGCACAGGAGCGAATTCAGGAACAGAATCACAACGGGAAATCAGGATAAACGCATAGGGCAAGGAACACAGCTTACTCTGAGGCATAGAAGCACAAAGTTCCGGCAGGGGATACAGGGAAAGGCTGGAAATTTAACAGAATGGGCAGCCGGCTAGCGCCAATTAAGGGCACGCTGGCCTTTTAAATCTCCAGAAGCGCTGGCTGGCAGAGATTTAAAGGCAAGGTGCAAGGTGAGTCAGACATGTACTCGCCCGAATCATCCACTCGCATGAATCATCCACTGGCGTTTGTCTGCGCTGCCAATGCTCTATGGCTGTGGAGGACGCAGGCGGTGTGATGTCATTAACCGCCGCCTATGTCCTCCACAGCCATAGAGTAATAGCAGCGCAAACGGGTGTGCCGCTTGCCGAAACTGATGGCAAATGGGCAGCACTGACTGTCAGCGGCAAGTTCGCACTTCCAGTGGATGATTCGCCAGTGGATGACATGTTCAGCAGCGCTGCCCGGCAGAAGAATCGGGAGTAGAGGACCTCGACGTGGGAGAGGAGGTAAGTAAACATTTTACTAGTTTTAAACTGGCCATATAATTAATAAAAAAAATATATGTGGTGGCAGAGAGGGAGATTTAAATATTGAGGACAGATGCTACATACATTGGGGCTCTATATATGACAAAACTTGGAGGAAGAGGAGTCATGACTCACTATGGTGCCCATGGTTAAAATGTATATAGGTATTCTATATAATTAAACTGGGCTGGAGGGGGATTTTTTTTTTTTTAGAGGATGGATATTAATTGAACTGGGGGTGGCCTGATGGGCTGCTATATGTAACATAAATGGGGGTGGTTATATATGGGGGACACATCTTAATAGGGGGACATTCATGGGGTAGGTTGTTAAGGGGTACTGTATATAATTTAATTGGGGCTGTATATACAATAAGTTTATTAGGTTGGTGTTTTATATATTAATTTATTAGGGTGGCACTATTTATTAAATTATTAGGGGGCTATATATTAAATTGTGTCGCTTGGCATATATACTACTTAGGAGCACAATGTTCTATAGGTGACATACTGTAAGTGACTTGTATTTTTACGGGTGCAGTGTGGAGATGCTGCACGGAACTTCATAATGAAGTTGTCTTCCTGATGGAGCAGGATCCTGTAAAGTACTAGACACCTCTAATGTCTGTGTCACCAACTGACTACTAGTGTGTGAGACAGTGTCAGTATGTGTAGTGTCAGTGATTTGTAATTAGGTTTTAGATTCTTTTTTTAAGATGTGTCTGTAAATTCAGGGGGCTGAATATAGGAGAAGATTAGAGCTAGTTTTTTTTTCCCTTATTTGGGGGGAAGGGGCATTGGCATTTCAGTTTTCGACTCAGGCAGCAAAGAGGCTAGAAAAGGCCCTGATATAAGTATACACAGAATTGCTTTTCACAAAAAGAGACATTTATTAAACTTTTAAAATTTGTACATTGAATCCTAATGCCATAAATGAACTAGCTGAGACAATCTTGTAATAAAACGATATGTAAACAATTTCTTTAGCTTGCGGGGCATTGATCCATGATGTGTGTTGAGATGTTTTGCCCTAATTTTATTTTTCAGATCTTTTTTATTTTACTAATCTTATACACTATAATGAAATGTTTTGTTTCAATTTTCTATTTATATGTATATACATCACGGTGCTAATACGGAATGTGATGTTCTCAATTTGACCAGTGACAACCCAATCTCTAGCCGGGATAACCTCGGAGCACATCCTTTATTCGAAATTTCGTGCCAAAATGAGTTAAACCCCTTGAAGACGTAGCCTGTTTGTACGTTAAGGCTCAGCCTTTTATTTACCAGCTGTAAACAGTTAGAAGGTATTAGAGGGAAATATATATCCCGAAATTTTTGGCCTGTTACTTCTTAGCATGGCAATACCTGACCCTTCAATTGCTGTTTTGCCGCAACATACTTTGGCGTGCTATAACTGTAAATACTTACCTGTTCCATCCCTTCTGAGGGGTCAGTCATCACCCCACACTCCAACTCCTTCTGTGAACATCTGTCATTGCATTGTGGGAAAGTGTAATTTGCTGCTCTAACTCAGAACCAAAACCCACTTGTTTAGTTTGATTTTAATATATTGACCTGCTAGTAATATCAATTTATTGTATCACATGAAAAAAGTGTTTAACATTTGATCGCAGTCTTTGCGTAAGCATAGGCATATGCCCCGTTACAATGTATATGTGATGGGTGCATAATAGGTCTCTATCGGTGACCACTTTCACTGATATGCAAGCTCTCATATTAAGCGATTATGTTTCACTTACTATTCTGTTGTCCCTGCGGTGTGAGGTCAATTGAGTGGGTGTATACTAAACACTCCCCCCTAAGCGTCACAACACAGGGATCCGCCCGGCACCTTCCGCGTGACTGGTCATCTGACGCAAACATGTGACACTGGGCGGAGCTTTGCGGACTAGCCGGGCATGCGCAGTAGACTCCTCCACACGGCAGCCGCCTATCTGGGTGTCACTATGCCAGGATAATTTAGTACAATAGCCACTGCTGTGTACTTTAATAAGTAACCATATTATCTCCATGCGTTGCTTGGATTGCTACAACATCTATGTCCCCTGATGAATCCGCAGGACAGCGGAGGAAACGTGTTGGGAATTTGATTATATTTTATTTTCCAGGAGTAGTTATTTAGGGACAGCTGTGGACGGGAGTCTGGGCATGAATAAGGTCAGTGTTAGGGCCTACAATGTCCCATCTCCCTGAACCGATTAAAGTGGAAATGGGTCTTCAGGAACTGGTAAGAACATTCCATTTTTTGGCTTGATTATCTCTATTGGTCCTACTATTTTTGTGGCAGCGGAAATATGTTGCATTGTTTGTATATACAAATGAAAACATGCTGGAGCACTACTATTCAGGGGCACAAATCAATCATCTTGTTGCCCTTACATATAGCTGTCCTGACTATTTGTTAGATACCTAATTGGTTGTGCACATTGATCAATATCTTTGTGACTTAATGCTTTATACTCTCCTGGTTAAGAGCCATCTGATTACTTGTGGTTATGGTTACGACACCTTCAAATGTCAATGTTGTCTATGGTAATGCACCATTAGGTGTGGAAACGATCATGTAACTGTAATTTGTGAGTTTATTTTATGCTTAACCCCTTACCGACATGTGACGTAGTACTACGTCACATGTCGGGTCCCGATACATGGAGAGGGCTCGCGGGCCGAGCCCTCTCCATAGGCGGTAAGTCTTTGCTGCGAGGTCTCAGGCACTTTTCCCGCAGAGGTCTCGGGCACTTTTCCCGCAGAGGTCTCGGGCACTTTTCCCGCAGAGGTCTCGGGCACTTTTCCCGCAGAGGTCTCGGGCACTTTTCCCGCAGAGGTCTCGGGCACTTTTCCCGCAGAGGTCTCGGGCACTTTTCCCGCAGAGGTCTCGGGCACTTTTCCCGCAGAGGTCTCGGGCACTTTTCCCGCAGAGGTCTCGGGCACTTTTCCCGCAGAGGTCTCGGGCACTTCTCCCGCAGAAGTCTCGGGCACTTCTCCCGCAGAAGTCTCGGGCACTTCTCCCGCAGAAGTCTCGGGCACTTTTCCCGCAGAAGTCTCGGGCACTTTTCCCGCAGAAGTCTCGGGCACTTTTCCCGCAGAAGTCTCGGGCACTTTTCCCGCAGAAGTCTCGGGCACTTCTCCCGCAGAAGTCTGAGGCACTTCTCCCGCAGAAGTCTGAGGCACTTCTCCCGCAGAAGTCTGAGGCACTTCTCCCGCAGAAGTCTGAGGCACTTCTCCCGCAGAAGTCTGAGGCACTTCTCCCGCAGAAGTCTGAGGCACTTCTCCCGCAGAAGTCTGAGGCACTTCTCCCGCAGAAGTCTGAGGCACTTCTCCCGCAGAAGTCTGAGGCACTTCTCCCGCAGAAGTCTGAGGCACTTCTCCCGCAGAAGTCTGAGGCACTTCTCCCGCAGAAGTCTGAGGCACTTCTCCCGCAGAAGTCTGAGGCACTTCTCCCGCAGAAGTCTCAAGCACCACTCCCGCAGAAGTCCTAGACACTTCTCCAGCATAAACCCTACTGCTCCTTCTAGGGGGTTCTTTCAGGTCACTGTAAGATGATGAGGAGGAAAGGTAAAAGGAGATATCATCCCCACAAGCTGACTCTGTGTCAGAGGCCAGCAATTTGTATGCCTCCAACATGGTGTATGTCTTCTGAGAAATCGTACACAGAAAAATAAGCTGATTTGCACCAGAAAAATTAGACAATGTACACCAAAAAAATTAGATATTGCACACCAAACTACATGGACAAGCCGCACAGCTGCACACCCAGTATGTCTAGAAATAGCGCCTAAAGGGTGGACATTTTTAGAAGCCTCAGTGAAGCCTTCCTCAGTTTATGGTTACCTCACCCACCTGGAGATCTTTGGGATCGGTAATTTCACTGGCTGCCCCAAGGACACCTTTATTTATTTTTTTCTTTTAAAAAAAGTGATTTTACAGGTTGTGAGTCTTTCTTTTGTATGTCATTCATTCAAAGAAGTGAAAGCACCAGCCATTGCGTGGTATGTTCACTATCCCTAACGACCATACATTTCTGCATAGAGATCTATTTAGGTACTCTATTAAAGACACCTATTCCTTTTATGATTGCATGTTCCCAGTCCTTCCCCAATTCTTTATAACTTTGTATAAAATAACAATTCCACACCTCAATCACATAGCTACCAAGTTCTATTTGTAGCCACAACCAACTTGACGCCAGCACCTGGGGCGTCAGGTTTTTGAATCCCACATAACTACTATGCTTGCGCATCACCGCCGACCACGGATCTCAGCTGCAAAAAGCCATGCAGCACCCATCATCTCCATACTCTCTGGCAGCGTCGGTCTGGCCCGCCAGAGGGCCGGGGAATCCCCCGGTGGGCCCTGACTCCTGTCACCAGGGTCGGTCTGGGCCGTGGGCCCTTACTCCAGTCTCTATGGCAGGGGCCTCTGAGCGGATGCAACGGAGGCCCCTGCCAGTGGCTGCAAAAGTACTCGATGCGTTCGAAAACGGCCGCATCGAGTACTATCACTGACTTCAGCCGAAACACACCGCCGGGTACCTCCCAGCGCACGCCTCACTCAGGCCCTAGATGACCCGCCGTGACGTCATCTCGCGGCCGCTCATCTCTCACAGCAGCACCAGCAAATGAAGACGCTGGTTCAGGTGAGTTGATTTTTTTTTTTTCCTTGATAAAGGGGAGGGGGGGCCCTTAATTAAATATGGAGGGGAGGGGGGGTTCCTTAATAAATTATTGAGGGGAGGGGGGGAGACCTTAATAAAATATGGAGGGGAGGAGGCGCCCTTAATAAACTATGGAGTTGAGTAGGGGGGGGTGCCTTAATAACATATGGAGGGGAGGGGGGTCCCTTAATAAAATATAGAGGGGAGGGGGGTCCCTTAATAAAATATGGAGGGGAGGGGGGCCCTTAATTAACCCCATAGCGCAATAAGACGTACCTGTACATTTTATTGCGCATGGGGTAGTATGAAGAGGGTTCACGGGCTGAGCCCTCTTCATACACGCCGGGTGCTTGCTTCACAATGAAGCAAGCACCCGTCGCTAACACCCGCGATCGGTGCTTGTACCGATCGCGGGTGTTAACCCTTTCATCGCCGCCGGCAAAGCTGCGATCGGGGAGCGGCGATCCGTTGCTATGACAGCCTCGGATCACACAATGATCCGAGGCTATCATGTTTTAGGCCATCTATTACAATGTGCGATCTGCACATTGAAATAGATGGTGTGCAAAATCCCCATATACTGCCATACTGTAGTATGGCAGTATATGGAAGGATCAATCAAACAACCTAGGGTTAAAGTACCCTAGGGAGTCTGAAAAATAGTAAAAAATTTTAATAAAAAATAAAAAATTATATTAAAAAAACCTAAAAATTCAAATCACCCCCCTTTCCCTAGAACTGATATAAATATAAATAAACAGTTAAAATCATAAACACATTAGGTATCGCCGCGTCCGAAAATGCCCGATCTATCAAAATATAAGAATGTTTTTTTACTGCGTTTAACCCCGTAACGGACAATAGTGCTCAAAGTCGCAAATGGCATTTTTTTGCCGTTTTGAAAAATATAAACAATTCAATAAAAAGTGATCAAAAGGTTGTACAATTTTAAAAATAAAAGCATTGAAAACGTCATCAAAAGTCACAAAAAATGACACCACCCACAGCTCCATACACCAAAGTATGAAAAAGTTATTAGCGCAAGAAGACGGCAAAATGAAGAATTTTTTTTTTGTACAGGAGGTTTTAATTTTTGTAAATGTATGAAAACATTATAAAACCTATACAAATTTGGTATCCATGTGATCATATTGACTCAATGAATAAATTAGACATGTCATTTGGAGTGCACAGTGAAAGGCGTAAAATCCACGCCCACAAGAAAACGGCGCAAATGCGTTTTTTCACCCATTCAGAATTTTTTTCCCGCTTCCCAGTATATGGCATAGACAATTAAATGCCATCACTATGAAGTGCAATTTGTTACGCAGAAAACAAGCCATCACACAGCTCTCTACATGGAAAAATAAAAAAGTTATAGATTTTTGAAGGTGGGGTGTGAAAAATAAAGACGCAAAAACGAAAAAGGGCCTGGTCCTTAAGGGGTTAAATATGGAGGGCAAGGGGGCCCTTAATTAAATATGGAAGGGAGAAGGTCGGGCCTTAATAAAATATGGAGGGGAGGGGGTGCCTTAATTAAATATGGAGGGGAGGGGGGTTCCTTAAAAATTATGGAGGATGGGGTGCCCTAATAAATTATAGAGGGGAGGGGGGGAGACCTTAATAAAATATGGAGGGGAGGAGGCGCCCTTAAAAAACTATGGAAGTGAGGGGGGGGGAGACCTTAATTAAATATGGAGGGGAGGGGGTGCCTTAATAAATTATGGAGGGGAGGGTGGTCCCTTAATAAATTATGGAGGGGAGGGGGGTCCCTTAATAAAATATGGAGGGGAGGGGGGTGCCTTAATAAAATATGGAGGGGAGAGGGGCCCTTAATTAAATATGGAGGGGAAGGGGGCCCTTAATTAAATATGGAAGGGAGAAGGTCGGGCCTTAATAAAATATGGAGGGGAGGGGGTGCCTTAATTAAATATGGAAGGGAGGGGGGTTCCTTAATAAATTATGGAGGGTGGGGTGCCCTAATAAATTATGGAGGGGAAGGGGGGAGACCTTAATAAAATATGGAGGGGAGGATGTGCCCTTAAAAAACTATGGAAGTGAGGGGGGGGGAGACCTTAATTAAATATGGACGGGAGGGGGTGCCTTAATAAATTATGGAGGGGAGGGTGGTCCCTTAATAAATTATGGAGGGGAGGGTGGTCCCTTAATAAATTATGGAGGGGAGGGGGGTCCCTTAATAAAATATGGAGGGGAGGGGGGTCCCTTAATAAAATATGGAGGGGAGGGGGGCCCTTAATTAAATATGGAGGGGAAGGGGGCCCTTAATTAAATATGGAAGGGAGAAGGTTGGGCCTTAATAAAATATGGAGGGGAGGGGCTGCCTTAATTAAATATGGAGGGGAGGGGGGTTACTTAATAAATTATGGAGGGTGGGGTGCCCTAATAAATTATGGAGGGGAGGGGGGGAGACCTTAATAAAATATGGAGGGGAGGTATAAAATAAAATATACCGAGTTTATCCAAGGTTCCCAGCGTATGTGATTTTTTTTTAGACCTCTCAAGAATACATATTGGGGCACATTTACTTACCCGGTCCCTCTGCTATCCCCGAACCGGACTGTTTACGAGGATGAACTCTGCCGCGATTCATGAAGACCATGCGCCCGATTTCCTGCCAGAGTTCACCTTCTTCTTCCTGGTGCATGTAAGTGCTTGGCTTGGGACACAAATTTAAATCCCACGGCCCGGCCCCAAATCTCGTAAAAGCCGGCGCAATTGCGACACAAAACGATCGGGTGCGACACAATCCCTGGTGCGATCCCCTTAAAGTAGGGAAAACCGTTGAAAATGCGCCAATTGGACCCTTAGTAAATAAACCCCAATTGTGTTCATTCTCCTTGTTAATTCTAGAAAAGAAGGGATTCTGTGGGATTTTAATAGTGACGCAATCATAGTGATAACCATTGTGGAAATATGTACAATAATATTTTGTTCGCTTGTTGAATAGACAGATAGTCCCAATCCCAGTAGAGCTAGAGCTGGAGTTAGGAAGATAGGACATTTAAAAATATCCCTTAGTAGTTGTTATACCTGCAACCAAAAAGTGAAGAGCACACTTTGATAAAGAAAGTGTCAGTTTAAAGAGAGAGCTCAAGGTCTCCTCGTCAATGAAAGTCCCTATATCATTTTGCAATTGCTCCAAGCATGATAGTGTCAGAGATAATAAATTCTCTTCAATGGTTTTATATATCAGAGACATCCCTTTGATGTTTTTAATAAGGTTAATGAAATTTTGTTAGAAGAGCGACTTTGCCTCTCTCATATAATCTGGGTGTCTTGATATGAAGTGCCCAAATATTTGTAAAAGTCATTTTTGGTTATGCCAAATTTACTGCATATATCTGAAAATGCTTGTAAATTATTTTTCTCCCAAATATCTGCTACACTATGTATTCCTGCCCTTTCCCAATTACTGAGATCTATATCTCCTATTAGCTGTGCCACCCCTTTACATGATAGGTTCCTCCCCCTCAGGCAAAATAATTGTGAATTTTTATAGTATTGGTGCCATTTGCGGCTGGCTGTACCGAGACATTCTGTTTACTTGACATTGCGATTTCAAATTGGATCCAATGTTTTTCCGTTAAGGGGAAGAACCATTGTCTTGCTTGTTCTAAAATAGCTGCATCGTAGTAGCTATTAATGCGAAGTAGGTTAATTGTATGTCTAGGTAAGGAATGTGGTCTACAGTCCATGTAACTGAGTTATTTATAATAATAATAATTCTTTATTTAAATAGCGCATACAGATTATGTAGCGCTGTGAAATTGGTCACTGTCCCCAATGGGGCTCACAATCTAAACAACCTTCCAGTATGTTTTGAAGTTTGAAAGGAAACTGGAGGACACCCACGCAAACATGGAGAGAACATACAAACTCTTTGCAGATGTTGACCTGGGTGGGATTCGAACCCAGGACCCCAGTGCTGCAAGGCAGAATTGCTACCCACTCAGCCACCGTGCCGCCCTATTTAGATGTGAAATAAATCCACATGGATCCACATGGTCTTCCAAATGGATTCCTAAAATCAAGGATTTACTTGTATTTAATTTACCGTATATTCCGGCGTATAAGACGACGTGGTGTATAAGACGACCCCCCTACTTTCCTGTTTAAAATATAGAGTTTAAGATATATTCACCGTATAAGACTACCCCTTTTCCAACGCATACAAAACACCGGTAAAAATTTAAAAAAAAACAGATTTGAATTTAACATGGTCCTTTTTTTAATTTAAATTCTTATGACATGCAGGTATATAGCAGGAAAACTGTCGCTCATAAACATAAGGCATACAACAACAACATTACCATTACAGCACAGCCCCCAGTAGTATACAGCACAGCCCCCAGTAGTATACAGCACAGCCCCCAGTAGTATACAGCACAGCCCCCAGTAGTATACAGCACTGCCCCCAGTAGTATAAAGCACTGCCCCCAGTAGTATACAGCACAGCCCCCAGTAGTATACAGCCTGCCCCCGGTAGTATACAGCACTGCCCCCGGTAGTATACAGCACAGCCCCCAGTAGTATACAGCACTGCCCCCAGTAGTATACAGCCTGCCCCCGGTAGTATACAGCACTGCCCCCGGTAGTATACAGCACTGCCCCCGGTAGTATACGCCTGCCCCCAGTAGTATACAGCACAGCCCAGCATTAAAAAAAAAAAAAAACTTATATACTCACCCTCCGGTGGCCCCGATGTCTGCGCGGCTCGTCTTCAGTGTTCCGCGCCGTCTTCTTTCTTCTTCTAGGCGCCGCAATTGATCTTCCCCGGCAGGCGCCTAGTATGACGCTGCTGACGTCATACTAGGCGCCGCCCCAGGGAAAAACATGGCGGCGCCCAGCGGAAGAAAGAAGACGGCGCGGAAGACTGAAGACGAGCCGCGCAGACATCGGGGGCCACCGGAGGGTGAGTATGCGCCCCGATGTCTTTTTGAGGCTGCTGGCAGCTTTTTGAGGCTGCCGGCAGCGCACGCTGTGAAAACACCCGCGATCGGTGCTAGCACCGATCGCGGGTGTTACCGGTAAGCCTTTGCTGCAATATGCGCCGGTCGGGATTACCGGCGTATAAGACGACCCCAGACAAGACAGAAGATTTTTCTGTCTTCAAAAGTCGTCTTATACGCCGGAATATAGGGTATAATATGAAACTTTACTAAACTCCTGAAGTAAAGTGTACACTTTTTGTAATGATTAGAGATGAGCGAACACACTCGTCCGAGCTTGATGCTCGTTCGAGCATTAGCGTACGAGTATTTCGCCAGCTCGAGAAAATGGCATCTCTCCACCCAGCATGACGTGGTACCCTTACACGTCGATAGCAGTGGTTGGCTGGCCTGATCAGGTGACCCTGGAATAGACTAGCCCCTGCCCGCGCTGCTCGCATCATTCTCTGTCTGGATGCCGTTAGGGAGAGAGTTGCTGCTGCTGCAGGGATAGCGTTAGGGTGTTATATTAGCTTACTGTTAGGCAGGAGTGAGTCTACAAGAACCCAACAGCCCTTGTTAGGGCTACAATAGCGTTATATTTTTTTTGTTGTTGTTTGCTTGTGGCTGGGCTTGCTGGCACTAGTAGTGCAGCTAGTACCATATTGTGAGGAATTTGCAGGGAGACTTGCGACCGTTGTGTTTAGCTCTTAGTGACACACATATCCACCTCAAACACCGAAGTGGGACAATTTATTAGGGGTTTGATTTGAATTAGGCACAGTCTGCTGTTTTTTTTTTTTACATTTATTTTTTTTTAGAACTCAAAGTCATCTGGCATAGAAGTGTGCTTTCAGTGTAGGCTAGAAAATAGCCATAGGAGAACCCAAACAGCTTACTTAGGCCTACAATAGCGTTATATTTTTATTTTTTTTGTTTGCTTGTGGCTGGCCTTGCTGGCACTAGTAGTGCAGCTAGTACCATATTGTGAGGAATTTGCAGGGAGACTTGCGACCGTTGTGTTTAGCTTTTAGTGACACACATATCCACCTCAAACACCAAAGTGGGACAATTTATTAGGGGTTTGATTTGAATTAGGCACAGTCTGCTCATTTATTTTCTTTTTTTTTACGTTTATTTACTTTTATAACTCAAAGTCATCTGGCATAGCAGTGTGCTTTCAGTGTAGGCTAGAAAATAGCCATAGGAGAACCCAAACGGCTGACTTTGGCCTACAATAGCGTTATATATTTTATTTTTTGTTGATTTGCTTGTGGCTGGCCTTGCTGGCACTAGTAGTGCAGCTAGTACCATATTGTGAGGAATTTGCAGGGAGACTTGCGACCGTTGTGTTTAGCTCTTAGTGACACACATATCCACCTCAAACACCGAAGTGGGACAATTTATTAGGGGTTTGATTTGAATTAGGCACAGTCTGCTGATTTATTTTTTTTTTACGTTTATTTTTTTTTAGAACTCAAAGTCAACAGGCACAGCACAAAATCCAGTTGTGTGCTGTCAGTGTAGGTTAGAAACTAGCCATAGCAATAGGATAGCATCGTTTTGTTTAAAAAAAAATAAAAATTTACAGTTTTTACTTTAATTTTGAAAATATTTAACCCGAGGGCTAGGGGTAGAGGAGAGGGCGTGGACGTGGGCGTCCAACTACTGCAGGGGTCAGAGGCCGTGGTCCTTGGCCGGGGTGAGACACCACCTGTTGATGAGGGAGCAGGCGAACGCCGCAGAGCTACACTCCCTAGGTTCATGTCTCAAGTTACTGGGACTCGTAGTAGAGCACTGTTGAGGCCAGAACAGTGCGAACAGGTGATGTCGTGGATTGAGGACAATGCTTCTAGCCATTTGTCCACCAGTCAGTCTTCCACGCAGTCCACCCATGTCACCGAAATCAGCACTCCTCCAGCTCCTCCACCTCAGCCTCCTTCCCCCCAGTCTGCCCCCTCCCAGGAAAATTTGGCATTTGAACTGGCATACTCTGAGGAACTGTTTTCTGGACCCTTCCCACAGTCACAAACCACTTGTCCGGTTGCTGCTGAGCTCTTTTCCGATGCCCAGGTTTTCCACCGGTCGCATACTGTGGGTGATGATGACATTATTGACGTAGTGGAAGAAGTGTGTAAAGAGGTGTCGGACGATGAGGAGACACGGTTGTCAGACAGTGGTGAAGTTGTTGTCAGGGCAGGAAGTCCGAGGGGGGAGCAGACTGAGGGATCGGAGGATGATGAAGTGACAGACCCAAGATTGGTTGAAAGGCCGGGTGAACACAGTGCTTCTGAGACGGAGGCAAGTCCTTTACCAGAACAGGTTGGAAGAGGCAGTGGTGGGGCCAGACGGAGAGGCAGGGCCAGAGCTGGTGCATCAGCGCCAAATGTTTCACGTGGTCAAGCTCCCGTGGCGAGAGCTAGATTTTCAGAAGTCTGGAGGTTCTTTAAAGGAACACCGGATGACCGACGGACTGTGGTGTGCAACCTGTGCCAAACCAGGATCAGCAGGGATTCCACCACTACTAGCTTAACTACCACCAGTATGCGCAGGCATATGAATGCTAAACACCCCACTGAATGGCACAAAGCCCATTCACCTCCAGCCATGCACACCACTGCTCCTTCCCCTGTGTCATCTGTAAGTCAGCCCCCTGCCCAGGACCCCGGCCCAAACACCTCCTGTGCCAAAACCCCATCTTCGCCTCCACGATCCTCCACAGCATCCACCAGCGTTCAGCTCTCCATACCCCAGACGCTGGAGCACAAAAGGAAGTATAGTGCAACCCACCCACATGCCCAAGCCCTCAACGTCCACATCTCCAAACTGCTTAGCCTGGAGATGCTGCCCTATAGGCTGGTAGAGACCGAGGCCTTTCGAAACCTCATGGTGGCGGCCGCCCCTCGGTATTCGGTCCCCAGCCGCCACTACTTTTCCCGATGTGCCGTCCCAGCCCTGCACTAGCACGTGTCAGACAACATCATCCGTGCCCTGACCAACGCCGTTTCTGACAAGGTCCACCTGACCACGGACACGTGGACGAGTGCTGCCGGGCAGGGCCACTATGTATCGCTCACGGCACATTGGGTTAACTTGGTGGAGGCTGGGACCGAGTCTGACCCTGGGGCTGGTCATATAATGCCGACGCCGAGGATTGCGGGCCTACCTCGGTCCAGGTCTCTCAGGCCCTACTATGCCTCCTCATCCTCCCACCCCTCCTCCACCTCCTCCTCCGAATTACCATCCGTGGGCATGGCGCCATCAGTCGGTAGCTCTAGGCACAGCAGCAGTGCCGTCACTAAGCGACAGCAGGCGGTGCTCAAACTGCTGAGCCTAGGCGATAAAAGGCACACCGCCTAAGAGCTATTACAGGGCATCACGGCGCAGACTGATCTGTGGCTGGCACTGCTGAACCTGAAGCCAGGCATGGTTGTGTGTGACAACGGCCGTAACCTGGTGGCAGCTCTGCAACTCGGCAGACTGACACATGAGCCATGCCTGGCCCATGTGTTAAATCTCATAGTTCAGCGGTTTTTCAAGACATACCCCAATCTGTCTGATTTGCTCACGAAGGTGCGCCGCATCTGTGCGCATTTCAGGAAGTCCAGCACAGATGCTGCCACTCTCAGGGCAGCGCAGCGCCACCTCCAACTGCCCACTCACCGACTGTTGTGCGACGTGCCCACGAGGTGGAATTCAACATTGACCATGTTATCCAGAGTTTACCAGCAGTGCACAGCGATTGTAGACTGCCAGATGTCAACTTCCACCAGAACTGGTAGTCACGTCAGTCAGCTTCCTCAAGTCTACAATGAGGAGTGGACGTGGATGTCTGATATCTGTCAGGTGCTGAGTAACTTTGAGGACTCAACACAGATGGTCAGTGGCGATGCCGCCATCATCAGCCTCACCATCCCGCTGCTTGGCCTGTTGAAAAACTCTCTGGTCAGCATGAAGTCGGAAGCTTTGCGCTCGTCACAAGAGACGTGGGAAGAAGATTCCCTTGTTGATAGCCAAAGCACCCTCAGGTCTCTTTCTCAGCGCATATCGGAGGAGGTGGAGGAGAATGAGGAGGAAGAGGAGGAGAATGTTGGCGAGACAGAAGAGAGGACCATTTATTCCAGCACCAATTACTGGGTATTCACTCTCCTGGAACCACGGTACAAGCAAAATCTTTACACTCTCATCCCTGGAGAGGAAAGGAGTGTGAGAATGCATGAATACCAGCAGGCCCTGGTGCACAAGCTGAAATAGTATTTCCCTTCTGACAGCTCTAGCGGCAGAGGGCGTACTTCTGCGGGACAAGAAGTGAGGGAGAGTGGGCGAGCAGGCAGCTTGTCCAGCACTGGCAGGTGTACGCTTTACAAGGCCTTTGCCAGTTTTATGTCACCCCAGTAAGACACTGTCACCTGTCCCCAGTCTCGGCAGAGTAGGGCTGATTTTTACAGAAAGATGGTGAGGGAGTACATAGCTGACCATACCATCGTCCTAAATGATCACACAGCTCCCTACAACTACTGGGTTTCAAAGCTGGACATGTGGCACGAACTGGCGCTGTACGCCTTGGAGGTTCTTGCCTGCCCTGCCGCTAGCGCGTTGTCCGAGCGGGTTTTCAGTGCAGCTGGTGGCATCATCACCGATAAGCGTACACGCCTGTCGACTGACAGCGCTGACAGGCTGATGCTTATCAAGATGAATAAAGCCTGGATTTATCAGGATTCTCCATTCTCCACCAGGTGAAGGAAGCTCAACGTGAATAATTTATGCACTCCTCCTCCTCATTGTCCTCCTTCTCCTCCTCTTTGTACACTAAAGCAGAGGAAACTGGCTATTTTTTGCCAGGGCCAACTGGCTCTAGCTATAGTACTCTATGTATTTAATTTTTCTGGAGGACCACCTACCTGCTCCTCTGGTTTGAAAACTTTTTTGGACTGCCACATATAGGCACTCAATCTATTTAATTTTTCTGGAGGACCACCTACCTGCTCCTCTGGTTTGAAAACTTTTTTGGACTGCCACATACAGGCACTATCCAAATTAAATTGTCTCCATAGCAGCCTCCACACGTTGTCTTTTTAGCTGCCTCCACACATTGTCCATATAGCTGCCTCCATACATCGTCCCCTTAGCAAACGAGCTGTGTCAGGCAGAATTTTGGGTTGTTTTCATGGCTTCCACATCAAACTTGTTAACTTTGTCGCCACCCTGCTGTGTTATCCACAAAATATACTGGAAAACTTTTATCATTTACCGATATTATTTCAGCGCTTCTTGCGCATCTGTTTACATTCCCCTCACCCGCCATAACCCAAACTTATAAGAACACTACTACACTTGATCTTATACAAAAGGTTCTTAGAAGTGCTGTTTGGGGAGTAGCCGAGAGACAGGGGCTTGGATAGGCGAAAGCTCGCCTGGCAGCGGAGCGCCAGCTGCATCCCAAGATCCAACTAACATAGTTTTAACTGCAGCACATTTATTCTACTACTAGTTCACTGCCTCCATACATCGTCCCCTTATCAAACGAGCTGTGTCAGGCAGAATTTTGGGTTGTTTTCATGGCTTCCACATCAAACTTGTTAACTTTGTCGCCACCCTGCTGTGTTATCCACAAAATATACTGGCAAACTTGTATCATTTACCGATACTATTTCAGCGCTTCTTGCGCATCTGTTTACATTCCCCTCACCTGCCATAACCCAAACTTATAAGAACACTACTACACTTGATCTTATACAAAAGGTTCTTAGAAGTGCTGTTTGGGGAGTAGCCGAGAGACAGGGGCTTGGATAGGCGAAAGCTTGCCTGGCAGCGGACCACCAGCTCCATCCCAAGATCCAACTAACATAGTTTTAACTGCAGCACCTTTAATCTACTACTACTTCACTGCCTCTATACATCGTCCCCTTATCAAACGAGCTGTGTCAGGCAGAATTTTCAGGTGTTTCACCAGATACATAGTGGAACTTGGCCCATCTGTCACCGCCATGCTGGAGACTTGAAGTTGCAATCATAGCAGCGCAATATGGTTGCCCCATACTGTTGCTCTTAATCATGGAAGTCGTCTCCATGGCTGCTTCCACATGTCGTCCCCTTATTAAACGAGCTGTTTCAGGCTCATTTTTCGGGTGTTTCACCAGATACGTTATGGAACTTGGTCACTATGTCGCCACCATGCTGTGTTATCGACTAAATATACCGTCAACCTTTTGTTGACATAGGAAATCATTTCAGCGCTTCTTGCTCACTTCCTTTGGTTCCTTTCTGCCACCCATTGGTTTGAAGCCTGAGTCCATTTAGGGTTTGTCGCCATGACACTCTCTAGCCTGCTGCCGCTGCCTCTGCATGCCGTCCCCACTATAGTGTCAGGGTCAATTATTGGATGTTTTAGATGCTATCTAGCCTCATTCGGTCACTCTGTCATGGCCATACGGTTGCCCATAATTTTGGCATAATGGTACGATTAAGCAGCCCCAGAGGCATCCATGCATGCTGCCCCTGCTGTTTCCTGTCCATTTCCGTGGTGTTTCCATCCTTTTCTGAGGTTCCCAGGTGTTTGGCTAAGCTTCCCTGTGCAGAGCCTTGGTCCCCTTGAAAAATGCTTGTGTCTCCCATTGACTTCAATGGGGCTCGTTATTCGAGACGAGCACTGGAACATCGGGAAAAGTTTGTCTCGAATAACGAGCACCCAAGGATTTTAGTGCTCGCTCATCTCTAGTAATGATGTTTCCGGCTGCGTGAACGATATTATCACATCATCCGCAAATAAACCTATTTTATGCTCAGTTTGTCCCACTTTAATTCCATTTATCTCTTCAGAGGTCCAAATGGCTTCTGCCAATGGTTCCATCACCAGTGTAAAAATGAATGGTGACAGAGGGCAACCCTGCCGGGTACCATTTGTAATGCTAAAGGGTGTGTATGTATAACCTGACATAGACACATAAGCCGATGGGACCATGTATAAATCCATGATACTTCTCAATGCCTCTGCTCCATAGCCAAACTTTTGCAGGACTTCTTTTAAGTATCCCCAATGCATATGGTCAAATGCATTCTCTGCGTCCAAAGAGAGCAGCAGAGATAGGGGCGTAACTTGAGGGGGTGCAGAGGGTGTGGTCGCAACCGGGCCCAAGAGGCTTTGGGGCTCTCACTTTCCCATATGAGAAGATAAGTACTATAAACCATACATTATAGTCGGGCCCTGGCACAAACTTTGCACTGGGCCCATCAGCTTCAAGTTATACCACTGAGCAGAAAAGATCTACAATATTTTCCCACAAAATCCCACAGATCCATGAAGGAGCGGGTGCCATCTGAGGAGGTCCTCCCCCGATGAAGCCCACCTGATCTCGGTGTATGAGTCAACCTGAGGGGGCCATCCTCTAAACCAATATTTTAGAATATAATTTAAGATCTGTGTTTAAGAGTGATATAGGGTGAAAATTTGAGGGACGGTCTGGTGTTTTACCAGGTTTTGGTAGAGTTGAAATGGATGCTAGTAACGTTTCCTTAGGAATTACTCCTGATGACTGTGTACGGGGCTGCCAAGTGCGGAATCAAACATTTGGCATGCACCTTGTAGTATTCGTTGGTGAGGACGTCAGGACCTGGGGCTTTATTATTTTTTAATGATTTGATCGCTTTAGAGAATTCTTGTCTCAGAAATAGGGCGTCCCAGCTACATAGACTGCTCTTGTGTCAAATTTGGTACATTAACAGAATAAAAAAAAGGACATATATTATCATAAGAGGGCTTTTCAGTGCTGATATCATCCTGTAACATAGGGCATGCCAGCTCCAAGGACTGCTCTTATTTCAAATTTGGTACATTAAAGAGGACCTGTCACCCAAAATTTCGGCAATAGGAGCTGCTTACTAAATTTTGCAATGCTATTGCTCTCTCGTATGCGCAGTTGGAGTTTACTTGGTTAATGACCTCTTGAATATGTGGTGAGGAAGGTTATTTCCAGGCTCGCATAATAAACAATTTGGTGGCCATCAATATTTAGGTTATCACTGTTCTAGATTTGGTAGGGATATTATGCATTTCTAGTGGGAAAAGAGCCTGTGGGGCTGATAAATTTCAATCTTTTCCCATTATTATTGATATTATGTGTTCGCTTGCAAGCCATAATGGGTGAATTACAGGACAGGCCCACAATATGTGTAGTAATGTCCCCTTGCACTTACATTTCCGCCTCCATCACTGGGTCACATTAGGGAAAATGAGATTTAATCTAGACGGAGTGAAGTACCATTTGATTCTAGTTTTCACCATTGTTTCCTGGTGAGGTATGCTTCCTAACACGAGAGAGCATTTTGCCATTGCTGTGTTGTATAGCATTTACCTAAGTCTTCTTCCCATTTCTTCATATGGGGAAGTTTCCCTTTACCTTTTTTTCTGCTGTTAGATATTGTATTATTTCTTTTCCTAGTGTTAAAGAGTCGCAAATACAGGCGGTCCCCTACTTAAGAACACTCGACCTACATACAACCTCTAGTTACAAACGGACCATTGGATATTGGTAATTTTCTTGTACTTTAGTCCTAGGCTACAATAAACTGCTGTAACAGTTATCAAAGGTGTCTGCAATGAAGCTTTATTGTTAATCCTGATTCTTATGACAACCCAACATTTTTAAAATCCAATTGTCACAGAGACCAAAAAAGTTCTGTCTGGGATTACAATGATAAAATATACAGTTCCAACTTACATACAAATTCAACTTAAGAACAAACCTACAGACCCTATCTTGTATGTAACCCGGGGACTGCCTGTATCTCCTTTCAACATGCTTCTAATTTGTAAGAATCTATAAAACTCTCTATGAGGGATATTAAAGTTGTCTTGGATTACAGAAAATAACTATTTCACATGTGGAGGTGCTACGTACCATCAAACCAAAGGTACAGCTATGGGTACCAAAGTAGCACCTGCATATGCAAATTTATTTATGGGTATCTTTGAAAATATCCATATAACCCTGAGAGAACAACATGGAGGCCATCTAGTCGCTTACTTTAGATATATTGATGACCTCCTTCAAATATGGGGAGGCAACCAGGAAACTCTGAAAATTTTGAAAAAATCAATAATAACCAATGGGGAATAAAATTCATCCTGAACATAAAAAGAGAAAGTATCGAATTTCTAGACTTAGTAATTGGTCATAAAAATAATAACATTATCATGGAAACATTTAAGACAGTGGATATAAATAGTTATCTAAATTTTCAAAGTAACCACCATAAAAATTGGCTTAAAAACATTCCTTATAGCCAATTCCTACAAATCAGGAAGAATTGTTCTGACGCCTCTACATATCGAGAGCAAGCTAAAATAATAGAAGAAAGGTTTCTCGAAAAAGGATACCCAAAGGGGATAGTAAAGGATGCCAAAAAGAAAGCAGGCCAACATTACCAGCAATACTGTCAACAGCCAAAAAACAGAGATGAAGACAATGATAGCAATACAAACAAGAACAAAAATAACACTAGATTTATAACCACATATACAAATGATCATAAAAGAATGGAAGCCATCATAAAAAAACACTGGCATATTCTCCTAAATGATCCGTATCTGGAAAAAAAACATCCCTAGAACACCACAATTCACATACAGAGAACTTTAAAACAAAGGTTGGCCCCCAGCATACCAAAACAACATAAAAGTAAAAACTCTACTAGAGACGCAAAAGGAAAAATATCAAAATGCAATAAAAAAAGATGTCTGTGCTGTGAAGCTATAAACCATGATACCAACTCCTTCCATTCCAACTTAAATGGGGAAACCTTTGAAATTTCGGAAAACATGAACTGCCAGTCCCGCTTTGTGATCTATCTAATAGAATGTCAGTGTGGGATGCAGTATGTGGGCAGGACCACACAACCACTTCACTGCAGACTAAATCAGCATCGATTTAATATAAATCATGGTAATAAAAAACATGGTTTATCCAAACATATGGAATTTAAACATAAGGGAGAGGCACACTTCAGCATAACTCCAATAGATCATGTAAGAGAAGAAATTTCAAACAGATTCGAAGTTCTCAAGAGAAGAGGAATATTTTGGATCTACAAACTAAAAACACTTAAACTGGAAGGTCTAAACGAAGTCACAGAGTCAATCCTAGTCTAAGTATAATAAACATACTTGTGCCAAAAAGATCCGCCCTATGTTATAATATAAAAGTCAGCTGCTTACCATGTGATATATACATCAATCCCACCTGACAATATTATTATAACCTGCATTTCATTGATAGATCCGCTTTATGTGACAACACTCCGCTACCTACTTTGTGATAAATACAAACAACTAAAACACCGATCCTTTCTGACAACATCACTACAACCTTAATTTTAATATGGAAGAATCATGTAAACGAATATACATAAACAAACAGATGATGCATACCTCACTGCAGCGCAGCAACAGCCTCTCAAAGAGGAACACTTTTTGACTCACCTGTAGTACACAACAGCACGTGATAGCCATTTTGGTAGTTTCCTAATGTTTTTGGTCTACACAGGCCACCATACTTGTAGTACTAAACATCCTTGGTTAGCCATTTTAGTAGTTTTTTACCTCCGTTCGATTGTAATACTGGGATTTACACTGACAAGAACACATATTTTTATTAAACCACAATAAATATAACAGATCCTTGGGCCTCTAAACACAATTCTAAATTAACTACCGTATATACTCGTGTATAAGCCGAGTTTTTCAGCACTAAAAATGTGCTGAAAATCCTCTACTCGGCTTATACACGAGTCAATAGGCAGCCCAGCACTTAAAAAAAAAACTTATATACTCACCCTTCGGTGTCCCCGATGTCCGCACTGCTCACCCGATGTCCGCGCGGGTCCTCTTCTGTCTTCTATCTTCCTCTGTCTTCTGTCTTCCGCAGGGTGCCGCCATGTTCTTCTCCGGCTGTCGCATAGTATGACGTCAGCACTGGCCGCGTCATACTATGCGCCTGCCACCCGGGAAACATGGCGACAAGCTGCGGAAGACAGAAGACAGAGGAAGACAGAAGACAGAGGAAGATAGAAGACAGAAGAGGACCCGCGCGGATCATCGGATGAGCAGCGCGGACATCGGGTGAGCAGCGCGGACATCGGGGCCACCGCAGGGTGAGTATATAAGTTTTTTTTTTGTTAGTGCTGGGCAGGGTGTATACTACTGGGGGCAGGCTGTATACTTAAGGGGGCAGACTGGGCTGGCTGTATACTTAAGGAGGCAGGCTGGGCTGGCTGTATACTTAAGGGGGCAGGCTGGGCTGACTGTATACTTAAGGGGGCAGGCTGGGCAGGCTGTATACTACTGGGGGCAGGCTGGGCTGGCTTTATACTCAAGGGGGCAGGCTGGGCTGGCTGTATACTTAAGGGGGCAGGCTGGGCTGGCTGTATACTACTGGGGGCAGGCTGGGCAGGTTGTATACTACTGGGGGCAGGCTGGGCAGGCTGTATACTTAAGGGGGCAGGCTGGGCTGGCTGTATAGCACTGGGGGCAGGCTGGGCTGGCTGTATACTACTGGGGGAAGGCTGGGCTGGCTGTATACTACTGGGGGCAGGATGGCTATATACTGGGAGGCTGTGACCAATGCATTTCCCACCCTCGGCTTATACTCGAGTCAATAGGTTTTCCCAGTTTTTGGTGGTAAAATTAGGGGTCTCGGCTTATACTCGGGTCGGCTTATACTCGAGTAAATATGGTTATAGTTTTTTAAATAAAGAAAAGACTTTTGGGTAGAATCGATTACTCAGTACTCAACACGTCATCCTTACTGACAATCCCAGTTGATAACATTTTCCCGCCAAATCACCTTTAAATAAACCACAAGCATAGAGACACTACATATGCAACTGATGAAGGATCCGTTACGGATCTGAATCGCGTATTGCTGGCCATTTTAATTTTAAGTTCATGTTTGTAAACAAGTTTTTACTATAAATAAAAACCATTTTTGAAACAGGAGGTGACAGCGTCGGAACCTTGATGGGAATACGGGAGTATCCAATTGATATCAAGATTGGAATCCTTTATGGATTACAGAAAAGGGATGCATTCCAGGGAGGCATTCCAGGGATCTTTCCAGGTTTTCAAATGTAACCCTGGTATAACTAGTTCTAAAAAGTCTAAGGGAATGTAGTCCAGAGGAAGTTTTATATTGTTGTGCATTTGGGATTTAAGATGAGACCACGCTCAATGCTTTATTTCCCTGTAATTGCCTCTCTATCTTACACCAAGTTTTATCTGTTGTCAGGTCCCACCAATGTAGGGAACTATCTAGTTGGGCTGCTGTATAATAATCATTGATATTTGGAAGGCCGAGGCCTCCCACCAATTTTTGCTTCTGTAGTATATCAGAGGCAATTCTGGGCTTTTTACCTGCCCACACAAATTTGCTGACCATATTTTGTACTTTTTGAAAATATATATTAGATATATCTAAAGCTAATGTTCTAAATAAGTAAAGGAATTTTGGTAATACCATCATTTTAAAAGGTGGCTATGCATCCAAACCATGAAAGGATGTGGCTGGAGTATTCTTTTAATTCTTTTTCTACTGTGTTTAATAGAGGGAGAAAATTGTTACGGTACCGTAAATCTCTTTGAAAGGAGATGTGATTTTTACCCCTAAGTATTGTATTTTAGATATTTGCCAATCTAAAGAAAAATCTTTTTTCATACTTTTAATTTCACTGTCGCTAATAAATATTGGTAAAGCTTGGGATTTATTATTATTAATTTTGTAGTGCGAAATTTTACTGAAATCCTCAAATATTTCAATTAAGGGGCGGGAGTGAATTTAATGGGTGTGTTAGTGATATGATAATGTCGTCCACGAATAGTGCGATTTTATATTCCTCCTCACCAATGGGAATACCAGATATGTCTTTCCTTAACCTAATAGCTTGTGCCAAAGGTTCTATTGATAAAATGAAGAAGATAGGGGATAGGGGGCAGCCCTGTCTTGTTCCATTAGTTAGCGAAAAATCTTGTGACAGGACTCCATTGACATGGAGTTGGAATATAATGCTCTTATTGCCTGATGTATACGTCCTGTAATCCCAAATTTATCCAAGGCTGAGAAGGCATATGTTCAATTTACTCTGTCAAACGCCTTTTCGGCATCGACAGTAAAAAATAAAGATGGAATTTTGTAGGACTTGCAATATTGCAATAAATTCAGAACTCTGCGTGTATTGTCAGGTGCCTGTCTTCCAGGTGTAAAACCTCTTTGGTCTGTTTTAATAAGATCCAGTAAAACCATTTTTAATCTTTTGGCCATTATGGTGGCATATAGTTTTACATCGCAATTTAATAATGATATAGGCCTAAAATTGAAAGGCGTAGTAGGCGGTTTCCCTGGAAGTGTCACAATATGTGCTCGGAGCATTTCTTTTGGGAATTCACCTTTCTCATTCGCCCTTTTGAATACTTTCAGTAAATATGGGGATAAAATCTTGCTACATTTTTTTTTATAGTAGCCTCCTGGGAGGTCATCAGGGCCCGGGGTTTTATCCTTTGGGGTTTCTTTGATGCTTTCTTCTAGTAATTTCTCCATCCAGTACTGTTAATTGGCTCTCTGAGAGTTTTGGTAGGGGTAAAGGTTGTAAGAATTTTTGGATATCTTCATATGTAGGATGTGTGGTATCTTGCAATCATTTGGTGCAATAATGGTGCAATCATTTTCTCACCTGTGGTATGGTGTATAATAAATGCAATTTTGGATTTTCTTAGTCTTTTTTTTTTTTGAGCATGTTTGCTAAGATTGAACCGGCTTTTTGGCCTTGGCTATAGTTTCATTTTGAGTTTTTGCAGTGAATATGCAAATTTGTGTAAAAGCAGGTTTCGTAGGCTCTTTCTGACCTCAGTGCTTGTTGAATGTATGATTGTTTTTTGTCTTGTACTTTTTTGTCTTCTACTTACACTAGTTGTGTAATTTTACCTAATACCTTATTTATTTCCTTTTCTCTCTCTTTTTTGACTCGTCTTCCCAATCTTATTAGTTCTTCCTTAATAAACATCTTATGGCTTATCCACATCGAAGATATATCTGCACAACCATTATCATTGTACCTTAAAAATTCATTTAGCACATTTTCAATGTTTCCCTTGTGACAATAAAGATAAATTGGCAAACAAAGTTGTTTCGGACTGCAAATTTATCTTTTAAAGTGATCGTAATTGGAGCATGATCTGACCATTGTATAGATCCAATTTCAGAAGCGATCACATTTTCTATTAAACTTCTATCCACCAGAAACATATTAATTCTTGAATAGGTATCATATCTAGCTGAATGGAATGTGTAATCCCTTTTAGAGGAATGATGAATCCTCCAAATGTCGTATAAATCTTCTTGCCATAAGAAGGAGTCAAGAGTGAAGGATCTAGGACTTGCCAAGGAATTGGTATCAGGATAGGGTTGATTGATTGTGTTAAAGTTGCCACAGACAATGAGCGCCCCTGCCTTAATTTTTTGTATCCTTTTCCATAATTTCTTTATGAATCCTCGCTGTTTAATATTGGGGGCATAAAAATTTACAAGGGTATATTGTAAATTATTTAGAGTACATATTACAATGATAAATCTGCTTAGTGGCTCTATTTCTTGGTGTATTATCGTTACTGCTACTGTGGTTTTAAAGACAATCAATACCCCTCTCTTCTTCTTGTTGTATGAAGAAATTAAAACTATGGGGTAAGCAGGGTGAGATATTTTTGGTTTATTTTTTGATCTGAAGTGTATCTCTTGGGCACAGATAATGTCAGCTTTATATTTATTTCCTTCTCTCCAAAGAAGAGATCTTTTATAAGGGCTGTTTAATCCCTTCACATTCATCGAAAGTATTTTAGTCCCCATTATCTGAGCTCGGAAGGTAGCTATGACCTGTAGAGTGGTTAAATCTTGTTTGGTTATCTGCTGGAGTTTCAGTTAACCTAGTACGCCCAATATGTGATGCTACAATTAACTTAAAGGACACCTGTCATCAGGTCTGTGTCACTTGTCCTGTCAATATAACCTGTTGGAGCAGCTCACAAGGATCCCATCCCAGACTTATCTAGTCAATTCATACATTAATCATTATAAAATCATGTATTCTTTATTATGCACACACGGCTCACATGGTCAGAGGCAGTGATGTCACCCCTGTTCCCCTTCCCCTCTCCTCCCCCTGTTCATGTCTGTGTGTAATGTATAGTAAGGCATGGCTAGTGTGTGTGCTGTATCTGCTGACATGCTGCATCCTCCTAATACACAGAGACACAGACATTAGCTACACATGTAGCTGACATGTTCTGCTATAACATGGCTGCCTGGAGGTGTTGTATCTCTCCTATACACACACAGGCTGCAGGGGGCGTGGCCGCCAGCACCAGGAAGCACATCATGATACAGCTACACACCATTATACAGGCTGTCAGTCAAACACTGGGGGTGTGGTTGTGTCTCCCACTCATGAATAAGCTGGAAAGCTTGAATATGCTAATGACTCATTGGACATTTCACAGGTCATTTGCATACAGCTTTAGGACCTCATTACTTAAGTTTACTGCCATTTATAGGGACAATGAAGGGATAGAGGCAATGCTCTTTAATGGCAGTTTATGGAAATATATTTAGTTTAGGGGGGTTATTTTGCCTGATGGGTTCTATTTAACCCCTTAGCGCTCTGCGCCGTAGCTGTACTGCGCTGAGTCCTGCGAATAGTGCTCAGCGCAGTACAGCTACTGCGCAGAGACTATGCCGATTCAGCGCTGCATAACAGCCGAACCGTCATCGTTAGCTGCAGGATTTCAACGGTAATCTACCGTTGACATCCCCGGCTAACACCCGCGGTCAGAGTGGGCTCCGTTCGCGGGCGTTTAACCCGTTAAATGCCGCGGTCAACGCGACCGCGGCATTTAACATGCCTTCCGGGGGTCTTTACCCCACGATCGCCCCCCCCCCCGCGCCGTTTTCGGGGGGGCTGATCGCTGTTTTGGCACCTCTGGGGTCCGATCGGGACCCCAGAGAAGCCTGAAGGCGGTGCCTTTAAGATGGCGTCTGTGACGTCATCTTAAAGGCAAAGTGTCAGCCTATGCATCGGCATAAGCTGGCACTGCTAATACCCTGCAATACATGAGTATTGCAGAGTATTATAATGAACAAGCAATCAGATGATTGCTTGTTCATATCCCATGGTGGATCAAGTAAAAAATGTAAAAAAAAAATGTTTTTCAATAAAAAATAACTTTATGAATCACTAAAAATGCCCATAAGCCCCAAAACATAGAAAGAGACATATAACGCTCACAAAAGTCTAAATCATAACACAAACCCCACATATATAGTATCACCGCGTCCGTAACAATCCATTGAATAAAACTAAATAACTATTGAACCCATATGATGAACGCCGTAAAAAAAAAAAACGTTAAAAACCCGCCCAAAATTATGATTTTTACCTATTATATCCCACTAAAAATGCAATAAAAAGTGATCAACAAAACATATGTACTCCAGAATGATACTGTTGCAAAGAACAACATGTCCCGCAAAAACAAGCCATCAACCAGCTTGCAAAAATGATAGATTTTTCACATTAGGGTTTTATTTGGCAAATTTAGTAAAACATAAGAAAAAATATTCATGTCTGGTATCCCCGTAATCGTATAGACCCATAGAATAAAGATAACAGGATTATTAGGATATACGGTGAACACGAAAAAAAAAAAAAGTAAAAAATCCAGTACAGAATTGATGCTTTTCTACTCATGACCTCAAAAAAAGTTCCTATATTTTCAACAAAAGGTGATACCAACCTCAAAATGGTAACACTGAAAAAAGCATCTCATCGCGCAAAAAAAATGCCATCACATGGCCCAAATAACGAAAAAGCGAAAATTTTATAGCCTTCAAAAGGGGGCAACAAGAAAACTAAAATCCTGGCAGCTGCAGGGTGCTCCTTCCCTTCTGCGCCTCGCTGTGCCCCCATAACACAAGTAATGTCCACATGTGGGGGGTCGCTGCACTCAGGAGAAATTGTAGAACAAATTTTATGGTGGGTTTTCTCTTTTTATCTTTTGGAAATGTGTAAATTTTAGGGCTAAATGAACTTATAACCGACAAAATTTGACCATTCTAAATTTCACCGCCATTTTGATTCAATTACTATGAAGATCTCAAGGGGTTAACAATCTTTGTAAATGCTGTTTCTGATAGTTTGTGGGGTGCAGATTTGAAAATGGGTTGGTTATATAGGGGGTTTTTGATGCTAAATATGTAAAATTTAATTTCAAACAGTATTTATCCCCAAAACAGTCAATTCTGAAAATACAGAAAATCGCTATTCGATTTGTAGGCCGCGTGACGTAAAAATAAATTATCCAAACATTTCAAAAATTATGAAAATGTAAAGTAGACAAATGGGAAATGTTATTCGGCAAGTTATTTAGGTGGTAAATCGGGTCCTTCACCCGTGCTGCAGTATCTATCCACTTGATAAAGGAGTCATTGTAGACTCCGAAACGCGTTGTGTTCCAGAGATACAAAATAAAAATACCCCCTTTTTGGATTCATCTTGTGTATGCTACCTATCTGTGTGCGCCGAATTGAGACAAGTACCCCTCCTACTCTACCGACTAAATTCAAAGGTCATTGAATCCCACCCAGGGATTCAAAGAGGATACACATCGTGTTTGCTAGTCACACCTTGATCCAGCAATACCGAACCAGACCCTTTTTACATAGAGCATATCTCACCAACATCAGGTAATAACAAGTCTCCATGTTATAAGAATTTGGGGAAGTCCTCTCCATGTGGATTCATCGGTGCCATTCTGCCGTCAAATGGGTTGAAGATGTAAGATGTATTTTGAGGTGCCGGTGCCATAGTGTCCACCTTTGGCATAAGATCCCATTCTTGAAGTAGCTGCCTCAGTTTTGCCGGAGTTGAAGCCACCGCATTTTGACCATCTTTTTGTATTATAACTTTCACAGGAAACCCCCATTCATATGGGATGTTGTAGGCACTGAGGATTTTTGCCACCTCCTAAAATTATTGCCGTCTTGCTAAATTAACAACAGATATATCTGTGAATAAGGAAAGTTCTGGAAGTTCTTCCGGGCTTCTAGCTTTCACATCTTCTCATTAGCAATCACATCTTTTGGCACCAACATAGGTAAGGGCTTTGCTTTGGGCAGTCTATGCATCAGGTAGTAATGCTACAAAAATGTCAGTTAAGAATTCCTCCAGCATGTCTGGCTTAAATGTTTCGGGTATGCCCCTGAACCTCACATTGTTCCTTCTGGAACGATCTTCCATGTCAGCCACTTTCGAATGTAAGTCTCTCACCTCCTTTTTTAATTCACTGTTTACATTTACCAGCTTGTTATGGGCTAATGTGAACTCTGCCATCTTAGTTTTCACGTGCACTGTACGTTCACCTAATTCATCACATTCTTTTTGGAATACAGCTAGAGCTGATTGTATATCATGCTGGAGAGACTAGCGCAATTCTCTCAATAGCGTTTTTAGCAAGTCCTCTGATAACGGCCTTCCTGCTGGGGTTAATGACATGCATGCTGTTGTGGGTATACCGAAGTGGGGCCCCAAAATAAAACTATTTTATGACCAGTCACAGTCAGTAAGAGGCTCCCTTTAGTATGGTAAAACAAATTGTAATATGTAATATAGGAGATAGATAGATGATAGGGAGATTGATGGGCAGCATCGTGGCTCAGTGGTTAGCACTACAGCCTTGCAGCACTGGTCAAGATCTGCATAGAGTTTGTATGTTCTCTCTGTGTTTGCGTGGGTTTCCTCTGGGTCCTCCGGTTTCCTACCACACTCCAAAAAATTACTGGTAGATTGAATAGATTGTGAGCCCCATGGGGACAGGGACCGATTTGGCAAAGCTCTGTGCAGCGATGCGTAATCTGTGTGCGCTATATAAATAAAGGAATTATTAATTATAATTATTAAGATAAATATGAAATATGATAGAGATTTCTAAATGCAGAATATAAAGTAAGTGATATACACTCACTGGCCACTTTATTAGGTACACCATGCTAGTAACTGGTTGGACCCCCTTTTGCCTTCAGAACTGCCTCAATTCTTCGTGGCATAGATTCAACAAGGTGCTGGAAGCTCCTCAGAGATTTTGGTCCATATTGACATGATGACATCACACAGTTGCCGCAGATTTGTCGGCTGCACATCCATGATGCGAATCTCCCGTTCCGCCACATCCCAAAGATGCTCTATTGGATTGAGATCTGGTGACTGTGGAGGCCATTTGAGTCCAGTGACCTCATTGTCATGTTCAAGAAACCAGTCTGAGATGATTCCAGCTTTATGACATGGCGCATTATCCTGCTGAAAGTAGCCATCAGATGTTGGGTACATTGTGCTCATAAAGGGATGGACATGGTCAGCAACAATACTCAGGTAGGCTGTGGTGTTGCAACGATGCTCATTTGGTACCAAGGGGCCCAAAGAGTGCCAAGAAAATATTCCCCACACCATGACACCACCACCACCAGCCTGAACCGTTGATACAAGGCAGGATGGATCCATGCTTTCATGTTGTTGACGCCAAATTCTGACCCTACCATCCGAATGTCGCAGCAGAAATCGAGACTCATCAGACCAGGCAACGTTTTTCCAATCTTCTACTGTCCAATTTCGATGAGCTTGTGCAAATTGTAGCCTCAGTTTCCTGTTCTTAGCTGAAAGGAGTGGCACCCGGTGTGGTCTTCTGCTGCTGTAGCCCATCTGCCTCAAAGTTGGACGTACTGTGCGTTCAGAGATGCTCTTCTGCCTACCTTGGTTGTAATGGGTGGCGATTTGAGTCACTGTTGCCTTTCTATCAGCTCGACCCAGTCTGCCCATTCTCCTCTGACCTCTGGCATCAACAAGGCATTTCCGCCCACAGAACTGCCGCTCACTGGATGTTTTTTCTTTTTCGGACCATTCTTTGTAAACCCTAGAGATGGTTGTGCGTGAAAATCCCAGTAGATCAGCAGTTTCTGAAATACTCAGACCAGCCCTTCTGGCACCAACAACCATGCCACATTCAAAGGCACTCAAATCACCTTTCTTCCCCATACTGATGCTCGGTTTGAACTGCAGGAGATTGTCTTGACCATGTCTACATGACTAAATGCACTGAGTTGCTGCCATGTGATTGGCTGATTAGAAATTAAGTGTTAACGAGCAGTTGGACAGGTGTACCTAATAAATTGGTCGGTGAGTGTATACAGTAGATACATATGAGAGATAAATACAGTAGAAGAGAAATAGATTGAAAAATAGATAGAGCAAAAGTGAGACATATAACTGGTCAGATTATAGGAGATTGATAACTAGACAGATAGATATATAGACATGATATAGATGATAAGCATCTTCACCTGGGAATTCAACCAAAAGGCATTAACCCTTTCACCGCCCGGAATTTCTGGATATTTTGTCGCGTTATTGGCCAGAGCAATTTTTACAATTTTGATGTTTAAAAATAAAATCGAAATTACAGCCAAAAGAATTAAAGTAAACTGCAGCAAACCATATATTTTCTGAAAGCAGACATTTGCCCCATTTTCAAAATTGCTTTAAAGAGTTTATAGACATAGGCGCCTTCATGCAATTTTGATTCAAACTTAAACATTTTATAAAAAATACTTAACATTTGAACTTTGATGGCAAAAAATGTGCTCCAAACAGAAAATATTTTTTTTTGTAATAGATGGACATGTGTAGAGTTCACAAATGCCTCATATTCACATGTTCACAAAAATAAATCCACATAATATCACTAAAACTTTAATAACTAGATATCTGCTTTTCAGCTACAGTCACAACCTGGAAAATATAGAAATAAAACAGAATAAAAAGTAAAGGCGCCATAAAACCTATAGAATTTTGAAAGCAGACAACCAGGCGATGCATTTGGCAATTAACCTCTAAAATATGTACACATCCAGAATACTTATGTAGAGAAAACATACTTTCCTAAAACAGCAAGATGTGAGGAGATCATACAGACCATACATGTGTATATTCACCAAAATATGCAGCAAATGGAACGTTAAATCCACAGGGGACACCAAATTGTGTGAGAACCACACAGATCTATAATTGTATGTTCCCTTACACAATGGTAACCCAAATAACTATATATCCATAGCTAATGAGATAATAAAAGTCACGTTAATTGTGCGCCAATGTATTAGCCACACAATAACAGAACCCTCCGCGGTTCATAAGAATGAGAGTGAGAACGTCGTAACATAGGTGTAAATAATGGAGGATGGTGTGGAATAAAAACTTTATTCCATAACATGTGTGTGTTTTTGGTGTTACATATAACTTTTTGGACATGTTCTGTGTCGCCACATTAATATGTAGCGACATTAGGCGAAGAGGATCGAATCAGTCAATTTTTGCAAAAAAAAAAACTATCAATAAGAGAGAAAGTGTGTTTTTAAGTAGTTCTGCATAGAGATGGGCTAAAAACATGAATATTAGTTGATATAATTCCTTCTCAAAATGTAGTAACATATAAAGTGAATATTTCCATTATCTGTGAGGAGCAGCAGCTCCTGTGTGCAGCAAATTCTCCCTGTAGCTCCCTCTCTGGCTCTATGAACCTCACTTCTTTTTTTTCTCTTATATGAATCTAAATCTGTGTTTCTAAGTGTCAGGAAAATGGAGATATTAACTGTTAAACTGCCGTTGGGAGGGATATACAAATGTCACTCGATATTCTCACTTTAAACCTGAATATCTTTGGATCCATGGCACCTAGAAACAAAATTCAAGATTCATTTGAAAGAAGAGATTCTCCCCTTTCAGGAGGCCCACTTTGCCTACCCATAGCGCCGGCCCTGGCAGTGTGTGTGTGCTACTTCATGTGCTGCTGGCCGCGCCCCTTAATTATTTAACTTTTTAATTCAATGATCTACACTATTATGAATATGCATTATTTATTGATAAATTACTACTATGCTTTAGTTTATTACTAATTATTCTGATATACCTGCCTGTTTATATTCTTGCAAATGTACAGCTGATAGAGACAGGACATTTAATTTAGCCCAGGCAAATATTTCTTTGATACTAAGAGAAGGTCTGGGTTTCTTGTACACCCTTGGTGGCGTAAGTATGCTAGTGTAGTTACATTGTCCGAGAAGACTTTAATATGTTGGTCTTTCAACCTGAGGGTACTTATTTTTAAGGTCTCCCATACTGCTCTCAATGGTTTGAGAATTGAGACATTATGGAAGTCGACCATTGACCTTGAAGGGGATGACCCCCTACATTCGCTCCCCAGCCAGGGTACCCCTGTTTGTAGGTTAATTATCTCTTTCCACTTGTTCAGGGATATCTTTACAGAGTCTGAAAGCTCTTCTTTTTGATCCAGATGAGATGGGTTTTTGTCCCAGATGGACAGTATCCAATTCTGCAGAACTTTTGTATGGATCTGACTCCACTGAACAGACTGTATACATGCCGTAATCTGACCTAATATCTTTATGGCTTCTCTTACGTTGGTATATGGTAGTATGCGTTCCTCAAGTCCATCATGCACATGAATGCCCGGGTTGAATTACAGTAGTTGTAGAGTTTACTATTTCCATCTTGAACTTCCTGTACTGCATGTGTCTGTTTAAATTTTTCAGGTTGCAGATCAAACGGAAAGATTTGTTGGCTTTCTAGATTAGGAAAAGAGGCAAATAATGTCCTTTCCTGTGAATTCCTGGAGGGACTGGAATAATTACTTCCATCTCTTTAGAAGCTTTTGAATTTCCAGCCACAACTGGGTTGTAAGTGCTTGTGATGGCTGCTTGGTAAGTATGTAATTTTGGGGAGGAAGTTGGGTCAATTCCAGTTTGTATCCATCTTCCACTATTGATAGGATCGAAGGATTCAATGTGATTTGGGCCCATTGATGATGGAAGAGTAATAGTCTTCCTCCCACTCTGGCGTCATTGTTTTTAATATACCCTTTAGGGTAGCTCCATCTATCTTTTTTACCTTTCCCTTTGTATGGAAATCTTCCTTCCTTAGGTGCAGGAAAGGACTGTTTCTTCTGACTTACTCTAGCCTCTGGAAACAATTTCTTCTGGTCCGCCTTTTTAACCCCTTAAGGACGAAGGTTTTTTTCGCTCATTTCTTGCTCTCCATCTTCAAGAATCTATAACTTTTTAATTTTTCCATGCACAGAGCTGTTTGAGGGCTTATTTTGTGTGTAACAAATTTAACTTTCCCATGATGTTATTTATTATTCCATGCTGTGTACTGGGAAGCAGGAAAAAAATTCCAAATGTGGAAAAATAAAAAAAAAACTGCATGTGGGCTCAGTTTTCACTCTAAACTCTTCGCTCCAAATAACACCTCTAGTTTACAATTGTGTTGATACCAAATTTACACAGGTTTTATTGCGTTTTAATTTTCAAAAATTAAACAAATGTGTACGAAAAAGAAAAAAAACATTTAGCCATCATCTGACGCTAATAACTTTTTCATACTTTGGTGTACGGAGCTGTGTGAGGGGAAAATTTTTGCGAAATGAGCCGACGTTTTCATTGCTACCATTTTGAGGACTGTGCAACATTTTGATCACTTTTCATTACATTTTTATGTCATGTAAAAAGGTGTAAAAATCGCATTTTGGACATTTGGGCACCAATTTCCCCATCTCGGAGGTCACCGCCGTCAATAACCGTTTTTATATTTTGATATATCTGGCACCTTGGGACGTGGCAATACCTAAATCGGTGATTTTTACTGTTTATTATTTTTTACATCACTTCTAGGGAAAGGTGGGTGATTTGAACTTTTAATATTTTATTAATCTTTTAAACTTTTTTTTTTCTTTTTTTTTCACTATTTCTTAGACCTTCTAGGGTACATTAACCCTAGATAGTCAGATCATTCCTACTATATATTGCAATACAACTGTATCGCAGTATATGGTATTTCTGCCCATGCGCCGCCATGCTTTCAGTGCCGCCAGTGACTTTGCTGGCGGCAAAGAAGAAGTTAAAAGGAGGTTAGTGATGGGTCTTTGCTGCGATATGCAGCAAAGCCCATCTCTGTATGAAGAGGGCTCAGTCCGTGAGCCCTCTTCCTGCACCCTTCATAGCTCTGTGACGGATATATCTGTCACAGAGCATGAAGGGGTTAAGGATTGTATTCAGTTCTGGACCAAACATATACTCTCCCTCAAAGGGAATTCCACACGATTTGGACTTTAATCTGAAGTCCCCACTCTATTGCCTGAGCCAGATTGAGCGTCTGGCCGAGTTGGTGAGCGCTCCTTCCTTGCACTAAACCTCTCCCCTTCCGTGGAGACATCTGCGATTAAAGTGTCCAACAACATGTTTTGAGGTGTTCCATCCATGACATGATTTTCTAACTCGGATATCCAGCAACTGAGAGTCTTAGTGTCTGTCCCTCCTCGACTGTCCCAACTGAAGGAGACTAAGGAGATATTACCCTCAACTCCCTGCTCTGTGTAAGGACAGGAAGCACACTAGTGTGGGGATGCAGGGGTGGGGCTTGTAACCTCTCTCCTTCCTGTCCCTACAGAAGTCAACCTCCTAGATAACCAGGCAGTTGTAATAACATCAGAGTTCGGGGAGTCCCTGAGCCAAAAGGCCATGAAAAGGTGAAAGAGGTACTGGAAATGATCTTTAACAATATCCTGGGCATCCGGAATCACACAAAATCAAAATGGACAGGGCCCATCAAGCACTAGGGGCTAGGGGGTCCACTACCAGACCTAGAGACACAATCTGCTGAGTGACAGACTATGAGCTGAACGAGAAAATCATGCTAAACGCCGAAAACTGGACTCTTTGTCATACAAGGGTGCCTCTATTCAGGTCTTTGCAGACCTCTCCTGGATCACCTTGCAAAAGCGCCGCCAGCTGAAACCGCTGCTGGCGCAACAAAGAGGACGCAATATCCCATATAGATGGGCCGTTTTCCCTCCTGGCCATACAAAATGGCCAAACGTTTCCACTTATGCTGAACTGCCTGGATTCTGCCAGGCCCTGGGAATTGATAGCTCCGACATCCCGGATTGGGAAATTACTCCTCCGCCACCAGCGCCCCTTCCGTAGAGGACACCAGTGAAAAAAGGAGAAGATGCCGCTCTTCACTTAAGCATTGAAAACGGAGTACAGCTATTCAACAACTTTGAGCCACTGAGACGAGAGCCGTTACAGTGAGGATGGCCCTCCCTGGGATTAGGGCTTCGGCAGTCCAGACGGGTGAGGACCGTTCAACTGAGACCTATCACTAATTGATCTAGGACATCTAGTTTTACCATAGATACCCTTCAACAAATTGTATTTTTCTATTTGTTAGTGGTATCTTTCCCCCTGGAACTGGGTGACAGTGGCAACTTATTCATGGATCCCACCAGGGATTAATGATGCCCTCACCGATCCCTGCGCCTGCAAGTGTATTTTGGTTATGGTCAATATTTTGTGGGTTTTATTGTAATGTCTTGTGTACCCCTCCCCCTTCACTTATGTGTTCTCCCCCAGGTACCACAACTTACACCAGAAGAGAGAACCTCCTGCGGTCTAACGAGAACCGCACTTACCCCCGGAATCTCACTCACTCATCCACCTCCACAGAACAGTGAGCAACCTCTATATAGCGGAACCGCTTTCTGTAACCTTACCCATGGTTAAGTTCCTCACCCTGAATGTAAGGGGGCTTAATTCCCCTGCTAAGAGGTGTTTGGCCCTTACGGAGATAAGAACCCAGAGGGCTGACGTGGTCTTTTTATAGGAGACTCATTTGGACGCGTCAGGATCCGTTGCTTTTGCCGAAGGGAGTTACCCGATCTCTTATGTGGCATCTGGGGAGAGGAAAAAAACGGGGTAGAGATTCTGATAGCCGCTTCCTGCCCCATTCAGTGACAAATGTAATCCCGGACCCAGGGGGACGGTACCTCATAGTATAGGGCACATTACAGGGAAACTCGCTTTGCAATATCTACGCTCCCAATAAAGGGCAGCGCAGACAGATAGACTGGCAGTTAACAGCAAAACCCCGCCTCCAGCGTTATTATCTTTGACTAGTGAATTTCGTAAGCTCCTTCACTTACATCTATTGTACAACCTATGCAGGATAGACAGGGGACAGAACATTCTCCTTCTACTCCCCACCCCATGGTACATATACAAGGTTAGGCTACTTTTTCGGTACAATACGGTGATGAAAACGCCCGATTAGCTGGTCGGACCAAACCCCATTGACGGTAGACACTACGGACAACTTTTCAACTTCCCGGGCCTGTCACTCGCGATTAAAAGAATAGTTAATTAAAAAAACAGTACAAAGAGAGGCACTGGCTTCGGCCATCACATAATTTTTTCAGTAATGAAAAAGATGTCTCTCTGGCAGCGCTATGGGAAGCCCATAAATGATGGTCCGAGGACAGAGCATATCCCTCCCTATGTGTCAGGCTTGTCGTGCTGGAGCAGGCGTTGGTCAAATCCCTTTCTAAATCTAATAACAAGCAAATAGTGGAGATGAGAGCTAAACTCAAGGAACTGACAATGAGCAGTATTGAAAAACTACTGCTATACTCAAAGTATTATGAAAGAGGGAATAAGGCCCACACTATTCTAGCTTGGCAACTTAGGGATGACTCTCCCAAAACTCAAACACACTCCCTTAAACACTTGGATGGATCACTTACTTATGACCCCGGAGAAGTGGCAGACATTTTTCATAAATATTATTCCAAACTATATAATTTACCAACACCCTATCGGTTTACCAGACCTCAAGAGATGCCCACATAGATGCCTTCCTGCAGGGCTGTAATCTCCCACACTTAACAGATTTGGGCCCTAAATTGAGGTGGAGGAGATAGTGGACACCGTTTGGACACTACCGAGGGGTAAGGCGTCTGGCACAGATGGCCTAACTTATTTATATTATCAGACGTATCAGGCCATTCCATTCCCCTACCTACTCACACTGTTTAACTCTTTCCTGAAGAGCTCCCCACTGCCAAGAAATATGACGCACTCTTATATCACCCTAATTCCTAAACCTCATAAGGACCACACTGAGTGTTCCAACTATAGGCCTATAGCGCTCTTGAATACAGAATAAAAACTCTTTACCAAAATCCTGGCCAACAGACTGATCCAATGTCTCCCACAACTAACTCACAAGGACCAAGTGGGTTGTGTGCCATGTAGGCAAGGGGGGATGACACGAGACCCAACATAGACCTAATTGACATAGTTAATAATACGGCAGGGAGGCCCTACTTTTGAGTCTGGATGCTGAAAAAGTGTTTGACCGCCTAGGCTGGTCATTCATGTTTTGAAACCTGCAGACCTATGCCCTAAGGGGACCCTTTATGCATGCTATTAGGTGCCTGTATACCACCCTATCTGCGTTATCACCCCACTTTCAGATTCATAACTGGACAAGGCAGGGATGCCCGCTGTCCCCGCTGCTGTTCATTTTATGTATAGAGCCCCTGTCAGCAGCTATCAGAGGATCCGCAGACCTAAAGGGAATAATGGTGAGGGATAAGAAATTTAAATATTCGCTTTTCGCTGATGATATCATCCTAATCCTTACGCAACCGCATATATCATTGCCTAATGTCCACAGACTACTAGAGGAGTATGGTAATTTATCGAGGCACAAAGTTAATGTCAGCAAGGCAGAGGCCCTTCCCATAAACATACGGCCGAATCAACTGGCCACAATCTAATTTTGAGTTCCAATGGCAAACCCAATCACGGAAATATCTAGGGGTACAGATCATCCCATCGTACGGATCTTTGTACTCCCAAAACTTTCCTGCCCTGTTCGATTCTTTAGAACAATTGATGATAGGATGGCACAAACTGCCTTCATCCTTTTCTGGCAGAATAAATGCGGTCAAAATGACCATTCTCCGGTGGGAGTGTTGAAGGCGCTCCAGGTTTCTGTGGTCCAGTTCACCTGGGCCCAAAAATGACATAGACTATCCCAAAGATTTAAATGCAATCTAAAGAGAAGGGGGGCCTGGCGGCGCCAGACCTGCTCAAATATTACTGGGCGGCACACCTACGTAGAATTCCGACGTGGTCAACACTCCTAGCCTACTCCAGATAGATGGAGATTGAGAAGCTCTGGAGTGCCCCAATACATACGAACGCCTTCCTATGGGCGTCAACTAGCGAACCGCCCCCCTTCCCCTTATTGGGCCCCATGTCTCATACAAGGATGATCTGGTAAAAATGTACCCAAAAATTCCCATTGTGCTCTGAACATTCCCCCACGACTTCCTTTTTATACAACCCAACCCTGCCCTCCAGCCTAAGGGGGACCGTGACAAGACCCTGGCACACAGCAGGCCTTATCCTGCTTTGCGGATGCAGCAGATTACAGCAATCGGGAACTATTGAGTTTCTCATACCTGAAAAATAAATTCTGACTAGCCCCCAACCACCTACAGCTATCTACAGATCAAATCATACCTGCTCTTCCTGTACAACTCTACAGCAGTGTCACAGCCTACACAGTTTGAAATACTCTGCAAAGAGGGGTCTTATTTCAGCTATATATGCCATATCGAATGACCCCCACCCTGCCGCTCACCCCAGACATGACTATATGACAAAATGGGAGCGTTTTTGGGAAAGGATTTGCCGCCTTCGGTGTGGAATGGGATATAGGCAGCCAAGTCATCACAATTTATACAGTACAAAGAGAATCAATATAACATACTGATGTGGTGGTACCATTCCCCAGCTTTATTGCACAGAATTTACCCTGCCACCAGTGATGCCTGCTGGAGATATGGATCTAAAGGGGCAGATATTCCACACATTTTTTGTGGAATATGCCCTAGAATACAGGGTTATTGGAAAATGGTGAGCTCAGTCATAGGGCTGTTATTAGGTTGTGAGACAACCCTAGGCCCTGGTATCTATCTTTTGAACACTACCCCTCCGGCTTTAGGCAAACACAGCTCTAAATTACTCCTACACCTCCTTACAGCTGCATCTCCTCAAAATGGAAACAAGCAACCTCCCCTTCCCGAACAGATTTTATCGCGCAGGTCCTGGAGGTACGTGCTATGGAGCCTTTAATAGCCCTATTGAATAACAAACTAGAGCACTTTTACTTAATTTGGGCCCCATGGAATGACTTCTGGAGGAATAAGGACAATTAAGGACAAGTAAAGTATCATACACTCATTTAAGCTAGGTATATGGGAACATATAATGGTGCCTGCCCCCAAACCCCCCTCCTTCCCTCGTGTATCTTTCCCTTGTCTTGTTGATTATACTGGTTAACTGGGGGATTTTACCACCCTTGGATTCATGTTACCCCAGACATGACTATATGACAAAATGGGAGCGTTTTTGGGAAAGGATTTGCCGCCTTCGGTGTGGAATGGGATATGGGCAGCCAAGTCATCGTAATTTATACAGTACAAAGAGAATCAATATAACATACTGATGTGGTGGTACCATTCCCCAGCTTTATTGCACAGAATTTACCCTGCCACCAGTGATGCCTGCTGGAGATGTGGATCTAAAGGGGCGGATATTCCACACATTTTTTGTGGAATATGCCCTAGAATACAGGGTTATTGGAAAATGGTGAGCTCAGTCATAGGGCTGGTATTAGGTTGTGAGACAACCCTAGACCCTGGTATCTATCTTTTGAACACCACCCCTCCGGCTTTAGGCAAACACAGCTCTAAATTACTCCTACACCTCCTTACAGCTGCATCTCCTCAAAATGGAAACAAGCAACCTCCCCTTCCCGAACAGATTTTATCGTGCAGGTCCTGGAGGTACGTGCTATGGAGCCTTTAATAGCCCTATTGAAAAACAAACTAGAGCACTTTGACTTAATTTGGGCACCATGGGATGACTTCTGGAGGAATAAGGACAATTAAGGACAAGTAAAGTATCATACACTCATTTGAACTAGGTATATGGGAACATATAATGCTGCCTGCCCCCAAAACCCCCTCCTTCCCTCGTGTATCTTTCCCTTGTCTTGTTGATTATACTGGTTAAGGGATCACAATTCCCATAAACATACGGCCTAATCAACTGGCCACAATCTAATTTTGAGTTCCAATGGCAGACCCAATCACTGAAATATCTAGGGGTACAGATTAGAGATGAGCGAACATACTCGTCCGAGCTTGATACTCGTAACTGCTCGTTGCTCGGACGAGTATTTCGCCCGCTCGAGAAAATGGCAGCTCCCGCCGTTTTGCTTTTTGGCGGCCAGAAACAGAGCCAATCACAAGCCAGGAGACTCTGCACTCCACCCAGCATGACGTGGTACCCTTACACGTCGATAGCAGTGGTTGGCTGGCCAGATCAGGTGACCCTGGGATAGACTAGCCGCTGCCCGCGCTGCTCGGATCATTCTCTGTCTGGATGCCGCTAGGGAGAGAGCTGCTGCTGGTCAGGGAAAGCGTTAGGGTGTTCTATTAGCTTACTGTTAGGCAGGAGTGATTCTACAACAACCCAACAGCCCTTCTTAGGGCTACAATAACGTTATACTTTTTTTTTTTATTCGCTTGTGGCTGGGCTTGCTGGCACTAGTAGTGCAGCTAGTACCATATTGTGAGGAATTAGCAGGGGGACTTGCTACCGTTGTGTTTAGCTCTTAGTGACACACATATCCACCTCAAACACCAAAGTGGGAAAATTTATTAGGGGTTTGATTTCAATTAGGCACAGTCTGCCAGTTTCTTTTTATTTTACGTTTATTTTTTTAATAACTCAGTGTCATCTCATCTTGCATAGTAGTGTGCTTTAATACTTGGCTAGAAAATAGCCATAGGAGAATCCAAACGGCTTACTTACGCCTACAGTAGCGTTATATATATTTGATTTCTGGTTGATCTGCTGGTGGCTGTAGTTGCTGCAGTGCATCTACTAGCAAATTGTGAGCAATTTGGAGTGAGACTTGCGACCACTGTGTTTTGCGCTTAGTGACGCACATATCCATCGCAAAGACCGAAGTGGGAAAATTTATTAGGGCCCGGGGTTGGATTTCAATTAGGCACAGTCTGCCATTTCCTTTTTTATTTTACGTTTATTTTTTTCATAACTCAGCGTCATCTCATCTGGCATAGTAGTGTGCTTTAATACTTGGCTAGAAAATAGCCATAGGAGAATCCAAACGGCTTACTTACGCCTACAGTAGCGTTATATATATTTGATTTCTGGTTGATCTGCTGGTGGCTGTAGTTGCTGCAGTGCATCTACTAGCAAATTGTGAGCAATTTGGAGTGAGACTTGCGACCACTGTGTTTTGCGCTTAGTGACGCACATATCCATCGCAAAGACCGAAGTGGGAAAATTTATTAGGGCCCGGGGTTGTATTTCAATTAGGCACAGTCTGCCATTTCCTTTTTTATTTTACGTTTATTTTTTTCATAACTCAGCGTCATCTCATCTGGCATAGTAGTGTGCTTTAATACTTGGCTAGAAAATAGCCATAGGAGAATCCAAACGGCTTACTTACGCCTACAGTAGCGTTATATATATTTGATTTCTGGTTGATCTGCTGGTGGCTGTAGTTGCTGCAGTGCATCTACTAGCAAATTGTGAGCAATTTGGAGTGAGACTTGCGACCACTGTGTTTTGCGCTTAGTGACGCACATATCCATCGCAAAGACCGAAGTGGGAAAATTTATTAGGGCCCGGGGTTGTATTTCAATTAGGCACAGTCTGCCATTTCCTTTTTTATTTTACGTTTATTTTTTTCATAACTCAGCGTCATCTCATCTGGCATAGTAGTGTGCTTTAATACTTGGCTAGAAAATAGCCATAGGAGAATCCAAACGGCTTACTTACGCCTACAGTAGCGTTATATATATTTGATTTCTGGTTGATCTGCTGGTGGCTGTAGTTGCTGCAGTGCATCTACTAGCAAATTGTGAGCAATTTGGAGTGAGACTTGCGACCACTGTGTTTTGCGCTTAGTGACGCACATATCCATCGCAAAGACCGAAGTGGGAAAATTTATTAGGGCCCGGGGTTGGATTTCAATTAGGCACAGTCTGCCATTTCCTTTTTTATTTTACGTTTATTTTTTTCATAACTCAGCGTCATCTCATCTGGCATAGTAGTGTGCTTTAATACTTGGCTAGAAAATAGCCATAGGAGAATCCAAACGGCTTACTTACGCCTACAGTAGCGTTATATATATTTGATTTCTGGTTGATCTGCTGGTGGCTGTAGTTGCTGCAGTGCATCTACTAGCAAATTGTGAGCAATTTGGAGTGAGACTTGCGACCACTGTGTTTTGCGCTTAGTGACGCACATATCCATCGCAAAGACCGAAGTGGGAAAATTTATTAGGGCCCGGGGTTGTATTTCAATTAGGCACAGTCTGCCATTTCCTTTTTTATTTTACGTTTATTTTTTTCATAACTCAGCGTCATCTCATCTCATCTGGCATAGTAGTGTGCTTTAATACTTGGCTAGAAAATAGCCATAGGAGAATCCAAACGGCTTACTTACGCCTACAGTAGCGTTATATATATTTGATTTCTGGTTGATCTGCTGGTGGCTGTAGTTGCTGCAGTGCATCTACTAGCAAATTGTGAGCAATTTGGAGTGAGACTTGCGACCGCTGTGTTTTGCGCTTAGTGACGCACATATCCATCGCAAAGACCGAAGTGGGAAAATTTATTAGGGCCCGGGGTTGTATTTCAATTAGGCACAGTCTGCCATTTCCTTTTTTATTTTACGTTTATTTTTTTCATAACTCAGCGTCATCTCATCTGGCATAGTAGTGTGCTTTAATACTTGGCTAGAAAATAGCCATAGGAGAATCCAAACGGCTTACTTACGCCTACAGTAGCGTTATATATATTTGATTTCTGGTTGATCTGCTGGTGGCTGTAGTTGCTGCAGTGCATCTACTAGCAAATTGTGAGCAATTTGGAGTGAGACTTGCGACCACTGTGTTTTGCGCTTAGTGACGCACATATCCATCGCAAAGACCGAAGTGGGAAAATTTATTAGGGCCCGGGGTTGTATTTCAATTAGGCACAGTCTGCCATTTCCTTTTTTATTTTACGTTTATTTTTTTCATAACTCAGCGTCATCTCATCTGGCATAGCAGTGTGCTTTCATACTTGGCTAGAAAATAGCCATAGGAGAATCCAAACGGCTTACTTACGCCTACAGTAGCGTTATATATATTTGATTTCTGGTTGATCTGCTGGTGGCTGTAGTTGCTGCAGTGCATCTACTAGCAAATTGTGAGCAATTTGGAGTGAGACCTGCGACCACTGTGTTTTGCGCTTAGTGACGCACATATCCATCGCAAAGACCGAAGTGGGAAAATTTATTAGGGCCCGGGGTTGGATTTCAATTAGGCACAGTCTGCCATTTCCTTTTTTATTTTACGTTTATTTTTTTCATAACTCAGCGTCATCTCATCTGGCATAGTAGTGTGCTTTAATACTTGGCTAGAAAATAGCCATAGGAGAATCCAAACGGCTTACTTACGCCTACAGTAGCGTTATATATATTTGATTTCTGGTTGATCTGCTGGTGGCTGTAGTTGCTGCAGTGCATCTACTAGCAAATTGTGAGCAATTTGGAGTGAGACTTGCGACCACTGTGTTTTGCGCTTAGTGACGCACATATCCATCGCAAAGACCGAAGTGGGAAAATTTATTAGGGCCCGGGGTTGTATTTCAATTAGGCACAGTCTGCCATTTCCTTTTTTATTTTACGTTTATTTTTTTAATAACTCAGCGTCATCTCATCTGGCATAGCAGTGTGCTTTCATACTTGGCTAGAAAATAGCCATAGCAATAGGATAGCATCGTTTGGTTTTAAAAACTAAAAAACACACACAAAAAAAAAAAACACAAAAAAAAGTAAAAAAAAAAATTAAAGTTATAACTCTCATTTTCAAAATGTTTAACCCGAGGGCTAGGGGTACAGGACGAGGGCGGGGACGTGGGCGTCCAACTACTGCAGGGGTCAGAGGCCGTGGTCCTGGGCGGGGTGAGACACCACCTGCTTATGAGGGAGCAGGGGAACGCCGCAGAGCTACACTCCCTAGGTTTATGTCTGAAGTTACTGGGACTCGTGTTAGAGCACTGTTAAGGCCAGAACAGTGCGAACAGGTGATGTCGTGGATTGCCGACAATGCTTCGAGCAATTTGTCCACCAGTCAGTCTTCCACGCAGTCCACCCATGTCACCGAAATCGGCACTCCTCCAGCTCCTGCACCTCAGCCTCCTCCCCCCCAGTCTGCCCCCTCCCAGCAAAATTTGCCATTTGAACCGGCATACTCTGAGGAACTGTTTTCTGGACCCTTCCCACAGTCACAAACCACTTGTCCGGTTGCTGATGAGCAATTTTCCGATGCCCAGGTTTTCCACCAGTCGCAGTCTGTGGGTGATGATGACCTTGTTGACGTACTGGAAGAAGTGTGTAAAGAGGTGTCCGACGATGAGGAGACACGGTTGTCAGACAGTGGGGAAGTTGTTGTCAGGGCAGGAAGTCCGAGGGGGGAGCAGACTGAGGGATCGGAGGATGATGAGGTGACAGACCCAAGCTGGGTTGAGAGGCCGGGTGAACACAGTGCTTCTGAGACGGAGGAGAGTCCTCGACCAGAACAGGTTGGAAGAGGCAGTGGTGGGGCCAGACGGAGAGGCAGGGCCAGAGCTGGTGCATCAGCGCCAAATGTGTCAACTATTGAAGCTCCCGTGGCGAGGGCTCCTGCGGCGAGGGCTAGATTTTCAGAAGTCTGGAGGTTCTTTAACCCCTTCCCGACGCGCGCCGTACTAGTACGGCGCGCGCCGGGTCCCGGTGCATGGAGAGGGCTCGCGGGCCGACCCCTCTCCATAGCCGGTAAGTCTTTGCTGCATATTGCAGCAAAGGCTTACCGGTAACACCCGCGATCGGTGCTAGCACCGATCGCGGGTGCTTTCACCGCGATCACCTCCGGCAATGCTGCCGGAGGCTTCAAAAAGATGGCGCCGCATGCGCTCCGCCATCTTGGCGCGGATCTTTGCTCCCCGACGACGTCACGGGGAGCGGTGATCCGTTGCCATGACAGCATCGGGCCTCACGAAGGCCCGAAGCTGTCTCGTTTTAACCTATTCATTACAATGTGCTATCAGCACATTGTAATGAATGAGGAGTAAAATCCCCATATACTGCCATATTGCAGTATGGCAGTATATGGTAGGATCGATCAGACAACCTAGGGTTAAAGTACCCTAGGGAGTCTGAAAAATAGTTAAAGTAAAAGTAAAAAAAAGTTTAAAAAAAAAAAATTATATTAAAAAAACCTAAAAATTCAAATCACCCCCATTTCCCTAGAACTGATATTAATATTAATAAACAGTAAAAATCATAAACACATTAGGTATCACCGCGTCCGAAAATGTCCGATCTATCAAAATATAATAACGGTTTTTCACTGCGTTTAACCCCGTAACGGAAAATAGCGTCCAAAGTCAAAAATGACATTTTTTTGCCATTTTGGAAAATATAAAAAAATTAATAAAAAGTGATCAAAAGGTAGCACAGTCCTAACAATGATAGCAATGAAAACATCATTAAAATTCGCAAAAAATGACACCACCCACAGCTTCGTACACCAAAGTTTGAAAAAGTTATTAGCGCCAGAAGATGACAAAATCAAAAAAAAAATTTTTGTACAGGAGGTTTTAATTTTTTTAAATGTATGAAAACATTATAAAACCTGTACAAATGTGGTATCCCTGTGATCGTAGCAACCCAAAGAATAAAGTAGACCTGTCATTTGGGGCACACAGTGAAAGCTGTAAAATCCAAGCCCACAAGAAAACGTCGCAAATGTGTTTTTTCACCATTTTCACTGCATTTGGAATTTTTTTCCCGCTTCCCAGTACGCGCCATGGAACATTAAATACCGTCACTACGAAGTGCAATTTGTTACGCAGAAAATAAGCCATAACAGAGCTCTTTATGTGGAAAAATAAAAAAGTTATAGATTTTTGAATGTGGGGTGTGAAAAATGGAAGTGAAAAAACTAAAAAAGGCCAAGTCGTTAAGGGGTTAAAGAAACACCGGATGACCGACGGACTGTGGTGTGCCACATTTGCCAAACCAGGATCAGCAGGGGTTCCACCACTAATAGCTTAACTACCACCAGTATGCGCAGGCATATGAATGCTAAACACCCCACTCAGTGGCAACAAGCGCGTTCACCTCCGGCCGTGCACGCCACTGCTCCTTCCCCTGTGTCAGCTGATAGTCAGCCCCCTGCCCAGGACCCTGCCACAAAAACCCCATCGTCGCCTCCACGATCCTCCACAGCATCCACCAGCGTTTAGCTCTCCATACCCCAGACGCTGGAGCGGAAACGCAAATATAGTGCAACCCACCCGCACGCCCAAGCCCTTAATGTGCACATCTCCAGATTGCTAAGCCTGGAGATGCTGCCCTATAGGCTAGTAGAGACCGAGGCCTTTCGCAGCCTCATGGCGGCGGCCGCTCCTCGGTATACGGTCCCCAGCCGCCACTACTTTTCCCGATGTGCCGTCCCAGCCCTGCACCAGCATGTGTCAGACAACATAATCCGTGCCCTGACCAACGCCGTTTCTGACAAGGTCCACCTGACCACGGACACGTGGACGAGTGCTGCCGGGCAGGGCCACTATGTATCGCTGACGGCACATTGGGTTAACTTGGTGGAGGCTGGGACCGAGTCTGACCCTGCGGCTGGTCATATACTGCCGACGCCGAGGATTGCGGGGCCTACCTCGGTCCAGGTGTTTCAGGCCTACTATGCCTCCTCCTCCTCCCACCCCTCCTCCACCTCCTCCTCCGAACGACCATCCGTGGGCATGGCGCCATCAGTCGGTAGCTCTAGGCACAGCAGCAGTGCCGTCGCTAAGCGACAGCAGGCGGTGCTCAAACTGCTGAGCCTAGGCGATAAAAGGCACACCGCCCAAGAACTATTACAGGGCATCACGGCGCAGACTGATCTGTGGCTGGCACCGCTGAACCTGAAGCCAGGCATGGTTGTGTGTGACAATGGCCATAACCTGGTGGCGGCTCTGCAACTCGGCAGACTGACACATGTGCCATGCCTGGCCCATGTGTTAAATCTGATAGTTCAGCGTTTCCTCAAGACATACCCCAATCTGTCTGATTTGCTCACGAAGGTGCGCCGCATCTGTGCGCATTTCAGGAAGTCCAGCACAGATGCTGCCACTCTCAGGGCAGCGCAGCGCCGCCTCCAACTGCCCGCTCACCGACTGTTGTGCGACGTGCCCACGAGGTGGAATTCAACACTGACCATGTTATCCAGAGTTTACCAGCAGCGCCGAGCGATTGTAGACTGCCAGATGTCAACTTCCACCAGAACTGGTAGTCAGGTCAGTCAGCTTCCTCAAGTCTACAATGAGGAGTGGACGTGGATGTCTGATATCTGTCAGGTGCTGAGTAACTTTGAGGAGTCAACACAGATGGTCAGTGGCGATGCCGCCATCATCAGCCTCACCATCCCGCTGCTTGGCCTGTTGAAAAACTCTCTGGTCAGCATGAAGTCGGAAGCTTTGCGCTCCTCACAAGAGACGGGGGAAGAAGATTCCCTTGTTGATAGCCAAAGCACCCTTAGGTCTGTTTCTCAGCGCATATCGGAGGAGGTGGAGAAGGATGAGGAGGAAGAGGAGGAGAATGTTGGCGAGACACAAGAGGGGACCATTGTTGAGTCCTTCACTGTTGAGCGTGTATGGGCAGAAGAAGAGGAGTTGGAGGAGTTGGAGGAGGAGGAAATGGACAGTCAGGCCAGTGAGGGGAGTGAATTCTTACGCGTTGGTACTCTGGCGCATATGGCAGATTTCATGCTAGGCTGCCTATCCCGTGACCCTCGCGTTCAAAGAATTTATTCCAGCACCGATTACTGGGTGTTCACTCTCCTGGACCCACGGTACAAGCAAAATCTTTCCACTCTCATCCCTGGAGAGGAAAGGAGTGTGAGAATGCATGAATACCAGCAGGCCCTGGTGCACAAGCTGAAACAGTATTTCCCTTCTGACAGCGCTGGCGTAGTTCTGCGGGACAAGTAGCGAGGGAGAGTAGGCGAGCAGGCAGCTTGTCCAGCACTGGCAAGGGTACGCTTTACAAGGCTTTTGCCAGCTTTATGTTACCCCAGCAAGACACTGTCACCTGTCCCCGCTCCTCGGTATTCGGTCCCCAGCCGCCACTACTTTTCCCGATGTGCCGTCCCAGCCCTGCACCAGCATGTGTCAGACAACATAATCCGTGCCCTGACCAACGCCGTTTCTGACAAGGTCCACCTGACCACGGACACGTGGACGAGTGCTGCCGGGCAGGGCCACTATGTATCGCTGACGGCACATTGGGTTAACTTGGTGGAGGCTGGGACCGAGTCTGACCCTGCGGCTGGTCATATACTGCCGACGCCGAGGATTGCGGGGCCTACCTCGGTCCAGGTGTTTCAGGCCTACTATGCCTCCTCCTCCTCCCACCCCTCCTCCACCTCCTCCTCCGAACGACCATCCGTGGGCATGGCGCCATCAGTCGGTAGCTCTAGGCACAGCAGCAGTGCCGTCGCTAAGCGACAGCAGGCGGTGCTCAAACTGCTGAGCCTAGGCGATAAAAGGCACACCGCCCAAGAACTATTACAGGGCATCACGGCGCAGACTGATCTGTGGCTGGCACCGCTGAACCTGAAGCCAGGCATGGTTGTGTGTGACAATGGCCATAACCTGGTGGCGGCTCTGCAACTCGGCAGACTGACACATGTGCCATGCCTGGCCCATGTGTTAAATCTGATAGTTCAGCGTTTCCTCAAGACATACCCCAATCTGTCTGATTTGCTCACGAAGGTGCGCCGCATCTGTGCGCATTTCAGGAAGTCCAGCACAGATGCTGCCACTCTCAGGGCAGCGCAGCGCCGCCTCCAACTGCCCGCTCACCGACTGTTGTGCGACGTGCCCACGAGGTGGAATTCAACACTGACCATGTTATCCAGAGTTTACCAGCAGCGCCGAGCGATTGTAGACTGCCAGATGTCAACTTCCACCAGAACTGGTAGTCAGGTCAGTCAGCTTCCTCAAGTCTACAATGAGGAGTGGACGTGGATGTCTGATATCTGTCAGGTGCTGAGTAACTTTGAGGAGTCAACACAGATGGTCAGTGGCGATGCCGCCATCATCAGCCTCACCATCCCGCTGCTTGGCCTGTTGAAAAACTCTCTGGTCAGCATGAAGTCGGAAGCTTTGCGCTCCTCACAAGAGACGGGGGAAGAAGATTCCCTTGTTGATAGCCAAAGCACCCTTAGGTCTGTTTCTCAGCGCATATCGGAGGAGGTGGAGGAGGATGAGGAGGAAGAGGAGGAGAATGTTGGCGAGACACAAGAGGGGACCATTGTTGAGTCCTTCACTGTTGAGCGTGTATGGGCAGAAGAAGAGGAGTTGGAGGAGTTGGAGGAGGAGGAAATGGACAGTCAGGCCAGTGAGGGGAGTGAATTCTTACGCGTTGGTACTCTGGCGCATATGGCAGATTTCATGCTAGGCTGCCTATCCCGTGACCCTCGCGTTCAAAGAATTTATTCCAGCACCGATTACTGGGTGTTCACTCTCCTGGACCCACGGTACAAGCAAAATCTTTCCACTCTCATCCCTGGAGAGGAAAGGAGTGTGAGAATGCATGAATACCAGCAGGCCCTGGTGCACAAGCTGAAACAGTATTTCCCTTCTGACAGCGCTGGCGTAGTTCTGCGGGACAAGTAGCGAGGGAGAGTAGGCGAGCAGGCAGCTTGTCCAGCACTGGCAAGGGTACGCTTTACAAGGCTTTTGCCAGCTTTATGTTACCCCAGCAAGACACTGTCACCTGTCCCCAGTCTCGGCAGAGTAGGGCTGATCTTTACAGAAAGATGGTGAGGGAGTACGTAGCTGACCATACCATCGTCCTAAATGATCACACAGCTCCCTACAACTACTGGGTTTCAAAGCTGGACATGTGGCACGAACTGGCGCTGTACGCCTTGGAGGTTCTTGCCTGCCCTGCCGCTAGCGTCTTGTCCGAGCGGGTTTTCAGTGCAGCTGGTGGCATCATCACCGATAAGCGTACACGCCTGTCGACTGACAGCGCTGACAGGCTGACGCTTATCAAGATGAATAAAGCCTGGATTTCTCCTAATTTCCAATCTCCACCAGGTGAAGGAAGCTCAACCTGAATAATTTATCCACTCCTCCTCCTCCTCATTTTCCTCCTTCTCCTCCTCTTTGTACAGTAAAGCAGAGGAAACTGGCTATTTTTTGACAGGGCCCACTGGCTCTAGCTATAGTACTTTATGCATTTAATTTTTATGGAGGGCCACCGACCCGGTCCTCTGTTTTAAACAATTTTTGGGAGTGCCACATACAGGCACTCAATCTATTCAATTTTTCTGGAGGGCCACCTACCTGCTCCTCTGGTTTGAAAACTTTTTTGGACTGCCACATACAGGCACTCAATCTATTCAATTTTTCTGGAGGGCCACCTACCTGCTCCTCTGGTTTGAAAACTTTTTTGGACTGCCACATACAGGCACTCAATCTATTCCATTTTTCTGGAGGGCCACCTACCTGCTCCTCTGGTTTGAAAACTTTTTTGGACTGCCACATACAGGCACTCAATCTATTCCATTTTTCTGGAGGGCCACCTACCTGCTCCTCTGGTTTGAAAACTTTTTTGGACTGCCACATACAGGCACTCAATCTATTCCATTTTTCTGGAGGGCCACCTACCTGCTCCTCTGGTTTGAAAACTTTTTTGGACTGCCACATACAGGCACTCAATCTATTCCATTTTTCTGGAGGGCCACCTACCTGCTCCTCTGGTTTGAAAACTTTTTTGGACTGCCACATACAGGCACTCAATCTATTCCATTTTTCTGGAGGGCCACCTACCTGCTCCTCTGGTTTGAAAACTTTTTTGGACTGCCACATACAGGCACAATCCAAATTGAATTGTCTCCATAGCAGCCTCCACACGTTGTCTCCATTGCTACCTCCAAAAGTCGTCCATATAGCTGCCTCCATACATCGTCCCTTTATCAAACGAGGTGTGTCAGGCCGAAATTTGGGTTGTTTTCATGGATTCCACATCAAAGTTGTTAACTTTGTCGCCACCCTGCTGTGTTATCCACAAAATACACTGGCAAACTTTTACCATTTACGGATATTATTTCAGCGCTTCTTGTGCATCTGTTTACATTCCCCTCACCCGCCATATCCTAAACTTATAAGAACGCTACTACACTTGATCTTATACAAAAGGTTCTTAGAAGTGCTGTTTGGGGAGTAGCCTAGAGACAGGGGCTTGGATTGGCGAAAGCTCGCCTGGCAGCGGAGCGCCAGCTCCATGCCAAGAACCAACTAACATAGTTTTAACTGCAGCACCTTTAATCTACTACTAGTTCACTGCCTCCATACATGGCCGCCTTATCAAACGTGCTGTGTCAGGCAGAATTTTGGGTTGTTTTCATGGCTTCCACAACAAACTTGTTAACTTTGTCGCCACCCTGCTGTGTAATCCTCAAAATATACTGGCAAACTTTTACCATTTACGGATATTATTTCAGCGCTTCTTGCGCATCCGTTTACATTCCCCTCACCCGCCATATTCCAATCTTATAAGAACGCTACTACACTTAACTTGGTGCAGGCTGGGACCGAGTCTGACCCTGGGGCTGGTTATATACTGCCGACGCAGAGGATTGCGGGGCCTACCTCGGTCCAGGTGTTTCAGGCCTACTATGCCTCCTCCTCCTCCCACCCCTCCTCCACCTCCTCCTCCTCCGAATTACCATCCGTGGGCATGGCGCCATCAGTCGGTAGCTCTAGGCACAGCAGCAGTGCCGTCGCTAAGCGACAGCAGGCGGTGCTCAAACTGCTGAGCCTAGGTGATAAAAGGCACACCGCCCAAGAGCTATTACAGGGCATTCCACATCAAACTTGTTAACTTTGTCGCCACCGTGCTGTGTAAGCCACAAAATATACTGGAAAATTTTTTTCATTTACGGATATTATTTCAGCGCTTCTTGCGCAGATGTTTACATTCCCCTCACCCGCCATATCCCAAACTTATAAGAACGCTACTACACTTGATCTTATACAAAAGGTTCTTAGAAGTGCTGTTTGGGGAGTAGCCTAGAGACAGGGGCTTGGATTGGCGAAAGCTCACCTGGCAGCGGAGCGCCAGCTCCATGCCAAGATCCAACTAACATAGTTTTAACTGCAGCACCTTTAATCTACTACTAGTTCACTGCCTCCATACATGGTCCCCTTATCAAACGAGCTGTGTCAGGCAGAATTTTGGATTGTTTTCATGGCTTCCATGTTAACTTTGTCGCCACCCTGCTGTGTAATCCACAAAATATACTGGCAAACTTTTATCATTTACCGATATTATTTGAGCGCTTCTTGCTCACCTCCTTTGGTTCCTCTCTGCCACCCATTGGTTTGAAGCCTGAGTCCATTTAGGGTATGTCGCCATGCCACTCTCTAGCCTGCCGCTGCCTCTGCATGCCATCCCCTATAGCAGTGATGGCAAACCTTTTAGAACCCGAGTGCCCAAACTACAACAAAGACCCGCTTATTTATCGCAAAGTGCCAACACAGAAATTTAATTTGTGATTTATACTCCCTTCTCTGTCACAGTTTTCATTGATACCAGCACCTGAGGACACCAATATAGCAGAAAATAGTCCCAGGTAGAGCTGTCACTTTAAAATACCTCTGCACAGCAAGTCCTGGGCTGTCTGGGACTGCAGGAAGATACCTGGAGTCATCTCTGGTGATGGCCTGAGTGCCCACAGAAAGGGTTCTGAGTGCCACCTCTGGCACCAGTGCCATAGGTTAGCCATCACTGCCCTATAGTGTCAGGGTCAATTATTGGATGTTTTAGATGCTATCTAGCTTCATTCTGTCACTCTGTCATGGCCATGCTGTTGCCCATAATTTTGGCATAATGGTGCGATTAAGCAGCCTCAGAGGCATCCATGCATGCTGCCCCTGCTGTTTCCTGTCCATTTCCGTGGTGTTTCCATCCTTTTCTGAGGTTCCCAGGTGTTTGGCCAAGCTTCCCTGTGCAGAGCCTTGGTCCCCTTGAAAAATGCTCGAGTCTCCCATTGACTTCAATGGGGCTCGTTACTCGAAACGAGCACTCGAGCATCGGGAAAAGTTCGTCTCGAATAACGAGTACCCGAGCATTTTAGTGCTCGCTCATCTCTAGTACAGATCATCCCATCGTATGGATCTTTGTACTCCCAAAACTTTCCTGCCCTGTTCTATTCTTTAGAACAACTGATGATATGATGGCACAAACTGCCTTCATCCTTTTCTGGCAGAATAAATGCGGTCAAAATGACCATTCTCCCAAAATGTATGTACTATTTCGAAACACTGCCAGTCCCGGTTCCGGTGGGAGTGTTGAAGGCGCTCCAGGTTTCTGTGGTCCAGTTCACCTGGGCCCAAAAATGACATAGACTATCCCAAAGATTTAAATGCAATCTAAAGAGAAGGGGGCCTGGTGGCGCCAGACCTGCGCAAATATTACTGGGCTGCACACCTACGTAGAATTCCGGCGTGGTCAACACTCCTAGCCTACTCCAGGTAGATGGAGATTGAGAAACTAGCGACAATTGGATGGTCTCTGTGACAATTGGATTTTAACCTCTTCCCGACCTGTGACGTAATAATACGTCACATGTCGGGTCCCGGTACATGGAGAGGGCAGTACATGGAGAGGGCAGCAAAGGCTTACCGGTAACATCCGCGATCGGTGTTTTAGTGCTGATCGCCGCCGGCAAAGGTGCCGGCGGCTTCAAAAAGACGGCCCTTACCGGTAACACCCGCGCGGGCCCCGCCATCTTAATGAGGATCGTCGCACCCCGCGACGTCATCGGGGTGCGGCAATCTGTCGTCATGGTAGCTTCGGGTCTCACGAAGACCCGAAGCTACTTCGGGTTAACCCATGCATTACAATGTGCTGTCAGCACATTGTAATTTATGAGTAGTAAAATCCCCATATACTGCCATACTGTAGTCTGTAGGATCGTACAGACACCCTAGGGTTAAAGTACCCTAGGGAATCTGAAAAATAGTAAAATAAAAATAAAAAAAGTTAAAAAAAAATTATAATAAAAAAACCTAAAAATTCAAATCACCCCCCTTTCCCTAGAACTGATATAAATATAAATAAACTGTACAAATCATAAACACATTAAGTATCGACGCGTCCGAAAATACCCGATCTATCAAAATATGATAACGGTTTTTCAATGCATTTAGCCTCGTAACGGAAAATCGCGCCCAAAATCGAAAATGGCACTTTTTTGCCATTTAAAAAAAAATTAAAAATTCTATAAAAAGTGATCAAAAGGTTGTACAGTTCTAAAAATGATAACATTGTAAATGTCATCAAAATACGCAAAAAACGGCACCACCCACAGCTCTATACACCAAAGTCTGAAAAAGTTATTGGCACCAGAAGATGGCAAAATCCCCCCAAAACATTTTGTACAGGAGGTTTTAATTTTTTTTTAAATGTATGAAAACATTATAAACCTATACAAATTTGGTATCCCCGTAATCGTACCGACCCAAAGAATAAAGTAGACATGTCATTTGGGGTGCACATTGAAATCCGTAAAATCCAAGCCCACAAGAATACGGCACAAATGCGTTCTTTTACCAATTTCCCTGCAATTGGAATTTTTTTCCTGCTTCCCAGTACACGGCATGGAATATTAAATACCACCATTTTGAAGTGTAATTTGTTAAGCAGAAAATAAGCTGTCACACAGCTCTGTACATGGAAAAATAAAAAAGTTACAGATTTTTGAATGTGGGGAGTTAAAAATGAAAACGCAAAAATGAAAAAGGGCTGCGGCGGGAAGAGGTTAAAAATGTTGGGTTGTCATAAGAATCAGGATTAACAATAAAGCTTCATTGCAAACACCTTTGATAACTGTTACAGCTGATCATTGTAGCCTAGGACTAAAGCACAATAAATGACCAATATCCAGAGGTCCGTTTGTAACTAGGGGTCGTATGTAAGTCTAGTGTTCTTAAGTAGGGGACCGCCTGTAAATTGCATGACACATTTTGTTGTATATGTCCTGATCTGTAACTTTTATTAAGAATTAATGAACATCAAAAATGATTGAATCGGGAGTGGTGCAAATCGATTAATACAACATGTCAGGGAAAGAACTTAGGTTCCTTGAAAATGCAGGAATTGAAGTGTTAACACTTCCAAAAAAAGGAGGACATAGGCAGCACATTTTCCTGCAGACGGTGGGGCTAAATCAGAAAATTGATTATGGCATTTTTTTGTGACATTGACATTATAGACGCTTTTCTATAATGAGATATGTATATACCGTATTTTTCGGCCTATAAGGCTAAGACATCTAGGTTCATATATAAGGCGCACTGGAGTATAAGGCGCAGGATCAAATGCAGTACTTAAAAATGACCAGCAGATGGCAGACCTGTGCACAGTTCAAGCCAGCTACACTTCCCGGGAAACTTGTCTTCAGGGTGTCAGAGAGCTCCGATCTCAGAGGTATGGGCTGCTGGGGGTTAATGCAGGGTGATGCAGCAGGGGTTAAGCGGTCTCCCTCTGCCCCTTCTCCTTCCCTCCTCAGCCAGGGTGTTATTTCTGTGGGGTTCCCTGTGGCTCCTTCTCTTTCCCCTGTTACAGGGCTGTCAGGTATGGGGGATTGTTTACTGATGATGATGATTGCCTCGTGGTCGGCACTATGGCAGCTACGGTCTCTCTGTGCTAGGGGAGGGCAGGATGGGCACAATGTTAGTTGTGGTGCCAGGGCACTTCAGGAGCTATGGACCCTGTATACTGTGTGGGAAGGTGCAGGAAATTTCTGGGGATGGAGCTATTAAAACTGGTAAATGTACAGTACATCTTGTCTGTAGTACATTTCTGTATAAGTTCATATATAAGGTGCACTGGCCTATAAGGCGCACCTTTGATTTCTGCGAAAATTAAAGGATTTTTGGTGCGCCTTATAGGCCGAAAAACACGGTATATTGCTGGTAATGGAAATAGCTTTAAGACATCAAGTGAAGAAGTGATTATTAAGTATTCAGGTACTGTTTACCTTTTTTATTTTAATATATTCATGAAGGGAGTTTTTTCCTACATTGGTACGTTACCCTGTCTCAATTTTTATTGCGTACATCTAATGCACCGTTTTAACTAGTGACATAATTATATTGGCCAATAGGTTGCCACAAGATTTATTAGGCTTTGCATTGCCCATTTAGTGCAAATACTGTGCACCCTCACACCTGGGCACATCGACGTACACACGATTCTGCAGCAGACATGTGCGGCATCACGTTGCTGTGGTAACGCATTGTGTTATCTCAGAGTCGCAGCGGACCGCGTGGCGCCAGTCTTGTGACGTGTCCCATGTGGGTTGCCTTGGGGGCAGGGCCCTAGTCCTGCGTGTCGGAGGAAAAACCCATACTGTGAGGATCCCACATGTGTGTAGGTGATGCAATTTTGAATTAGGGTAAGTTAGCCAATGTGGAGAACATGTTTTCGTTTGTTTAACATATTGTTTAACCTATGAGACAAAAGAATAGAGGTAAAAGAATGCTAGGTCACTTGTAAGTATATAACATCCCATCAGTATAGGGTGAAACTGCCGTTGCCTCGCTCTCCTTGAGCATGCTGCAATCACTCCCTCCCTTGTATGTTTTGATGTAATCATGTGAGTATTGTTATATGTATGAATAAAGAAGAAATAAGATTTGACTGAAGATTGGTGAGTGCCATCCATTCATTATACCTACATACCTCATTTTCTACCTACAGAGCTCAGACTACATAAGTAAATGGACACACTAGCACTAGTATCAAGATCAAATCAGTAGGAGATAAACAGAGGGAAGCCGCATCAATCCACAAGAAGTAGTATGGTACACTACTATGGTACAGGTATTTAACAGGGGTCTGTGCTAGGATTGTGTCGGACCTGAGCAGGGAAGCGACACATGCAGGATATCAGACACACGATCTTAGTGAATCGTGGCAGCGTGCATTATCGGCGGACAAGACACTTTCTGTGAACTCCAAGGAACGGGTAAATAAATGTGCCCACTGTGTTTCACTCCCCAACACGTTTCACCCCTTAACCCCTTAATGACCTCCGTATCGGCTTTTTACGGCGGTCATTAAGGGTACTTCTTCTGACGCGTACGCCTTTCTACGGCGGCGGTGCGTCAGAAGAAGATTTCGGGACAACGGGTCTCGCTGGTGCCGGTCTCAGGCTGTGATATCACAGCCCAGACCCGGCACTAACACCCGGGATCGGAAAAACTCCGATCCCGGGTGTTTAACCCCTTACCCCTCAAGCATGACTGTGGCGTGCAAGTGTGTCCCCCGTGGATCGGACCCCCCCGGTGTGCTTACAAAAAACGTACATATTTGGTATCACCACGTCCGTATTAATCTGTACAATAAATCTAAATGAATATTGAACCCGCTCGGTGAACTACGTAAAAAAAAAACTTGAAAAACTTCCCATAATATACAATTTTTCATCAAACACCATCACAAAAAATGTTCTAAAAAGTGTTAAAAAAAGTTACGTTCCCTAATATGATACGACTGAAAAGAACAACTGTTTTCGCAAAAAATAAGCCCTCAACCAGATCTGACAACAGAAAAATACAGAAGTTATGGCCCTGAAAAGTTGTCAATAGTAAAAACAATGCGATTTTCTCCAATATTGGTTTTACTCAGGAAAATTGAGCAAAAATAAGAAAAACTATATAAATGAGGTATCACCGCAATCGTAGTGAACCAGAGAATAAAGATAAAATATAAGTTTTACGTTACGGTGAGCGGGGGGAAAAAAATGCTAACAATCCAAAATAAAAATTGATGATTTTGTTTGTGGCCCCCTTGAAATAGTTAATAAAATCTCATGAATAAGCTTTAGACTCCCAAAATGAATTATCTATACATTGTATATCATCCCGTAAATAATAAGCCCTCATATGTTTGCATTACCAAAAAAAATAAAAATTTATAGGTCGTACAATGTGACCATTCATTCTATACTCGGCCGTGCACCCGTCCAGCAGTTTACCACCACATATGGGGTATCAGTACACTCGGGAGGAATTGGGCATCAAGCGTTGCAGTGCGTTTCATCATTTAATTTATTCTGAAACTGTCAGTTTGGCCTAAATGAATGTATTTTCCCAAAAAATTCTATAGTTTCTAAATCGCAGGTCCATATTTTTTAAACCATGTGAAACACTTAAAGGGTTAATAGACTTAATAGAAGTTATTTTACATATGTTGAGGGGTGAACTTTCTATAGTGGGGTAATTTATGGGGGTTTACTATTATTTAGGCCTCTCAAAGTCACTTGAAAGCTGAGTTGTCCTTCAAAATGTGAGTTTTGGCAATTTTCATGAAAATAAGAAAAATTGCACCTAAAGTTCTGCACCTCATAACATCCTAGAAAAATGACCGGAAGCATAAAATATCATCCCAACATAAAGCAGATATTCTGTGAATGTTAATTATCAAACTTTTTGGGTAGAACATTTCAAACTTGGAAAATGAAGAATTTTTACAAACTTTTGCCAAATTTTCACTTTCACTTTCACGAAACGCAAAACTTATCACTTAAATTATATAACTAACATGAAGTACAATGTGTCACGAGAAAACATTCTCAAAATCACCCGGATATGTTAAAGCGTTCTGAAGTTACAACCAATTATCATGAGACATGTCAGATTTGAAAAATCGAGTCTGGTCATTGAGCTGAAAACTAGTGTCGGTGATAAGGGGTTAAGGCTTCAACAGGGGTATATATAATCTACCATACATGGTTGATATGTGTACAACCTCTAGTTTTTTGCTGCTACATGCTTTGTGTGTTCTATTTTAAATGATTTTATGTGAAATATATCTAAATAAAGATTATTATAAGGGGAGATTTATCAGAAGTGTCTGAGAGCAAAAATGTTTTAGTTGCTCATGGCACACCTTTCATTTAACAAACTGCTAAGGAAATGTTTTAAATGAATATCTATGAATGTCATGAACAACTAGAAAAGTCTTGCCCTCAGACACTTCTGATTAATCTCCCCCTTATTATATTTTATATTGGTCACTTTCTCTTTTGACATTTCCTGAAAATTATGGGATCTCATTATAAGTCTATGGGAGAATGATAATGGTTTGTGCTGAAATGTATCCACTTTTGACCCCATTAGAAGGTATGAAAAGAGAGCAGTCATAGTCCCTAGTGCCTTGCAGTTTGGGGACAACGCTTGGAAGAGGATACCTGCCACACCTGCCAGACTGACTAAATAACTAGAAGAAAAAGCTCAGATGGGGATAACGAGCCATAGACCCTGGGCTCCTAACCTTTTGGACATGGTTCCAATATTCAGAGAAAGAGAGAGACAGCTAGTCCAGGTCTTTTCTCAGTTTTAACCCTTCTTCAGCCAGGTAGGAGATTAGAGAAGTCAGTCCTAGGATTTGTTTGTATTATTTTGCACCTGAGATTTTGGAATAAAAAGCTGGACTCCCTTCCCATTGGGGTGCAACACACCTTACCACCCCTTTCCTAATAGCAGCAAGACGAAGGGACACCTCTACATTGTATGCTTAACCCAGCATAGCGTAAAGACCACCCCTATCCTAGGTATTGTGTTTTCAGTTGGGGAGGGGGCTTATTTGCTTAGTGAGTTTGGGAGGAAAGGCTTCTGTGGGAAAGGGAGTGTGTCTTTTGGCAGTGGGGGAGGGGAGGTTTGTGTGTTGTCATTGAGGGTGAAGACTTGTTTGTTGTTAGTGGGGGAGTGGTTAAAAGCCATGTCTATACATGTACACTGATATGCATCGTGTTATATGTGTAGGTCCAGAAGGATACAAATGTGGCTTATTGTGTCCATGCTGATAACCAGCCATATTTGCTCTGTTTGTTACATTGATCTTTTCTGTTTGATAGGTGAATTGGTCCATGAAATCAGGCTTAGATGTATAATAATGCCTAAACTTTTTTCATTTTATTTGCAGATTCGGCTGTGAACATGGAGCCTAAAGCTGCAGTCAAATAAAGCATTCAAACAAATCCAAAATTGGAGAGGGAGGGGGTTATTCTAAATACAAATGCTTTTGGACTTTTGAGTGGGAATGAACACCACATGTTTTGCAGTGTTTACAGGCAAAACACATGTTGCTTGTTCTCCATGAACCTGTTATTGAAAGAAGCACACCAGGATGACCTCATAAAGAAGTCTTTCATTTTTTCTTTATAAGATATATGGCATAAAATGATGTGAAAGGGCTGGACCTCTGCAACTTGATTTTATATATATATATTTGTGGTAGAAAAGTGGCCTAAACAATAGGTCAGTGGTGGCGAACCTTTGGCACGCGTGCCAGAGGTGGCACTCGGAGCCCTTTCTGTGGGCACTCAAGGCTTTTTACTGTTGTATAAGACAACCCAGGACGTGCCATGCTAAACGCTATTTTAAATACACATACTTGGCTGCCAGGACTACAGTAGGAGAGTGGACAGAAGGTGTGTGCAAAGATGGATTATTGTTGGACCTCATGCTTTGGGTCCCCTGATTCTTCCTCTTTAGGGGGCCCTGGAGGGAAGCTACAATCCAAATGTCTCCTGCTTTCTATTGTAATGGTGTCCTCAGGAAACTCGAAACTTGTGATACAGCAGAGATCAATAGGTTAAAGCTCAAATTGTCATGTTGGCACTTTTCAACATAAGAGTGGGTTTTGGTTTTAGTTTGGGTACTCTGTATCTAAAAGGTTCGACATCACTGCAATAGGTCATAGTTCTCAGTGGCTATACATTTCATACATGTGCTCTGGTGGTTGCACCAATTACATGTACTTTTTGTTTGAACATAACTTTATATGGTATATACATTATGTAATTGTAAGGCAGAAAGTTAATCAGTCCTGTGCACAGAATGCCAACTCAAAATACAAAACATTATGATATGGGATAGAACTGCTGCAGAAGTTCTTAAGACAGACCTGTGCTGCAGCAGAACCTCATTAGACATACCCAAGCTGTTGTAGAACATCATACAACACACCTGAGCTGCTGTAGATCCTTATAAGACACACCTGACCTCTTGCAGAAGCTCATTAGACACACCTGTGCTGCTGAAAATTCACATGACACAACTGAGCTGCTGCAACATCGCATAAGATACACCTGAGCTGGTGCAGAACTTCAAAAGATACAGCTGAACTGGTGCAGAACCTTGCAAGACACACCAAAGCTGGTGCAGAAACTCAATAGACCTATCTGAGCAGCTGTAGATTCTCATGACACAATTGAGCTGCTGCAAAACCTCATAAGACATGCCTGAGCTGCTGCAGAACCTCATTAAACACACCTTAGAGCTGCTCAGAACCATATTAGACACATTTGGCTAATTGATGAGTGCTCACACTATTCGCACTGTGATGGTGCATGTGTGAGATCTTGGTACCAGAAGAGTAGGGGACTGGATTATAAGTGTGAAGGAATAAGAGAAGGAGGAAGAGGTTGACTATATGGTGGAGGGACCCCGCCTCCTAAACTTTATCAAGGGGGTGAACAAAACTGCTTTTTGGAGAAGTGGTGGCACCATTACACTATATAAAAAACATTGATAGAAGACGTAAAAGGTTTTCTATAAGGTATTCCATGGGGTTTGTAGGGGGTATGGGTGTTGACAAGTTCCTTCTAACTAAGAAATCCTATACTATATATAGACATAAATGTAGAGCACATTAAATATTACAAATGCTTATGTCATAATGGAAATCAAAGTATGTAATGGCAGAGAAATTAGAGGAGGTAGCTAAATATACACTCACCGGCCACTTTATGAGGTACACCTGTCCAACTGCTCGTTAACACTTAATTTCTAATCAGCCAATCACATGGCGGCAACTCAGTGCATTTAGGCATGTAGACATGGTCAAGACAATCTCCTGCAGTTCAAACCGAGCATCAGTATGGGGAAGAAAGGTGATTTGAGTGCCTTTGAACGTGGCATAGTTGTTGGTGCCAGAAGGGCTGGTCTGAGTATTTCAGAAACTGCTACTCTACTGGGATTTTCACGCACAACCATCTTTAGGGTTTACAGAGAATGGTCCGAAAAAGAAAAAACATCCAGTGAGTGGCAGTTCTGTGGGCGGAAATACCTTGTTGATGCCAGAGGTCAGAGGAGAATGGGCAAACTGGTTCAAGCTGATAAAAAGGCAACAGTGACTCAAATCGCCACCCGTTACAACCAAGGTAGGCAGAAGAGCATCTCTGAATGCACAGTACGTCGAACTTTGAGGCAGATGGGCTGCAGCAGCAGAAGACCACACCTGGTGCCACTCCTTTCAGCTAAGAACAGAAAACTGAGGCTACAATTTGCACAAGCTTATCGAAATTGGACAGTAGAAGATTGGAAAAACGTTGCCTGGTGTGATGAGTCTCGATTTCTGCTGCGACATTCGGATGGTAGGGTCAGAATTTGGCGTCAACAACATGAAAGCATGGATCCATCCTGCCTTGTATCAACGGTTCAGCCTGGTGGTGGTGGTGTCATGGTGTGGGGAATATTTTCTTGGCACTCTTTGGGCCCCTTGGTACCAATTGAGCATCGTTGCAACGCCACAGCCTACCTGAGTATTGTTGCTGACCGTGTCCATCCCTTTATGACCACAATGTACCCAACATCTGATGGCTACTTTCAGCAGGATAAAGCGCCATGTCATAAAGCTGGAATCATCTCAGACTGGTTTCTTGAACATGACAATGAGTTCACTGTACTCAAATGGCCTCCACAGTCCCCAGATCTCAATCCAATAGAGCATCTTTGGGATGTGGTGGAACGGGAGATTCGCATCATGGATGTGCAGCCGACAAATCTGCGGCAACTGTGTGATGCCATCATGTCAATATGGACCAAAATCTCTGAGGAATTCTTTCAGTACCTTGTTGAATCTATGCCACGAAGAATTGAGGCAGTTCTGAAGGCAAAAGGGGGTCCAACCCGTTACTAGCATGGTGTACCTAATAAAGTGGCCGGTGAGTGTATATCTTCGTTTCCAGAAACATTTACTGTAATAATGACTATGACCAATAAATATGTGGGTTGAGCAATTATGTATGTACTAAAATAATTAAGATATTCTCATGTTATGCAACCTTAATTAACAGGTACTATGACTAAAGTGTATATATTCATCTCTTTACAAAATACACTGGGAGTAGCACATTTCGAATCTACAAGAACATTCAACGAATGTAACTTCAGCTCCATCATAATGTTATAGACAAGACTGAGGTGGGCTAAGACAAACAATGCAGTGTACAAGGCAGATGAACAAAATAGTGCTCCCCTCCCTCTGTAAAATTATAGAAAAAACATGACAGTAGATCCTGAGGTGATAAATGAAATGGCTCCTTCCCCCCATTAAAACACATAAGAATCCTAACTACTATGGGATAATTTACAATTAAACCTAGCAGCAGTAAATATAGTGAAAATAGAAAAATGTGTTCCTTCAGTGAATATATAACACATATAAATATACAAACTGAAATGTACATACCCAAATATAAATATATACCAGCATTTAGTAAGCTGCCCACATGAAAATATACTGCACATATAAATGTATACCAAAAATGAATATACCTCATGCATAAATATATATTAGCAAAAAATAATAATTCATAAATATATACCAGCATTAAATGTACTGCACAACTAGGCTGCGTTAGGGCAGACACAGATATCGTTTACCGTATAGATTAGATTGCAGCTGTTTACTTCCACGTCTGTGTTGGCTTGGTCCATCATGGTCTTTTTACTCCTCATAGCTGACAATCCTTCTCCATCAAGTAGAGAACATCATGGCAGATCATGACTTATAACTACAGAATTTGCCACCTTGGTGACTTTGGCCTCAAGAGAATATCTAGATAAAAGCAGAAAAGTGCAGTTAAAATTAATTTAACAAAAATATATTGACAAACATAGAAAACAAATTGCAATATCAAAAAACAACACACAAAAACAAATAACAGCATCATCTGGACTACTCAAATAGCCTTTTGCTTGTGGAGCAGTCACAGACAAACATATCCCTGTACAGCTGATTATATATCACATAGTCTCCTATACAGGGCCGGCTCCAGGTTTCAGTAGGCCCATGGTCAACAGAGCCTCAGTGGGCCCCTTTACAATCATGTGGCAGCATTAAAAATTCAGTAATTTGAGTCTCCTGTTCCCTTAAATATTCCCTAGTTTATCATCTCAAACAGTCCCATCATAGTTATTTAATACACTATGGTTATATTATATACAGCCCCCCAATGGACTCACCAGGCACCTCGCCACAAGCCCAAGTATTCTGGGTGCTGGTGTTGTCCATACTCCTCTATAATCAAATTATATCAGAAAGGAGACAAAAAGGATGGATCTTACCAGTCTGTGATTTTAAGGTAGGCCAAGGATATTCAGCAGCATGTGAGGGGCAGAATTACTTCTGCAGGTGGATTTACTTATTGGTTATCTAACACTAATTCCCCAAATAGCTTCCACCCATACAAGGGCGTTCCCAAAGAATAGCCCTGCTACCTATAGATTCTGCACCTCCTTTACCTGTTTCAACTTTAAATGGAGGCTCATCGGAGGGACACTGGTGCTGAAAGCAATGAGTAAAAGAAAAAGAAATTATAGAGTTATGCTCCACGCACCCAAAAACAACATTTAATAAAAATTCAGCTGCGCCTGCACCAACCTCGCATGGAGGGGGGGGGCATTTGGGGGGGCCTAAGTCTAAGTCAGTCATAGTCCACTCTGTCAGTTAAAATTTCTGAGAAGAATTAGAAAGGGTTGTGCCCCTTTATTTATTGCATAATTTAAAATTAATAAAATTGTCTCAATTGTCTATTTAAGTACAGAAAATAGGGGGTGTAACTGATAATTTTATACTCCTTCTTGGCTAAATATACTCCTCAGACGTATTATTACTTTTCTGGAAAAATGTTATTGCAACCTCTGATATATGTATTTAACCCCTTAAGGACACAGGGTTTTTTCGCTCATTTCTCGCTCTCCACCTTCAAAAATCCATAACTTTTTCATTTTTACGTGTACAGACCTGTGTGAGGGCTTATTTTGTGCATAACAAATTTTACTTTCCCGTAATATTATTTATTTTAACATGCCATGTACTGCGAAGCTGAAAAAAAATTCCAAATGTGTAAAAATGTGTATAAAATTGTCTCAATTGTCTATTTAAGTACAGAAAATAAGGGGTGTGACTGATAATTTTATACTCCTTCTTGGCTAAATATACTCCTCAGACATATTATTACTTTTCTGGAAAAATGTTATTGCAACCTCTGATATATGTATTTAACCCCTTAAGGACACAGGGTTTTTTCGCTCATTTCTCGCTCTCCACCTTCAAAAATCCATAACTTTTTCATTTTTACGTGCACAGAGCTGTGTGAGGGATTATTTTGTGCATAACAAATTTTACTTTCCCGTAATATTATTTATTTTAACATGCCATGTACTGCGAAGCTGAAAAAAAATTCCAAATGTGTAAAAAATTTTTAAAAAAACGCCACAGCTTTATTCTTTGGTTCGGTGCAATCGCTGTGATACCAAATTTATATACCGTAGGTTTTATTGTGTTTTAATACATTTTCAAAAATTAAACGAATGTGTACAAAAAAGAAAAAAAAAATTTGCCATATTCTGAAGCTAATAATTTTTCATACTTTAGCGCACGGAGCTGTTTGAGGTGTCATTTTTTGCGAAATGAGTCGACGTTTGCAGTGCTACCATTTTGAGGTCTGTGCGACATTTTGATCATTTTTTATTCCATTTTTTATGTGATGTAAAAAGTTGTAAAAGTCGCATTTCGGACATTTGGGCGCCATTTCCCGTCTCGGAGGTCACCGCCGGCTGTAACCGTTTTTATATTTTGATAGATCGGGCATTTTGGGACGTGGCGATACCTAATGTGTCTGTGATTTTTACTGTTTATTATGTTTTATATGAGTTCTAGCCAAAGGGGGGTGATTAGAATTTTTAATATTTTATTAATTTTTTTTATTTTTTAAACTTTTTTTTTTACTTTTTTTTTTCACTAATACTTAGACCATCTAGGGTAAATTAACCCTAGATGGTCAGATCGTTCCTACCATATACTGCAATACTTCTGTATTGCAATATACGTCATTTTTGCATCTCATTCATTACAATGAGCCACTGGCTTATTGTAATGAATCTGCAGAAGCCATTAAGACCCGGGTCAAATGAAGACCTGAGGCTACCAAGGCAACCAATCGCCGCCCCCGATGATGTTGATTTGCCGGCGGCAATCAAAGGGTTAATTGCACCGACCGCGGTTATTAGCGGTGGGGGTTTGCTGCAATATGCAACAACCCCCACCCTTGTATGAAGAGGACTCAGCAACATTTTTTGTTATACAGCATATTTTAGGTGTTTATTTGATTAAGTTTTCCAGGGGTTTTGGGGTTTACCATATAAAACAGTATATGGTGTTGTATACAACATAGAAGAAAGATCAACATGGCCACAATCACAGCATCCTTTTTATTTCCTTTTTTTGCGCAGAATCTTTTTTCCTTTATGTGAATTTTTTGGTCTTTTAACTGCAGTTACCTGCACATACAGAAGCCTTTTTCTAGAGTATGTGCTGCAACAACTGAGCGCTATTCGGTGACACCCCGCTGATAAGCAACCGCTGTATTTTTTTGTGTGAAAGAAAAGTGTATATATATATACCATCCCTTGGTAGAGTGATAGATGGGCAGTATGTCCCTTTCAGGTTCCTAGTCTAAGGGACAAAGGAGCGTATACTTCAGAGGTTCTATTGGCCCAGCTGCTATAGAGAAATTGAAAACTACTTGCCACTTGCCAGATTAAAGCCCCTGTGTCACATTTCAAAAGCCCTTTGGTACCCCTTCCAGTAATTGAGGTACCGTTTGAGCGCATAGCCATGGACCTAGTTGGTCCCTTAGTTAGGTCTGCTAGTGGCCACCAATACATTTTAGTGGTTTTGGATTATGCCATGAGATATCGATTGAGTTGTACCAGAGTGGGTCTTCCCAAAGAAATCCTGACTGACCAGGGTACACCTTTCATGTCGAATTATGTAAGATACTTAAGATTAAACAGCTAAGAACTTTGGTATACCATCCACAGACTGACAGACTGGTAGAATGTTTTTATAAAACCTTGAAATTAATGTTAAAAAATGTAGTGGAGAAAGATGGTAAAAATTGGGACTGTTTGTTACCCTATTTGTTGTTCTCCATTAGGGAGGTCCCTCAAGCCTCTACAGGATTCTCTCCATTTGAGTTGTTGTATGGTAGGCACCCTCGAGGTCTGCTTGACATAGCTAAGGAGACGTGGGAATCTGAAAACAACCCATACATGAGTGTTATTGATCATGTGGCACAAATGCAGGAAAGGATTTCCAAGGTGATGCCAATAGTGAGAGAACACATACAGAGGGCCCAAGAAGCACAATGGAGGATATACAATCGGTCTGCTAGAATAGGAGGATTTGTCCCAGGTGACCGTGTCCTAATACTTGTACTCACTGTTGAGAGCAAGTTTTTGGCTAAGTGGCAGGGACCTTTTGAGATTCTTGAAAAAGTTTTGCATGCTTCTTATAAGGTGCATCAGCCGGGGAAAAGGAAACCAGTACAACTAAATCATGTCAACCTTATTAAGCCATGGAGGGAAAGGGAGTCACTGGTTCCAATAAGTTCTTCCTTAGTTACCGAATTAGAGTATGATAAGGTGAGAGTTTTTAATAACTTATCTTGTTCCCAAAAACAGGAATGTAAGGAAGTTTTACAACACAACAAGGATTTGTTCTCAAGCTTGCCAGGGTGTACGAATGTTGTTGAACATTAAATAATTACTGGGCCACAGGTTAAAGTGAGTGTAAAACCATACAGAATACTTGAAGCCCGTACATAGGCCATCTCTGAGGAGGTCCACAGAATGTTGAGTTTGGGTGTAATTGAAAAATCTAAAAGTGAATGGTCCGGCCCCATTGTTTTAGTTCTGAAACCAAATGTAACCTGAAAGGCTAGGCCCAGCTAGATACATCACAACTCTAGATCTAACAAAAGGGTACTGGCAAATACCTCTGGCAAAGGAGACACTTCTTGTGCTATTCTCCTGCCATCACCCCGGGTACAGACTGTCTCCTCTATTACTACCTATTCGCACCTGCAACACCACTGCCGATGCAAGGCAGAGGGGTTGTTGCGAATACGCCCCACCATGTAGCTTACAGCCTGTGTAGGGTCTGATCAACCCCACTGCAGGTCACTACATAACACAGGGTCACTACATAACACAGGGGAACACTGCAGCGGTAGAGTCTGCCTGGTAAGGCAGGAGTTAATTCTTTATGTGATGTAATATGTGTTGACCAATCACATGTGTTATATATTATGTCTGTAAGCTGGGATCCGATTGCAGTCGGAACCACCACCTGACCAGTGGGAGTAATAAAACCCCTGGTCAGGAAAGTTCTAGAGTTCAGAAGAAGAGTTCAGTCAGACCAAGGAGTCTGAATAGTCTCAGTCCAGTCTAGTTAGACAGCCGGGGCTCTACTCCACATGCAAACAGCGACCTGCAAGTCTAAGAAAGTTATTGGATTACCTGAAGGAGATTGCCTGGAAAAATACATCTGTGGATTCATCTCCATCACCACATTTCGGAACTAAGAAGGACCCGCTCCACATCGGACTGGGAAGTTTTGCTATCTTTCACCATCAGGTATCCATCTAGTTACCATTCACATTTTAATACAATATAGAGCTCATCCACACACACATTGTATGAGTATCATTATATTGTATATCATTGCATATATAAAAGAGGTTTGTAGTATCAAATAGATTGGCACAGGTACTCCATTTTTTATTCTATTATCGACAGTTTATTCCCCATTTCTTCACTGTCTTGTCTCCCATTGTGGCACTTACTAAGAAGGGTGCCAATCCACGTGCCTGGTCTGCTACAGCTGAAGAGGTCTTCTCAAAGTTGAAGTCCACTTTTGCCTTGGCTCCAGTCCCCTCTAGGCGTGATATGAACAAATCCTTTCATCTTGAGGTGGATGCACCTTCCGTAGGAGCTGGAGCAGTGCTCTCCCAGAGAGGGCCCAAAGGCCGAACTTCCACATGCGGCTTCTTTTCCAAGACCCTTTCTCCAGCTGAAAGAAGTTATTCGATTGGAGACAGAGAGCTGTTAGCCATCAAGCTTGCACTAGAAGAATGGTGGTATCTTCTGGAAGGTGCTCTCCATCCCATGAGTGTGAACACTGACTTGTTATACCTCCAAACAGCCCAGCGCCTGAATCCCAGGCAACCCCGGTGGTCATTGTTCTTTTCCGTTTCGACCTGCTAATCCATTTTCATCCTGCTGACAAGAATGTCAAGGCTGATGCCCTGTCCCGGGCTTCGGATGTTGTTGGAGAAGAACCGGCTCCTCGGCACATAATTTCTCTGGACCAGCTTGTTGTTGCAGCTCCTGTGGATCTTCGGCAGCTACCTCCCGGCAAGACATATGTTAGACCTGCTCTCTGGAGGAGGATTTTATCTTAGGGTACATTCTTCTCGTGTAGCTGGGCACCCGGGGGTGCAACGCACCGTGGCCCTCATCTCCTGCTACTACTGTCGGGCAGACCTGGTCAAAGATGTTCAGGGGTTTGTGGGATCCTGCTCCTCCTGTGCCCACAACAAAGCCTCTTGTCTCAAACCGGCTAGACTGTTACTGCCATTGCCGATACCCAGTCACCAGTGGTCCCATGTGGCAATGGAATTTGTCACTGACCTGCCTGTCTCCTCGGGCAGTACTGTCATCTGGGTGGTGACGGACCGAATTTCAAAGATGTCCTATTTTGTTCCCCTTCCTAGTCTTCTGTCTTCCCCACAGCTTGCCAGTCTATTCTCCAGACACATCTTTCGGCTGCATGGTCTTCAGATACACATCGTGTCTGATCGAGGAGTCCAGTTTGTATCAAAATTCTGCCGTTCATTATGTAACCAACTGCAGGTCAACCTTGACTTTTCTTCTGCCTACCACCCGCAATCTAATGGGCCAAGTGGAGAGGGTAAACCAGACTTTCGGCTGCTACCTTCGTCACTTAGTCTCAGCCCGTCTGGACAACTGGGCTGACCTACTACCTTGGGCTGAGTTCTCCTATAATTCCCTGGGCTCAGGGGTCTACTGGCTCGGCTCCGTTCTTTGTGGTCTATGGACGTATTCCTCGCCCGCCTCTTCTGTTGTCTACTCCCTCGGATGTCCCTGCGGTAGAGGATTTGGTGCAGGACCTCAAGTCTATTTGGGACCAGACCCGCCAGTCATTTCTACGAGCTACAGACCATACGTAGGGGTGCATCCCTATGCCAAATAAAACCCCATAGACCCCCTAATGAGGTGGAGATTAAGACCTACCTGGAGTCAGCATTCCTCCCCTCATTATCGTCTGAGGAGAGAGAGGCGCTGGAAGCTACGATCTCGAGGAATTTAGAATGGCCCTAGGCTCAATGCAAGCGAGGGCCCAACAGTTTCACGGTGCACTACTACAGTTTACTGAGCATCTGACACAACCCCTTCAACTGCCTGTTCTTGGGATGTGACATCCCCCCGGACACATTTGGGGCACAAATAGTGGTAATACCGAAAGAGGTTAAGGACTCTGCCTCCTGTGCTAGCTCCAGGCCAATATCCTTGCTCAATGTGGACCTTAAATTATTCTAAAAACTTTTAGCCAACCGCTTAGCTCCTTTAATGCCGAGCTTGGTCCATCTCAACCAAACAGGGTTTGTACCCTCACAGGAAGCTAGTGACACACAACTAAGGCATTGAATATGGTCCATCTAATCAAGATAACGACCCTGCCCACGGTTATTTTATCTACTCATGCCATAAAGGATTTTGATAGGGTGCGCTGGTCCTTCTTTATTGGTGTAATTAAGCATTTGGGGTTTACCAGTGTGACACCTGCACCTGCAACTGATCCTATGTAATTCACCAAATTAGGCCTTGAATATGCATGCTACTTGATCGTTCCTGAGCCCTGTTGCATTTTTCTGGTTAACAATTAGGGTCACTAACCAATCAGATCTGTGGAGGAATTAGGAAACTATTGAAAGTGTCTATAAATTGGCATTTGGCACCTTTGCTGGAATCTGCTGCGTTATACTGCGATCACATACTGCAATGTATTTCTTTTGCATTCAGTAGTTGTAGTTTCCTTATTCATACCTCCCCCTTTTTCTAAACCATGCTCATCGTCCCACTCACAAGTATAGTATAATATTGACCTTGATAGTCCCCACATGTTAAAATGCCCCTTTCTTTGGCCAACCCACCCATTAACCTGTATAACTACACCTAATGCAACTCTGCAACATAAAAAACATATAAAACCCCCCATTAATTTTGTCCTCCCTTTAATCCTTCCACTACCCCTCCTCACATGGTGTGGTCCCTGTTCTCTATCCTCCTCATTCTGTGACCTCCTGTTCTCCATCCTCCTTCTGTATCTCATGTCCTCCATCCTCCTCCTGTCCTCCATCCTCCCCTGTGGCTCCCAGCCTCTATACTCCTCCTGTCCCCCAGCCTCTATACTCCTCCTGTCCTCCAGCACCTATAGACCTTCTGTCCCCCAGCCTGCTCCAGACTCCTCCTGTCCTACAGCACCTCCTCCTGTCCCCGAGCCTCCTTCTCCTGTCCCTCAGCCTCCTCCTCCTGTCCTCCAGCCCACCTGTCCTCTATGCTCTTCCTGTGCCCTTCAGCATCCTCCTCCTGTCCTTTATCCTCATCCTGTGTCCTCCAGCTCCCCTCCCCCTTCCTTCTATCCTCCTGTGTCCTGCAGCCTCCTATTCCTGTCCTCCATCCTCCTCATGTGTCCTCCAGCCTCCTCTTCCTGTCCTCCATCCTCCTCCTGTGTCCTCCAGCCTTCTCTTCCTGCTCCCAGCTCCCCCTGTCATCTAGCCTCCTCCTGTGTCCTCCAAAAGCCTCCTCCTGTCCCCCAGCAGCATCCTCATGTGCCCCAGTTGCCTCCTCCTATCCTCCAGCAGCCTCCTCTGTGTCCTCCAGGAGCCCCCTCCTGTGTCCTCCAGCAGCCTCCTCCTGTGTCCTCCAGCAGCCTCCTCCAGTCTACCAGCAAACTGCTCCTGTGTCCTCCAGCATATCCCTCCTGTGTCCTACAGCAGCCTCCTCCTGTGTCCTACAGCAGCCTTCTCCTGTCCTCCAGCAGCCTCCGCCTGTGTCCCCTAGCAGCCTCCTCCTGTGTCCCCCAGCAGCCTCCTCCTGTGACCCCCAGCAGCCTCCTCCTGAGTCCTCCAGCAGCCTCCTCCTGTGTCCTCCAGCAGCCTCCTCCTGTCCCCCAGCAATCTGCTCCTGTGTCCTCCAGCAGCCTCCTCCTATGTTCTCCAGCAGCCTCCTCCTGTCCCCCAGCATTCTCCTCCTGTGTCCTCCAGCAGCCTCCTTCTATGTCCTCCAGCAACCTCCTTCTATGTCCTCTAGCAGCCTCCTCCTGTCCCCCAACAGCCTCAGCATCCTGTCCCCCAGCAGCCTCCTTCTGTCCTCCAGCAGCCTCCTCCTGTCCCCCAGCAACCTGCTCCTGTGTCCCCCAGCAGCCTCCTCCTGTCCCCCAGCAGCCGGCTCCTGTCCCCCAGCTCCTCCTGGCTCCGCTGCTTGCCACAGATTGCCAGGTCGCTGGCAGGTAGAAGTACAAGAAATGGAGGGAGAGGCTGAAGATTTAGAAGGTTTCTCCCTGGGGCAACCCCGATGTAGATTTTGGGATCCCTGGTGGTGGTGAATGGGGTGCACTTGGTGGTAACAACCTTACACAGGGATCACTTGGAGGAAGGGAATTTAAAGCATTTAACTTACATTTCGTTTATTTGAGGCAGACTCCTGAAGGTGGATGTCTTCTTGGGGCTTGGTCTCCAGAGAGGCCAAGTATGCCAGGGAAGTGTGCCTCAGACACATGTGCTCCTTATTCCATCCTGGGCAGTAAGAGTAAGAGACAAGAGACCGACAACCTTCCACAGCAAAGGTTTATGTCCAACTCAGGTGGAACATCCAACCAGCACCTCTGTACAATGTGACAATAGCAGTGCGTGTGGTCATTATAAATACACATTCCTTCTCAGGCAGTTATTGAGCAGCTGCAGTACCAAATAGGGCCAGTAGATTGGGGCGTTGCTAAGGGAAGGACTTCCCACATTAAGGGAAATATACTCTTCTTAAGTTGTCCTATGTAAACTATACAGATTGCAGGATTAGTGGGCTCTACTACTCCTACATCTATGTACACCTAATGTTCATCCATATAAAGGATGAGAAATCCAACAACAAACAAATATAGACAAAGAAATGTATGAAAAAATGTAAATACTTTATTTTCCACAAATTGATAATAACATACTGATTAAAAATTATGTCGGCCCCAGTGAGACGCAAAAAGAGAGTTGTATTCCATGCAACAGTATCACAATATATGATAATAATATATAAAGGCATCAGTGGCCATGGTGTTTATAATGAGTATACATGGGAGAGGTATGACACAAGTGTGTTAGTTCATAGTAATACATGAAAATATCATAGTTCAAGACAAAACAAACTCACCCATGGTATTCCTGGTCACTGCCTGGAATAACAACAGCCCTCTTTGTCTATATTTGTTTGTTGTTGGATTTCTCATCCTTTACATGGATGATCAATAGGTGTACATATTTGTTAGCCAACTAACACTATGGTAAAATAATATATAGGGACATACACATTGATTTAAGCTCCTGATTGAAGGACAATTTTCTCTTTCATATTCCTAGTGTGTTCAACTGTATTTCTACTCCTACATCTAGAAGGTATTTAAGGATCACACTTTTGTAATATTAATAGAGATGAGCGAACATACTCGTTCGAGCATTAGCGCACTTGAAACTGCTCGTTGCTCGGACGAATATTTCGCCAGCTCGAAAAAAATGCCATCTCCCGCCGTTTAGATTTTTGGCGGCCAGAAACAGAGCCAATCACAAGCCAGGAGACTCTGCAGTACACCCAGCATCACGTGGTACACTTACATGTCGATAGCAGTGGTTGGCTGATCAGGTGACCCTGGAATATACTAGCCTCTGCCTGCGGTGCTCGGATCATTCTCTGCCTGGATGCCGTGAGGGATAGAGCTGCTGCTGGTCAGGGATAGCGTTAGGGTGATCTATTAGATTAGTGTTAGGCAGAAGTGATTCTACAAGAACCCAACAGACCTTCTTAGGGCTACAACAGCGTTTTCTTAAATTTGCTTGTGGCTGGGCTTGCTGGCAGTAGTAGTGCAGCTACTACCATATTGTGACGAATTTGCAGGGAGACTTGCGAACGTTATTTATGGCTCTTAGTGACACACATATCCATTTCAAACACCTAAGTGGGACAAATTATTGGGGGTTTAATTGAATTTTTTTTTTTCGAAAGTGAAAGTCACAGCACAAAATCCTTTTCTGTGCTGTCAGTGGTGCAAATGCAATTTCATCTAGCTTAGTCTGCCTGCTATTGTTTAGCAAGCTAGTCTCCAGAAAATTACCAAAAAAAAGTTTACAGTTTATATTTCTCTTTTGTCTATAAAATAGACATTTATTTGGAAAATGTTGAACCCGAGGGCTAAGGGTAGAGGACAATGGCGTGGGAGTGGGCATCCAATTACTACAGGGGTCAGAGGCCGTGGTCCGGGGCAGGGTGAGACACTACCTGCTGATGAGGGAGCAGGGGAATGCCGCAGAGCTACATTCCATAGCTTCATGTCTCAACTTACTGGGTCTCGTGGTAGAGCACTGTTGAGGCCAGAACAGTGCGAACAGGTGATGTCGTGGATTGCGGACAATGCTTCAACTCATTTGTCCACCAGTCAGTCTTCCACGCAGTCCACCCATGTTACCCAAGTGAGCACTCCTCCAGCTCCTCCACCTCAACCTCCTTCCCCCAGTCTGCCCTCTCCCAGGAAAATTTGGAATTTGATCCGGCATACTCTGAGGAACTGTTTTCTGCACCCTTCCCAGAGTCACAAACCACTTCTCAGGTTGCTGCTGAGCTCTTTCTCGATGCCCAGGATTTCCAACGGTCGCAGTCTGTGGGTGATGATGACATTGTTGACGTAGTGGAAGAAGTATGTAAAGAGGTGTCGGACAGTGGTGAAGTTGTTATCAGGGCAGGAAATCCGAGGGGGGAGCAAACTGAGGGATTGGAGGATGATGAGGTGACAGACCCAAGCTGGGTTGATAGGCCAGGTGAAGACAGTGCTTCTGAGACAGAGGCGAGTCCTATACCAGAACAGGTTGGAAGAGGCAGTGGTGGGGCCAGACGGAGAGGCAGGGCCAGAGCTGGTGCATCAGCGCCAAATATTTCACATAGTGAAGCTCCCGTGGCGAGGGCTAGATTTTCTCAAGTCTGGAGGTTCTTTAAAGAAACAGTGTATGACCGACGGACTGTGGTGTGCCACACCAGGATCAGCAGAGGTTCCACCACTACTAGCTTAACCACCACCAGTATGCGCAGGTATATGAATGCTAAACACCCCACTCAATGGAACTAAGGCCGTTCACCTCCGGCTGGGCACACCACTGCTTCTTCCCCTGTGTCATTTTCTGCCTCTGCTAGTCAACCCCCTGCCCAGGACCCCGGCAGAAACACCTCCCGCTCAAAAACCACACCTTCGCCTCTACGATCCTCCACAGTGTCCACAAAGCCCTCCTCCAAGGACCTGTCTGTTCCTGTCCGCCTGGGTTGTGTGCCAGCTACTGCCTGCTTGCCTGCCATGAGTTCCAGCTCTTCCTTCCAAGCCGTACTCCTGCTGTCATTCCAGGCTCGGACTGTGTCCTACACCCCCTGCTTCCCTGGCTGCCTGGTCCAGAGGGTCCACTGGTTCACAGACTCCTCCATCCGGACTCTTCCCAAAGAGAATCTGGTTCTGTTGTTTGTGTACAGTTACATCCTTCAGTCCCATCAGGTCCATGTAGAGCAAGTTCTCAGGCGCCTGAGTGCCAATCACCTATATGCCAAGCTCAAGAATGCCAATTTCATCAGAACAGTCTTTCGTTCCTAGGATATATTATGTCTGACAAGAGACTACAGATGGATCCTGCCAAATTGTCTGCAGTTCTTCAGTGACTTTGTGCTATACAGAGATTCCTGGGTTTCGCCAATTATTACCAACAATTTATACCACATTTCTCCTCTCTCCCATAGTGGCAATGACAAAAAAAAATGCCAACCCTAATCTTTGGCCTACGGCGCCTAACGAAGCATTTTCCAAGCTGAAGTCTGCCTTTGCCTCTGCTCCTGTTTTCACATGGTCTGATATGGAGAAGCAATTGCAGCTGGAGGTTGACGCCTCCTCAGTTGCTTACCTAGAAAAGGCTCAATGGCCGAAGTCTCACCTGTGGGTTCTTTTTTAAGACTCTCTGCACTGCAGAGAGGAATTATTCGATAGGAGACCGAGAACTACTGGCCATAAAACTTGCCCTAGAAGAGTGGTGCTATCTTCTGGAGGGAGATCAATATCCATTCTGCATATATACAGATCACAAGAGCCTCTTATAGCTCCAGACCACTCAGCACCTCAACCCACAAAAAGCTCGCTGGTCACTCTTCTTTTCCCGTTTCAATTTCTTGATCCACTTCCGTCCTGCAGAAAAGAACGTTAAGGCTGACATTCTCTCTCATGCCTCTGATGTTATTGGGGAAGAACTGCCTCCTTGACATGTCATTCCTCCTGAGCAACTGGTTGTTGCCGCTCCAGTGGACCTTCAGCAGCTTCCTCCCGGCAAGACCTATATCCGACCTGCTCAACATTGCTCTCATGTGATCTCACTTCCTGTGCCCGAAACAAGCCATCTCTTCTTAAACCAGCTGGTCTTCTTCTGCAATTGCTGATACCCAGATGCCCGTTGACTCTTGGCTATGGACAGATCACATATCTTCCATCTTCCTTGGGTAATACCGCTATCTGGGCAGTAACCAACCGGTCCTCCAAGAAGTCTTACTTTGTTCCTCTGCTTAGGTCTGCCATCCGCTCCACTCCTTGCCAGCTTGTTCTTCCTCCACATCTTCTGGCTTCATGGCCTTCCTCAGTACATCGTCTCAGACCATGGGGTTCAGTTTGTTTCCAAGTCATGGCAATCCCTGTTTATTAAACTTCTAGTGAAGCTGGATTTATCCTCTGTATACTATCCGCAGTCCAACGGACAAGTAGAGAGAGTTAACCAAACCCTGGGCTGTTATCTCCGTCATTTTGTCTCTGCCTCTCAGGATGAATTGTCCACTTTGTTGTCGTGGGTGGAGTTTTCCTTAGACTCTGCTGGCTCTGCTCCTTCTTCATCGTCTATGGACAGCACCCATGCCCTCCTCTTCCTGTGTCTTCAGACGTTACTGCCGTGATAGAGTTTAATAAAAAAAAAAAAAAGTTACACATAATTACCCATACAACTGTAATAGCATCAAAGCATATGTACCCATACCACCTGGTCGAGACAAACCCATATGAGCTGAGGGAGAAATCAACAAAGAAAAAAAAAGAAAAAAATTACTTTTTAATTGAAAACAACCCTACCTCATGTATCCACACACCAAACCCTCTTCCATTCTTCTATAGATCTGCCCCTTTCTGCAGTGAGTTTCTCATAGCTTTTACATTTTTGTACCTCTATCATGAATTCATCACAAGATGGGATCTCTGCACTACCCTACTTCCTAGCAATGATCAATCTAGCAAGGAAGAGGAGTTTATGAACCATCAGCCTTTGCCTCTGCTCTTCTCTACCCAAGTTCTCTACCCAAGTGGACGAGACTAAGGAGCAGGACCTGGACTGAAAAAATAAATCTCAAATTATAAGTATCATCTATATATTCCAGTATCCTGCTCCAATAATCCCTTAGTTTGTGACACCCAAAAGCTACAAGAAGGAAATCTGCATTCTCCAGGAGACACCTCCGGCATCTAGAATCGGTTCTAAGTTTAATTTTAAATAGACCCTTAGGAGTGTAATATAATTGGTGAATGAAATTAAATTGTACCATCATATGATTCCAAGACTGGGAGGACAATCCAATTCCCATATAACACAATTTCCAATCCTCTACTGATATTTCCCCCACTTGCATATGCCATTTGTTCCTTGAGGGATGGACCACCCCTTTCACAAACCCATGCATTATATATTTATACATCTGCGAAGTCACCTCCCTCCTTGTACTCGTATTAATCAAAAATTCTATTCCTGTGTCTGTGTATTGTCACGGGTGCTCCCGCGATCCCTGTCTCGGATCGCGGGCGCATCCGTGCCCGCCCGTTTGCCCCTGCTGCAGGCCGGTCTCTGCACTCACCTCTCCCGGCTCCTGCTCTTCCCCGGACTGCCGTGCGCGCGCGTCCCCGCCTCCTAGGGCGCGCACGCGGCTCCTGCCGAAAATTTAAAGGGCCAGCACACCGCTAATTGGTGCACTGGCTGAACCAAGCTTCCAAGCAAGTATTCCTGCGTTCCTGTGTATTCCTGCGTATTCCTGTATTCCTGTGTTCCTATGTATTCCTGTGTGTTCCCGCTCCTGAGTCCTGTGTTGCCGTGTTACCTGAGTTCCTCCGTGTTGCTGTGTTCCGTGTGACTGTGTTCCCGTTCCCACCTGCCTGGACCTCCTGTTGCTGACCCCGGACTTGGACCTGACGTTGCATCTCTGCCGCCTGCCCTGACTCTGTGCCTGGACCTGTCTACGAGATCCGCTAGGGTACCTCGACCTCGGCTGCCACCGTGGGCTAGTCACACCTGGGAACGACCTAGTGGTATCCTGCCGCAGCAAGTCCAACCCGCTTTGCGGCGGGCTCTGGTGAATACCAGGTGCCGCTAGGCTCCGGTTCCGGGTGTTGGCTAGTTACATCTCCCGCGGTGGTCCAGAGGATCCACTGATCCTAACAGTAAGATCTGGCCATGGATCCCGCCGAGGTTCCGCTTCCCACTCAACCAAACTTTGCCGCCATAGTGGTCCAGCAATCCCGGGAGATTGCCGCTCAACGCGAACAGCTGGATCAAGTCACCACCATGCTGCAACAGCTGCTAGCCGCCCAGCAACAGCAACAGGTTCCCGTGTCTGCTCCCGTGGCTCCTGCAACCCCGGTCTGCCTTCCTGCTGCTGAACCACGACTACGGCTGTCTATGCCCAGCAAATTTGACGGAGACCCCAAACAGTGCAGGGGTTTTATTACTCAATGCTCCCTATAAATAGAACTTATGCCTTCGCAATTTGTCACGGAGCGTTCCAAGGTGGCATTTTTCATCAGTCTTCTCTCTGGGAAGGCCCTGGCCTGGGCCACTCCTCTTTGGGACAGAGGCGACCCGGTCACGGCTACTCTTGCGGCTTTTCTGGCGGAGTTCCGGGCCGTTTTTGAGGAACCAGCACGGGCTTCTTCTGCCGAGACTGCGTTGTTGAACCTGCGCCAAGGCAACTCATCTGTGGGAGAGTATGCTGTTCAGTTCCGCACCCTGGCCTCTGAACTTGCCTGGAACGATGCAGCTCTCATCGCCTTTAAGAAAGGACTCTCGCCGCAGGTCAAAGATGCGCTGGCGGCTCGGGATCTACCGTCAACTCTGGGTGGTCTCATCACACTGGCCACTCGGATAGATGTCCGGTTTAAGGAACGCGCCGAGGAACTTCGCTCTGAGCATCCTCAAGCTCAGGTAAGACGTTTTCCTCGCCTCGCACCTGCCTTCCAAAGACCGCTCCAGCCTCCGCCTGTATCGTCTGCTGAGGAACCCATGCAGGTGGACAGAATCCGGCTCTCTCTACAAGAGCGTTAGAGAAGACGACAGGAGAACCTTTGTCTGTATTGTGCCAGTCCAGGGCACTTCATCGGGACTTGTCCTGTTCGTCTCCAACGTCCGGGAAATGCCAGCACCTAGGGCTCTTGGGAGAACCGTCCCTAGGTGTGTGCCAAGCTTCTCCACGTCCGATTATTCTTGTGCTCCTCAGCGTAGACACCGACACCCAGATTCAAGTTTCTGCTTTCCTGGATTCAAGCTCTACAGCGAACTTTATGGACGCAGCCCTGGTCTCCCGGCATCACTTCCCAGTGGTTCATCTTGAGAAACCATTGTCCATTGCCTCAGTCAGTGGCCAGATTCTTTCCGTGCCCATCCGGTTTCGCACGGAACCCCTGCTTCTGCAAGTTGGAGCCTTGCATAAAGAAAGACTTTCTTTTTTTGTACTACCCCAAAGCACTTCCACCCTCCTGTTGGGTCTCCCCTGGTTGCAGCAACATGCCCCTGTGCTGGACTGGTCCTCTGGGGAGATTCTCCGTTGGGGCCCGGCTTGTTCTTCTCATTGTATGGATGTCCCTCGTCTGCTCCCTGTCTGGACTTCCACCTTGTCTCCCAAGCCCCTGGAGGGGCTCCCCGCTCCATACTTGGATTTCGCAGATGTGTTCTCCAAAAAACAGGCAGAGACTCTTCCTCCACATCGTCCCTATGATTGCCCCATCGACTTGCTGCCCGGCTCTTCTCCTCCACGGAGTCGGGTGTACCCGCTCTCGTTACCCGAAACAGCCGCCATGTCTGAATATATTAAGGAAAATCTGCAAAGAGGTTTCATACGTAAATCCTCCTCTCCAGCTGGCGCAGGTTTCTTTTTTGTCACCAAGAAAGATGGCTCTCTTCGCCCCTGTATAGACTATCGTGGTCTTAACAAAGTCACCGTTAAGAATCGCTACCCCTTGCCGCTGATCACGGAGTTGTTTGATTGTCTACGGGGCGCGAGAGTCTTTACCAAGTTGGATCTTCTTGGTGCCTACAATCTTATTCGCATCAGGAAGGGTGACGAGTGGAAGACTGCCTTTAACACCCGTGATGGGCATTTTGAATATTTAGTTATGCCCTTTGGACTTTGCAATGCACCAGCCGTTTTCCAGGAATTCGTTAATGATATCTTCAGGGACTTATTGTACAGCTGTTTTGTGGTTTACCTGGATGACATCCTCGTGTTTTCTGCTGATCTCGAGTCCCATCAGTCCCATGTACGGCAAGTGCTCAGTCGCCTCAGGACTAACCATCTCTATGCCAAACTGGAAAAATGCCACTTTCATCAAAGGAGCCTTCCATTCCTTGGCTACATTATTTCCGACAGAGGCCTGCAGATGGATCCCGCTAAACTATCTGCAGTTCTATAGTGGCCACGCCCAGTGGGACTGCGTGCTATCCAAAGATTCCTGGGCTTTGCCAATTATTATAGGCAATTCATTCCACATTTTTCTTCCCTGGTAGCTCCACTGGTGGCGCTAACAAAGAAAGGTGTCAATTCTCGTCTCTGGCCCCCTGCGGCTGAGGAGGCCTTCACGAGATTAAAGACGGCGTTTTCCTCTGAATCTGTTCTTACCAGACCTGATACCGAGAAGCCATTCTTTCTGGAAGTCGATGCCTCTTCCGTAGGAGCTGGAGCGGTTCTTACCCAGAAGGGGCCTAGGGGCCGAACTCTCTCCTGTGGCTTCTTCTCCAAAACATTTTCCTCCGCAGAGAGAAGTTATTCTATAGGGGATCGTGAGCTTCTGGCTATCAAGCTTGCCTTGGAGGAATGGCGTCATCTGCTGGAGGGAGCTCGGTTTCCAGTCAGTATTTTCACGGACCACAAGAACCTCCAGTACCTGCAGACAGCTCAACGTTTGAACCCACGTCAAGCCCGGTGGTCCCTATTCTTTTCCCGTTTTGACTTCCAGATCCATTTTCGCACAGCCGAGAAAAACATCAAGGCTGACGCCCTGTCACGTGCTTCCGATGTTATGGGGGAGGACTATGCTCCGAGACACATCATTCCTCCAGAGAGGCTTGTGCTGGCAGTGCCGGTGGACCTTCGGCAATTACCTCCTGGCAAGACTTATGTACGACCTGGACTTCGACAGAGGATCCTGACCTGGGGACATTCTTCTCAAGTGGCTGGGCACCCTGGGGTGCAGCGCTCTGTGGCCCTGATTTCCCGTTTCTATTGGTGGCCTGATTTGGTCAAGGACGTTCGGGATTTTATGCGGTCTTGTGCCTCTTGTGCGCGCAATAAGCCCTCACGACAAAAACCAGCTAGTCTTCTGTTGCCGTTACCCGTGCCTACCTGCCCGTGGTCTCACGTGGCTATGGACTTCATTACTGATCTGCCGCCATCATCTGGCAATACCGTTATCTGGGTGGTAACAGACCGCTTCTCTAAGATGTCCCATTTTGTCCCTCTACCAGGTTTGCCTTCAGCCCCACGTCTTGCCAGTCTCTTCTTCCAGCACATCTTCCGGCTTCATGGCCTTCCCCGGCACATCATTTCTGATCGAGGTGTTCAGTTCGTGTCCAAGTTCTGGAGATCTCTGTGCAATCAGCTGCAAGTGAAATTGGGACCCCGGTTCTTGGGTCCATTTGAAATCCGCATCAACCCGGTGGCCTACAAATTGCGGCTGCCTCCTAGCATGCGCATACCCAACTCCTTCCACGTTTCCCTCCTCAAGCCAGTCATCTTAAACCGCTTCACCCGACAAGTTCCTCTCCCTCCGGCCCCACAAGCGGACTCTACTGATGTCTTCGAGGTGAAGGAGATCCTGGATACTAAGACAGTGAGAGGTAGGCGGTTGTTTCTGGTAGACTGGAAGGGATTTGGTCCTGAGGAGAGATCTTGGGAGCCAGAGGATAACATCTTGGACAAGAGCCTGCTCCAACGTTTTCTCAGGCCCAAGAAGAGAGGGAGGCCAAAGGGGGGAGGGTACTGTCACGGGTGCTCCCGCGATCCCTGTCTCGGATCGCAGGCGCATCCGTGCCCCCCTATTTACCCCCACTGCAGGCCGGTCTCTGCACTCACCTCTCCCGGCTCCTGCTCTTCCCCGGACTGCCGTGCTCGCGCGTCCCCGCCTCCTTGGGCGCGCGCGCGGCTCCTGCCGAAAATTTAAAGGGCCAGCGCACCGCTTATTGGTGCACTGGCTGAACCTCACCTTTAAGAATCCTGCCTCTTCCTGTGTCCCCTGCCAGATCTTTGTGCCTCATAGCCTTAGAGAAAGCTTCCAAGCGAGTATTCCTGCGTTCCTGTGTATTCCTGCATATTCCTGTATTCCTGTGTTCCTGTGTATTCCTGTGTGTTCCCGCTCCTGAGTCCTGTGTTGCCGTGTTACCTGAGTTCCTCCGTGTTGCTGTGTTCCGTGTGCCTGTGTTCCCGTTCCCACCTGCCTGGACCTCCTGTTGCTGACCCCGGACTTGGACCTGATGTTGCATCTCTGCCACCTGCCCTGACCCTGTGCCTGGACCTGTCTACGAGATTGTCATCCGCTAAGGTACCTCGACCTCGGCTGCCACCGTGGGCTAGTCACACCTGGGAACGACCTAGTGGTATCCTGCCGCAGCAAGTCCAACCCGCTTTGCGGCGGGCTCTGGTGAATACCAGGTGCCGCTAGGCTCCGGTTCCGGGTGTTGGCTAGTTACATCTCCCGCGGTGGTCCAGAGGATCCACTGATCCTAACATGTATAACGTGAATCTATCTTTAGTCAGCACCGCATTGAATGCATGGTGCAGTTGCATAAACCGGAAATAACCCGAATCCATCCCTGTGAAACGATTCAAAAACAACTTATAATCGCATAATTGAGACTTAATCAAAATTTGTGAAAACAACCTGACCCCCTTTTTAAACCAGTACTCACTATCCGGAATAGATTTAAATTCTCCAAAGTGAAAATTCTCCCATATTGGGGTGAACCACAAAATACCATCAATACCCTTTAACTTTTTATATGCCTCCCAACATTTTTCGAGTAACCCCGCCATGTGAATATTCTTATAATTATTAAACCTTAATGCAACACTTTCTAACAAAGAAAAAATAGAATCCCGACTTCCCATGCTAAGCTCTATTAATCTACCAAAGACATTGCAGTTCTTTCTCGTAAGAAAGGCCAATTGTGAGGCTAAAAAGTAACCAAAAAGATAAGGGACCCCCAGCCCCCCGTCCTCCAAAGGACAGTAGAGAGAAGCCCAATCCTAGCCCGCCTCTTCCCCCATATCAAATCTCTAACCAAACCCTCAAGCATTCTGAATAGTTTCTTGGAGAGCCAAATCGGGGATACCGCTAAAGGGTAAAGAAGTTGCGGGAGGAGGATAATTTTAACAATACCTATCAGCTCTAGAAAAGGGCATTTTTATCCATCCCAAGATATTCCTTCTTATCTTGTTAACAATCGGCTTTATATTTAATTCCATATACCTCCCAAGATCCCCAGAGATACGTATTCCCAGGTATTTAAAGGAATCACCCCTTTCTAACCAGGAGATTGGTAGATCTTCCTCTCGTCCCACACCATCTATAGGAAGAAGGACCGATTTTCCCCAGTTGATCTTAAGTCCCGAAAAAGATCCAAACCTATGTACCAACTTAATAGTCTCCCGTATAGAGTTATCTGAACTCTGAATGGTCAGCAGGATGTCATCCGCGTACAAGGATATCTTGTCCCTCTCTCCCCCACACCCCCAGCCCCTAATCTGATCAGAATCACGAATCCAAATAGCCAGAGGCTCAACAAGGGAAAAAGGAAGAGGGAGAGCGGACATCCCTGCCGATTCCCCCTATACAATTTAAAAGGCTCAGAGAGCAATCCATTGACACACATCCTCGCTATAGGGGAGTGATACATGATCTTAACCCACTTAACAAATACCCCACCTAACCCGAATCTATCCATAACCTTCCATAGGTAGCGCCACTCCACCCTGTTGAACACTCTAACAGCGTCTAGAGACAGGATGGAGTGGTCCCCTTTAGTTCCCAATTGAATATCTGAGAACAATCTATGAAGGTTATGCCCCGTACTCCTTGACGGGATAAACTCGTTTTGAACCGGGTGGACAATGACGGAAATCACCTTTTTCAGCCTAGAGGAAAGAATTTTTGCTAAGATTTTTATATCAGAATTCAATAAAGAGATCGGTCTATAAGAACCCATCTCAACTTCATCTTAATCCTTCTTAAGAATCAATACTATAGCGGCCTCCGTCATTGAGCCCTGTATCGCCCCCTCTGTAAGTGCTGCAAACACCACTTTTAGTATTGGAGACAAAACATTCTTATACTTTCTATAAAAGGCAAAGGGTAAACTGTAAAGTCTGGGTGCTGAATCTGACGATAAAGTCCTGATGGCTTCCAAAATCTCTTCTGCTCCTATAGGATCATTCAATGGAAGCCTCTCTTCCTCTGACAGGCTAGGGATAGGGATCGACTCCAAAAAACTATCTAACTGACTATCCGTATATCTTGCTTCTGATGCATAGAGCGCTTCATAGAAGAGCCTAAAGCTCTCCAGAATTGCTCTCTGTTCTTGTACCAGATTTCCTGTGGGATCTAAGATTGCATGTACCCCTTGATTACTATCTTTTAAAAAAAAAAAATAAGAAAATTAGAACATTAGCCAAAAGTTTGCCCGGTTTACCCCCATCCACATAATTTCTATATCCCCTAAATAAAGCTCTATGCTGGGATTTCTCTGTTATAAAGGAGCTATAAGCCGATTGGGCCCCCAAGAACTTATCTCTATCTGCTTCCGAGGACGTAGCAACCTAGGTCTCCTGGCTAAGATCTAACTCAGTTTTAAGTTTTAGCTCCCTCTGCCTAAATTCCTTTTTCTTCCAGTTAATCTCTGAAAAGAAAATACCACGTAAATAGGCTTTCAACGAATCCCCCGCCCTCCCTGGTTCCCCACTCCTCGAATTACATGTCCAGAATTCTTGTATCAATCTATTTATCTTCTCCTCATTATTCAGGATTGAGAGCCAGTGAGGGTTAAGTCTAAAAAAACTTCCTCTTTCCAAACATGTTCGCCTCTGCATCCTCAATAAGAGGGAAACCGGGCCGTGGTCAGAGACCACTATAGACTCATATTTCATTCTTTCTATAAATCCAAGAAACGCATCATTGGCCAAATATAAGTCAAACCTGGACAAAGATGAATGAGTCCAACTGAAGCAAGAGAAGGTGGGTTTATCCAAATACTTTGTACACCATACGTCCTTAAACAACCAGCTTTCACAGAACGTTCTTAAGCCCGGGGACCCCCTATCTTTTTGCCTACCCGAACTACTCAGGAGTGCCTGTCCAAGTCCCCATCAAAAACTGCATTAAAATCCCCCAAAACCAGTACCGGATTGTCCTCCCTATCTTTAGTAAACTGGATTAGCGCATTTAAAACTTCCATTGAAAACGGAGGTGGGATATAATGAGTATAATGTATAATAAGCAAAATAGAAAAATAAACCTCCCTTTTTTATCCGTCTTGAACGCTAATATTTTTATATCCACCCTGTTATGAATGAGGACTGATACTCCCTTGGAGAATGCGGACCCACATGAATGGAAAACAAAAGATGCCTACCTTCTATCAAGCCAGGCCATGGTTTTGGGCGTGAGATGTGTCTCTGTTAAACAAACAATACCAGGCAAATGTCGGGCCACAATGTTGTTTACAATGCATCGCTTTCGACGATCATTATGACCCCTGACATTCCACACAAAAACCTGAGTAGACATTTTCTTATAGAAAAAAAAGGAAGAGAGAGAGAAAAAAAGGAAAAAAATAAATAAAAATTTCCCTCACCCGGCTCAGTGTGTCTCTCCATCCCCCAAGCAACCCACCCAACTTTTGACCTACCGCTAAGTGGAGGTCTCAATAAAGCTCCTAACTTCCATTCCACCCCCGCCTCCACCCAAGCCACTGAAAGACCAAGACAATACAACATTATTACAAAGTATCCGCCGATACAGGACTTCCATTTTAGAAGCCCTTTGATTCCAACCAATTAGAGGCCTCAGTAGGGTTATCAAAAATACAGTGGGATCATTATAAACCACCCTCAACTTGGCTGGATACAATAATGAGAACTTCATCCCCACCTCCTTCATATGGAGTTTAACATCTTTAAACTTTACGCTTTTCTGCTGTGTTGCCAGGGAGAAATCAGGAAAGATAGAGATCTTGACTCCATTATAAGTCAAGTCTTGTTTAGAACGTGAAAATCTTATAATCCTATCCCGATCCTGGGAACAAAGAATTTTTGCTAAGATGACCCTGGGAGGTGCACCTGGAACCGAGGGCTTACCAGGGACCCGGTGGGCCCTCTAAATCATAAATAGAGAGCCCCTCAGGGCCCATTATTTCTTTAAGCCAAGATTGAACCCATTGCACCAGGGAATTTTCTCAGAGTTCCTCAGGGAGACCAATTATACGGATGTTAGAGCACCTAGAGCGGTCTTCTAGGTCCGTCAGTTTTTCCCTCAGGAGAGTCGGTGTTTTCACCATACCCCCAACCTCCTTCTTAAGGATTTTGGTTTCCCCCTCTAGGGTTCTAACCTGACTCGTCACATTAGACACCTTGTCCCGGATCTTAATCATTTCCTCCTTCACAAGTCCTATATCGGATGACAGGGACGCAACCTGTTTGTCCAGCCCCTCCACCGTTGTCCCTATCTTCTGAACAGTTGATAAGATTTCCACCCAGATTGGGTTAGTGTCGTCTTCTTTTCCCTCTATTACAACCTCAGGGGCAGATTTAGCAGAATGTTCTCCTGGGGGAGGAGGGGGTAATACCGCTTTTAGCAGTTTGACGGGTTTTTGTAATGCGGGAATTCCATATTTTTTCTAGCTTTCCGGACAAATCTGATTTCCCACCACTCCGATCCTTCCCTTCCTTCGGGGACCCTCCACCCCACCCCCCTGATTTTCTCCCAGAATTTTTCGGGGGCATTTTACTATCTTTCCTTTTCCTCTCTTCTCCCTTTCCTTCCCTCCTTCCTTCCCCTTCTCTTCCTTTCTTCTCCCTGACCCTGCTTATATTGGGACAAAAAACTTCTCCCGTCACTCCAAATTGAAACGGTTACTATGTGTACACTTATCCACAAAGTTAGCTTACATCACTCTATTTAAATTGCAAAGAAAACAGTCAGATTTTAGAAAACAGAGTAACAGTGGGGGAGTTAAGCCCAGTAACACTTCTTGGGGAACCAAATAAAACGTCCAGCGAGGTATTAACAAAGTCTGCCCCAGCAGAAAATAAATCAATCCAGTGAAGGGACTCCTGATAGATAATCAATTAAGTATGGCAATAAGCGGAAGCCTTTTTCCCGTTAAGAGGATATAGTTAGTTAGTACATGCAGTTAATAAGAAGAAGTCACTGACCAGGACTTTCCAATAGAAAACGTTGATTAGCAGCACAGTCAGATTAGTAAAGTTAGTGAACAACAGCAAGGAGGTAGCAGATATATGCCATTCCAGACGGATAGAGCGGCAACGCGCGTGACCGTACGGCCCACCGGGATGTCAAACGTTCGCCAGATAACCACTTCAGAGGCAGGCACCCTCCAGCTTAGCAGCGTCCTCTTTGTGCACAGCCAGGCACTGCATACCAGCTCCAACTCTCAGCCGAGGTTCCAGCTTCCAACAATCGCTCCAGGGGGCAGTCACCGCTCCAGCTGCTTCAGCCGTTCAAGCATTTTGTCATCATATCTGAACTGCTCTGCCAGGACTGCAACTTCTTTGGACACTGGGGGCAGTGTTGCCAGCAGGGCTCTTGGCGCCTCACCGTGGATCAGACCCTACTGGTGTGCTTACTGGGGGATCCGAACCCTCCTGCCGCAGCCGCAGGGTCCGTTAAGTGCCCGAGACTGTCAGCTTCTCTCCTTGTCAGGTTCCGCCTCCTGGCAGCATGCTCAGTTACTTACACTGTACACTGCAATACAAGTGTATTGCAGTGTAATACACTGAAGCCAGGTATTAAAGTGATCAATAAAGGCAGTGGCAAGATGACAGCCACTTGGAAGTTAGAGGGAATATAGATGAGGATGGAGTGGACTTCAATAGAGGGAAAGGTGAGAGAGGGTAGAGGTGGGATTGGGCTGAAGGAGCAGTTATTAGACAGGAGGATACCAACTCCTCCACCAGGTTTATTGCAGGGCCGGGGAGGAGGCGACCATAACATATCTCATAATCATATGTTCACATGAATAAATAAGCATTATATTACTAGAACTGAAATAACTGAAAGTCAGCGTTTCAGCTAGAAATTTTAAGATGGTGACAACCTGCAAAATATAGCAATATAGCAATTTAAAACTGATTTTAAAGTAAAGGCACCCCTAATCCCCATATTTTTAAAGCAGACAACCAGGCGTTTGTATTTGCCTTGATTAACATTTGCCAGCCTGTACCACCCTCATGTAACTTTGTGACAAACACAAATTATTAAACAAAAAGTGCATTTAAAATGCCATGAAAACATAAAGCTCACATCAAAGCGGAGGTTTATGCACAAATAGGGATTTAAAAATAATAACACAAAGAGAGCAGATTTATATACCACAATTCACAACATCAAGAATTTACACTCCCAAAAATGCTAAAAAAAAGAAACCGTGGGGTCACGGGTGTCCCTGCGATCCATGTCTTGGATCACGGGGAAACCTGTGCTCTGCTGCCACTTCCCCTCGGCACAGTACTTACCTGTCCCGGCTCCTATTGGCTCCATTGCGGTCCCGTCCAGGCTGCAGGTCTGTCTCCTGTGTAGGCCGCATGCTCCCGCTGCTAGGGCGAGCGCGCCTACTCTCTAGGAATTTAAAGGGCCAGCGTCCTCCTTATTGGTGCTGGCATACCTGGCTCTGCTATATAGCCTGGCTACTCCCAGCATCCCCTGCCGGATCTTCATGTCCTGTTACTGAAGAGAAAGCCCTCCGTGTTCCCGAGCGTTTCCAGATGCCTCTGTGATTCCAGTGTTCCATGGTGTTCCTGTGTTCCGTAGTGTTTCGTGCTGTTCCTGTGGCGGTCCCGGTATCCTGTGGCGGTCCCGGTATCCTGTGGCTGTCCCGGTATCCTGTGGCTGTCCCGGTATCCTGTGGCGTTCCCGGTATCCTGTGGCGTTCCCGGTATCCTGTGGCGGTCCCAGTATCCTGTGGCGGTCCCGGTATCCTGTGGCGTTCCCGGTATCCTGTGGTGGTCCCAGTATCCTGTGGCGTTCCCGGTATCTTGTGGCGTTCCCGGTATCTTGTGACGTTCCCGGTATCTTGTGGCGTTCCCGGTATCCTGTGGCATTCCCGGTATCCTGTGTCGTTCCCGGTATCTTGTGGCGTCCCGGTTTCCCCTGCCATCCGTGGTCCTGCATGCCATCTGTGGTCCCCGTGTTCCTACCTTGGCTGCCGCCGCGGGCCTGCTCGCGACCTGGTGACTCCCCGCCGCAGCAAGACCATCCCGGGCTCTGGCGAAGACCAGGAGATCACTTAGACTCCGCTCCCGGGTGCGGCTAAGGTTGTTTTCTCCCGCGGTGGTCCAGGGAGTCCACTGTTTATCCCCCGAGATTGTGACACGTGGCTTTTTTGGTTTCTATCCACAATTGTGTTTAAAAGTATATAACTCACAAAGAAGCACATATTCTGTCACAATCTATTTTTTCCCCAGAAATCATGATGAAAACAAGAATAACTTTTTGATTCATACACACTTTCACCTTCATGCAACTTTGCTGTAACAGTAACAGTAACAGTAATAAAATGCAAAAATTGCATTCAAATTCAAAATTTCCTCTAAAATATGTACAGATCCAGACTACTTACATAAACAGAAAGATGTGAGGAATTCATACATACCACATGTGTATATGCACCGAAATATGCAGCGAAGGGAATGTTAAATTCACAGGGAGCGCCAAATTTTTTACAGAAAATTGCACTGAACTTCACACTGATATATTATTGTACGCTCCCTTTACACAATGGTAACCCAAATATAAACCTGTATATCCATAAACCAAGCTAATGAGATAATAAAAGTCACTTTTAGATGTGCGCCAATGTATTAGCTGAGCAATAACCTTCCTTGGTTCATACGAATTTGAGTGAGAATGCCAGTATGGATATAAATATTGGGTATAAATAGTGGAGGATGGTGTAAAATAAAAACTTTATTACGGAACATGTTTGTGTTTTGGTGTTAAATATATCCACTTTATGAACACGTTCTGGGTCACTGTGTTAATAAGTATCCACATTAGGCGGAGAGTATCGAATGTCATTGTGTTGCTAAATTTTCCTATCGTGAAATAAAAAAACCTATCGCGAAATAAAAGGCAATCGGAGGCCAAGTGTGTTCTTAGAATATTGTGGATACCAGAGGGTTAAAAACAAGAACATTAGTTGATATTATCCCTTATCAAAATTTTGTAATATATGAAGTCAATGAGGCACATTTACTTACCTGGTCACTGGAGTTCACTGATATTTACTTTATCTGTGAGGTGCAGCAGCTCCTGTGTGAAGTAAATTCTCCCTGTAGCCTGGCAGCTAGAAATATCTGAAAGGGGGATACACTTCAGATGGCTATATATTTGGCTTTGTGACATATTTGTGTTTCTAGGTGTCAGGAAAACAGAGATATTAAATGTTAAATTGCCGTCGTAACGAGTGATTTATATATATATAAAATCGCACATGAAATTTTCACTTTAAACTTGAATATCTCTGGTTCCCTGACATGTATAAAGACAATTTTTGATTCATTTGAAAGAAGAGATTCTCCTCTTCCAGGGGGCCCTGGGCAAATGCCCATTTTGCTACCCCTATTGCCAGCCTTGCCCATGGAGAGGGGGAGAAGGAACTTTCCTGAAGACATGAGGTAAGAGAAACACTGCCTTGTATGATTAGCCCATACCCTTGGGACTCCTGGTTAAAGTACCCTAGGGAGTCAGAAAAATAGTAAAATTAAAAATTAAAAAAAAGTTACAAAATAATTATAATAAAAGAACCTATAAATTCAAATCACCCCCCTTTCACTAGAACTGATATAAATATAAATAAACAGTGAAAATCATTAACACATTAGGTATCGCCGTGTCCGAAAATGCCTGATCTATCAAAATATAATAATGTTTTTTCACTGCATTTAACCCTGTAACGGAAAATAGTGCCTAAAGCCGAAAAAATGTTTTGCCATTTTGAAAAATATAAAAAAATCAATAAAAAGTCAAAAGGTCGAACTGTCCTAAAAATGGTAGCATTGAAAACTTCATCAGAAGACTCAAAAAATTACTCTACCCACAGCTCTGTAAATTGATGTATGAAAAATGTACTAGCATCAGAAGATGGCAAAATGAAAAAAAAATTCTACACAAGTTTTTAATTTTTGTAAATGTCTGAAAACATTATAAAACCTATTCAAATTTGATATCCCCGTGATCGCACCAACCCAAAGAATAAAGTAGACCTGTCATTTGGGGTGCACAGTTAAAGCCGTAAAATCCAAGCCCACAAGAAAACGGCGCAAATGCGTTTTTTCACCATTTTCACAGCATTTTGAATTTTTTGCCCACTTCCCAGTACACGGTATGGAATAATAAATACCATCACTATGAAGTGCAATTTGTTACGCAGAAAACAAGCCACCACTGAGCTCTGTACATTTAAAAATAAAAAAAATAGTTATAGATTTGAAAATAGAAATGAAAAAACAAAAAAGGCGAGGTCCTTAAAGAGTTAATATCGCATAGTCCAAACATAAATAACCACACAGAAAACCATTGCTTAACCATTCTCAATTGTGGGGTGACTCAGATTCGGCCACAGCTTAATTGAAACCATTAATAATTTAACCATTTCTTTATTTGAATACATACACACTTTTAACCATTCCACTTTACATAACACCAGATACCCCCCTATATGCCTGCCTTATGTAAGGGCATGTAGGGCAGTGCTCTCTGAAAAACCGCCCACTGTTACAAAAAATACACGAAAAAGTTACAAAAGGGGGGGGGGAAGCAAAACCATTGAAAAAGAGGGTGAGTCTCTGCTGTTCAGAGTATCTAAGCATGTGCTCACCTTCTGTACCACCCACGTTACTAGCCACGCCTCCAGCACATGTCCCTCTGATGAATGAAGATGAGAGAGGGAAGAGCAACCTCCAATTAAAGGGGCCACTTTAATTGTATCCGGACTGCTAGCCAACGGCTATACACCTGAGGGCTATCAAGTTTTGAAAGGCATTAGGAAAACTACTTCAACACATGTAAATACATTTTCTTAGTAGCAGCGTTTGTGTGACATTGTTAGTCATCAGACCCCTGTTCTCATGATCCGCTAGGATTCCATTACTGAGCCCCCACCCATCAGCAATTTAGGCCCTATCTGACAACCCCTAATACTACTGACAAACTAACCTATACAATGCTCTCCATAATTAAAGACGTTGAGGGAGTGGGGGGCATCAAAACAAGAAAGCTGTTGTATTTACCCCCTCTGGTGCTCCAATCCAGCATCGTGCCTGCCATCACTCCCGGAATGTATGTATACAGAGGCGCAGCAGTGATATCACAACTGAAGCGGCAGCCGCTACAGGTCCTGGCTGTGGTCAGTGTAACACTTACACAGGCCGCAGGTTGAGGCTGCACTGGGAGCGCTTTGGTGGTGACATCATTGCTGTATCTCTGTATACATAAGGACCAGGGGTGATGGGGACAGGTGCTGAAGTACTGTTCATTATTACTTATGTTTGGGCAATGTTTAACTCATTAAGGCTTGTACATCATGGTACTGTTAAGGATGCATGAAAAGTGCTCACAAGCTGAGTCCTCTTTATACACTCACCGGCCACTTTATTAGGTACACCATGCTAGTAACGGGTTGGACCCCCTTTTGCCTTCAGAACTGCCTCAATTCTTCGTGGCATAGATTCAACAAGGCGCTGGAAGCATTCCTCAGAGATTTTGGTCCATATTAACATGATGGCATCACACAGTTGCCGCAGATTTGTCGGCTGCACATCCATGATGCGAATCTCCGGTTCCACCACATCCCAAAGATGCTCTATTGGATTGAGATCTGGTGACTGTGGAGGCCATTTGAGTACAGTGAACTCATTGTCATGTTCAAGAAACCAGTCTGAGATGATTCCCTCTTTATGACATGGCGCATTATCCTGCTGAAAGTAGCCATCAGATGTTGGGTACATTGTGGTCTTAAAGGGATGGACACGGTCAGCAACAATACTCAGGTAGGCTGTGGCGTTGCAACGATGCTCAATTGGTACCAAGGGGCCCAAAGAGTGCCAAGAAAATATTCCCCACACCATGACACCACCACCACCACTGTGAACCGTTGATACAAGGCAGGATGGAGACGCCAAATTCTGACCCTACCATCCGATTGTCGCAGCAGAAAACGAGACTCATCAGACCAGGCAACGTTTTTCCAATCTTCTACTGTCCAATGTCGATGAGCTTGTGCAAATTGTAGCCTCAGTTTCCTGTTCTTAGCTGAAAGGAGTGGCACCCGGTGTGGTCTTCTGCTGCTGTAGCCCATCTGCCTCAAAGTTCGACGTACTGTGCGTTCAGAGATGCTCTTCTGCCTACCTTGGTTGTAACGGGTGGCGATTTGAGTCACTGTTGCCTTTTTATCAGCTCGAACCAGTCTGCCCATTTTCCACTGACCTCTGGCATCAACAAGGCATTTCCGCCCACAGACCTGCCGCTCACTGGATGTTTTTTCTTTTTCGGACCATTCTCTGTAAACCCTAGAGATGGTTGTGCGTGAAAATCCCAGTAGATCAGCAGTTTCTGAAATACTCAGACCAGCCCTTCTGGCACCAACAACCATGCCACGTTCAAAGGCACTCAAATCCCCTTTCTTCTCCATACTGATGCTCGGTTTGAACTGCAGGAGATTGTCTTGACCATGTCTACATGCCTAAATGCACTGAGTTGCCGCCATGTGATTGGCTGATTAGAAATTAAATGTTAACAAGCAGTTGGACAGGTGTACCTAATAAAGTGGCCGGTGAGTGTATGTGCGATCAGCACATTGTAATGAATGAGGAGGAAAATCCCCATATACTTCCATACTGTAGTATGGCAGTATATGATAGGATTGATCAGACAACCTTGGGTTTAAGCACCCTAGGGAGTCTGAAAAATAGGAAAAATTAAATAAAAAAAAAAAGTTTAAAAAAAATTATAATAAAAAATCCTAAGAATTCAAATCACCCCCCTTTCCCTAGAGCTAATATCAATATAAATAAACAGTACAAATCATCAACACATTAGGCATCGCCACGTCTGAAAATGCCAATGTATTAAAATATAATAACGGTTTTTCACTGCGTTTAACCCCTTAACATAAAACACCCAAAGTCGAAAATGGGACTTTTTTGCCATTTTAAAATTATAAGAAGTCCTAGAAAAAAGTGATCAAAAGGTCATACAGTCCCAAAAATTATAGAATTAAAAACGTGATCAAAAGTCGCAAAAATAACACTACTCACAGCTCCATACACTAAAGTATAAAAAAGCTATGATCGCCAGAAGATGGCAAAATTTTATTTATTTATTTATTTTGTACAGGAGGTTTCAATTTTTGTAAATGTATGAAAACATTATAAAACCTATTTGGTATCCCCATAATCGTACCGACCCAAAGAATAAATAATACATGTCATTTGGGGCGTACAGGAAAAATCCAAGCCCACAAGAATACTGCGCAAATGGGTTTCTTTCCTTGCATTTGGAATTTTTTTTCCGCTTCCCAGTACATGGCATGGAATGTTCAATACAATCAATATGAAGTGCAATTTGTTATGCAGAAAACAAGCCATCACACAGCTCTGTACATGGAAAAATAAAAAAGTTATAGATTTCTGAAAGTGGGGAGTGAAAAATGAAAATGAAAAAAGAGCTGTGGCCATTTTATGTAATGAAGAACATCTTTTGAAATTTTAACAATTTGAGCGCTTTTTATTATTTATAATAGGCACAAATGCAGTTATGTAGAAACTGAAGCTGCACATTACTGTGCAAGACAAGGTGCTCTAAGGGTGCGGTCATGCGTACCGCTTTGATTACGCTTATAAACTAAATCAAAGAGCATTGGGCCGTGCCACAGTGCAATCGCATATGCATTTCTAAGGACACAAATGTGGTCAGTGTCTTGTATTGTTTAAATGCAAGACACCGGGTACTGGTTACCGACCACGAGGTACGAATGACCAAACCCTGAGACGCTCTGGTGACATAGCCGAAGCGCCCCATTTTAATTAGCATAATTACTTCTTAGTAGGAGTCTACCATCAGTAAACCTGACGGTAAATGTCCTTTTAGCATCCTTGTGCCATGTGTTCAGTAGCTTTTAGTTATCACACAGGGAAAGCTGTGGACAAGCCTCTTAGGAAACGTTTTACAAGGCATTTTGACAGAAAGCAGACAGTCGCATGTATTATTTTGTTGTGCCTTTTGATGCAGGGTTTTATGTCAAAACTTTCTTTTCTTATTTATAAATGAATTTAATTTTCTTATATAACTTGCCTTTTATTGTCCAATCTTTGCTTAAAAAGTGCATACAATCCTGCATCAAACAGCAATTGTAAACCTTTCCTATAAGCAGCTAACACATGCCTGCACACACACATATAATCAGCTCTCTCCATTCCCAGAGAGCACAGCCAGGTGACACATGCCTGTCCATGTGTACCTAACACTCATCCGCCTGCCCATCCTCCATGTTCATTGGTTATAACTGGGTCAAGCTCCTCCTGCCTACACTGTGATTGGACAAAAATAGGTCAGAGTCCACCTGCCTCTCCCCATGTCACTGCCACATGACTATCCCAGTGAAACTTGGAAAACACAAACACATTGAGGCAGACGACACTGACAATACAGCGGAGGCACTGCTGAAATAGGAAATAAATAAATAAATGGTGCACAGAAAAAATGCTGCAAACTCAGGAGCTGATTGGTTGTCCAAAACGTCTCATTACATGGATGTAGCTGCTGCAGACTCCTCCTGGATTCTCACTGCTGGAGAGGAAAAGAAGAGAAAAAACAAACATTTTTCGATTGATCAGGAAATGGGGGAACTCCTGGTCTCTCCCCTTTCCCAGCACATCCAGTGCCAACTAGGACCCTGCTGAACTGCTGTCACCCTATGTGCTCGCTCCCTGCAGGCAGCATTCACATTGAGTCTTTCTGATTAGAAACAAGAGAAGAAGACAACCTGTAATAGGCCTTATTATCGGTCTCATTGTATTCTATAGTAGTGTCAGAAGTGGAGATGGCACGGCCAACAGCCCAGCTGGCTGGCAATGAGAAGCTCCAGGGCCAGCAGCATCACACGCCTCCTATAGGGGTACCAGGGGCTGGTATGGTAAGCCTGAAGAGCTTGCTGCAAGGACCTATTAAGGGGCAAGATCGCAGGGCAAAGGAACTATCCAATTGTAAGTACCACATAAAGCAAATCGTAAGTACATTTATCCTTAATGCAGATGTGTCAGTCCCACAGCTGTTAATGTATCCAATGTGTCTTTTCTGCTTCCTGCTATACTTTGTGTTGGAGCTAGTAAAAGACTATGAAACCCAAATTTCAATCAAAATGCATTTGGCTACCTGTATATTTAACCATTTTATTGTGTGTGGGTTGACTTTAGCTTACACAATCATATGCTATGTTATCTGAGAAGCATTTAAATTCAAACCAATGGATGGGTAAAGTATTTATAGAGCTTGTTTTATCATTCTCCATCTTATACCTATTGAGTGGTCTGTAGTATAGATGTGCATTAAAATTTTGGGTTGATCATGTCAGATGTGTAATTAAAGAGCTAGAAAATTGATTTATCCCATTACTTTGTATGATCCTTTTTCAAGATCTAAGATATTTAATCCCCCTTAATGTAATATACATGGAATGACACATTTTGTTGGCAGTTCTCACCAAATATCTAGTCTCTATTATGTTCCCACTACTCCTGATTCCTAAAGCAAGCACAGTGCCATTGGAATCTTTTATACATTTTTATATACCTGTGTTCCTGCCCTGCATCCTATACAAATGTCAATTTAAGAAGCAATCTTCTCCATTTATCTTCTCCATATATAAGTATATATTTCTTGGCCTTTGTCAGAAGAAAATAAAGCCTACACAGTCATGCAGTGTTTAATCACTATAATATATATATATATATATATATATAAATATATATATATATATATATTTATTTTTTTTATTTTTTTTTCTTTTCAGTATTATTTTACATTCATTAATATTTATGTCTATTTATTTCCCACTAGCGTGATATGGGGTCAGTCCGCATACCATAATTCACAATTTATTTCCACAATATGTGAATGGGATCTTTAAAATCCTATTCAGAGTCTTTGCTCTAAATTTTCCTTTAACTTGTGACTCATGCCTCTCAACCTCCGACACCTAAGTTTATTTGGAACCAAAATGACATTGATAATAAATATGTTGATTTAATGCCTGCATACATACCACCATATAATAGACAGACATTTTCTCTATGACATTTTCTCAAGTTCATAAAATTTCTATAATGGCAACAGACACAGACCTATGTTATCTACATATGGATTTTTTTTTTAGTCTATTACGGTTAAGCTGTAATAGTCGGGCCTCTTGCATACGAAAGTATTATGGGGACACGTGGCAGCCGTTGTTTCAGTGGCTTGCACACGTTCCAAACTACTTTTTGGGATTATGCCCAAGACTGTTGATTCCAAGACCGCATGCATGACTGCTTGGGCCGCATATTACAGAGCAGGTCCTTTTCCTGCCTGAGTTTGCTGCATGAGGCTCCCACGATTATGAGAGATGGGCCACAAACAAGGGATCTGGACCCATTGTTTGAACCCCAGAAATAGCACACATTTGTGTGGAAGAGGCTTCATCAATGGCGGATGGGCAGGCGCCTAGGGCCTTATATGAAGATCCGTGAACTTCTAAAAAAAACCCTCTATACTCAACTTTGGTTTCTTCTCCCTGGCTCCATCTTTTCCTTCTGGCCCAGGCGGTGTCGCGGCCGTGTAACGTCATATCGTGTGTGCGCCGCACCAACAGAAAGAAAAGAGGATGAAGCTGCGGGGTTGGGAAGAAGAAGCCGAAAGTGAGTATATATAGAGGTTTTTTTTTTTTCAAGAGGTCCCTGTTGTGGACTTTTCACTAATAGGGGGAGGGGGCTGTGGATATTCTGTAAAGGGGCCGGGGCGGCTTTAGACATGTAAAGGGGTGCATCTTTTCTTTAAAGGGGGCATCTGCTGTGAACATTTCATTAAATGGGGCATCTCATGTGGACATTTCTGTAAAGGGGGCTTCTCTGTGGACATGTTATTAAAGGGGAGCTCTGCTGTTGACATTATTAAAGGGGGTCTCTGCTGTTAACATTCCATCAACCTGTTACTGCTCTGCGTCCAATATATAGGACTCACAGCATTGGGCGCTAACGCTCAGCGTCCAATATATGGGACGCAGAGCTGAGACCGGAGCTGGGCCAACATCATAAAACATGGAGTAACACCGCCGTGGGTGTTAAACCCGTTAAATGCCGCTTTTGTGGAGTCTGGCAAAGGTCTCCCCCCCCCCACACCATCTTCGATTGTTTCTATGGTAGCCCTGAGGTCTGATCAGGACCCCAGGGATATCCGCAGGCAGTGCCTGTAAGATCTTGTCTGTGATGTTAAAAGGTGCAGTGTCAGCCTATGCATGTGCATATATCAGTATTGCAGGGTATTATCAGATGATTGCTTTATGTGCCATGGTGGAAGGAATAAAAAAAGTAATCCAATAAAACAGAAATTAATAAAAATGCCAAAATCCACATAAAATGACAAATAATGTCATGATTTTGTGAAATAGGTCAAAATCATAAAAAAAAAAAAAATGATTTGTACCTATTTATCCCAAAAAAAATGTAATTAAAAAACATATCTACTCCTGAATGATACTGGTACAAAGTAGTACATGTCCCTGCAAAAAAACAAGCCATCAACCAGCTACGTCGACAAAAAAATAAAAGTGCCACTTGGAAGACAGCGATGCAAAATCGATTGATTTTTCCCCATATTAGGTTTTATTGTGAGAAATGGTATCCACGTCATCATACTGACCCATAGAATAAAAATAAGAAGTTTATATAAATATGGTAAACATAAAAAAACTAAAGTAAAAAATCAATTACATAATTCAGGCTTTTTTACTCCTCCACCCCCAAAAAAGTTATTACGTTTTTAACAATGGGGCTTACCAACCACAAAGTGGTATCTTTGGAAAATACAAAAGGGCGCCAGTGAGGAAACTAAAATCCTCTAAGTTCTATAGGATAAAACTGGAAGCTGCAGGGTGCACCTTCCCTTCTGCAGCTCTCTGTACGCCCATGCAACAAGTAACATCCACATGTGGAGTGTCTCCGTACTCAGGAGAAATTGCATAACAAATTTTAAGATGGTTTTTCTTTTTTTTATCTTTTGGAAACATGTAAATTTTAGGGATAAATGAATATAAATTCAAATTAAATGTATTACTGACAAAATGAGACCATTCTAAATTTCAACTACATTTTGTTTTATTTACTACGCACCGCTCAAAGCAATCCTAAAAGCAGTTTTTAATAGTTTGAAGGGTGTGCTTTTGAAAATGGGGGATTCATAGGGGGATTTTTATATTTCAAACTCATTTAAAACAAAATTGATCCCAAAAACTGCTCCGAAGCCGGAGCTGCACAGACACGGGCCTGCTGTTCGGCGCATGCACAGACAGCAGATTCATCGGACGAGGGCGCGCAGTTCCTCGTAGCTGCGTGCCGAAGATTTTCGGTAGGAGGAAAAAAGAGGCTACCGGGGCGTGGAGTAGCCGCCTCGTGTAACCTCAGATGCGGCTACTCCACGCCCCAGTAGCCGCATAAGGAAATTTGAATATTGGGGCAATAAAACTTTTCTAAACATTGCAGGGACGTGAGGATTAGCCCTTAAAAGGGCTATCCTCACGTCCTATTGATCCACCTACCACCCGATCTACCTTTATAGGTAGATTTGTGGTGTTAGGTTCCCTTTAAGAAGTGCCTGCGCCACATTTGTGTCGTACACAACCCTTTTGCGACACCTGCCAGATTACAAGCCAGATTGCGTGTTGAAGGGGTTAAAGGGGAGCTCATCTGTTGACATTTCATTAAAGGGGGGCTTTGCTGTGGACATTTCATTAAAGGAGGGGGTTTGCTGTGGAGATTTCATTAAAGGGGGTGGGGGCTTTGCTGTGGACATTTAATTAATGAGGCGTGGCTGTTGCTGGACATTTTATTAGAGTAGGTTCTCCATTTCCTACCCTAAGGCTTTTTTCAGTTTTTTTATTGTTATGGTAATATAAGGAGCCTTGGCTTATATGCAAGTATTTACAGTATGAGGAGGAGTTCAGCTGCAGAGTGCACAGAGGCTGGGCCAGGGGCAGCATCCACATCTCCTACACTGTCTGGTAGATCTGTTCTGGACGGTTTCATGCAGTTAGGGAATGTGATTGGCTTTCCTAAATAGATGGGCCATAAGAGCACATTTGAAGTTCTTCATTAAATTACTTTTATGAACAGTACAAAATTAAGAATATAGAGTATTTAGAGTAGTACTAAAGTACTAACATCCGGGCATGTGTATTTTGGACGCTGGGGGGGCCCTAGTTGTGTGAACAGCGCAGGGCCCGTCGGACAATTAATCCACCACTGGGCTTCATCATGGTTCATCAATTTCATCAGAGGAAATACTGTAACATGTATTATAGCCTTACTTGGGTGGTTTACTTTACACAGTGCAAAATGAACAAAGCACAATAAATGCTCACAGTTTTACAATAGGGAACTATAGGTAATGTGTGTGTTTTGCCATACAGGCGCTACACTCAACACTTTATGCTGCACACATTTTAGGCCTCATGAGGATTTAGGTGCAGTGAACTGTATGGAGACAAACAAAGTTTCCTGCAGTACAACTTGCTTTCAGTTTCTTGGAATTTCATAGATCACAGTTGAATTTTGCAAATTATATTCTCAGAATTAGTTTCCTGTATTCAGAAAATGTTCTGAATCTATTTAATGTTCATTGTTATGAATATGTTTGGAGTATACAGAAGAGCTTTATTGCACAATAACTTGGAACAATGCCCATAAGCCATAGAAGGCAGGACGTAAGTAAAGGGCATTCCAGGTGAGAAAGGAAGCTCAAACTTGATTGTCTTACATCAGACTGGGTGACTTGCTGCATCACGTGTAGCGCTAGCGTTTACAGGACAAACCATGTGGTTATTTTAATGTATCTATAAGAAAAATCTGTGGACCGTTTATAGCAGCATGTCTTTAACAAGCAAGTAACATACTGCATAGTATCAGTATAGAAGAGCTCATTGTAGTAACTTTGGACTAAACTTTGGGAACATTAAAATGAAAAAATACTCAGTTGATATTCTCTTTTGTGGTCCTGAATCTCACATTATTATTTTATTTACAATGACAATTTAAATGCTCTAGAAGCAAGTGTACAAATTATTGGTGTTAATGTAGTATGAGGTATAAAACTACCAGTTTCATCATTATCCTAGCTTTTATATTTTACCTCAAAAGAGACACTTTTGTTGGATGGGATCACATTTTTATACTGGCAAACTGTAATTCAGTGAAATCCAAGTGAAAACAGCTCCTCATTTAATTATTGTTCAGAGGTTTTACACTCATTAGTTGATAATAATATTCATTACAAATTGACTAGTATTCCCCCTTTGCTGATATTAAACCTCATTCAGCATGATGTGTAGCAGGTTTTTGTTCATGGGCATTTTAGGGTATGTAGAACCCGTTTTCAAGTAACGCAACATTCAAATATGGCCTAATGCACACAAAAGCTAATGTACACTGAGCTAGGCCTGTAAGACAGGACCCTGTGAACCCATAGAACTCTCTGCTTTGGAAGTGTACATTATGTGCCTTTTGTATGAAGCAAATCCCAAAGGTGATAAAACAAGCTAATAAAGACGAGAGGGCACTGTCCCCGTTTGGAGAAATCAAGGTTTAATTACCAGAGACGACAGGGCTTTTTTACTATGAGAACTGTCAATCTGTGAAATAGCCTGCCTCAGGTGCTGGTCACAGCAGGGACAGCAGAGAGCTTCAAGAAGGGTCTAGATGCCTTTTTACACCTAAATAACATTGATGGTTATGTTTTATAGAATTGTTTCCCCTAAATCTCTTCCTCATCCAATCCCTTCCCTAAGACTAAAAAATGAACTAGAAGGAAAGCTGGAAGGTAGATCTTGATATGCGTCACAAAAATATATTTTTTCACAAAATATCATTGATTGATATGTTTAGCTGCCACAAAAAATTTAATTTGTTTGAAATTTGATATTTTTATTTTGCAAAAAATTTTTTTGACCTAATATGTTTGTTTTTAAAAACACAGGGGCAGATTTATCAAGCTGTCTGAAAGTCCTAGTTGCCCATGGCAACCAATCATAGTGCCCCTTTAAAATATTCATGAGCACTGGTAAAATGAGAGGGGGGTGTGCTACGGGACGGCGGGCACACGTTAATGTCAGTGTAGCCTAATATGGTTATCCAGCATATATGGTCTCGCGAACAATAAAATAATAGTAGTAGATCAAATAGATGATGGAAATAACATAAAATAAAACTAATAGTAAAAGCAATATATTGATAAAATGTTCAGTATTCTTATATGTAAACTGAGCCAGGCAGGGAAATACCGGTAGTTATGATAAATATGTGTATTTTTCGAATATAAGAAGCTCCTAAATTTAAGACCCCTCCCAGATTTAGTAATAAAAAAAAGGAGAAATATATTTGACACAAAAAAAATTCCCAGTGGTCACACAGCTCTGCTAAATCCATTAGCCCACATACAAAGTTGATTTTTTGTTATTTTCATTTATATTTTATATTGGTCAATATTTTATGTTATCACATAATATTTGATCTACATTTTAACTGCCATATATTTTGGTAACCATATGTTAGATGTATGTGTTTTTAAAAACAAAAATATTAGGTCAAAAATACAATATATAAATGACAAATTTCAATTTACAATTTACTTTTGATGCTACCAGCTAAACTTATCTATCTATGCAACATTTCCATGTTAGAATGTCATCTAACATCTTTCAGTTTGAAGAAAATTGTAGAGAAAATAAGGAAAGGTGCTCCTTGTATCCAATATTGCTGTCACAACTGTGTCCTAGGTGACTAAAAACCTCTGCTCAACCTGACCCAGATTCCAAGTATTTCATTATGTAATGAGGTTTGTAACATGTATGACATTATAGGAATGGGACATAATATGATGACATGACATTATTGAATAAAGTATGGACTGCTTTTTGGGATTATGCCCAAGACTGTTGATTCCAAGACCGCATGCATGACTGCTTGGGCCGCATATTACAGAGCAGGTCCTTTTCCTGCCTGAGTTTGCTGCATGAGGCTCCCACGATTATGAGAGATGGGCCACAAACAAGGGATCTGGACCCATTGTTTGAACCCCAGAAATAGCACACATTTGTGTGGAAGAGGCTTCATCAATGGCGGATGGGCAGGCGCCTAGGGCCTTATATGAAGATCCGTGAACTTCTAAAAAAAACCCTCTATACTCAACTTTGGTTTCTTCTCCCTGGCTCCATCTTTTCCTTCTGGCCCAGGCGGTGTCGCGGCCGTGTAACGTCATATCGTGTGTGCGCCGCACCAACAGAAAGAAAAGAGGATGAAGCTGCGGGGTTGGGAAGAAGAAGCCGAAAGTGAGTATATATAGAGGTTTTTTTTTTTTCAAGAGGTCCCTGTTGTGGACTTTTCACTAATAGGGGGAGGGGGCTGTGGATATTCTGTAAAGGGGCCGGGGCGGCTTTAGACATGTAAAGGGGTGCATCTTTTCTTTAAAGGGGGCATCTGCTGTGAACATTTCATTAAATGGGGCATCTCATGTGGACATTTCTGTAAAGGGGGCTTCTCTGTGGACATGTTATTAAAGGGGAGCTCTGCTGTTGACATTATTAAAGGGGGTCTCTGCTGTTAACATTCCATCAACCTGTTACTGCTCTGCGTCCAATATATAGGACTCACAGCATTGGGCGCTAACGCTCAGCGTCCAATATATGGGACGCAGAGCTGAGACCGGAGCTGGGCCAACATCATAAAACATGGAGTAACACCGCCGTGGGTGTTAAACCCGTTAAATGCCGCTTTTGTGGAGTCTGGCAAAGGTCTCCCCCCCCCCACACCATCTTCGATTGTTTCTATGGTAGCCCTGAGGTCTGATCAGGACCCCAGGGATATCCGCAGGCAGTGCCTGTAAGATCTTGTCTGTGATGTTAAAAGGTGCAGTGTCAGCCTATGCATGTGCATATATCAGTATTGCAGGGTATTATCAGATGATTGCTTTATGTGCCATGGTGGAAGGAATAAAAAAAGTAATCCAATAAAACAGAAATTAATAAAAATGCCAAAATCCACATAAAATGACAAATAATGTCATGATTTTGTGAAATAGGTCAAAATCATAAAAAAAAAAAAAATGATTTGTACCTATTTATCCCAAAAAAAATGTAATTAAAAAACATATCTACTCCTGAATGATACTGGTACAAAGTAGTACATGTCCCTGCAAAAAAACAAGCCATCAACCAGCTACGTCGACAAAAAAATAAAAGTGCCACTTGGAAGACAGCGATGCAAAATCGATTGATTTTTCCCCATATTAGGTTTTATTGTGAGAAATGGTATCCACGTCATCATACTGACCCATAGAATAAAAATAAGAAGTTTATATAAATATGGTAAACATAAAAAAACTAAAGTAAAAAATCAATTACATAATTCAGGCTTTTTTACTCCTCCACCCCCAAAAAAGTTATTACGTTTTTAACAATGGGGCTTACCAACCACAAAGTGGTATCTTTGGAAAATACAAAAGGGCGCCAGTGAGGAAACTAAAATCCTCTAAGTTCTATAGGATAAAACTGGAAGCTGCAGGGTGCACCTTCCCTTCTGCAGCTCTCTGTACGCCCATGCAACAAGTAACATCCACATGTGGAGTGTCTCCGTACTCAGGAGAAATTGCATAACAAATTTTAAGATGGTTTTTCTTTTTTTTATCTTTTGGAAACATGTAAATTTTAGGGATAAATGAATATAAATTCAAATTAAATGTATTACTGACAAAATGAGACCATTCTAAATTTCAACTACATTTTGTTTTATTTACTACGCACCGCTCAAAGCAATCCTAAAAGCAGTTTTTAATAGTTTGAAGGGTGTGCTTTTGAAAATGGGGGATTCATAGGGGGATTTTTATATTTCAAACTCATTTAAAACAAAATTGATCCCAAAAACTGCTCCGAAGCCGGAGCTGCACAGACACGGGCCTGCTGTTCGGCGCATGCACAGACAGCAGATTCATCGGACGAGGGCGCGCAGTTCCTCGTAGCTGCGTGCCGAAGATTTTCGGTAGGAGGAAAAAAGAGGCTACCGGGGCGTGGAGTAGCCGCCTCGTGTAACCTCAGATGCGGCTACTCCACGCCCCAGTAGCCGCATAAGGAAATTTGAATATTGGGGCAATAAAACTTTTCTAAACATTGCAGGGATGTGAGGATTAGCCCTTAAAAGGGCTATCCTCACGTCCTATTGATCCACCTACCACCCGATCTACCTTTATAGGTAGATTTGTGGTGTTAGGTTCCCTTTAAGAAGTGCCTGCGCCACATTTGTGTCGTACACAACCCTTTTGCGACACCTGCCAGATTACAAGCCAGATTGCGTGTTGAAGGGGTTAAAGGGGAGCTCATCTGTTGACATTTCATTAAAGGGGGGCTTTGCTGTGGACATTTCATTAAAGGAGGGGGTTTGCTGTGGAGATTTCATTAAAGGGGGTGGGGGCTTTGCTGTGGACATTTAATTAATGAGGCGTGGCTGTTGCTGGACATTTTATTAGAGTAGGTTCTCCATTTCCTACCCTAAGGCTTTTTTCAGTTTTTTTATTGTTATGGTAATATAAGGAGCCTTGGCTTATATGCAAGTATTTACAGTATGAGGAGGAGTTCAGCTGCAGAGTGCACAGAGGCTGGGCCAGGGGCAGCATCCACATCTCCTACACTGTCTGGTAGATCTGTTCTGGACGGTTTCATGCAGTTAGGGAATGTGATTGGCTTTCCTAAATAGATGGGCCATAAGAGCACATTTGAAGTTCTTCATTAAATTACTTTTATGAACAGTACAAAATTAAGAATATAGAGTATTTAGAGTAGTACTAAAGTACTAACATCCGGGCATGTGTATTTTGGACGCTGGGGGGGCCCTAGTTGTGTGAACAGCGCAGGGCCCGTCGGACAATTAATCCACCACTGGGCTTCATCATGGTTCATCAATTTCATCAGAGGAAATACTGTAACATGTATTATAGCCTTACTTGGGTGGTTTACTTTACACAGTGCAAAATGAACAAAGCACAATAAATGCTCACAGTTTTACAATAGGGAACTATAGGTAATGTGTGTGTTTTGCCATACAGGCGCTACACTCAACACTTTATGCTGCACACATTTTAGGCCTCATGAGGATTTAGGTGCAGTGAACTGTATGGAGACAAACAAAGTTTCCTGCAGTACAACTTGCTTTCAGTTTCTTGGAATTTCATAGATCACAGTTGAATTTTGCAAATTATATTCTCAGAATTAGTTTCCTGTATTCAGAAAATGTTCTGAATCTATTTAATGTTCATTGTTATGAATATGTTTGGAGTATACAGAAGAGCTTTATTGCACAATAACTTGGAACAATGCCCATAAGCCATAGAAGGCAGGACGTAAGTAAAGGGCATTCCAGGTGAGAAAGGAAGCTCAAACTTGATTGTCTTACATCAGACTGGGTGACTTGCTGCATCACGTGTAGCGCTAGCGTTTACAGGACAAACCATGTGGTTATTTTAATGTATCTATAAGAAAAATCTGTGGACCGTTTATAGCAGCATGTCTTTAACAAGCAAGTAACATACTGCATAGTATCAGTATAGAAGAGCTCATTGTAGTAACTTTGGACTAAACTTTGGGAACATTAAAATGAAAAAATACTCAGTTGATATTCTCTTTTGTGGTCCTGAATCTCACATTATTATTTTATTTACAATGACAATTTAAATGCTCTAGAAGCAAGTGTACAAATTATTGGTGTTAATGTAGTATGAGGTATAAAACTACCAGTTTCATCATTATCCTAGCTTTTATATTTTACCTCAAAAGAGACACTTTTGTTGGATGGGATCACATTTTTATACTGGCAAACTGTAATTCAGTGAAATCCAAGTGAAAACAGCTCCTCATTTAATTATTGTTCAGAGGTTTTACACTCATTAGTTGATAATAATATTCATTACAAATTGACTAGTATTCCCCCTTTGCTGATATTAAACCTCATTCAGCATGATGTGTAGCAGGTTTTTGTTCATGGGCATTTTAGGGTATGTAGAACCCGTTTTCAAGTAACGCAACATTCAAATATGGCCTAATGCACACAAAAGCTAATGTACACTGAGCTAGGCCTGTAAGACAGGACCCTGTGAACCCATAGAACTCTCTGCTTTGGAAGTGTACATTATGTGCCTTTTGTATGAAGCAAATCCCAAAGGTGATAAAACAAGCTAATAAAGACGAGAGGGCACTGTCCCCGTTTGGAGAAATCAAGGTTTAATTACCAGAGACGACAGGGCTTTTTTACTATGAGAACTGTCAATCTGTGAAATAGCCTGCCTCAGGTGCTGGTCACAGCAGGGACAGCAGAGAGCTTCAAGAAGGGTCTAGATGCCTTTTTACACCTAAATAACATTGATGGTTATGTTTTATAGAATTGTTTCCCCTAAATCTCTTCCTCATCCAATCCCTTCCCTAAGACTAAAAAATGAACTAGAAGGAAAGCTGGAAGGTAGATCTTGATATGCGTCACAAAAATATATTTTTTCACAAAATATCATTGATTGATATGTTTAGCTGCCACAAAAAATTTAATTTGTTTGAAATTTGATATTTTTATTTTGCAAAAAATTTTTTTGACCTAATATGTTTGTTTTTAAAAACACAGGGGCAGATTTATCAAGCTGTCTGAAAGTCCTAGTTGCCCATGGCAACCAATCATAGTGCCCCTTTAAAATATTCATGAGCACTGGTAAAATGAGAGGGGGGTGTGCTACGGGACGGCGGGCACACGTTAATGTCAGTGTAGCCTAATATGGTTATCCAGCATATATGGTCTCGCGAACAATAAAATAATAGTAGTAGATCAAATAGATGATGGAAATAACATAAAATAAAACTAATAGTAAAAGCAATATATTGATAAAATGTTCAGTATTCTTATATGTAAACTGAGCCAGGCAGGGAAATACCGGTAGTTATGATAAATATGTGTATTTTTCGAATATAAGAAGCTCCTAAATTTAAGACCCCTCCCAGATTTAGTAATAAAAAAAAGGAGAAATATATTTGACACAAAAAAAATTCCCAGTGGTCACACAGCTCTGCTAAATCCATTAGCCCACATACAAAGTTGATTTTTTGTTATTTTCATTTATATTTTATATTGGTCAATATTTTATGTTATCACATAATATTTGATCTACATTTTAACTGCCATATATTTTGGTAACCATATGTTAGATGTATGTGTTTTTAAAAACAAAAATATTAGGTCAAAAATACAATATATAAATGACAAATTTCAATTTACAATTTACTTTTGATGCTACCAGCTAAACTTATCTATCTATGCAACATTTCCATGTTAGAATGTCATCTAACATCTTTCAGTTTGAAGAAAATTGTAGAGAAAATAAGGAAAGGTGCTCCTTGTATCCAATATTGCTGTCACAACTGTGTCCTAGGTGACTAAAAACCTCTGCTCAACCTGACCCAGATTCCAAGTATTTCATTATGTAATGAGGTTTGTAACATGTATGACATTATAGGAATGGGACATAATATGATGACATGACATTATTGAATAAAGTATGGACTGCTAACAATTATCCAAAACCAAAGGAGCTATGGTGCTTTAAGATAATATTCTTAAACATACAGTGTAATGCTAAATATAGGTACGTAAGTGAAGAGGTTGTTTGTAATTTGCCAAAAAAAAACAAATAACTCTGTCATGTTTTACAATGTAATTTTTGTTTATAGTACCATAGTGTCTCCTTCATTTGGCTGCCAGCCTTTGCAAACACATATGCACACTTTATTCAGCCGATAATGCACATACTGTTATTGTGTTGAAGTAAAAACTCCTGACTTGAAAATCATAGACTTTACATGGCCATTGACTTTCTAGTCCAAAACCATAAGAATAAACCACAATCCTTACTTTTAGAGTTCAATTAAAAAAGTGCCAAGTCTTCAGACAAACTAACTTGTATTTATTTTATTTGTAAGAAAATGGAAATCAATATCAATGATTACCATCTAATTTTCTGAATTGCTTCTGTTGCAGGCATTATAAAAGACAAGGAGAGAAAACTAGAAGACGAAATTGCCGGGCCTCGTACTTCTCATTGTGCATTCCTTGGATCACTACTATGGGAACGCACTTTGCCATACAATGAAATAGAATATGTTGATCTCGATGAGTTCCTATTAGAAAATGGCCTACCCTCAAGCCCATCTCATCAGCCTTTTTCACCAGCTAACTTGACTCCACCACCATCAAACCAGTCAGTTGTTGACCTTAGTCGACCAGCCTCATGCGCCTCTTCTACCTCTGCATGTTCCTCTCCCGTGCAGAGTAGGATGGGTAGTGAATTTGAACATCCTAACTGCAAAGCAGGTAGTACACATTAAGCTATTGTAAAATATTGTGTTGAATACAATGTACAAAGTAACTAGTGATTTTCTTTATGGCATCTATATACACATCTCCTGCAGGTTGTTATTTGTAGGTTGCAACTTGCAAGGGAGGTTGATTTCTAGGGGTGGGTAAACCAAAGTACTGCTTGTAATTCATCCTTAAATGAGTTGACCCATCTATACAATCTCAGTGCATATGATCTATAAGGACATATGGATGACATATTAGTGGTGTCTATTTTGTTGTCTTCATTAGAACATATCAGACAATTGAACTTTTTTACCTTTTGTCACATTGCAAGCTTCAAACATAAAGATATAAAATTTTAATTTTTGGTCAGAATCAACAACAAGTCAGACACAGTTGTGAAATCGAACAAAATTTATTGGACATTATAAACTTTTGTAAAAGATAACACAAACTTAAAAGTTGGGTGTGCAATATTATTAGGCCCCCTTAAGTTAATACTTACCGCAAGCAACTTAAAGCTGTATAGTTATGTCCATATCAGTTTTGCACATCTAGAGACTGAAATTCTTGCCCATTTTTCCTTGGAAAACAGCTTGAGCTCAGTGAGGTTGGATGGAGAGCGTTTGTGAACAGCAGTTTTCAGCTCTTTTCACAGATTCTCGATTGGATTCAGGTCTGGACTTTGACTTGGCCATTCTAACACCTGGATATGTTTATCTGTTTATACGGAGTTCTGCATAGGGCCCCCTTCCCCTTTAAAAATATATACATATTTGTACACAATTATACAATCACACACATTTATGCACTCATAGACATACACACACATTTATAAAATAAAATATATACATATTTATATTATATACACACGTATAAAGTTCTACACTCACTTATATTTACTAGTACATACATGTATACACTTATACCCACACATTGATGAGTAATACATGCTACATATACAAACTCAAACAGTATATATACACACACAGTATACAGTTTGTAAACATCCATACATTTATACAGACATACTGTTTGGTACATAGACTATAGTATTTCACATCACAGGTGTGCCCTGTCAGGTTTAATAAGTGGGATTTCTTGCCTTATAAGGCAGAGTGAAGGCAAAAGGGCCAACAAGTGCTAATCATTTCAGGTGAAGCTCATGAAAGTCATGAAAATACATACAACTCTTCAAATGAGAAGGTGTGTCCAAACTTTTGTTCTGTACTGAATATACATATGTATATATACACAGATAAATAAAAAGTTATTTGCTTTCTCATTGCTCAGGAAGGGGGTGGTGCAGGCAGGCAGACAGCTGTGCAATTGGGTGGGTGTTCCGGCGGCCGTGCCAACTGATGTGCAGGCGTTCGATAATCAGTGCAGTCGGCTAGCTGTGCCAGGGGAGTTTGGGTGCTGAGATTGTCATCAGGAAGTTGGAAGTGGATTGCTGTTGCGCTGGGGGCAGGGTGATAGCTGTGCTGTCGGCCAGGAGTGAGGGAGAGTGGCTGTGCCGTCGGCTGGGTGGAAGTTGAGGGCGGCTGTGCGGGCGGGAGAGTGGGTGATCCGTACAGGTGGGCAGACCTGGTCAGTACAGCAGGCAGACCTCATTACTACTGTGCTGTTGCCGTCAGCAGGGTGTGAGGGCCTGGGAGAACAGCAGTGATGAATTTGGGTTCTACCATCCATCTTGGGCCCCTCAACAACACGGGCCAAGTAGCAGCTGCTACAGCTGTTGAAATGCCCCTGAACTCCGCACCAGTCTTTTGCAGACTCCAACAGTTTTCTTAAAAAAATGGTCCTTTATCTGGCTCCATCTATCTTCCCATCAATTTTAACCATCTTCCCTGCCGAAGAAAAGCAGGCCCAAACCATGATGCTGCCACCACCATGTTTGACAGTGGATGTGTGTTCAGGGTGATGAGCTATGTTGGTTTTACACAAAACATATTATTTGGCATTGTGGCCATTTGGCACTCTGACGAGAGCAGCTTCTTACACATGTTTGCTGTGTCTCCCAGGTGGCTTGTGGCAAACTTTAAACAAGACTTTTTATGGATGTCTTTGAGAAATGTGTTTCTTCTTGCCAATCTTCACAAAGGCCAGATTTGTGAAGTGTATCACTGATAGTTGGACAGACTTTCCCACCTCAGCTGTAGATCTCTGCAGTTCATCCAGAGAGATCATAGGCCTCTTGGCTGCATCTCTTATTAGTCTTCTCCTTGTAGAGATGTTAGTTTAGTAGATTTGGTAGATTTGCAGTGGTCTGATACTTATTCCATTTTAATATGATCACTTATACAGTTTTCCTTGGGTTATTTAAAGCTTGTGAAATCTTTTTGCATCCAAATCTGGCTTTAAACTTCTCTACTACAGTATCACGGACCTGCCTAGTGTATTCTTTGGTCTTCATGATGCTTTCTGCTCTTTAACCCCTTAGTGACCAAGCTCATTTGCGCCTTGATGACCAAGGCCTATTTTTCAAAACCAGCATGTGTCACTTTGTCTGGTTATAACTTTAGAATGCTTTAACTTACCCAAGTGTTTTTGAGTTTATTTTTCCGTGTCATTTTCTACTTCAAGTTAGTGGGAAATTTATTTATGAAAAATAGGTGAATTTGGTAAGCATTTTGAAAAAATTTGCTATTTTCAAACTTCAAAATGTTCTGTTTTACAAACTGATAGTCTTACTACCCAAATTACAGTGGTTACTAACTAACATTTACCATATCTTAGCTTTGGCGTCATTTTAGAAGTATACCTTTTGTTTTATTGTAATGCTAGAAAGATCAAAAGTCGAACAGCATTCTCTCAAATTTTTAAGAAAATTTTAGGATAAATTACTTAAGGGACTATTTAATTTCTATTGGGGCTTTGGAAGTTCTGTTAATAGAAAGCCCCCACATATAATTCCGTTCTATTAACTGCACCCCTCAAACTATTCAAAACAGCAGATAGGAAGCTTGTTATGTATTTTACAGAAATTCTAACAAAATGAAGGTTTGATTTGGAATTCACTAATATTTATCATTAATACATTTACTTAGCTGCAAAATCTACCCACATTAACTGAATAAAAGTAGAAAATGCATCTAGCAATATATTCAGCAGTTTTTTCCGAGTAAGAGGAAACCCCACATGTGGATGTAACCCACTGTTTGGCCAATGGCGAAGTGCGGAAGGGAAGGAGCCAATGAGCTTTTGTAGGGCACAATAGTTTTTCAGGTGCCATGATGTGTTTTTAGGGCCCCTAAGGCATGAGGCCACGTTCACACATGCAGTAAAGCGCCAACAGGCAGTTTTCAGCTCCAACCACGTATCTTTACCTATGTGGGCTGTACTTCCCGTAAATTCAAAACAAGAATGCTAGAACATTTAAATGACATTGTGGACAGAGAAAACAGAAGCATTAGTGGAGCATCTGCACTTTCGAAACATTCATAATAAACAGATTAATAATTTTACTGCATTTATCATTGAGAAGGTGTCTGTCTCCAGAAGAGGTGGTGATGTTAGGAGGCTTCTCTTAGATCGGGAAGCATACTGGATCATGCTGTTGGACACCATGACACCAGCAGGCATGAATGTGAGAAATGAATTGATGTTACATTATCATTAATTTCAATTCTTTCACACATATTTTTGTTTAATTCCACTGCTCTCCCTCCCCCCCCCCTCTTCTTTTCTTTGCCTGTATTCATGGTGTGCCTAAAAGCATTGATATTCTAAAATACTGATGTAAACTCAGCACAGATCTTTCTTTTAACATTATTATATTGTTCTTACCTTTTATTTTGTCACGCTATAATCTCTGAAAAAATATGTGAACAATGTTCCGATTTTTGAGGAACAGTCTGTTTTTGCATTGTGCACTGCGCAACCACAGATTTTATTTCTGTGTTGCCTACCAAGTTAGATTGCTTCATGTTTTCTCAAAAACAAATTTTTACTATCTTGTGATTAAGTACATACATTATAGCATGTTAAACTGATGTGTACCAACAAAACAGGATCATCACAGAAATACTATGTTCACGTGTTGTGACTGGGCACTCCCCTCCGGGAAGTTTACTTTTCCGTAACCTAGGAGATTGGTGTTAATTTCCTGTATGACGCCCACAGGCACAAGCCCTCTCCAATGGGAGTGTCCACCTTATCACGTGTCTCACACAGATGATTTAAATAGCATACTTTGTCACAAAAATGTATCCATGATTAAGGGCACATACTGCGCCTGAAACGTGTTGGAAATTACGGTGTGTCCATTGTATTTTATATGATGTCCGAATAAAGAAAAGTTTTTATCCAATTCCTTGACTCGTGGGATTTGAGCTGGAAACGTACTGTTTACACGTTCACACATGGCATTTTGGTTGTGTTTTGAAACACAGACCTAAGGCTGCACCTGCATGGCACGTTAAGCTAAGATTTCATTTACTTTGCGTTTAGTTAATGTGTTGGAAACACAATGTTACCTAAATATGTGTTTGGATTGTGTTTCCAAACGGAACCAAAATGCCACGTGTGAATGTGGCCTCAGGTACCACAAACCATTATTATAGAGAAATTGTAAACTTTTTATCTTGTGGTACAGGGGGCATACTAACCCCTTGCCACTGATAGGTTTTCTCCATTTTACTTTCTGTTTATCGCTCCTGACTTGCTTTTTTATTTTTCCATGTAGAGAGCTGTATGACGGCTTATTTTCTGCATAACAAATTGTACTTCCTAGTGACTGTATTTTATATTCCATACCTTGTACTGGGAAGTAGAAATACAATTCCAAATGCAGTAATATTGACAAGAACCCACATTTGCACCATTTCCTTCTGGGCTCTGTTTTTACTTCTTTCACTGTACATTCCAAATAGCATCTCTAATATATTATTTGGTTTGGTATGATCACAGGAATACCAAATTCATATAGGTTTTATTAGGTGTTTATAGATTTTACCAAAAATTACAAATTTTTGTACCCAAAACAAATTATTACTTTTACAACATTTTGACTCCAATAACTTTTTCATACTTAGGAATACGGAGTTGGCTTAGATGTAATTTTTTTCTGGGACAAGCTGACATTTTCGAGACTGTGAGATCTTTAGATCAGTTTTTATTACATTTTATTTGTGTTGTGAAAGGTCAAAAAAGTGGCGAATCGGATATTTGAGCACATTTTTCTGTTACAGGGTTCACCACCAGGAATAACCGTTTTTATATTTTTATAGATTGTGATTTTTATCTTTTCCACTTTTTTAAAAATTATTTATTGTTTTATATGTGTTAGGGGCTTTTGAGACATTCTGAGGCATCTGCTCGATCCAGCCCAGCAAGCACATGCCGATGGCAGACCCAGGGACCTTCATTAGGTTCCAGTCTGTGTGGCTGAGAAGACTGCACCCCGCAATTGGATTGCAGGATGCCATGAGGAGAGGGAGGGAGCTCCCTCCCTCTACAGGTATCTAGAACCCACTATCACATTGACCGCGGGATCTAACAGGTTAACAGCCGGATCCGAACTCTGTTGAGAAACCTGTCCGCCTAGCCTAAGGCCTGTTAGTGACGGAGAAATCCGTATGGGCTGTCACTAAGGAGTTAAACAGAACCCTGAGACTATCACAGAGCAGGTGTATTTTTATACGGCGAATTGATTACACACAGCTAAATTATATTTATCATCATTAGTAATTTAGGACAACATTGGATCATTCAGAGATCCTCGCTGAACCTCTGGAGTGAGTTTGCTGCACTGAAAGTAAGGGGGCTGAATACAAAAGGTATTGTTTTTTCACTATAAAATTTACAATTTTATATCTTTACGTTTGAAAGAAAAAATATAAATGTTATTCCCATTAATACATGGTGATGCAAAAACAAGCAAATTTCTCAAAAATGAGTTCTATATTCTATATAATAATAATCTTTATTTATAAAGCGCCATCAAATTCCGTAGCATTTTACAAATCATAGGGGGCATACAGTATACAAATATAATGTTACATTACTGAGTACAATTCATATGGAACAATAGGAAAAAAAGCTGTTTATTAGCTATTGAACCCCTCGTAATTAATGTACCTGAAAAGTGGAACTCCACAAAAAAATAATCCCCCATATGTCCAAATTACAAAAAAATAAACCTTCTATAGCCTGTAAAATGTGACAATGCAGATCTGCCCTGAATGGCGCTCCTTCATTTCTATGCCCGGCCGTGTGCCCATACAGCACTTTACCAACACATATGGGGAATCCTCATACTCTGGAGAAATTGGGTATCAAACTTTGTGGAGTTCTTTATCATTTACTATTTTGCGACAGCTTAATTTTTGGCCAAAATTAATGTATTATCTAAAAAAAATTACAGCTTGTAAATTACACCTATATTTTGTTTTAACCCCTAAGAAACATCTAAAGCGTTAACACATTTCTTAAAGTTGATTTTTCACACATTGACAGGTGTTGCTTCTGAAATGGGATCATTTACGGGGTTTAACTGCTATTTAGGCATCTCAAAGTCACTTAAACCTGTGCAGGTGCCTCCAAAATAAGGTTTTTGCGATTTTCCAAAAAATGAGAAAAATTGCACCCAAAATTCTGAACCTCCTAACCTGAAAAAGAGAGAGGATGCATAAAAACCCATGCCGATATAAAACAGACATTTGGGAAATGTGAGAAATAAAGTTACTTGGGTGCTCTGACTATCTGCCCTAAAACATTTTTGCAAAATTTCCATTTATTTTTTTCATAACTAAATACAAAAGATATCATCAAATTTTTTCTATTACTATGAAGTACAAGAAAGTGACAAGAAAACAAAGAAAGCTCTAGTTCTCGTGATTAAAACGTACCCCCATATTTAGGTACATCAGGTTTGGAAAAATCTCATGAAAAATACAACTTTAACCGCGCTCCCGGTAAATAAAATTCATACACTAACTTTCACAGTGTTAGTAGTAAAGATGGTAAAGTTTGTTAAAAGTACCTGAACTCCTTCTTTATGATAGATTGTTTTCTAGATGTGTTGTGTACTCCACAATACAGCAAAATCCTCCTGCTTGGTACCGGTATCGCCCCGGCCAGTGGCTATATCCGGATGCCAACAAAAATGTGCCCGAAACGATACACTATCGGTTCATGGTGACATCACCTTCTTGGCTACGGAACGCCGTTTGGAACAAAAAACATCCAACGTATTTCTGAAAAGAATCATCTTCCTTTGTCAGGGATGCCGTCTCCTGTCCTCCTGGTTCCTTTTATAGCCTCAAGTGGATCTGATCGCTGCAACTTTTTGTCAGCAAGGATGATAATGCTATCTGAATGCAAATCTCTCTATTTCGCTGTTCAACCCCTCCCCGTTTTTGCATTTTAATTTTTTTTGTAAAAAAAATGACATATTTCATGCCGTGTACTGGGAAACGGGAAAAAAATTCCAAATGCAGTGAAATTGATGAAATAATGCATTCGTGCCGTATTCTTGTGGGCTTGGATTTTACAGATTTCACTGTGTGCCCCAAATGACATGTCTACTTCATTCTTTGGGTCGGTACAATTACGGGGATACCAAATTTGTAAAGGTTTTATAATGTTTTCATACATTTACAAAAATTAAAACCTCCTGTACAAAAAATTTGGGGAGGATTTTACCATCTGGCGCTAATAACTTTTTTATACTTTGGTATACAGAGCTTAGGGAGGTGTCATTTTTTGCGACTTTTGATGTCGTTTTCAATGTTATCATTTTTAGAACTATATGATCTTTTGATCACTTTTTATAGAATTTTTTATATTTTTTAAAATGGCTCTATTTTCCATTACGGGGTTAAACGCAGTGAAAAACCATTATTATATTTTGATAGATCGGGCATTTTCGGACATGTCGATACCTAATTTTATTTATATTTACAGTCATGGCCATATGTTTTGAGAATGACACAAATATTATATTTTCACATGATCTGTTTTTTATTTGTGTTTGTCAGATGTTTTTATCACATACAGAAATACAAGTGCAATCATATTATGAGTAACAAAAGCTTTTATTGACAGTTAGAATGAGTTAATGCAGCAAGTCAATATTTGCAGTGTTGACCCTTCTTGTTCAGGACCTCTGCAATTCTCCCTCTGCAGGACCTCTGCAGAGAAAATTACTTTATCCCAGTCCTCAGGGAGTACAGGTACTCCCTGTACCTTTTGCAGAATATCAATCTGTCTCTGATGTTTATTTCTGGAGAGAAGTGGCTTCTTTGCTGCCCTCCTTGACACCAGCCCTTTCTCCAAGAGTCTCCACCTCACAGTGCGTGCAGATGCACTCACACCTGCCTGCATCCATTCCTGAGCAAGCTCTGCACTGGTGGTAGCCCGATCTTTAAGCTGAAACACTATGAAGAGACGGTCCTGACGCTTGCTGGTCTTTCTTGGGCGCCCTGGAGCCTTTTTGACAACAATGGAACTTCTCTCCTTGAATTCCTTGATGATGCGATAGATTGTTGACTGAGGTGCAATCTTTCTAGCTGCGATATTCTTCCCTGTTAGGCCAGTTTTGTGCAGTGCAATGATGACTGCATGTGTTTCTTTAGAGATAACCATGGTTAACAGAAGAGAAACAATGATGCCAACCACCAGCCTCCTTTTAAAGTGTCCAGTTGTGTGATTCTTACTTAATCATGACAGATTGATCTCCAGCCCTGTCCTCATCAATACCCACATCTGTGTTACTGGAGCAATCACTGAAACAATGTTAGCTGCTCCTTTTAAGGCAGGCCTGCAATAAGGTTGAAATGTGTTTTGGGGAAAAAAGGTAATTTTCTAGACAAATATTGACTTTGATCAGCTTAACAGCAATTAATTGCACTCTTTGAACCAAGCAAGATTTGAGAGGGGAAAATAATGCAATAGACAAATAACACATCCAAATAATGATACTTTAGAAAAGAGAGGGAAAGCGGATGTGCAAACAAGATAAATTTTATTATTTCATCAATATACAAAGATAAAAACATTTAAAAACCCAAAAAATGGGAAAAAGAACACAATGGTCTCTCCTCTTAGAAATATTTCATATATGTACAACCAACAATGGATAACAAAGCTGCTAAATATAAAGGTGTAAAAATATGCACAAAATCACATGTAATAATAAGGTGCAAAGTGCCTAGGCTGAATACATACAAAGGTTCTTGGACTGTGTGCTGTGTGGTGTACAAGACAAGTAGAGACAGTGTCTCAATGCAAGGTGTTTACATATTATGAGATCAAAAAACGAAACAAAACATAGATAAAGTGCTGCGTGCAGAAAATAGCAGCTAGTGGTGTAGATACACAATTCAAGTAGATACAATAAAGCAGTACATCACATTATATTACCTAATGTAGAGCATGAAGAGGAGAGACCACAAAAGGCTGGCAGGTTAAAACATTTTGGTGCCAAAGATTGTAACACTAGTTCAGTGTTCACTGTTCACTGGGCAAAGGGTAATTATATAAAAATATATGAATATATTTATACATAGGAATACACATGACTTCATGCTATCTGACTTCACCCTATCTTTTTGAGTGTAAATGTAAGCTAGGTCTATGAAATGAATCGAGAGAATAAGTACCAAGATAGTACATGGACTATGTACTCCTGCAGGCAGCAAGGAGTCTTCTAAGTTCATCATGTTTCATACACAAGCTTAGGGAGGAGCCGAGCCAACGGTAATCTACCGTTGACATCCCCGACTAACACCCGCGGTCGGAGTGGGCTCTGATCGCGGGTGTTTAACATGCCTTCTGGGGGTCTTTACCCGACGATCGCCCACCCCCCCCCCCGCGCACCGTTTTCGAGGGGGGGGGGCGATCGCTGTTTTGGCACCTCTGGGGTCCAATCGGGACCCCATAGAAGCCTGGAGGGATTGCCTTTAAGATGGCGTCTGTGACATGTTTAGATGGAGGAGGGGGTCCTGCTATAAAACCCAAAACAAAAATTTGCTATAAAATCCAAAACAGAATGTGTTTGCCAGGGAAAGAATTAATATAGTGTTTCATCTACTAACAGTATTTATGGTCAGTATAGAACAGGGTATATAGTAGGGCTGCACAATGTATCAAAACCTCCATACTTATTCAATACTTTCAAAGTGGTTCAATACAGGCTTTCTTTCATTTTTTGTACTAAAAGACTCGTGCTTTTCTACAGACTCCTAGTATCTGGCTGCAGGGGATTCCTCAGAGAACACATCGGGCCAGGGGATCCTTTGAATAGATGTGTTGGGCCAGCGGTAGAGCAGGAACCACATCATCAGAGAAATATAATGAACTGTCCATATATGGTGTATCTCTCAGGGCTTCCCCTGACACAAGGAGTGATATATATCACTCCTACGCTGTTCTCCCCTTTGTCACGGCAAATAGGTCTACTGATGTACCCTGAGGACAGCACGGGCATCAAGCAAAACTACGCCAGTTTAGAAAGAATGCAGGCAAGAACGCAGGCCCGTGGCTGAGCAGCCACAGCTCCAAGGCCGGAGCTACTGCGCATGCGCAGTAGCTGGCTTGTAGGACGAGGGCGTGCAGCTCCTCGTAGCTGCGCGCCGCACACAACAGGATAGGAGGAGTGACGTGGCTACGGGGGCGTGTAGCCGCACAACAAAATTTACATATTAGGGGAATAAAGTTTACCAAAAGTTAGCGGGGACGTGAGGATTAGCTCTAAAAAGAGCTATCCTCACATCCCTTACATCCACCTACCACCCGTTCTACCTTTAAATTGTAGATCCATTTGCTTTCTGCTTGTGACAATTCGTTAATGTAATCTCCCCCTTTTCAGTCGGGTTTAACCTTTTCTATGTTTGGCATAGATCAACCCCTTACCGACATGTGACGTAATATTATACCTAATAGGCAGGGCAATACTTCTGTAGATGTAATAGAAGGTGACTTAAAGGCAGGGGCGTTGCTAGGGTGGTAAAAGATTCGGGGCACGGGCCCCAATGCATGTGTATTGTACTTTCAGTAATGCCCCCTCCTGTACATAACCCCCTCACATGTGGTTGTGCCAATAACAAGGTTACTTCTGGTATATACAGCTACAGAGAACAAAGGAGAAATCCCCATCACCACATCTTATGTTCCTCATTGTTCCTACATCTTTGTTCCCTGGCAGTGTTATCCTGCTGCCGCCCCTAACAATCTCCCCAAATACTGTAAGGCTGCGTTCACATGTTTGTCTTGCATTTAAACAAAACCAGGTGCGTGTTACCCATCACTTGTGTGTTACTGGAAAATATAGGATTAGAGACTGGGATCGGCACCACTAAAGTAAAAAGCATACAATGGCCCTGAGGACCCCTGAGGAAGCTAGGCGACTAGCGATACGCGTGGGGTCTTCTCCCCAGCTCTTCTCCTTCCCCCCACCGCATTCTACGACAGTACTTTGATCTTTACAGGTAAAACCGAGCGTGGACCCTGGGCTAGCGCCCATCACCCTTTTTTTAGTATCTTGGGTTTTTTTCCCCCCAGACTTTGTACATTTGTACACTTAGTCAAACCGCACCTTGGTTTTGGGACATAGCAAGGTTTTTTCCAACTGATTCATCATCGTACATTGCCTTACACTTGTGCAGAGGAAGGGGTTCTCTGCAGGTAGGGGGAGCTGGTGGTGTGCAGAGCAACCAGCACTATCATATGCTGGGTTGCTCTGCCTGTTGAATTTGTGTGCTTCGCACACTTTTTAATGGTTTTTATTGTTGTTTGTTCTTGCTGTGCTCTTTTTGCATTATTAATAAAATTGTATATCTTTGGTCATATAGCGTACATCTGTGTTCATTTATAATTTTACTGGAAAATATGTGATCAAACCAAGGCCTGTCCTAGTGCCATGTGTGAACACGCTCCAAGAAATGTCCCCCACACAGCCCCCCCAGTAAGTAATGTCCTCACACAGCCCCCCAGTAAGTAATGTCCTCACACAACCCCCCAGTAAATAATGTTCCCCACACAGACCCCCAGTAAATAATGTGCCTCACACAGTCCCCCCAGTAAATAATGTGCCCCACACAGACCCCCAGTAAATAATGTGCCCCACACAGTCCCCCCAGTAAATAATGTGCCCACACAGCCCCCCAGTAAATAATGTGCCCCACACAGTCCCCCCAGTAAATGATGTGCCCCAAACAGTCCCCCCAGTAAATAATGTGCCCCACACAGTCCCCCCCCAGTAAATAATGTGCCCCCACAGTCCCCACAGTAAATAATGTGCCCACACAGTCCCCCCAGTAAGTAATGTGCACACACAGCCCCCCAGTAAATAATGTGCCCCACACAGTCCCCCCAGTAAATAATATGCCTCACACAGCCCCCCAGTAAATAATGTGCCTCACACAGCCCCCCAGGAAATAATGTGCCTCACACAGCCCCCCAGTAAATAATGTGCCCCACGCAGTCCCTACTACTACCTGTTGGAGCAGCTCACAAGGATCCCATCCCAGCCTTTATCTAGTTATTTCATACATTATTCATTGTAAAATCACATATTTTTTATCATGTAAACGAGGCTGGTCACATGGTCAGAGGCAGTGATGTCACCCGTTACCCCTCCCCTCTCCTCCCCCTGCTCATGTCTGTGTAATGTATAGTAAAGTATTGCTAGTGTGTGTGCTGCATCTGCTGACATGTGAGAGACATCAGCTACACATGAATCTGACATGTTCTGCTGTAACATGGCTGCATCCTCCTAATACACAGAGACACAGACATCAGCTACACATGAATCTGACATGTTCTGCTGTAACATGGCTGCCTGGAGCTGCTGTATCTCTCCTAAACACACACACACATGCACACACAGGCTGCAGGGGGTGTGGCCACCAGCACCAGGAAGCACATCATTATACAGCCTCACATCATTATACAGGCTGTCAGTCATGCACTGGGGGTGTGGATGTGCCTCCCACTCATGAATAAGGTGGACAGCTTGAATATGCTAATGCTTCATTGGACATTTCACAGGTCATTTGCATACAGCTTTAGGACCTCATTGCTTAGGTTTACAGGCATGTAGAAAGACAATGAAGGGATAGAGGCAATGCTCTCTAATGAAAATATATTTAGTTTAGGGGGGTTATTTTGCATGACGGGTTCTCTTTAACTCGAATAATAGTCAGCAGTTTATATACAGTGCAGTACAGAACAGTGTTATTTTCCGATAACAGCCAAACTTTATCTGTTTGCTACAAAGCTGAATCAAAACTGTTACATTCTATCTTCTCTGTTGTTATATCAGCATATACATCAGAGACAACTTAACACTTAATGGTCAGTGGCATACAGAAAACACTTTTTTAAAAGTGACCTTTCACCAAACTGCTGTAAATTATTCTTTATCCTCACTTCTGTTACCCATACCGTATATACCAGCGTCCAGCAGCAGAGATCTCATGCGGAGGCCATGCAGGCCCAGCAGGAGACAAACCAACTTCTGGTCTGACAGCTTGCCGGACTAATAGAGACAGTCAGAAAGGATGACATAACTCCTGCTGGAAAAAGTGACAGAGTATGGAAGTCAGTGAGGGATGCACTACAGAAAATGACACCTATGGATGATGTTGAGGCCTTTTTAACCATCTTTGAAAGATTAGCTGAGAGAGAAAAGCTGCCACCAGAGCAATGGGCAGAAGTGCTGGCTCCCTATCTCAGTGGGGAACCTCAAAAAGCCTATTATGATTTAATCTAAAGTTATTAAAACACACTGGCGCAATCAGTATATGAGTGAACTTGACGGTGTGAATTGCCTTCGCTGGTAATGACACTATGCCCTTATACTGACAAAATAACCAAAGGTTATATTACTTAAACGATTTATATAAATTACCTGCACTGGCTATTAATCGAAGTTATATTTTAAAAAATCACACTGAATGCAATGGTATTTGCGCTAATCTATATTGGATGTTGTTCAGATGTTGCTGCTTCCTCGTTACCGTTGTGTGTTGAGGGGATCATCTGCTTAGTTGTGGGACACTGGTGCTGCATCGGATGATGCTCAGAAACTTGGGTAAACTTGGACCAAATCGTGATCTTTTTGGATAATCCTCATAGATCGATAATTTTTGTTGGAACAGTTGCCGCGTAGAATCCCCGGCCAGCGGCTTTGCTGGCACTGTCGGAGGTACCTGTGACATCACTTTTATTGGTACTGAGAGTTTGATGGAGCAAGACACACTACCATCTAATGTGTTTTCGAAAGCTCCAGCTTTCTTCCTTCACGGTATGTGATTGAGTGGTCAGTACAGTGCTGGGTTGTTCAGGGAGATCCTCAAAATGATGATGATGATCTGGTGGGCCTTGTGGAAATGTACCAGGCAGTGGAAAGCTCCTTGACAGACCAGTTGGCGGAAGATTGTTGTCCATGCATTCCAAGCGTGGCTCAGAACCCCCAAAGAAGGGACTTAAACCCTCTTCAGAGTGGTGTACCAAAAACCTGTAGGGGCCACAGGTTGTTGAGGGGGAAAGACTCGCCCTGGGTTGCTGTGTATTCTGAGGTAATAGATGAATTTCCTCTCACAGTGTTAGTAGGGGATGAGGGTGAAGAATTATCCCGAATGACTAAAATCACTAATCTCGAGGTGTCCCGAGAAAATTTTGGGACTGCCCAGCTCAGGGATCTTACTTTAAAAAGTGCTTTGGACAATGTCAAGGTATTGAATGGTGTTCCCCAAGAACCAGGTGCAGATAACAGGTTTTTACACTTGTTATATCATGTAAACAAAATGAGGGATGTGGTCATAGAACAACTCCTGGTACCAGATCCATATAGACAAATGGTGTTAGACATGGCCCACTTCCATGCGTTGGGTGGTCACTTGGGAGTAGATAAAACCCAGGAGCAGATTTTACAAACGTTTTACTGGCCAGGCTGTTATCGAGAGATATCTAATTTTTGTCAGTCCTGTCCTTATGCTAATTAACTGCTCCAGTCTCTCATTTCCAGAGCCCTATAGTACCTCTGCCCATCATAGAAACTACATTTGAGCACATAGCCATGGATCTGGTAGGTCCACTAATAAAATCTGCTAGAATGCACCAGCATATCTTAGTCATCATGGACTATGCAACAAGGTACCCAGAAACAGTGCCTTTAAGAAATGCCTCTTCAAAATGTATAGCACGTGAGAGTTGTTCCATATTTTTACCAGAACAGGTCTGTCTTTACTGATGAGGGAACACCCTTCATGTCACATGTTATGAGGGAGCTTTGGTTTCCCAAGAGGTGGAACGAATGCTAAAGTAAGGGGTCATTGAGGAATCTAAGAGCGGATGGTCAAGTCCAATAGTGTTGGTGCCCAAACCAAATGGGGAGTGGCGTTTCATTAACAATTATAGAAAGCTTAATGAGGTCTCCAATGTGGATGCCTACCCATGCCAAGAGTGGATGAAGTAGTTGAAAGGTTAGGGCCAGCCCGTTACATTACTACATTAGATCTCATGAAGGAGTATTGGCAGATCCCACTGTCAAAGGAGGCCAAGGAAAAGACTGCCTTTCCACCTCTGAAGGATGCTACCAGTACATAAGGATGTATTTTGGGCTGCAGGGGGCTCCTGCCATGTTTCAAAGGGTAACGGATTGCATACTGCTTCTTCATAAGAAATATGCCACTGTATACCTAGATGAAATTGTTATATTCAGCCATGATTGGGACAGTCATCTTAATAAAGTACAAGCAGTTTTAGATGCTTTAAGGAAAGCCGGGTTTACCATCAACCCAAAGAAATGTGCCATTAGCATGGAGGAAACAAAATATCTAGGTTAAATCGTAAGAAGGGGCTTAATTAAACTCCAAATAAGCAACGTTGAAGCCATTAAAAATTGGCCATGCCCACTATAAAAAATAAAACAAGTGAGGGCATTCTTGGGCTATTATAGGCGGTTTGTCCCTGACTTTGCCACCATTGCTGCCCCACTAATGGAGCTCACAAAAGGGACAAAATCAGTCATGGTGTAGTACAGACAGAAGCTTCTAATGAAGGGTTGGGTGCGATATTGTCACAGGAAATAAATGGTGAAAAGCACCCTGTAATGTAAACTTTCCCCAGCAGAAAATTATTATTTCAATAATTATTCCATAGTAGAAAGAGAATGTCTGGCCATTAAATGGGCAGTAGATTCCCTTAGGTATTAACTACTGGCCAGAAAGTTCAAATTGGTCTCAGATCATGCCCCACTGAAGTGGATGAGAAGGGAAAAGGGGAATAATGCCCGGATAACATGCTGGTTTCTTGCATTACAGGACTTCAGGTTTAATGTGGAACACAGAGATGGTAAATTCCATGCAGATGCAGGGTGCACTGTTTGCTGGTTGAAGGTGCCCAGCCCCTCGGCTTTGGGCAAAGGAGGGGGGTATGCGACAAGGCACAAGGTATTGTGGTTGAGGACCGATACGTGTCATCGAGGTACCTGACCAATTTGGCATGCTTTGTGCAGCGCTGCGTAATCTGTAGGTGCTATATAAAAAAAGAATTACTGTTATTACTAAGTAAGCTGCTACTCTTTTGTCAGTAACCTTGGGTTGCTGACCCTTATTTAAAAGTAGTATAGCTGATTACTGCAGTTGATCCGGGTTGGCTTTTAGTGGAGTAGTCTGAGAGTTGGGTGGGATGCCTACTCCCATGTATCCAGGCCAGGAGTTGCCTTGCATTTATTAGCCAGGATGTTTAGCAGAGTTGAGAGTGTGTGGTCTGGTGTCCTTCTCCTGCTGTTGTCTTAAGAAGGGGTGCACCTGCCATGAAAGGAAGTTGAGAATTTTGCCTCAGGCGGCACGCCACCTGCTGGACGAGGGAGGGGCGTCCTGCTCCCGCCCGCCTGTGCTGCCGCTGGCCCGCTCATGCTGCTGCCCATGCTGGCGGGCACATCCCCCATTCCAAGCGGTCGGCACATCCTCCCCAGCCTGATGTGCAGCCCCACCTGTCCGCTCCTGTCCGCCTCCCCACCCCACATAACCCCCCTCCACTACCGTTGCATGCTGTATGCATTTTATACTACATGGCGGCACGCTGTATGCATTTTATACTACATGGCAATATGCGGTATGCATTTTATACTACATGGCAGCTTGCTGCATGCCTTTTATACTACATGGTGGTACGCTGTATGAATTTTATATTACATGGCAGTACGCTGTATGTATTTTATACTACATGGCGGTACTCTGTATGTATTTTATACTACATAGCGGTACTCTGTATGCATTTTATACTACATGGTGGCACGCTCTATGCATTTTATACTACATGGCGGCACGCTGTATGTATTGTGCATTGCTTTATTTTCACACTAAACCAATATGATAGATGTGGTCCTGACATTCCCTGATATATTACATACATGGGGGGGCGTCTCTTTATGGCACGCCTCGGGCAGCAAAAAGGCTAGGTTCACCCCTGGTATCAGGACTGGGTCAGAGACGCTGGTGGACTCTGCTGCCTGAAGAAAAGTCAACTTTATGTTATGCCTTCATTTTGCACCCTGTGGAAGAAAGCTGGAATAGCTAGCATTCCATATTTAAATGTAGACTACAATGATAATGGAAGTATGTGGTTTTACATTTAGATTTTTTTAGGATGAGGAGGCAGCAGGCAGGTTATAAGCACTGTGGTGGGAAAGCTGAAGCCAGAGCCCAGAACAACCACACCGCAGCACCTCAGGCTAATTTAAATTAGGAGTTTACCAGCAATAAGCCGGTAATTATCTTTTATAAAAGTTTGGTGTCCTTCGGATTATTAACCTCTACAAAGCACTGGTGATGCTTTGTAGAGGTTAAGTAATGTATATAATGTGGATTTTGAACATTTTGGGTTGTCATATTTAAAAGGAGCAATAATAAAGCTTAATTTTAGACATCTTTCTTAACTCGTACAGTTCATTATTGCAGCCTGGGACAAATTACAGTAAGTTACCAGCACCCAGTTGTTGCAGTGGCAAGGGTAGTCCATTTGTAACTAGGAGTCATCCAGTGGCGTAACAAGACTCTACTTTGCCCTGGTGCAAAGTTTGGATTGGGGTCCCCATACACCTAAACTCTCACTGCCACCCCTGACCTGCGCAATACACATATATGCTACACAGAATTATACTCATAGAACCAAACTCCATATACACCTTATATGTAGTGTCCAGCAGCCTCCCTTATTAATATACTTTCCAGAAGCTCTTATTACAGAAATACTCACAGCAGAGACCCTCTTAACGAAATGTCAGCAGACACCCTCTTCATGAAACAAAAACAATAAACTCTGTACTCGCCTCACCCAGCGATCCCACGGCTTCCTCTTCTCTCTGGCAGCAGAGAGAGCAGATGTACGGCCATTAGTGTGTGCAAGCACAGCACATAGACGTGCATCTGCCTGCGCTGCTATTGTTTTCAATTGTATGTGTGTCTGACATGCATAGAATTGGTTCACTTCACCTCTGAGGGGACCCATCAGGCAGTCTGTGGGCCCAGGTCCATCGTCGGGCCTGGTTGAGGACGGGCCCAGGTCCATCGTCGGGCCTGGTCGAGGTCGCACCTGCTGCAAACACGATCATTACGCCATTGGAGTCGTAGTAATAAAATCATATTAAATTAGTTGACCAATGTAATACTGAACTGTGGTCTTTTAGGGTTCAGAAGTTGATAAGGATTCCTCATCAAAACTGTTGTCATTTACACTCACTCATTACAAATGACTCATTTGGCAAGCTCTGTGTAGGAGTGAAAAAGTTAAAGATTTAAGGACTAACCAAAACATGATTTATATTGAGCATTACATGCTCTTTAAAAAACTGAAAAATTCCCATTGTGATGGCAGGTTCCCTTTAAGATCCTGAAGTATTTGCTTTCTGCTTCCAGCAAATCTGCTATACGTATGGGCTATAAAGGAAAGCATCCTCCACAGAAAGTTACCTGAACAAATGCATCTAGCTTGCTAGTGTGCTGCCAAGGTATTAGTGGTGTACCTGTGTTCCTGTTGCCACCCTGAGCTTGTTCCAGCACTTCTGAATTTGCTCTGCCTGCCTTGACCTGTTACCTCACTTTTGTCTTTTTACAAACTTTGCCTGGCTTGACCTTGGATTTGCTGTTTGACTACATTCTCTGCCTGTCCCTTTGTGCCAAGTTTCTGAGATATTTACTGTGCCTGTGCCAGCTGCCACTAGCACAAAGTCGGTCTGGTGGTACAGTGGGTCCACAACCTGAAGCCTGTTAAAATTTTAATCTGCTTCAAAACCTTGAAAGGACCGAGTCGCGAACTTGCAGAAATTGGATGTTTCTTGATGACAACCAGACCTGGAGAAAATTGCAGTGGAGATTGCCATAATTTTTCGTCATTTGGATGTATGACTGGACTAAATCAGATTGTGGAGACGCAGGCCACCAATAACTGGATAGAATTGCAGCCATGTGAAACAGAAAGATTACCGTATATACTCGAGTATAAGCCGACCCGAGTATAAGCCGAGGCCCCTAATTCTATCACCAAAAATTGGGAAAATCTATTGACTCGAATATAAGCCGAGGGTGGGAAATGCATTGGTCACAGCCCCCCCCCCCAGTATATAGCCTGCCAACCCCCTGTAGTATATAGCCTACCAGCCCCTGTAGTATATAGCCTACCAGCCCCTGTAGTATATAGCCTACCAGCCCCTGTAGTATATAGCCTGCCAGCCCCTACGCCAGTATATAGCCATATAGCCATATAGCCCTGTAGTATATAACCTGCCAGTCCCTACCCCAGTACATAGCCATCCAGCCCCTGTAGTATATAACCTGCCAGCCCCTGCCCAGTATATAACCTGCCAGCCCCTGCCCCAGAATATAGCCATCCAGCCCCTGCCCCAGTATATAGCCATCTTGCCCCAGTATATAGCCATCCAGAACGTGCCACAGTATATACCCATCTAGCCCATGCCCTACCTTTGTATAGCCTGCCAGCCCCCGTGCACCAGTATATAACCATCACCTACCCCGTAATGCAGAGGCCCCCCCCGATCTGTCTGCCTAAAAGACCGCGTTATGTAGCCCCTACCCTGCCCCGTTATACAGACATTAGATTTTAAAAAAACAAACAAACCTCACCTCTCCGGCGCCCCTGCAGGTCTTCTGTGTGATGCATCAGTCAGCGGCAATCCCGTGCAGCGCACACCTCTGACGTCAGCGGCCGCCGCTGACATCAGTGTGTGTGCCGGCTACCGGCACACACAATACTATTCCAGCGGCCGCCGCTGACATCAATGTGTGTGCCAGTAGCCGGCACACACAATACTATTCCAGCGGCCGCCGCTGACATCAATGTGTGTGCCGGTAGCCGGTGTGCCAGAGCCTGCGACGTCACAGGGACCTGCCGGGGCGCCGGAGAGGTGAGGGTTTTTTCTTTGTTTTTTCTTTCACTCGAGTATAAGCCGAGTTTGGGCTTTTCAGCACATTTTTGTGCTGAAAAACTCATCTTATACTCGAGTATATACGGTAGTTCTAAATTATATTGCAGTATCCTGCCAAGAATGGTCAGGAACTAGAATTGGTAGTAGTAAAGCAAACAACAATTCCCTTGGAATCTTATACAAGGCACAACTGAGACATGTGAATGAATGGTCAGGAACTAGAGTTGGTAGTATTAGAGCAGCCAGCAACCACTTTCAACTAGCTGAGAAAGATGTAAAAGGCAATACATTATCCAAATTTTTTTAGACCATTGATCAATCTGCAGAGTGCCCATACATCAGTGATCTTCCCTGTATTATCTTGCTTGCTTCGGTTCAATTAAAGGAAATCTACCATCAAAATCAAGCATGAATAAACCAGGTGCACTCACTCATAGATCCAGACACTGTGATTGTGGTTATTTGTTATCTAGGGTGCCCTTCCTTATAAAATAAACCTTTAAAATTATGCCAAAGAGTCAGAGGGGCTTTGGTGGGTGTTTCCGGAGCCCCTCAGTGCTGCCTTTTTACAGGCTGTTACACTGAGCAGAGCAGGTCTCCACCCCGGCATATTGCAGAAAACACCCAACGGTAACAACCAAGATTGGTGCTAGCCATATTGGCTTAGATTGTCACTCCCCTTGACGTCATCGGGGAGCTGTGATCTGTTATCACGACAGCCTCGGGTTATACTGTCTCGTTTTAGCCTATTACAGTGTTTCATTGTAATAGATGATGTGGAAAATCCCCATATACTGGCATACTGTAGTATGGCAGTATAAGGTAGGATCAATCAGACAACCTGAAGTACTCTAGGGGTAGTAAATCATTGAAAAAAAACCTGAAAAATTAAAATCACCCCACTATCCCTAGAAGATATAAAAATAAACAATCAAAATATAATAAAAACGGTTATACCAGGTGTTTCACACTGGGAAAGGCAAACATAGTCCAGCTTCAAGCAGAGTCCACGTGGAATAAAATCAGACTTTTATTGAAGTAGCTAAAAACAGCTTGTGACACATAGTTTGGACACAGGTATGAGCGTAGGGTAGTGAGCAGACCACAATTTCCTACGCATTTCGGAAAACCCTTTCCTTATTCATGGCTCAGCCATGGGAAATGTTATTCAGCAAATTATTTAGGTGGTAAATCTATGTGCCTGAAAATGAGATGATTTCGAATTTCAAAAATGACACATTTTACTATAATTTTTTTTCATTTTTTTTGGAAATAAACGCAAAACTTATCAGCCAAAATTTACCACTAAAATGAAGTACAGAGTGTGAGTAAAAAAACTATCTCAGAATCGTTTTGATAAGTACCAGTGTTCACAAGTTATAACCATATAAAGCGGTGCAAGTCAGAATCCAAAAAATGGGGCTTAGCCTTAAGCTATAAAATGGCTGCGTCCTTAATGGGTTAAATACCGTTACTATGAAGTGCAATTTGTTACACAGAAAACAAGCCCTCACAGAGCTCTTTACATGAAAATATACAAAAGTTATAGATTTGGAAAGGTGGTGAGTGGAAAAAAAAATGTTAATGAAAAAACAAAAAAGGCCTGGTCTTTAAGGGGTTAAAGAAGCTGTGTTTATGAAGGGATAATGTTACCATTGATATTTTAGGAATCTTTTAGCAAACCGATTTATTTGTGCTGTTGATTATGACGTGAGATTATCATGCTCGATTTTGATTGTAGATTTTCTTTAAAAATACATGTTAATTTAACTGATGCCAATGATTGATGTAATCATCAGTTTAAATGATTGATTTGATCATGTTTCCCTCTTGTTTTAGCCTTTATACCACCCACTTCCAAAGCAATTTCTGTGCAGGGTACAAGGAAACCTACTACTGTGCCATGTCTTCATAGTATGATGGCAACCTTAACCATGTCATAGTGTATCATACAGCTTTAGTGGGCATACATCCTTCCACATGAGCTAGCAACAAGGCTGTGCAGTAGGATAGCAGTTTGCTCTGCCCCCTCCCATGGAATGTGGGATTTCACATCAATTAGTCTCGCTCTGCCGGCTTCCTTTGTACAAGCTCTCTCGCTGTGCCGCCCCCCTCCTTTGCATTCCCTTCCCTGGGGCCGCCTCACACTCCAGCTCCATGTGCGTGCTCACTGCAAACAAACCGCGCCCTCCCTGCCGCCTCCAATAGAGCGTGGCCAGCCAGGGAAATCCGCTCTCACGAGGAACAGCTGCAGGAGCAGCCATGTGCTCGACCTGTGTGGGAGGCGGGGAGGACTCGGCACATGGCAAGACATGACTAAGCTCAGCCGCAGCATGACACTAGCACACTCCTCCAGCAGGGAGCGCAGCTCATGACTGGACGAGTCATGGCTCAGAGGGACACAAGCTGCACTCCAAGTGGACTGTTGCGCAGCAGCTATTAAGGAGTGCTTGTGTTTGGCCAAAGGTCTAGGACAGTGATGGCAAACCTTTTAGAGACCGAGTGCCCAAACTACAACAAAGACCTGCTTATTTATCGCAAAGTGCCAACACAGAAATTTAATTTGTGATTTATACTCCCTTCTTTGTCAGGGCACGTTCACACGTTGCGTTTTGACCTGCGTTTTCATTGTGTTTGAAATGCATATACAACAGCTAAGGGGGGGATAATTTGTCTAATTACATCACTGTTAACATTTCCGTTGACAAAAAGCATCATAAACGTGATGTTAACGCATGCGTTTTGTTAACACATGCATTAACCCCTTAACGCTGAAGCCACTTTTCACCTTCCTGACACGGCCCATTTTTTCAAATCTGCCCTGTGTCACTATAAATGGTTATAACTTTGGAACGCTTTAACATATCCAAGTGATTTTGAAATTGTTTTCTCGTGACACTTTGTACTTCATGTTAGTTAAAAAATTTTGGTGGTATGTTTTGCATTTATTTATGAGAAAATCAGATATTTGGTGAAAATTTGGAAAAATTAGCAATTTTCAAAATTCTAAATTTTCTACTTTTTCCATACATAGTCATAACCGCAAAAAAACGTAATAACTAACATTCACTAAATGTCTAATTTATGTGGACATGGTTTTTTATGCATACTCTTATTTTTGTAGGATGTTATGGGCCTTTGAACATTAGGTGCAATTTTTCACATTTTCATAAAAAAAGCAAAATCCTGCTATTGAGGGACCTGCTCAGGTTTCAAGTCACTTTGAGAGGCCTAAATAAAGTAAAACCCCATAAATTACCCCATTATAGAAACTAAACCCCTCAACGTACGTAAAACAACTTTTATGAAGTTTGTTAACCCTTTAATTGGTTTACAGGGGTTAAAACAAAATCGGATGCAATTTCGAAATTGCATTTTATTTGGCTAAATGAATGTGTTTTTCATAAAATGTACAAATTCTCAGTGGATAAAATTCCAAAACGCTCCTCAAAATTTGATCCCCAATCTCTCCCGCGTATAACAATACCCCATATGTGGTGGTAACCTCCTGTATGGGCACACGCCAGGGCATTGAGGGGGGAGCTGTGCCATTCAGAGCAGATTATGCATGGTCACTTTTTATTGGCTATACAATCTTTATTTTTTTGGCAATTTGGACATATAAGGGCTTATTTTTTGCGACATGAGATGCACTTTACAAATACTTCATTTAAGTGGATCTGTAGCTTTTCGATGAGATTTCATTAACTCTTTAATGTATGGAGGAAAAGAAAATTGTCAATTTGGGGTTTCTTTTTTTTTGTATATTTTGGGGGTCGTACACCATACACTAAAAATACTATAATATTTTCATTCTACAGATCACTACGATTACGGTGATACCTCATTTATATAGTTTTTCATTTATTTTTACAATTTTACTGGAGAAAAACTAATATAGAGGAAATCTCATTTGTTTCTGCATCGCCATCTTTTCGGGAACTTAACCTTAATATTTTTTGGTTGACAGAGCTAGTTTAGGGCTTATTTTTTACGTGTTGAGTTGTTCTTTCAATTGGTACCATTTTGGGGCACATAACTTTTTTTGATCACTTTTTAGAACATTTTTGTGAAGGGATTTTATGAAAATTTATATTTTTGGCGAGTTTTTCGGGTTTTGTTTTTACGGTGTTCACCGTACGGGTCAAATAATGTTTCTAACTTATTGTACAGATTGTTACGGACGCGGCAATACCAAATATGTGGGGGGTTTGGGTGATTTTCAGGTATTTTTACTTTATTAGATGTGTATAGGGAATGTTTGTGTTTAGGGGACTTTAACTCTATTTAATTCATTATTTTTATTAAAAAATGTGTTTATTCAGTGTTTTTAACTTTTTTTCTTTACTTTTACAGGTTAGCTTGAACAAGTGATCCACTGATCACTTGTTCAAGCTATTCTTCACCTAATACAGTGTAATACAGATGTATTACACTGTATTATGTGAAACACTGAGCATGCTGCGCATGCTCAGTGTGTCACAGCCGGGTCCTGCCAGGAGGCAGGACCCGGCTCCCCGGAAGGAGATCGCGCAGTCCCGGGGCTGCGATCAGAGGAGCGGGACCCCCCCGGTAAGCGCCGCGGGGGGGTCCGAATCTAGTTAAATGCCCCTAGCACGCCGCGGTCAGCGCGACCGCGGCGTGTTAGGGGTTAAGACCGCGATCGGAGAAATCTCCGATCGTGGGTGTTAGAGGAGGGTGTCGGCTATAATATATAGCAGACACTCGCAGCTTCTGGCCCCGGCTCCATTCAGGAGCCGGGGCCAGAAGTTTGACGTACTATTACTGCATATTGTGGGAACGCACCTCCCGCCATGCAGTAATAGTACGTCAAATGTCGGGAAGGGGTTAACATTGCGTTTACAAACATAAATGGTAATGTCATTTGGCAAATCACCTCTCATCAGCTCTTGTATATGCGTTTCAAAGGCAATGAAAATGCGACCAAAACGCAACGTGTGAACGCACCCTCACAGTTTTCATTGACATCAGCACTCTGAGGACACCAATAAAGCAGAAAATAGTCCCAGGTCGAGCTGTCACTTTAAAATAGCTCTGTAGACAGTAAGGCCTGGGCTGTCTGGGACTGCAGGAAGATACCTGGTGTCATCTCGGGTGTTTTGCGTTAAATTAATGCAAAACACCGGCGGCTTGTTCCCGATCGCAGGCGTTTACATAGAAATGGCGATGCGATCGGGCCGTGGCCCGCCCTGGTAGGCGAGGCTTCATCTGCGTTTGCGTTTTTCAAACGCAGACAAAGCGGTGCGTGTGGCACTAGCCTCTGGGGTGACAGGTTTGACTAATTATCTTAATTAAAACTGGTTAAAAACGGATGCGTTTTCAAAAAATGCATGCGTTTTTTAACGGACTGCTCAAAAAGGGACCAAAAACGGGTTGCAACACCCTAATGAGGCAAATCTCCTCTTCGCACCTTATGGAAACTTTCTCACATTATCAGGGATCAGGACTTGAGACTATGGTTTACTATGTTTGATTGTGCTGTGTCATGCTGTAAAGCACACCCAATGTACTTCTGGAACCTAAGTACAGCACGGTCCTAGCTATCCAAGAAGGGAATGTCCTTGGTGAAAGGGTGTGTGTGTGGATTTACTGGAAGGAGCATATTGTACAGTAAGCTGCTGTGTGTGTCTGAACTCGTGCAGAGTGTAATGGTTTCCTCCCATACACGTGCATTCCCCTGTCTCCCAGCTGTTCAGCTGCATGCTGTAGGCTTGCTAATCAGTAAAGAAGTTGATGTGTAATGTGCAGGCCATAAACTGCTGCTGAAAACATGGGATTTCAAATATATTTACAGATACATAATGTAATAATTAATGTACAACAGTTATGGAGGAAAGCTGCTGATTGAAAAACTAGTAGCATTTGTCTATTGCAGAGGTAGCTTATATGCGTTTACAGCAAGAGATTATTAACCAGCCCCTGGTATCTTGTATTTAACCCTTACAGAACCCTTTTTCGTTTTTGCGTTTGCTTTTTACTCCCCTCATTCTAAAAGGGGAGGCCCCCTGCGCTTTGAATCGCAGCACTAGCAGAATTGTGTGCCTTACCCTGAGGACGCGTTCACACATTCCGCTAGCGTCGCGTTATGAACGCACAGGGGTCGGGGCACAGGGCAATCGCATATGTGTTTCCAGAGAAATGCATGCGATCGCATTATCAATCGCATGCATTTCCCGGGAAACGCATATGCGATCGGCCTGAGCCCCGCCCCCTGTGCGCTAGCGTCGCGCTATGAACGCGCTGCTCGATAAGTTTTTGACACATTCAAAAGGCTTCGGCCTTGATCACACGCTGAGGTTACATTGCATTTTAGCAAATGCAGTCGAAATGTAACCTAAGGCCGGCGCCACACAGGGCGCTTTGTCTGCGCTTGCAAACGCAAACGCAGACAAAGTCGCGCCCACCGGGGCGGGCCTCGGCCCGATCACATCGGCGTTTCTATGGAAACGCCTGCGATCGGGAACGAGCCGCCGGTGTTTTGCGTTAATTTAACGCGAAACACCGGCGGCTCGTTCCCGATCGCAGGCGCAGACACAAACGCAGACAAAGCTGCACCTACCAGGGCGGGCCGCGGCCTGATCGCATCATCGTTTCTACGGAAACGCCTGCGATTGGGAATGCGCTGCTGGTGTTTTGCATTAATTGGCGTACGTGTGGCACCAGCCTAAGCATGTAATCAAGGCTGAAGCCTTTGGGTGATGCCACACATGGCGTTTTGAAACCGTTTTGGTCCGTTTTTAAGCAGTCCATTAAAAATTGTGTGCGCTAAAAAACACATCCTTTTTTTTTTTAAAGGCATCAGTTTTTGACAGGTTTTCCAAATTTGCGCAATAAAAAAACGAACAAAAACGCATGCGTTTTCAAAAAACATATGCATTTTTTAACAAGGTGCTTAATAATGGACCAAAAACGGTTTCAAAATGCCATGTGTGGCATCACCCTTTGGAATGCATCAAAAGAGGGAAAATTCACACATTCCGCTAGCGTTGTGTTCATAACGCAATGCTAGCCCACAGGAGGCTCAGGCCGATCGCAAGTGTTTCTCGGGTTATGAATCGCATGCATTTCCAGGGAAACACATATGTGAGCCTCCTGTGGGCTAGCGTCACGTTATGAACGCGACGTTAGCGGAACGTGTGAACGCGCCCTGAGGGTGATCTCATACATGGCGTTTTGAACCCCTTTTTTGGTCCGTTATTTAAGCAGTTCGTTAAAAACTCATGCATTTAATGACGAAGCCTGTTTTTAAGTTAATGCTCAGACTTTTTTTTTTTAAATTTGACTAGTGTCTCTTCCTGTGGTAATAACTTTTCAAAACTTTGGCACTAGTGCCATAGGTTAGCCATCACTGTCCTAGAGGTGGCACTCAGAGCCCTTTCTGTGGGCACTCAGGCCATCACCAGAGATTACTCCAGGTATCTTCCTGCAGTCCTAGACAGCCCAGGACTTGCTGTGCACAGAGCTATTTTAAAGTGACATCTGTACCTGGGACTATTTTCTGCTTTATTGGCGTCCTCAGGGTGATGGTATCAATGAAAACTGTGACAGAGAAGGGAGTATAAATCACAAATTAAATTTCTGTGTTGGCACTTTGCGATAAATAAATGGGTCTTTGTTGTAGTTTGGGCACTCGATCTCTAAAAGGTTCCCCATCACTGCTTTAGGATATCTCTGTGATTTTGAGATTGTTTGTTTTCTCGTGAGACATTGTAAATTATGTTAGTATTATCATTTCGGTGATGAATTTCTTTTTTGGGGGGTAAAAATTCAATAATTTAGGAAAAAATTTTTAAAAATGACAATTTTCAAAGTTTCAAATCTTCTACTCTTTAGACAAAAAGTCAAAACAATTTTTTTTTGTAGAAACCTTTTGCCATTGGTCTTCTTTTTATTTCCATAATCTGTTTTACAGTTCCCTATTTTTTACGGATCTGAGAAGGTTTCAAGTTTTAGTAGCAACTTCTCATATTTTCAAGAGATTTGAAAAATTATACATTTTTAGTGACCAATTCAATTTGGAAGTGCTCTACAAAAGCGTATGTGCTATATACCCCCACAAGTAACACCATTTTATGAACCCAACATCTCAATTCAGCATTTGAGAAGTCTGCAAACCCTTTAAATCTTTCTCTGGAAGCAAACAAAGATGGATTGGAAATTTCAATTTTTTAATAAGATTATTCTCATTTAGCCCTAAAATTGACACATTCAGAAGGAACTTGACGTAAACATACATCCTAAAATATCTGCTCTGCTTCTTCCGAGTACGGTAATACCAACCATGTGGATGTCAGCTGCTTTTTCCCTGCACAGTGATGTCCAGAACAGAGTTTGTACCATTGGGTTTTTGGAATGCCAATTTGGCTGCAAATGTTTTGTGGTGCCACAGTGTACTTGAAGAGCCCCTGAAGTAACCGTACAATAGAAAACTTCCAAAGATGTCACCATTTGGGAAACTAAACCCCTCCAAGAATTTATCTGGGGTTGGGGGGGTGAGCATTTTAACCCCCAACATGCTGGCCAAAATCTAATGCAAAGTAAATGGTGCAGAGTAAAAAATGCGTTTTTATCTCAAAAAATTCATTTTAGTGCCTAATATATTGTGTCCCACCCATGCCACTTTAGACAAACACCCCAAAAATAATTCTGTGGGTCGTCCCGAGTACGGCAATACCACATATGTGCCAATAATTGACAGGCTGGGCACACGGCAGGGATGAGAATGGAAGGAGCGAAATTTTGCTTTTGCAGCTCCGTTTTCACACGTTTGGATTTGGAGTGCCATGTCATGTTCGCAGGGCCCGTGAGGTACCAGTGCAATAGAAACCCCCAAGAAATTATACCATTTTGGAAATTAGACCCCTCAGAGAATTCACCTGGGGTTGTGGTGAGCATTTTAACCCCCAAAATGCTGGTAAAAATCTAGTGCAGTGCAAAAATTGCATTTTTATCTCAAAAATGTCATTTTAGTGCCTAATATATTGTGCCCAACCCACGTCAATTTAGACAATCACCGCAAAAATCATTCTGTGGGTTGACCCGAGTACGGAAATACCACACATGTGCCAAAAATTGACAGACTGGAGTCATGGCAGGGCTGAGAAATGAAGGAGCGAAATTTTGCTTTTGGAGCACCCTTGTCACTAGACTGGTGTTGGGGTGCCCCTAAAATACCAGTACAATAGAACCCCCCCCCCCCAAGTAGTGACCCCATTTTAGGAAATTGGACCCCGCAAAAAATTTATCTAAGGTTGTATGAACATTTTAACCCCTGAGAAATGTAATACAAAATGATGGGGGCAGTTTAAAAATTGCATTTTTTTCTCAAATGTGCGAAAGTAGAAGAGATTTATTCATCCCAACTCATGCCACTGCAGATAAACACCCCAAAAATCATTCTGTGGGTTACTACGGGTATGGCAATGCATGGGGCAATAGTGTATCAATAGTCTACAGGCTGAGGACACAGCAGGCCTGAGAGGTGACAAACAAAATTTAGCTCTTGGAGCACCCTTTTCACTAGCCTGGTGTTGGGGTGCTCCTGAGGTACCAGTACAATAGAAACCCCCAAGTAGTGACCGCATTTTAGGAAAGGGCATTTTATTTAGGGTTGTATGAGCATTTTAACCCATAAAATTCTGTCTTAGGCCCGTTCCACACTTGCGAGTGTGATGCGATGAACTCGCATCACACTCGCAACGCATGCTGCCGGGAATGCATGGCCCGAACGCTGCACCGCGGGAGTGAACTGACATGTTGAGTTCACTCCCGCGGTGCAACGTTCGGGCCATGCGTTCCCGGCAGCATGCGTTGCGAGTGTGATGCGAGTTCATCGCATCACACTCGCAAGTGTGGAATGGGTAACACAAATTGAATGGTGTCGAATAAAATTTGCTTTGCAATTTCTCTTACTTTCTCATTGTAGTGTCAAAAGTATTTTTCCCAATTCATGCCATTGGAGACAAACACCCCAAAAATCATCAAGCAAGTTCTCCTGGATACGTGGCAATAATCGACAAGATGGAGACATGGCAGGGCTTGGAAGAGAATGGCATTTACCTTTTTTTGGCACCATAAAGCATTTGTAGATGTCCTTAGGGATCAGTACAGTAGAAACAGAACAACGCCTGCCTCTCCACACAACCTACGCAGAACAACGCCCTTCCCTCCACACAACCTACGCAGAACAACGCCCGCTCCTCCACACAACGCCTGCTCCTCCAAACAACGCCCGCTCCTCCACACAACCTACGCAGAACAACGCCCGCTCCTCCACACAACGCCCGCTCCTCTACACAACGCCCGCTCCTCTACACAACGCCCGCTCCTCTACACAAAGCCCGCCCCTCCACACAACGCCCGCTCCTCCACGCAACGCCCGCTCCTCCACGCAACGCCCCCTCCTCCACGCAACGCCCGCCGTTCCACGCAACGCCCGCCGTTCCACGCAACGCCCGCCGCTCCACGCAACGCCCGCCGCTCCACGCAACGCCCCCGCCGCTCCACGCAACGCCCGCCGCTCCACGCAAAGCCCGCCAATCCACACAACGCCCGCTTCTCCACACAACGCCCGCTCCTTCACGCTACGCCCGCTCCTCCACGCTACGCCGCCCACTCCTTCACGCTACGCCCGCTCCTTTACTCTACGTCCGCTCCTTCACGCTAAGTCCGCTCCTTCACGCTACGCCCACTCCTTCACGCTACTACTACTCCACGCTACTACTACTACTCTCCTCCACGCTGCTGCTACTACTCTCCTCCACGCTACTACTACTACTCCTCCACGCTACTACTACTTTCCTCCACGCTACTACTCCTAACAGATTGCACTTGAGCGGTTGTGGGGGATAGGGAAAACCTACAATGGGGGGGGGGGGGCATTGTGTGTTTTTGTGTACAGGAAAGGGACAGATCACTAGCACAACTCACTCCAATACCACTCACAAAATGGCGATATTGTAGAGCGTTTGACTAGTAAGATATGCCCAAAAAATCGTCACAGATCGATGTCATTGGCCAGTCTGTATTGACTGGCCAATGGCGACGATCAAATTGGTCCTGTGATGTCATCAGAGGGGTGTCGGCTGGCAATGTCGACACCTCCCACAGAGGTGTCACCCTGTCTCACGACAGGGTGACATCCAAAATGCTAATGGCGCTCGCATCCGATATATCGGACACTGAGCATTATGACACTGTGCTCAGCGTCGGAGATATCGGATGCGAGCGCCATTTGCGGAACGTGAACGGGTTAATTTTTTTTGTGTGTGTTTTTACTTTAGATGTCCCCCATCAGGTCATAAAAGACCCCTGGGGGACATTATCACTTTTTTTTTTTAAATTGTATTATTTTTTTTTTTTCTATTGTAAGTTTTCCCCTGTAACTGAAGCATCTATAAGAGCCTCAGTTACAGGGGAAATGCCCACCTGTCACTGGGGACAGATGATCAGAGCTGGAGGCTCTGGGCTCCTGTGGGCTCCTGGCAGGACCCGGCTGTAACTAACTGAGAATGCTCAGTTACTTGCATTGTACACTGCAATACAAGTGTACCGCAGTGTAAGGACTTAAACAAGCGATCGGATGAACTCTTGTTCAAGCCCAAGAGTGGAAAAATTTAAAAATGTAAAAAAAAAACCCTAGTAAAAATTATTTTATAATAATTAAAACAATAACTAAAATAAAAGTCCTCTAGTCACCACAGCTACATATAAAATCCAAATAGATGTATATAGAACACAAAAAAGTAAATTTTGGTATCACCGCGTCTGTACAATAAATGTATCAATCTGTACAATAAATCTAAATCAATATTGAACCTGCTCAGTGAATGACGTAAACAAAAACATGAAAAACTTCCCGTGATATACAATTTTTCATCAAATATCCGCACAAAAAATGTTCTAAAAAGTAATCAAAAAAATGTATGCGCCTTAATACTATACAACTGTAAAGAACTACTCTTTAAAAAAAAAAAAAAGCCCTCAACCAGATATTTCAAATACAGAAAAATACAGAAGTTATGGCCCTGAAAAATGTTGTTGATAGTAAGTAAAAACAATGGGATTTTCTCCAATATTGGTTTTGCTCAGTAAAACTCAGCAAAGATAAGAAAAACTATTTAAATGAGGCATCAATGTAATCGTAGTAAACCAGAGAATAAAGATAAAATACATTACAGTCAGCGGGAAAAAAATTTTTTGCTAAAAATCGAAAATAAAAATGATTTTGTTAGTGTCCCCCTTGAAATAGTTGATAAAATTTTGTGAATAAGCTAAAGACCCCCATAAATGAATTACCTATACATTGTATCTCACCCCACAAATAAAAAGCCATCATATGTTTGCATTACCAAAAATGTTTTATTTTAAAGCCTGTACAATGCAGTCACAACCACATAGGGTATGGGGTATCAGTACATTCGGGAAAAATTGGGCATCAAACTTTGCAGAGCATTTCATCATTTTATTAATTGTGTAAGTGTCATTTTTGGCCTAAATGAATGTATTTTTTTTAAAAATTAAAAAGTTTCTAAATAGCACTTCTATTTTGTTTTACCCCATGTGAAACACTTAAAGGGTTAATAGACTTGATAGAAGTTAGTTTCTATAATGTATATTGTAATTTATGGGGTTTTACTATTATTTAGGCCTTTCAAAATCACTTGAAAGCTGAGCAGCTTTGGCAAGTTTCATGAAAATTCTAAGTTCTAGGCCTCATAGCATCCTAGAAAAATGAGAGGGCGCATAAAATATAATTCCAACATAAAGCAGAGGAGACTGCAACAAAAAATAAAAGGACTCAAAGGCGCTCATAGGGAAAACACCGTTGGTTCAATGGAATCCTTGCCTTGGAGAGAGAGTGTTAGCCACTGCAGTGGAACGTGATTACCACTGCTTTTCAGTCTGCAAAATTCCTCCTCCAATTAGATCACAAATATTTAAGAACCTGACGAAGGGAGTGGTCCGTCCCCGAAACGCGTAGTTCACTATTCGATACTTTGTGAATAAAGTGAATTTGTGATCAAACATTGGTTGAGCCTGAAATCGGATTAGCAGCACAGTCCACTTTTTTCCCTTTAATCCAACATAAAGCAGATATTCCGGATGTGTTAGTTACCTAGCTTTTTGGGAATTTTAACTATCTGCCTGGAAAGCAGAACATTTCATACTTTGAAAATGAAGGATTTTTCCTAACTTTTGCCAAATTTTACATTTTTTTTAAGATTGAAACACAAAATTTATCAATTCAAATTTTCAATTAACATGAAGTGGAATGTGTCTCAAGAAAACAAATCTCAAAATCACGTGGATATGTTAAAGCATTCCAAAGTTATAACCAAATATCGTGACACTTGTCAGATTCTAAAAATTGACTCTGGCCACTTAGCTGAAAACAAGCGTTGGTGATAAGGGGTTAACGCTTTGTTAACTTATGCATTTTGTAAACACATTGTTGACAGCTATGTAATTAGGCAAATCCCCTCTTCTCAGCTGTTTTGATGCATTTGAAAACGCATGCGTTAACGCAAGCCAAGCGTTGTTCTCTCTATTGCCTCTATAAAAAAATAAACTTTTATACTTGCTTAGTATAAGTTCAATAATATCATTAAGTACTACACCTTGGCTTCTTTGCACAATCTCCCTATCTATAGCACATACGCAGTAAAGCAGGAGTGTAATGTGTAAGATCATTGGCTGACTGGGTAAGCGACGGGAGCAACATACAGTACGAATGTAAGTATACAAGTTTTTTGCCACCCATTAAAAAAAAAACGTACTTACAGGTTCCCTTTAAGGGTGCGTCCACGTGTTCAGTTTTTTAGATGCAGTTTTTGAAACCAAAAGCAAATATGGATGATAATGGGTTGAGACAAATAATTGAAAGGTGCTACTCCTCTGCCTACTTTAACTCCTTTTCAGGTTTGGACATCGAAAACTGCATCTGAAAAACTGAAGGTGTGGTCACACCCCATGGAGGTTGTTTAGTGAGAGACAAATGGTAAAGGGTTCTACTTCTTGATGATCTTCAAACAATGATTGCCTGGGCAGACATTTTATGTGTGTTGACATGGAAACAAGAAGTGGAAGTCAACTGGGACCAAGTGGGGGAGATGTTTCAATCTGTCCAAGCCAGAATATTCTGCATTGGTACAATACATCTCCCTAGTAGGCATTTGAATAGGAAAGGCCGGGGACAGGCGAGTAACATTTCTTTCATTGTAATAAAGCAATATTCCCTAAGATAGATATGGTCTGTTTTTATTTACAACAGTTTTTACTGTAATATAACATTGACCCCTTTCAGCACCAAGACTTTCTCCAACACCCGCAAACGATGCCACAATCGGTGCCCCCCCCCCCACCCCCACTCCTGTACATTGTCGGGAGGGGGGGGCAATCCATTGCTGTTACTGCTGGGAGTCTATGTGAGACTTCCAGTAATGTCATTAAGCACAATCTGCAGGGTGTAACATAAAGGTCTGAACAGTGGTATATCTCTCAAATACACAACACATTGAAAGACTAAAAGTATAGGTTTTTCAAAAATGTATCCAATGATACCAAACTCGCCTGCCTAACCCCACCATCTTTTTCCGTCTACAATATGAATAGTGACAAGTGTGTACTCTTTCTACAATGTCGCGCACAATGCACTCTTATGGCAACTCTATGCTAGTTGCTGTTCATATGGCTAGCATACAGCCACCATATAGGGTTGTGTGAAAGGGGCCTAAAACTCATATTGACTGAACTGTTGCTCTACAGCTTCACCTGCAAAACAAGAGTTGAGTTTAGTTACATTGACATTCAAATTCTAGTTTCTTGTGTTGATTTTTGAAACCAGGAATTAGAACAGATCCCAGCTGAAACAAGGAAAATATTTGAAATTTGGAAACATTTTCTTTTTGCTCTCTCATGGGACCTGTTCCCATTTTAGGTAAATAAATAAAAAAAATGGAGAACTATGCCCCTGGGCAGTCATGGGTAGAAGACGGGCTTTCTACATTGAACAGCTCCTTTCATGCAGAGAAACACTCTGGAAGCCATTGAGTTAAGCTCTGTGATTGCTAAAGTGCCGCAGTACTGTACACTCAGATGTAATGCTCCAGCTTATCAGCTCCTTAGTATTGTCGGCGTGGGAGTTTCTGCTTCAAGCAGACTGCGATGGGAATAAAAATAGACATGGCTTGCATTTTACAGGCTTTATCTGAATTATGTTCACTTGAATTACTAGCATAGCTGCAATAGAGCTCAAGCATATAACATTTTCAGCCTAGCTAGTCTTAATGGCACAAATGGATAGCTGCTATACATAGGAGTTTTTCTACCTTAAAGGGGTTTGACCATGAAAGAAAATTATCAAATTTCAACCCCTAGTGATGATTGCACAATAAAGATAATATTTAACACCTTACTTTACAATTTTACTCAGTTTTATTGCGGTTTTAGCTCCTATAACTCAATGATGGTTAGTGTAAGATTTTTGGATGGGGACTCTCCAACCAGACACTTAATGATCCCTCTAGTGCTGTGTGGTAACAATGTAATTGGATTATCAGGGTAAAGGTTTATACACACTTTAATTTAGCTTCTGAACATTGTACTAGTATCTGACACATAGAAAGAGAGATGAGATAGATACTCAGATGAGATCCATGAGATGGATATAACACATAATGACACTGTCAGCTCTGCTAACTCACCTATGGCATACACAGTTCTGCTATATACCTTCCTCCCCTCCCCCTCTCCTGGATAAAGATCTTAACTGTCTGTAGCTTGTAGCTTTACTCTCCTCTTGTGTTGCTTGCCAGCGAGAAGTCAGTGTCTGTGTGAGCTCGTCCTGGAATGCAAGACGTTAGACAGAAAGACAAGATGTCTGCTGACCCTCAACCCAGGAGATACAAAGTTGGGTCTGGGGGCAACCAAAATATTGTGCACCAGGACTGATAGAGACAGGTTGGAATTATATGTGTGAAATGTTATATTTATGAAGAAAAACTTGGCACTCCTTTATGTGAAATCAGAAAATCTTATTTTATTTTTTGTTCAAATTTGATCGAGAAGAGCAATCCAAATAACAATTTATGCAACGTTTCGGTCTTAATTCAGACCTTCATCAGGCACTATGGTAAAACAATGAATACAAAATAAACATGAGTACATAATATCAATATAACAGCATTGAATATTTATAATGAATAATATACAAAGAGCGAAAAAATAGCTATGACTGCTTCAGCGCTTGGAGCGAGGTGTAGCAGTCATAGCACTGCACTTCCTCTTTACACTCCTTATACCTAGCAATCCGGTAAGTATCTGCTTTCTACCATACATACACTACTTATTGCAGAATATTGTGCATATTCTGTTTGTGCCTTGAGTTAGACTGTCTTTGCTCTACCATACCTCTCCATTTTTTCCTTGTCATTTGCCTACCATGGTCGTACTTGCTAGTACCTATGATGCACTGTATTACTGTCTCAACTAACCTGACATACATAAGTCTCTAATCACGACGCCTTTATTTCCAGTAATACTCACCCACTCTCGTGTTATCATATACACCTTCTTACACCATTCAGCTTGGAACCCAGTACACCACTCCACGTACCAGCCTCCGGCCATATTTAAACCCCATGCTGGACTGTATTTTTTCGCTATTTTTTCGCTCTTTGTATATTATTCATTATAAATATTCAATGCTGTTATATTGATATTATGTACTCATGTTTATTTTGTATTCATTGTTTTACCATAGTGCCTGATGAAGGTCTGAATTAAGACCGAAACGTTGCATAAATTGTTATTTGGATTGCTCTTCTCGATCAAATTTGAACAAAAAATAAAATAAGATTTTCTGATTTCACATAAAGGAGTGCCAAGTTTTTCTTCATTGATGAACAGGGTTTGGTAACCTACTTGTGCACCCGTCAAGCTCTACATATTTCGAGTGACGTGTATTCTTTGTACTATATTTTTATTAATAACATTGAATTAGAGAATGTGTTATTTTGTTATCCTGTGTGCATTTAATAAACTTGTCTTTGTGGGAATACCCCTTCAACAAATACTCCATTTATAATATTTTGCTTGTAGGATTCCTACTAATATACAGAAAACATTGCTTATGAGTTTAAATAATTTGTGTGGGTTTGTGCATTGCTTGATTACAATAAACAATGATTTATGGAAATCAATGTAAAAATATAATCCAATCCATGAAAATAACTATGCAAGCACATATTATCCATAAAGTTACCATCTTTCTGTTGTTGCCACTTTCCCCCACTATATTTCCTGAACACCAAACACTTAAATAAAGGTATAGAAGGGTTTGCACAGATGTAGATGTACCATAGTATTCTATACAGCCTCTGGGATCCACAGGAGTGAAAAAAAAAATTGTGTGGTTAAAGTGGGGTAACAGTATTACCTGTAGTATAAAGTATTGTTATATTTATGCGTGCTGTTTTGCTTTATAGGTCAAATAACACCTTTATCCAGAGACAGTCCAAGTCCAGTTGACCCAGAGTCTGTGGAAGTAATGATGAATTTTGACCCAGACCCGGCTGATCTTGCTCTGTCCAGTGTGCCAGGACATGAAACATTTGACCCTAGGAAACATAGATTTTCTGAAGAGGAACTGAAGCCTCAGCCGATAATGAAAAAAGCAAGAAAAATCCAGGTGCCTGATGAACAGAAGGTAAAAGTAGACCCCAGACATGCCTGTACTATTATAGCAAAATATGCTTTTTTAGAAGGCTGGACACTGTTTGAAAGACTATGCATCCTACTATGCTATTATTTGCCTTATTGGTGCATTAATCACAGTTTCTTTGCTATATACTCGCATAAAAAAAAAAAAATCAACTTTGTATGTTCCTTCTGTTATTTCTCCTAGAAATGTATGGGAAACTTCATAGCTGGATATTATGAGTTGGTTGTGTCGCAGTCTGTCATCAGTGTTCACAGTGTAGGAACACTGTGCATTTGTTACTCTTGGCAAGGGACATATAAACACCTAGTTCTTTAAGGGATCATCTTAGGGTGATTTGGAACACTGAACCACAGGTCCATAAAGACCAGTAGTTGATTTAGTGTCCCAAAACGGCCTGTAACATCTGTCAGTAGCGGCTGTGAAAAAATAAAATTGATTCTGATAAAGTGTATTTCATATATATTTCATATGTTTCCCAGAGGGATTACTGGGAAATCATAAGTTCAAAATTTCTAGGGAAACAATAAATGTTTGTATTATACACATCAGACTCTTTCAGACCCTTTTAAATTTTTTAGTCAATTGGTAAGATCCAAAAAGTTCTTTCACTAATGTACACTCTGCACCCCATCATGACAGATAAAAACAGAAATGTAGATATTTTTTCTAATTTATTCAACAAGGAAAAATTTATTCAACAGTTCACGATATTGTATAATTGTATTTATATTTGATAGATTATTGGCATGTTATACACTTGTTTGTTTTCCTGTTAGGATGAAAAATATTGGAATCGACGTTATAAAAACAACGAAGCTGCAAAACGGTCACGAGATGCTCGTCGGCTAAAGGAAAACCAGATCACAGTCCGGGCTGCCTTTCTGGAGAAAGAGAATGCCGTTCTTCGGCAAGAGGTAGCCAAAATTCGCCAAGAACTCTCTCGCTACCGAAACATTCTGTCCAAATACGAGTCTCAGCATGGAGCCTTGTAAATAACTCATTTGCACAAACCAACACAACATCACAAGAATCTCCCCCCACAACTCCTTTTTTCTGTCCAGAAGAATGGCCTTTGTACAATCACAAGACTTAACAGGCACAAAGGACATATGGGAAGCAGGCCATCGCACAACTCTTTTTTGCCTTTCTTTCTTCCTCCAATTGTCAACATTCCATCTTGACATCCCTTTCTGCAGAACAAAGGGTGCTATAGTGACAAATAAACATTATGGGGTTTCACCAGCAATTAGGCAAATAAATGTGAGGAAAAGGAAATGGAAGCCAAAGCTGATTTTGAACATAAGCACCATCCAATACACCAGCTACCACATAAAGGCTAATTTCCTTGTTTTTGACAATCCTTGCACACAGCTGTCCAGTAGCATTGCATTTTTTATTATTATTACATTGTCGGAGAAAGTTTGATGGCTACAGCATGGATGATGTAAAAAATTGTAAATATACGAAATGAATATGTTAATTGAAAGGTATTGCAATTAGACAAGCAGGCAAATGGTGAACAAATCTCTTACAAATAATTGTTAGATCTGCAGGGATTTCATATTACAGTATCTTATTAAAGCAAGAATGGACAATCCTCCAGCACATTAGCTCTTGCAATCAGCATGCTCCACATCTGTAAGCCAGACACTGACCACTACTGTGACAAATGAGCACTATACATTACTTCATTTCTATCAATGATAACTGAAGGGTATTTATGAAAATGATAGTGGTGGGTATACCATTTATGCTGATACTCATACTCCCTAATAACAGTAATATATTTGCCTTTCTTCCTTGGTATTATCATCCCATCTGGCATTTAATAGAGCAGTGGTGACCTGCCTTTTCTACCAGATATCAGAGAAATATTAGTAAGAGCTCACTTATTGACAAACCTGCCCTATTAGTAAAACAATATATATTAAGATCTGTTAAGTGCTCAAAAGCCTACACCCAAAAATCGAATTTCAAATTAGTCTCTCTGCCTCCAGTTTCTCTGTGGCTCTCTCACTCAGTTCTGTGTAAAGACAGAAGTCTTATCGAGTCTTTCAGCCTACATGACCATTGTTTCCTTGTGGCAAACTGAAACTGCATTTTCCCCATGTAGCTTCTCCTTCAGACTTCCTGTACACTCATGGTGATATGTACGGGGTATTCTTGCTACAACTGAGTGGTGCTAAGAAAAAGTAGAAGAGGTGCTCATACATAGAAATCAGCTAATTTACATTGCACTTGCCTGCCTTGTGCAATGAGGATGGGTTTAAGTACACAGGACATAAACAACATCATCTATAAATATATTGATGTGTCAACCTGGTAAAAATTGTATCTTACAGTAAAGAAACAGGTATAAACAGGATATTTTTGTGGCTCATTCTAGATTATGGTATACACATATTTTTAACAAGGTATTATTGTATATTTCAAAGTATTTTTATCTGTAAGTAGAAGTAAACATAGGACTGACTCTTCGAGAGCTTCTGTGAAAAGCCCCTTAAAGGGGTTGTTTGGAATTTGAAAAAGAGTCTTCACTTTAATGGGGTAAAGTTGCAATACCATACCAGTAGTTCGACTCATTTTTTATTCTAAACTATTGCTTTAAGATATGTTTGTAACTAAAGGAATATTTGGTTAATGCAATCAGTGAACTGTTTTTGAAAAGCTAGTTATAAGACAAGCCAGCGCTCAGACCCTGTCACAAATTAAAGAAAGAAATACCTGTATACGGACTAAATGACCCGTGGTGGGGAAAGGATTTTCAACTGTAATCTAGTCTAGAGGGTTACAATTATACAAGCTGTATTATAGCAGTAGACTCATAATGGCCTTCAAAATTATCTTAATGATGTTAAAGGGTAACTAAACTTTTAACACAATTATATAAATCAATAGTGCAGATGATAATAGTAAACTTTGTAAAACAAATTAAAGAAATATGTTCCTTCTTCTTCCCCTGACTCCTGACTGTGCTGATATCTCCTGTTGTTTCATAGAGTTTTTTTTAGAGTTATGGTTTTACAAATAGGTTGCTGCTTCCTGCTCACAAAGAAGGGGGAGGTCATGGGACAGTGCTCCTTTTGTGTATCTGAGCGTGTTCATTGATAAGAATGCAGATATCTCCTACACAGAATAGTGAGGAACAAGATTTCCACTCTCCAGTATTAGTCTCTCCATCCTACTCTGTGATTCTGCAGAACTTTCTCAGTCTCTCTCTCTGCATGCTGTTTCATAGACTGCTCTTCAGCTCCTCTACCACCTTCTTCTCTCCCCGCACTTTCTGTGCAGTGCAGATAGTTATTAACCCTTAGTACTCAAATGGGACAGACTATACACTTCATGCAACTGTTTCACTGCTGTTTTCTGTTACTCTTTACATGCTGCATGTGCTGCATGAAAGCTTCAAAGGCCATGCATCTGTATGTACATTTTGCAGTGTTCAGTGGATTTACTTATAGCAATCTCACTGGATTTACTGCAAAATTACTTAAAAAGAGAACACAAGGCATCATGGAAACTGTTGGCAACCTAAATTTGACTCTGGGCAGATACAGGAAGAGGTTAGTCTTCACCCTCTTCAGTGCTGCTGAGAAAGGCTTTTGACATGTAACTTCAGAACAGAAAACACCACAATATCGGCATTGTTCTGTTTCTTTTAAAGGGGGGATCACAAATGACAATTTAGTAAAAATAATTATGACATCAGAGTTACGCTTTAACCAGTTTTTGTAAATCACCTTTCTGTCCCGTATAACATTGACAGCAGATGTTTCTAATTAATTCTCTGTTTACTTTTTTTAATCTCGAAACTGTGCATGTTTCTTCAGGCACACTGCTCACTGTAAAAAAAGGAAGAGCAGAACACAGCATATAGAATAGGTTTTTCTTAAAGGGAACCTGTCACCAGGAGACCCATTTTTAGCACTCCCCCAGTCCCCACAGAGCATAGTACATACACTGCCAAAGAGTTTTTGTATAAAAAAATAGGTTTTACAGAAAAAAAAGATATGTTATATTGTACCTTTCATTAGCATCTGCTGTGTGACTAGGCACTCGTCACCTGGGAGTGGCTGAAAAGGAGCAGTCCCCCCCCCCACCCTTGGGAAACAGCTCCTCCATGTGTCCTTTTCAAATATATGAAAACACCCATCACTTGGCATAGCAACGCCCCCTGCTCCTCTACAGCCAGATAAGGCTTACAAGTGCTGAGAGTTCCATTTGCTGTACGGGCAGTCCTCCGTAAGGTTACTTACAAGATAGGTTCCTTGGGTTTGTACTTAAGTTGAATTTGTATGTAAGTTGGAACTGTATATTTTATAATTGTAGCTCCAGACAAATTTTTTCCTGTCCAAGTGACAATTGGATTTTCAAATTTCTTTGCTGTAATGTGACCAAGGATTATCAATAAAGGTTCTTTACAGACACCTTACAGCTGATCATTGCAGCCTGATACTAACGGAAAGCATCCAGAGAGCTGTGGGCAGAGGGGTCCATCTGTAACTAGGGAACTGTATGTCGGGTGTCCTAAAGTAGGGGACCGCCTGTACACATACGCATGCACCTTGTGCAGATTTTTGACATTATCAACAAATCTTGTAAATGGTTACTAAATGAATGTGAACACAGCAGTGGTTCCCAGTGATTGGGCCATTGGAAAATTGTTATCCATGCAAGTTAATATGAACTACAGTGGAAGCCAAGTATGGTGTTTCTAGCTTGGCATAGATGTGTGGATAGCAATATGACTATATATTTATGGATATATTTTAATATTGTAAAACCTGTGGATAACTAGGACTGCTTACCAGGTATAAGACTGGAATTAACTGGAGTTAGAAAGCATTTAAATGGACTATGGGACCACATGTTACCCCATTATACTACAAGGAAGCTTCAGGTAGGCTAAGAAAAAAATATTTCTAGGATTCCGTCTTTTATGTGAAATCTCGCCAGTTGTCATGTTAAAATTAAAAGAGAAGAGTCATACTTGTCCAGAAGAGTCAAGGTTTTTGGTGTTATATTACATATTACAATCTGTGGGCTATATAATCAGCTTTGAAATACAGGTAGTTTTAGAAATTTGTGGAAATTGGATATTGTGTTTCCAACTATTTCTTAAATTGTCTGCATCTCTGTATTGGTTTGTAGGTACTATAATACCAATATGGGGCAACTGAAATGACACTCCTCTTAATGGCATCTAAACTTGACTTATCTCAGGACCCTTTTCCGTTAAATTCAATAAGACTTTTTTTTTTAAGTAAACAGGCGAGATATTAAAGAAGAGAAGAAATTCTAGAAAGGATATGTTAATCCCTACCTGGGGATGCAAACAGTTTACAGGTTAAAATCTATTGATAATGTTCCCTGAAGATATGATCTTAAATTTCTAGCTTTTTATTATGATTTTTTTTAATCCATACTGTAGATTACAATGCATCTGCATTTGGACCTTTGTAATGTTGTATGACAAGTCCAGGCTAATTATTGATAAACTGGTTATCTTGGCCATGAGGCATTTTTAAATGGGTATCACACTGAACATTTTGGTTGTGCTTTTATTTTATAGTGATCTTGTTCACTTGCAGTTAGATAGTATATTATGACATTGTCCTTTTAATTTAAATCTTTTTTTAGTCTGGGCTAGACCTTGTCCTCTCTCTCCACCTTTGACATCTAAAAGGCTTGGGCGAATTCCTTTGTTGTTTATATGCAGACAGTGTGTATATATCTGTGATTTGCACTAGTTTATAATGGATACTGAATAATTATTATAATTATTGGTGTTTCCACTTTTCAGATATAAAAAGAGCATGACATTTTTTTTATTACCTAATGATGTTTGTATTTTATAGATACTTTCTATATTTACATTTAAGTCCAGATGTACTTGTCTTTAAATGACAAGCCAAAAATATGTTTGACTCACTTGGCACTTTTTAAAAATATAGTATGTGGTAAATTGGATGCACCGTATGCACTATTAGCAGTTCTCATAGCAAATCACTTGGTGACAAATAATTGCCATTAATAACTACTATACAATAAGTTATAAGTTGTTTGTTAATTGCCGTTTTTAGCTTTTTAGCCCTTGTGATAACTGGAATTACTGCAATAAAAAAGCTAGATTTATTGCACACTTACTGAAGTTCCTACTTTTGATACTTCTGATAACCAAACAATCCACATCCCTGGGTGCCTTATTGTATGGTACAGATCGTATGATAGCCTTCAGTAACCTTATGTTTTCTCACTTGATATAGTCTGCTCTGGGAAGATAAATGGTGGAACTAGTGTATACAGTCTATGAGCACCCTAATATTAGTAGTTGATCCCCTGTGCAATGTCAATGATAGCACAGGCGTTACTTGATAAATTATCTGACAATGTGTTCCATAAGTCTGTATTTTTTTACATAGCACATACACTGTAAGTAATAAATATATATTTTAAATCTCTTTATACAGATAATTAGTCTAACTTTATTGTGACCCCCACTGCAAACACAAAAGAATAACCAATGAACTATTGTAATTCCTGCTTCTTAATAGATTTCATGTAGCAACAGGATTTTTTTTTCTACAGTATAGGTTTACTTTAATACATAAGATTGAATTAGTAGGAGAACATAAGGCCTCTTTATATAAAAAGAGAGAGAGAATTTATCTGTAGCAAACCAATTGAAGACTAAAGACTTGACTAAAGACTTTGAAAGGGTTAGTGATTTGATCCGCACAAGTTTTTTTCCTTGAGCATATACCTTTATTTAAACTATATTCTATTTCTATTATGGGAAATGCTTGAACCAAACTGAAAAGGTGCACTTTCATTAGTCCAAAATTTTTACATTTTTAACCCTCTTTTAAACGACATGAATAACAGGACAGTGAGCATCATGGTTCTTATAGTTAAAGGGGTATTCTCGTCTGGGCATTCACATTCAGTTTGATAAATTTGCCGTATATAAACATTTCTTCAATTAGATGTTATTAAAAAAAATGTTCCTGTGTGAAGATAATTTCTCATAAATGTAGTCATTTTGTCCCTTAGAAACGAGATGGCTTCCTCGGATACGGCCACGTCTGCTGGAGGGATTGCACAAAGAAACAAAAGGTTTTTGTATATGAAATGTCCGGGAGTTACTGTATATACTACAGCTGCCCTGTGGTAATGATGGCTGAATCCAGGTGGTCAGGCAGGACTCAATAGCTCATGTCTGGCCACCGCTGCCAGAGTGTGACGTGGTCGTATCCGAGGAAGCCATCTCGTTTCTACATTTATGAGAAATTATCTTCACACAGGAATATTTTTTAATAACATCCAATTGAAGAAATGTTTATAAATGGAAGACTAGTGAAACTGAATGTTAATGCCCAGGCGAGAATACCCCTTTAAGGGTGTCTACCTGTTGATAGCTGGTTCCTGCTGCACTATGTATACACTAGCGTAAATAAATGTTCTCAGGGAAGCTGAGGATCACAAAAAAAACCCTTGAACAATCACATTGTGATTTTTTTTGATAATGAAACTATTGATCTATATTCCTTTTGATGTACTTGAAACCATAATTGTCAGGTTATTTGATGCATTGTTCCTCTACTCTAGTCTATAAAAACTTTTGGTATCTCTGCATTGTCCCATTAAAAACTGAGAACATATAGGTATCATATTTAAAAAATAAAAAAATCCTTCAGCATATCACTCCATTTAAAAGTATGAGTTCATGTATTCTATGTAAGCACATACAAGAAAAACTGGCACATTTCAAGCTTATCCTTTTCTAAAGAGCACAATACACTCTAAAGAAGTGCACCAGCGAAGTTGCTCCTAATTAAGCCTAATTTTTCATGCTGTTGTCATGTTTTCCATCATTTAATATTCCATTGAGAATGGAATGTTAAATATACATTATGATAGTAAAAAAATATTTATATATGTATTAAAGTTATATGCCTAAAGTCTGAGGCTGGACCACAGAGACATTTGGCATATTTATTAGAAATATCTGATGCTGAATGATAAGTCTAGTTAAGCTAAAGAGTATTTAGTCTAACTTTCAACCTTCAATATGTTTTGTTATCTGGCATTGTTAATGTCAGAAAATGTGTGGTGTTTTACATTCTGTCTAAAATGTCTTTTACCAAATTTATCAAGGGTTTTGGATAGTGTTTTGGCACAATTCTGACAATTTTTTTGTCACAAACTGATTGATAAAAATGCCCCAATTTGTCCTGTTTTGGTGAAGTGTTGTGATAAAACTTTGTGTAGTTCACTTTGAGCGTAATGAGACTCCAGTAGAATAATTAGGAGAATGTGGCACATCTAAGCAGATGTTGTTTGCCAGAATTAAAATCTTGTTTTCTGGCGCAAAAAATTGGACAAATTATTTAGCAAAAGTAGTAGAAATAAGCCAAAAAGTCACAACTTTTTAATGCACAAACACAGCATGCATCAAATATTGCAACTCTTTATACACCAGAAAACTGGCATGTAAAGCAAGATAAATCATCTCCAATGTATTCACAACAATGCTACACCTGACAGTAATCAAATATGGGCATGTCATGACCCAGCCTTGAGGCCATATTTGCCAATTTTTATATAGAATATTGAAGAGTATTTTTGTCAACAGGTATCTTACATTCATGAATAAATAATGAATAAATAATGGATTTGTATGTAACCCTCATTATCACACCCCTGTTCACACATCATTGACTTCTATATTTTACAGTTACCTGGATCACCTCTTGTTTTACGAAGCTGCCAAATGAGGGTTATATTTAGCATAAGATAATATATTTAGAGAAGAGAACAATATATAGAGAGAGATATATAATATAGATGTAAAGATATATTTATTTTATCATCCAAGAATTATATTTGTAAGCAATAAAGGTTACTGATAACGTGGGTCATGTTTTCCTCTAAGATAAAGATGTATGGTTCAGTGCTTGTGTCTTCTGTTTATTCCTTTGCTGTTGTTATTGCTAAAGAATATTGTGGATGGAAAATTTTGTACCAATTATTGAAACCTTGTAATACATAGTAAAGCTTCTGTGCTTTGTGTTTTTCCTGCATTACACTTTCATTTCTATAAAATTCTAATTATATTGTTTGATGTCTATATTGCAGATATGATTTTGCACTGTTATGTTTAGCATGAACATGTAGTCTGAGCAGAACAGTGATATGTTAGTACACAGCCGTACTATCAAGTAATGCAACAACCTACAAAATAGTGAATAAAACAGCATATGTTCTGACAGCATTATGGGAAAGGGATATTAAACTCTTTTAAATCTGGGTTTTAATAAAAGCATATGTCCACTACCATATTACACTTTTGTAAAACCTCTTACTTCTGAAAAGTACTAAAATGGGGATATACCCCTTGTTGCGAAAGTCACTTTTCACCTTCCAGACACAGCCCTAATTTTTTAATTTGCCATATGTTACTGTAATTGATTATGACTTTGGAACACATATCCAGGTGATTTTGAGATTGTTTTCTTGTATTGGGTGTCTTTGGATGATATTTCTCAATTTTCTAAATTCTAAATTTTCTACTTCTGATATTACCAAAACATTAACAGACTGCCTGCTTTATTTGGCATGTTTTATACAAACAAAACACATGCAAACACACATTATATCTTGTTTGGTGTCCCACAAATGTTCATGTGACTAATACTTAAAAATCTTACAATCTCTTTTTTTAATAATTTACAGTTAGAGTAAGAAAAGGGCCAGCATATTTTTAAGCATCCTCTTATTTTCCTTCTATGTTATGAGGCTTATAACTTTGGTAGTGATTTTCACATTTCTTACTAACATCTTAAGTTTTTGAGGGGCTTGCTCATCGGGGCATCGCAATACATGCGATGCTGCCGGCTTCTCCTACAGGTCTCCGCAGACAAGGGGCGTGGAGGGGGTGTGTCGGCCGGCCCCCTAATGAATAAGGCCAACTGCCCGGGCACAAGATAGGAGAATCCGACCTCTTATTTAGTAAGAGATCGGATCGCTTTAAAGAAATTTACCACAAATACATTTTTTTTAAAACTGGGGAGAAAGGGGCTGAGGTGAGGATTATGGGGGGGGGGGGGCACATTTTGTGTGGGTCATTTTCGGGCTGACAGGTCCTCTTTAAGTGTTTCACAGCGTAGAAGTTATAAATAGAGCTACAATTTAGAAATTGTGATTTTTATTTTTGTCTAAACAAATTTTCCAAAAATATTTCAGATTCACAATGGATTAAATGACAAAATTCACTTCAAAGTTTGATACCCAATTTCTCCAGAGTATGGTAGAACCCCATATTTGGTGGTAAACCATTGCATTGCACATGACAAGGCACGATTAGGAGGGTGCACCATTGCAAAGAAGATTTGCATTGTCATCTTGTACAGGCTATTACATTTTCATTTTCTTTTATTAGTATACGAGGGCTTTTTCTGTCAGATGAGTTGCACTTTTCAGATCCTTCATTTTGGGATGTCTATATGATGAGATTTTATTAATTCTTTCTGGGTAGAGGAAAAATTCTTGTTTTGGATGTTTTTCGTCTGTTCACCATATCATAAAAATAATATCTCATCTTTTTTCTATGGATCACCACGATTACTTATCCATTAATATATTTTTTTATATATTTTCCCATTTTTACTTAATAAAAACTAATTTGGAGAAAATCTCATTTGTAATGTGTGATCACTTTTTATAGAAGCCTTTGTAAAGGGAATTGAAGGAAAATTAGTTTTTCATTCTTTTTTCACACTGTTTACCATGCAGGTCCTATAATTATTCAGATGTATTGGACAGATTGTTCCAGATGTGGCAATAGTTGTATTGTGATCTAGTTTTTTTTTTTTTAATTTGATTTATGTAAAAGTAGTGTTCTGGGTACTTTCTCTATTTAAATTTAAAAACTTTTTCAACTTTTTTTTTGTTAGCTAGAATTGAACAAATGACCTTCTGTTTGACATAATTGCACCGAATGTTGTGGGGAGTCACCTCCCAACAAGCAATACTATTAACAAAGGCGTATCTTCATATAGGCTAGGTCCTATATGAAGATCTGCCAGTAGTCTTAAAAAAATAAATCTATACTCTCCTTTGGCTTCTTCTCCCTGGTCCCATGGCTCCATCTTCTCCTCTACCTGCCTGAACTGGAAAGGGGGAGAGGCTAAACAGGTGATGTTAGAGTTCCTCATCAATGACCACAGCGATTCAGAATCAAATAAATTTTATTGGCGATATATAAAATCCAATGGTAGTGCGTTTTGGAATTAACCCTTTGTCAGACCAAAACTACAGATAAAATAAGATAAGAAAATAACGGTAAAATAAAATTGAAAAACATTTTTGATATGCACATACAGAGAGGAGCGTAACTGCAGAATACTAGGGTACAACACTACAGCATATATCAATATAGAGTGTTAAGATGAAAAAATAAATAAATACATGAACAAGTTAATAAATATATATATATATATATATATATATCAATATAGAGTGCTTAGATGAATAAATAAATACAGAAACATAGATAAATACGTATGTGTATAGTCATTAATGCGTATACAAGGTGGATAGACTGCATATTAGGAAGCATGTAACAAAAGTTGGGAGACATGCAGTGAAAATTAATAATTAATTAATCAATAGTTAAAAATGTAGTGAAGATTAATAATTAATAGTGGGAAATGAATAGACATGGAATTAATGGACATAGAAATTAATTAATTAATTGAATTAATGGACATAGAAATTAATTAATTAACTATGGATCACTGGACAATAATCCACAAAAATATATACCGTATATGCTCGAGTATAAGCCGACCCGAGTATAAGCCGATACCCCTAATTTTACCACCGAAAACTGGGAAAACCTATTGACTCGAGTATAAGCCGAGGGTGTAGTATACAGCCAGCCCCCATGTAGTATACAGCCAACCAGCCCCCATGTAGTATACAGCTTGCCCCCAGTAGTATACAGCTTGCCCCCAGTAGTATACAGCTTGCCCTCAGTAGTATACAGCCTGCCCCCCAGTAGTATACAGCCTGCCCCCCAGTAGTATACAGCCTTCCCCCAGTAGTATACAGCTTGTCCCCTTGCAGTATACAGCCTGCCCCCAGTAGTATACAGCTTGCCCCCAGTAGTATACAGCTTGCCCCCAGTAGTATACAGCTTGCCCCCGTAGTATACAGCCTGCACCCAGTAGTATACAGCCTGCCCCCAGTAGTATACAGCCTGCCCCCAGTAGTATACAGCCTTCCCCCAGTAGTATACAGCTTGCCCCAGTAGTATACAGCCTGCCCCCAGTAGTATACAGCCTGCCCCCAGTAGTATACAGCACAGCCCCCAGTAGTATACAGCCTGCCCCCATCAGTATACAGTCTGCCCTCAGTAGTATACAGCAGCCCCTATTAGTATACAGATAAAGAAATAAACTTAATACTCACCCTCCGTTGTCCCGATGTTCGTCGTGGCTCCTGGCGGCTTCCGATCCCCATCGCGGCTCCCGGCGGCTTCTTCACTCTTCACTCTTCTCTGGCTGGGAGATCGTGCTGGCCGTCGCACACTGTGATGCCGTCATCCGCGGCGACAGTGTGCGACGGCCAGTGCGATCTCCCGGCCAGTGAAGAGTGAAGAAGCCGCCGGGAGCCGCGACAGGGATCGGGAGCCGCGAGGAACATCGGGGACACCGGAGGGTGAGTGTTAATTTATTTTTTTTTATCATTGACTCGTGTATAAGCCGAGGCGAGGTTTTTCAGCACATTTTTTGTGCTGAAAAACTCGGCTTATACACGAGTACATACGGTAAGTCAATAAGGGAAGATGTGCCTTAAGTTAAGGGATAAGGGAGGGAGATGCTGGGAAGTAAAGGGGGGAGATCAGGAGGACTTACATGGAAGCGTTGAGCGACAGCTTGAATCAGCTGCAGGAAAGTATGCAGGTCAAATTGATGTGGACGCCGGCACCTGCGCAGAGACTCGGCCACCGGCACCTGCGCACTGGGGACAGCGATCCGCAACATAGGAGCGAGAAGACTGCAGTGTGTCGCTGAAGAGAGACAGTGGGGCAGATTTACTTACCCGGGCCATTCGCGATCCAGCGGTGCGTTCTCTGCGGTGGATTCGGGTCTTCCAGCGATTCACTAAGGTAGTTCCTCCGACATCCACCAGGTTACGCTGCTGCGCTGAAGAGCATCGGAACGCACTGGAGTTCACCGAGCCATCCTGGATGAAGGTAAGCGCGTGTCCCGCAAAATTTTCTTTTAAATGCGGCGGTTTCTCCGAACCCGTCGGGTTATCGTTCGCGTGCATGCCGGCGCCGATGTGCCACAATCCGATCATGTGCGCCAAAAACCCGGGGCAACATAGTGCCTGAAATCTGTTACAGCAAAAACTGTAAGCGCTTGTTCCCTTCCAAGCCGCAGTGTGTGCTCATACAGCAGTTTGTGTTCACATGTGGGATATTACTGCTACCAGGAGAAACTGGGTAACAAATTATGGGATTGCATTTACTTAAAAATCTAGGGGTCAAAGAAAGCTTTTTTGGAAAAAGATTTTCAATTGCACAAGCGAATGTAAATACTTTCTATAAAACATCAATAATTTATAGGGTGGTGTGACTGTTACTTTTCAAATATATAACGGCACCTGAAAACAACATACAGTAATCAAAAAGTTCAATGCCTCCTTCCGTTCTGCGCTTTGCTGTGGGACCCTAGGGTATTTTATATAGACATGTGGGGTATTGCCCTACTCGTAAGAAAACGCACAACAAAATCTGAGATGTGTTTTCTCATTTTATCCTGCATGAATGGGTAAATTTTACAAGTAAATAATAATTCTATAGCTTAAAGGGTTAACAAGCTTACCAAAAGCTGTTTTAGATAGTTTGAGGGGTGCAGATTAAAAAAATGGGGCGATTCGTGGGGAGTTTATAAAAAATAGAACTTTGAAAACCCTTACAAAAATGAATTGTCTTCTAAAAATATTGAATCTGAAATTTGGTTAATGGTTAATGTTAGTTAGCAACCATTTGCGGCAGTTAGACTAACTGTAAGATAAGTATAACATTTAAAAATCACAAAAATAGTAAAATGTTTAAAAAGTATATTTCAACTAAAATATAGCATTAATGTGAAGTACAACATGTCATAAAAAACAGTCCGAAAATAAACACTGGAAGATAAAGCGTTCCATAGTTATAACTGCATATAAGGGGATTTTGAAAAATCAGGCTGTGTCCTAGGGGTTAAAACACTAACACATTAATACTTTGTCCAATCATGAGAAACAATTTTAACTAATTAATCAATGGCAGGTTCTGAAACCCAAACGGAAAAGAAAATGTATGAACATTGTGATATGCAGGTAAAAAGCGTTCACTCTATGGAGGCTGCCAGACAAGCTGGGGTGTTCCATATTTTTCCTACCTCCAGAGATTCAAGATTTACTGTAATTTGTAAGTTTCTGTTATTTTTCTCCCTTTCTGTTTTACAACTGTTTTTTTTACTTTTTAAACTTCCTTTTAAAGGAACTGAACTCCCTTTTGTATTAAAGCTTTTCACTTTAACCCCTACGGGACTCGGCCTCTTTTGGCCTTTAGGACATGGTCCCATTTTTCAAATGTGCCCTGTGTCACTATAAGTGCTTATAGCTTTGGAACGCTATAAGATTCCGCATATTTTACTAGAATGTTATGAGGCTCAGAATTTGGGTGCCATTTTTCACATTTTTGGGAAAATCACCAAAACTAATATTTAGATGGACCTGCTCAACTTTTAATTGACTGCGAGAGGCCTAAATAATAGCTAGACTTGTAAATTATCCCATTATAGAAACTACACACCTCAACGTATGAAAAACCCCTTTAGGTGTTTTATAGGGGTTAAAACAAAATGGAGGTGGGGTCTACAAATTGTAATATTTTTTGACAATACATTCATTTTGGGTGGAAAATTAAATATTTGTTATGGATTAAATAAAAAAAGGTTCCACATAGTGTGATACCTAATTTATCCCGAGTACACTGATACCCCATATGTGGTGGTATCCTGCTGTATGGGGGCATGGCCGGGCATAGAAGGGAAGGAGGTGCCATGCAGATCAGATTTGCTATGTCACATTGTACAGGCTATAATTTTTCTTTGTTTTTTTATTGTGGACCTATAGGGGCTTATTTTTTTGCCACATGAGATGCACTTTTCTGGTACATAATTTTGGGGCATCTATAGCTAATTAGTGACATTTTATTAACTCTTTGTTGGTGGAGGAAATGAAAATCATCAATTTTTAGGAATATTTTTTTTGTGGTTTTTTTTGGCCGTTTACCATGCCGTAAAAATAGTATATAATTTTTATTCTATGGGTCTCCACGATTACAAAAAGACCTCATTAATAAAGTTTTTAAATTTTTTTCCGATTTTTACCAAATAAAAAGTAATTTGGCGAAAATTAAAAATTATCGTTTTTCCCCCCGGCGTTTACCGTGCATGTCCAGTAACAATTCTGTTTTATTATACAGATTGTTATGGATGCAGCAATACCAAAAATGTTTTTTGTGTGTTTGTGTTTTTTATACTTTATTAACCCCTAGAAGCACCTACATGTTATAATACTGGTGAGTGCTTCATTAGCACACTAGGGCGCACTATATCACAAACGGAGCCGGCACCAGAAGCAGCGTCTGTCAGCTGTCAAGCATGAACATGAATTTTAAAAAATGCTCTAAAAAGTGAAAAAAAGTGTTACATACTCTAAGATGAGACCACTAAAAAGAACAACTCTTTTTGCAAAAAATAAGCCTCTAACCCAGTGGTTCTCAACCTTTCTAATGCTGTGACCCCGCAATACAGTTCCTCATACTGTGGTGACCCCAAACCATGCAACTCGCAGTAAAAACACAGTAAAATTGTGGCTCCGATGGCTTTAGGCGACCCCCGGTTTTGGTCGTTCGACCCCCGCTGGGGTCCTGACCCACAGGTTGAGAACCACTGCTCTAACCAGATTTGTCAGCCAAAAAATAAAGTTATGAATATGAAAAGATGGTGATGTTATAATGAACAAGATTTTCTCCAAATTAGTTTTTATTCTGTAAAATTGAATAAAATACACAAAACCCCCATATATTTGGTATCGCTGCGTCCGTGCATAATAAAACTGAATCGTTATTATATCCGCAAAGTGAACCCCGTAAAAAAACCCACAAAAAAAGCTCCAAAAGATCATTTTTAATTAATACCCTTTAAAAAATGCTCTAAAAAATGATTTAAAAAATGTTACGCACTCTAAAATAAGACCACCAAAAAGAACAATCCTTCTCGCAAAAAATAAGCTCTTAACCAGATTTGATGATGGTAAAATTAACATTTTTGCCAAATTAATTTTATTCAGTAAAAATGGGGAAAAATAAAAAAATCTATATAAATGAGGTATTTTCGTAATCGTGGAGACCCATAGAATAAAAATAGCATACTATTCTTATGGTATGGTTAACGGCCAAAAAAAACACACAAAAAAATCTTCCTAAAAATTGATGATTTTCATTTTATCCACCAACAAAGAGTTAATAAAATCTCACCAATTAGCTTTAGATGCCCCAAAATTACGTACCAGAAAAGTGCATCTCATGTGGCAAAAAAAATAAGCTCCTATAGGTCCACATTAAAAAAACAAAAACATTATAGTCTGTACAATGTGACAATGCTATGGATGGCGCCTCCTTCCATTCTATGCCTGGCCAAGCGCCCATACATCAGGTTACCACCACATATGGGGCTTCAGTGCACTCGGGAGAAATTGGTTATCAAACTTTGTGGAGCCGTTTTTCATTTAATCCACTGCAAATGTTTAATTTTCCACCCAAAATTAATGTATTGTCAAAAAATATTTCAATTTGTAGACCGCACCTCCATTTTGTTTTAATCCCTATAAAACACCTAAAGAGTTAACAAACTTCTTTAAAGTGCTTTTTCGTACGTTGAGGGGTGTAGTTTCCATAATGGTGTAAATTACGCTACATTAAGTTGAGCAGGTTCATCTAAATACAGGGTTTGCTGATTTTCCCCAAAATTTTAAAAATGGCACCTAAATTCTGAGCCTCATAACATTCTAGTAAAATATGTGGAATCTTAAAAAAACATGCCAACATAAAGCAGACATTTGGGAAATGTAATTTATGAATTTATTTGGGTGCTATGACTAAAATTGACTATCAAAATTTTTTCCAAATGTAGGTTTTTTTCATAACTAAACACAAAAGATATCATCCAAATTTTAAAACTAATTTGAAGTACAATGTGTCACGAGTAAACAATCTCAAAATCCCCTGGATATCTTATGGCGTCCCAAAGCTATAAGCACTTATAGTCACACAGGGAAAATTGGGAAAAATGGGACCGCGTACTTAAGGCCAAAATAGGCTGAGTCCCGTAGGGGTTAAGTGTTTTTATGGGAAAGTGACATTTTAGGGGCATTTATTTTTATGTATTTTTTTTTTTTTTACTTATACATACTCAAACTTGAACCAGCGATGCTCTGATCGCTGGTTCAAGTCCAATACACTGCTCTACAATACTTTTGACTGGTGGCCCAGTCCGACCCTGTCTCAAGGTCTATTAGCGGGTTACTGGGTTTGCTCTTATCAGATGGGTTTATCTTCTGTAGGCAGGGCCCTAGTCTGCAGGGACCTTGAAGGGTTAGTTCATCACCTCCTACCCCGTCTGATAGCTTGTGCAAAATCTGGATGAGGTTGCGTTTTTAGCTGATCAGGTTCTTAATAATAATAATTCCTTTATTTATATAGTGCACACAGATTAGACAGCGCTACACACAGCATGCCAAATCGGTCCCTGTCTCCAATGGGGCTCACAATCTAATCTAATCCTATTAGTATGTTTTAGAGTGTGAGAGGAAACCGGAGGACCCAGAGGAAACCCACGCAAACACGGAGAGAACACAAACTCTTTGCAGATGTTGACCCTGGGATTTAATAAATTCAGTTTGCAGTAAAATGTTTGATCATGATTTTTATGAGTTACAAAATGTCCAAAAGTGGATACAGGGATACCTAGAATGTCTGTGCTTTTTTTAATTTTAACAGACACACTGTTAAACATAAAAAAGACAAAACAGTAAAACATCCCAATCCCCCCCTTCCCTGCCTACTTCCCTACAGCAGACAGATAGGAGCCTAGATTTTATCATTGCATAAGGACCAATTATCCGATCCATATAGAGCTTATCTAGAGAGTAAGTAACCTAGTATCATACAAACTCACGGTCACCAAGGCAACAGCCCCTTGAGGAAACCTAGAATGGTATTAAGCCCTTCTTTATGCTCTCAGCATCATCAATTGGTAGTGAGAAATAACTCGCAGATCCTCTAATGATCTATTCGGCAGTCCCGCTGTATCCAACCACCTTCCCCATAGCTCATCAAATTTTTTGGGACATTTCTTTTTTAAGTATACTCCCCATTCCAACCTGATTATATTGTTAACTTTGTCTATAAATTCCTGCATTGTAGGTGCCGAGGTCTGAATCCAACGCTATAGATTTGCGTGCCACATACAGTATTTTTTTTTTTTGTGTGTGTACACAACTGGGTAACTCCTTGTATGGCGTCATTGTCAATTAAACCCAGCAAGCCAACCCTCGGGTCCGGCTCCAGATCTACTGATAGTACTCTCTGGATTAGGTGCAGTACCTGTTTCCAGAATTCCCCCAACTCTCTACACTCCCACATCATATGTAGTAGCTTAGCATCTGGAATCGAGCACAAATGAATCTGGGATAATCGCTTGGCCTCTGACGGAGTTAATGGTATCTCCTCTAGGATCTCTTCCCATTGGGGAGATTTCCCCTAGATCTGCTTCCCATATTTCTTTTATGGTGAGAGGGTATTCCTTTAGGTACTCCTCCAGGAGACTAGAATAAATAATAGATATAATTCCCCTATTCGGACCCCCTCCCATTTCTCCCTTATTTGGAGAAATTTATAAAACTGCGTATGTGGTAGGTTTAAGGTTTCCAGCAGCTGTCCAGCAGGATTTAAAAACATTCCCATCCAGTAATTGATGAAGTAACCCTTGGTCGGACTGGTCTTCCGGGGGAGGGGGGAGTGTATCCCCTGCTGGGTCCTGACACCGGGCACTATGGCAGGGGCCTTTGTTGCCATAGGAGGCCCCTGCCAGTTTTAGTGACAGTACACGTTGCGGCCGCTACAACTGAAATGTAAAACTGTAAAATTACAATGCGACACACCCAGTGAGAATTCCCCGGTGCACATCACACTTTGACCCAGGATGTGCGGCTGCATGATGATGACATCACACGGCCGTGCATCCTTTCTCAATGATGGCTTCCGAGGCAGGCAGCTGAACGGAAGAGGAGCGCCAGCAGGAGGTAAGTACAGAGGATGGGGCCAGGAGGAGGATGACTGAGGGTCCTGGTGAAGGAGGACAGTGGGCCGGAAAGAGAAGAAAAGAGGGGCCTGAAGGAGGACAGGGGACCTGAAGCAGGATAAAGGAGTCTGGGGGAGGACATGGTGCCTGAAGGAAGACAGGGAGCTTGAAGGAGTTCAAAGAGGCTGAAGTAAGACAGGGGGGGCTGAAGAAGGACAGGGTGCCTGATAGAGGACAAATTAGTCTGGGGGAGGACAGAGAGGCTGAAGGAGTACAGGGGGGCTGAAGAAGGACAAGGGGCCTGAAATAGGACAAAAGAGTCTGGGAGTAGACAGGGGGCCCAAAGGAGGAGAAAGGAGACTGGGAGAGGACAGGGGGCCTGAAGGAGAACAAAGGAGTCTGGTGGAGGACAGGGGCCTGAAGAGGAGAAAGGAGTCTGGGGTAGGACAGGGGGCCTGAAGCAGGACAAAGGAGTCTTAGGGAAGAAAGGGGGCCTGAAGGAAGACAGGGAGCTTGAAGGTGGACAGGGAGGCTGAAGGAGGACAGGGGGGCTGAAAGAGGAGAAAGGAGTCTGGCCAAGGACAGGGGTCTGAAGGAGGGCAAAGGAGTCTGGGGGAGGACAGGGGCCTGGAGGAGGAGAAAGTAGTCTGTGGGAGGACAGGGAGCCTAAAGGAGAAGAAATGACTCTGGGGGAGGACAGGGGGCCTGAAGGAGGACAAAAAAGTCTGGGAGAGGACAGGGGGCCTGAAGGAGGAGAACAGAGGAGTGTAGTGAAGAAGAAACAGAGTAATCTGAAGAAGGAAGAATGCAGAAGGGCCAGAAGGAGGATGGGTGGTGTCTGGAAGAAGAGGAGAGAGGAGTCTGAAGGAGGAGGTCAGAGGAGTTTAGAGGTGGAGGAGGACAGAGGAGTCTGGAGAAGGACAGGGCCTGAATGTGAACTGAGGAGTTTGGTGGAGGACAGGCAGCCTGAAGGAGGAGAACAGAGGTGCTCGGAGAAGGAAGAGTACAAATGGTCTAAAGGAGGACAGATGAGTATGGAGGAGGAGCACAGAGGAGCCTGCAGTAGAGAAGAACAGAAGAAGGACAAGGGGCCTGGAGGAAGAGGGCAGAGGGGTCTGGAAGAAGAGGACAGAGGGCTCTGGAAGAGAAGGACAGAGGGGTCTGGAAGAAGAGGACAGAGGGCTCTGGAAGAGGAGGACCAAGGGGTCTGTAGGAGGGCAGGGAGATCTGGAGGGGAAGGACAGAGGGGACTGAAAGAGGTCAAAGGGGGGGTAGGGGGTCTGGAGGGGGACCAGGAGTGTCTGTAGATTATAATAGGAAATTGTGTATAAAAACAGGGACATTTCATATGAAATAATTGATTAGCGGGGCTATGTAATGAGTAACTGATTCGAGGACACTGAATATAAATAAGTAAGGAAAGCATTTTCTACAACATAATTAATTAGAATAGAGCAATAAAGGAGCCTAGTTTTGGACATTATTATTCAGATGATGCTACACTGCATGTGCATGTTTAGTTGCACAGTGTGGAGGTGTGCTGCTTGGGGCTGAAGATTGTGACAACAGGGAGGAGTCTTCATGCAGTTCTGGACCAAATAAGAAGACATGTCACCTGTAGGGTACTTGATCCCAATTCTACCTGTGTCTGATTACTACTACAGTCACTGACTAACCATTGAGGTAGTGAGACATCTCTCAGCATCTCTTTATCCATAATGTTAGTGGTTTAATCACCTAGCCAGGACCATTCTTATATGCATGAATGCTATACTAAGGTCCTAGCAGGGTGATTATGGTCAGACAGAGATCACATGACCCATGACACATGTCTGGCTACCTTGGCAAAAGACAGGAGGCTTCACTTTACGTATCAATAAAGCCGAGCAGAACTATTAATACATTTATACAAGAGGTCCCCGGGTTACGTACAAGATAGATTCTTCATGTTTGTTCTTAAGTTGAATTCATGGAAATTCATATGCAAGTCAATACTGTATATTGTATAATTGTAGCTCCAGACCAAATTAATTTTTGTCCAAGAGACAATTGAATTTTTAAAATTTCCTTCTGCAATAGGAACAACGATCATCAATAAAGCTTCAGTTCAGACACATTACAGCTGATCATTGCAGCCTGGGACTAAAGTAACATCCACAGAGCTTCACCAGAGCTCACAGTGGTCAGAGATACCAAGAACCTCACACTTGAAGAAAGAAAAGTATTTTTCTCTTCTTCATTTTACTGCCCCCCCCCCCAATCCCCTTTGCATAGAAATTCCCTGATCCCTGACTCCTGCAATGTAGATAATATTTCTGAAAAGCAGTAGCTGGACCCCCAGAATCATTTTCACTGGTGGGCCCCAGGCACCCCATTCGACCCATATTCCTTAACCCTCCCGCGGCGAGAACCTTTCCAATCTGAACATCTAAGGGAGCTGTGGGTTATTCCAAATAGGGAAATATTCACTGTGACCCTGGACCCCCAACATACTTTTAATCTTGGACCAGGCCTTAGATAACAGAGCCAAAGTCGGGCACCTCAGGCCACTAGTTGTTCCTGTTTTCCCTACTTCAACTGCTGCAATTGGCAGTATCATTCCAATCTTTGGAGACACCAATCTCCCAGTGGGCCCTGCTCCATCCAGACCCTGCGCCCATCCTCTCAACTGTTGTGCTTGTGCTGCTTGAAAATAGAACCATGGATTGGGTATAGCCAGTCCCCCACTATCTTTGGCCATCTGTGAGGACTCCATTTTAATCATTGGATGTCCCTTTTTCCATAGCAGTTCCTGGAACATACTCTGTATACTATAAAACACCCTAAATGGTATCCATATAGGTGTATTATGAAAAATATAAAGCAGCTGGGGCATAAGCACCATTTTTATTAGGTTTCCTCTACCTATCATAGATAGTGTAAGTCTACACCATGTGTTAGCCTTATCCCTGCATTTATTCAGTAAAGGCATCAGATTATCTTCCTCAATATAGTACCTGGGGTCTGGGGATACCATGATGCCAAGATACTTTCTGACTATCCGCAAGAGAAATGTATGGACCGAAGAGTCTGGCAAGAGTACAGCCAATGGAAGAATCGACAACTGGTCCCAATAATCCTTAGACCTAACCTATCACCAAACTGCCTAACCACCTCCATGGCCGGACCTATAGATTTATCCACATTCCCCAAATACAACAGGGTGTCCTCAGCGTACAGTGAAATACGCTCCTCTCTAGTGCCCATAGGAAAGCCCTGTATTTCTGTATTTCTGATGCATTGCGTATTAGACCAGCCAGGGGTTCTATAGCTATCGCAAAGAGTAGGGGGGGGGGGCAGGGGACAACCCTGCCATGTACCCCTCCCCAACCCAAAAGCTTCTGGATATTCAGATACAGGCGTCTAATTTTAATTGCTGTAGATCTATCCAGCATAAAGTTGATCATTGCGGATCAGAGATGAAATCACTGGTAATAGGCATCTGGGTAAAACTTTCGCTAGCAATTTAACATCAACTTTTAATAAGGATATAGGCCTATAGGAGTCTGGATCTGTACTTTCCTTTCCTGGCTTTAGTAGTACAACAATCATGGCCTCACTCATTGATCTACGTAAACAACCCATGGTAAATGCCTCTCTAAAAATCTGTAATAGTGGTGATAACAGGAGAACCTTATGTAATTTATAAAGTTCTGCCGGCAGCCCATCACACCCCGATGCCTTGTCATTGGCAAGGTCCGCCAGTGTCTCCTCCTGCTCCTCTAAAGTGACTTATCCCTCTAATTGATTACTAACCTCCAGGGTGAGTCTTTTATAGTAGTCATAAAATCTACCCAATATACCATGTCCGAAGTAAGAGTAAAGCCGTCTGTATCTGTCAACCCTGCTATATAAGATGTACCTTGCTGGGAACGGATAATCGTTGCCAACAAGTGGCCTGCACTCTCCCCTTCCATAAAGATTTTCTGTTTAGAAAAGAAATGTTTATTCTCTGCTATCAGCCGTACATGTTCCGCATAATGCTCTTGGGCATCTACCCACCTCTTCTAATTATCAGCAGTTGGATTAGTTATATAGGATGACTCCGCTATGGTAACTGCCTGTGATAAAGATTTAGTTAGTGCGGAGCTGACCGCCTTATGGGCACAGATTTTATGGATGTGCGTGATCCCGTTTAAGAGGAGGATATTGGAGAACCGGCGCTCAGAGGTCTTTCATCCTCTGAGTGCCGGTCCTCCATCATCCTCCTCCCAAATGGTATCACACACATTCTCTCCCTCGACAAAGTGGTTTCCTGGATCCACTCGAAACGAGGCTACAGTTTGGACGGGCTGCCATTGTTTTATCCTAAGACTCACACTCATCTGGAACCAGGTGAGAGACTTTACCATGTTTATACATGTAACACATTTGACAACTACGTCAACACACTAGGGTTGCGCCCTTCTTTGTGCTTGTCCCCCGGTGGTTCAACACGCAGAGAACTCTGCGTGCCACCACTCTCCAGGTTTTCAGCTCCAACAGATTTTATGGAAGAAATGATCTTGCAGTGTCCCTTTTAAACATTGTGTTAAGACATAGAAACTCTTCTATAACTTTCTCTGTTACCGCTTCTCCTTCTACAAGCTGCAGCCAAAAGGGATGAAGTCACCAAAGAAGACTATGTCTTGGTTCCTTTTCCCCAGTCGTAAGCCAACTTTTAGTGGACTATGGTCAGATACACTCCATAGATGATACTCCACCATCCCCAGAAAATTAAACAAATCGTAAGAGCCAATAGCCAAGTCAATTCTAGACACTGACCTATAAGAGCTCGAATAGCACAAGTACTGTTTGGTTAAGGGGTTTTGGGCCCTCCAAATATCGCTTAGTCCACACTCCTGCAACAACCTATCTAGTACTGTGTGTGTGTGTGTGGGGGGGGGGGGGTATTCAATGGTATGGAATCCGTATAATATATTTATCCAGATATGGATTCAAGTAATTATTAAAGTCCCCCACTATTAGTACTGGAAGATCAGGAGACGCGACCACAAAAGAGAGCACCCTCTTTAAAATAGTATTGGAGAATGAAGGCGGGATATAAATTGCAAATAGGAAAATCAACGTTCCATATATATTACATTTAAGACACACAAAATGCCCTCCTGTGTCAATTAGTTTTTCTACACAGGTAAATGGAATAGATTGGTATATTAATACACTAACTCCCCAAGAGTGAGTAGTATATGTAGAATGGAATTCATGAGATATCTGCAACACCCTCGCCGATGCAAGGCAGAGGAGTGGTTGCGAATACGTCCCACCATGTAGCTTGCAGCCTTTGTAGGGTCTAGTCAGCCCCACAGCATGTCACTACATCACACTACATAGTCCTTATAGGACACAGGGGAACATTGCAGTGGTAGATCCTGCCTGGTAAGGCAGGAGTTAAGTGTTTTGTCTGATGTCATATGTGTCAGCCAATCACCTGTGTTACACACTGTTTCTGTGAGCTTAGATGTAATTGGAGGAGTAGCCACCACCTGACCAGTGGGGAGTAACAAAACCCCTGGCCAGGAATGTTCTAGATAGGAGTTCCAGTCAGACCAGGGAGTCTGAAGAACACTTCTAGAGAGCAGTCAGACCTAGGAGTCTGCAGAAGCAGACTGGAGTTACTCCAGTACAGACTCTGTACAGCTAGCATACCAGAGCAGGAAGAGCCTAGCCCCTGCCTGAAGAGTGGAACTAATAGCTAGTATAGTGAGGAAAGGGGTTTCATCCTACCTTTAAGGGTGATACCTGAAGCAACCAAGGACAAGCTGAAGCATCCTTCCAGGACACAGCTACCTCCCAGCCTGCCCTCTGCATCCAGGCTGGTGCTCTACATCCTGTGGCTCCCTCCAACTGCATCTCAGCACTCCACTACTCTGTTAAAGGCACGGTGCTGCGGTTCCTGTCGGTTCCAATAAAGAACTGTAAGTTGTTTTTGTTCAACCTCTGCCTCCGTCTGGTCCCTGCTACTACGGCTGTCACCATCACGGGCACCCTGTCCACTACACAGAGACTTATACTCTAGACACCAAAGGGTTGCCCCAGGGAGAACCGCTATAGCAGCCTCTCCCTCATCATTTCTTGCCAACACCACCCTGCTGGAGACCTGCCAGGCTGTAGGACAGCCCTCCGGTTCCCTCATACCAAGCACCGTGACACTAGCGTGCCTAGGCCGCAACCGCCAGCCACTCAGGTACTGCGGGCCCCGGCTGACTCCAGGCCCCAAGAAAAGGCTAGGCCCCGGTGGGGGATGTTGCATATCCATGCTCTGTGAATAACAGATACATTATCCTTCACTAGATAGGTCTCTGCTAAGCACCATATAGCCGGTTGATATTGTTGCAATGTAGAAAACACAGCACATCTCTTGGCAGCGTCTCCCATTCCCCTTACACTCCAAAAAGAGCACATTGAGTATATACGTCATATTTCCCAATATAAGAATGACATTAAAGGTTCCCACTCTCTAGTACAAGTGAATATCTGGTCCGCTAGAACATATATCCTATAAGTACTTGTAGCCCCTCTGTCTGCGTTAAACATTTTCCTCACAACTAAAACTGCAACAAGAAACATATAGACATAGATAGTCACAAAAGACACTTTAGACATTTCCAAGCAATTGTGCCCAAAACCTGAAGCCAGGAATCAGATACATAGTTAGAATTGTAGAGTTGTCAATCAACACATCCACAGACAAATATCAGTAAACCAACTCATTTCAGCACCCAGTTAATATCTTATGGGTTTTTCCTGTTAAAACAAAAATGGTTATACCCGCATTTAATCAGCAGGTGGCACCAAAGTTGTTACTCAGGATCTCAATGTCTCTGTCTTTTCTCATTCTTATCCAGCCAATCTAGCGCATCTGCCGTTGTACTGAACACATGTGTTTCTTAAAATGCCACCTCTCTCAGAGGTGCTGGGCAGCAGGGCCAGTTCTAGAAAAAGTGGGGCCCTGGGCAAAACTAAAAGTGGGGCCCCAAAATAAAACTATTTTATGACCAGTCACAGTCAGCAAGGGCAATTGTATGGTAAAATAATCTGTAATATGGGAGAATTTTATAGGAGATAGATGGGGAGATTGATGAGCAGCGCAGTGGCTCAGTAGTTAGCACTACAGCCTTGCAGCGCTGTTCACGTCTGCAAAGAGTTTTTATGCCCTCACTGTGTTTGTGTGGGTTTCCTCCGGTTTCCTCCCACACTACAAAAAATTGGATGGTCAACTGGTAATCAACTAGTAGGTTGATTATATTGTGAGCCCCAGGGGGACAGGGACTAATGTGGCAAGCTCTGTGCAGCTCTGCTATATAAATAAAGGAATTATTAATTATAATTATTATGATAGAAGATAAATATGAAAGATGATAGAGATTTATAGATGCAGAACTATAAAGTAGATGATATATACAGTACTTGTAGAAAGTTCAAGCAGCACACAAACAAAGGTGCAGGTGGGTGCAAGCTCGCTGAGACCATGCTCCAGGTCCTTCAAATGTAATACACGAGAATCAAGCAGCACTCCAGGGCGTCAATGGTTAGGTGAAGAAAGTGAAAATGCTTTATTCCATGTTCAGAAGTACAACAAGGTACAGCAGCAACGTTTCGGCTCCAAGGAGCCTTTTTCAAACCAAGTGACATAGGTGAATAGGATACATATATACCACAAGTAAGTGATCACATGATCAAAATGAACCCCACCCCCTGAATTAACATATTGTGTCAGTTTATCAAAACATAATCCCCCTTACATTGCATAAAAGGTTATATACAGAAAACTGGATAAAGTGCTAGTGCATACATATACAGTGCTAGTGCATAAATATATAAATTATTTTTGCACATGATCAATCAATTGGAAACGTAAATCTCTTTCGAGATGTCCTGCCTCAATAAAATGTTTAGACACCGGTAAATCCCTTCTACCATTGCGTATTGTGTACCTATGTTCATTGAATCTGACTTTAAATTCAAGGGTCGTTTCCCCAATGTAAAGAAGACCCCACGGGCAGCTCAGCATGTAGATCACAAAACAACTAGCACAGTTGAGATAATGTTTAACTCGATACTCAGTATTATTATGAGTGAATGAGGAGCCTCTGTTCATCTGTTTACAGTTGATACAGTTGCGGCAGGGGAAAGATCCCCTGTTCAACTGTCCAAATATGGCAGTTTGCCTGTTAATGCGTGTCGGGCCCACATCGGATTTTACTAGTCGGTCTTTAATGGATTGGGATCTGCGATAGGAGAAAAGGGGGGGATTTTGGAATTCAACAACCGGGACAGGACTGCCTGACAGCTTAGACCAGTGTTTCCAGATGATATTGGAAATAGCAGTGCTCTGCTCGTTATATGTAGACACAAATGGTATTCTATTTGCACTGGAATTTTTAGTGGAGGGAGTTAATAGGGAGACTCTGTCGATTTGCTGTGTTTCGTCCAAATTATTCTTCATGACTCTGCGGGGGTAGCCGCGTGCGGAGAATTTATTGGCCATTGTCGTTAAATTAGTATTCGTCTTGTGTGGGTCACTTATGATCCTTTTGACCCTCAGTAACTGGCTATAGGGTAATGTTTTTACCATCTCACGAGGATGGTGGCTCTCATACCTAAGTAAGGTGTTCCTATCCGTGGGTTTTACGTAGAGATCAATCTCCACCATGCCGTCATGTAATGTAACTTGGACATCTAGAAATTGAATAGACTCTCTAGAATGTACTAGGGGGAATTTGATGGATTCATCAATGGTGTTCAGGAAGGAGTGCAATGCAAGGAGTTCAGGCTCAGTGCCTGTCCAGAGGAGGAAGACGTCATCTATGTACCTCCACCACCGCAGGCAATGCCTGAAGTGAGTGGAGACATAGATGGCGTCCTCCTCCAAGGCTTTCCTGACAATGTTGGCATATGTGCGTGCCATATTAGCCCCCATTGCCACACCCATCAACTGCAAATAAAATCCATCACCAAAAAGAAAATAATTGTTTTTCAATACCAATGGGTGTGGCAATGGGGAGAGGTGGAGATAGGGAACGCATTCTCAAAAGAAAGGAATTGCAGTGAATCTACACATTAGACACTTTGAGACCCAAGGGGTTAAATGTCGACTTTAAATTGAGTAACATCTGATGGTTTAATACTACGTATAGTTCTGTGTCTTAACTTGCGGAGTTTCCGCCTGCCCTTACTGAGATATAGGTTGACAGTGACTATAACCTGTTTTACATATCTCAATATTGTTACATGTATTTCAATTTTGTCAATTAATTTGTCATTAATTATTTTTTCTGCTTTTGCGTATTGTATCACGTCTTAAAGGCCACATTGGGACCATTCTCACCATCCCTTCTCCTGCTGATGCTGCCTTCCCTCTGCCCAACGGCCGCCAATACCATTTTTATGGAACTCTCGAATCATGCTTTTTCTTCTTTTTTTGGTTATACTGCATTAAAGATTATATTATTAATATACCTTTGAGAGATCATGTTATGCGCCATGGGAGTGGCTACTATTGGATTTCCTGCTGAATATCGTTGGGGCATTGTGACAACATATCTATAGTCCCTTATGGACCCACAATTGGTGCCAGGGACATTATCTCTAAGCCATTGGCTATATGCCTGCACTCTTTACGGGGGTGAACCCCAATTATACGCTGCCCACACTGCCTTTGTTTTTGCAAAGCCCTCCGCTGTGCCATTGATCTTCTCATATACATTTCATGCTTACCTTCTCTGCCATAGTGTACACAGATGGCTGGTGCGGTGCCCGGGACGCTCTGGATGTCAATGTATGTTTACACATGACGTAGGTGGTTCCCTAGACAATGCGGCACGGCCCCTGTTATGCACAGACCATCCTCATTTTAGCAGCGCTGTGTTTGACAGCTCCTGTCATGCGCAGTAGACTTCCCCCTTTTTTTGCAGCTTGCGTTCCACCTGCGTTCCTCATTCGTTTTTGGTCGGCGTGCGCTGGGCGTCTACATTGCCCTTTTGTGCACTATCGCGGCTGAGAGGTGGTGAGATACCCGATACATGTGTTTTTAACCCTTTCTTCTTGTACACTGCTTGCATTTATACTTGTTGCACTTGTCACTTTATTTGCACTTTACACAGTAGGTGCATTACAAGTTTACAAAAATAATTTATATATGTATGCACTAGCACTGTATATGTTTGCACTAGCACTTTATCCAGTTTTCTGTATATAATCGTTTATGCAATGTAAGGGGGATTATGTTTTGATATCCTGACAAGATATGTTAATTCAGGGGGTGGGGTTCATTTTGATCATGTGATCACTTATATATGTATCCTGTTCACTTATGTCACTTGGCTTGAAAAAGGCTCCTTGGAGCCGAAACGTTGCTGCTGTACCTTGTTGTACTTCTGAACATGGCATAAAGCATTTTCACTTTCTTCACCTAACCATTGACGCCCTATAGTGCTGCTTGATTCTCGTGTATTATGATATATACAGTAGATAGATATGAGAGATAAATACAGTAGAAGAGAAATAGAAGATTGATTGAAAAATAAATAGAGAAAAAGCGAGATATATAAATGGTTATAGGAGATGGATAACTAGACAGATAGATATATATACAGGAGATAGATGATAAGCATCTTCACCCGGGAATTCAACCAAGGGGCATTAACCCTTTCACCGCCCGGCATTTCTCGATATTTTGTGGATACACCACACGTGTATGTAAGACGTAGAAAGTAGCAGCACTCACCAATACAGTGCGAAATATATCCTTTATTGAGGTGCGTACAGGAACAGAGCGGGGCCAGGCGACGGGCCGTTTCGCGCTTGTCTAGCGCATCATCAAGCCAAATGACACCACACGTGTATATTCACCAAAATATGCAGCGAAGGGAACGTTAAATCCACAGGGGACACCAAACTATTTTTGCAAAAATTTGCACTGAGCTTCACACAGATATATCATTGTATGCTCCCTTACACAATGGTAACCCAAATAAATAACTATATATCCATAAACCAAGCTAATGAGATAATAAAAGTCACGTTTAGATGTGCGCCATTGTATTAGCCGCACAATAACAGAACCCTCCGCGCTTCATAAAGATTTGAGAGAAAACGTCATAACATAGGTATAAATAATGAAGGATGGTGTGAAATAAAAACTTTATTCCAGAACATGTGAGTGTTTTTGGTGTTACATATAGCTTTATGGACATGTTCTGGGTTGCGGTGTTAATATGTAGTGACATTAGGCGAAGAGGTTCGAATGTTCATCGTATTAGTCAATTTTCACAAAAAAAAAATAAATATCACGAAATAAAAGGCAATAAGAGAGAAAGTGTGTTCTCAGATAGTTCTGCATAGAGAAGAGTTAAAAACATGAATATTAATTGATATTATCCCTTCTCAAAATGTAGTAACCTATAAAGTGAATATTTCCATTATGTGTGAAGTGCAGCAGCTCCTGTGTGCAGCAAATTCTCCCTGTAGCTGCTGACTAAGAATCTGGGAGGGGCTACACTTGACGGGGCTGTATCTCTGGCTCTGTAAAACATACAACCTTACTTACTTACTTTTTCCTAAGAAGAGAGTATCCTTTTTTATATGAATCTAAATTTGTGTTTCTAAGTGTCAGGAAAACTGAGATATTAACTTTTAAACTGCAGTCTGGAGTGATTTTTATATACAAAAATGGCACCTGATATTCTCACTTTAAACCTGAATATCTCTGGATCCATGGCACCTAGAAACAAAATTCAAGGTTCATTTGAAAGAAGAGATTTTCTCCTCTCAGGGGGCCCTGGGTAATTGCCTACTTTGCCTACCCATAGCGCTCTGCTGGGCAGAGCATAGCATAGGGTAACTGCAGGACTCTAAGGCGCCTCTTCATATCCAAATATTGTGCCTTTTTCTTTTGGACCTCTGCTGAGAAATCCGGGAATATTGAGACTCGGCGTCCACCAAGCATAAGATCAGGATTATCTCTGGTTGCTCGCAATATGATATCTCTTTCTCGATAATGGAGTATCCGGAGAAGAAGTAACTGCGAATGTGCACGAGCCAGGACCCGATGTGCCCTCTCCATAGCAAATAGAAGGCTTAGGGTATCTTTGTCAAACTGAGTAATAAACCACTCCTCTTAAAACTCAGCAGGTCGTGGCCCCTCTACTTTTTCAGGAACTACAATCAGCCGTAAATTATTTCTCCTCAAACGATTCTCCTCATCACCCGCTTTGTACTGCAAATTAGAGAGGTTGTGCACCACTCTGCCCATATCACGATGCATTGGCGGTGTCTTATCTTCCAGAACTCCCACTCGGTCCTCCACCTGTCGCACTCTCATTAATTTTCAGTAAATCATGCCTAATAAGGCCCACTTCCTCAGTTAATCCTCCAATCTGAGTGACCAGAGCACTTATAGCAGCCCCACTCTGTTTGACTACCTCAAATATGTCCTGCAGAGAGGGTCCCTCAGGCAAGATGGTGGCTGCTGCAGTTTCTTTTCCCTGCGCTCCTATCCCAGCACTGCTGGCTCCTGAGAATGACCCTGCACCTGCCACTCTGGTGCGGCTGTGCCTCAGCACAGGCTACCGCCTGTAGCTGATCCGTGGGAGTGGCGCCATGTTGCTTGGCCGGCATGGCCATCATACTATCTCTCCCCTCGCCTCCTTTGCCCTTTTGCCAGCTCGGCATGGCAATGTTCCGCTGCCCACAAGTCCAGTGATGCTGCACCACTGTTCCTGTATGCTAGGGACTGGGCCGAATAACCCGGGATATTAGCAGGATGGTGAGTCAGGAGCGCTGTTACATGCAGCCACTCACATCGTGTGTCAGGCCACGTCTATGCTTTTAATAGTTCATTTTATTTTCAATTCTAGGAAAAGATACATGATTTGAAAGTTTGGTTTTTATGTCATTTTACATTTTTTTTTACATTTTTACACCAAAATTTTTGGTTTTATATTTTTAAGAACCCCTTGAACCCTAGGGGTCTGATTACTCCTATCATTTATTGCAATTCTACTGTATAGCAGTATATGAGAATTTTCGTGCTGCTCTGTAACTGTCTGCTGGAGGATGAATGACAAACCTGGGAGTCTAGGAAAGATACCCAGTTGTCATATAAACCAATTGTTACAAGAAAAAAAGTTTTGTGCCGTGTTAGCTAGTTGAAGAATTTCCTGTTGCTTTTGATAGGTCAAATAAAGTAACCTTCTTGAGATTGTGATACCTTTTAATGGCTAACTGAAATATAAGATGTTATATTTCAGTTAGCCATTGAAAGGTATCACAATCTCAAGAAGGTTACTTTTTTTGACCTATCAAAAGCAGCAGGAATGGTTCATATTGCATTTAAATGGTGAGCCCTCCCCATACTCCCTTCCTGACGCTGAGTAGTAGTAGTACTTCACACTTCAGAACAATCATTGTTATTGTATGTATTATGAAATGTGTAGATATCTGCTTGATAAAGAGTAGTAGAGAAATCTGCAGCAATGCCATAAGATGAAATTCCATGGAGTGTCTTTAATCACCATATAGCAAAGTCTTTTTGATGCTTGACATGGTATCTGGTGAATAAAGACACCAAGCAGTGTTGCAGCTTTCTCTACTACTCTCTGAAATGCAAATGGATCCCTAAACAGGGTCAAAATACCTTGCATAAGGGTGTGCTGTCTACACTTTCCTTCGCAGGTGTGAACCCTTTGATTTGCACTGTCAGCATTTAAAAAATGTCAGTGCGTGAGTGCCACCATCTATATTGTGATCCTCGCTCCCTAGGATGTCATCATGGAGCAGCGATCTGTTGCCATGACAGCCTCGGGTCGTACAAAGACCTTAGGCTGTCTCGTTTTAAAGGGAACCTACCACCCAGATTCTACCTATAAAGGTAGAAGGGGTGGTAGGTGGATGGATGGGACGTGAGGATAGCATGCGCAGAAGCATGCGCAGAAGGCCAAAGATGCCGAGGGAATCGGACGAGGGCGCGCAGCTACCAGGAGCTGCGCGCCGAAGATTTCCTGGTAGGTGGAGTAATGCGGCTACTGGGGCGTGGAGTAGCCGCGACTAGTAGCCTCATGTCCGGCTACTCCATGCCCCAGTAGCTGCATAAAAAAATTTGCATATACATGCAATAAAGTTTTCTAAAAGACACCCGGAACGTGAGGATTAGCCCAAAAAAGGGCTCTCCTCACGTCCCATTCATCCACCTACCACCCCTTCTACCTTTATAGGTAGAATCGGGGTGGTAGGTGCCCTTAAACACATGTATTAATAATGTGAGATTTGCACATTGCAATAGATGATGTGGAAAATCCCCATATACTGCCATACTGTAATATTGCAGTATATGGTAGGATGAATCAGACAACCTAGGACACCAAGAGGGTCATATAAATTATAAAAAAAAAAAATTAAAAAAAATAATAAAACCTAAAAGTTCAAATCATCGCCCTTTCCCTAGAACTGATATAAAAATAAACAAGTTAAATCATAAACATGTAAGGTATCACTGCATCCAAAACATAATAACTAGAGATGAACGAACATACTCGTCCGAGCTTGATGCTCGTTCGAGCATTAGTGTACTCGAAACTGCTCGTTGCTCGGACGATTGCTTCGCCCGCTCGAGAAAATGGCATCTCCCGCCGTATTGCTTTTTGGCGGCCAGAAACAGAGCCAATCACAAGCCAGGAGACTCTGCACTCCACCCAGCATGACGTGGTACCCTTACACAGCGTTAGGCTGTTCTATTAGAATAGTGTTAGGCAGGAGTGATTCTACAAGAACCCAACAGCCCTTCTTAGGGCTACAATAACATTTTATTTTACTTTTTTTTGGTTTGCCTGTGGATGGGCTTGCTGCCATTAGTAGTGCAGCTAGTACCATATTGTGAATAATTTGCAGGGAGACTTGCTACCGTTGTGTTTAGCTCTTAGTGACACACATATCCACCTTAAACACCAAAGTGGGACAATTTATTAGGGGTTTGATTTGAATTAGGCACAGTCTTCTGATTTTTTTTTTTACGTTTATTTCTTTTTATAACTCAAAGTAATGTGGCAAAGCAGTGTGCTTTCAGTGTAGGCTAGAAAATAGCCATAGTAGAACCCCAACGGCTTACTTAGGCCTACAATAGCGTTATATTTTACCTTTTTATGTTTGCTTGTGGCTGGGCTTGCTGCCACTAGTAGTGCAGCTAGTACCATATTGTGAGGAATTTGCTGGGAGACTTGCGACCATTGTGTTTAGCTCTTAGTGACACACATATCCACCTCAAACACCGAAGTGGGACAATTTATTAGGGGTTTGATTTGAATTAGGCACAGTCTTCTGATTTTTTTTTTTTTACGTTTATTTCTTTTTTGAACTCAAAGTCATCAGGCACAGCACAAAATCCAGTTGTGTGCTGTCAGTGTAGGTTAGAAACTAGCCATAGCAATAGGATAGCATCGTTTTGTTTAAAATAATAAAAAATAAAAAATAAACACAAAAAAAAATAAAAATGAAAGTTTACACTTTAATTTGGAAAATGTTTAACCCGAGGGCTAGGGGTAGAGGACGAGGGCGTCCAACTACTGCAGGGGTCAGAGGCCGTGGTCCTGGGCGGGGTGAGACACCACCTGCTAATGAGGGAGCAGGGGAACGCCGAAGAGCTACACTCCCTAGGTTCATCATGTCTCAAGTTACTGGGACTCGTGGTTGAGCACTGTTGAGGCCAGAACAGTGTGAAGAGGTGATGTCGTGGATTGCGGACAATGCTTCTAGCCATTTATCCACCAGTCAGTCTTCCACGCAGTCCACCCATGTCACCGAAATCAGCACTCCTCCAGCTCCTCCACCTCAGCCTCCTTCCCCCCAGTCTGCCCCCTCCCAGCAAAATTTGGCATTTGAACCGGCATACTCTGAGGAGCTGTTTTCTGGACCCTTCCCACAGTCACAAACCACTTGTCTGGTTGCTGCTGAGCTATTTTCCGATGCCCAGGTTTTCCACCGGTCGCAGTCTGTGGGTGATGATGACATTCTTGACGTAGTGGAAGAAGTGTGTAAAAAGGTGTCGGACGATGAGGAGACACGGTTGTCAGACAGTGGTGAAGTTGTTGTCAGGGCAGGAAGTCCGAGGGGGGAGCAGACTGAGGGATCGGAGGATGATGAGGTGACAGACCCAAGCTGGGTTGATAGGCCGGGTGAACACAGTGCTTCTGAGACAGAGGCGAGTCCTATAGCAGAACAGGTTGGAAGAGGCAGTGGTGGGGCCAGACGGAGAGGCAGGGCCAGAGCTGGTGCATCAGCGCCAAATGTTTCCTGTAGTCAAGCTCCCGTAGCGAGGGCTAGATTTTCAGAAGTCTGGAGGCTCTTTAAAGAAACACCGGATGACCGACGGACTGTGGTGTGCAACCTGTGCCAAACCAGGATCAGCAGGGGTTCCACCACTACTAGCTTAACTACCACCAGTATGCGCAGGCATATGAATGCTAAACACCCCACTCAATGGCACCAAGCCCGTTCACCTCCGGCCGGGCACACCACTGCTCCTTCCCCTGTGTCATCTGCTAGTCATCCCCCTGCCCAGGACCCTGGCCCAAACACCTCCCGTGCGAAAACCCCATCTTCGCCTCCACGATCCTCCACAGCATCCACCAGCATTCAGCTCTTCATACCCCAGACGCTGGAGCGCAAAAGGAAATATAGTGCAACCCACCCACACGCCCAAGCCCTCAACGTCCACATCTCCACACTGCTTAGCCTGGAGATGCTGCCCTATAGGCTGGTAGAGACTGAGGCCTTTGAAAACCTCATGGCAGCGGCCGCCCCTCGGTAATTGGTCCCCAGCCGCCACTACTTTTCTCGATGTGCCATCCCAGCCCTGCACAAGCACGTGTCAGAGAACATCATCCGTGCCCTGACCAACGCCCTTTCTGACAAGGTCCACCTGACCACGGACAAGTGGACGAGTGTTGCAGGGCAGGGCCACTATATATCGCTGACGGCACAATGGGTCAATTTGGTGGAGGCTGGGACCGAGTCTGACCCTGGGGCTGGTCATATACCGCTGACGCCGAGGATTGCGGGGCCTACCTCGTTCCAGGTCTCAAAGGCCTAATATGCCTCCTCCTCCTCCCACCCCTCCTCCTCCGAATTACCATCCGTGGGCATGGCGCCATCAGTCGGTAGCTCTAGGCATAGCAGCAGTGCCATCACTAAGCGACAGCAGGCGGTGCTCAAACTGCTGAGCCTAGGCGATAAAAGGCACACCGCCCAAGAGCTATTACAGGGCATCACGGCGCAGACTGATCTGTGGCTGGCACCACTGAACCTGAAGCCAGGCATGGTTGTGTATGACAACGGCCGTAACCTGGTGGCGGCTCTGCAACTCGGCAGACTGACACATGTGCCATGCCTGGCCCATGTGTTAAATCTCATAGTTCAGCGTTTCCTCAAGACATACCCCAATCTGTCTGATTTGCTCACGAAGGTGCGCCGCATCTGTGCGCATTTCAGGAAGTCCAGCACAGATGCTGCCACTCTCAGGGCAGCGCAGCGCCGCCTCCAACTGCCCGCTCACCGACTGTTGTGCGACGTGCCCACGAGGTAGAATTCAACATTAACCATGTTATCCAGAGTTTACCAGCAGCGCAGAGCGATTGTAGACTGCCAGATGTCAACTTCCACCAGAACTGGTAGTCAGGTCAGTCAGCTTCCTCAAGTCTACAATGAGGAGTGGACGTGGATGTCTGATATCTGTCAGGTGCTGAGTAACTTTGAGGAGTCAACACAGATGGTCAGGGGCGATGCCGCCATCATCAGCCTCACCATCCCGCTGCTTGGCTTGTTGAAAAACTCTCTGGTCAGCATGAAGTCGGAAGCTTTGCGCTCGTCACAAGAGACGGGGGAAGAAGATTCCCTTGTTGATAGCCAAAGCACCCTTAGGTCTGTTTCTCAGCGCATATCGGAGGAGGAGGATGAGGAGGAAGAGGAGGAGAATGTTGGCAAAACAGAAGAGGGGACCATTGTTCAGTCCTTCACTGTTCAGCGTGTATGGGCAGAAGAAGAGGAGTTGGAGGAGTTGGAGGAGGAGGAAATGGAGAGTCAGGCCAGTGAGGGGAGTGAATTCTTGCGCATTGGGACTCTGGCGCATATGGCAGATTTCATGCTAGGCTGCCTATCTCGTGACCCTCGCGTTCAAAGAATTTATTCCAGCACCGATTACTGGGTATTCACTCTCCTGGACCCACGGTACAAGCAAAATCTTTCCACTCTCATCCCTGGAGAGGAAAGGAGTGTGAGAATGCATGAATATTAGCAGGCCCTGGTGCACAAGCTGAAACAGTATTTCCCTTCTGACAGCGCTAGCGGCAGAGGGTGTACTTCTGCGGGACAAGTAGCGAGGGAGAGTAGGCGAGCAGGCAGCTTGTTCAGCACTGGCAGGGGTACGCTTTACAAGGCCTTTGCCAGTTTTATGTCACCCCAGCAAGACACTGTCACCTGTCCCCAGTCTCGGCAGAGTAGGGCTGATCTTTACAGAAAGATGGTGAGGGAGTACATAGCTGACCATACCATCGTCCTAAATGATCACACAGCTCCCTACAACTACTGGGTTTCAAAGCTGGACATGTGGCACGAACTGGCGCTGTACGCCTTGGAGGTTCTTGCCTGCCCTGCCGCTAGCGTGTCGTCCGAGCGGGTTTTCAGTGCAGCTGGTGGCATCATCACCGATAAGCGTACACACCTGTCGACTGACAGCGCTGACAGGCTGGCGCTTATCAAGATGAATAAAGCCTGGATTTCTCCGGATTTTCATTCTCCACCAGGTGAAAGAAGCTCAACCTGAATAATGTATGCACTCCTCCTCCTCATTGTCCTCCTTCTCCTCCTCTTTGTACACTAAAGCAGAGGAAACTGGCTATTTTTTGCCAGGGCCAACTGGCTCTAGCTATAGTACTCTATGTATTTAATTTTTCTGGAGGGCCACCTACCCGGTGCTCTGTTTTAAACAATTTTTGGGAGTGCCACATACAGGCACTCAATTTATTTAATTTTTCTGGAGGACCACCTACCTGCTCCTCTGGTTTGAAAACTTTTTTGGACTGCCACATACAGGCACTATCCAAATTAAATTGTCTCCATAGCAGCCTCCACGTGTCGTCTTTTTAGCTGCCTCCACACGTTGTCTCCATTGCTACCTCCACACGTCATCGCCATAGCTGCCTCCAAAAGTCGTCCATATAGCTGCCTCCATACATGGTCTCCTTATCAAACGAACTGTGTCAGGCAGAATTTTGGGTTGTTTTCATGGCTTGCACATCAAACTTGTTAACTTTGTCCCCACCCTGCTGTGTAATCCACAAAATATACTGACAAACTTTTATCATTTATTTCAGCGCTTCTTGTGCATCTGTTTACATTCCCCTCACCCGCCATAACCCAAACTTATAAGAACGCTACTACACTTAATCTTATACAAAAGGTTCTTAGAAGTGCTGTTTGGGGAGTAGCCTAGAGACAGGGGCTTGGATTGGCGAAAGCTCGCCTGGCAGCGGAGCGCCAGGTCCATCCCAAGATCCAACTAACATAGTTTTAACTGCAGCACCTTTAATCTACTACTAGTTCACTGCCTCCATACATGGTCCCCTTATCAAACGAGCTATGTCAGGCAGAATTTTGGGTTGTTTTCATGGCTTCCACATCAAACTTGTTAACTTTGTCGTCACCCTGCTGTGTAATCCACAAAATATACTGGCAAACCTTAATCATTTACCGATATTATTTCAGCGCTTCTTGCGCATCTGTTTACATTCCCCTCACCCGCCATAACCCAAACTTATAAGAACGCTACTACACTTGATCTTATACAAAAGGTTCTTAGAAGTGCTGTTTGGGGAGTAGCCGAGAGACAGGGGCTTGGATAGGCGAAAGCTCGCTTGGCAGCGGAGCGCCAGCTCCATCCCAAGATCCAACTAACATAGTTTTAACTGCAGCACCGTTAATCTACTACTAGTTCACTGCCTCCATACATCGTCCCCTTATCAAACGAGCTGTGTCAGGCAGGATTTTCAGGTGTTTCACCAGATACATAGTGGAACTCGGCCCATCTGTCGCCGCCTTGCTGGAGACCTGAAGTTGCAATCATAGAAGCGCAATATGAATGCCCCATACTGTCGCTCTTAATCATGGAACCATTTCCGTAAAAACAATTAAAAATAGAACCACTATGCTATTCCATTATTCCTAGGTAAAATATTCAAACGACCCGGCCTGCTTTGAAAATTATAATTTTTTCAAAGTAAACGCTTCTGGCCCCCAGGCCCATTTTGGGTGGGGAGGAGCCGAGAGACAGGGGCTTGGACAGGCGAAAGCTCCCCTGGCAGTGGACCGCCAGCTCCATCCCAAGATTAGGCAGCCTCAGAGGCATCCATGCATGCTGCCCCTGCTGTTTCCTGTCCATTTTGCCTCCTGTCCATTTTGTCTCCATGGCTGCCGCCACATGTCGTCCCCTTATCAAAAGAGCTGTGTCAGGCTCATTTTTCGGGTGTTTCACCGGATACGTTATGGAACTTGATCACTATGTGCCACCATGCTGTGTTATCGACTAAATATACTGTCAACCTTTTGTTCACATAGGAAATCATTTCAGCGCTTCTTGCTCACCTCCTTTGGTGAAGCCTGAGTCCATTTAGGGTATGTCGCCATGACACTCTCTAGCCTGCCGCTGCTGCCGCTGCCTCTGCATGCCGTCCCCTATAGTGTCAGGGTCAATTATTGCATGTTTTAGATGCTATCTAGCCTCATTCGGTCACTCTGTCATGGCCATGCTGTTGCCCATAATTTTGGCATAATGGTACGATTAAGCAGCCTCAGAGGCATCCATGCATGCTGCCCCTGCTGTTTCCTGTCCATTTCCGTGGTGTTTCCATCCTTTTCTGAGGTTCCCAGGTGTTTGGCCAAGCTTCCCTGTGCAGAGCCTTGGTCCCCTTGAAAAATGCTCGAGTCTCCCATTGACTTCAATGGGGCTCGTTATTCGAGACGAGCACTCGAGCATCGGGAAAAGTTCGTCTCGAATAACGAGTACCCAAGCATTTTAGTGCTCGCTCATCTCTAATAATAACCGGTCTATCAAAATATAATAACGATTATTACCATTGTTGGACCCGGTAAAGAAAAATAGAGCCCAGATGTCCAAAACATATTAAAATTTTAACAAAACATTATCAAAAAGTCTTACATTCCTCAAAATGGTAGCAATAAAAACTTCATCTCGCAAAAAATGACACCTTACACGGCTCCGTACACTGAAGTATAAGAAAGTTATTAGCGTCAGATGTCAAAGTAAATTTTTTCGTTTTCTTACAAAAGGTTTTAATTTTTTTAAAATGCATTAAAGCACAATGAAACCTGTATAAATTTAGTATCTACATGATTCTACCGAACCAAAGAATAAAGTAAAGTTGTTATTTGGAGCGCACAGTGAAAGCCTTGATGTGTTTTTTTCACCAATTTCCCATCATTTGGAATTTTTTTTCCGATATCCAGTGTAAGGCATGGAATAATTAATACCAACACTGCGAAGGGCAAATTGTTACGCAAAAATATGCCAATTACCATCACGGTGAAGGGCAATTTGTTACGCAGAAATAAGCCAATAAAAAATTAGGGAACACTTTCAGCCTGCAAGTTATTGGTATTAATCTGCCACCTGGTGCTAAATCCCTTAATTCTCTGACAAACTTATTTAACTGGCAGCCTTACTTTCCATTTTTTCACTGACGTTGCCAATATGATGTGATCGGAGTGACTCAAAACCCTCCAGCCAAAGGTGACCATAGGGGTGACCCCATCAGCCATAGCAACTGAAGTTGCTTTTTACAAGTATGTGATTTCTAGATTATTTCATCTTTACAACAGCACAGGCTCATTCAAGTCCTCCAAGAAGGCTGGTCGCCCTGGATAGACAATTGCAAGCGATGACAGGATTATGCAGAAAATCTCCATCGGTAATTTTTCCAACCCTGCAGCTCGAATTTCTTTCCAGTTCAACACTGAACAGGGTAAAGATCTGTCTCATCATACACTGTCACAACATTTAAGAGCATTTGGTCTGAATGCCCACTCTGCAGTGACCAAACCACTAATTTGCAGAATCAAAAGGCTAGACTCACCTTTGATGAGGAGCATGTTGTGTGGACGGACGAGAAGTGGAACACAGTTTATTTTAGTGATGAAATGAATAACAATTTATTTGGATCTGACAAACATTTGGATCAGGGCACATTTACTAAGGGCTGTGCCCCAGTTTTCTGCCGGACTTTGTATGGTCTTTTACTTTACCTAAAAAGGGGGTTTTAGGGTGAAGGTATACGGCCAATAACCAACCCCTCCAGAATAATACAGAACACCTACTATACGTGTAAAGAGTAAAAAATAATAACAAACACAGTGGTAGAAAATGTAAACATTTATTAAATCCAAAAGATTTAAAAGTAGCCCATGGATAAATACACATCTATAGAGGAGTAACAAACAGACAGGGGTGGTTTTTCCCTTGTTCCGTGGTTGGTATTTATTCATTATGTTCCCCTGCTGGTTTATTGTCTGTTGTAATTAGACATTCTCCTTCTTCATCCCTAAACCATGTTTAGGTGATGGTTAGCTTGTCCTTCTTTACATAGTATTTTGTAGGCTTTGTTCCACAATTAGAACATTTTGATACAGTATATCCAGCACTTTATAAGTAGACCAGGGGCTCATTAGTATAGCAACTTGTTCACACCCGGGCATTGTGTAATACTTTTTCTGTTTGTTACACCTCCATAGATGTGTTGTATATATCCATGTGCTACTTTTATCTTCATTTGATTTAATAAATGTTTACATTTTCTACCACTGTATTTGTTATTATTTTTAACTGTTTACATGTATTGTAGGTGTGATGTTCTTTTACTTGAAAACTGCTTGCACCACAATTTGGTGGCGTACCAGTGCTCATTCAGACCGTATGCCAGATTTATCATGCAAAGTCCGACAGTTGCGTGTTGCACGCCCTATGTTAAAGGTACACCAGAAAAAAGTTGGAACACTCTTTTGGGGCAGGGAGCGCCAGATTCATGAAGAACGTGCACCAGAAATCATTTAGTGCATTCAGTGCAGTTTGCCCTTTTCTTAGTAAATGTGCCCCATTATGTTTGTCGACAAACTTTAGGAAAAACTGAGGGTGTATTCACACGGTGCATTGAGTCACGTTTTTTTAACCCCTTCACGCTCCGTGGCGGATATATCCGCCACGGAGCGCAGTGACTTAGCGCTCAGTGGCGGATATATCCGCCACGGCGCTTATGCCGGCTCGGCTCTGGATCACAGCCGAACCGGCATGGGGAAACACGGGGTGCCGGCTGTAACTAATAGCCGGCACCCCAGTGTAACACCCGCGATCGGAGTCGGCTCCGATCGCGGGTGTGTAACCCGTTAAATGCCGCGGTCAGTACGACCGCGGCATCTAACATGTCTCTGGGGTGTCTTTCCCCCACGATCGGCCCCCCCGAACCGTTTTCGGGGGGCGCCGATCGTTGCTATAGTAACTCTGGGGTCCGATCTGGACCCCAGAGTTACCTGCAGGCACTGCCAGTAAGATGGCGTCTGTGACGTCATCTTACTGGCATAGTGCCAGCCTATGCAAGTGCATAGGCTGACACTGATAATACTCTGCAATACATGATTATTGCAGAGTATTATCATGAACAAGCAATCAGATGATTGCTTGGTCATTTCCCATGGTGGAAAAAGTGAAAAAGTTAAAAAAAAAATGTTATTCAATAAAAAATAAAGTAATAAATCAATAAAAATGCCCATAAGCCCCATAACATATAAAGAGACATATAACCCCAAAAAAGTCTAAATCATAACAAAAACCCCACATATATAGTATCACCGCGTCCGTAACAACCCGTAGAATACAAGTAAATCATTATTGAACCCCCACGATAAACGCCGTAAAAAAAAACTGCTATAAACCTTCCAAAAATTATGATTTTTAGCTATTCAATCCCACAAAAAATGCTATAAAATGTGATCAAAAAACCATGTGTACTCCGACATGATACTGGTGCAAAGTACAACATGTCCCGCAAAAAATAAGCCATCAACCAGCTCCGTAGCCAAAAAAGTAACAATGTTATGCCACTTGGAAGACGGCAATACATAAATGATAGATTTTTCCCCACATTAGGGTTTTGTTTGACAAATTTAGTAAAACGTAAGAAAATATATTCATGTCTGGTATCCCCGTAATCGTATCGACCCATAGAATGAAGATAATATGATTATTAGTCTATACGGTGAACACCAAAAAAAAAAGAAGTAAAAAATCCAGTACAGAATTGATGCTTTTCTACTCCTGCCCTCAAAAAAAGTTCCTAAATTTTCAACAATAGGTGATACTAACCCCAAAATGGTAACAATGGAAAAAGCATCTCATCGCGCAAAAAAAATGGCATCACATGGCCCCAATAACGAAAAAGCAAAAATTTTATAGCCTTCAAAAGGGGCCAATGAGGAAACTAAAATCCTGGCAGCTGCAGGGTGCTCCTTCCCTTCTGCGCCTCGCTGTGCCCCCATAACACAAGTAATGGCCACATGTGGGGGGTCTTTGTACTCAGGAGAAATTGTAGAACAAATTGTATGGTGGGTTTTCTCTTTTTATATTTTGGAAATGTGTAAATTTTAGTGCTAAATGAACGTATAAGGGAACAATTTGACCATTCTAAATTTCACCTCCATTTTGATTCAATTACTATGAAGATCTCAAGGGGTTAACAATCTTCGTAAAAGCTGTTTCTGATAGCTTGAGGGGTGCAGATTTGAAAATGGGTTGGTTATATTGGGGGTTTTGATGCTAAATATGTAAAATTTCATTCAAAACTGTATTTATCCCCAAAATAGTCAATTCTGAAAATCCGGAAAAGCGATATTCTATTTGTAGGCCGCGTGACATCAAAATAAATTATCCACACATTTCAGAAATTATGAAAATGTAAAGTAGACAAATGGGAAATGTTATTCAGCAACTTATTTAGGTGGTAAATCTATCTGCCTGAAAACGCAATGATTTTGAATTTCGAAAATGGCAAATTTTTCAAAAAATTTATCATATTTGCTTTTTTTTTGTAAGTAAACGCAAAACTTATCAGCCAAAATTTACCACTAAAATGAAGTACAACATGTGGGGAAAAAACAATCTCAAAATCGTTTTGATACGTAACAGTGTTCAAAAGTTATAACCATATAAAGCGACGCAGGTCAGAATCCAAAAAATCGGGCTGAGCCTTAAGCTACAAAATGGCTGCGTCCTTAAGGGGTTAATGCGTTTTTGACGTATTCTAAAGGCTTCAGCCTTGAACACACATGGCTCTGTACACAGAAAAATAAAAAAAGTTTTACATTTTTTAAGTTGGGTATTGAAAAATGGCTGGGTCCAAAGCTGGAGTTTGTCAACTCCCATTATTAACGAATATCTATAGTCATAGTTATTTTGGAAAATTCAAGTACAAGTTTCCCTTTCAATTTTCATATTCTTTTGAAATCAAGTCATACCATGTGCATCATCTGAGTAGTCAAGCATTTAATAGAATTACTTTCCTCCTTAATTACCCGCATTCTAGAATTTCAGTTACCGTTATATTATATTTCCTATATACCATCTTCCAGTTATTTCTTTTACAGGATATAAGAGGCATGGTTTCAAAAGATTGAGCCTATACCGATACAGAATGGTCTAAGTTGACAATAATCAACAGCCTCCTCGCCAGGCCCTGGAAGGCTACTCCCCTCTGGGAAAGAAAAATGCCGGCCAGAGCCTCTTTCTTCACTGAGTTCCGGTCTGTCTTTGAGGAACCTGCAAGGGCATCCTCTGCTGAGACTGCTTTGCTTAACCTGCGTTAAGGGGACTTGTCTGTCAGTGATTTTGCTGTGTAGTCCTGTATTCTGGCTTGTGAAATGTCCTGGAATGAAGCAGCATTGATTGCAACTTTCAAAAATTGGCCGGTCAAAAAAGCACTGGCTGCACGTGACCTGCCGTCTACGCTGAGTGGTCAGCTAAACGTTCTGAGGAGCAGCGTCTGGAACAACTGCAAGTCAGGACTCCAAAGACCGTGCTTGCTACCTTCCGTGTCTACCGCAGAGGAACCAATGCAGGTTGATAGACCACCCAGGAGCGTTCCAGACGAATACAGGAGAACCTCTGTCTATATTGTGCCTGCTCGGAACACTTTCTTGGGACATGACCCGTATGTCCTCAGCGTCTGGGAAACGCACGCACCTAGGGTTCTTAGGAGAATTGTCTCTAGGTGAGAGCTAAGCTTCTCCACATCTGACCATTCCCATTATGCTCAGCTCTGGGACAGGTAGCCAGTTCTAGATTTCTGCCTTCTTGGATTCTGGTTCTACAGGAAACTTTGTGGATGCTGCTATAGTCTCCCAGCAGTGAGCCTTTGTTCCTGTAAGTTGGAGCACTATACAAAGAGAGACTGTCTTTCTACACTCACCGGCCACTTTATTAGGTACACCATGCTAGTAACGGGTTGGACCCCCTTTTGCCTTCAGGACTGCCTCAATTCTTCGTGGCATAGATTCAACAAGGTGCTGGAAGCATTCCTCAGAGATTTTGGTCCATATTGAATTGATGGCATCACACAGTTGCCGCAGATTTGTCGGCTGCACATCCATGATGCGAATCTCCCGTTCCACCACATCCCAAAGATGCTGTATTGCAGTGATGGCAAACCTTTTAGAGACCGAGTGCCCAAACTACAACAAAGATCCGCTTATTTATCGCAAAGTGCCAACACAGAAATGTAATTTGTGATTTATACTCCCTTCTCTGTCACAGTTTTCATTGATACCAGCCCCTGAGGACACCAATAAAGCAGAAAATAGTCCCAGGTAGAGCTGTCACTTTACAATAGCTCTGCACAGCAAGTCCTGGGCTGTCTGGGACTGCAGGAAGATACCTGGAGTCATCTCTGGTGATGGCCTGAGTGCCCACAGAAAGGGCTCCGAGTGCCACCTCTGGCACCAGTGCCATAGGTTAGCCATCACTGCTCTATTGGATTGAGATCTGGTGACTGTGGAGGCCATTTGAGTACAGTGAACTCATTGTCATGTTCAAGAAACCAGTCTGAGATGATTCCAGCTTTATGACATGGCGCATTATCCTGCTGAAAGTAGCCATCAGATGTTGGGTACATTGTGGTCATAAAGGGATGGACATGGTCAGCAACAATACTCAGGTAGGCTGTGACGTTGCAACGATGCTCAATTGGTACCAAGGGGCCCAAAGAGTGGCAAGAAAATATTCCCACACCATGACACCACCACCACCAGCCTGAACCGTTGATACAAGGCAGGATGGATCCATGCTTTCATGTTGTTGATGCCAAATTCTGACCCTACCTTCAAATGTCGCAGCAGAAATCGAGACTCATCAGACCAGGCAACGTTTTTCCAATCTTCTACTGTCCAATTTCGATGAGCTTGTGTAAATTGTAGCCTCAGTTTCCTGTTCTTAGCTGAAAGGAGTTGCACCCGGTGTGGTCTTCTGCTGCTGTAGCCCATCTGCCTCAAAGTTCGATGTACTGTGCGTTCAGAGAAGCTCTTCTGCCTACCTTGGTTGTAACGGGTGGCGATTTGAGTCACTGTTGCCTTTCTATCAGCTCGAACCAGTCTGCCCATTCTCCTCCGACCTCTGGCATCAACAAGGCATTTCCGCCCACAGAACTGCCACTCACTGGATGTTTTTTCTTTTTTGGACCATTCTCTGTAAACCCTAGAGATGGTTGTGCGTGAAAATCCCAGTAGGTCAGCAGTTTCTGAAATACTCAGACCAGCCCTTCTGGCACCAACAACCATGCCACGTTCAAAGGCTCTCAAATCACCTTTCTTCCCCATACTGATGCTCGGTTTGAACTGCAGGAGATTGTCTTGACCATGTCTACATGCCTAAATGCACTGAGTTGCCGCCATGTGATTGGCTGATTAGAAATTAAGTGTTAACGAGCAGTTGGACAGGTGTACCTAATAAAGTGGCCGGTGAGTGTATGTGCTTCCATTCTGATGGGTCTTCCGTGGTTGCAGCTCCACGCACAACTGGAAGATGGAGGAGATTCTTTGTTGGGGACCAGATTGCCAGTCTTGCTGTATGGTGGCTCCTCATTCAGTACCTGTCATAGTCTCTTCTGTGACCAGCAATGTCGGCCTAAGTCCAAGAGAACTTGCAGAGGAGCTTCATATGTAAATCCTCTTCTCCAGCTGGTGCAGGCTTCTTCTTTGTGACCAAAAAGGATGGGTCACTCTGTCCATGTATAGACTATAGCGGTCTTAACAAAGTTACCATTAAAAACCGCTATCCATTGCCGTTGATTACTGAAGGGTTCAACCGCCTACGTGGAGCTAAAGTCTTCTCCAAACTGGACATAGGTGGGGCCTATAATTTCATCCGTATCCGTGAAGGTGACTAGTGGAAGACCGCCTTCAATACTCGCGTTGGACACATTGAGTACCTGGTTATGCCGTATCCTGGTTATGTAACGCACCAGATGTCTTTCAGGAATTCATCAGTGACATCTTCAGAAACTTGCTGTATACCTGTGTTGTGGTGTATCATAACGATATCCTGGTGTTTACGGACCTTGAATCCCATTGGTCTCACATAGGGCAATCGCCTCTACGCCAAACTTGAGAAGTGCCAGTTCCATCAGAAGAGTCTTCCCTTCCTCGGCTATATTATCTCTGACAGGGGCCTAAAGATGGATCCTGCTAAGTTATCTGCAGTTCTTCAATGGCCACGACCAGTAGGACGTGCAATACAGAGATTCCTGGGCTTTGCAAATTACTACCGCAGTTTATCCGCACCTCTCCTCTCTTGTGTCTCCCATTGTAGCGCTCACCAAGAAGGGTGCCAATCCCTGACTTTAGCCTCCGGCAGCTGAGGAAACCTTCTCTAAATTAAAGTCTGCCTTTGCTTCAGCCCCAGTTTTCACATGGCCTAATACAGAGAAGCCTTTCCACCTGGAAGCTGATGCCTCCTCAGTAGGAGCTGGGGTGATGCTCACCCAGAAAGGGCCCATAGGCAGAACTCACTTGTGGGTTTTGTTTAAGTCTTTCTCCTCCACAGAGAGGAGTCCATAGGGACCGAGAACTATCAGTGATTTAACTTGCCTTAGAAGAAAGGAGCTATCTCCTGAAGGGAGCTCATTTTCCCGTCTGTATATACACAGATCACAAGAATCTCCAGACTGCTCAGCGTTTCAATCCACAACAAGGTCGCTGGTCACTCTTCTTTTCCCATTTCAAGTTTCTTATCCACTTCCTTCTGGCTGAAAAGAATACCAAGGCTGATGCTCTCTCTCGTGCCTCGGATGTCATTGGGGAAGAACCAGTTGCTCAGGAGGGATGTCATCCTTTCTGTGCCCAAAATAACCCATCTCATCTCAAACCTGCTGGTCTTCTTCTGCCATTGGTGATACCCAGCTGCTGCTTTCCTCTGGCAATACCATCTGGGTGGTAACTGACCGGTTTTCCAAAATGTCCCATTTTGTTCCTCTGCCAGGTCTGCCATCTTCTCCATGCCTTGCCAGTATGTTCTTCTATCACATCTTCCGGCTCCATAGACATCCTCAGCACAGTTTGTTTCTGATCCCTGTGCAACCAACTTCAAGTAAAATTGGACTTTTCTTCTGCCTATCACCCACAGTGGAATGGTCAAGTGGAAAGAGTTAACCTGACTCTGGGCTGCTATCTCTGCCATTTTATTTCTGCCCGTCAGGATGTCTGGTTCTCCCTCTTACCTTAGGCAGAATTTTCATATAATTCTCTAAACTCTGAATCTACTTCTGCTCCCTTCTTCATAGTCCACGACATCCACCCCCTCCTCTGCCTCCTGCCATTCCTTCTGAAGTTCCTTCTGTAGAAGAACTAATACCTGTCGGCCTGCGTTTTGGTGCGGGCGGATGCCCGAAGTAAAGTGTGGCTGTCCTCCAGATATGTGCGGCTGAAGATCCCTGGCTACAAACTCAGTCCTTGTTTTCTGGGCCATTTTGAGCTACTAAGGCGCATAAATCCCATTGCATACAAACTTCGTCTTCCTCTTACCATGCGCATACCAAACTCCTTCCATGTCTCCCTCCTGAAACCGGTCGTCTTGAATCGTTTCACCCAGCAAGTAGCTCCTCCTGCTCCTGTGGCTGATTCCACCAATGTCTATGAAGTCAAAAACATCCTGGACATGAAGTTGATTAGAGGGAGATGGTACTTTCTCGTTGACTGGAAAGGGTTTAGGCCGGAGGAGAGATCTTTGGAGCCCTAGGACAATATCCTGGACCGTGCCCTTCTGCAGAGGTTTCTTCAGACCAAGAAGAGGTGGAGGCCAAAGGTGTTGGGGGGAAGGGGGGTACTGTCACAGGTGCTCCTGCGTGCCATGTTCCTGGTCGCAGATGCACCCGTGTTCCTCTGAGTGCCCCTCATGCCAGCAGCCATGTGTGCGCCGGTCATCTGAAATTTAAAGGGCTAGTACACTGCTAATTGGCACTGGCCACTTGACTACCTATAAATGCTCAGCCTCTTCCTGTGACCCTCTTCCTGTGATCTTAGTCCCTTGTGCCCTAGAGAAACCTTTGTTCCATGCCCTGTGCTGTCATTGTGATTTCCCGTTGTGACCCCGGTTCTGTTCCTGACTACGCTCCTCCGCTGCTTGCCTTGACCTATTGCTACGTCCCAGACTTTGATGCCAACTTTGTACTGTGCCTTGGCTGCCTCCGTGGGCAAACTTGCACCTGTGGAACGACCTGGTGGTACCACGTCACAGCAAGTACAACCCGCTTAGCGGCGGACTCTGGTGAAAACCAGGTACCACATAAGATTCCGGGCCCAGGTGTCGTCTTACATCATAGTCTGCGGTGGTCCAATGGGTCCACTACCACTAGAGCCTGTCATTTATTATCTGAATTTATTAGTGATATAGGATGATATGAGTCAAATTTTTTTATATCTTTTTGTGGTTTAAGGTTTAATATAATCAAGGCAGAGCATTCAAAATTTCCTTTAAAATCTGTAACTAAGGATCCATTGTCTTTCACCCAAATAAAAGTCTTTATTTTTAGACTCTTCATTACATTAGCTAATTTCTACCCATAGGAATTCTCTTCCATATTGTATCTGCAAGTCTGCATTGAGATTTTCCTTCCAGACTGCAGGTATCAAACGTTTGAATAAGCAGTTTACAAGTTGAAATATTTATGTCTTGTATAGACTCCTCACGAAAGCTTTCACAGTTTCCCATACTACATTTCCCGCAGTCCCATTATTTATTTTAAAAAATTCTTTAAATCTTTCCAATAATTGTGCATTATTGTCAATTTATCCCCAACCACATGGTAGATATTTTATATGCTGTCTTCTAAAAGGGTGCACAAAGTAATAATACAATAATCAGTGGATAATCCCTTTTACTCCATATTCCACCTTAGTTACATAACCGCATCACACCAAACTTGTGAACAACATATCTTGTCTAGAGGTGATACAAGCCGGAAGAAGCCTGGTACACGTGAAACGTTGCTTGACTGTATAGAACCTCTGCATCACTCCCTATCCCTGGAGCAATCTTCATTTATCAAGCTGGAATAAGAATTTATTGAACTACCAGGAAGGGTGAGTGCCAATACCTGCCTCCCTATTCTGATAAGTGATAAACCCCTGAAATATAAAGAATAACATGTGTGATAAACTGGACCAAACCATTTATCCCTAAATTAGAATGCATTTTTTTCAGTTGTAAACAGGATTATTAAGATGTAAAGGGCAGATATTTAGAGGAATTTTGCATGAGATCCAATATTCTATAATCAATCGAAAAAATGGACTCACATATTTGTGTGTTGGGCTTTGCAGTTTATCAGAGCCAGGCAAATTCAGTTTTGGAAACAGGAATACTTGTTCACACTAACATCCTGAGACAGATTATCAGGATTTACTGTGCGTGAAACAAAAACAACATAATTTATGACCTCTCAAAAATTCCTTCCTAGAGCCTTAATTGTAGTGATAAGATTTTTTTTGAGTATCAAGAATCTGAGCTATGAACCATGTACTTAAATTTTTGCATTAGTTGCAATGGGATCCATTAATTCTTGGTTACTCATGTTTGTTTCACACACACATTCAGTTGCAGGTCGCAGGGTAGTGGCATTCTCTGTTAAACAACATTTGAAATTGTCGGTATCAGTGGAAGTGGATCATCTGTACCACCGCGGACGGAGTCTAAGTGGTACCCGGTTTTCACCAGAGCCCACTGCAAAGCACAAAGTCACCTGGTAAAGTCGTGGTCGGGACAGGCAAGGGGTCGAAACAGGCAGCACGGGATCGGAGTCAGGAATGGAATCGAGGTCACAACGGGAAATCTGGATAATCACAGAGGGAATGGAACAAAGCTTTCTCTTAGAAATAGAAGCACAAAGATCCAGCAGGGAACCCAGGAAGAGGCTGGGAATTTATCAGGGAAGGCGGCAGGCTAGCGTCAATTATCAGAACGCTGGCCCTTTAAATCTTTGCGAGCTGGCACATCCGTGCCCTGGGAAACAGGACCGCACATGCCGGACCATGGGAGCAATGGGACTGCTGCTGGAGGCAGGAGAGTTGAGTTCTCCCGCAGGGGGGCTTGAAATGGCAGAAGAAGAGGGACCAACGAGTGTGTTGAGGGTTGAGACGGTGGGCGGTCTGATCCGTGTAGATGCAGACTGGATGAAGAGCTTCATCCAGCAGATAACGCCACTCTTCCAAGGCATGTTTTATGGCTAGAAGTTCCTGATCACCTATGGAGTAGATCCTCTCTGCAGCAGAAAAAGTCTTTGAGAAGAAACCACAGGTGAGCATTCGGCCATTGAGTCCTTTCTGAGTGAGGACGGCTCCAGCTCCTACAGAGGAAGCGTCAACCTCAAGCTGGAACAGTTTCTCTGTATCAGGCCGCGTGAGAAGAGGAGCCGAGACAAAAGCAGACTTCAATTTAGAAAATGCTTCTTCAGCAACCAGGACAGCGCTTAGGGTCAACGTTTTTCTTTGTTAACACCACAATAAGCGACACGAGGGAGGAGAAATGTAGTATAAACTGCAGGTAGTAGTTAGCCAAGCCTAAGAATCTCTATATAGCTCGTAGTCCTACTGGGCGAGGCCAGTGAAAAACCACAGACAACTTGGTGGGATCCATCTGTAGACCCTTGTCAGAAATGATAAACCCTAAGAACGGAAGACTCTTCTGGTGGAATTGGCACTTCTTGAGTTTTACATATGACGCCTGAGAACTTGTCGTATGTGGGCCTGATGGGATTCGAGGTCAGTAGAGAACACTAGAATATTGTCCAAGTAGATTATGGCAATATTTATGTTTATATTTATTATGGCAATGTAGCGATATATAACAAGTCTCTGAAAATGTCGTTGACAAATTCTTGAAAGAGAGCAGGCGCATTGCAGAGTCCGAAGAGCATGACCAGATACTCGAAGTGCCCATCTCGAGGGTTGAAGGCAGTCTTCCATTCATCCCCTTCACGTATGCAGATGAGATTATATGCCCCCGAAGGTCCAACTTAGTGAAGGCCTTATCTCCACGGTGGCGGTCAAAGAGTTCCGTGATCAAGGGTAGTGGGTAGCAGTTCTTCACGGTATCTTTATTAAGCCCACAATAGTCTATGCAGAGGCGAGAGAATCATCCTTCTTGGCCACAAAAAAGAATGTGGATGAACCCTTTCTGCAGATTCTCCTTGATATAGGCTGAAATAGCCATGGTCTCGGGTATGTGCCCGGAAGCAGCTCTATAGGGCAATCATAAGGACGGTGTGGTCTCTGCTTGTTTCTCCAAGAAGACAAGTCCGTATAAGCAGCGTGAAGACCCACCAGAGGCTTGGAGGATAACGAAGCAGACAAGGTGCACAACAGGTGAAGAGCCAAGAGACAGCGAGACTGGCACTCTGGACCCCAGCGAAGAATCTCGCCAGTTGAGCACTGGAGCGTGTTGCTGCAACCACGGGGGACCCAACAGAATGGCAGACGTAGATCAGGGAAGCACATAAAACAACAGTCTCTCCGTGTGCATAGCCGCAATTTGCAGAGACAGAAGCTTGGTGTGGTAATATACTGGATCGCTAAGGACCTGCCCACTGACGGAGGCATCTCTAGACGGACCACAGGAAGGTGATACTGGGAGACCAGGGTAGCATCCATGAAATTTCCTGCTGAACTAGAATCCAAGAAGGCTGTGGCTTGAAACTGAGTACCTGTCCTGGAGTAAAACAGGCAAGTTCAGTGGTGGTGAAACTTTGTTCTCACCTAGGGACGCTCCTCCCAGGAACTCTAGGTGCGTGCGTTTCCTGAAAACCTGAGGACGGACTGGACAAGACTCAAGAAAGTGTTCAGGGCTGGTACAAAAGAGGCAAAGGTTCTCCTGTCTTTGTCAGAAGCGCACTTGGGGCATCAGATGAGCTTTATCCACCTGCATGGGGTTCTCACCAACAGACCGGGAGGGCGGAAGAGGTGGATTTTGGAAGACAGGAGCCAGACGGGGCATTCAACGGATCTTGACTTGCACTTGTTCAAGATGCTGCTCCTTAAATCGCTCAATAAACCGTATGTCAATCTGAGTGGCCAGAGAGATGAGATAATTCAGAGTAGACGGGAGGTAGCGTCTTTAATTTGTCCAGAGAGCACCTTTTTAAAGGTTGCAATCAAGGATAGCTCAGAAGCCACGATGCAGAATTATATTGAAAGTCCAAGAACAGAACAGCACTCAAAGGAGGTTTGACAAAGCGCTATACGCTTGGGGGTTAGCTCAAGTGTGCCCCTAGAGGTTGCAGGTTGCAATGCCAAAGATAGCAACACTGATAAGTGTGCTGTAACTAATGGCAACCAAGATGGCAATGCTGCCATAATGGTTTCTTGTGAAGCTAATGTAAATGATATTGACCATAGTTACCCACCAGCTCAGAGTAAAGTGAGCAATGATAACCACAATATTGTGGATAAGCTTGCCAATAGAGATACGGTCTATAAAGCTGACAAAGTATTTTGGCCTACTGATAAATGTTTCACTAAATGCTTTTGTACCCCAGAATCTGTGGAATGTGAGGATACACAGTCCCAGTCACTGGTTGATGAGCAAGAAGGTAGAATGTCCGATGACAACCAGAGGTCTGCTGCACCTACGTTCTATGAGGAAGTTTGTTTTATAAATGTGAGTGTGAACAATGCCAAGAAAGTCACATACAAACTGAAAAGTCATAGGATAAGTTGTTCAGGTGGAAAACCTTATAAATGCCATATCTGCCATGTTTGCTTTGCCAAAAAAGCTGCCGCAAAGAGGCACATGTTGCAGAAGCATACTGAAATGATTGATTTTTTGCAATGTCTGTCCCATGATAAGGAGCTTGGAGACATACATATGAGCATCCAGGTCGGATTCAGGTTCCAAGGTCAAGACAAGAAATGTGGGGTTGTCGCCTGTGAGTGTTTTAACAGCATTTTGCACCAGAAATCTTGCAAAAATGTGGCCAGGCTGAAGCCAGACCAATGTGAACAGGTCTGTAAATCAGCATGATGCATAATTGTACCCAGTCTGAGTTTGTGTATGACCAGGGTGAAAGTGAGACTACAAGTCATGGAATTGCTGAGGTGTATCCTGATTTTATAGAAGATGAAAATACGGTGAAGGAACTTGGAATGGAGACCACAGCAGCAAATGGATGTGAAGCAGAACAACCCATGACTCCATTCCACTCCGTTTCTTCTAGTAAACCCAGAGGTAAACTGTTGGAAGAATCAAATCTGCCAAACGGCACTGTTGCTTGTAACCCAGTGCATGATCCACATACAGGAGCAAGTGTACACTCCAAACTCCAAGTGATGAGATGATCAATAGCAAAACAGCTACTAGCAGATGGTGAAGACAACTGTGTTATTCCAAGTCTAGTTGTGAGTGACCTGTGTGATGGTTTAAAAGGTGTTATATAGAAGCAACATTACTCTGGAAAACCTAAAATGGAAACTGAGGTCATGGATTGTGTCTTTCACCCAGAAGGTGATTGTGATGTAGGTGCTGTACCAATAAGAACCCTGCAAGTTCCAAATCTAGAGAAAGCTCCAGCAGGTACCTGTTGCTGTTACTTGTAGAGGTAAGCTATATTGTACAATAAAAAGATGCCTGTTAAAGCTTTGACAGAAGAGGAGAATCTGTTAGGTCACACATTACCTCTGACGAAAGAGTACCAGGCGTTTCCAGCCAAGAAAAATGAAGAGTGGGAAACATAGCCTAAATCAAATTTCTTATCACCAAAAGAGCCACCAATGGATCCAGTGTGTGCACCACCCATAAAGAAGAAAAACTTAAAGTAAACTACAAAGGGAGAAAAAATGGTTTTGGGAAACCATGGAGAAGTCTGTGCTCCAAATTTCATGATGGATGTACAAGATCCTCACAGCCTACAAGACTAAGTGTAAAGTTTCAGGGGACAAAGCATGGTTGTCCTAGAGAGTTAATACTTCCTCATAATGAGAATTGTGCGAGTCCTGCAGTAGGGCAGTCTAGACCATTGTCTGATACACATGTGGAGAGTAACTACCATCTGATGCTTACTGTAGGCAAAACTGTAAGTGTTATACCCCAATGTAGGAGCTTTGACCCAGGAGGGAGGGTTGTTCTTAGTGACAAGTCCTATGGCCTTTATCACAGGGGGGAGATGTGGCAGGATTGCTGCCACTAAAGCAGATTTTGGGTATGGAATGAATATGTTTCTGGTGGGCTCCTTCCAACGTGGCGTTTTTCTTGCGTTTTTGAATGCATCCAAAACGCCAGTGGGAAGGGGTTTGACCAAAATGCATATGCGTTTGCAATGAAGCGCATGCATTTCATAGGATACACATGCGTTTCAGGTAAACCCCCCCTCCCACTTGCATTTTGGATGCGTTTAAAAATGCAAGAAAAACGCCACGTGGGAAGGGCCCAGATGGATGTGGGAAAGCTGGGTGTTTTGCCACTAAAGAGGATTAATTTGCATCCAGCTGGAGGTCCTGTACAACTCCCTGGTGCAGACTTCCCAGATTGGCTCCACCCTGGGGAATAGAGACAGGCTACGTCAAAGGCCTGTGGAGCTGTGGCAGTGAACTGATACTGTTAGTTTTTCGGGTGCATGGCAGTAGGCCAGCACCTGGTGAGGTAGGCTTAGACTTTATTTTTTCTGTTTTGTTTATTTTATTTTACTGCCGAATAAAATTGGCTGAGGTCTGTTGTACCCAAATCGCACAGTGTGGACTGTGAATTTACTGGTGTGTTGGTGAATTGTGCCCGTCTACGCCAGGAGACTACGATTCCGGACCTAATCCCTTACAATATGGATAAGTATAGTACGTATGGAGTAGAGCTTAAGGAATTCATCTTGTTGGCCAAAGAATTTTTACTTCTACATAATTTCTTTATATATTTGGCATATATTACTTACAGGTAAGAGGACCCCCAATGGAGGCCAAATTTTCCCCATCTCTCGCTAATATTTATATGTCCTAGTGGGAGGAGCATGTTATCTTCTGTCCTGAGAACCCTCACCAAGAGTCTATAGTGTGGCTTGGCCGTTACATACACAACCTGGTGTGGGTATGGAAGGACTCAGAAGACTCTTTCAATAATTTGGTTTTATACATAAATCATAACACCATGAATCAGAATTTTTTAGGGGGCAACAATATTAACTTTCTGGATATAAATTTATCGGGTAGAGGTAACAAAGTACACATTTCCCCTTATAGAAAACATACTGCAGGAAATTCTATTCTCCTAGCCACATCCCTCACATGTTATTCCTCACATGTTATCAGTATTATCCCCTACAGGGAAATGTTACGTCTAAGAAGAAACTGCAGTGATCAAGAAACTTTTTTATGAACGTAACTATAAACGTAATATAAAAAACCAGATGTGACAAGGGCTGAAGAGTTTCCAATATACAGCAGACTACTTTATTGAAAAATTATATGGGGACAAATAGAAGGAAACAGACCTCTGGTGTTCTCAACCATGTATAGTAATCATTTTTTTAGAATCAGAAATAGTATCGTTAAACGCTGCTTCCCCATTTTGTTACACGATGCATCATTGACAATACTGGCAGATCAAAGCATTAAGTGTGTTGCAAGAGCACGGACAATAGGCAGGAGTGTGTCTCCTAGTCTTTTAAGTAGCCAAAGAAACATAAATAAGGGCTATACATGGGTGGATTTTCCATGAACACATAAATGTGGGCACAAACCGTGTAAAGCGTGTACCTACATTAGAACGGGTAATACTATTACATTGTGTACAAATAACAGTCATTTTCCCATTATAACATACAATAATTGCAACACATGTAACAGCATTTATGTAATTGAATATTCTCTGTGTGAATAAAAAACAATATGTTGGTTATACAACAGGTCCTTTGAAAGTCCGTATCAGGAGAAATTTGTTAGATGTAGATAATGAAACGGTTAATGTGTCTGCTGCTTCAAAAAACTTCTGAGAATGCCACCAAAATAAACCAATGGGGGGGGGGGCATGGCCTACTGCCAATGGAGTATGACATGCAGCATTTGAGCTCCGTGGAATCCTGCACAAATCCTGACTTTTCAGCTGATAAAATGCCTCTGTGCTGCTCCCATTGGGTGCCCGAGGCCTCCCAGCTTCCTTGGTGCAGGGGGACCGACAATCTTTGCCCTCTGTCACAGTGTGCTGCATCCCAGGGCTCCCCCCCCTGTTCCAGCCTCCCTGCTTACCTCCTGTACATGTTGACAGCACTCTGAGGGCCTGGGGTTCATCGGTGTCAACTGCCAGAGCTACCCCTGAGTGAGCTCCGTGCCGGTCTCCTGACTCTCCATCCTGTCTGCAGACCAGAGGTGGGAGCCGCCATCTTGCTCCACCTTGGCCATCCCGCCAGTATTCCGCAGATACTGGCTTCTGGGGTTTTGACCTGTCTGCAGCCATGTGGTGGGGGCCACCATCTTGTGCCTCCTGGCCGGATGCTGCACATGCCTGGTGCCGCTCCATAGCTGGTGAGTGTTAGCAAATCCTAAAACTGAAAAGATTATGGTGGCCATTGCTGCATGCCAGGCATCTCTTAGTATGAAAATTTACCATGTTCAGGGGGATATTGCCCGCCTGCAGTGTGATGTTGACAAAATACGGGATAGGACAACTGAGGTCGAACGCTGCTTGGGAGATGTAGAGGACTCTGCAAACTCCAGAGAGCAGACGATCCACACCTTGGTGCAACAAGTAAAAGTCCTACATGAGCGGGCGGAGGATGCTGAAATCCGCAATCACAGAAGCAATGTGGGGATCCTGAGGCTTCCTGAAAGAGCAGAAGGAACTCAGGCGGTATCACTTGTGGAGAATATAATTAAGGACTTATTCCCTTAGCTATCTCCCTCACGGTGCTTTCTCCAGTGCCTTTTTTTTTTTTAAGATCCCAAACTAAAGGACAGAGATAGTATCCTGGCTGCAGCTTGTCACCAAGGGGAGGTGCTATACGAGAATACCATGTTGTCCTTTTACCCAGACTACACAGCTAACGCAAAAGGAGGCAATTTTCAATTGCTCGTGGCTGTCTCTGGGATCTCAGACTGAAATACTCCATGTTTTTTCCGACCCGACTCAGTGTTCAAGATGGCGACATGGTCCACTTCTTCACCACGCCTGAGGAAGCCACAGACTGGATAGACCACAGGGCCAGGCGTTGTTCTACCCTTGCTTGTTTTGCTAAGTCTATATTGCTGTGGAGGAAGTGTGGGGTGGTGGGTGGTAGGGGTGAGGGGAAAAATAACTGACATCTTCTGTTGCTGTTTATATGGTTATGGTTCGCAACTCCTTTTTCAACTTGTTATGGTGTAGATGGGTACACCTCCTGTTAGTTCACATATGACAAAATTTATTTATTGTTCAGGGGATCTAGACCCGACTGGGTTGGGGTGGTTTGGGCAGTGTGGGGGTGAGTGGGTTTTTATTTTGATAAAGGTTGATTATGAAGTATGTGTGAGATTGTGGACCCTTGTGCATGCTTGGAAGGATGAAGTGTGAATGAAGACTTATGAGTGGGAGTGGCTGTTGGGAGCTGTTCCGTCCTCTGCAAGTTTCTTCATTTATGCATCATGGCCGGATGTAAAATAGTGTCCTGGAATGTCTGAGGAATTGTAAGATTAAAAGAGCTCTCGCATTTAACTTCCTCAAAACCAATAATCCAGACATACTTATTTTTCAGTACACACAAGGCATACTAGCAGAGAGAAGAGGCAGAGGATAGATCACGCGTAACATTCTGTGTACTCGACCCACACCAGGGGGGTATTAATTCCAGTGAGTAAATCTCTCCTTTTCAACTACCCATTGTGCACCTTGACCCCTCAGGGAACTTTTTGGTTCTCCATGCTTCAATATGGGTTATCCCATATGTAATAGCAGGCGTTTATATCCCCCCTCAAGTTGATATATCACTGTTGAGGAAGTTGATGACCAAAATTACATTATATCCTCAGGCCCCGTACATTATCGTTGGCGACTTTAACACTACTCTAGACCCGCTATGGGATCGCCTCCAGAGGGCGATTGCCTCCCTGGATAATGAAAAAGCATTTGACTTGGTTGAGTGGGAGGTGCTTGCTAGACTCGGCTTTCCATCTAGGTTTGTAAAGTGGCTCCACTGTTCAATGGATACCTCTCTGATTGCTTTCAGCTAGGGAGGGGGACTAGGCAAGGTTGCCCACTCTCTCCCTTGCTCTAGTCATGGATCAAGTAGTAGCACAGCAATTCAGGGGTGGAATATTGCTTGAATCACTGAAAATTATCTTAGCTGACCCAGTCCTTCATTTGAGGCCCTACTTACAGTGGTGGATGAGTTTGGGAGTTACTCAGTGTTAAAGGTCAACTGGCACAATTCAGCTCTCCTTGTGGTGGGTGATTTTGACCCTGCTCTAATCTCAGCCCTCAGGTCTGATGGTGGTTGACAAATTTGTTTACCTGGGGATAGTTAATTAAAATATATATCCAAATTTGAGCCCCTTAATTTGACTCCTGTCATGCAGTATGTGGCTGCAAATCTTAAAGCAGGGGAGACCCTCCCTCTCTCCCTCTGTAGGTAGAGTTGACATTTTTAAGATGGTCCTCCTGCCCAAACTCCTCTATCTGTACCGTGCCGCTCCATCGCTGCTACCTAGGTCTCATTTGCTCTCTATTAATAAGCGCCTGACCCCATTTGTATGGGGGAATGGTCCGCCAAGAATTGTAAGAGATACTCTGAAGGCCCTGACTGACAGTGGAGGGCTAGCTTTACCCCAGAATTACTATTAGGCAATACAGTTGACTTGGGGCAGACTCCAACAATCCAGCTGTAGTCCTAAAAGTGGCACTTATGGAGTCATATGAGGCGTTGACTAACTATGTATACAGGAGAGAGAAGATTTGTGGGTTATATTACACTTCTAATATGGTGACAACTTTTACAATATGTAACAGAGTGGTGGACTGTCGGGGGGATGACTCTGGGGCTTGGTCTCCGGTTACCCCCCTGTAGTGCAACCCCTTTCTATCCAAGTTGAAATCCCTGTCAGACTTTGAGTTTTGGGCACATAGTTTCCTTAGGACCTTTGCATCCCTTAGTCAAGAGTTTAATCTATATTCAACAGCATTTTATAGGTATCTGCAATTGCGCCACACACTGGGGGTTCAGTTTGGGAGGGAGGAGCTAAAGATAGAGCACAGTCCTGTAGAGACCATTGCAGAACCAAAGACCTTGAGAAACCTACATCCATCTTTTATAAGCAATTGATGGATTCCCAACCTTTGCCTGTGTGAGAAGCTTTCATATAAGCCAATGTGATATCCCTGACCTAGAGGACCATCATCTCAAGTAAATCACATACAACTGGTGCTCAACAGTAATCATGATCAAGTCCAGTTGATACAGGTTAAGTGGCTGCATCAAGTATACCTGACCCCTCTGCGCATGCGTAAGATGCGTAAATGAGTATGGGTACTTTCTTTCACATGGTTTGGGAATGCCCATCCATTGAGAATTATTGGATGGAAATTCTTTCTTTCATTAACGAGCATCTGGGTTGGTGTCTGGTCCCATCGGGTGTGTCTCCTGGGCCTGGTAAGGAACATTCATTCTTCTGGCTAAATTTGAGTGGACTCTGTTTAGACTCCTAATGTTCTATGGTAGGAAGGTTATTTTGCTTAATTGGAAGCCTCCAAAGCACCCTACGCTAGCTAAATGGATCTTGCTGATTAATGCAGAACTCCCGGTTTATATACTCACTTACGCTACTAGAGGAACTCCAGTTTGTCATTTATCTGGGATGTGTGGGTGACAGCTCAGGCTGCTTTGGGTGTGAAGGAAGAATAGCTGTGTGTGAGGTGTGAATGGTTGGTTGAATGTGTGGTCTACTCCTTGGGGAAAGGGTGCCTCTTGAATGGGCAACTATCTCTTTGCTTCTGTATCATTGGTTGATGTAATCATCCTATGTTGATATTCAGGTGCTGATCGACAGTTGCTATAATTCTACTTGTACTTCCCTGAGGTGGATGTTTGCCTTTGTACACTGTTGTTCTGTTGTAAAACAGAAGTAAAGTCTTTAAAAAAAACAAAAAAATAAAAAAAATAAAAGTATGGGATTCCGATGGATAGCCATAGAGAAAGTGACCCCCACCAATTTGTGGTAATAACATTAAAAGGAAACTTCTCAATCGCGAGTCTTATTGGATTTTCGTCTTAGGAAGTCGTGCCCCTAATGGGTTAAATAAGAGAATGGATATGATCCCAACCTATTAAATACATCAACATTTTTAAATATAATGAGGAAAATCAGATCAGGGGTACATGTGGTATTGGTACATTATGCAACTTAACTAAACATGTGGAAAAAGGGTATAATACGACTTAGCCAACAGATTTATATGTTTGTAGGTTGCAGTTTCTAACCTGCTTATTTATGACCAGCAAGACGATTCTATATTCATATAATATGTCTCAATGTACATTCGTTTTTAGTACAAATTTGTTCATATGTTTTTTTCTATATTCTGTATTACCTACCTTGATGACACTTGCGGGAAGTAACCAGGTGTGTTTTTTGTCATCAACTCAAGTTGATTTAAACTACTTCAACAAGACTTGTGTTATCAGATCATGACTAACACGTGCTGTGTTGAATCACGTTGATCCTCTGCACATAAGTTTTATTGTTCTTGAGGCGCTAATAAAGAATACTGCTTTTACCTACCCTAGTGGCTTCTTTGAGTGCCGAGTATCATGTATTTGTCTTGTTTGGATTCTAGGCACATTTTACATACACTAGTTTTGTACTTGTAGACACTTTTGTGGCGTATAAATGAACAACAGCATATGCCACTACTGGAAGCGCAAACTGTACATCAGTGAGGGAAACTGCACTAAGGCAGTTTCCACCAGTTTTCATATATTTGGGGTATTGTTTTCTATTATTATGAAGCATGTGATTACGAACGCTAAACCATATTTAAAGAATATGATTTGCAGTAACAGCTCAGTATGTGGAAGACTTGTGTACCACAGACAGAAAAAGCTTAGAATGTTCACAGCTAATCTTCAATTCATAATGTAATGATTTGTTTACAATATTCTCCACTTTAAAAGGAGACAGAAGCTGATCTGAATGCATGAATATTTCTCAATTTTATTTAGAGAGTTCATGTACTTCCCTTTTTTGAGAAGGAAACAGGTGTTTCCAGAAGAGATGCAAGCTAAATCCACTGTGTATAGGGGTTTCCCTTGGTTTGAAAAGTTACAAGGACTGTTTTTACAGTCCATGCACAATGGATATATATGGTCAGGCAGCTATTGTGTTTTGAGCGTGTATCAGATTTCCAGGTGTAAATTTCTATTAAATTTAATGCCAGAAAATGTCTAATGGGAATGGGTACAGGGTCATTTGAAGGTGACCAGTTGCTTCTGTGTAATATAGAGAATCAGAAATGTGGTAAATACAACTGTAAAAAATTGAATTGAAAATATGAAATCTGAAAAATTATATCTATATGTATCTATCTATACACAAACATCAGGAACTGGACTCCTATTCCATCAAACTCAATTACACCAATGGCAATATCAGCGTAATGGTTGCATTTAGAGGACATTTACCACCAGGATGAAGGATTGTAAACCAAGCACACTGACATACTGGTTAGTTCAGAAGTCAGTCGCGGCGATGGGGGCTAAATTTTCCCCATCGCTGCTGATCACCGCTGAGCCCCTGTTGCCTACCGGACATCGGGAATGGAGTTCATTGTGCACCAGAGCTGTCCTGTCACCGGGGCTGATCCTGAGTGAGTACCGATGGGGAAGTTAAAGGGGGGATAGAGATTGTTTCCGACACTAGGTTAATTGGCTCACCTCCCAGGGAATAGTGACTGGATGAAGACACTGAACTGGAGCAACTCCTGTCTCCTGGACCCTCCTCAGGGTATCGGAGTATGCTAAACCCTCCAGGGAGCCCGTCCAGCCCTATTGCAGCCAGTGCCACCACCGTTATGCCCCTGATTATGCCCTACTATCTGGGGGCTCCCTGGTTACCCAACTATGAAGGACAATTGCACACACTATGAATTTAGAGCCAAAATGCTTGCTACCTTCACGCTGTATCCGCTCACAGAAGAACAGAAAGTGGGCATTCTAACCGGGCAATTAAAGGGACCCACTCTCCGGGAAGCCAAGCCCTGGCCCCGAGAAGAGTGCCAGAATATGGCCCAAATCCTCAATAGGCTGCGCAACACCTTTGAAAAATGTACTGCCTCTGAGTTGAAGCAGAAGTTCTTTGTTTACAGGAGACATGGAAGGCTATCATGCGCCTTGATCCTTGATCCTATAGAGCAGTGATTTGCAACCTGTGTGACACATGGTTGAGTGTGGCGCGGGGAAAGTTCCCCAAACTATGGTGCCCCTGTGTAGCTGTGCCGCTGCGCCCCCATGTTTACAAGTCCATACTTACAAGTCCCGCGTCGGCGATCCGCTCACCTTCTGTAGCTCCTGCATAGCGCGGCCCATGTCACGTGACTGACGCGACCTGACGTAAGTATATAAGTTTATTATTTCTATAGGGAAGGCAGCTAGGGTCTTTTTTTTTTATTAGTAAAGGGAGGCCCTTGGGGCTTTTTATTAGTTAAGGAAGGCCTCTAGGGCCTCTTAATTGATAAAGGGGGGCCTCTAGCGCCTTTTAATTATTTAAGGGGGGCCTCTAGGGCCTTTTAATTAGCAAAGGGGGCCTCTAGGGCCTTTTAATTAGTAAAGGGGGGCCTCTAGGGCCTTTTAATTAGTAAAGGGGGGCCTCTAGGGCCTTTTAATTAGTAAAGGGGGGGCTCTAGGGCCTTTTAATTAGTAAAGGGGGACCTCTAGGGCCTTTTAGTTAGTAAAGGGGGGCCTCTAGGGCCTTTTAGTTAATAAAGGGGGGCCTCTAGGGCCTTTTAATTAGTAAAGGGGGGCCTCTAGGGCCTTTTAATTAGTAAAGGGGGGCCTCTAGGGCCTTTTAATTAGTAAAGGGGGGCCTCTAGGGCCTTTTAATTAGTAAAGGGGGGCCTCTAGGGCCTTTTAATTAGTAAAGGGGGGCCTCTGAGGCCTTTTAATTAGTAAAGGGGGGCCTCTAGGGCCTTTTAATTAGTAAAGGGAGGCCGCTAAGGGCTCTTAATTAGTAAAGGGAGGGCGCTAGGGGCTCTTAATTAGTAAAGGAAGGCTGCTAGGGGTTTTTTATTAGTAAAGGGAGGCCGCTAGGGGTTTTTTTTATTAGTAAAGGGAGGCCGCTAGGGTTTTTTTTTTATTAGTAAAGGGAGGCCGCTAGGGGTTTTTTTTTTATTAGTAAAGGGAGGCAGCTAGGGCCTTTTTATTAGTAAAGAGAGGCAGCTAGGGGTTTTTATCAGTAAAGGGAGGCCCTAGGGGCTTCTTATTAGTAAAGGGAGGACGCTAGGGGCTTTTTTTTAGTAAAGGGAGGCTACTAGGGGCTTTTTATTAGTTTAGGGAGGCCACTAGGGGCTTTTTATTAGTAAAGGGAGGCCACTAGGGGCTTTTTATTAGTAAAAGGAGGCAGCTAGGGGCTTTTTATCAGGAAAGGGAGGCCGCTATGGGCTTTTTATTAGTAAAGGGAGGCAGCTAGGGGCTTTTTATTAGTAAAGGGAGGCAGCTAGGGGCTTTTTATTAGTAAAGGGAGGCAGCTAGGGGCTTTTTATTAGTAAAGGGAGGCAGCTAGGGGCTTTTTATTACTAAAGGGAGGCAGCTAGGGGCTTTTTATCAGGAAAGGGAGGCAGCTAGGGACTTTTTATTAGTAAAGAGAGGATATCCCTTTTGTGTTCATCGAAACAGGCCCAGGTTTCACACTGAGTGCGTAAAATAAATTTAGAATCTATATTATTAACTATATGTATAATATGACTGTTTTAGTGTCATTTTGTGCTATCTTGGTTGGTGGTGTGCCCCAGGATTTTCTAAGTATAAAAAGTGTGCTGCGGCTCAAAAAAGGTTGAAAATCACTGCTATAGAGGCTGATAATTCCGACCAAACCCCGCGGGAGCAATTCATTAATGGACTTTTGGATAGGCATTGCAAATGTCAGTTAAAAATGCTGTCTCTTCAACTTGCCCAGGCCTCTTTTCTTGAGTTCAAGGAGATTGCCATTGACATACTGGGAGAACACCTGCCTGCTGGACCACAGAAGGAATTTGAACCAGTGGATATTGAAGAACCTCTAAGTCTCGAGATTCTAACTGGATGCCAAGGCTCGTGGGGACTCGCCCCATGGTTCATGTGACCATTAACGGAGTCACCCGACTTACCTTAATTGATACCGGCTCTCAAGTGACCACCCTCCACAGTGCCACCTTCGAGAGATGCCAGGTACCCTTGACACAGCCTCCCAAGGCGTATTTGAATATTATTGCTACCAATGGGAAAGCTGTACCCATCCGTGGCTACTGGGAACCCACACTAACCATTGGAGACACAGAGTTAACCAGACAGGGTGTAGGGGTGACACAAGTGCCCGAAGATGGTAACTTCTCCCTCATACTGGGTACCAATGTCCTCCGCAACTGCTATCCTGAAGTGCTAAAGGCTCTGCACAACTCTCTACCAACAGCGCCCAGTGATTCTCGGAAGGTAATTCATGAGACCATGCTAGTCCTAGCGGCACAACAGAAGTTTGCTGGCCACAATGGAGTCCGGATCATAGATCCACAACCTGACCGCCTTCAACCGAGGAATGTTAGTATGGTGCCAAGCCTGCAGGGACATTCAAGGTCAAGACTACCAGGCTATGGTAGAACCCCTACCAGCTGATGGAGACCTGCCCATTCTGGCCACCAGGAGCCTAGGCACAGTATTTAAAGGACAAGTACCCATAAAACTGCTAAACGTGGGGGACTCCCCAGTGGATCTGAGAAGATACCAAGCCGTAGCCACTCTCTTCAGCATCCACCCTGAAGACTTAGTGGAAACCTCCCTGACTGCCTTCCAACAGCTGGAGGTGAAACAAAGCACTCAGGGTGAGCCTGCCGAGAAATCCTGGTGGCTTGAGCTCAATATTGGAGACAACGACATTACTTCGGCAGACCAAGTACAAGGCATCCTGGATGTCGTCATGGAGCACCACCAGGCCTTCTGCAAACACCCGCTGAATTTTGGGCAGATTACCCTGATTCAACATACCATCCCTACTGTCTCTCATCCTCATATCAAGGAGAGGTACCGGCCCATTCCTCCAGCCCGTTACTAAGAGGTGTAGAAGCTGGTGCAAGAGATGAAGACAGCCAATGTTATCCATGAGAGTCACAGCCCATGGGCTGCCCTGCTGGTCCTTGTGAAAAAGGATGGAACCCTTCACTTCTGTGATGACTATAGGAAGATCAACAATATCACCCACAAGGACGCCTACCCGTTGCCTCGAATAGAGGAATCCCTTGTAGCTCTAGGGTCGTCTGCCTACTTCTCTACCCTGGATCTGACCAGTGGCTACTGGCAAGTGGCCATGGTGCCTGAAGATAGGGAGAAGACGGCTTTCACCACCCCAATGGGCCTGTTCGAGTTCAACAACATGCCTTTTGGCCTATGCAATGCCCCAGGCACGTTTCAGCGGCTAATGGAGAGATGTTTGGGTTATCGGAACTTCGAGACCGCACCATAGAAAAAATGATGGCCTCTCTCTCGAGTGGGCGAGTGCCTGAATTCGTCGGAGAAGAGTTGATGGAGAATTGTCCCAATTGTGGCGTCAGAGGAAAACTGAGTATAAATCAGGGCTTACTGAAAAGGAGAAATCTGAATCCTATTACCCATCCTATCACTCAGAAGACTGAAACTACCCTCTGGAAGCGCTTCTACTGGGTGAACATGAAGCCCGACATCGAGGCCTGGTGCCAGGAATGCCCAGCCTGCGCCATCGCTCGAGGAGAGTGACACAATCAAAGGGCCCCTCTACATCCCATTGTGAGCCAACGTCCTCTGGAGATCCTGGCTCTGGATCATGTGAAGTTGGAGCCCAGCAGGTCCAGTCACACATATGCCATGACCATCATAGACCACTATACTAAATTTGTGGTTGCCGTACCAGTCAGAGACTTGTCCGCAAGGACCACCGCAGCGGACCTGTGCAAGCCACAACCTACCATTCGAAGAGCAATGGACTCTGCGAGAAGATGAACCAAACTCTCATCAATATGCTGAGGACCCTGAAAAGGGCTGACTGGCCGAAACTACTACTGGAGTTAGTATACCTGTACAATAACACCACCCATTGCTCCACAGGATACACTTCTTACTACCTGATGTTCAGGAGGCATGGCCATCTCCCTGCCGATATGGCCTTGGACATGGAATCCCCTGCTCCTACTCTACTCCCCCAGACTGATTGGGTCCAGGAACACCAGAGGCGCCTGGCGGATGCCAGAGAAATTGTGGATCTTCGGGTGGAGGAGGCCCAAGGCAAACAAAAAAGAGAATTTGATCGCAATGCATGCGCAAATTCTGAGCCTCAATCTAGTAAAATATGTGGAATCTTAAAAAACCATGCCAACATAAAGCAGACATTTGGGAAATGAAAGTTATGAATTTATTTGGGTGCTATTTCTATCTAGACACTTTGTCTATTGAAGCTATATTTAATACCAGTACAGGTAGCAAAGCATGTATGGTGTATTGACTCTGGTGTAATAAGCCATATGACAAATAACAGAAGTTTATTTTCTAACCTTGACCAAAGCAAAGCAGAAAGATTCATCTTAGCTAATGGTCAGTATATGACTTCAGAAAAAATGGAAGATGGGCTACCTGTACTGTCCAGTCTCTCCAACAGAAACTAGAAAGGTCTCAGTAAAGCAGCAATTCTCAACCTGGGGGTCGAACGACCAAAACACAGGGGTTGCGATACTATTCCATTTTTGCCCCGATTTGCAGCAAAAACTGAATAAAACAAGTGTGCAGTAAGCACACACTCCTTGAGGACCTGTCCGGCTGCTGAACAGAGGAGAAACTAAAAGACCTGTGATCACATGACCCTTCGGCTTCTCCTCTATACAGCCTTTTATGGAACAGGCTGCTCTCCTCACAATGAGGCAAAACTTTAACTCAGAGCAGAGGGGGGGGACTAGAACTGGAGGCAGCAGGGGGGGCACAAGAACTGTGGGAAGCAAGGGGGTAACTAGAACTAGGGGTAGCAAAGGAGTAACTAGACCTGGGGGCAGGATAGGGGGGCCTAGAACTGGGGGCAGGAGGGGCGGGGAACTAAAACTAGGGGGCAGTATTATAGTAGTTATACTCTTGTACATAGGGGGCAGTATTATAGTAGTTATACTCTTGTACATAGGGGGTAGTATTATAGTAGTTATATTCTTGTATATAAGGGGCAATATTATAGTGGTTATATTTTTGTTTATAGGGGCAGTATAAAAGTTATGAAAAAAAGAAAAATGAAAGTGTGTGCTCGCCGGGACAAATAGAGCCTGGTCTAGTCCCAGGTTAGAAATGCAAGCAGTCCTTCGGCACCAGCTGAGTGAAAAAGTCTTTTGAAGTTTATTCATAGCAAAAAGTGTTAAAACTAATCACATGATGAAAAAATGACAAAACATGATAAAAACATGTTTGTACAAACAGGACATCGATGTATAAAAAGTGAAGCCGGGGTAAGTAGAGAAACTCGGAAGTAAGATTAATATAGAAGAATGAACGGAGATATAAGGCATGTACCTAATGACAGGATCCAGCCTCTCTGATATATAGTTGTTTGTTCCTATCACCTCCTCTTTTGTTGGGAAAGACACGGTCTATTCCCATAACCTGCATGTACTGTACACTCCCCACATGTGAGTCTCAGAAGTGTTTTGACGCTCCCATGATACTCTGGGTGCTGGCTAGTGTTCAAGGATTGGCTCCTGTGATGTGCTCTGAGATGTGGTCCTTCAATGTCCTGGCTGTACATCCCATGTATTGAAGGCAGCATTGGGTGCATTCAATAAGGTAAATAACCCAACTAGACTCACAGCTTGTATAACAGTTGATGTGAAAAAGTTTATCATTACTGTGTGATTTGAACGTGAGAGTTTTGAACATAAATTTAAAGATTACATCTGGTACCACCGCAACAATAGCTACCTTTGTGGGTAAGCCAAGGGGCTTTTATGTCATTTGAGGTGAAGACATTGGGTGAGAGTAAATTTTTTAATGTGACAGCTTTGGTAGGGATGAAATTAATTCCATTGTCTAAGATGTTTTTCAATACATCATTATGGTATAAGATTGGTATTTTTTTATAAAAAGTATTTTTTTTATGATGGATATGATTTGTTCGTATTGATTGCTGTATCGAGTACTTAAGTAGATTTTTGTTTGTTGTTGAGGAGTGTTAGGGACTTTGTCTTTCAAATAATGTGAATACCAAAGTAGTGTAGAGTTAGGGGATCTGGGCAATACACTCGGTAAAGTGTGCTTATCCCCACTCTAGATAACATATATCCAAAACATAGAGCACATAGAGAAAAAATTAAAAGAACTATATATAGGGAAAAATATAGTCTTTATTAAAGATACACAAATATATACAGAAGTATATCGCCACAAAAATGGAATGGGTTAAAAACTAAAATACAATAGGATATGCTAAAATTAATGATCAGGTGAGCAGAGGTGTGGCGTGCAGCTCCGATAGGAAATACCCATGCACCGAGATCTCGTGAGAAAATACGAGATCACGAGTGCCGAACGGCGCTGAGGCATCGCGATACTGTGACGTAGGAGGGCAGGGGGCGGACACATGCGCCGTTCCAATGGACAGCAGAACGGGAGAATGCAGAATGCAGATGCGCACAACCACTGCGATGATTGGATGACGGTATCATGTATGAGGGGAAGAGAATTAGTTAGCTAGAGATGATACAAGGATGCTAGTTTTTCATTAGGATATAACTCCGATGGAGCTTGTAAAAGTGCAAGTGCATGAATGATAAAAAAATACATGTGAAGCTTGCATACACAAATATGGTAAAGAGAACAATATCAAGTGAGTAATAAATAATTGGATGCACAAGTAAAATGTTAAAATAGGACAGATATACTGTAAAGTGCTATAGATATTAGTATAAAACAGGCATATACATAAGAGGAAGTGCTTTAAATATTAATAAAAAACATAAGGCAAGTATGTACATACAGAGCGTGTCAAGAGGCCTAAAAAAAATATTGGCTTATATATATTAACCCCTTCCCGCCGCAGCCCTTTTTCGTTTTTGCGTTTTCATTTTCCACTCCGCACATTCAAAAATCTGTAACTTTTTTATTTTCCATGTACAGAGCTGTGTGATGGCTTATTTTCTGCATAACAAATTACATTTAAAAATGGTGGCATTTAATATTCCATGCCTTGTACTGGGAAGCAGGAAAAAAAATTCCAAATGCAGTGAAATTGGTAAAAAAAACGCATTTGTGCCGTATTCTTGTGGGCTTGGATTTTATGGATCACTGTGCACCCCAAATGACATGTCTACTTTATTCTTTGGGTTGGTACGATTACGGGGATACCAAATTTGTATAGGTTTTATAATGTTTTCTTACATTTAAAAAAAAAAACCTCCTGTACAAAAATTTTTGGGGGGATTTTGCCATCTTCTGGCGCTAATAACTTTTTCATACTTTGGTGTACAGAGCTTTGGGAGGTGTTGTTTTTTGCGGATTTTGATGAAGTTTACAATGTTATCATTTTTAGGACTGTACGACCTTTCGATCACTTTTTATAGAGTGTTTTATTTTTTTAAATAGCAAAAAAGTGCCATTTTTTACTTTGGGCGCGATTTTCAGTTACAGGGTTAAACGTAGTGAAAAACCGTTATCATATTTTGATAGATCGGCATTTTCGGACGCGGCGATACCTAATGTGTTTATGATTTTTACTGTTTATTTATATTTATATCAGTTCTAGGGAAAGGGTTTTTTTATTATAATTTTTTTTTTATTTTTACTATTTTTCAGACTCCCTAGGGTACTTTAACCCTAGGGTGTCTGTACGATCCTATCATATACTGCCATACTACAGTATTGCAGTATATGGGGATTTTGCTACTCATACATTACAATGTGCTGATAGCTGATAGCACATTGTAATGCATGGGTATACCCGAAGTCGCTTGGGTGTTCGTGAGACCCGCAGCTACCATGGTGATGGATCGCTGCTCCCCGATGACGTCACGCCGCGCCGCCATCTTTTTGAGGCCGCCGGCACCTTTGCCTGCGGCGATCAGCAGTAAAACACCCGCGATCGGTGCCGGCACTGATTGCGGGTGTTACCGGTAAGCCTTTGCTGCAATATGCAGCAAAGACTTATCGGATATGGAGAGGGCTCTGCCCGTGAGCCCTCTCCATGTACCGGGACCCGACATGTGACGTATTATTATGTCACATGTCAGGAAGGGGTTAAAAACATATGAGACAAGCATATCATGGTATATATTATCTGTGATTGACAAAAAGTGATGAAGTACAAAAGGTGCAACCCAGTGAAAGTGACATGCAATGATAAGTGCAAAAATATAAAAATAATATACAGGAAATAAGTAAATGGCAGCCAGATAAAGACCAGCAACAGAATCACAAAGGGGATGATATAGGGAACCCATATAGGTAGGTTGAGGTGACCAGAATTGAGGGGAGATGGCATGGAGGTCCATAGATAGATGGTATTGTATTCCTGTTAAAACAAAAAAAGAAACAAGGTGACAGGTACAAAGACATAAAACACACCCTCCAAAGGGGGTGACAACCTAAAAGAATTACATATTCATAACAAACCAGACACATACATTAAAAACTGAGGAAAACGTTGGTGGCAGTATTGTAAGAAGGATGAAAAACTGAGTTGTTCGTTAAGTCCTCGGGGTGAAACGGTGTCTAATAGGTAGATCCATTTTGTTTCTTTCTGTGCCAAGTACATCTCCAATTACCCCCCCCCCCCCCCGGATATCAACAAAGACTTTATCAATGCCTCTTACCTTAAGCTTGGAACCATCGCATCCATGCTGTTCTTTGAAGTGGCGTGGGATAGTTTCGAGTTTGGATAGGTCACTTTCATCTCTAGCCGCCTCGATCCCGAGGACATGTTAACGGACACAACGTTGAAGTTCACGAGCAGTCAATCCCACATATATCAGATCACATGGACAGGTGGCGAAGTATATAACTCCAGTCGTAGTACATGTGATTGACTGCATGATTTTGTATTGCCTTTGCCTGTCAGAATTAAAAAAAGTTGTAGTTCTTTCAATGTTAGGGCACGCAACACAGTTTCCACGCGGACGAGTGCCCCATTTGGGGCCCTTGGATCCAAATATATTTACCTCATGTTCCATGTGCGTACTTTTCACCAATCGGTCACGGAGGTTCTTTGAGCGTCGGTATGTGATTGCTGGATGGGATGGTATGAATTGGTGGAGGGTATTGTCTATCCTTAGTACTTGCCAGTGCCGTAATAGGATTTGTTTTACTTTCTCCCGTTGGGAATGTGGTGATAAATCTCACTGTGTCCTTGTTGTTTTTCATCTTAGGTTTTGGCATAAGTAACTTATCCCTTTTAGCCTTTTTGGCTCTCATGTATCCTTGTCGTAGGTCAAGGGCTTGTTGTTCAAAAGACGCATCATTAGAGCAGATTCGGCGTATCCTGAGGAATTGCCCTTTGGGGATCCCGTTAATTAACTTCTTGGGATGTGACAATCTTGCATGCAGCAGGGTTTTGCTAGATGTCTCCTTTCTAAACACATTAGATGAGATATTACCACAGCTATCCACATCAAACAGAATATCCAAGTCCTGCATATTGTGACGTCCCATCTTATGTGTCAATTTTATATTAATTTCATTCGTGTTGAGATGTGTGACGAACTCTTGTAATTCGTGTTCATGACCTTGCCAGATCATAATGACATCATCCATATAACGGATGATGTTGATGAACCTTATCAACAAATTTGCTTGGATTGGTCAAAAAGATTTCCCTCTCCCACAGCCCCAGGAACAAATTAGCGTATGAGGGTGCTAATAATGCAACTTATCATTGAACAAAACACCAAACCTTGGATTCAGAAATTAATACGATTCAATTAGAAATTAAATCATCCCTCCCAAATGGTGAATTTGAAACCTTCTCGATGGAAATAGATGAATCTTCCAAAATTTGGGAGAAACAAATCAAAAGTCAAAAGGCCAAGAAATTCCAACGAGATACTCAAGACACTACTTTAGGTAAAATCTAAAAATAGAACACATTTAAAAATACGCCTCGCAGTCGTACTCCATCAATTTCATCACAGATATCTTCAAGTGGGCTGTCACAAGCATCCTTGGAGCAAATGGATATTAGACCACAGAGAGGCAACAAACGACGCTATGAACCTTATCATAGACAACAACCCAAACGATGGGCACGAGGAGACAACAAAAACGAAACCAGAAACTTGACACTAAAGGTAATAAATCTTACAGATAAGATATTGACTAGATCTCAACTTGAAATACTGAGTCCTGGCTTGTCTCTCTCCCCTAGTGATAACTTTGATTGTTTTCTAGCAATAAAGGACCTGCATCTGTTTGCCTGGAAACTGGCATTCAAAAAGATTTTTCATGATAAGGAAACACTAATATCACCAAAGGACCAAGAACATCTGGTCCTACAAGCTCTAGAAGAACTATTAGAAGAACAAGACGACAAATATATAAAAGGTAAAATCCCCTCTTCGTTATTACCTAAATCCACCAAATTTTAAATTCTTTCTAATTTCTCGAATATAGACCTGTTTGTCAAACTGGTAACACGTAATCTCAAACAAATACCAAGACGTAGCCAAGAGACAAACTGCACACCAACCCAACGTGAAGCAATTACCGAACTTAGTAGAATGAAAGATGTAATAATCAAACCGTCGGATAAAGGGGGTAATGTGGTGCAGTGGTCTACGAAAGATTATGAAAAAGAGGCTTTTTTTCGCCAGTTGCGTGATCAAAAATCAGATGGAGTTCCTTATTCCAGATTACCGAAAGATTTCGGCTCTGTACTTATTACCGAAAGTACATAAGCGTCTGAATAAGCCACCTGGCAGACCAATTGTATCAGGTATGAACAATTTATGTGAACCCATCTGAAAATTGATTGACCATCACTTGTGGCCCTTGGTGGAGGCATTAACTTCATATCTGAAAGATACTACCGATACTTTAAAAAAATTTAATGGACTCCACTTAGAACCCGATATGCATATTGTCACTTGCGACGTTGAATCGCTTTATACATCTATTAGACATAGAGATGGCATATCTGCAGTCAAATTCTTTCTGGACTCCTCGGATATGGAGTCTGAGTTTGCCACACTTCTGATTCAACTATTGGAATTTGCTTTAACACACAATTTCTTCGTCTTTAAGGGTAACCTCTACCTACAGCTCCAGGGAACAGCGATGGGGACGGCATGTGCGCCCTCATACGCTAATTTGTTCCTGGGGCTGTGGGAGAGGGAAATCTTTTTGACCAATCCAAGCAAATTTGTTGATAAGGTTCATCTTTATGCCCGTTATATTGATGATGTCATTATGATCTGGCAAGGTCATGAACACGAATTACAAGAGTTCATCACACATCTCAACACAAATGAGATTAATATAAAATTGACACATAAGATGGGACGTCACAATATGGAGTACTTGGATATTATGTTTGATGTGGATAGCTGTGGTAATATCTTATCTAATGTGTTTAGAAAGGAGACATCTAGCAATACCCTCCTGCATGCAAGATCATCACATCCCAAGAAGTTAATTAACGGGATCCCCAAAGGGCAATTCCTCAGGATACGCCGAATCTGCTCTAATGATGCATCTTTTGAACAACAAGCCCTTGACCTACGACAAAGATTCAAAGAACGTGGATACTCTGTACAGTTGATACAGAGAGGCTACATGAGAGCCAAAAAGGCTAAAAGGGATGAGTTACTTATGCCAAAACCTAAGATGAAAAACAACAAGGACACAGTGAGATTTATTACCACATTCAATTCCCAATGGGAGAAAGTAAAACAAATCCTATTACGGCACTGGCAAGTACTAAGGATAGACAATATCCTCCACCAATTCATACCATCCCATCCAGCGATCACATACCGACGCTCGAAGAACCTCCGTGACCGATTGGTGAAAAGTACGCACATGGAACATGAGGTAAATATATTTGGATCCAAGGGCCCCAAATGGCGCAGTCGACCACATGGAAACTGTGTTGCGTGCCCTAACATTGAAAGAACTACAACTTTTTTTTAATTCTGACAGGCAAAGGCAATACAAAATCATGCAGTCAATCACATGTACTACGACTGGAGTTATATACTTCGCCACCTGTCCATGTGATCTGATATATGTGGGATTGACTGCTCATGAACTTCGACGTTGTGTCCGTTAACATGTCCTCGGGATCGAGTCGGCTAGAGATGAAAGTGACCTATCCAAACTCAAAACTATCCCACGCCACTTCAAAGAACAGCATGGATGCGATGGTTCCAAGCTTAAGTTAAGAGGCATTGATAAAGTCTTTGTTGATATCCGGGGGGGTAATTGAAGACGTACTTTGGCACAGAAAGAAACTAAATGGATCTATCTATTAGACACCGTTTCACCCCGAGGACTTAACGAACAACTCAGTTTTTCATCCATCTTACAATACTGCCACCGACGTGTTCCTCAGTTTTTAATGTATGTGTCTGGTTTGTTATGAATATGTAATTCTTTCAGGTTGTCACCCCCTTTGGAGGGTGTGTTTTATGTCTTTGTACCTGTCACCTTGTTTCTTTTTTGTTTTAACAGGAATACAATACCATCTATCGACGGACCTCCATGCTATCTCCCCTCAATTCTGATCACCTCAACCTACCTATATGGGTTCCCTATATCATCCCCTTTGTGATGCTGTTGCTGGTCTTTATCTGGCTGCCATTTACTTATTTCCTGTATATTATTTTTATATTTTTGCACTTATCATTGCATGTCACTTTCACTGGGTTGCACCTTTTGCACTTCATCACTTTTTGTCAATCACAGATAATATATACCATAATATGCTTGTCTCATATGTTTTTAATATATATAAGACAATATATTTTTTTAGGCTTCGTGACACGCTCTGTATGTACATACTTGCCTTATGTTTATTATTAATATTTAAAGCACTTCCTCTTATGTATATGCCTGTTTTATACTAATATCTATAGCACTTTATATCTGTCCTATTTTAACATTTTACTCGTGCATCCAATTATTTATTACTCACTTGATATTGTTCTCTTTACCATATTTGTGTATGGAAGCTTCACATGTATTTTTATCATTCATGCACTGGCACTTTTACAAGCTCCATCGGAGTTATATCCTAATGAAAAACTAGCAGCCTTGTATCATCTCTAGCTAACTAATTCTCTTCCCCTCATACATGATACCATCATCCAATCATCGCAGTGATTGTGCGCAGCCGCATTCTGCATTCTCCCGTTCTGCTGTCCATTGGTACGGCGCATGCGCCCACCCCCTGCCCTCTTACGTCACAGTATCTTAATGCCTCGGCTCCGTTTGGCAATCGTGATCTCGTATTGTCTCACGAGATCTCGGTGCATGGGTATTTCCTATCGGAGCTGCACGCCACACCTCTGCTCACCTGATCATTAATTTTAGCATATCCTATTGGTTGGTCCATATATATATACCCACTCCCACCAGTACCAGATACTCCCCTTGAAGAAGCCTTACGCGAAACAGGTGTCAGGGTCGTGCAGTGCATGTCTTAATCTGTGGTATGGTAATTATATTTCAGGTCCCACTACCTCTCTGTTTGCATATTTGCGTGTTTGCGAGTTTGTATGCTGACCTATCCTGCATTGCCTCTTGATTCCACACCAATTTTTGCCTTTGTGCTTGTTGGTTACTTTGTCTTTACATGCATTGTATTTTAGTTTTTAATCCATTCCATTTTTGTGCCGATATACTTCTGTATACATTTGTGTATGTTTAATAAAGACTATATTTTTCCCTATATATAGTTCTTTTCATTTTTTCTCCATGTGCTCTATGTTTTGGATATATTTCAAATAATGTGATCGTGGCTTGGTGTCTGCTATTTTCCGGGCTCTTCTGCAAAGAGCTTTGCCTTATCATTATTCCTTTAAACTGACCTCAAGTTCCCTACAAGTGTCATGGTAACTTTGTTGTGTGGAAGAGGCCCTTTTTGCTCGGATGTATTCCCCTATTGGTAGGTTTCTGATGGTATGTTTAATGTGACTGCTGTCCGCTTTAAGTAACGTGTTGCCTGATGTTGGCTTGCGATATAGTTCTGTAGTCACTTTATTTGTGTCTGGTTTTTTTCTGACAAGCGAATGTCTAAGAATGCAATGGTGGATTCCTGAAATTCATAGGTAAATTTTAAGTTAAATTCATTACAATTTAGGTAAGCCACAAAATCGGTGACTGTCTCACGGTGTCCAGACCACACCAGGAGACAGTCGTCGATGTAGTGTCCATACCTTTGGATACATGACAAGAAAGGATTGAATTCATGTTACAGGACCCGCTCCTCCCACATGGCAACAAAAAGATTTGCCAGAGAAGGGGAAAAGCGGGCCTCCATGGGACATCCCACCTGTTGAAGGAAAAAATGGTTATCAAAGGTATAACATTGTTAGATAACAAAAAATGTAAGACAATAACTATGTAGTCCTGCAAGGACTCCTCACTTTCCATGATAGTAGTTATATTCCTGTACATAAGGGGCAGTATTATAGTAGTTATATTCTTGTACATGATTTGGGGTCATCGCAACATGAGGAACTCTATTGCGGGGTCACAGCATTAGAAAGGTTGAAAACCACTGCAGTAAAGGATGTGCTTGACGTTCCAAGTCTTGAAAGCAACTTGTCGCCAGTGAAGAAACTCCCAAGGCAGTGGAATGTAGTTACATTTAAGAATGACAATCATCACAAGAGATGGTTGTACTCTTCCAGAAGGAAATATTAATATTATATTATCTGACCTGTAGCAGCTGAAATGCCAAGAAGCTGTTTATACAAATATAGTATATATAAAAAAAATTGGACAACATATGAACTGTATTCATGTGTGGCACAGACATTGGTAAAACTGATGGAGAAAAAGACTTGGGGGTATTGTTGGATAGTAAACTCCATTTTAGTTTAGTTCGTTACTGTGCAAGCAGTGAGACTATGGAACTCTCTGCCCCAACATATTGTAATGGCTGATTATTTGAACATGTTCAAGAGGGACCTGGATGCCTTTCTGGAAAGCAATAATATCACATTGTATGAGACTAAAATCTTTTGTTAGTAGTTTCTGTTGATCCAGGGAGTTATTCTGACCACCATATTAGGGGTCGGGAAATAATTTTTCCCTGCTTTGTGCCAACTGGCATCAGCCTTGCAGGGTTTTTGCCTTCTTCTGGATCAATGCAATATAATGTATAGGTTGGACTTGATGGACTGATGTCTTTATTTTAACCTTTTTTACTATTATAGAAACCCAGATGCAATAACGTAGCTGTTTCAAAAAGAGCTTGGTAATGGCATCACAATTAACCAATGCAATCAAATGATGAAATGTACCAGCTGCCTTAAAGGTAAAATGATAAGGAAATAATTTCCTAAAATCAGCACCATCACATAATCACAGCCATTGGACTTAATACATACAGATGTGTGTTGCCAAATGAGTACTCAAACACATGGAAAGAATACACACTTTCTACTTTTTATTGGTGATTATTCCAGATATTTGCTTTGTGGGCACCTCTACTCCCTTCCCCCAGGACCTTTACACTGCTGGTAGTACATTATGTCTTTTATATTTTTTTGATGCACCTTTAAACTATTTGCACTTTAGCTGTCTGAACAGTACACTTGTACAACTGATATTGTGGATTACTTTCTGCTTTTACATACTTTTTTGGTCAATTATGGTTTGTTCTCAAGTCAGCATTAGAAATCATTATATTAAATGTTGTTTATATGTATGGATTTTTGTATTATTCTTATGTGAGCCTATGCCTGGGGGATCTTAGCTTTCACACGTTTTTGACGGTGTTTTAAGTGTTTTTATCATGTTTTGTGTATCTCAATAAAGATTATATATTTTGCCATTACATCTGTCTTTCTCTATGAATTGCAGTTACAAGTTTACAGATGTAACAATTTTGGATATATTTTGTACCCCATCCATTCATTGTGTAAATATTTGCTTTGTAGCAAAGATGGAGTTCCAGAGAAACTGGAAGAGTACTTAGCTGAACTATCTAACAAATTTAGGAGAATGCCAAAGATACTGCATGCTGACAAAAGGACTGAATATTATACAACCCTCAACAGAATGGTGCAGGCAGGGGAGCGTGCCTGGACGACCAAGATGGTGAACACATAGACCTAAAGGTTCCCCAGCTACATGCATTGTATCCTTCTATTTAGGTTAAAAGCTAAGATTCATGTTCCCAAGCTGGCCTGATGTTTTTGATGCTTGCTAATGTTGTGCATTATATCTGTTTTACTTTTCTTTTTTTGCATAACACCTAGTCGGTAGGCGCGGTGGATAGCCGGAGGGATCATTCCTGGTAGTTTTCTCCGGCACACCTCTCGCCCTAGGGGTTTAGTTGGTCCTCACTTACCACCGCTGACACAGTGTATTAGAGTTGATTTTATTTACTTACTGTAGGTATTTCCGACCACCTTGTCCCCTTCCAGGACATTTCAGTCCTGGTTTTTGAGATAATTTTGAATTTTCTTTTGGTTACATTTATGTTTTCTGTGTGTCTACATGGTCCCCCCTTCCTTTTGTGTCTCTCCATCCCACAGGTCATAACTTATATCCTCCTGGACCCTGCCTTCGGGTGGCGGCAGACACTCTTCAAATCACAGATCCCCTGCCTGGCATCCAAGCAACATATGCTGCAGAAGCTACAACCCCCTTTGAAAGTACCCCATGGTTAAGTGCATTATATTGCATGATAAAGGTCTCAACTCCACTGGTTAAAGGAGGCTCACCGTTAATGAGCTTAGAAGTAACTTTTATCCAAGAGGCACACTTTGACAACTCCTTGTCCTTCAACTTCGCACGCAGATACTTTCCTCTCCTGTTCCTGCTGCTTCCAAGAGGTGTCTTCCTATATAGACTCAGGTGGCCGCTTCCTCACCAGAGTCCTTAAAAACTTGCCACTCCCCCCCCCCCAGCAATTTTACTGGGAGGAGACTTCAATGTTATCTTTTCTGAATTGGTTGATTGTCAGTCTCTGAACCAGAGACCGATCTCCCCTGTCCTTAATCGACTCTCTAGGGACTTTAGAGTTCTCATTCGTAGACACACACTGTATGACCTTTGGCACATTAATCATCCGAAAGATAGATCCTACAACTTCTTTTCCCACCCTCACCAAACCCACACTCGCATTGATCATTTCTTTGGCAACATCATGTCAGTTCGGACACTAACTGGAGCAGACATGGGAATGATTACCTGGTCTGACCATGCCCCTGTCATGGAGGAACTAGATTTGATAGCCAGGGCGACTAGGCAGTGTCACTGGTGTCTCAATGAGAGACTCCTTCAAACCCCTCACTTGAGAGATGAACTTCTAGACCATCTTAAATTTATTTGTGCTGGTTCTGTAGCTTCTGAAGTGACTTTGTGGGGGGCACACAAGGCAGTAATGCATGGCCACTGTATTTCTCTGGGTTCCCGCCTTAAAAGGGACCCTGTGCTTCAACTGGCTGACCTCCAAGCCACCCTGAGTCAACTAGAGTCTGCCATGACACGTTCTCCCAACAAACGCACTCTAAAAAAACTTAGACACAAGAGCCCAAATCACAGATGTGTTACTGCGTAAAGCAGACAAATCCATTTTGTACACTAAGAGGAGGTACAAAAATCACACACCCTACTGGCTACCCAACTGCAGGGTGACTCACACCTAAACACACTTCATGCCCTGCGCCTCCCTGACGGCAACGTGACCTATGACCCACGACAGATCTCTCACATTTTTCAGGACTATTATGCTAAACTCTACTTCCTACCTTCTCAACTCCGGGCAGACCCCCTCGCGAGAGAGAAACACTTGAATTCCTTTTTTGACTCTTGCCATCTCCCAACCTTCTCCCAACCCACCTTCACTCCTGTCCTCTTCCCCATGCTGGTCTCCTTGTTTAACTCCTTCTAATAGCCAATAGCCCTATTAAATTTGGATCTTAAAAACTTTTTGCCAAAGTCTTGACGACCCTGCTTCACTATTGGGTCATAGACCTGATTGATGCAGTGGACAGATTGGGCGACTCCCTTCTACTTCTAAGCCTAGATCCAGAAAAGGCCTTTGATCGCCTAGGGTGGCCTTTTATGTTCTCAAGGGGACCCTTCCTGATGATGATTCGAACCCTTTACTCCCTTGGCTACCGTGATACCCCCTCACGCCTCGTTGTCTTTCTTCCCTTTACTAAATGGAACTAGACAGGGGTGCCCATTGTCCCCTCTCCTATTTGTATTAGACATAAAGCCTCGGGATAGAGAACTTAAAATCACATTGTTTGCGGATGATGTCCTCCTGACGCTAACTCGTTCTCACATCATGCTCCCAGCCCTTCACTCTCTCCTGAAAGAATTCGTCAGTCTCTCGGGTTTAAAGGTGAACAATGCTAAACTGGAAGCCCTCCCTATACATTTCCTGTCAGATCAAACTGCCCTGCTTAAGGCCAATTATCCATATTAGAGGTGTGCAGAGACCATGGGATATCTGGGAACCCAGCTGTACTCCACATACGCCTCCCTATAGCGACACAACTTCCTCCCACTTGTATGCACACATAGATTCCCTGCTCTCCACATGGTCTCCACTCCCACTATTTGGTCGTATTTCGGCCGTGAAAATGACCATCTTACCTAAACTTATAAATCTTTTTGAGACCCTCCCAGTCCCACTCAAAGATCTTCACTCCCTTCAAGCCTCCATCTTGAAATTTATTTGGGCCAATAAACGACACAGAATTGCCCAAAGTATTCTCCTATCCTCCAAAGCAAAGGCAGCCCCCCCCCCAACCTTACCTTCTACTATTGGGCTAATCACCTCCATAGTATCCCAGCTTGATCCACGCTCCCGGTGTATTCCAAATGGATGGAAGTGGAGAAGCTATGGCTTGCCCCGGCGCACCCTAATTCCCTTCTCAGGAACGATCCCCACTCCCCTCCTTCTGCTGCCCTCCTGGGCCCTAGAGACATCTGGCGTCTGACTAGAGACATCTGGCATCTCTGTAATAAACTTTTCTCTCTGGCCACCCCCAACTCGGTGATGACCCACTTTTTGTTCCACCGCAAATTACCGGTTGGCTTGACTTCAACTGGTTCTGCGACCTGGCACCGTGCTGGCCTCTTTCACATCGCCGACCTGGGGGACCCCACATCAAGAACTCTGCTACCCTTCCCAGACCTCCAGGCTAAACACGACCTTCCCCTAACATCTCTCTTTCAATATCTCCAGATCAGTCACTACATAAATGCTTTGTTCCAGTCAGGTCAGGTCCCAACTCCATTTGAACGTCTATGTAAGCTTAACTCCTCAACCTCGGTTCTCATCTCCTCCCTTTATGCTATCTTAACTGACACATCCCCTGGCCAACTTTGTAGACACCACTACATGTATACGTGGGATACTTATGTTGGCGAAACATTACCTGATGACCTTTGGTCTTTGATCTGGAGGAGTGCAGCGAAATTGGCAATGTGTGTAATTAATAAAGAAAATCAGTACAAAATACTTATGCACTGGTATCACACTCCTCAACTTTTGCATACCCTTAACCCTGCCCTTCCTCATACTTGCTGGAGGTGCCATGGGCCCCATGCTAATACCTTCCATATCTTTTGGGAATGTCCCTTGCTTACACCCGTTTGAACCCAGGTACAACAGATCCTCTCCCAGGTACTCACGCTAGACTTCCCACTATGTCCAAAAACATACATATTAAATATATTCCCCCAACCTCTTAGGAAACATACTCTCACTTTAGTCCTAAACATTCTCACGGCTGCCAAGTGCCTTATTGCTAAGTCCTGAAGAAGTGTCACTCCCCCCTCCTGTTACAAGCTGTATGCCCGCATCTAGGAAGTGAGATCCATGGAGCATTTAAAAGCTACCCTCCAAGATAAGGCAGATAAGCTCCATGTTACCTGGGACTCATAATGGCTTGGCTTGTGATTTTTCACCCCTCATCCTTCCTGTACTCCCAGTCTTGTCTATGTCTATCTGTCAGTTTTATTTTTCACAAGGCCCATTCCCACAAGGCAGAGATGAATATATCCAACTTTTGCACTCGGAAAATGTATACTCATTTTCATCAAGCATAGCTTAGATGTCTAAGCTTGAAGTTCCTCCATTACAGCTGACATTACCTTACTTTGTGTATGATTGTTTATCAATCATACACAAGAGTCATGCTCTGTGTTTTATTTTCTTTCCTGTATTGTTTTGCTGAAAAATTAATAAAAATACAAATTTTTCGCAAAGAGAAAGAAACCACTTTGTGAAAGTGGAAGAAGTATGCTGGTTGATGCAAGTATCCCAAAAACATATTGGGGTTAAGCAGTAATTAGTGTTTGCTATCTTAAAAACAGATTACCAGTTAAAGCTGCAGTGAAAACTCCATATAATCATTGGGACAAAAAGCCCATTTGAAAGCAACGCATGTCCCTAGAGAAAAATGTACCAAGTGGGATGCTCATGCCTAGGAAGGAGTTCTGGAAGGCCAGAGTGAAACCCTAAAAAGATACTGAATCCTTCACCCAGAAACCAATAAGGTAACAATTAGTAGAAATGCAGTGTCACACTTGAGGAGGGAAAGTGTGTAAAAGTCTCTTGGAAGAGTCTGTGGACCCTCTGGACCACCGCGGGAGGTGGTATGAGACCCGCGGTGGCAGCCAAGGTAGTACAGCAGGAAACAGTTCAAACCTGAGATGACAGCAGGAAACACGGAGGAATACTGGTAACGCTGGCACACAGAGGAGCACTGGTGATGATGGCACAGACAATAGATTCCGCTGGACAGGAACCCTGGAAGGTACAGCAGGGCAGGAACCCTGGAAGCCACAGCAGGTAACAGAAATGGTAGCAACGCAGAGGATCGCTGGTAACGCTGGAACACAGGATACACAGGGAACTCAGGAGGGCTTTCTCTTAGCAGGAATGATGCTGAAGATCCGGCGGGGAGTGAAGGGAGGTGCCAGATTATAAGGGCGAGCCGGATTAGCATGAGCCAATCAGGAGTACGCTGGCCCATTAAGTCTTAAAGAGCCGGCGCGCACGTGCCCTAGCAGTGGGAGCGCGTGGCCTAGCAGAAGTACAGCCAGGAGCGTGAAGAGGTGAGTCCAGGCCGGGAAGCGGGACAGCGGCAGCAGGGACCGTGACACATAGAGGGGCACGGGTGTGCCCGCGATCCACAGCAAGGATCGTGGGTGCATCTGTGACAGTACCCCCCCCTTTAGGGCCCCTCTTCTTCTTTGACCTCCTCTTCTTCTTATCAGTCCCAGGACATCTCTGGAGGGAACTAAGAAGCTGGAAATTCATCAGGCCAGGAGGTGGTGAAGCAAAGCAGCGAGAATGACAGTCTGGTCCCCAACTCAGGATCTCACCAGTCTTCCAGTTGAGGACCGGAGCATGGAGTTGTAGCCATGGAAGACCTAGAAGAAGAGATGAGGAGGATCATGGCAGAACATAGAAAACCAGAGTCTCTTTGTGATGAGCTCCAACCTGGAGAGAAATTGGCTCGGTTCGGACAGGACTTGACCATCCACGGAAGACAGGGATAGCGGATTCTTGAGTGGAACCACCGGAATGTGATGCCGGGAGATCAGGGCGGCATCCACAAAATTTCCCATAGAACCAGAGTCCAGAAATGCTGGGATTTGCACAGGAGAGCGAGCACCGACATCTAGGAGCACAGGAACCGACAGACCTGGAGACACAGCATTGACACCTAGGGAAGTACCTCCCAGAAGTTCAGGGTGTTGGGGTTTGCTGGACGTGGGAGAACGGACAGGACAAGCCCCAATAGGGTGATCGGAGCTAGCGCAGTACAGTTTCTCCCGGAGACGCCTGGAACGTTCCTGAACTGTGAGACGAACTCTGTCGACTTGCATTGGCTCCTGTTCAGACAGTGTGACTGGAGGTTGAGGCGGTTCTTGGAAAACCGGAGCCAAGCGTGACTGACATGGAAGCCGGACTTGAGGGTGCTCGTGACGCAATTCTCCATCACGTTCTGCGAACCGCACGTCTATCCGGGTGGCCATGGTGATAAGACCACTCAGAGTAGCCGGCAGGTCACGGGCAGCCAGTGCGTCTTTCACCTGGGGGGACAGTCCTTGCTTGAAGGTAGCTGACAAGGCCGCATCATTCCAGGAGAGCTCGGAGGCTAGGGTGCGGAACTTGACAGCGTACTCGCCCACAGAAGAATGTCCTTGGCGCAAGTTCAGCAAGGCCGTTTCAGCTGAGGAGGCACGAGCGGGTTCTTCAAATACAGAGCGAAATTCAGCCAGAAACGTAGCATGGGAGGCCGTAACTGGGTCATTTCTGTCCCACAGAGGAGTAGCCCAGGCCAGGGCCTTCCCGGAGAGGAGGCTGAGGATGAATGCCACCTTGGAGCGTTCGGTGACAAACTGAGTTGGCATAAGTTCAAAGTGCAAAGAGCACTGGGTGATGAAGCCCCTGCAGAGTTTGGGGTCACCATCAAATTTTTCGGGCATAGAAAGTCTCAGTCTTGGCTCTGCTGCCGGTGGAAAAGCCGGGGTGGATGGAGGGGAAGCAGGAGTGGATTCAGAAGCCTGATGCTGGGAGTCGATCAGTTGTTGAAGAGTGGAGGCAACTTTGCCTAGTAGTTCTCCATGATAAGCAATTTGCTGGGACTGACGGTCAACAACACTGGAGAGCTCAGCCAGAAGGCGACGTGGTTCCTTGGCGAGGTCTGACTCCTTGGCGGGATCCATGGCCGGATCTTACTGTCACACTTGAGGAGGGAAAGTGTGTAAAAGTCTCTTGGAAGAGTCTGTGGACCCTCTGGACCACCGCGGGAGGTGGTATGAGACCCGCGGTGGCAGCCAAGGTAGTACAGCAGGAAACAGTTCAAACCTGAGATGACAGCAGGAAACACGGAGGAATACTGGTAACGCTGGCACACAGAGGAGCACTGGTGATGATGGCACAGACAATAGATTCCGCTGGACAGGAACCCTGGAAGGTACAGCAGGGCAGGAACCCTGGAAGGCACAGCAGGTAACAGAAATGGTAGCAACGCAGAGGATCGCTGGTAACGCTGGAACACAGGATACACAGGGAACTCAGGAGGGCTTTCTCTTAGCAGGAATGATGCTGAAGATCCGGCGGGGAGTGAAGGGAGGTGCCAGATTATAAGGGCGAGCCGGATTAGCATGAGCCAATCAGGAGTACGCTGGCCCATTAAGTCTTAAAGAGCCGGCGCGCACGTGCCCTAGCAGTGGGAGCGCGTGGCCTAGCAGAAGTACAGCCAGGAGCGTGAAGAGGTGAGTCCAGGCCGGGAAGCGGGACAGCGGCAGCAGGGACCGTGACACATAGAGGGGCACGGGTGTGCCCGTGATCCACAGCAAGGATCGCGGGTGCATCTGTGACATGCAGTGAAATTTCATAAAGTTATGCCAATAATACAACCGTAATGCAGCCACAACAGCCATCTCAATCACAGATTCAAGAAAACAAGATGGCTCTCAAGCTACTGAAGATGAGAAAACAGTACCAGCTAAACCCGCAGTCAGGAGATTTTCAAGGTTCAACAAAGCTGTACCAGCTACACGCATATACAGTGAGAACACTATCTGGGTCAGAGCCTCAATCATAGAAAGAGATGCAGAAACTGCCAGCCCATGAGAAACATGAAGTGGATGAAAGCTGCAGAGATGGAATCTCCTCATGAACTCCAGACATGGAAGCTACTATAGCTACCACAGGGTAAGAAAGCAATTGGATGTAAGTGGGTTTTAACCCCTTACCGACATGTGACATAGTACTATGTCACATGCCGGGTGCATGGAAAGGGCTCACAGACTGCGCCCTCTCCATAGCCGGTAAGTCTTTGCTGCACACCTGCGGTCGGTGCTAGCTTTGCCGGCTCCCCGTGATGTCATCGGGGAGCGCCGAATCCGTGGCTATGACAGCCTCGGGTCTTCTGAAGACTCCAGGCTGTCTCGTTTTCACCCCTTCATTACAATGTGCGATCAGCACATTGTAATGAATGAGGAGTAAAATTCCCATATACTGCCATACTGTAGTATGGCAGTATATGATAGGATCGATCAGACAACCTAAGGTTAAAGTACCCAAGGGAGAACATTCAAATCACCCCCCTTTCCCCTGAACTGATATAAATATAAATAAACAGTAAAAATCATAAACACATTAAGTATTGCCATGCCCAAAAATGCCCGATCAATCAAAATATAATAATGTTTTTTCACTGCATTTAACCCCGTAACGCCAAATAGCGCCCAAAGTCAAAAATGTAACTTTTTTGCCATTTTAAAAAATATTAAAAATTCTATTAAAAATGATCAAAAGGTTGCACAGTCTTAAAAGTGATAAAATTGAAAACTTAATCAAAAGTCACAAAAATGCCACCACCCAAAGCTCCATGCACCAAAGTATAAAAAAGGCATTTGTGCTAGAAATGGCAAAATTACAAATTTTTTTTGTGTACAGGAGGTCTTAATTTTTGTAAATGTATGAAAACATTATAAAACCTATACAAATTTGGTATCCCCGTAATCCTGACGACCCAAAGAATAAAGCAGACATGTCATTTGTGGCCTACACTGAAATCTGTAAAATCCAAGCCCACAAGAAAACAGCGCAAATGTGTTTTTCCACCAATTTTACTGCATTTGGAAGCTACTATGGGGTCCCCCGACCTGCTCCTCTAAAGAATGGAGGATGTTTTCCATTCCATCAAGTTCAACCTTTAACCCATTAACGCTCTGCGCCGTAGAGCAACGGCGCAGAGGTATAAGGAGTGTATGAAGAGGGCTCACAGGCTGAGTCCTCTTCATACAAAGGTGGGAGTTTTTGCATTTTGCAGAAAACCCCCACCACTAATAACAGCGGTCGGTGCTTGCACCGATCATGGCTATTAACCCTGTCATTGCCGCCGGCAAAGTCGCCGGCGGCGTTTAAAAGACGGCGGGCGCCGCCATCTTTTTTACAATCGCCGCGCCCCTGAACATCATCGGGGGGCGGCGATTGGTTGCCATTGTAGCCTCGGGTCTTCTTTTGACACGAGGCAACATGGCTTCTGGAGATTCGTTACAATGAGCCAGTGGCTCATTGTAATGAATGACCTGCAAAAATGCCATATATTGCAATACAGAAGTATTGCAGTATATGGTAGGAGCGATCTGACCATCTAGGGTTAATGTACCCTAGATGGTCTAAGAAATAGTGGGAAAAAAAAAGAAAAAAAAAAGTTTAAAAAATAAAAAAAATGTATAAAATATTAAAAATTCAAATCACTCCCCTTTCCCTAGAACTGATATAAAACATAATAAACAGTAAAAATCACAAACATATTAGGTATCGTTGCGTCCCAAAATGCCCGATCTATCAAAATATAAAAACGGTTACGGCCGGCGGTGACCTCCGAGGCGGGAAATGGCGCCCAAATGTCCGAAATGCGACTTTTACACCTTTTTACATCACATAAAAAATGAAATAAAAAATTATCAAAATGTCGCACAGACCTCAAAATGGTAGCAATGAAAATGTCGCCTCATTTCGCAAAAAATGACACCTCACACATCTCTGTGCGCCAAAGTATGAAAAAGTTATTAGCGTCAGAAGATGGCAAAATGTTTTTTTTCTTTTTTGTACACATTCGTTTAATTTTTGAAAATGTATTAAAACACAATAAAACCTATATAAATTTGGTATCGCCGCGATTGCACCGAACCAAAGAATAAAGCTGAGGTGTTATATTGAGTGCAGAGTCAAAGTCGAAAACCCCCAAAGTCTTTTTCAGCTCCAGTTTTAGCAAGTAAGTTAGTGTTTAGAACATAATTTTCCCATGGTCCAGGGAGCCACAGGTGGAGACTGGAAGACAGGGGGCCACAGGTGGAGGATGGAGGACATGGGGCTAAAGGAGGAGGCTGGAGACTATAGGGGGCCACAGGAGGAGGCTGGATGCTACAGGAGGGAACAGGATGCTGGCAGACAGGGGGTCACAGGAAGAGGAGGCTTGAGAACAGGAGGCTGGAGGACTGAATATGACAGGGGGAGGCTGGAGGACTGTAGGCCACAGGAGTAGGCTGGAAGACAGAGGGAGGCTGGGGGAAAGAAGGAAGGTGGGAAAAGAGGGGGAGGCTTGATGACATAGGGCCACAGGCAGATGAGGCTGGAGGACAGGAGGAGACTGGAGGCTACAGGAGGAGGCTGGAGGATAAAGGACAGGATGACACAGGAGGAGACTGGAGGACAGGAGGCTACAAGAGGAGGTTGTAGGGCTGTAGGACAGGAGGAGGGTGGAGGACAGGAGGCCACAGGAAGAGGAGGCTGAAGAACAGGAAGCTACAGGAGGAGGCTGGAAGACAGGAGGAGGCTGCAGGGCAGGAGGCCAGAAGACAGGGTGCCACAGGAGGAGGCTGAAGGACAGGGAGCTGCAGAGGGGTTGAGGACTGAAGACTACAGGAGGAGGCTGGAGGACAGAGGGAGGCTTGGGAGACAGAAAGAAGGTAGGATGAAAGGGGGAGGCTGAAGGACAGGAGAGGGCTGGGTGACAGGGGGCCACAGGAAGAGGAGGCTGGAGGACAGGAGGCCACAGGAGGAGGCTGGAGGACAGGAGGTTACAAGAGGAGGCTGGAGGACTGGAGGTTACAGGAGGAGGCTGGAGGACTGGAGGCTACAGGGGGAGGCTGGAGGACTGGAGGCTAAAGGAGGAGGCTGGAGGACAGGGGGCCACAGGAGGAGACTGGAGAACATGAGGAGGCTGTAGGGCAGGATGCTAGAGGACATGGTGCCACAGGAGGAGGCTGGGGCCTACAGGAAGAGGCTCAGGGGCAGGAGGCTTCAGTAGGAAGCTGGAGGACAGGGAGCTGCAGGAGGAGGCTAGACAATAGGAAGTTAAAGGAGGAGGCTACAGGAGGAAACTGGAGGCTGCAAAACAGGAGGAGGCTGGGGGACAGGGGGCCACAGCAAGAGAAAGCTGGAGTACAGGAGGTTAAAGGAAGAGGCAACAGGAGGAGACTGGATGATTGGAGGCCACAAGAGTAGAATGGAAGACAGAGGGAGGCTTGCGCAAAGAAGGAGGCTGGAGCCTATAGGAGGACGTTGGAGGATTGAAGGCTACAAGAGGAGGCTGGAAGACTGGAGGCTACAGGAGGAGGCTGGAAGACAGGGGGCCACAGGTAGAGGAGGGTGGAGGACAGGATGCTACATGAGGAGGCTGGAGGCTACAGGAGGATTTTGGAGGGCAGGAGGCTACAGGAGGAGGCTGGAGGACAGGACACTACAGGAGGAGACTGGAGGCTACAGGAGAATGTTGGATGGCAGGAAGCTGCAGGAGGAGGCTGGAGGACGGGGGCCACAGGAAGGGGAGCCTGGAGGACAGGAAGCTACAAGAGGAAGCTTAAAGACAGAAGGAGGCTGCAGGGCAGGAGGCTAGAGGACAGGGTGCCACAGGAGGAGGCTGAAGGACAGGAAGCTGCAGAAGGGTGGAGGACTGAAGACTACAGGAGGAGGCTGGAGGACAGATGGAGGCTTGGGGGACAGAAGGAAGTTGGGATGACAGGGGGAGGCTGGAGGACAGGAGAGGGCTGAGCGACAGGGGGCCACAGGAAGAGGAGGCTGGAAGACAGGAGGTTACAGAAGGAGGCAGGAGGACTGGAGTCTACAGGAGGAGTCAGGAGGACTGGAGTCTACAGGAGGAGTCAGGAGGACTGGAGTCTACAGGAGGAGGCTGGAGGACAGGATGCTAGAGCACAGGGTTCCACAGGAGGAGGTTGGAGGACTGGAGGCTACAGGAGACTGGAGTACTGGAGGCTACAGGAGGAGGCTGGTGAACAGGAGGAGGCTGGAGGGCAGGATGCTAGAGGACAGGGTACCACAGGAGGAGGCTGGAGGCTACAGGAGGAGGCTGGAGGACATGGGGCCATGGGAAGAGGAGGCTGGAGGACAGGATGCTACAGGAGGACACTGGTGAACAGAAGGAGGCTGTAGGGCAGTATGCTAGAGCACAGGGTGACACAGGAGTCTGGGTGGCAGTAGGCTGACGGAGGAAGCTGGAGGACGGGGGGCTACTAGAAGAGGAGGCTACAGGAGGAAACTGGAGGTTGCAGAAGGAGGCTGAACAACAGGAGGAGGCTGGAGGACAGGAGGCCACAGAAAGAGGAAGCGTGAGGACAGGAGCTTAAAGGAAGAGGCTATAGCAGGAGGTTGGATGACTGAAGACTGCAGGGGGAGACTGGAGGCCACAAGAGTAGGCTGGAAGACAGAGGGAGGCTGGGGGACAGAAGGATGGTGGGAAGACAGCGGGAGGCTGAAGGACAGGAGAGGGATGGAAGACAGGGGGGCACAGGAAGAGGCTACAGAAATTGGCTGAAGGCTGCAGGAGGAGGCTGGAAGACGGGGCCACAGGAAGAGGAGGCTGGAGGCTACAAGAGGATGATGGAGGTTAGGAAGCTACAGGAGGAGGCTGGAGGGCAGGAGGCTGCAGGAGGCTGGAGGAGGCTGGAGGGCAGGAGGCTGTATGAAGAGGTTGCAGGAGGAAGATGGAGGCTGCAGCAGGAGGAGGCTGGAGGACAGGAGGCCACAGGAAGAGGAGCCTGGAGGACAGAAGGAGGCTGGAGGTTAGAGGAGGAGGTTGGAGGGCAGGAGGCTACAGGAGGAGGCTGGAGGACAGGAGGATGGTGGAGGACATGGGGCCACAGGAAAAGGAGGCTGGGGAACAGGAGGCCACAGGAAGAGGAGCCTGGAGGACAGAAAGAGGCTGGATGTTACAGGAGGAGGTTGGAGGGCAGGAGGAGGCTGGAGGATAGGAGGCTACAAGAGGAGGCTGCAGGGCAGGAGGCTAGAGGACAGGGTGCCACAGAAGGAGGCTGAAGGACAGGGAGCTGCAGAAGGGTGGAGGACTGAAGACTTCAGAAGGAGGCTGGAGGAGGAAGCTGGAAGACAGGAGGCTACAAGAGGAGGGTGGAAGACGGGAGACTACAGGAGCAGGCTGGAGGACTAGAGACTACAAGAGGAGGCTTAAGACCCCAAATTATGGAAGGAATCTTGTGAGCAGAGATCCCAGTAACCAGCAACAGTGTCTTGTGCAGCATGTAATTTGCTTTCCTTATAACCACTTACAGGTCCGATTCTAGCATATTTGTTGCCTGAGGCGAATATTAAAATACTGCCCCTCCCCGCTCCCTGTTAAGTAAATCCTTAAACTTTAATAACAATCAACAACCCTACAGACAGCTCCCTAAGTCATTAGTGGCATCTAGTACCTTATAGATGACAATCTCTTCCATCAGTAGAACTTTATTCCAGGTTCTCCAATCCATGAAGTATCACAGGTGAATTCACGGCCAGATAGCTTCAGCTCCGTGCAGCATCTACACCCGGCGTCCCTAAAAATACCACAGTCACTTACAGTAAAAAGTCTCCTGGATAACAACACTGTGCTCCTAAATAATATATACCCCTCACAACACAACTGACCGCACGCTATCCCACATATAACACATACCTTCATTATATAGGGAAAAAATCTTGCCCCATATATACAGTCCCCTCCCAGCTTAGTAGTATACTGTATCCCGTATACAGCCCCTGCAGCTAAGTAATATACTGTACCCGATATACAGCCCCCCCCAGCTTAGTAATATACTGTATCCCATATACAGCCCCCCAGCTTAGTAATATACTGTATCCCATATACAGACCCCCAGCTTAGTAATATACTGTATCCCATTTACATCCCCCCAGCTTAGGGATATAGTGATATGCAACACCCTCGCCGATGCAAGGCAGAGGAGTGGTTGCGAATATGTCCCACCATGTAGCTTGCAGCCTGTGTAGGGTCTGATTAGCCTCACAGCATGTCACTACATAACACAGATGAACATTGCAGTGGTAGATCCTGCCTGGTAAGGCAGGAGTTAATTGTTTTATGTGATGTCATATGTGTCAACCAATCACAGGTGTTATACTTTGTCTCTGTGAGCTGAGATGTAAGCCGAGATGTAATTGGAGGAGTAGCCACCACCTGACCAGAGGGGAGTAACAAAACCCCTGGACAAGAAACTTCTAGAGAGTAGTTCCAGTCAGTCCAAGGAGTCTGACACAGCTAAGTAAGTCAGTGCAGCTAGCACACCAGACAAGAGTGTAGTGAGTTAGACAGAGAGAGGAAAGGGATATCATCCTACCTTAAAGGGTGATATCTGAAGCAATCCAGGAGCAAGCTGAAGCATCCTACTAGGACACAGCCACCTCCCAGCCTGCCCTTTGCATCCAGGCTGATGATCCCTCCTGTGGCTCCCTCCAACTGCATCTCAGCAATCTACCATTCTGTTAAGGCACGTTGCTGCGGTTCCTGTAGGTTCCAATAAAGAACTGTAAGTTGTTTTTGTTCAACCTCTGCCTCCGTCTGGTCCCTGCTACTATGGCTGTCACCATCACAGGCACCCTGTCCACCACACAGAGACTCATACTCTAGAGACCAAAGGGTTGCCCCAGGGAGATCCGCTATAGCAGCCTCTCCCTCATCATTTCTTGCCAACACCACCCTGATGGAGACCTGCCAGGCTGTAGGACAGCCCTCCGGTTCCCCCCATTCCAAGCACCGTGACACTAGCATGCCTAGGCCGCAACCGCAACCAGCCACTCGGGTACTGCGGGCCCCGGCTGACTCCAGGCCCCGAGAAATGGCTAGGCCCCGGTGGGGGATGTTGCAGATATATAATATATACAGCACCCCCCAGTATAAAATGATTCTGGCCCCATATAATATCTATAGCATCCCCCCCAGTATAAAATAATTATAGCCCCAAATAATATCTATAGCATCCCCCCCAGTATAAAATAATTATAGCCCCAAATAATATCTATAGCATCCCCCCAGTATAAAATAATTATAGCCCCAAATAATATCTATAGTATCCCCCCACCAGTATAAAATAATTATAGCCCCAAATAATATCTATAGCATCCCCCCAGTATAAAATAATTATAGCCCCAAATAATATATATATAGCACCCCCCCCACCAGTATAAAATAATTATAGCCCCAAATAAAATATATATAGCACCCCCCCACCAGTATAAAATAATTATAGCCCCAAATAAAATGCATAGCATTCCATCATCCCCCCCCCCCCCCCCCCAGTATAAAATAATTCTGGCGCCGGAAAGGCGCTGCGTCGCTCCGCATATAAGTCTCTTTAAGACACAGGCGCGATTTATTTAGCTGGTGGGCGATTCGGGCGTTAATGGACGCCTGAATCGCCCACTTTAGAGCGGAAATTTCGCTGCCCTTTACAGGGACCCGCATTCTGCCGCCTGAAGCGAGATTTTCATCTCGCCTCATGGCAGATGCGGCCTGACCACTTGCCATAGTAAAAGGGGTTGTCCGCAGCTAAAAAAAATTATATTTGGTATTTAAAAAAAATATATATTTACTTGCCTCCGTGGTACCTCCTGGTGTCCCGCACCACCACGATTGGGCGCAGCTTTCACATCCCTGTAAATAAACAGGGACATAGACCAGAGAGACAGCAGCATGGGACACCGGGAGGGACCGCTGTAGTAAGTAAATATTTTTTTTAAGAAGCCCTCTCCCGTTAACATAAAGTATTTTTCTTAGCTCTCGGACAATCCCTTTGAGCTCAGCATCCCCCTTCATTGTGATGTTCATAGCTGCCCAAATTTCCTGATGATTCAGACATGTGATGTCCCTTCTGGAAGCAATCTGGTTGCAGTGTGTGAACCGTGCATACCCCGGAATCTAGGGTACACAACACAAGCCCAAAACACTTCAGAAATGCAGGACACTTTTTAAAAGTAGAGAAGTCAATCACAATGGAGGGGGGTGCTGAGCCCGACTTTGGAGTTTAGCTCCCGCCTACCTGACTATAATCCTTCTTAATAGACAGGTTTCATTTTTTTCAACGCTGCAACAGGAAAAGTGGATGACTTGCTGCACACAGCACTGCTTATTGGGAAACTCCCTGCTGACACATTCTCTCTACACATAAACGGTTTTATTTCTGTATATTGTCCCCTCATTTATTATATATACTGGACCCTTGTACTGCTGCCCACCCCCCTTTTTTTTTTTTACTGGGTCCGTCATTATACACACTGCCCCCATGAATTTTACAATAGCCCCCCTCATTTTACACACCTGCCCCCCTGAACAATTTTAAATAGGCCCCATCACAATATGCACTACCCCCTATAAATTTTAAATAGTACCCCTCAGTATACACACTTCTCCCCCCAAGAATTTTATATAGGACCCCTCAGTAATTTTTCATAGACCCACTCTTTTTACCATTGCCCCAACAATTTTAAACTATACACACTGCCCCCCTATGAATTTTACATAGGCGCCCTCATACACATTGCCCCCCCCCCTCATTTTACACACTACCACTACTCATGAATTTTACAAATGGCCCCCTTATCTCACACATTACCCCCATGAATTTTTGATAGGGCACTCTCATTTGACTCACTACCCCCCAATGTAAAATAGGACCCCTTATTGTTCACATTGAACCTAGTGCCCATTTTACAAATGGCCCAGGCCCCCTCATACACACTGCCTTTCTGCCAAGAATTTTACATCGGGCCCTAGCATACACAATACCACTCCCATGAATTTTACACTGAGCCCCCGCATACACACTGCACCCCCATGAATTTTACACTGGGCCGCCCATGTACACACTGCCCCTCCCTCCATGAATTTTACACTGGGCCCCCACATACAAACTGCACCCCCATGAATTTTACACTGTGCCCCCATGTACAAACTGCCCCCCCCATACACACTGCCCCTCCCACTCTTGAATTTTACAAAGGGCCACTGAATACAGACTGAATATTACATAGGGCCACTGCCCCCCTCATTTTAAACACTCCACTCCCACTCCCCATCCACCCATAAATATACAAGGGCCCACTTATTTAACAAACCAAGGAATTTTTGATAGAACCCCCTCATTTTCCCCATTGCCAAAAGCAAAAAAAAAAAAAACGCACTCACCTCATCCTACGTCCCACCGCTACTGCTACCTGATGACAAGGGATGCGACGCTTGTCATTACGTGGTACCAGCATCTCTGGTCCAAGTGTGACGTGGTTTGGCTGCATCGAGTACTTTTGCAGCCAATGGCAGGAGCCTCCCATGGGTCGAAATGGAGGCCCCTGCCATAGTACCAGGTGAAAAGGCCCATGGGGGGATTCACCGGTGGGGCCAGTCCAACCCTGCCTCTTTCCTTCCAGAAGTAGTGTCAAAGTTTAATTGCCAAGAGGAGGTTCGTCTTCCCTCTTTTTGCCATTTTCCTGCTCATTTATTTGTTTGGACATAATTAAAAATAACTTCAGATTTCATGGCCTCTGACCAACTCTTAATTCACTTTCAGGGTCCCAATAAATGCAAAGCTGCTAAAGCTAGTAAAGTGACGGTGGCAAGGTGTATCAAATACTTGATAGAGAAAGAGTGCAAAAGCTGGTGTGTATAGGTTCAGAAAAAAAAAAATTATTAAACAAGTTTATTGAGCACAAGACATACACATAGATGACAAGCATCAGATGGAGTAAAACCAATTAAAAGTGTACAAAAGACACATAAAAAATACACATGTGGTCCCCCCCTAATAACTAAGGTCCACGTACAACCACAAGTGACGTCAAGTAAAAGACTGTCCCAACTGGTAAGTTACATTGTTTAATAATTTTTTTTTTCTGAACCTATACAGCTTTTGCTCTCTTTCTCTATCATGTATTCTTTATGGTGTGGTGGTTCTACATGATATTTAGTACCCTAGCTGGATATCTAGCACATCTCCAATTCTTTTCATGTTAAAAGGTGTATCAAATCCACCATTGCAGCCTGCTATGAGGCAAAAAATTCCACTTTTCCGACGGATTCACAGCCATATTTTACAAGACATTCATAGATGAGATAACTCGTCTTATGCTGCACACATTCAACGCAGTCTCAGACACTGTTCACTTTCAATCAGCATTTTTGCATGCCCACATCACAATAATTCCCAACTAAGGGAAAGACCCACAATTATGCCAAAGCTACAGGCCCATTTCACAAATTAACACCAATGCAAAGATATTTGCCAAACTATTATCAAAACGCCTGTCCCGCCTGCTTGAGCCCCTAGTCCACCCCGGACCAAGTTGGATTCATACCCTCCAGAGAAGCAAGAGGCAATACCCTAAAAACCTTCTCGCTCATACATCACTCACGAAAAACTGCCTCTCCGTTATTAGTCCTCCCCCTGGACGCAGAGAAGGCGTTCGACCGGGTGGACTGGGGATTCTTGGAGTCGACACTTAAACAGATAGGTATTAGAAACACCATGTTTTCCAAAATCAAAGCCCTATATAATTGCTCTAAAGCCCAAATCAGAGTCAACGGCCTTTACTCCTCTCCATTAACAATAAACAATGGGACCAGACAAGGGTGCCCCGTCTCCCCACTCCTCTATGCACTAATTATTGAACACTTAGTGATACCTATCAGAAATCACCCAAAGATCAATGGAATACAAATAAAGAATAACTCCTACAAATGCTCAGCATTTGCTGACAATGTACTAATATATCTCACTAACCCGGATAAGTCACTCCCACACTAAATGGAAGCACTACAAACCTTTGGCTATTTCAGCAACCATAAAATTAATATGACTAAAAGCAATGGGTTTCGGACTAAACAACACCCTTACAAAAACTTTCTGGTCACACTCCAAAATGACTTCACAAAATGGGGAAATAAAAAGATCTCCTAGATAGGGAGAATAAATAGCATAAAAATGACAGTTCTCCCAAAACTACTCTACCTATATCAAACAATCCCCATAGCCCTTCCCAAAGTGTTCTTCAACAAACTCACAACCTTGATTAATCGATTCATCTGGTCCTCCTCCTCTCCCAGATTAGCCAAAACCATACTAATGCGTAGGAAGTTACAAGGGGGATTAGGTCTTCCAGATGTCAAAGGTTATTTCTATGCAGCAAACCTCTCTAGAATACTAGATTTGTTCCATCACAAATCCAAATTATGGGTAAAGATTGAACAACCACTTCAAACTCAAGACAAACCTCTAAGATTTAAAACGGTCTTAAATTCCACAACATTAATCCCATTAGATGATCTCATGAAAAACACACTATGCTCACCTAAAACCAAATGGGAATATATGCAACTCACAGACTTCTATAAAAGATACAAAACTAAACTCAACCTGCACAATATACAACCTGCTACTTGACAATTGGTCAACCCCTCATATCCCATGCATAAAATCATGGGAGAAGGAACTAAATAGTTCATTCACCAATGATGAGTGGACTAGAGCACTCCACCGTACGCACAAACTATCACTAGCAGTGAAATCACAAGAAACAAATTTTAAAATAATCTCAAAGTGGTATTGAGTCCCGGCCAAACTTCACAAGATCTATCCCTCCTGTTCTAACAAATGTTGGAGATGTAATCAGATGGAAGGTACAATGTCCCATATTTGGTGGCAATGCCCCTTGATTCAAGCCTTCTGGAACCAAGTATGCAAAATAACTTCAGACATTTTGGAGTATCAAATTCCCAACGACCCATCCACATTACTACTCTCCATCTTTCCCACCCAATTGGATAACCAAAAAAGTAAGCTCCTTGGTTTCCTGCTGACAGCAGCTCGCACACTGATACCACAACTCTGGAAATCCACCAGAGTACCATCTATCTCAGAATGGTTCCAATTTCTACTTCTACAGAAAATGGAAGATCTCCCAGCAGAAAACAAAAAGTCACATGATGAGCACCTTAAAACCTGGTCCCAATGGATAGCTTTTCAGAACTCAACATCATACACAACACTCCCAGACTAATTAACATAAGCCCCAACCCATACTCGCCAATCAACTACTTTAATAAGACCTGGAACCCCATCTATCCTTCCCTAACCTCACTGCCCCTGCACCCTCCCACCGATATCCCATCTCTTCCCCACTATACTTATCCCACTTTATTCCTTGTTAAAAAATAATATAGTTAACTTTTGATTACAACTACAACAGTGATGTAACAATAATAATCTACATGCCTATAAAGTGGTAAAACCCTCAATAAGATTTATGAAAAAGCTGCATGTAATCTGTATTCCATACACAAATGTAATCACATAACAAGTGTTTTATAGTTGTTATCTGTATACTTTAAAAAAAAAAAAAAAACAGGATTGAGAAAGAGAAAAAAAATCCACTGTTCCATTAGGGCTAAAAGCTCTATTGATGTTGTGTTGATTGTGTATTCAGAGGATTGTTCAAGTTTATAGATCTGTATTAAGTTTGTTAAATTAATAAATGGTTTTGCTTGCATTCAATAAGGTTCTCTGTAACTTTACAGAGGTAAGCTGGGAGGAGGAACATTACTACACTTAAGTAGTAAATAAATTTAATTTCCATTGATGATTTTTTGGGGTATTTCATTGTCAGCACATTCATGTACAGAACAAATTATTCAATGAGAATATTTCATTCATTCATATCTAGAATGTGTTATTTCAGTGTTTTCTTTTCAGTATTTTTTTGAGCAGTGCATATGATATGTGCACTATCTACTGTATATGTGGCACAACAAAAAATATACAGGACACCTATGTGCATGTCATACTGAAAAGTGCATTGCACATGCACCTAATTGCGGGTCATGATGAGTGTGATTATACTGCATGAGCACAGATGAAAGACATAGGAAATCAGGAGGGATCAGGGAAAATGGTGGGAGTAGTAGTGGTGTTATTTTGCCAAAAAGCATGCTAGCACAATTATGCTCTGTTTTCTAATGACTCCAAAAGCAGAATGGAGCTGTTGGATAGAGGGATTACAGTTAAATCTGCTTCCTTTCACTTTCATTTGACATTCCAATCACAATTATCTATTGGTGGGCAATTGGCTTGGTGATGTCTACAGTACACTTACATCAAGGAGTGCTAAGGAAAGTAAAGAATAGTTGGTCGATGTATACTTTTCCTATTACCATACTCATTTAAACCTACACAGTAATTCCAAAATGTTAATGATAATGTTAATGCTTTTGGGTATCACCCTGGGCAGTTTCTAGGTAATTTACTCAACAGGCAAACTTTTAAAAAAAGAATCCCACCTTCAACTCCATTAGGCCCGTTCCACACTTGCAAGTGTGAAAAGGGCCCAAGTCACTAAAATATATATATTGCTCCTCATATTAATTTTAATTTATGTAGTGCCATCCCACAAAGTTAGTATACACACTACTTATGCTTAAATTATACAGCAGCATTTACAATGACCACCTGCAATTAAAATATGTACGGTGCCCCTCCAATTAATATATACTGTTCCACTTGTATCAATCTATGTACTGTGCCTCCTGTATTAATAGAGCTACATACCGAGCCTGTATTAAAAGAGTTCTATCCTGTGCTCCTTACATTGATCTATATACTGTGCCAGAAGTATCAATCTATACACTGTTGCCCCTACATTGATCTATATACTGTGCCCCCTGTACTAATCTAAATACGGTACCTTTGATACAGGAGGCACAGTATACAGATTAATACAAAGGTACAGTATATAGATCATTTGAGGGGGGGCAGTGTATAAATTGATACTACTGGCACAGTATATAGATCAATACAAGGAGCACAGGACCGAACTCTTAAAGGGAACCTGACACCAGGAGACCCATTATTAGCACTCCCTCAGTCCCCACAGAGCATAGTACATACAATGGAGTTATTCATATATTTGAAAAGGTCACTTGTTTCCCAAGGTTGGGGGGGAACTGCTCCTTTCCAGCCCCTCCCAATTGGCAACTGCCTAGTCACACTGCAGATGCTAATGAAAGGTACAATGTAACATATCTTTTTTTTCTGTAAAACCTATTTTTTATACAAAAACACGTTGGCAGTGTATGCACTATGCTCTGTGGGGACTGGGGTAGTGATAAAAATGGGTCTCCTGGTGACAGGTTATACACTCACCGGCAACTTTATTAGGTACACCTGTCCAACTGCTCGTTAACACTTAATTTCTAATCAGACAATCACATGGCGGCAACTCAGTGCATTTAGGCATGTAGACATGGTCAAGACAATCTCCTGCAGTTCAAACCGAGCATCAGTATGGGGAAGAAAGGTGATTTGAGTGCCTTTGAACGTGGCATGGTTGTTGGTGCCAGAAGGGCTGGTCTGAGTATTTCAGAAACTGCTGATCTACTGGGATTTTCACGCACAACCATCTCTAGGGTTTACAGAGAATGGTCCGAAAAAGAAAAAAAATCCAGTGAGCGGCAGTTCTGTGGGCGGAAATGCCTTGTTGATGCCAGAGGTCAGAGGAGAATGGGCATACTGGTTCGAGCTGATAGAAAGGCAACAGTGACTCAAATCGCCACCCGTTACAACCAAGGTAGGCAGAAGAGCATCTCTGAACGCACAGTACGTCGAACTTTGAGGCACACGGGCTACAGCAACAGAAGATCACACCGGGTGCCACTCCTTTCAGCTAAGAACAGGAAACTGAGGCTACAATTTGCACAAGCTCATCGAAATTGGACAGTAGAAGATTGGAAAAACGTTGCCTGGTCTGATGAGTCTCGATTTCTGCTGCGACATTCGGATGGTAGGGTCAGAATTTGGCGTCAACAACATGAAAGCATGGATCCCTCCTGCCTTGTATCAACGGTTCAGGCTGGTGGTGGTGGTGTCATGGTGTGGGGAATATTTTCTTGCCACTATTTGGGCCCCTTGGTACCAATTGAGCATCGTTGCAACGCCACAGCCTACCTGAGTATTGTTGCTGACCATGTCCATCCCTTTATGACCACAATGTACCCAACATCTGATGGCTACTTTCAGCAGGATAATGCACCATGTCATAAAGCTGGAATCATCTCAGACTGGTTTCTTGAACATGACAATGAGTTCACTGTACTCAAATGGCCTCCACAGTCACCAGATCTCAATCCAATAGAGCAGTGATGGCAAACCTTTTCGAGACTGAGTGCCCATACTACAGCCAAAATCCACATGTTTACTGTGAAGTGCCAACATGGCATTTTAAGTAGTAACTAATTGCTACCTGTTCCTCCACATCTTTCAATTGGAATGGGCTTTCCTCTCTGTAGAGGAAGAATGGTTGATCGAGCAGGAGGACCTCTAAAGATATTGCAGTTCTTTCAACAGTTCTCACTTTTCCAGCTGTTCCAAACAGCCAATCAAGTGTTGCTGTAAAATAGCGCTGAGAGCTGCATCTCTTAAGTTGCCTGGGACTGCAAGAAGATTTGGTGGATTTGATCCTATTTGGTTAACTCTGTCCTTGGGTGTTGGCCCGATTGCCCACAGAAATGGCTCTGAGTGCCACCTCTGGCACCCGTGCCATAGGTTCGCCACCACTGCAATAGAGCATCTTTGGGATGTGGTGGAACGGGAGATTTGCATCATGGATGTGCAGCCGACAAATCTGCGGCAACTGTGTGATGCCATCATGTCAATATGGACCAAAATCTCTGAGGAATGCTTCCAGCACCTTGTTGAATCTATGCCACGAAGAATTGAGGCAGTTCTGAAGGCAAAAGGGGGTCCAACCCGTTACTAGCATGGTGTACCTAATAAAGTGGCCGGTGAGTGTAGATTGATACAATTTATATACTGTGCCATTGTATTAATAGAGCTATATACTGTGCCCCCTGTATTAATCCAAATACGTTCCTTTGTATCCATCTATATACTGTGGCCCTGAATTGATTTGCTGTAAACACTGTGGCGCTATATTAACCGGTTCGCGACCGCCCGCCGTGTATTCACGGCGGCGGTCGCGTCGCGCTGCATGGAGAGGGCTCACGGGCTGAGCCCTCTCCATAGCCGGTAAGTCTTTGCTGCATATTGCAGCAAAGGCTTGCCGGTAACATCCGCGATCGGTGCTAGCACCGATCGCGGATGCTTTTACAGCGTGGGCTGCCGGCAAAGCTGCCGGCAGCCTCAAACAGATAGCGGCGCATGGGCGCCGCCATCTTACCACAGATAGTGGCGCATGGGCGCCGCCATCTTACCTGGGATCGCCGCTCCCCGTGACGTCTCCATGGTAGCCTCGGGTCTTCGGGTCTTCGGAATGTGCTGATAGCACATTGTAATGAATGAGGAGGAAAATCCCCATATACTGCCATACTGTAGTATGGCAGTATATGATAGGATCGATCAGACAACCTAGGGTTAAAGTACCCTAGGGAGTCTGAAAAATAGTATAAATAAAAATAAAAAAAAGTTTAAAAAAAAAAAATTATAATAAAAAAACCTAAAATTTCAAATCACCCCCCTTTCCCTAGAACTGACATAAATATAAATAAACAGTAAAAATCATAAACACATCAGGTATCGACGCGTCCGAAAATGCCCGATCTATCAAAATATGATAACTGTTTTTCAATGCGTTTAACCCCGTAACGGAAAATAGCACCCAAAGTCGAAAATGGCACTTTTTTGCCATTTTGAAAAATCTAAAAAAATCTATAAAAAGTGATCAAAAGGTCGTACAGTCCTAAAAATGATACCATTGAAAATATTATCAAATTTCGCAAAAAATGACACCACCCACTGCTCCATACACCAAAGTATAAAAAAGTTATTAGCGCCAGAAGTTGGCAAAATCAAAAAAATTTTTTTGTACAGGAGGTTTTAATTTTTGTAAATGTATGAAAACATTATAAAACCTATACAAATTTGGTATCCTCTTAATCGTACCGACCCAAAGAATAAAGTAGACATGTCATTTGGGGCGCTCAGTGAAAGACGTGATATCCAAGCCCACAAGAAAATGACGCAAATGCGTTTTTTCACCATTTTCATTGCATTTGGAATTTTTTTCCTGCTTCCGAGTACATGGCATGGAATATTTAATACCATCATTATGAAGTGCAATTTGTTACGCAGAAAATGAGCCATCACACAGCTCTTTACGTGTAAAAATAAAAAAGTTATCGATTTTTGAAGGTGGGGAGTGAAAAATGGACATGAAAAAACGGGAAAGGGCCCGGTCCTTAACCGGTTAATCTATATACTGTATTCACCAATTTCACTGCATTTGGATTTTTCCCCCGCTTCCCAGTACGGGGCATGGAATATTAAATACCGTCACTATGAAGTGCAATTTGTTATGCAGAAAACAAGCTCCCATACACTACAGAGGGCTGGCAGGCTATATACTACAGGGGGGCTTGCAGGCTATATTCTGCAGGGGACTGGCTGGCTAGAAACTGGAAACATTGGGGCAAATTTACTTACCCGGTCCCGTTGCCATCCCCGATCCGGACGGTGTGATGAAGATAAAGTCTGTCGCGATTCACGTACCTCGTGCGCCCGATTTCCTGACTTCCCCATCGAGGTCCGCCGGAGTTCACCTTCTTCTTCCCGGTGCTTGTAAGTGCTCGTCTTGCGACACAATTTCCGATGTTAAATGCAGCGCATTGTCCGAATCCGTCAGATTGTCCGTCGGCCCGCCCCCTAATTTGTGACGTGTGAAAGCCGGTGCCGATGCACAAAAACCCTCTGTTAAATGCGGCGTAACTCGGAAATCACCTGGAAAAACCCAGCGAAAATGCGCTCCGCAACACGTTTTCACAATTAGATTTGGGGATCCTCTGCTATTCTTCGTTGCAGATCCTTTCCTGTTCTCTCACGTTGGATGGTGAACATTGGTGGTCAGCCATTTTCAAGTCTCTCCAAATAAAGTGCAACATCCCCCACCAGGGGCCTAGCCTTTTCTTGGGCCCTGGAGGAAGCCAGGGCCCAGAATACCGGAGTGGCTGGCGGTTCCGGCCTAAGCACGCGGGTGTGAAGGTGCTTGGTATAGGGACCGGAGGGCTGTCCCACAGCCTGGCAGGTCTCCAGCAGGTGGTGTGTGCAAGAAATATGGAGGGAGAGGCTGATGTACTGAATCTCCCTGGGGCAACCCCTGAGTGTTCATAGTATGAGTCCCTGGATGATAATGGGGGAGCCCTTGATGTTACAGCCTTGTTCAGGGACCAGACGGAGGCAACGTTGTGCAAAATAACTCAAGGTTCTTTATTCAACCAACTGCAGGCAAACGTGCCAAACGATCTTGTACAGATGACGGTTTACTGGAGAGTCAGGATTGCTGAGAGTGGTCATGGAAAGTGATCCTCAGGAGTAGTTCACCAGCCTGGTAGTAGATGAAAACTGGGATGTAGCGGTGTTCAGATATGGAAGCTGCAGCTTCAATCCTAGGAGGAATGTTCTGTGTGTTTGTGCTAGAGGTGCATATTCACAAGCACTCCCTTGCCTATACATCAGCAGGGATGCTGCAAAAGCAACCTTCTTGAGATTGTGATACCTTTTAATGGCCAACTGAAATATAGGATGTTACAAGCAAGCTTTCAGGATAGGCTTTCTGAAGTGACACATTTCTTATACACGATGAACAGAGAAGTGATGCTGCTACCACCATGTTTCACTGTTGAGATGTATGTGGCAGGTGATGAGAAGTGCCAGGTTGTTTCCACATAAAATGATTAAAATTAACAGTCCAATCTTCCTCTCATCAAACCAAAGAATCTTAGTTCTTATAGTCTGGGAGTCTTTATTTGCAAAATGTATGCAGGCTTTCACTACGGAGAGGCTTCTGTTGGCACTCTGCCATCAAGACTCAACTGGTGGAGGGCTGCAGTGATCTGTAACTTTGTGGAATTTTCTCCTAACTGCAGTTGGGAGCTCAGTCACAGTGATTTCAGGGCTCTTCTTTAAAGTTCTCACCATTTTCACCCTTCTCAAGTGCTTAGTTTGGCTGGATGGCCAGGTCAACAAAATCCCAAACTGATACAATTTAAGGTGGTCACTTTGTAACCTTGCCTTGCTACAATTCTGTCTTAGAGCTCCTTGGGCAGTTCCTTAGACCTTATGATTTTCATGTGCTCTGACATGCACTGTGAAGTCTTATATAGACAGGTGTGTGCCTTTCCTTTGCCTTTCACAGCAAAGGGTCTGAATAATGTGATATTTCAGTTTTTCTTTTTTGATAAATTAGCAAAAATATCTACATTTCAGTTTTTTTCTGTCATGATGGGGTGCAGAGTGTATATTAATGAGAAAACCATTAATTTTGATGTTACCAATTAGCTGCAATGAAGCAGAGTGAAAAAAATTGGAGAATGCCTGGAGAGGTGGGGGTGGGGCTCGAGAGATCCCAAGTTACCCCGTGTGGAAAGGAGACACAAGCGGGAGCGCAACTTCGTGTGATATAGTAGACCACTAGAGTATATATGCAAGAATGTCCGTAGACTCTCACCTGGTGGCTAGCTTAACAAGGCATGTCACAGAAGTAGATCGGAGCAGCCGGTCCCGATGAACCACGCTTCAATTGGAAGGACCAGGATCCCGGAGGAGTGTAGACCAAAAAGCTAGATGAGTTAGGTCATCTCCGGGGTTCCGATAGTATGGAAATGTATTTAAATCTCAGTTACCACTTGTTATGTTATGCCTGACGAAGGCTCCGGTCCGGAGCAGAAACGCGTCGCATTAATATTTTACTAATAAAGGAACCTTGTTTAACACACTGAGTTGTGTGAACTAAGACGAAGGAAGCGCCGGCCCACAAGTTTATCATCCCTCGGGACTCATCTAGCTTTTTAGAGTGAAAAAAATGAAAGGCGTCTGAATTCTTTCCATACCTACTGTAGAGCCCTGTCAAGAAGGCGTAAAATGACAAGATTCTTAAATGTAATCTAGATAACAAAATAACACATTTACTTATTCAATGTTATTAACAAAAATACAGCATTTCACAGGTAATTCTAACCTGACCCTCTACTAGTGCACACAATTTTGGTTGCCACTAGACGTGACCCTGCATCTTCTGAGTTTAAGGCCGGCAGACATATTGCGTACATAAACCTGTACCCTGATAATCTAACCACATTGTCAGCACACAGAACTAGAGGGATCACAATGTGAATTTTTACACTGACCACCACTGAGTAATAGAAGCCTAAAAAACTAAAATTGTAAAGTAAGGGGTTAAAAAGTATCTTTTTTGTGGATGCGGAATTGAAATTTGAAAACCTTTTTTCATGGGCGAACCCCTTTAAGGGGTTAAGATATTACGATCTAAATGGGCATGTTTTTAGATCACAGAGCAATAATTTTCATCTATGGTTATTATACCCTGTTGATCCTTATCACTTTTCTATATTTATTATGGCCAAAATCCCACTTTGCATTTTCTGATTTGCTAACATTCTACCTGACCTATTAGCCTCTAGGTGTGGACGTCTATTTTTATTATTGTTAATTTTTCTCCACTTTATGGTCTAAAACTCCTATTACTCCTGCAAATTCCTTTTCACCTCCTCTTCTATATCTTTGTCGAGTGGACAATCTACCTGCCATTACAATGTGGGCATCGAATGGGGCTCTGTGGACTGTGACCAACACAATATTTCAGACCCTTGCATAAAGTTTTTAACTTATTGTGTCTGAAAGAGGTCCAATCGGGCAAAACACCCATCAGACGTCATATGGATTCCCCTCCCACTGTCATGAGATCAATTTAAATAAAAGCTCAAGTAACCATTGACTCTTTAGGGCAGGGGTAGGGAACCTATGGCTCGGGAGCCAGATATGGCTCTTTTGTTGGCTGCATTTGGCTCTCAGACAGACACATCTTTAATAAATAGTGATGGCTGCTGTGTCTCTTAGACTGATCACTGGACACAGGCAGCATGTTACCGCTGCCTATGTCCTTTGTGCGACCCAGGTACCCTCGCCGCCATCCTCTAAGCCTGGGTCAAAGAGAAGAGCGTGGGAGCGGTATGACTACCTATCTACTGGGAGTATGTGCTGTGGTTACCTATCTATTTGGGGGCATGTGCTGTGGCCACCTATCTACTGGAAGTATGTGCTGGGGCTACCTATCTAATGGGAGTATGTGCTGGGGCTACCTATATACTGGGGGCATGTGCTGGGGCTACCTATCTGGTAGCCGCTGGTCTTTATAGGAACCCGTGAAGTTGGTAGCGCCAATCAGCGGCGCACTGGCCCTTTAAATCCTCAAGTTCCGGCACGCACGCGTGCAGGACAGCTGGGACGGAAGCCGGAAAGTGGTGGGTTGAGTGAGCTCGGAAAGGGCGCCACCACAGAGAGGGGCACGGGTGTGCCTGCGAGCCGAGACCTAGATCGCAGGGGCACCCGTGACACTGGGACTACCTATCTACTGGGGGGAAAGTGCATATGGTACGGCTCTTAGGGAATAACATTTTAAAATATGTGGTGTTCATGGCTCTCTCGCCTGCTTTAGGGCGAGTACAATTAATGTTTCTACATTTTATCACTATTACACATTTGCCTGCCTTCTTGACCACATCTTACTCAAAGGGTTATTCCCACAAAAGACAGAAAAGATTCTTAAATATACTCAATAACAAATGAACACATTCTCTGATTCATTGTTATTAACAAAAATTAACAAAAAAACAGCATTTCACAAATATAATTTCAACCGGTCTCAGTGCTGGTTGTCCCCGTGATCCGACCATAAATCTTTTATCTTCTTTGGTCGGGCAAGGCAGATTCTTCTCATGAATAGCTTTGCTTCTCTGCACCATACAGTGTGCGTTCTGCCCCTCCTGCCTCCACAAACTCACACAGACACTTCCTGCCGGCAAGGTTCAGCTTGCAAAGACTTAGGCCCCTTCCACACTAGCGAGTGTGATGCGATGAACTCGCATCACACTCGCAACGCAAGCTGCCGGGAACGCACGGCCCGAACGCTGCACCGCGGGAGTGAACTCAGCATGTCAGTTCACTCCCGCGGTGCAGCGTTCGGGCCGTGCGTTCCCGGCAGCTTGCGTTGCGAGTGTGATGCGAGTTCATCGCATCACACTCGCTAGTGTGAAAGGGGCCTTACTCTACAAGCAACAGGCAAGATGAGGTCTTTATAGGAGGGGAAGAAGGCATATAACAGAGTGCCATTATGTGTTACATCCATCTCATAATCTCTCATCTCTGATCCGTCTCATTTCTATGTGTCAGATACTAATGAATGTTCACAAGCTAAATGAAAGTGTAGATAAACCCTGGATACTGATAATCTAAACGCATTGTCAGCACACAGGGATCATGATGTGTCTGCTTGGAGAGTCTTCACCCACACTTTGGAATTTTACACTGACCATCACCGAGTGAGAGGAGCCAAAACATCAATAAAATTGAGTAAAATTGTAAAATAAGAATAATTATAAAAAAAAATTATAGAATTTGAGAACTTTCATTTAGGACAAACCCCTTTAAAGGGAACCGGTCACCGGGTACCTAATTTTCACTAAAGACAGGTTGCAGAAGTGCATTACATCTGTATTAAAAATAAGCTTTTCTGCCTTCTCCAAGCATTTGCATTACACAATTTTATTGTGTTATAACTTACATTACACCGTGACAGAACCCTCTGTTAAGTCCCAGGGGTTGGGCTTTGGTTTGGATGCATTTAAAAAAAACAAAACAAACAAACAAACAAACATGTGACTTGCCTGTGCTGCAAACTTCTCAGCTCTCAGCGCACACCTTCACAGGAACAGAGCTCACAGCATGGTGAACTGACATCAGTGGTGGAGGGGGGAGCTGTACAGGGGCCCAAAGATGTAGGCTGAGAGCTAAGGAGTGAGCAGCACATACAAGTCACATGTTTTTTTTTTTTTAAATGCATGCAAGCCAAAGCCAATCCCTGGGAGAAAACAGAGGATTCTGTCAAGGTGCTAGGTAAGTTAGAACACACAATTTACCTTTAAAGGAAATCTACCATCAAAATCATGGATGATAAACCAAGGGCACTCATAGATCCAGACACTGTGACTGCGGTAATCTTCTTAGATTTATTATACATGGCCTCCTTTCTTCTAAAATCAACTTTTATAGTTATGCTAATGAGGCGGAAGGGCTCTGAGGGAAGTTTCCAGAGCGCCTTCATGCTGTATCTTCACAGGGTGTTACAACGAGCACTGCAGGTCTCCCATCCCTCTGCACTTCCTGCTGCTGCTACAATACACAGGCAAAAGTAGGGAGAGTGCAGGTGGTTGGGCTCTGCTCACTGTATCAGCCTGTAAATCTGCAGCACTGAGGGGTCCTGATAACACACCCTGAGCCATTCAGGCTCATTTGATAATTTTAAAAGTTAATTTTAGAAGGAAGGAGGTCATGGATAACAAAGCCAGTGTCACACAAAGTGCCAGTTGCATCTGGTTTATCCATGCTTAATTTTGATGGTTGTTTTTCTTTAAGGTGTATTGGCCACAAGCTAGTTCAACTCAAATCAATCTCCCATCCTGTGCCTGCTAGGAACGGAGCTCAGCATATCAGTTCATTTCTGGTTTATGAGTGTTCATGGGCATGCCAGCAAGTACACGATGCGATTTGCATGCATCAAACTCACTCAAGCCTTTGGCTTTCTGTGGCACTCTGCCCTTGGTTTCAAAGGCATTAATATGTTTGGGAGTGAACTCATTTGGGAGCTCACTGTTCCATTAGAGATTAATAGCAATGTAAGCTTCTCTACCAAATACCAAAAAAATTAGACAAAGAAGAATAATGTTTTATGTCTTTTTTATTCTATTAACCATAATTTATTAGCAAATAATTGGTAACATTGCTGGGATAATAAATTACCATAATTAACAATACAACAATTCATAGGCTATTAGATACTCAAACTAATCAGATATATCCTGAGCTTTTAGTCACTATTGATCGTAAAATGTAGTGCAAAGTGCTAGTCATAACTTCATTAATTTCTTCAAAGTAAAAGTAAACTACAGTAAATGGAACAGATCATTACAGATGACTGGGGCTGTAAAACAAGGTCTTACATAGGGTTTGTAGATAGCATATGATCTAAAGGTTTACGCAACATTTTGATATGAATTATAGTAAATTTGTAGGTCTGTGTTGGTCACGTTAAGCCTCATCCTTAAAGCCTCAAGCTTAGGTGCAGAAACAGCCCTGTATGTAAACATGTAGGGGACATATTATGCCAGATCCTGGTGTAAAATTAGTTAAATCCTCCATTTCGTTCACTACTACATGCTGCTCTCAAGACAAAAAAAGGCATGGCGTAGCATACAGACTATAAACTATTGGAAACAGAATCTGGTGTAGAAGCACTGCTAAATGTCTCCCATAACGTTTCCTATCAGATACAAATTAATTAAATTTGCTTTCAAATCACTAAGATGATCTGTAGACCACTTCGGTCTGTCCACACAACCTGCTCTTTCATTCTTTCTTCTCATGAAAGGTTTGGTCAGCTTTCAATCCAAATGTTTTTGAACAAAGACAGATCCTTACCCTGTTCAATGCTGAACTGGGGATCAATTTTAGCGGCAGCGCCGAAACGATTACCCATGAAGATTTTCTGCATTATCCTCTCCTCTCATGCATTGGTCTTTTTAAGGGCCTTGGGGAAGTTCAATGAGGTTGTGATTTCTAGAATATTGCATCTCTAAGACATCACAGACTTGGAATGACCAACTTCTCTTGCTATGGCTGATAGGATCACCCCTTTGGCCTTCATCTGGACAACCTACTGCTGGAGGGTATTTTTACAAATTCAGTGCAGACTGGAAAGTTAGACTAAGATTGAGAATGAGATATATCGGATATCTATATCGGATATCTAGATCTGTATTTTGTCAGATAATTTAGAACTAGAATAATTAAATTAGAACCAGGTGGCAGGTTAACACGAATGACTTGGAGGTATCTGAAAGTGTTCTCAAATTTTGATCAGTGTCCTTTTACAATGATGTAATTTTACATTTTTAGTCTGTGCTTTAGAATATATTCAGTTTATGAAATAACCTAAAAGAGTAAATCTACCATTTGTTTTTATGCATTATGGACCACATATACATTGAGAATGCTGTAGCTACACTGATGCAGAAATATATTTTGTTTAATCCCTGAGCTGAGTGGTTTTGCTGAAAAAACAATTATAAAATGAGGCTCTGCTTTCACTCTACTCTTACCCTAATTATGCAATGCTTCAGCCTTGTCCTGCCCAGCATAAGCCGAGAATACGGTATCACTGCCTTGTCCCTCAAGCAGAAGTGATCAATCACTGCACCATCCCCCAGCTGCTATGTAGGAGTCATCCAGCTCAGGTTGATAAGTCCTGTCTGGACAGTTCAGGCAGCTCTTATGTATGGCAGCCAGTCTGCACTCAGCTTTACCAAATGGTACTGAATTTTATAATTGGTTTTTGAGCAAAACCACTTGGTTCAGGGATGAAACAAGATAGGTTTCTGCATTAGTGTAGCTACATCATTCTCAAGGTATGTTTGGTTCACAGTGCATAAAAACAAAATGGTACATTTCCTTTAAAAATATTCCAATATTACTCATTTTAGAGTATATTCACATAGGCCTATTCGATTACCTCGACACTTAGGAAATTGTGTGTTGCGCTTACCGATTAGTTATACACATTAGAGATGAAAATTAGAGAACAACTGTTGTCTTGACTAGCAGGGGGATACGGAAAATAAACCAGATGCTTTCAGACTTGGTGTTTGATACATAAATGGAAGGCTAATGGCTTATCGAGACTAAGTCTTAAAACATAATGCCTACGTACAGGCAAAATGCTGGTCCATCAAAGCATTAAAAAGCAGCCTAAATAATAATGAGTAATCTCTGTGGCAAATTTAAATCTGGAACGGTCAGGAATCACAAAGGTAGCTCACCAGTTACTTTAGTTAAGGTTGATAATGTGCCTAGTTATGACAACATGAACCCACAATGTTGAACATTAAGTCCATCTGTCAACAGTATATTAAATCACAGGAGGAGCTAAACCAAAGGATCTATAAATACTGTACATATTGTTTTTAACCCCTCAATGAGTTGGTCCTTTGTGTTTCCATTTTCACTCCCCAGCTTCAAAAATCTATAACTTTTAAAAAAAAATTCTGTGTATGGGCTTGTTTTCTGCGCAACAAATTGTACTTCATAGTGATTGATGAAAAAAAAAAACATTTGCAACATTTTCTTGTGAGCTCAGTTTTTATGGCCATCACTGTATGCTCCAAAAGACTGAGCCTGTATGGCCTTTTGATCACTTTTTATAGGTTACAAAATGGTTAAAAAAAAAAAAAGGTGTTTCAGACATTTGGGCACCATTTTTCTTTACGGGGTTCAACACCGGGAATAACTGTTATTATACTTTGATAGATTGGGACTTGGCGGTACATAACAGATGTACGATTTTATTTGTTTATTTTTATAGCAGTTCTAGAGAAAGGGGGGATGTTTAATACATTTGAAATGTTTGGGTTTTTTTTGTCCATCTAGTGGTGAGCACCTGAAAAGCACTACTTTCTATGTCTATAAGGCATGTAGTAGAATGGAAGCACCTGCCTCTAAACAACACAGGGGCACACCAGTGATGTGGAACTCTGCTGGAAAAGGTAAGGATAAGACGTTTGTTGTTTTTATAGCCCCCCCCCACCCCCACCCCTCTCCCCCCAAACCTGCTATATATTTTTGTAAGCCTGGACAACCACTTTAAAAATCCAGTATGCAGCCTAACTGACAAACATCTATATGCACGTGTATACAAGGCAGCTTTGTAATTACTTATAAAACTATCCACTTGATACCTAACCCCAGAAGCACTAAGAAAATGTTACATGCTAGCAGCAGATTGGTCTATATTTTCATAGCATTTTCTCTTAAAGCAGCAAAAGGTAACCTACTCTGTGGTAACAGGTAAGGATGCATTATAGAAATAGATCATGACTGTATGTGTACTGTATTTGTTGCATTCCTGTGCTTCATATGCTGCTTATTGCTCTCATTATCCTCCTATTATTATAGGAGAGCAGTGCCATTGGTGTTTAGAGAGATCCACTTCAGTACAAATTTATTGCTATAGCCATCAGGGCTCATGCACACCAAAGTATGTCGAAGCACGGGAGAGGCGGAGGGGGTGGGCGCTGCTCCTTCTCCATAGAAAATACTAGCCGCAAGGCCATCAATACGGCCAAAGCTTGTTGCGCTCACCATACCCAGCCCTTGCGCCATAACAGTCTTTGGGGAAGGCATGTACGGCCGCAAGCTAGCGACTGTATATATGTCCCTCTGAGGCTTGTGTGCATGAGCCCTTCAATACATTAGAAAAAGCTCATTAAAGGAAATCTGAATAACAGATATAGGCACAAAATTAACCATAAATTACTGATAAGAGACATATTCGGGTAGATCAAACTGACCGAATCCTGACGTCTTTCCACCAAAAAAAAAAAGTACAGAATGCATTGTGGCAAATTTATTGAAGAAAATCCAACCTCAAAATCTATCATGATAAACCAGGAGCAATTACTCAGACTGTGGTAATCTTCTTGTTATTTGTTAATATTTGTTATCCATGATCTCATTCTTTCCAAAATAAATTGTTAAAATTATGCTAATGAGTCTGAAGGGCTCTGGGCCCCTCAGAGCTGCAGCTTCACAGGGTGTTCCAATGAGCAAAGCAGGATTACAAAGGCCTAGGGAGGGGACAGAGCAGGGGTTGGGTGAGAAGTGTTCTGTTCATTGTAACAGCCTGTGAAGCAAAAGCACTGAGTGGCTATGAAAACAGCTGAAAGAGCCCTTCAGGCTCATTAGCATAATTTTATAAACTTTATTTTAAATTGAAGGCGGCCATGGATAACAAGTCCACAATCATGGTACCTGGATCTATGAGTAAGTGTATAGTAAGTGTGATATTGATTGTAGATTTACTTAAAGTGTAACCGTCATTTCAAAAAACTTTTGATATGTTGTAGGGCAGGTAATTTTAAGCCCTTTTGCAATTGGATTAGTTACCCTGATCCTGCTCCTTCCTCTTGTATTCTGCAGACTTCCCCTAGATGGCAGCGACTGCTATGGACATTCTGTCTTCATAAAGAAGCCAGAATACGGAACAGGAGACACGCCCCCATCCCCCTCCCTGCACACAGCTGATTACCTCATGTGTCACTGCCCCAGCACAGCCATGTGAAGGGAGAAGCCCTCACTAATGTAGTGACCAATGACCTATACTTCTCTCTCCTCAGCTTTCCCTACACTTGTGCATAACAAATAATCAACACTGACAGAAACTTCAGCTCCCCCTCCCCCCATCACCTCACACATGGAAATGGAAGGAGACTCTCTCCAAGTCTACAAGCTGTCCTGTCATGTGCTGCGCCCTCATGTGCTGCGCTGGAGTATTACTTAGGTAGGTAGATAGACAGACAGATAGACATGGATACATAGATAGATAGATAGATAGATAGATAGAAAGATAGATAGGAGGGATAGATAAATAGGAGATATGTATTTTAGTTTTTTTTGCTCAGAATGACGGTTACACTTTAAGTAAAGACGTGGAGTTGATGCATGCATCACAACATCTGAGAAGAGGCGATTTGCTCAATTATATTGCCGTCAACATTGCGTTTACAAAGTTCATGTGTTAACGTATTAACGTGTGGTAACATAACTTTAACACATGCACTTTGTCAATGCAATGTTGATAGCAATGTTACAAGGCATCTCCTTTTCATCTGTTGTGTTTGAAAATGCATACATTAACGCCACGTGTGTATGCACCCTTAAAAAGAACCTTTCACCACCTCACACAGGCAGAGATCCATATACCATTATGTAGGAGCTGCTACACAGATTCTGGGGCACTTGGCTCCCTCAGTTGCAGTGATATTAATCCTGGTAATGGACCATTCTAATCTGTCTAGTGTCAGAGAGAGCTGGGGCTGGAACAAGAGGTGTGTGTTATGCCAATCCTCTCTCATACTGTTCAATCAGTAGCAGAAAATGTCAGAGAAGCTAATATGAACGGCAGTGAGCGTTGATTTCCCTATATGCTTGTAAAGGTTATGTTCACAAACATTCCGCTAATATTCTGTTGACGTTACGTTTACATCGCATTTACATTAGCACAATAAATTGCAAAGTAATCGGAATGTATAAGGCAAATTCAATGTAAATGCAAATATGATAATATGATATAAATGCGATGCAAACACAAGACGTTATATAAATGTATTGAGTGAGGTGGTGAAAAATACTATGGTTTTCACACAATTTTTAGATACTTTTCTGTCTAGTACGACACAAACTATAGAAGGTGTACAAGTAGTACAACTACAGTTTGTCTGAGTTGTTGTACTTTAAAGACACTTAAATCTCACCCATTATTTCTTTACCAGGTCAAAGCTAAATCATTTAGACCATGCATAAGCTGAATTTTCATCAATTCTTAGGAAGCTCATAAGACTCATTCAGCAACCAGCTCTATGATATTGCATACAATTTAGCTTGCATTGAGTTATCCTACAAGATTTACAATAACAAATAGACACAAAAGGAACATATTTAAAGATATGCACCTATTGGTGACTTACCAGGAATATGAGTAAGCACATGCCTCAAACCAAAATGATGAAATAATGTCTGGCCCTGTTCTTTCAAAGGTACAGCTGAAATAAACCTGCATTGCATTACACCATGAGGATACAATCAAACCTTAGAAAGAGGTCATACAAATTCTGTCAGATCCAGTGATTAGATTAGAAAGTCCATGGTGTATTTGTGCCTGAATTGGACCATACTCCACCCTCTCACCATCCACGGTCAGAATTCCCTTTCGTGTCAGAGGCTCTAGACGGAATGCTCGAACAGGGACATGTACAAAGTATGGACACTCAATCCCTATGTGTGTTCCCTTTTCCATTGCCAAAAAGAGCCGCACAAGGGCCGTTCGAGAGATTCCAGCTTTTACGAAGAACAAATGTATTAAACCATCGTCAAAGTAGGAAAATGGGGCAGTAAATAAGTCAGCCCCAAGATGAGTTTGATATATACCTAGAACTAGAACAAAATCTTCTTCCACAGTCACCCAGGACTTAGGTACGGGTTGATTCAAGGGTGGCAAAAGATCATCCTCGGGTCCATTTACGTGATTATGTGTGGGAGGCTCTACGTCAGTTGAAAGGAACATTTCTTGTTGCATTTGATCATTAGAAAGGGAATCGAAAGTAAACCTAGAAGTTTGCAGTGCAGTTGGTGAACCTGGAGAAGGTGAAGTCTCAAAGCTTGGTAGTTCACCTGTGTCAAAAGTTACAGAACTTCGTTTATACATAACATTACGCTCCTCACAGAGACCCATGTCCGAAATGGTTCTGTGCAGCTGGGAACTTCTAAGTGGAGAAAGGTTACCATTAGGAGATAAGGTGATACTTCTGCAGATGGGACGATGAGCATCCAGTACTGGGAGGTAAGACAGCCGGCCTCTGTAAGTGCGCAGTGAAGCCACTCTAACCATGGTTCCTACAGTAAACCGTGCTGATCCCATGTGTCTATACTTTTCACTTTCTATGTCTACATCAGAAATAAAGCCCCAAGCAACACTTAAAAATGAGAACAGGCGAGCTCCTGAGCAGGTTGTCACAGACACCAGGTCCATGGGCGTAACAGTACCACGGCACAGCAGCAGGATACAGTTAAGTAGAAGCTCAGATCCCATTGCCTGGTCAAACCTAGAAGAAACAAAGTACACAGTATATATATTAAAAAAAAAAGTCAAACATTAAAAATCAGGCAAAGATCAAATACTGCGGAAAACCTTTTAGGGTGGTATTAGTACACTGTGGGTTCAAATATTTGACATAGTTTTTCGATCCGATGTGTATTTGCAAGATATTTCACCGCCGCAACATTTTTGTTACATCCTGTATACAATACAGGCAGTCCCCGGATTACATACAAGATAGGGTCTGTATGCTCTTAAGTTGAATTTGTATGTAAGTCGGAACTGTATATTTTGTAATCCCAGACAGAACTTTTTTGGTCTCTGTGACAATTGCATTTTAAAAATGTTGGGTTGTCATAAGAACCAGGATTTATAATAAAGCTTCATTACAGACACCTCTGAAACTTAGCTGTATAGCTGTTTATTGTAGCCTAGGACTAAAGTACAGTAAATTACTAATATCCAGAGGTCCGTTTGTAACTAGGGGTCGTATGTAAGTCGAGTGTTCTTAAATAAGGGACCGCCTGTACTTCATATTCTTTGAACTTGAGAGGTGTCTATTTGTTGAAAAAATAGGGAGTGGGCTTAAACATTTCTTATGGATCTGTTTTTCCCCCCTTTTGGAAAACCGTGTTTGTCTACTGTTCTTAAACAGCTATGGGGGAGATTTATTATTAGGCAGCCTCTTTGCCAAGGCAGTTCTATGTCTGCCTTTGAAGCTTTGCTGCTTTTCAGATTTATTAAAGTGGTGTTGGCCGTTTAGCAGGTTACTGTACTGACCCTGCAAAATTTTTGGAATTATTTTAAATTGCAAATCATAAATGTGACTTTGTACCCAATTGCTCTAGCAGTGGTTCTACATTTAATCAACCTTGTGATTTTTTGACTCCCAAAAAAAAAAAAAAAAGGCACAAAAGTTCCATACCAGAGCCCATTTGGGCTTTGCTACTTTGAAATGAAAAGGAGCTGTATTATTGATTACCGTAAGGCTGTTAAACATTTAGAAATTGAATAATTATTAATAAAAGGTTCATTATGTTTTACAAATAAAAACATGCATTTGCCTTTGAATGAAAATA